>NC_141695.1:803582726-804892726 GCF_964263255.1 Lissotriton vulgaris | reverse complement strand
TGCAGGTTCAGGCATGCCTGCGCAGGTTGTGGTAACACCTCCCACCCCGAAACTAGCTGCCGATCCAGAGGCAATAATACTGGAGGAAAAGGGGGTACCAAGCAGGATGACACGGTGCCTCGGATGTCCAAACGATCGCCCGTGATTATTCTGGCTTTGACTCCTTGGCTGAACAAATACCCTGACCATGTGTCCGCCGGGATCCTGGAGTGGTGTGGCTCACTGGTTAGAGGTGGCAGACCCGGAAGCAGAGGACGGCCCGGGACCAGAGTTCAATTCCCGACGCAGCAGGGTCGTGGACCAGGGTCAGCGGACTCGATAATTCTCGCCTCGGTGCCTACTCTAACCAGGGGTCCCACTCGGCAACTCTGGGCATTAGCTTGCCTCATCTCCACAACGGCCCCCCACATACGCCGGGGATGCCTGGTTTCACCTTGGAGATACCCAGTAGGGACCATCTTACAGGGATAGCCAGGATGGGTTCCCCAGTGGTCTACAGCGCCACTACGCCTCAGGGCAGCAGTGCGCTTTACAAGACTACATTACATTACATTACATTACATTACATTACATCCTGTGAGATGGCTTCTCATGTGGTTTCAGGATCCCGGCGGGTGATTTTCGGGGGGCCCCCTTATGCAAAAACCAACTGTCCGTTACACACAACCCGACGGTGGTCACCACAAAAACTGCAAAAGAGGTTCGCCTGGGGCAGGTTGCGGGACCGTTCGGTGAACCACCAATGGCCAATTTTGTCTGTTCCCCATTAGGGGTAGTTCCCAAGAAGGAGCCGGGAGAATTCAGGCTTATTCATAATCTGTCTGCACCGAGGGGGGCTTCCGTGAATGAGGCAATCGATGCAGGCATTGGCAGTGTGAGGTACGCATCATTTGATGACGCTGTGGTAATGTTGAATCTCCTAGGCCCCGGTGCATTGCTGGCAAAATCGGATATTGAATCCGCATTTAGGTTACTACCGGTACATCCCCAGGATCAGCACTTGTTGGGTTTCGCATTTCAGGGGAAGTACTACATGGATATGTGCATGCCGATGGGTTGTTCAATTTCGTGTGCTTATTTTGAAATGTTTAGCTTGTTTCTGGAGTGGGCATTCTCGAAGGCCTCAGGGCACCAACATGTGATGCATTATCTTGATGATTTCCTGTTTCTCGGCCCGGCGGGCTCTCGGGACTGTGCACGGGCATTGCAAGAATTATGCATGCTCATGCGGGGTTTCGGGGTCCCGTTGGCGCCAGGTAAGACAGTGGGTCCAACTACCTCCCAGGAGTTTCTGGGTATTGAACTGGACTCCGTGGAGGGTTGTTTCCGTCTGCCGGCGGATAAGATCGCCAAATTCAGGGCCTCCTTGTTGCAATGCCTTTGGAACGACAAGGTGACACTGCACCAACTACAGCAAACAGTGGGACAGCTGAATTTTGCACTGAGGGTGATACCGATGGCTCGCCCTTTCTCCCGATCCATTGCCCAGGCCATGGTTGGCCTCAAGGAGGGGCACCATCGTACGAGGCTGTCGGCTGAGGTTCGCCAGGACATGCTCATCTGGCTGGTATTCCTGGTGGATTTCAATGGCCGGGTAGTCTGGAGCAAACCCCCGGCCTCGTCAGCAGATTTAGGTTTATGGACTGACTCTACGGGCAGTGTGGGGTTTAGCGTGATCCTTGGTAACCGATGGTCAGCCCAAAAATGGCCTGCATGGTGGGAAACAAGGGGCTTGACGAGCAACATTGGTTTCCTAGAGTTATTCCCCATCTGGGTAGCGTTGTCTGCCTGGCCAGAGGAGTTCCGAAACCGCTCAGTGATATTTTGGTCAGATAACATGACCGTGGTTGAGTGCATTAACCAGCAGGCTGCACGCTGCAAGTGGATATTGCGATTGTTGAAAGAAATTGTGTTGAAATGCTTGCAGCTAAATGTACAATCCAGGGCAAAACATGTGCCGGGAGTACTGAATAATGCAGCTGATGTGCTCTCTCGTTTCAAAATGAAGGCATTCAGGGATTGTTTACCCTCAGAGGAGCTAGTGGCAGCACCATTTCCCGAAGCATTATGGCAAATCGGCGCCCCGGACTACAAAACCTCGTGGCAGGGCGTTCTGCTCATACTGCGCCTTTCTGGGCCCTGCATGGGAGCATAGATGGGGTCAGGAGGGGTCCTTTACCCAATTTTTAGGCACTTCATG
This sequence comes from Lissotriton vulgaris, assembly GCF_964263255.1. Taxonomy (NCBI): domain Eukaryota; kingdom Metazoa; phylum Chordata; class Amphibia; order Caudata; family Salamandridae; genus Lissotriton; species Lissotriton vulgaris. The sequence goes on along the minus strand of NC_141695.1, from coordinate 804,890,526 downwards.
AGGAGGGCCGGTCGGCGGCAACCGCCAGTCGGTATAAGGCCGCCATATCGTTTATGGCTCAGCTCCAGGGGATCAGGGACCCGACGGACTCCTTTATAGTCAGAAAGGCGCTGCACGGCTGGCGGCGCCTAGAGGGTCACAAAAAGGATACCAGGCATCCGATAGGGTTTGACAGGTTGACCGCGTTGTTGGTTAAACTAGAGGAGACATGCTCCTCATCTAGTGAGGTTATCCTATTCCGGGCAGCGTTTGCGTTGGCATTCTATGGGGCCCTGCGGGTAGGCGAACTGCTTGGCTGCCAACAAAAGGGATACCGAGGGGGGTCTGCGCAGGGACCACACGCAAGTGAGGGGGGATTCCCTGCTGATCACGATAGTCAGGTCAAAGACAGATCAGGAGGCCCAGGGGAGTAGCATTGTGTTGCAGCGTGCTCCGGGGAGTCCCTGTTGTTCAGTGAGGCACGTTGAGACCTACTTAAAGCAAAGGTGACGACTAGGGGGGGGCCTTGCTGCGGCATGCTGACGGCACCCCGTTAACAAAGTTTCAGTTTCAGAGGGTGCTGGCGATCACGATCGCAGCTGCGGGCTTGAACCCGAGTGATTTTGGAACTCATTCGTTCAGGATAGGGGCCGCTACAGTAGCGACGGCCGGGGGTCTGTGGGCAGACAATGTTAAACAATTGGGGCGCTGGTCTTCAAACGTTATGTGCGGCTGCACATGTTGTAATTACTGAAGAAGTGCACTCACGCTTGTTTTCTTTTGTTTCGATTACAGTTTCACGAGCCTGTGATGCAGGGCGGAAATTGGGACCGGCCCAGTATCAGCTAACCACCACTTCAGGAAAAAGGAATGGAAGACGAGTGGTCTGGGTCGTGGGCCACTCATACGTGAGGCGTGCCATGGACATATTCAGGGCAGGTGATGCGATCCACACATCTGAGGAATATGGTTTCAGGGTGTCCTTCCATGGGAAGGGCAGCTTGGGTATTGACCGACTGCAAAGTTTTGTGGAGGAATTGTTAGGGGGGCACAGGTCACCGCCATCAGTAGTCATAGTGCACATTGGAGGCAATGACTTAGTGAGGTTGGGCAGACGGGCTTTAATCGAACACATACTTTCAACAGTTAGTTGGTTAGCAAAGACACTCCCGGGGTGCACGTTAGCTTGGTCACACATGATTCCAAGGAGGGTATGGAGGGGTGGGCGGTCCACGACAGCGTTGAACCATTCGGTAAAGAGGGTCAACAATAAAATGGAGAAATTGTTTCGCTCTGCTCTTCTTCAAAGCATACCTCACGGGTTCATCTGGGGGGATCGCTGTTATGCAGACGATGGGGTACACCTGTCCAGGGTGGGGAATGACTTATTGATAGGAGACATGATAGCTTGGCTAGTGGGATTGAGGAGACATAACCTATAGGAGTTGTGGGGGGGCCAGATAGTCGGTCTACTATCTGGCCTGTGGCGGTGAGGTCATGATCGGTGAGCAGTGATTTCAAGGTCCCTAGTGGGGGCACCACCCATTATGGATGGGAGCGCCCGGGGGAGGCGGCATTTGGCCCCTCCCATGGGGGGGCGGCACCCATTACGGATGGGATCACCCAGGGGGAGACGGCTATATGCCCCTCCCACGAATTTCCCGGGTGCCGGATATCCGCTTCGGCGGAAGAGAGTGCGGGGGAAGGGGGGGGAGTCCACGCTGTCCTTCTTACAGATACCCCGCACGGGAACTCGGGCGACCTTAAGATGGCGCCGAGTGAAAGGGGGCCCCCATGACAAGGGAAGTTACAGTTGGCTACGAGGGTAAAGCTCTCTGCGCATGCGCCACTCTCACGAGAGGGCGGAAATTTGGTGATAGGGATCTGACACCGGTTAAGACCTTGCCGTTGGCCCCTAACGATAGGATGTACAAAATTCGTATGCAATGCATTATGTCATGATGTTAGACTCGGTTAGGAAAATCTTTGTATTAGAGATTTGTTAAGGTTAGCCTGGATACCTGTCTTCATCAAGTGTAATGAAAGTTGAATTTTGTACATGATAAATGAAATGTTTTAATTTAAAGTTTTAAATGTTGTTTCATATTTTAATAAATACGGCTGGGGGGGTCGTGAGGCCCCCCTGCCTTCCAAAAGTTCTAACTGTGTCTGTCTCCTACCATTGGGATTGGTGGTGGAAGAGGTGGCGGGCATCTCGGACCATATGGAAAGGGGAGACCTCTCGGTCATCCCGAACGTATGGCTGGGTGCCCGATCGCCCGGGAAACCTTTGCAGGCGGACGGGCGTGTCCCCAGCCGGTATACCCAAAGTGGCGTGGTGGGAGCATGCCCCCGCCGCCTAAGAGGGTTGTCCTAACACCCGCCTGGAAGTTCATGCACTTTTGGGCGGGATGCGGAGGCTGCCCTGCCTCCCCGCTGCCCTGCCTCCCCGCTGCAAGATAAGAGGTGCAGGAATCTAGGCAGGCGTCCTCTTGTTCCTGCGCTCTGAAGGCTGCACCACTCGTCGCTCGTGAGCCCTCAAGGGAACAAGCTGCAGTTTTTGACCCACCCACCAGCCCCTGTTGCAGAAGTTTTGGTATATACAAAGTTCTGATTCGCAATTGAATGCGACGCATAAACGTCTTGTTTAGGCCGTTTTCTCCCATCATAGATTGATTCCAAGAGTGTGTATGCAACTGAATACTTGTCTATAGGCCTTTTTTCCTTTGTAGAAGTGTGATGAACTGTATGCAATTAAATCGTTTCTCTGTTATAGGACCTTTTCTCCTAGTAGCATTGTTTATAGTATGTGAATACTATCTTGGGACATCTGCTCGACAAGGGCGGGAGTAGCAGTGAGGGATATATCTGGCTGTAATATAAGATTAAGCATAGGTTTTTTCCCACTAGTAGGTAACTAACTGTCGTATTTATTTAGTCTTCGGTCGGGCGGTAAGGTCATGATCGGTGAGCAGTGATTTCAAGGTCCCTAGTGGGGGCGCCACCCATTATGGATGGGAGCCCCCGGGGGGAGGTGGCCATTGGCCCCTCCCATGGGGGGCAGCACCCATTACGGATGGGATCGCCCAGGGGGAGACGGCCATAGGACCCTCCCAGGGGGAGACGTCTATATGCCCCTCACACGAATTTCCTGGGGGCCCGATATTCGCTTCGGCGGAAGAGAGTGCGGGGGAAGCAGCAAGAGTTATCCATACGCTGTCCTTCTTCGGATACCCCGCACGGGAACTCGGACGACCTTAAGATGGCGCCGAGTGAAAGGGGGCCCCCATGGCAAGGGAAGTTACAGTTGGCTACGAGGGTAAAGCCCTCTGCGCATGCGCCACTCTCACGAGAGGGCGGAAATTTGGTGATAGGGATCTGACACCGGTTAAGACCTTGCCATTGGCCCCTAACGATAGGATGTACAAAATTCGTATGCATTGCATTATGTCATGATGTTAGACTCGGTTAGGAAAATCTTTGTATTAGAGATTTGTTAAGGTTAGCCTGGATACCTGTCTTCATCAAGTGTAATGAAAGTTGAATTTTGTACATGATAAATGAAACGTTTTAATTTAAAGTTTTAAATTTTGTTTCATATTTTAATAAATACGGCCGGGGGGGTCATGAGGCCCCCCTGCCTTCCAAAAGTTCTAACTGTGTCTGTCTCCTACCATTGGGATGCCCGTTGCATACTTTGCAGATCCTGCGTCAGGGAGCACCGAGCGCACAGGAGCAGAGGGGCCGTTTTGAGGACTAGTGTATACCAGCTCTGCAGAGGTTTAAATTCCAGTTTCACCCACTGTGGAAATACTCAGGATTATAGTGCAGGGGGAGGCGGCACCCACTTGGGCTTAAAGGCAGTGCTTTAAATGGGCCGGTACTCACCGGTACTGAGTACCGGCACTTCCTAAATTTATTGCTTTGAGTACCGGCACTTCTCTTCTTCAAAAGGAGAGTACCGGTACTCATAAAAAGGTAGGCTTGTGGCTGTGCTGGTGAGCCGGAGTGGGACATGTCACTGGCAGCCGAGGCGCCGCTTCTGCAGCCCCCTTCCACCCATCAGAGCCCCAGCTGAACTATTCAGCAGGGCTCTTTTGGATAATGTCCGGTGCCCGCCGTCATGCTGTGCTTGAAAGAGGTGGGTCAGGATTTATTTTACCTGCTAGTGTGCGCGTGTGATTTTCAAAGCGCCGCACTTCAGGGTGTGATAAGTGAAAAGTAAGTCAGTGCAGGGTAACACTTTGAACATAAATGTTATCAGACGAAAGGGCGGCGGAATCTCACACATCCTTTCGGTTTGATGTGAGTGTTAATGCCCAGACAATGCGATCGAAGTGGCCCCTGGAGCGCTAATCTGTTTTTTGCATTGAGGCACCTACCTTCCTAACGCCAAATGCCTCCATTGGCCGGTCTGCTTCTTATATGCCAATGCTGTGGCAGGGTGTTGCCTTTCCTGCCTGCCAGCCTGGCCCCAGTGCACCCATGAAATTCCCCTGCTGCCTGGAGTTGAAGGAGGGAGCCGGTGTTGGAGAATCAATCACCTGCTCACCTCCTCCTGTTATTGCCGTGCCCAGTAGGAGAGCCCGACTTCTGCCCCAGACTCACCACGCCATCATGAGTCTCATAGTGGGAGCAGGTGGCACAGGCAGAGACACTGCAGCAGGGCTCGCTGTCTGACTCTCTGAAGAGACAGGCTAGCGATCCCCGCGGTGCCAGGCAGCAGCTCCTCGTGGATCGTTCAGACAGCAGTAAAGAGATCATTTAATATTCTCCTGCTGTTGACATTTAAACTGTTTGTTACAAAAATGATTAGGGCTCCAGCACGGCATAGGGCCTTGCAAATGGGCACACTAGAGTTCTCTGTGTGTGCTGAATATGCGCTAAGTTTTGTCTAAACTAGCAGTTTTGCTGATTTATTAATAGTGCAAAGTGTTTAACATCCCTGCTTGACAGTGACACTACAAAGCAGCACCCTTTATTTTCTCAGCACAGTTAGACTTGCTAAGTCAGAGATAACTCATGGGATTATTGTTGCCGCTGTCGAGAAGTCAGAGTTTTCTCTACTGGCAGTTCGCACTCTGACCAATAAGTAGCGTAGATGGTTAATGGGTCTTCAAAAAGGCGTATTGTATTGTATGTGGATAGCTCAGTGAGTTGCTGTTTTTTTCACAGAGATCCCTTTTTTATATGTGGTTTGGCCGCACCTGAAGCTGAGGTTGGGGTGGAGGGTGATGATTTTTATTGAAATTAAATAATAGCTTCAAAAGCACCTGCTGCCGAGTTTGACTTCCTTGTTGCTCAAATGAGTGCGATTTCTGATATTTGTCTACTTCCATTGACTTCATACCATGGTTATGCTCGCAAGAATGTGCCGGCACCACCGGCTGTGGGGGCCCCATGGGTGCCGGCACAGGAGGCAACGGAAGTGGGCAAACTGGGGCAGGCGGCGCCGGCCCGACAGGAAGGGCGCCTGATGGCAGGGCAGGGGCCTGTGCCATGGGAGTCGGGACTACCGGCTCCGGGGTAGTGGGCACAGCCACAGGTGCATGAGCGGGTGCACTGTGCCTCGATCTCTTGGACTTGCTCCTTTTAGGCGAGGAGTCGGAATCCCCCTCCGGCAAAGGTGCAGCAACCTGCCGCTTGGGTCTACCGCGTGGGCCTGCGATATCATCCATCCTTTCCATCATACGAGCCTCTAGGCCGTCAACCTTATTCAACCTCTTATCCATAGCATTCATTTTACGCATCATGGCCTGCAACATCAACTCCATTTTTGTCCCCTTAGCACCCTTGGCTCCCGGCATTTTGTCTATTGATCTATTCGCTTGTTGCTCGGATTCGCAACCCGTGCACCCTGTACCTTACGAGACGTAGGATGTGCAAGGGGCTATGAGCACCACGCAACTGCGACCGCAACACCGGCTAATCCAATTGTTAGGGGTGGCCAAACTCTAACGTAGACCCACCCGGCGGCCACACAAAGCAATGAAATGCAAGCCCCCCTCTCTCCTCTTACTGTCGACGTCCTGCGTGTCCTACGTCCCGTACTCTATAGATCCACTGTACACCGGTATACCACGAGGACGCTTCGGCCTGTAGGATCCACGCTCGGCTGTCTGTTTCTACTGCCACGCTACCACACACTCCTAGCAGCAATCCTTGACCTGAAAGATAAAACAGAAAATTAGGAGGCCCCGAGCGCGGGGCACGACCAGTGTGGGGGAGCGTCAGGCGACAAGAAGGGCCGACTGAGCGCTCCCCCTCCTTTATTCCCAGGGACGAGGGAAGAGGGCGGGCCGCCTCCTCCCCTCACCCCTCGACGCCTGCCCCCCTGACCCGGAAGACTGCACCACGCCTCCCGGATCATGGATTGGGCGCCGGCCGACCGGTGGTGTGGCGCACACCTCCCGCGTGATCATTGGACACTGGGTAGATCACGCCCCCACACCCCAGGGAGGCAAGGGGAGAGGAGATCGCCCCCCTTTTCATTAGTTTTTAGGGTGAAAAGAGTAATTTAAAAAATATTATATCTATATATATATATTTAAAAAATATTTGTAAAAAAATATATAAAATATGTATTTATTTATATACATATGCATTATTATGTATATATCTTCACCACACATGCCTTTGCGTTGTAAAGGTATGCGTAGTAAAGTTATATGCGGGGTAAAAGATTGAGGAGTGATAGTACTGCGGAGTAATGGCTCATGCGTTGTAATAAATGCGGAGTCATGGTATGCAGGATTATAGTTTGCGGAATAACGTCACATATTAATTTATTAATGATGTATTTATAGTGTGTCTTTGCAATTGTTATACTGTGTGTGATTATTGATTTCAGACACTATGTCTTGTATTTAATCATGACAAAATATTCAGACGGATGTCTTCAGTTTCCACGTATTGACTGCACTGAGCATTGCCACTTGTCACACATTTTTGCACTTTAAGTAACCTCTTTTATGTCAGCAACATGTCATGTGATCAAGCTTCTGGGAAGAGGCGAAAGGCATCATGGCGGATTTGCTGGGTGAACATTTTTGCACAATAAAGCACTGAGATAATAGCACCAGTATAACGGGTCTGCTCATCGTCATCACCCGTGAAGGGTGTCTTCGTGTGGCAAGAACCTATTTATATATATAATATATATATATATATATATATATATATATATATATATATATATATATATATATATATATGCTGCAAAGACTCGTCCTTCGTTTCCTCCACGAAAACACGACAGCCAGAACACGCAAAAAGACGAGGTAGACCCAATTTGGTGCTTCTTTTTTTTATTCTGCTTCAAAGTGCAACCACATCACCACGACGCGTTTCGGCAGCTCCCTGCCTTGATCACATGACAACAGTGTCGTGGGATGCACCTCCATTTAAAGTGCTAGTGCGCGAATAGACATAGAAAAAATATTTTTAACAGTCTTGTTTCTCTTGTGTGATACGTAAAATACAGGTTTAAAAGTTATTGATTGTAAAATACCAAAATATATACAGTGCATAAATGTTACGCCAATGAAATTCTATGTATAATACATTATGGCATTTGTAGCATCATTTACATTTGATAAACCTTCAATTCATATCAACTGTTATTTTCTCAGATATCCATTCACTAAATACTAAAGTGCATCTCCGTGAATCAAAATGAGACTAACAAAATATAATAATACTGTTGTGCATAAAGTAATAAACCTTAAAATAACACCCTAAGTGAATAAACAATTGTTCTTAAATTTATAATACACCCTGCCAGTAAACAATATCATCTCTATGAAGGGATAGGTACGAGAAAGGACGAATATTTCATGGGTTCTACTGATAAACTGCAACTTTTTACAACTTGTAGTGAATGATTCCCACAATTGATAACATCAAAAACCAATTTTTTGTGTCATTCAATTCATTCGTAAGTGTCTAAAATTGCATAAATAATTAAAACCCATTTAGTATCAAAAATATACTCCAATATTAGTATTTCGTCTTGTAAAATCACATATTTACATTTTTACATTCATAAAAGGAACTGGTAAGATATTTACATTAAAAGATTGAGGATATGTGGAACACTGATTCTTATTGATAAGGACCATTTAGAAGTAAAGTGCAGTTTATATAGCCATAATCTAAGTAATCACTCTAAAAACGTATACATATCTTCACTCATATTTAAACCTTTTGGCTGTTTGGTATCCAGAGTGAGTATGTAATGGGTTTCTAGCCGGCGAAGCATAGCCTCCCTGTCCCCTCCTCTTCTCTGAATTGGGACGGTATCAATTATGTAGTACCTTAGATCTTTTGGGTTTCCACCATGTGCTTCATGAAAATGCCTCGCCACAGGGTAGTTAGGGTCGTTGTTGTTAATCGCCCTGATGTGCTGCAGGATCCTCTTGTGGCTTGGAAGTTTTGTACTGCCTACATACTTCAAATTGCAGCTGCATTCTAATATGTAAACCACAAATTCACTTTTACAGGTTAAGTGATATTTGATGTTCTGTGGTTTCGAGCTGAAGGCTGTCAGATATGAAGTTTTATTTACTCCATACGTGCAAGCCTTACAACTAGGGCATTTATAAAAACCTTTCCGTGCTAAGGACCAACCCGTGTTTTCCCTGTATTCTGGGCTGCTCTTTACCAATACATCCCCCATTGAAGTGGCCTTTCTATATGTGATTGCTGGGTAATCCGGGAGAGTGTTGCCAATAACAGGATCTTCTTTAACTAGATGCCAATTGCGGTGAATTATCTTACGTAATTCCCTGTGTTGGCGATTATAAGTCATAATTAATCTAGGTGTTTCCTCAGATGTTGTCATAATACCAGTATTTTCCATCATGGGGGTTTCTATATTGCACAAAAGTTCATCCCTTGATTTCAATCTAGACTTAACAATTGCCGCATCCACTGTTTTCGCACTGTAGCCTCTTTCTAAGAATCTACATTTGCTTTCCTGTTGATGTTTTTTCAATTCTCCCTCATCACTACATATTCTACGTAGCCGCACTACATATTCTACGTAGCCGCAGCATATATATATATATATATACCACAAACCAAGGATTTTAGAAGAAAATAATGTGCTTTATTCCATCAATGGGGATGGCAGCATGGCGCGTTTCGTCCGGGGAACCCGGACTTGATCACATGACAAGACCCAGAGACATGAGTGGTTAAATACTGGTAGACAAACGGAACTCCTCCCACACAATAATAGACATAAAGGAAATATCCTTCAGTATAAAAAGCGGACAATCCAAATGTAATGTACAGTGCAATTAAGTGCATAAATGCAACAATATTAAAACCACTATACAATTCTAACAATTTTTAGAAAAAATTGAATCTGTTGAAAACATAAAGGGCAAGTGCCCATGGATGACCACAATATTAAAATGCATGTTATAACTGAACAATATAAATCAGTATCCGTGGGACATGTTATATAACCAGTAAATCGATGTCAAAACCACTAATAGAATTATAGTGCAACAAAGAAAAGTGCAGGGTGCATAATCCCAAAAGTTGGGAGCAAACATGATTTATCAGGTAAAAACCTGGAGCAGAATAGGATTTTAGTGGTAAAGTGCAAAGTGTCAAGAAAGTGCAAAAGTGCGGCAGTGCATATATCTAAATAGGGGGGAGAAAAAGACAATCACATCTTATTGGATTCATATATAGCAGCAAGAAATCGGATATACCTTAATTTCATAGTAATACAGCTGGATTATAGGTAAAAAATATAGACATCAATATTATCAATAAATTGATTATCAGAGTAAACAATGTAAATCTTCATAGACCATCCTCAACATGAATAAATAGATTAAAACCATATAAATAGGTATAAAATCCATTATAAAAAAGTCATGCATATGATGGAATAAAATATTTACAAAAAGTTGTTAAGATCTTCTCCCATGTTCAGGCCATTAGGGATCTTACTGTTTAACCTCAAAATGTATTGACTTTCCAATTGTCTAAGTCTTTTCTCTCTGTCACCACCCCTTTTGTTCGGGGGGACTGCGTCAATAACATAGTATTGCAGGTCATTAAGATTGTTATTGTGCACCAGCTTGAAATGGCGTGCCACTGGATAATTGGGGTCAGAATTAACAATGGCACGGAGATGCTGTAAGATTCGATTAAATACCTGCAACTTAGTGCTGCCAACATATTGTAACTCGCACGTGCATTTGAGAACATAGACCGCATGGTCTGTTTTGCAAGTATACACATTCTTAATAGGAATCACAGCATCAGTTAGACCCTCAACAAACTCGCTGGTGTTCACACCAAATTTGCTTGCCCGGCATGAACTACACTTCCGAAAACCTGCTTTGTTAGAGAACCAGTTTGATTTGATAATGGTTTCAGGGCTAGTTTTAACCAGAGCATCCCTCATGGAGGGTGCTCGTTGAAAAGTAATATTGGGCATGTCTCCCAACAAAGGGCCCACCACAATATCTGTTTTTAAGATGGGCCAGTTAGATTTAATGATTTGCCTCATCTTTTTATGTTGATTGTTAAAAGTGGTGATTAGGCGAATGGAAGATTTTTCAGTTATAGCATATAGTTATATATGAACAGGATTCGCCACCAACAGCTGCTTCACGCAGGAAAAAGACGAAGAGCCGACCCAAGGTTCCTTGTGCAAATCAAGTGACTTTTATTGTGTGCCCAGCAATTGTAACTGAAGAGTTACTGTAAGCAGCAAGAGTTATCCATACATGTGCAAAACTTTATGCATTCAAGATATGACAATAAACATATAAATATATAAATATAATCACAAATACTATAGTTAATACACAAATGTATGTAACATAATTAATTTGATAAAAAATGGAAATCGTAGTTGAAGAAAACCAATGTTACTGACATTCAGGACGACAAATGGCATTTAAAATCTAATAAAACAACCCAATGGAATTATGCAAAGCTAAAAATGCCTACTCTCATTTAGTAAATTTGCCAACCTGGTATAGAATCTATTGTGTCAGACAATTCATAATTTGCACATAAATTCATGTAATTATACTCTTTGCCGCAAAATGTAGTTGCATTCTAGCCCAAGTGGGCCATCGTGAAGTATACTTCAGTCAATAAATACCTTCATAAAATCACTCAGTCGATCATTAATCAGTGCAAAATAGTGCTTAAAAAAGGGGTGTAAAATGCAAACAACATTTATAAAAAACAGTTATATTCTTAATTTCATATATACACGAGGAGATGTGCCCTACATAACACATTTATGGATAAAAAACAAATTTTTATAAACATAGATGCTGATTTTTCCACGAAGTACACTTCTTGTCAAATTATCCAAAATTCATTACAAAAGAGACAAGTGTAAAATCTTCGCTAGCGTTCAACACTGGTGGAAACTTGGTGTCCAGCTCCAATATATAACATGCTTCCAGGAGGCGCAATTTAGCCTCCCGGTTTCCTCCTCTTTTGAGTGATAAGATTGTGTTACAAAATACTGGAGATGTGTAGGGTTGCTCTCATGTTTTTCCTCAGAATGCCTAGCAACTGGATAGGCTTGATCTCTACCACTGATTGCTCTTATGTGCTGGATTATCTGTTTGTGGGCCGGCAGCTTAGGACTTCCGATATATCTCAGCCCACAAGGACACTCCAGCACATACACCGCAAAATCAGTTTTGCAGGTCAGTTTTTTTGTTGATCGGAATGGGGTTTGATTTGAATGGGCTGCTATAATGCGTTTTACTGCACCCAAACTTGCAAGCTTTGCAGCTAGGACACTTTCTAAACCCCTTGCACAGTGCCATCCAGGTAGTCGGTGTAAGCACTTCCGGGCTGCTCCTAACTAGGGCATTACTCATTAATTTAGATTTCCTAAAAGTCAAGGCAGGCTAAGCTGGTACAAGCCTGCCAAGAACTGGATCACCCTGTACCAGGTTCCAATTACGATAGAAGATTTTTGGTGTTGACTATTGTAGGTGAGTATGATCCTGTTACAGGGATTCTGCGCAAACACAGAACTGTGCACAAAGACTTAGGACCTCAGTGAATTAGTGTGTGCCAAAACTCACCTTAGTACCCAAAATCCCCTACCAGACTAGCAATCAGTGTCACATTAGCTCTTCGTCCTATAGCAAAGAAACCAATGATTAGACAACCTAGAACATGCAACTAAGAACCATCTCAGGAATGGTGGGAAGTGAGAACACTCTTTTGTTATACATTCATACCAGTCCACAACAGGAGTAAAATAAAGACACAGTAAGGTTTAAATGTTTATTTGAACGGCGTGATCTCAAGCGCAGTATTTTAACCAACATAAGCATACATATGATTAATAATAATACGGTCAACATGGTTACAATTCCATAAAATACAAAAGGAGGAATCATATTATAATGATAGTGCAAACAGGTGATAAAAGCCCCTATTTAAAGCACCCTCCCTATCTAGGAACTATGTATTATAAAACTATAGAAGGTTTCTTGAGCTTTTTTAGCGGGACCCCATTTACCTGTAAGTGTAAATAACATCAGGACCGGTTAGTCTCTCTGTATGCCTGGAATCTTCTAAGTGTGTTCAATTCTGGCCAGTGTGCTATGATAAAGGCGCCAGAATCCTACTCGGCTTGCATCTGCCAAAATGTTGTGTCTAGAATGTGTTACACGGACACGCCGATAAACAGGCTTGCACGTTATGATAACCTTGGTGGCTCAGCACTCACTGTACAGACTGGGGGCACGATGTATATCTAGAGATGTTGAAAAACAAACCTTTTCTTATGTATTAGGCTGAGCGGACCTGGAGGAAACAGTACCTGGAATCACATAGAGTCTGCTTTAAACAAGCACTGGCGACCTATAAAATCCAGATTAAGCTCGCCAAAGCTAGAATCCTAGAAGAATCTTTGATGGCAGCTGCAAACAAATCTCAGGCCTTTTTTAAGATGGTAAAGGACCTGGCCCATCCTGCCTGTACTATAAATGACATCCCGGCCTCTCAAGCTCTCTGTGATTCGCTAGTACAGGCCTTTGAGGATAAGATTGCTAACATCTTAAACAATGTTCCCTCGTCATCTGGCCGTGCTGTGCACGATTCCATCTTGTCTGAGAACAGGAAGGAGAGTACTAAATCAGGTGAGCTGAACAATTTTCCTCTACCATCTTTCAAGGACTTCTGCTCTTTGGCTGACGGGGTGTCCTCCGGCTCACCTTCTGATCCTCTTCCACCCAAATTCTGGAAACTTTTTCGTGAAGAGCTGTTTCCCCCACTTTTTTCCATCTGCTGCCAGTCTCTTACTTCAGCACGGGTTCCAGACTGCTGGAAATTGGCGGTGGTCTCCCCACTGCTTAAAAAGGAGAATCTGGACCCCACATACCCAGCCAACTATAGGCCCATCTCCCTTTTGCCATTCCCTATTAAAAGTCTGGAGAAACTGGCCACAAAACATTTCTCCAACTTTCTTGAGACCACTGATTGTTTGGACGTGGCCCAGTTTGGGTTTAGACCGGCACATGGGACAGAGTCGGCATTGGTGACTGTTCTTGATGACCTTCGGACGCGTGCCGACCAGGGTCGAGCAGCCTTTCTAGTGCTGCTCGACATGTCGGCCGCGTTCGACAGAGTCAGCCATGCAATCCTGATAAGGAGACTGACGGAGGCTGGGGTGTCGGGCTTGGCCCTTGAATGGCTGGTGTCATATCTTGATCAAAGGCACCAGGTAGTTGCCCTGCCACCCTTTAAATCTAACATCAGGAGGGTTGGTCAGGGCGTACCCCAGGGCTCGGCCATCAGCCCTATTCTTTTCAATCTTTACCTCCGTCCCCTGATCACGTTGATTAAATCTTTTGGCATAACAGTCACCAACTACGCCGATGACACCCAACTTATCTTCTCGTTTGAGGGTAAGGGCGGGGTGTCACAGGAGGTCTTCCATCGTTGCATGAGCACCACGGCAGAATGGCTAGGTAACAACTCCCTACAATTTAACAGCTCGAAAACCGAGGTGCTACATTGCTCTATGGATCGGACCCCCAAACCCCTACCACAGGGTTTTTGGCCTCCTGATTTCCAAGGTACTAGTCTGCCTGCCGAACCGGTTCGGAATTTGGGGGTAATGTTCAGTTCCAACTTACAGCTGGACACATCAGTGAACAAAACGGTGGCCACTTGTATGGCACTACTCGGATCATTACGAAAGATTCTACCCTTGCTCCCGGTACAGGCCAGACCAGAGGTAGTGCGGAGCATAATTTTAAGTTGACTCGACTACTGTAACGCACTCCTGCTGGGGGCACCAGCTACTCTGCTAGGAAAACTCCAACGAGTACAGAATTTTGCGGCCAAACTGGCACTCTTGCGACGCCGCCTGGACTCTTCTGCCAAGGCACTTAGGGACCTCCATTGGTTGCCAATCTCTCAACGGGTGAATTTTAAGGCTTTGTGTTTAGTATTTAGGGCTCTACACGGGCAAGGCCCGTCTCCTCTGCAGGACCTTTTCTCATGGTACATCCCCTCAAGACCACTCCGGTCAGCCTCGGCTTACTTGGTGGTAGTACCCAAGTTTCTGAGGTCCCGGATGGGTGGTCGGTCCTTCAGGTTTACCGCAGCGCGACTGTGGAATTCTCTACCACTAGGCCTGAGGGGCATGGAAGATTTTTCTTCCTTTAAAAAAGCCTTAAAAACCCATCTGTTCCCCAGAACAATGTAAATAGATTGGATGCTGGTAACATCATGTATTGTGTCATAACAGTCTAAGCGCCAGGATGCCCGTCGGGTGACAGTTACAGCGCTATACAAGAACGCCTATACATACATACATACATACGTATAGACCTTCGTGAAAGCTAACTCAGCAAAAACAGCTAAGCAGTGCTGTGTGCAAAAGCAGCATAAAGGAAAAATGGTGTTTAAACTCCTAATAAGCCATGCTAACTTAACATGCACGCTGAAAGAGGCCCATAAACCATACTACACCCCCCCCATGTCCGTGTAACTCACAGCACTCAGGGCAAACAGCATAGAACGCAGAGTTCAAGTTCGAATGAGGCAGAACCAAGTTCAGAAAGTTTGACAAACTTGAAATTTAGCATTGAGAATTCTAAAAAAAAATCCAAATCAGTAAATACAAACACACGTGGCTATGGTGTGTGAAAAGACCTCAAATATGTATCGAAGACCAAATGTAAAAAATATTCACGAGTCCAGCACGTGTCTATGAAGCAAAAAAATATCACCTCAGCCCAACAACGTGTAAGCACCAAATGTTGCAACTGCTTCCAATAAGAAGTCGTTGTTCTCATCCATGAACATTTCAGCCATCCAATTAAGCAAAGGGAAAGAACATTCACGTTCATCGATTGCCGGAGCCTCCAGCATCATTAGAGGACAACTAGGGCTTATTTCAAGATAACGGCGATCCAGAAATCATTGGCCGCAGTCCAAATGTTCCAATTGCCTAGAACCCCATGTGCCGCTGCGCAGGCCATAATCCCGTTACCAGAACAGTCTATTTCATGAGCAACTAAGGGACTCATTAGTAGATCAAAATCTAGGTCAGGAGACACCGTGTTGCAGAGACACAAATCCAGGGCCAATTCGAAATCACAATCCAGGCAATGGAAAACAGGCTGCACACAAGTTAAGAAAGAGAACCGGAAGGATAAACAATATGCCACACTTAGAGTTGCCAAAGGCAGCACTGCATAGTATTCTAGCATCCGTTCACGCAGGTGGAGCAGCCGGGACTGTACGTCGAGGGGCACATACTGAGCATCCATTTTGAAATAAACAAAACAACAGCAGAATGCCGGCGCCCAAAGCCAGGAGCAAGGGGAAACCTTCAAAGACAGTCGAAAAAATCTAATGAAAAAATGCAGGGATCACACCGAATATAGTCTGAAACGAGGTAAGAAGGCCAGAGCATACTACTTTTAAAAAAATGTGCCAAGCCAGTAGTCGACGAGACCTTCAAGATTGTGTGGATCAAAGCCCCGTAGTGCAAGGGCAGGTCCGTGATTAATAGCGCATTTACTTCAGTACGAGTATTTGCAACGTAAAGGACGAATGTCTCACACGCAGATGTAAGGGGAACTTCCATCTGGGACAAAAGAGCTCTTATTCTGCTCATCTTGTTGAACTCTGCTTTCAAGGTCGGAATCAGCCGAATTTGCCTCTGCTACAGAAAAAGGCAATGGTTCCAATTTTTCAATATGCAACAGGGAAAATGTGGCATCTTTCATGGACATAAACTTCTGTTTAACGTTTGCAAAGTCCAGGCAAACTGCATAACAGAACGCAATTGATTTTTCCCATGATATAACACTGCAACTTCTTCTTCTACAATATCAGCCACAGAAGACACAATATTATCTAAGGTGTAAATTCGGGAAGAAAGGGTGTTAATACTATTATCTACAACAGCAAGAACTTTTTCTAAACTGACTTGATCTTTCGCTCTAAGCCTAGAAGTAGCTTCAATTTGAGACCATTTCCAAACTTCATTGTAAGCAACATATATCCATCTTTTCGATCTGCCACCCGCATGGCCTTTCACAAAATCATTTAAATCGACAGTCTCAGTGAGTTTAGTCAAATGTGACTTACCAGACGCTAAGGATGAATGTCTGAGCCAGCTCTGGCATAAATTGCCTACAGAATGGTGAGTCTGAAAACGGGGATCAACTCTAACCGCCATATAGCCAGGGGTCAGACCCAGAAAGCGGTGCTGGCAAGAATCTGCACTTTTTTTGCCATAGCAACCAACCTTCGGGGTTAATGATGGAAACATTAAAAGAGGAATTAATAAACAATGCCTGTATTTCACTCAGTGGTGTACTGGTAAAATTATTCCAATGGGGATATTCACCCAAATCAGGAAATGAAGGAGCATTTAATTTTTTAGAAGTAGCCAATCCAAAGCAAGTCGTTTGTGAAATAGTATCATTCAGAAACAACATATTGTTTAGGATGAGACATGCACGATGCAAAGCTTGAGTGCCTTGCACTTGCCAAATTTTCCAACCCCAAACAGATTTAAGATTAATAGTATCTCTCCACAGTTCATAGCCCCCAACAGCCAACTGGTCAATAAGGGACTTTGAGTAAAGTAATTTAGTGTGGGTAAGTCTAACCTTGGAAAATGACTCTCCAGTCAATTTAAAATAAAGAGCATTAGGGTTGGATCGATCAAAATCAGTAAAATAGGAAAACTTTTTCAAAAATGTTCTGGAGCAGCCTTCACTGGTGCGGGACAATGTTCCCACTGTGTGAAATTAACCATGCTTCTAAATTAGCCAGTCTTATGCAGAAAGTTATTGCCAAAATGTTGGTAACAGTACAAATCACCATAATTAACAGATTCTAAATACAAATCTTCAGGATCGAAGGCAGCATAATATATCAAACCAGTGGATAAAGGTTCAACTGCTTTTACATCTCAATCATCAGAGTGAATATTTTGTTTAAACACATGCCCCATAGAAACACGGAGTATATTGGGAACATTAATAACCTCTGTGGGACCATGAATCTGGAACTTCACAGCATCCCATACAATCCCATCTAAAACGGGCCAAGCAGTTATATTCACAAATGTCTGGTCCCTCTTCATGATGTACGAAGAGGAGTGGGGAGCCAAAGTTCCATCAATCACTCGAATTGAAGTTCTTTCTTCAACATAGTGTCCATTTATAAAACAGAAAAAATATACCACAAATTCTATGGACATGAACAAAAAATTGCAATCAGCACCAGCCAAATGTAAGTCCAGGTAGGAATCAAAAAATATTTTTTAAACCAGGTTGCAAAAATCGAAACTTTTGAAGGGAACTTAGATGTCGAAGAGCCAGTGTCAAAACGGGACTGATTAGCCACATGGGTCACAAAATCAGGCATGGACAAGTGAGTGGGTTAAGTATATTCAGTATCATTAAGAGGATCACCAGCAAGTTGATTCAATAAAGGATTTGTAAGTGGACTCATTTCAACAGCAACATCAGGCCCAATGGCAGGATCCGGGGCCAAAACAGAGTGTCGCATCATTGCTGGACATGAAACCGCAGGCGTCATACTATAGAGAATCGGCCACCCTGTGTGGTTTCACATTGTCAATGGAAATGGAAACTCAAAACTCATCTTTTTCCACGCGAATAAATGCCTCGAGGTTCCTTTGACCTAGGCCTTTCACTTCTGGTCTTATGTCTCCTGAGAGTAGCAGTAATTTTAGCGCGGGGACACACTGTCTTGAGTGTAACCAGGCGCTTTAAAAATGGTTTTATTATTATTTTTTATTATTAAATGTACCTGTTACCCTTTCGCCCAGGAAGAGGAGGTAAAATGACTGTTCTTGTACCCTACACTCCAAGCACGGCAACTGGAGCTCGATAGGAAGGACCAAATTCCTTTTTGTTGTCTATCTTCTCTCGGACCACGTCGCCAACTTGGGATAGCCAGCCAACTACCGGAATCTGCAATGCAGCTTCAGATGTGGAGGGCAAGTGTTCCTTTGCAAGACTGTCTCTGGTCTTTTGTAGGTTCTGCAAAACATTAGAATGTTCATCTACGTCAAAGGATGCGGCTCCGGCCGCCATGTCTAGACCGTCAAGGTCCAGAACAAACATCTTGATGCCAAAGAGCCTTTTGTATGGGGTCCGCCCACCCAGAGACCTTCTAGGGAAATTATTAAGTGCACGTTGTACGCTATTCAGGTGGGTGAGCCAGTCTCTGCCAGCACCTAACACCTTCGCTGTCAATGATTGCTTTAAATCACGGTTCATCCGCTCCACAACACTATTGTCGTCAGGCCGGTATGGAGACGAAAATTTGACTTGCACCCCCAATGAAGCCATGGCATCCTTGTATGCCTTAGAGGCGAACGCTGGACCCTGGCCCGAATGGAAGGTACCACACGCAATAATTCCCACAAAGACACGCATATCTCTTACGACGTTTCTAGCATCAGAGCTCCTTTGAGGCCACACCCACACGAAGCGCGTGCAAGAGTCAACAGCTACTAAGATGTACTTATACGCAGTATCAGAGGAGAAAGGACCACAGTGAACTGAATAAACACACGCAAGTGGTTTATTAGATATGTACAACTGAGTTTGGGGCGTGCGTGCAGCAGAAGAAGGCTTAATTTGCTGACAAATGCCACATTGAAGGACAAAATCACGTGTCTGTTTGTACAAACCACGCCACCAATACCGCTGCTGTAGGAGAGATACAGTAGCCGACACGCCGGCATGCGCAGACGCCATCCTGGCGTGAGCCGCTGTAATCAAAGCTTGTCTGCGGTCCGCGTTGGGAATCAGTCTGTCACCAACGTTGTTAATTCTCACATAAGGAACTTTATCGGTACTTAAGTGATAAGAGTACTTTGAAGGGAACCCATTAGGATATTTACCTCCCTTCTCAGTTGCGGCAATAGCTGCCAGGATGTCATCATCAATCTTACTTTTGGAACATGTAACCGCTGCCACTATAAATGTTTCTACTGCTGTCTTCGCAGCCTCGTCCGCGAGACAGTTGCCAACAGCGTGAACCCCAACGCGCTGCTGACCCAGATTATGTATTACAAAAACGAGTGGGAGCCGCTCTTTTAGCTCCGCCACTCGAACCCAGATCATTTTATGGTTTATTGTGCGACCTTTGGAGTCACGATAATCATTTTGAGTCCAAAAGGTTCGATTGTCATTGAAAGACTGTTCACAGTAGTAGGAATCACTTACAATGAGAGTAGTCACACCGGGGTCTGCGTACTCCAGTGCAAGCATCAGAGCACGTAGTTCTGCTAACTGGGCGGTACAGTCCCCTAATGTCTGTGTATGCACGACATCGGACTTGAATTCACCATCCACCATAGTACCAACCACAATTGCGCAGGCCGAGGAATACGCGTGTCTAGAACCCGTAGCCGCTTGAGCACTTCCATCAGTGTAAATGATATAACGAAAATCCTCAAGTGGGCGCATAGTCAGAGGAGCAGGATGAACAAATTCATACTGTAAGAACTCCTGAGTCTGCAAAGAGGAATCGAAAATGAATGTTACATCCTGGGATGTCAAGGATGTAGCCCATTGTATCCACCGAGGGTGCAAGGCCTTGGAATTAGGTACTCTGGCCTTCGTCACTGCCTCCAAGGCAGGATACGGAGTAACGACGACAAAGCGTTTTCCCTGCGACAGTGCACGTTCTTCAAGAATGGCCATTTGCACTACAGTCAAAACATTTTCCACAGTGGAAAACCGCAACTTGGCTGAAGTGTACAAGTGTGACTTGTAAGCAATAGGAACTGTGTCTCCCTCATTAAAAGTGAGGTATGTGAAACCCACTGCCCCTGGTACGATTCTTACCATGTTGGTGTGTTTATCACAAGTCGACAAGAATTTAGATTCAAGTAAGTCAGCCTGCAAAGATTGCAAGATGGCTGAATGTTCTGGCAGCCAGCACGATTTAGAAAAAGTAGGTTGTATCAATGCATAAAGCGGTTTGATACACTGGGAAAATTCCGGAATATATGTTCGTCCGAAATTCAAAAAACCCAGTAAGGATTGTAGCTTTTTCAGCGTTGTGGGAGCCCGCAAAAGTGCACATTCCTCCAAGAAGTGAGGAGCCAAGCCTCTACCTTCATTGTTGAGCTCATAGCCCAGGAACAACACTGTGTACTCTGCAATGTGTGATTTCGCAAAATTTCATTTGTAGCCAAAGTCTGCATAACGGCAAATTATGCGGTCAACAATGCACAGATGTGGCCATAATTCGTCGTCTGTGAGATAAATGTCATCCACATACGAACAAGCATCTGCGTCGAGCCTCTCCAGCAGAGAGACTATCCGGGCGGCAAAAACGCCTGGACTATTTTTGTAGCCCATAGCCAATCGAAGGAATTGGCGATGTTTGCCACCACAGGTAAAACTCGTCCACTGACTACTAAGGGAGGACATATTATGGGCAAAGAAGCCATTAGATATGTCTAGCGGGGTTTTGAACCTTTTACGCACCAGACTATCCACAAGATCAGAACTGTGAGTATTCTGCACCGCACACGTACGACAATGTGAGTTTAAGTGGCGGTAATCCAATACCAAACTTTACGAGCCATCTGGCTTTGTTACAGTAAAAAGTGGGTTATTCATCGGAGACCCAGACGTTTCAATTTACACCTTGATATTCCAATTGCTCAAGGACTTCGGCAACAGAGGCGTTCGCCTCACGCCGTATGGGGTATTGGGGTTGAGGCTGTTGCATCGACCGCAATGGAATCTCATGTTGAGGGGACAATTTTTCCCATCCACAGTGAGTATGGTACAACACCGGCGCAAGTGCCTTAGCCCAATCTTCTGCAAACTGCAGAGCCTGCTCCTTCAGCACAGTGTGCGCGAAAGCGGGGAGGATCACCTCCTCCCGTTGTGGAGCGGTTAAGACAAAAGGTGGGGGCCAGTCAACCTACGCCAACAAAATATCATACGTAGTGGTTAGATTTTCCCAAACCTTTTATGGTACCTTTTATGTCTCCTTCAATTACAAGGACAATTTCATAAAGCCTTTTCAGGGGGATCCACTCTAGTGTCAGCTGTCTCCACTACCACGAAGGTGTCAGTCGCTGTCACCCTCAGTAGTGGACGCAGCGCCTCTTGAACAATGGTAATCTCCGCCACCCTGTCCAGCAGCGTCAGCGCCCTTGTCAGATTCCTAAGCTCCGTTCTCACTATCTGTGGCATATCTCGCTGTTACAGCAGCAACTTTCTTCTTTTGAAACTGTGGTCTGTGACGTGGAGTCTCATCCTGCTTGCCTTTTCCGTCAGCCTTATGAGGCTGCTCACGGCTCTGTTGCGCATCTTGACCTCTGCCGCCGCCTCCTTCACCGGTGGCTGTTACCGATGTTTCATGCAAAGAGCGAGGAGAACGTTGTTCAGGAACCTGAAACCTATCAGGTGACTTAATAGTACTGCAGTTGCGCAAATCATATTTACGCTCAACAGGGGCAGGTGTAGGTGAAGCCGGACGGGAACCCTGTTTCTGTTGCTGCTTACCCTGTTTTTTGTTCTTACTCCAATTTTGTTTCTGAACTTTCGGGCTGTCATCCTTATCAGATGACCCCTGCTGAGTTTTCTGTTGTTTCTCTCTCTTCGCGAAAGGCTTAACACCTAAACTATAACGGCCTACTGTCTTATAAGCCTCAGTAATAATTCTCTGTAACTGACGGGGTTTGTCAGCGTCAGGGACTTCGCGCAGAGCATTAGAAACGTGGCAACTTACCGCATCCCCCTTGACATTTGCAAGGACGAGATCGCGTACCATGTGAAACGTTCCCACGAGAAACACACCCCCAACTCCACAGCTGCCTCCGGTCCGTGTTCATCCTCAACGCGCTTGATCACAGAGGGCAGAACTGTCATTGACGGGGTGCCAAAGCACCTAGTGTAGACTGCTGCAAAAATCAACCCCCAAGTTGTACACTCATTTACGTCAGGCTCTAAGTCTTTCTGCAAACTCGCTGTGAGAATCCTGTGTTTCTCAACAGGACTTGTATCTGGTCGAATTTTTCGGCAAGCCAAAAAGGCATCTCTTCCTTATCCTGGGTACGCTTGCCCATGACTACATTAAACATGACGGGACTAAGTTTAATTCCACCACCGCCAACTGGATGCGCTGCACCACCCGGGAGGTTGCGTGTAATGTAATGAACCAGACCCCTAATAACTTCAATTGCAGAGGCATACCGGGGTCTCAGTTGCTGAGCTGTTAACTGCCCCGCCTGAGTAGGCAGCTAAAACAGGCCAAGTAGTGTCTGGAATGGACAACAGCCCTTGTCTGACCACTGTAATAACGTGTGGGAGAGCGGCATTAAACTAAACGGCATGCTGCCAAGCAGAAATTGGAATTTCCACTGTCCAATATGGAGCGTCAACTGCAGGAGCATCAGCAGGGGTGTAAGAGTGAAAAACACCAGAAACAGCATCAACCACGGGAAACGTGACCCAGGAGTAATACAATTCAAACGGGTACATCACGTCAGCTGAAACCACAAAAACCACTGCCTGTCCCTGCATAGAAACAAGGTATCCCTGCAAATGATTACGCACAGCTACACGACTGTGTGCTGGGATATCATCCGCAGCCATATCGAAACAGTAATAGTGAAGTACAATGCAATACATAAAGGCACAACTGGGTAGTAATTCAAACAGAAAACCGTTTTAATGAGATCAAGCTTGAATAAACCTATGTAACTATAGGCAGGTTATTTATCAGTCACTACCGTCAACTAGAAACAATAGTGAGGGGGTCGTAGACTGATATAAGCACTACTCAAGTGTCTCACAATAAGACCACACTCGTTGGCGGCGCCATGTTACAGGGATTCTGCGCAAACACAGAACTGTGCACAAAGACCTAGGACCTCAGTGAATTAGGGTGTGCCAAAACTCACCTTAGTACCCAAAATCCACTACCAGACTAGCAATCAGTGTCACGTTAGCTCTTCGTCCTAGGCAAAGAAACCAATGATTAGACAACCTAGAACATGCGACTAAGGGCCATCTCAGAAATGGTGGGAAGTGAGAACACTCCTTTGTTATACATTCATACCAGTGTACAATAGGACTAAAATAGAGACACAGTAAGTTTAAAATGTTTATTTTAACGATGTGATCTCAAGCGCAGTATTTTAATCAACATAAGCATACATATGATTAATAATAATACGGTCAGCATGGTTACAATTCCATAAAATACAAAAGGAGGAATCATATTATAATGATAGTGCAAACAGGTGATAAAAGCGCCTATTTAAAGCACCCTCCCTATCTAGGAACTATGTATTATAAAACTATAGAAGGTCTCTTGAGCTTTTTTAGGGGGATCCCATTTACCTGTCCGCTCAGTAAGTGTAAACTACATCAGGACCGGTTAGTCTCCCTGCATGCCTGGAATCTTCCAAGTATGTTAAATTCTGGCCAGTGTGCTATGATAAAGGCGCCAGAATCCTACTCGGCTTGCAGCTGCCAAAATGTTGTGTCTAGAATGTGTTACATGGACATGCAGATAAACAGGCTTGCAGGTCATGATAACCTTGGCGGCTCAGCACTCACTGTACAGACTGGGGGCACAATGTATGTCTAGAGATGTCGAAAAACAAACCTTTTCTCATGTATAGACCTTCGTGAAAGCTAACTCAGCAAAAACAGCTAAGCAGTGCTGTGTGCAAAAGCAGCAAAAAGGAAACTCCTAATAAGCCATGCTAACTTAACATGCGTGCAGAAAGAGGCCCATAAACCATACTACAATCCTAGGTTGGAGTTCTGTGGTGGGTATGCTGTCTGGGATCTGCTTAGGTTTTGGTATAAATGCCTCCCTTCTAGACAGGTTCCTAGTTTTTCTAATCACACTGTCTATGATACTGGGAGCATATCCACTTGCTATGAATGTCAGCCTAATTAACTCCTGCGCAGCCTCAGCGTCAGAGTCTGTAACAGATATGTCTGATATGCAGCATCTCCCTGTAGGGGATGCTGCGTATCAGGTGATGCAGATGATGACTGCTCGCATGCAGAACTGTGTTGCCTGCGATAGGCTTCTGAATAGTCTAGTAGCAAGGATACCATGGTCCACAAAAACCTCCACATCTAAAAAATAGACTGATGTTGCACTTATAGTCAATGTAAAGTGGAGGTTAATACAATTGTTGTTGATTAGACCCACAAATTCCTTTTCACTGGTTTCTGATCCTCTCCAAATAAAAACAGATCATCTTTGTATCGCAAATAAATTACTGCATGTTGGTCCATTATCTCTTTGTTCTGCCCAATAAGGACCTGCTCCTCTCACAGCCCCATATGCAAACATGCATAGCTGGGGGAGATGCAGGCCCCCATCGTGACACCCCTGATCTGCTGATAGATCTGGTTGTCAAATGAGAAAAAGTTTTGATCCAAACATGACGATATCATTGAGATCAACATTTTGTTGTGCATGGAGAGGTTCATTGGTCTTAGATTCAGGTAATACTCAACAGCTTTAAGGTCATCACAGTGCTGAATGGAGGTATAGATCGATGTTACATATAGAGTTATTGAAAGCATATCAGAGCTCCATACAATATGATCAATTTTGCGCAAGAAGTCAGATGTGTCCTGTATATAGGATGCCAACCCTTTAACCCAATCCTGCAAAAAATAATCCACATATTTGGACGTGTTTTCCATTATGCTGTCGATCGCAGAGATTATTGGTCTCCCAGGAGGTTTGCTAGCACATTTATGGAGTTTTGGGATGAGATACAAGGTGGGGATGACCGGATGCTCCTTTTTCAGGAATCGATATTCGTCATCTGTAATCAACCCCCCACTTTTCCAGGCCAATAATTGCGATAGTGTTCATTCCATGCTGCCCTAACAATATGAATGTTGCTTTTCCTGTGGATAATATATATATATATATATATATATATATATATATATATATATATATATATATATATATATATATATATATATATATATATATATATATATTATATATATATTACCTACTGGCAGTCACCAGTAGGTAGTTATAGTTAGGACCTAGTTTCCATAGGAAATCCACAACTATTTGGAATAACTTTGGCGTCGGTGGACGAATCTTCGTGAATTTCTCCAAGAAAATGGCCTGCTCGGTTCAACTCCTTCCATGAAAAATTGGGGGTGATTCGTCAAGTGGGGGCCAAGAAAAAAGGGGGGGTCCCAAAACATGTTTTCCCCATGCAATTTTCCATAGGGACCTTAAGCCAGGGCTACAGCCCGAACGGCTGAACGGAATTACACAAAATTTGGCAGAGAGGTAGAGTTTGGTTCGCAGATTGTGCGTTTTGTTAAATGGTGTAAATCCGTTCAGTAGTTTCTGAGAAAATTGCAAGTAAAATCATAGCGATATCTAGAGACGGAGTTCAGCACGCGTAAGGAAATCCGTTCAATTACGAGCGCGAGCTGCATGCTGATTGGCTGTGAACTGTCTGTCAACACTCGAAACCAGGAAGTGTTGGCGGCCATCTTGTTTCTCGCTAGAACCGAGTCACAAGAAAACAGTAAAACAAAGTTGAGAAATAGGGGAAGGGGGTAGGCTAGAAATATTCTGACCCTCTAGGTTTGCTCAGGGGGTCGTACATGGATGTTTAGGCTCTATTTTTTTTTTTTTTTTTTTTAAAGATTAATCGCGGCGTACGCGTATGGAAATACGTACAATTACGAGCAGGAGCTGCACGGTGATTGGCTGTCAATACTGACGGAGGGAAAAACTTTTACTATATAGATATTCAGGGACACTTTTATCATTTGCTCAGCATGAACCCTGCATAGGCCCTACTGCTTGAGTGTTATAGGCCTCAGTTACATTGGCCTGAGCGCTGCCATTTTCTTCCAGCTTAAGCAGAAGCAGAAAGCAGGTCTGACCCAAGCTTCTCCCAGCTCCACTTCTCTGCGAGGCCCTGCACTCCTCCTAGGCCCCCACCCTACTGTAAGATAGGTTCACAAACATTAAAGTTCAAGTTCCTCCTTAATCTTGCAACACACCACAAGCACCCCACCTAATAGCTGTGAACGGGGAAAAGGGAAGTTCCCACCACAGCTACTTCACAAGCTGTCCGTTAAATGAGGATAAATGTGGCAAATTAGTATCACAGACTGGCACATAAACGCATGAATAGAATCCTTCGAAGCAATAATAACACATTTCTGTCGTCCATGATAAATTAATGACAAACTTCCAGTCAAAATGGCAGGAACTCAGTCTAGACTGGCGTACGTGCCACAATTACGAGAAGTGGCCACATTTGCACTTATGGTCACTTATGGATGGGAAAGGTACAGGGCAGGCCAGTAAGTGACGATGTAAGGGTATGTGGTTCGAGGTGACGTGAGATGGCGTGACCAAAGGCTTCTCACCCCTGAACAATATAAAAAGGAGGTCAACATGAATATCGTTGAACTACTCCTCGTCTGCACTTGGGTGTCGGACAGGAGTTTTTACCAGGGGTTACTCGAGAAGCCCTTGTTACATGTACTTAGGATCTGCTGTTCTATTGCATATTCTGCTGTATGAAATGCTTTTTCCTGTTTGCATTTAAAGTTATATTTCGCCATTTGAAATGTTATTGTTATGTTTTCTCTGACCTTGTTTTATCTTCTTAAGGTGTTTAACTTGTACTTACAGGATATCACACTTGTATACAGTGGTGAGTGTTCCCAATAATATGTGCTTAACCTTTTCTATGCAATCTGCCTCAACGCTCACAAGTGTTCTTAAAGTATAGCCTCTCTCTCATAGCAGCTGTAAAACGGTACTTTGTATATTCAAACTGCTATTAGTGAATATTGAATATTTCTAGAAGCTGTGTCTTCTAATAAAACTTGTACAACTTTCAGAAACAGTCTCCAAGGCTCATATATCCATTTTTTCCTGTTTTTAGAGCAAGCGTTCCAGGACTACTCCGGTACAAAATAAGCTGTCCCATTAGGTCCCTTGCTCTCTTTCTCACCATCTCCCCAGTGCAGGCACTGAGCCCTGCGCTAGCCCCCCCCTTCCAGACCCATAATTAATCTTCCCTCCAACATTTGGTGACCTCGACGTGATGGCAGAAACTAGCTGAACAGGATGCATCTGGATTAAAGGGAGGAAGTACGAAGCTGCTAAGCGATTCTGCACCACTCTCTTGTCGGGCCACTGGGAAGAACACAGCACATGGGTAAGCATATCATTTGACTGCCCGTCGCTGCATCTTGTTCTCTTTCTTGGGTGCGGTGGAAAGGTGTGTATTATTGTGACGCAGCAGTACACCTGCCAGTACTCCGTGCTCCCTGTCTGTTAGCCTCGCCATTTGATCTTGCGCAGAGGGAGGGATTGTGTGCCGAGTGGAGACTGAGCCTGACAGTTAGGTCATTACTGTGATTTACATGTTTCTCTTTATATAAATAGCTGCATGTTATTACTGCGCCTCGTGTAGTTACAAAGAAGGATTGTATCAGTCATCTTGTAACGCTTATTTTTACATTTAGCCTTTTTTGTTTATTCAGCATTTATTTAGCGGTTAAAGGGATCCCCTGTTATATAATTCAGGGAAGGGAAGATCGCAGTTGGTGTCTTTCAGCTTTTAATTAGCTTTTAAAAAAAAGGAATCCCCTGTTGCATATAAAATACAGGGAAGGAGAGAATGCATGTGGCAGTTCTTTCAACATTTATTTTTATTGCGGTGCCTCTCTAAAGAGAGGACCTTTGACGCATCTACAGATTGTCGAGGAAGGAAAGGTGGAATTTGCATCTTTCAAGCGCTTATTTTTGCTCTTTAAGGGATCCTCTGAAAAGCAGAGAAGGAAAGGATTGCACCTGGCATCTTTTCAATATTTATCGTGTAAGGAGAACCTCTGTATGATATAGGGTGACAGAGAAGGGAAGGATTGGAGCCGTCGTCTTTCCAATGTTTATCTAAGTGAAATATTTTTAGGAGATCCTCTGTGGATATAGGAACACAGGTAAGGAAGAGATTGGAGCCGTCGTCTTTTCAATATTTATCAAGTAAGAAAGCCTCTGTCTGGTATACAGTGACAGAGAAGGTAACCCTCTATTTCAATGGTCAACAGAGATGAGGCAAAATCTGAAATACGAGTAGCTAACGGCATTTTGGATGGCGCCTTATCAATTTAAGTGGTACCCCGGGAGGATTAAGTGTTTGTATACATAACAGTGAATCGTGTATTTTCGCCAGTTAAAAGTACTCTGCATTTTTCCCTTTTTCGCGTGCGCTGTTTTACATTGCTCTCTCTTTTTGAAACACAGGTACTAATGCTGCTAATTATTAGTTACTTTTTTTTAAGGACTGTATGTTAGTGTCTAGTGTCTAGTATAGAGGTTTTTATCAAGTTCAAAAGAGTAGTTTTTTGGGTTGTTGTTTTTTTTTATGGTCATTGATTGGAAGTCACTGGCTGGTACAGAGGCTGACCTTGGTTAGACCATAATATCTAGGCGTACATTGTTTTTTTTTTTGTTGATTCTGTGTTTGACTATAATAACATGTATATTGATTGTTGAAGAATATTTTTGTGCCAGGCCCCATACCAATGCTATCAATAAGGCTGCTGGAAAATATTTTGTTAACATTATTGAAGGCCACTGCCAAATGCAGGAGACTGGTTCATTAGTGAGATTCAATAACTAGGGAGATTGTGAATGCATTTTTATGTATCTCCAGGTGTATTGATCTGCCACTGATTAACTGAAGGGATTCTGTAAGCTACAGTATAGTGAGCGCTACAATTGTTACAGATATATCAGAGTTGCCCCCCCCCCCATGAGCACTGCAGGCTCCGCTGAGGGGAAGATAGGGAATTACACTGTGCCAACAACTGACACATAAGGGCAGCGATAGTACATATAAATATATATATATATATATATGTATATATATATATCTCACTACGAGATACAGATGAGCTATAGTGGGCGACAACCAGTTGAGGTAGTTCTGCACCTATTAGACAATAAAATTATATCAGTGCAGAATGTTATCGCACAAACTCATAGAAAACTTAACAGAAGCGAAATTTCCTTGATATCTAGAGCGTGGGACTTGTTGGGAATCCCACTCACACAGGGCACTGAGATAAGGGCATCTACGTTGCATATAGTGAGACTGTGCCTCCCAGTGCCAACGTATACATCCCTCACTGATAACACACAACTCACACTTGAGGGACCGCAGTACTCACAGAGAACCCCTTCTGTGGAAGACACTCAAGACATACCTTTACACCTACCACTGGTGTCCCCATCAACCTTATATCCTACTGAAGGCCCCCCCACAGAATTAATTCAGTCAGTAGGTAGTGTAGTAAATAGCGAAAGCCCTGATATCGCCCACCAGCACTCACTCACACCGCCTCCTCCAAGCACCAAATGCCCGGAGGGGCAGGGAGATTCACAGGATACCCTCACTCCACTAGACTGTGAACAGCACGCATTGTTTCTACAGGCACTGCACGACCCCACCTTACCCCTGGTTTGTGAGCATCTCGCCCATGAGTTGCATGACCAGCTGCAGCAGCTGCCCTCACCAAGTATCACAGAAAAATTACGAGACACCCTTCCACAAACGCATTATCCAGAAATGTGGGCATATTTACAAAGCTGCATGTTAAAAGGAGATTAGTAGTGCCACATTCACTGCCACAGATTGCCCACCACAAAGATAACTTTAGCAGATGAGCAGACAGCCCACACAAGACCCAGACTACAGATCACGGTACACATAGAGAACGGCTGTGTTGTTGCCCTTTCTGAAGATACAGCACCATCCCCTGAGTCTGTCTCACCCCTGACATGTACAGTCATTTTGACACTAATCTCAGTCCTAGGAATTGACATAACATACTTGCAGCAGGTAAGGCTGATGATAACACCCGGTGGCGTTACACTCTTACCCCTGCCTACACACAACACAGAAGAATAATGTCAACACCCACAGCACATCCACCAGCCTATGACGCAGATGACATTGATCCAGGACAGGGTATCAAGACTGACATAGAACTCAAATGTCCAGGCAGCCGGGGGCTTGGCTAGCAGCCGATCATGGCGGCAGCATAAGGGACAGGCTCCGCGGCTAAAGCGGCCTCTTCGACTATCCGGCTCATAATCCGCCACAATTTTCAAGCCCTGCAGGAGGGAACCGGAGCCTAGGACCGGGCGGAGCAAGTAGCGAGAAGCGGCGTTCAAATCCGACGCCTGGGGACCGAGCTCCGTTGAAGCTGTGGTTTGGCCTACTTCGACCACTGGAACCGGGACCTTCCCTGATCGAATAGCCCGCAAGGAAGTACAGCTGTTCCGGGGGACCTGGGCAGGAAGTGCCCGCACGCCGTACAGGACGGCCGAGACCTGAAACTACGCAGCCAGACTGGGCACCGCCTACGATCCAAGGAAGTGTGACTGCACTATTGCACTGTGACCGACACCCCCGGCCCTGTTCGCTGACTGACCGGCGGCCACAGGCGGAGGGGGGCCTAGGATGGTGAAGGACGGCCGCCATTTTCTAGGCGGAGGAAGACACTGCGCACTTATTGCCCGTTAGCATACCTCGCCCTGCGGAACGCCCTGCAGATACCCGGCTAGTGGGCCAGAACACACGCAGCAAATTACACCCGGTTCAGAAGCACAATACAATCCCCTGGGGGCCCGGGGGGGGACAGCTCATTGGTGCCGGCGGACATTTGAGAGATTCCCTGGCCGCGCTCACGTGCGGACGAGAACACCAACACTCCGTGGCCGAGGTGGGTGAGCCACTCCGGACAAGCTGGAGCAGAGAGGCCCGAAAGCCACGAAACCCAAAGGCATGGCAGGGAAAGGACCGAAGGGCGGCGCCATGCAGACCCGCATTGAACGATACACGTCCGACAAGCCAACTACCTCCCCCGTGATGGGGAAAGACACGGGAGGCAAAACTGCAGATGCCCCGGGAGGAAAGAGGGCAACGTTAGAGGACGTGATGCAAGCATTGGCTCAGCTACAAACAACGGTGGGCTCGATCTCCACAGATGTCACTTTGCTTAGAGCCGACCTCCACAAAATGTCGGAGAAAGTCAAAGACATGGAAGTGGTCACAAAATCCCTCGTGGAGGATGTCTCAGAACTTCAGCAGGCAATGGGGAAGATGGATGCGAATAGTTTGTTATGGATCCCGCACTCCTGGTAGTTATTTCAAATTTGGTTGTTAGACAAATGTAACACAGTCGTTGGTGCAATGAATGGTAATCTTGCTGGGCTTCCAAGATCAAGATATATCACCATAAAAATATGTATCCTGTGAACACAAGATGCATTCCATCCATGCACTCCTTTTCAAACTTTCATAAATTTGCGTGCAAATCTTTCTTTGATGTTTGATAATTCATTTATTTGTCAATAGTATTTTGTTCGAAACATATCATTGTATTCATGACTGTTCAACATATTCCATGTCTCAAAAACGTTTTTTCACGTTGCTAGTATTGCCCAATGCATTTCAAGCATATCGCCCTTCCACAGGGGACTTCATAAACTCTAGAAACATTAATCATAGGTCTTAGTCAGTATCCAAATAAAACAATCTCTGTATGAAAACACGCTTTTGTATCAACATGTTACATAAGTGCTACCCCACATGCTGTAGTGAAACTAATGTAGTTCGTAAAGAAATCAAAAGTGTTTTTTATAAAAATAGGACGCTCATATTAAGCTGGTGTAAAGACAAAAATAAAGACCCAGTGATTGGGCACTGACCTTAATGCATGGAATTTTTCATTCACGGTGTTTAGCTGCAACAAGGTAAATGAAATCTAGTTGTAAATACATTACGTGACACGAATGTCTCGTTTCTATGTCCAAAAAGATGCCAATAGTGTCTTACCGGGGTACTGGAGCCGTGGAGCTTCCCTCGCTAATCTCGGCGTGCAGCGCTCTATACGGGAGCGCTCTATGGTTTATAGGTCGTTCGCTATGTGTTACCATGGTTTCCGAACGTAAGCGGGTGGCGCTCTGTATTCTCTATGGTTGTGAACGGCGCTAAGGAAACGGCGTGTGTTTACAAGAGTAAACAAGAAAGACAGACTATATCGCTAGCTGAGAACTCGGGTGCATATGGATATAAGTAAAAATTGGAAAACACACAAGTGGGGATATATCAGTAAAAGAGTAATATACATACATTGTAAACATGTTGTATGTGCATAGCAAAACGTACGTAAAATATCATATTCAAAATTTTTTTTAGACAACTTTAGTCTTGTAATGCGAGCTGAAATACATTAGATTCAAACATGTCCATATTATAAATAACAATGAAGATCCAGTCTTTCATTGAGTCCTTTCGGCTGGAGGGTGCATAAGTAGTCTATCCAGAAGGTTTCTCTGCGTAGTAAGTGGCTGTTGTTATCTCGGCCCGGCAGGGTTGCCACTTTTTCAAGTATGCAGAATTTGAGTTGGCTTACGTTGTGTTTTGCCTCATTGAAATGTACTGCTATGGTGGATTTGTCATTTTTTAGCCGAATGTTACTTTTATGTTCCACAATTCTGGTCTTTATTTTTCTTTGTGTTTTGCCTACGTATGAGAGGCCACAGGGGCATCTCAACAAGTAGATAACATTTGAGGTGTCGCATGTTCCAGATACCTTCAATTTTATAGGCGAACCTTTTGTGGGGTGGTTTATAGTATTTCCTTTTATGATTGCAGAGCAATTACCACAGTTATGGCATGGTAGAGTTCCTTTGTAAGTGCCATGTTCTGTTGTTTTCATTTCCTTCACCAATTCTTTCAAATTCTTTGTTCTTTCATACGCAAAGATAGGTTGGTGTCTGAATAAGTTTTTGAAATCCTCTTCAAGTGCGAGCATAGGCCAGTGTGTTTTGATGGATTTTTTGATCATAGAACTATTTGTAGAGTACTTGGATACAAATACAGATCTCTGTTCATCAATTTTTTCTTTGGGTTTTAATAGATGATCTCTTTGTAATTTTTCAGCTCTCTGAGAGGCAGAATCCAGGATGGCTTGGGGGTATCCTCTTTTTCTAAATTTCTCCAACATGTCCTCTTTGTGTTTCTGATACAATTCCTTTGTAGATGCAATTCTTTTTATTCTTAGTAATTGCGAGAAGGGTAAATGCTGTTTGAGCGGGGTTTGGTGAAAACTTTTGAAATGGAGTAAATTGTTTCTGTCAGTTTTTTTGGTAAATATGGATGTTGTTATGTTGCCATTTTTATTAGTTAATTGTACATCCAGAAATGATAAGGACTCTTTGTCTATAGTGAAGGTAAATTGTATTCTTTCATCAATTTGGTTTAGTAGATCCAATTCCTTGATTAGATTTGCTTTACTCCCCTTCCATAACACAAAAATATCATCGATGTATCTCTTGTAGAGGATTAGATTGCTGGACCATTCTTCTTTATTCAGTATGTGGTCTAATTCATAGCGGTGCATGAACGTATTAGCATAGGTAGGCGCGGCACAATTGCCCATAGATGGGGAAGATGGCACAGGACAATAAACTGCTGCGTGAGAAGCTTGATGAGCAGGAAGGGCGTTCTAGGCGGAACAACATCCGCATTATTGGGGTACCGGAGTCGGAAGGCACAAGAGCCATGGACTTGTATGTGGAGAGCCTAATTACAGACGAACTTAAGCCAAAGGGTTTGTCCACTTTCTTCTCCGTAGAGAGGGCCCACCGCGTGCCAGGCGGTCAACCGAAGTCGGGGGCGACTCCGCGGCCTATAGTTGCCCGCCTATTCATTTTCCGAGACCGAGACGCCATCTTACAGGTGGCCAGGACGTCCCCTCCTATCAGGCTTCAGACCTCCACCATAGCCTTCTTCCCCGACTACACGGCAGACGTCGCACGCAGGCGAATGACCTTTTTTGAGGTTAAAAAAGAACTAAGGACACGAGAAATCCCATAGAGACGAGAAATCCCATACTCCATGCTCTTCCCTGCGAGGCTCAGGGTAGTGGCAGAAAATAAAACTTGGTTCTTTGACACCCCTGAAGCGGTGCAGGACTGGCTGGAGGGATGGAGACCGGGCCACCACCCTCGGCGAACCAACCGGCCCCCAAAGGGCCGAAATGCAGGAAGACATCCGGACTCCCAGGCGTCGGGAGGGGGCCCAGAGAGCAGCTCGCCCTTAAGAGAAGACGGCGGTCAGGAGGAAAATGAGGGACTGTAATCTCCAGGTTTCCATATTTTACTTGACTTCTTGTGCTGCGCACACGCTACCCGCCATTGGACACTGGGTGATGGACCTCTGAGGGTGTGAGTGAGAGACCGCTGGCAGCGGAGAGTCCCTCACCCGACGCGCAAGTACACTGTTTTGGGGTTGGGGTATGCACTCTGCTCAGTTGGGGGAGCGGGCAGTTTTGAGTCCGTATAGCAGGGGGGCAGGGAGGGGGGTAGGTAGGGGTACAGGGATGGTTGAAGTTTGGGACCACTTGGTCCTGCAAGTTCTGGTTTTGCACACACACATGTTAATTGGTATGACTCCGCATTTGGAAAGCATCGTAAGTCACTGGGAGAGCCCAATGGCGGGAGGTACGGTAGAGTCGCACCTGCCTTGCGTGTGTCTCCATACAACACCTCACTCATGGCGAGAAGGCCTTGTGGCCTATAGTGATCCCTCCGTAAGACTAGAGAGGGATTGCACCCTACGGGCTCCTTCGGGCCTTAACACCAGCAATTCTTATGGCCAGGATAGATAGCCACACTACACCAGCCCCGCTGCAAATCATGTTGTGGAACGGTAGGGACCTGGGCGATAAGATCAAAAGGGGCCTGGTGCTGCAAGGTATTAAGAGACAGGGGCCCACCCTAGTTCTTTTACAGGAAACACACTTGGTGGGGGCGGCCACACGAGCTCTGGACAGGAGGGGGTACCATATGATAGTGCACGCTGAATTTACCTCAGGGTCACGTGGCACAGGCATATTGCTACAAAAGTCTTCCCAGTACATAGTGAAATCCACAAAAATAGATGATCAAGGCCGCTTTGCAGCAGTACATGGCCAGTGGGAGGGTAGACTGCTAAACGTGGTCTCTGTTTATATCCCGCCGGCGCTGCAAGCAGTAGCACTGCCAGATCTCGGCAAGTTCCTGCTGGAACTCCCCGAAGGGGATTTACTTATTGGTGGAGACTTTAACATGACACTCACAAACACCCTTGATCCGTTCCCCACACGAACGCACACAGATGGCCCTAGCAAGCTCCAGAACTTTCTAGAAGCGCAGGGTTTAGTGGATGTGTGGCGTACACTACACCCAGATCAGCAACAATACACCTATTACTCAGCGACCCACAATAGCCTTTCAAGGATAGACTACTTTTTTACATTGGGTAACGGTCTCCTCAACATCAACGAAGCAAAGATACAGCCGAGGGGCATCTCGGATCACTCGCCGGTCACTCTGAACGTGGCTAGTACAGGCACCAAACGTAGGAGGATATATACGATTTTTCCAGGGTATCTCAAAGTCCCACAGATCAGTAAAGACCTGAAGAAAGTGACCCGGCTATATTTTGAGGAGAATCAGTCCTCGGTAGACTCCCCCTCAATACTGTGGGAAGCATACAAAACAGTGTTCAGGGGTCAGGCTATTGCGGCGATAGCGAATCACAAGAGAGCACACAGGAGGGAAGCATTGGAACTGGAGTTGGGCCTCGAGAGGGCCAACACTGCCCATATGGCGGACCCCTCAGAAGACACACTTCATGACCTACAGATACATCAGCGCCGCCTCAACGACCATCTGAGGCGTGTGACCATGGCGGACATTGCCGCGACTAAACACAGGATTTATGACATTGGGGACAAAGCTAGTAAACTCCTAGCGTGGCTGGACAAGAAACAAGGGGGAGGTAGGAACATACTGCAAATTACGGATTCGTGTGGCACTGTACACACCCAGCCGGAGGAAATAGTAGAAGCGCTGGCTGATCACTTCAATGAAGTATACACTCCGACAATAGTGGTGGCGGAGGACGAAGCCCGAGACACCCTCGACTGTGTGCCTCTGCCAATGCTGACGGAAGAGGCGGCGAAGGACATCGACACCCCCTTAACAACTGACGAAATTCAGTCGGCCATTAACTCCCTCCACTCGGGTAAGGCTCTGAGCCCCAACGGGGTGCCCATTGAGTGGTTTAAGACCATGTCTGAGTCCCTGAGTAAGCCCCTTCTTCAAATGTATGAAGAGAGTAGGATGAAGGGAACATTGCCCCCAGATCAACGGATGGCAACTATAGTCGCCATCCCGAAACCGGGTAAACCGCCCAGCGACTGTAAATCCTATAGATCTATTTCCCTCCTGAACCCGGAGGCCAAAATAATAGCGAAAGTGCTGGCGAACAGGCTTATGCCATGCTTAAGTCAGTTGATTCATCCGGACCAGTCCGGCTTTATGCCGCATAGAAGCACGGCCTTAAACCTTCGCAGAGTGCACGGAGTTGTGGCGCGACTCTCAATGTTGAGGGAACCAGCAGCGATATTATCACTGGACGCCAAAATGGCGTTTGACTTGGTGGAGTGGAACTATCTCTTCGCGGTGCTCACTCGCATAGGCTTTGGACCCGTCTTTATTTCCTGGATAAGGATGCTCTACAAGGATCCCATGGCCAGGATAGTAGCGAATGGACACACGTCACGGGCCATAGAGGACAACCCTACTCCTGAGGCGGAAGCCGGGAGCGCTAGGGACTTTTTAAAAATTGAGAGTCACTGAATGAAAACTGTATTTTATTCCTCACTTCACTCGCTGCTCACCCTTTTGGTAGAAGCCCACACTCTGTGATCCTGCTCAGCCGATTGAACGCTGACTCCGAGGAAAACAAACATTGCTGCCGCCATCTCGAGCGTGCACCCTGGCCACGCCCCTTTTAGGCCACGCCCCCCTCGCCCGGCTTAAGAGACGCTGGAAAGTCGCGTCCACTGACAACCCTACTCCTGAGGCGGAAGCCGGGAGCGCTAGGGACTTTTTAAAAATTGAGAGTCACTGAATGAAAACTGTATTTTATTCCTCACTTCACTCGCTGCTCACCCTTTTGGTAGAAGCCCACACTCTGTGATCCTGCTCAGCCGATTGAACGCTGACTCCGAGGAAAACAAACATTGCTGCCGCCATCTCGAGCGTGCACCCTGGCCACGCCCCTTTTAGGCCACGCCCCCCTCGCCCGGCTTAAGAGACGCTGGAAAGTCGCGTCCACTGACAACCCTACTCCTGAGGCGGAAGCCGGGAGCGCTAGGGACTTTTTAAAAATTGAGAGTCACTGAATGAAAACTGTATTTTATTCCTCACTTCACTCGCTGCTCACCCTTTTGGTAGAAGCCCACACTCTGTGATCCTGCTCAGCCGATTGAACGCTGACTCCGAGGAAAACAAACATTGCTGCCGCCATCTCGAGCGTGCACCCTGGCCACGCCCCTTTTAGGCCACGCCCCCCTTAACGCCCTCCTATCTACTATTTAACATGTGCATCTATCGGAAGCGCAGCGGACGAGCGCAGCGGGAGCGCCGTCTGCGCGCCGAAGGCGCGCCTAAGGCAAGCCCGTCTGCGCCCGTCCGCGACCGGCCGGGGACAGGGGCCACCCCCCCTGGCCCCCCCCACAGGGTGCAATACCATCCTTCCACCCTTCACACATTGAACCTCCCTCCGTTCGACAGCTGTCACCATCAATACCACCCCCTGAAACTGCCTTCCTGCTGTCAGTACTGCAATACCAACTTGCCAACGGCTCGACTAAAGCAGACACAGCAAAACTTCTCCTTACTGCTCCTAAATTGTAGATCTCTGCCAAAACATAATGCAGAAATCTCACTTCTACTAGATGAGCGATCCCCTGATGCCCTCTTCCTAACGGAGACCTGGCTAACCCCAGACTGCGACCCAGATATAATTCAAGCCCTGCCATCAGGCTACCAAATCGAACGTAGGGACCGCGCACATGGAAAAGGAGGTGGCCTTGCCATCATTTATAAATCTATTTATCAATGCTACTGTACCTCCGACCCAATTCCAGACTGCGAAAGTATATCTTACTGTCTTAAGTTTACTCCTAACGACAGTTTAACAGGGGCACTTATATATCGCCCGCCAGGCCCACTTAATCAGTTTCCCTCCTCCCTACCTTCGCTAGTGGCAGAATCTGCCATGTCCTCTTCTAATTTCACGCTGTTGGGTGATTTCAACATCCATTTTGATGTTAGCACCGACTGCACCGCCAATGAGCTACTCTCTAGTCTAGCTGCGATCCAATTACAACAACTAATTAAGTCGCCCACCCACGACAAAGGTCACTTGCTCGACCCAGTATTTACCAACTGCCCCACTCTAACTGTCCGTACCATAACTCCTCTACCTTGGACAGACCACTATTTAATTTCCCTTAATTGGTCCACGGGGAAAGCCACGCCGCCGTCCCCCCAGAATTCACGGAAGATGAGAAATTGGTCTAAACTTTCCTTAGAGTCGTGGGCTAGCCTTCTGTCCAGCTCCAAACCTGTCCTTTCCAAAAACCCTGAACAGGACAGCATAATCTTTAACAAATGGCTAGAGAACTCCATCGACACCATCCTCCCCATAAGGAAAACAAAGCTAAAAAGAGCCCGAGAAACCGCCCCCTGGTACTCGGAGAAACTCAGGGAACTGAAAAGACAGTGCAGAAAAACGGAAAGAAAATGGCGCCTGGGATACGCCGCCACCGACAAAGAAAGATATAGAGAAAACATCAGAGCCTATAAAACAGAAATAAACTCTGCCCAAGCGAACTACTACACGGAGAAAATCATGGCAGCTCGCTCCAAACCTAAAGAAATATACCAGGTAGTAAAAACCCTCTCCAATATCCCCCCACCAATAACCACAACCCACGACCCCATTTCCCGCTGCAATGAATTGGCTAATTTCTTTTACCAAAAAATAAACAAAATATACTCATTATTTGCAGCCCCCAACCCAGAGGAGGTTACACCACAACCCACAAACGCTATAGAATACCACACACAAGTTCATTTGAATGAATTTCCATTATTAGACCTAGAAGTACTTAAATCTCTCGCATCTCAGGTAAAA
The DNA here is from genome assembly GCF_964263255.1 of Lissotriton vulgaris. Classification (NCBI taxonomy): domain Eukaryota; kingdom Metazoa; phylum Chordata; class Amphibia; order Caudata; family Salamandridae; genus Lissotriton; species Lissotriton vulgaris. The sequence goes on along the minus strand of NC_141695.1, from coordinate 804,850,916 downwards.
TCTGGCTCCCCCCTTGACCCAGTACCCCCTAAAATAATGAACATGGCCGACCAGACCATCTTTCCCACCCTTTTGGACATTCTCAACTGCTCTATATCAACAGGAGTGGTCCCGCCCGTATGGAAACAAGCAATGGTGAGAGCATTGTTAAAAAAACCCAGCCTCAACCCCTCAGATCCTAATAACTATCGCCCAATCTCCCTGCTACCATGGGCAAGTAAAATTTTGGAGAAGTATATTAACCTCCATCTTACTAAATATCTTGAGGAGAACCTTCTATTGGACGCAACCCAAACTGGGTTTCGCCCCAAACACGGCACAGAAACGGCGCTGTTAGCCGTTACGGAAGAGGCCAGGAGGATCTTGGATCGAGGGGGATCAGTGGCAGTGGTCCTCCTCGATCTAAGCGCAGCATTCGACACAGTATGCCATAAAACTCTGCTGTCCCGACTGCTCGATCTTGGCATCTCAGGAAACGCCCTCGGCTGGCTGAGTTCTTTTCTCAGTAAAAGAACCTTCCAGGTCTTTGACGGCGACTCGTATTCTGAAAGCCAACCCCTGAACTGCGGCGTGCCCCAGGGCTCATCACTGAGCCCCACGCTGTTTAATGTGTACATGAGGCCGCTGGCTGAGGTCGTTCGAAAATACGGTATCAAAATCATATCGTATGCGGACGACACTCAGCTGGTGGTCTCTCTGGCACAAAAAAACAGCGAGCTCCCACAATCCAACCTGGCAGCCTGCATGGAGGATGTCAGAAGTTGGATGACAATGTCATCCTTAAAACTCAATGGCGATAAGACCGAGATAATGACCCTCGGCCCCCCCTCCTTCACCTATGACCTGCCATGGCCCGCAAGTTTAGGGCCACCGCCAACTCCGAAGGAAGACATCAAAAGCCTAGGAGTATGGCTAGATAAGAAGCTCACCTTTAACACTCAGGCAACAAAAACAGCGGCAACCTGCTTTGGGATCATCCGAATGATGAAAAAAATCTTACCGATACTACCCTTTGAAGCCAAGCAGGTTGTCATACAGGGCCTCGTACAATCCAGGCTAGACTTTAATAACGCGCTATATCTAGGAGCCCCTGAGTATGTGCTGGAGAAACTACAACGAACACAGAACTGCGCTGCCCGCATTCTTCTCCAGATCCCGCGCAGACAGTCAGTCAAGGCAGGGATCAGATCTCTGCACTGGCTCCCTGTCAGACAGAGAATAAAATTCAAAACACTCTGCCTAGCGCACCAAGCATTCCACAGAGCGAGCCCCGAAATCAATCACTCACTTCTCTCCCCTTACTGTCCCGGCAAAACCCTTCGTTCCACTAATGCATTTCTCGCTGCAGTTCCACGAATCAAAAGGGCTAGAGCAGGAGGCAGGTCCTTCTCACTCAACGCTGCCAAGCTCTGGAACTCTCTGCCACTTTCATTAAGATCTAACCCTACCCTCCCGCTTTTCCGGAAAGAACTGAAAACATTCTTATTTAAAAATTAAATCTTCTTCTTATCCTCCCTCTTCCTTTCCCCCTCCCTCCCCCTCTAAACCCCTTTTCCTCTACCAGCGCTTGGACGCCTTCGGGCAGCAGTCGCGCTTTATAAAACTCCTTCACTTCACTTCACTTCACTACGTCTAAGGCGTGGTACGCGACAGGGGTGCCCACTCTCGCCCCTCCTATTTGCTCTGGTCCTAGAACCGCTGGCGGTCACTATCCGAAATACACAACTTCTGAAGGGGATAAGATGGGATCCACAGTGGGAAGACAGAGTGTCCCTATACGTGGACGACATGTTGATATACCTCACAGACTTAGAAAACAGCCTTCCGAACCTCCTAGCAATCTGCAACTCACATGGGCGAGTGTCAGGCTATACTATCAATTGGTCGAAGTCGATAATCTTTGAGCTCAAAGGGCCACTCCCGCCCCTGCCAGACTCCTGCCCGTTGGAGATAGCTCCCTCTTCCTTTAAGTATCTGGGAATCCATATCACTCGAGATGAAACTGAGATCTCACTGTTCAATCTGCAACCCCCATTGATTCGGCTCCGTAACGATGTGCAACACTGGAAAGAACTCCCACTAACATTGCTGGGCAGAGCAGCATTATTTAAAATGATGGCGCTGCCGCGCTTTCTATACGTCCTTGAAAACGCCCCACACTTGATACCCGCCAACTTCCTCCAGAGAGTAACAGCACAGATTTCGAGTCTGCTCTGGGGAAACCGGCCAGCCCGATTTTCCCACACGAACCTTAATAGGAGCTGGTATGATGGAAGAATTGCACTGCCTAATATGCAATTATGTTACTGGGCGGCCCAACTCAAGATCCTCAACCAGTGGGTGCATGCCCCGCAGGACAACCCAGCATTCAAAGCAGACAGGGCACAATTAGGTACAAATAGCTTACTAGCGCCTCTATACCACCGGGGCACGGCGGGGAAACTTATAGGACCCACCAAACACACCGTACAACTATGGTACAGGGCGCAAGCGAAGCTACATTGGAATGGGACCATCACAAAGCTCACACCACTGTGGGACACCAAGGCACTGGGACATCTACGACGCACTAAGGGCTTCACCCAGTGGGATAACATTGGGATATCGACTGTGGGAGACATGTGGACTAGGGAGGGAGTGATTCCGTTCGCGACCCTTCAGGAACAATACGAACTGGGGGATAGCATAACATATCGTAAGTTAATTAACAACTTACCTGACCCACTGGGGAGGCTAAAAGACAAATGGGTGACCGACGTCGGAGACCTAGACGAATCCGACTGGAACGCCGCCATGGCATCTCCACGTGAGGCTGGTATATCGTCTAAATTCCGCCTGGTACAACTAAAAATCTTACACAGGATATACTACACAAGAACTACACTACACAAACTGCAGAGAGCAGAGCATCCATATTGTCTCAGGGGTTGCGGGGAAGAGGGCACGTTCATACACAGGCTTTGGGGCTGCACACGTATTGTCAGCTACTGGCAGCGGGTTCTCCGCACTAATGCTCAAACACTTCACACCTCACTCACACTGGACCCACGGGTATGCTTATTGAATGTGTGGGGGCCTACAGATCTTACATTCTATGAGAGGGTGTGGACTACGATAGGACTTATCACAGCCAAACGAGACATTGCACAAAAATGGGGGACGGCGGATCTCCCCACATTGGCACAGTGGAGCAGGAACATGGATATGCTCATGTTGAAAGAAAGGGCAGTTTACAAACTGAGAGATAACCCACGCAAATGGAATGGGGTTTGGCAACCGTGGAACACTTATAGGGGGGATATTTGTGAGCCGTTGTCGGAGGAGGATCTTGAAGGCTCTGAGGATGAGGAGGACACTGACTAGGGGTCGAGACCAACGGTAGGCACCACACGTGAAGGGAACGGGGCTGGGTACACTGCAGTGGGGTTTGGGAGAGGGGGGGTGTGCAGGCGGGATGTGAATTTGGGAGAATTGCACAACTGTTCTCTCACAGGGCAGCTTCGATGCCAGATAATACGCCATGTGTAACTTATTGTCGTACTGACTCATGTGTGAAGTTTCTTAGTTAAGTTTTAAAAATGAAAACAAAAACACAAAATGCAAATTGTATTTTCACTGTAAATTTCATTCGTTCCGCATTATTGCATATCCTGAGTACTTGATACTGCCTCTACAACCAGAAAAGGCTACAAGGTCTTCGTTTGGATCGTCATTACATCATGCTGCAAGCCGGCCTCAGGGTTGTAGGCACATATATGTACTGTGATGAAAATTCTATATAACTTTGCAATAAAAAAAAATATTAAAAAAAAAGAAATGTCCAGGCAACCATAGGCCATGAAGATGCCTCAGCCCCAGACTTCTCAGGTGAGTCACGAGATAGTGCACCAGAAAGTACATTAGGCCAGCTATCCCTAAGCTCCCAAAGCCCAGTACTGCAGGACGCAGCATCAGGAATGCCAGGTCACATTGACACGCTATTGACAATAAAAATGACACGTGTCCAACTCTGCAGCCCAAAGCAGGAAGAAAACAAAGAGAGCCATGAGGCCTCTGGTGGTTCACAGCACAGCTCCCCCATGCCACTCCCCAGCTCTCGCATCCATCACTAGGGATCACAATGCCACAAGAACAAGAACTAGACATTATGGCCCATTCCGATTCCCGAGCCACCAGCATTACAATACACAGAGTCAGTATAATGAGTGGCAGCCCCTTAACACAGGTCCTAATAGAGAGGAAAAGCACCAGCTACAGTTCAGTGAAGAAAAGAGGGCCAGCGAACAATATCACTCTGAAGTAGTCACTGAAGAAGATATCAGCAGGTGGAGGGCAGAAAGTGACCTATGCCAAAGAACAGGTAAAGAAGAAGGGGACATGTCACACAAACAGTACTCAAGAAGCCCCACAGGAAATACAGCAACACTCCAGCAACTGTCATTATACCTAGCCAGTATAGGGGATAGAATGACTGAGCTGATGGGTGACCTGGACCGATTTAGTACAAAGAAACAACAAGCACCAAATGAAGTAGCTAGTGGTGCGAAGGAGGTAGGGCCACACAGTGATGGGGTCCCAACTATCATGCCACAGCAAGGGCCATGGGCAGACTTACATCAGGAAGCACAAAGTGTAGCCACACCACAGAGCAACACAGCAGCCTCCCCCACAGCCAACTTAGGTGTACCCCGAGCTCCACCATCAGACGCTAATTACAACACACAGACATCACCTCCAGTGGTTATATCATGTAGACCAGTAACACCACAGCTAGACAAGGATAATTTGGATCTGTTAAAAATGCTCGAACAGGCAGAAAAGAGGAGAAGGCAGAGAAGAAGAGAGATAGAAAGTATTGCAGTGTTAGGTAACTATGGGCGACTGGATGACGTCCAACAGGAATATGATGCATCAGGTACAGCACGTCTGCACACCACCAGATCTGGAGCACTGCACCACATGACCCTTAACAGGCCAAGACCGCCACTGATCAATGGTCTGACGCCAAATGAGATAGTAATACTTGGAGAAGGGAGTGACCTTTATGTCAATCCATTCTCAGATAAATTGGCAGACTGGACAGAAGCTAATGCATCTAAAATGAAGGTTTGGCACCAGGAAGGGTCCTTTGAGCCAGATGAAATGGCCACTGCTGAAGAATGTATCCTGCAGGAGGCAGGAAATGACTATTGGAACTACACCTACATGCGCCAAGGCCTAAGGGTCTGGCAGAAATACGCACACAGGTATTGTCACACAAGACCCGCAGGGGTAACACACCAGCTGCCCCTGCTGTCCGAAGAGGTCAATGACTCCCCTATCTCAGTCACTTGGCACCTAACGGACAAAGAAAATATGAAGAAAGAACTCCCACCCCTCACAGAGGGTGCGGGAAAGTGGATACAAGCCTTTGAAAATGACACTTCAGGTGTGTCATTGGCTATTTGGGATATGAAAAGCCTGCTCACATTCCTGATTGGAAAGGATGCAGAGGATATGTTTTCACGCATCAACACAAGGCTTTGCACCACTAATTCAGAATTAGATGGTGATCCTTTCAATAAAATAAGATCAGCGCTATGGAACGAACTGCGCCGGAAGTTTCCAGATGTCTCAGACATCAGATCTCTAATGTCACTAACAAGGCAATTAGCTATTGAGAACACAACTGCTAAACTAGAACAGCAAAAATTAAAGAAAACACAAATTCTTGATGCAGTTAGGCTAGCTACACCAGTGAGTCAAGTAACTACTGTCACTAATTTTTCACAAAGTGCCTTAAATGTACCAGGAGGTAACACACAGGTAACAACACATCAGATACAACAGGTACCTCAGCAACACATGCCTGTGTACCAAATGGTGTCCCAGACTCAAGCTCTTGTATCACAGGGAGCTACAGTACTGCCCCCCCATCAATTCGGTTTCACAGGGCACCATCCAGCAACACCAGGATGGAGGATATTCAAGTTAGGACAGCCCACAGATAACTCTAGAGTGTCCTGTGTTGTCATGTCTCACAAACATTAGAGAGGACCCAGTTGTGAATGTCATGATTAACAACAACACGTATAGTTTTTGGATTGACACGGGTGCCACATTCTCCTGTATCAAGGAGGGGGCACTGCCCATTTCCAACCAGAGCGCAAACACACTAGATTTCTCTGGGGCGATATTAAGGGTATTACAACAGAAAATAGTAGTGGGTCTATTGAACAGTTGGCTCAAGTATGTGTCTGCAAGGTAGAATTGAACTACGTCAAAACATTGAGCATCTTTCCTGTGTGGAAAAAATACCCATCAGTTGCCGATCCTGGGCGCCCTGTTCATCATTTGGGTTTCCTTCACACCGGAAAGGTAGGTTTTAGGTCCATAGTGATGATGGAAATGGAAACCTTTTTTTTTGTTCTCATATATCAGGGTAAGGATGGACAACTCAAGAGCAGTGCATGTGTAGAGTGAAAAGGTGTGAACTGTGATGTGAACAGATAAAATTGGGTAATAGAAAGGAAAACAAACTTTAATAGACACCTTTCTGAAAAGCTGAAAAGCTAATTGAGGGTTTTTATTTTTATTTTCGGGCCACGCTCATAAGTAGCATTCCTGGCCGACTGCATATTCTGGGCGTAGAGCCAATCAGGAAACAGGCTTCCTGTAGTTGGCAGCGAACAATAAGATTGATAAGAAAGAAAAAAGTCTGGTGTAAAAATACGTTGGTCTGTGGAAATGAGCAAGAGAAATGAGTGGCCTAAGACCACACAGTATGGTAAAACAGTTAGTAAGGAATATGTATGTGCAGATGGATGAGAAGAGATAAGGAATACGTTTTCGGATATGCACCGATGTGTACAGTTATTACGTCACACATGCCCAGTGCTGGGAAAGTACAAATGAATGCGGATATGAAGTACATTTCAATGTTAAAGGACGTATGCAGGGAGTAAGCAATGCTCAGTATTACAATGTTGTCAGAATGGGAGGCCTTATGAAAGTAGAGTTGCAGACTTTAGAGGTGGTTGTATATATTTTTCTTTTTAAAGTCCTTTTGTGCCACATACTGCCCAGATGAGTCAGGAACAGTGAAAGTGGACTCATTAACAGACAGTACTTCTCCCATTAATAAAGGGACAGGGATCAGATTTTATTTTAGAGACAGACATTGACAGGGAAACCTGTCGTGCCACAGGCCCTTTTTCAATTAGCACTCAGTCAGTTGCACCTTCCTACACATGTCTCTCTTGATATCATGTCCACAACTTTGCAGACAGAGTGGTTCATCCCCAATACATATGAACAGATACAACTCTTTGTTCATCAATGCCTCATTTGTCAACAGTATTCAACTAATCCAGCCATGAAAAGAGTAGCCTCAACAATACCAAGGCCCAAGGGTCCTTTTAGAGAGCCCCACATTGACTATGTGAACATGATTGACAAGATACATCATGGTAGTGGTGTGCCCTTTTTTACGGTGGATTGAAGCCGGACTATGTGTCCATTGTGACGCAAAGGCCGCAGCTAACTTCCTACTTCATGAGGTCATATGTCACTGAGGATTACTGGATGCCATTGCAGTGACCTGCAGTGACAGTGGCAGACATTTTTCAAACGCCCTTTTTGCAACAATGTTAGGAATAACACATAAGTGAACTTCAGCCTATCACCCCCAAAGCAATGGTATTTGTGAGCGCCTCAACGGCCTGCTCAAAGCCAGGATAAGAAAAATAAGCGCCCCAATTGGAAAGAAATGGCTCTATGGCCTTACCATTGCTTTGTTCACACTCAGAAATACTCCCAGTTCCAGTCATCACCTCACATCTCACTGGTTCGTCACTGACAGATCAATGAATGTGGTTGTTCTCTCCACCAGACCTCAAGTAGACACTGAAAGGTCTTCTGAGATTGTGAAAGATGACTTGTTTGTTTATTTATGTGCCCTAATGCGTGCTCCAAAGTTCCTTTCCATTCAGATATCAAAAACAAAGAACAAGCGTCCTATTTCTGATGAACTAGTGCCTATCTGCCTTGGGACACACATCTTTGTAAAGGAAGAAGTCCGGAAGTGGAAAGACCTCGAATTCAACGAACACCTGCAAATGGACTTTTATGATGCCACGTGAGGATCCACCCGTCACCGTCCAAGATCTGAACATTGACCGAAAAGAAGACATCATACGTACCCACAGATTTTCCAAGGACAAAAACATGAAGATCAAATTTACCATGGACTGGAACGCAGAGACAGACCCACCTCACCTGTCAAGTTTTCAATGAAAAAGATATGTACTTTTGTAATTACTTTCTTTGTTATGTTTGTAGTTTCAGTAGCAGCATTCCACTGGTTAGCAGTGCGATCAAAGCGAGAGAGAGAGGAGCTACTAGCAATATTAAATTTATCACGACCACAGAGCTCCCCATGCCCAAGACACTTCCTGGTAACAAGCAAACTGGGATAAGCACCAGTAGTAGCTATGACACCTCTGTGCCTACCTTGACACCTTCTGTACCCCATGCTGACCCTACAGGAAGGGACTTGGCACTCAATATCATCTTGACTCCCACTGTGCCAGGTACCCCAAGACGATCCAGCCAAAATAAAAGTGTTAGATATAGGATGAGTCGCAAGAAAGGGCCAGTTAGATATACATCGTGTACCCGACTTAAGGCAGACTGGGTTAGTAATCTCCAAGACACAGTTGTTTACACCTTCGACCAGCACTCTATGCCTGATTTTCATTCCCGGCGCCCTAGTACGTCAATAGAGGATAATGGAATCCACAACTCTCTGTTGGATAACATGTGGTACAGAGACATGAGGGAGGTGGGAAGAAAAGCCACAAATGACTCCTGCTTTGTAGGTTCACACATTCCTCACGCTGTAGGCGCAGATAAATTGCTCTTTCCCAAAGAAGTCCCAGCGCCCACCGCCAAATACCTTCTAAACCTGTTCCTTTGCCGCATACATGGTCAGATACAGCTCCACTCAGCCAAAACAGATTATGCATTTGTAAACGCCACAGAGTGGGATGACAAGTATGTCACAGTTACGGTTGTCTCCGACCCATTGGAGTTTGAAAGGAGATTGAGGGTTTACCATGATTTGAAAGTGCCTGCCGACATACTGCAGGTTTGGGAACATTACTATAAGACACTGGTTTACTTTACCTTCCCAACACCCCCATCAAAATGCCACTCACCCGAACATCAACAAGCTAACAATACAAGTGACTCATGCCCTTGTCAGTGGAGACCAAGACTGCACCTGAAGGCCACATTTATTTCACCGGCAAATGGAATGGCCCACATGACTTAACCTGTAAGGCAGCCTCCTTAGGTAACTCAATTATAGTACAAGAGCACAAACATTATTTCAATGAGGATATGGGAGTGTGCTGAGATATGGGCACAAGAAATTAGAAGATACACTTTTAATGAGGGTACACCATACAATACGAAAAGAGCATACAAACTAAAGTCTCCTCTCCTTTGCTTCCTAGGTAATGGAACAGTTCCTGTGGGCCGAAATACTAACTGTAGCAGCACATATTGCAATTCGGACCATAAGTACTGCACCTCCAGACTCATGGACATCGATTGGGCCTGCGGAAAAAATATCTACCCGCAGCTGCCTCCCCAATGGCAAGGACTCTGTTCCATCGTGACGGCGCATGAATTGCATCTCGTTGTCCCAGCAGCGAACATTTCCCACATCCATGCACACCCAATGGCAGGTGATGTCACCCTGATCCACCACCGAAAAAGAGAAGTCAAAAAGTACTCCTCAGATGACACGTTCCATGAGGTTCCGGAAGATTTCAACGATGCTGAACTTTACTTTGGGGGAGTTATCCCCATGTTACAGACCAAAGCCAATGCTCGATGGCTCCAAGTAACGAGATATGAACTGATGCAGCTTGTTAACAACACCCGTGATGGGTTCAACGCCGTGAAAGAAGATCAACAACTTTTTGAGACTCATGGTTCTGGAACAACGCTATGTTCTAGACCAGTTAACTGCGATGAATAGAGGTGGATGCGCCAGAATGGGAAAGTCGTTCTGCTGTGCCTTGATATTGGCCGATGATGCGGACAATGTAACACTTACAAAGGCCGTTAAGGACTTGGGCAATTTGGGACAAAAGATGCATGAGGACGGAGGTGCAAAAGCAGTCCTTTTTGCTAATTGGTCCAACTTGGACTGGATGCCCTCATGGCTGTCTGCAGTACAAAAATTTGTAATGCCTACCCTATGTGTATTGTTGCTGTTGTATTTTGGAACACAGATTATGCTGAATTGTGTTAAGAGATTGAGGTCTAGGGTGGTTGAGATTAACTACACAGGTGTGTACACAGGTATACGCAGGGGACAAGGGGAAGATGTAGAGATAGCAGTGTTGAACATAGAGGGTACCATCCCTGACTCTCACTTAGCTCAGGTCCCTTCTGAAAGTCAGTACCAGGCCCCGGTACATAGTGGCCCACCACTTCTCTCACGGAAAAAATTGGTACATCCCTATGAGACAATGTGTAAGAGATTAGGGGGACCAGGTGAGGATTTAGGTACTACTTCTTTATAACTCGCCCTGGCCACTTCTCCCATCTCCAGCTAAGTATGCAGTTCGTATGATGTTTAATGATGTTTGATTGGTTCATATATGAACCAGAAGGGGGAATGACGGAGGGAGAACATTTTACTATATAGATATTCAGGGACACTCTTATCATTTGCTCAGCATGAACCCTGCATAGGCCCTGCTGCTTGAGTGTTATAGGCCTCAGTTACATTGGCCTGAGCGCTGCCATTTTCTTCCAGCTTAAGCAGAAGCAGAAAGCAGGTCTGACCCAAGCTTCTCCCAGCTCCACTTCTCTGCGAGGCCCTGCACTCCTCCTAGGCCCCCACCCTACTGTATGATAGGTTCCCAAACATTAAAGTTCAAGTTCCTCCTTAATCTTGCAACACACCACAAGCACCCCACCTAATAGCTGTGAACGGGGAAAAGGGAAGTTCCCACCACAGCTACTTCACAAGCTGTCCGTTAAATGAGGATAAATGTGGCAAATTAGTATCACAGACTGGCACATAAACGCATGAATAGAATCCTTTGAAGCAATAATAACACATTTCTGTCGTCCATAATAAATTAATGACAAACTTCCAGTCAAAATGGCAGGAACTCAGTCTAGACTGGCGTACGTGCCACAATTACGAGAAGTGGCCACATTTGCACTTATGGGCACTTATGGATGGGAAAGGTACAGGGCAGGCCAGTAAGTGACGATGTAAGGGTATGTGGTTCGAGGTGACGTGAGATGGCGTGACCAAAGGCTTCTCACCCCTGAACAATATAAAAAGGAGGTCAACAGGAATATCGTTGAACTACTCCTCGTCTGCACTTGGGCGTCGGACAGGAGTTTTTACCAGGGGTTACTCGAGAAGCCCTTGTTACATGTACTTAGAATCTGCTGCTCTATTGCATATTCTGCTGTATGAAATGCTTTTTCCTGTTTGCATTTAAAGTTATATTTCGTAGGCCTGGGCGAAGCACTACGCTACGCTCGCGGAGTTTGCTAAGTTTGCGCAACTTTGCACTACGCGAGCTGCACGTAGCACAGTGCGAACATGCATAGTGCAGCGTAGCGTAGTGCAGCGCTCATTTTTTGCTTGTTCGTGGGTCCTGAACGTCATGTTCACGACCGCGAGCAAGCAAAATTACATCCCGGCGAGATTCTCAGCGCAGGGAGGTAAGGTTTCTCATTGTGAGTGGTTGTGCATGCTCGCGACCGCTCTCAATAAGAAACTACCAGTTCGCATTGAGAAAGCTGCAGCTCGAGTAATATTCTACTCGAGCAGCAGAAAACTACAGCTCGCACTGTGCAAGATGCCGTTTTCTTTTTTTTTTTTTTAATTTTTGAAAACCTTTATTGAAATCAGAACACACAGCTATTCAGCCTGACATCCCGGAGGCAAGGCAGCAGGAATAAAAGGAGAGAAGTAGTGTCAAACAATTGAGACATAATCGTCGAAGGTTGATTTTATATTAAATGAATACAACAACAAGGCGCCCACGGGCGCGAAGGTGGCAGTGTGAATAGTGTGACGCTGGGTGTCAGGGATGGGTAGGGAAAAGAGGCAGGGAAACGCGCATCAAGGATAGGTTACAGAATGGGAAGGAGGAGGGAGGGGGAAGGTGACAGGAGAATATAGTACAGTAGAGCTCAGTTGGCGTCACAGGCTAGGGAGAAACATTATCATGCTGGCTGATTGGTTCAGGCGGTAAGCACACATCTCCCCTGTATTCATTCCATGCTCCCCAAATTTTAGTCCAAGTTCGAGGCCTCCCTCTGGCCACATAGACTGTCTTCTCCCTGAACATGCACCAGTCCATGTTGGCCTTCCACTGTACCAGCAGGGGGGCCTCGGCCGCACCCCACCTCTGGGCTATGTCCCTCTTAGCTACCATGTTCCCAAGGGTAACCCACCTAGTCTGCGCAACGTTGTGGTCGGAAGGCTCGAATACGTTCAGAAGGCATCGACGGGCCTCAGCGTGGGCAGCTACGCCAGTCACCTCCTCCATAACGCGATGCACTCTTCTCCAGTAGGAGGCGATCACCGGGCAGTCCCAGAGGATGTGCAGAAAAGTGGCAAGAGCTCCACAGCCCCTGCGACAGAGACCGTCAGGCGAGAAACCCATGTGCATCAATCGGGGCCCTGTCATATACACCCGGTGCAAGATCTTAAATTGCACGAGGCGAAGACGGGAAGAAATGGCAACCTCCTTAGGGGAGGAAACTGCGCTCTGCCAATCCTCATCGTCCAATTCAAGGCCATCCGCCACCCACTGGTCTCTCAAACTAAGGAGGAGGTCCGTGCGTGCATTGATTAATTTTTTATATGAGAGGGAGATTGCGCTGTCCGGCATGTGCCCATCTAGTATCCTGTCTTCCAGTGGGGAACTCTCGGGAATGACGCCGTCCGGCGGAGAGGCCGAGAGCAGCGCATGTTGCAGTTGAGCGTAGCGAAAAAACTCCGTCGCGCCCAGCTGGTATTCGGTTTGTAACTGGGGGAACGTCTTAATCGAGCCCTTGGAGAGCATATCGTCAACCCTGCTGATGCCGATAAGGTCCCACCTGTCAAATCCCTTGGTGTGCCATAGTCTACCCAGGATGTCGGAGTCAAAGAGGGGAGTAAACCTCGTGAGTCTGCTCTGCCACCCTTGTGCTTTATTAACCGCCCCCAAGTGCGGACCGCCGTACGGGTGGGGCCCGTCAACCGTCGGTCAAAAGACTTCGAGTATAGGGCCCGATAATAGTTACCATCGCCCATCAGCCATCTATCCATGGCATAGCCGGGGCTCTCCACTGGGCCATAGAAGCCGTGGTTGAGGGCAGCTAGTTGCGAAGACCAATAGTAACGGCGCACATCTGGGAGGGCGATGCCCCCGTCGTACCAGGGGAGTGTGAGTTTGCGAAAGGCAACGCGGGGTCGACCCTCCCAGAGGAGGGTCCGGAGAAGGCCTTCAAGATCACGAAAGTAGCGCGCCGGGACCGGGTCCTGAGCGTTTTGGAGCGCGTATAGGAACCTGGGCAGGGCCATCATCTTGAAAAGAGCGGCACGGCCAAGAAGGGAGAGCGGCAGTTTACGCCAGCTGTCCACATCACGCCGTAACCGCTGAAGAGGAGGAAGCAGGTTGTTGTCATGCCTCAACTTGGGATTACCAGAGATGTAAATGCCCAGGTACTTGAAGCCGCGCGTGGCAATCTGAATACCGCAGCCCCTGGGGAGACGCGGAGTATCCCCCTTGAGGACATACAGGGAGGACTTGGCCCAGTTGATAATCAGGCCAGAGTACCGCCCAAAAAGTCTAATCACATCACAGGCCACAATGAGGGACCTGCAGGGGGAAGTCAGATAAAGCAGAATATCATCGGCATACAGGGAGACCCTGTCTTCAAAGCCAGGGGCCCATGTAATGCCTCGCAGGTCAGGATGCGCACGCAATAAAGCTGCAAGTGGTTCAAGGGCCAAGGCAAACAGAAGGGGGGACAGGGGGCAACCCTGTCTAGTACCCCGACGTAGGGGAAATGGCGCCGAGAGGCGACCGTTGACCGTAACATTGGCCATCGGGTCAGCATACAAGAGCTTCACCCAGCTCACAAAAACAGGCCCGAACCCGAGTTTGGTCAGCACCGCCCAGAGGTATGGCCATTCGAGCGAGTCGAAGGCCATAGTGGCGTCGAGAGACGCTAGGACAGCCGGCTCTTCGAGAGTGTGGGCCCTGGCCATGACACCATGGAGGCGACGTAAGTTGAGGGCAGTGTTTCGGTGGGGGATGAATCCCGACTGGTCGGGGTGCACGAGGTCGCTAATGACGCCAATCAAGCGGTTGGCAAGCAGCTTGGCGAGGACCTTGGGCTCCACGTTAAGGAGAGAGATAGGACGGTACGATCGACAGACGTCCCGTGGCTTACCCTCCTTGTGGATGACCACGATGGTAGGTAGTCGTTGATCCAGGGGGAGAGAGCCTCTCTCAAAGGACTCCAAGAACATTCTACGGAGGTGCGGGGAGATCGCGTCCGAACGGATTTTGTATAGTTCCACCGGTATGCCGTTAGGCCCGGAGGCCTTTCCGGTCCTTAGGGAGCGGATCGCAAGGTCAATCTCTTCAGCGGTAATGTCCCTATCCAGGTCCTCTCTCTCTTCCTCGGAAAGGCAAGGCAGGTCAATATCCGAGAGGAAGGCCGATGAGTCCGCCTCCGAAAAGTCCGAGGCAGACTCATAGACCCCCTGAAAGTAGCCAGCGAATGAGTCAACGATAGCGCTAGGATCCGTAAGGACCACACCGTCGTCCCCGAGGAGTTCGGGTACCACACGGCTGGCCATCTCCCTTCTGTCTAGCCAAGCCAACAACTTCCCGGCCTTATCGCCCACGTCGTAGATGCGGCCCCGCTGTTCCTTGGCCAGGACGAGAGCGGCATTAGTGGCCAGGGCGTGATACTCCGCTTGTTTCAGCGAGAGGGTATGAAGGACAGAGGAATCCGGCTCGGGCCCCAACTGGGCCTCGAGTCGCAGTACTTCCTGCTCGACAACCAGCATGTCAGAATCCCTAGTCCGGCGGGTCTCAGCGATGAGCGCCTGGGCCTCGCCACGGAGCACCGTCTTGAAGGCTTCCCAGAGTGTAACGGCCGACCTCACCGAGCCCACGTTCTCGGAGAAGTAAAGATCAATGGCTTTGGCCAGGAGGGAACGGGTTTTGAAGTTACGGAAATACCACGGATTGACCGCTGCCGGTCGTTCCGACAGGACCACCCCAAAGTCAAAGGAGACCCATAACGGGGAGTGATCGGAAATGCCCCGCGCCAGAAAGCGGGCTTCGGAAACGGCCAGTGCATCCGAAGCCAATGTGAGGACATAGTCGATGCGCGAAAGACTCCCGTGTGCACCCGATAGGAAGGAAAATTGACGGAGCGTGGGATGCAGAAGTCGCCACCCGTCCACCAGCCCCATGGACTCAAGAAAGGATGGCAGCCACATCTGCGGGTTACGTAGGTCGCGGGGCGGTTGGCGATCAAGCAGACCGGAGCAAACTGAATTAAAGTCACCCCCCACTATCAAACGGCCAGCCGGCATAGACAAAATGGCACCACCAAGGTCATGAAAGGTACTAGATTGGAGCCCCGGGGGGACATACACAGAAAACAACGTGAGGGAACGCCCTTCCCATCTACCAGCTATGGCGGCGTACCGCCCCCTATCATCAATCAAAGTGGTCTCTATCTCCAGGGGAAGGGACGCGCGCACGAGAATGCTCGCCCCCCGGGAGCCGGAAGAGAACCCCGAGTGTGCCACCATTTTATATCCCTTACGATTCAGAGCCTTACAAGCGTTGCCCACCAAGTGTGTCTCCTGAAGAAGGACAATATCTGGCATATGCCGTTTAATCAGTTGTATCACCACCCCTCTCTTGATTCGGTCACCCAACCCGTTAACATTCCAACTGAGAATTCTCAACATCCTACCCCCCATCCCTCCACTGCCCGCCCCACCCAAAACCCAAAGACACCCGCACCAAAAACAGTCCAGAAGCACCAATGTCCCATTGCCACACAAGAGAAAGAAAGGAAAAAACAACACAAAACATAACTGTACCCAACAAACCCCCCACCCTGCACCCCTGCATTAGACTAAAAAGCCCCCCCAACCAGCAGTGTGCCTGTCGCCCCAGTAACTACTCTACAAAAGACCCAGAGGAGTAAGGCATCCCCGTGAAATCGTCCCGCCACCCACCATGTAAATGAAGGAGAGAATATTAAGTAACAAAAAACCAGTCCAGCGGTCATTCGAGGCGGGGGTAGCATCAGCTCCTAGTTCATTCTTGCCGCTCCGCTCCGCCCGAGGCGCCTCCAACTTCATCCTCTTGCTCATCACGCGCCGGCGAAACAGTATCCAGCCATTCACTGACATTTTCAGGATAGTCAAAAAAGAGGGCACGTCCCTTGTGTTCAACACGGAGTTTCGCAGGGAACATCATGGAGTACTTGAGACCCATGTCTCTGAGGCGTCTTTTCACCCCCGCGTAGCTCAGTCGCTGACGCTGTACCAGCCTGGTGAAGTCCGGGTAGAAGTGCACCTCCGCATTTTGGTAGTGAAGTGGTCCATGCGATCTGGATGCTTGGAGGATCGCGTCTCGGTCTCTGAAGTTGAGGAGGCGCGCCACAATCGGTCGCGGCGACGCTCCGGTTTTCGGCGGGCCCCCTGGTACACGGTGGGCTCGCTCCACTGAGAAAAAATTGCTCAGTCCAGAGGGCGCCAGATGAGTCTTAACCAAGTCCTCCACAAATAGGTCAGCTGCGTCATTCTCGGACCCCTCCGGTACCCCTACTATGCGGACGTTCTGCCGCCTGGCTCGCCCCTCAAAGTCCTCCAGCCGCCTTGAGAATAGATCAGCAGTCGACCGCAGATTGCGGACCTCAGTCTGTAGCTCGGAAACGTCCGAGGTCAGGCTGGCGGTTTTGATGTCGAGGGCTTTCACACGCTCGTTGGTCTTGCCCAAGTCGGCCCTAATGAGGGTGATATCAATAGCCATGGAGTCCACTTTATGAGTCAGGGTCCCGTGCTGCTGCTGCATGTCGGCACGGAGGCTAGTAATGGCACCCATGATGTCCACGAGGGTGGGGTCCGATCCATCCGGCGGGCTAGTCGATGGGGTCCCTTTAGAGACGGCCCCAGATGCAGGTGGCGACTTGAGATTCACATATCGCTCCATGCGATTGTTCTGTGTTTGCGACTTGCCCTGACCACCTTTATTCGATGCCCTGTCCGGATCACCTCTGCCCGCCATGATGGGTACGTGAGAACAAAGGCAAGGTGGCAACAGTTCTGGGTCCACAGCCGAGAGGCAGACGGATCAAGAAATCAAGACCAGGGAGACTAGGGCTCAAGCAGGAGCGCAGTGTCTTCACCAACGAAGGCGGCAGGCGGGCACTAAGCAGTCCGATCGTGCGAAGTGACGAAGTGACGAAGTCCGGAGGGACAATGGCACCGTCACGGAGCGGAGTTCAGCTCGGTGTAACTTCGCTCAGGATCCACCGATTCGGAAGCCGATTGCAGTCCCCGCCTCAGTAGGCCACCAGCATTACAATTCCACCAACGTGGACCAGGATTTCAGGCAGGATAGTTGCGGTGGGTCGGACGGTCCACGGAGCTCCGAGCTTACGCGGCCATCTTGGTCGCCCGCGAAGCTCCTCCCCTCCAAGATGCCGTTTTCAATGATTGCACAGTGCCGGATGCTTGGCCGCACTGTGCAATCATTGAAAAACGCATCTTGCACAGTGCGAACATGCTACTACGCAGCTCGCGAAGTGCTACGTGAAGTTCGCGTAGTGCGAAGTGCACTTCGTGTAGCTTCGCGTAGCGCTACTACGCGAACTACGCCCACCCTTAATATTTCGCCATTTGAAATGTTATTGTTATGTTTTCTCTGACCTTGTTTTATCTTCTTAAGGTGTTTAACTTGTACTTACAGGATATCACACTTGTATACAGTGGTGAGTGTTCCCAATAATATGTGCTTAACCTTTTCTATGCAATCTGCCTCAACGCTCACAAGTGTTCTTAAATTATAGCCTCTCTCTCATAGCAGATGTAAAACGGTACTTTGTATATTCAAACTGCTATTAGTGAATATTGAATATTTCTAGAAGCTGTGTCTTCTAATAAAACTTGTACAACTTTCAGAAACAGTCTCCAAGGCTCATATGTCCATTTTTTCCTGTTTTTAGAGCAAGCGTTCTAGGACTACTCCGGTACAAAATAAGCTGTCCCATTAGGTCCCTTGCTCTCTTTCTCACCATTTCCCCGGTGCAGGCATTGAGCCCTGCGCTAGCCCCCCCCTTCCAGACCCATAATTGATCTTCCCTCCAACAATACTCCAAACCAGGAAGTGTTGGCAGCCATCTTGTTTGTCGGGAGAGGAGAGTCACAAGAAAACAGTAAAACAAAGTTGAGAAATAAGGAAAGGGGGCTGGGTAGAAAAATGTTGACCCTATAGTCTTGGTCAGGGGGTGGTACATGGATCTTTCGGCTCAATTTTTATTTTATTTTTAAATAAAAAATGGCGGGGTAGTCGTGCAGTACTTGTACGTGGTGGAGAAGGTGAAAAAAAACTAGAAGTCTGTTTTATTCATTAGGTCCCGGGGGGGAGGGAAATTACGGGGGCATTTTTTTTGCATAATGGGGGCTTGTAAGGTGCCCCGAGCACTGGGGAACGGCCCTGCTGTGGTTTTATTTTGAAGTATGCGGGGGGGGGGTTACGGTCCTACTCCCCCAGTCTCGGGGAGCGGCACCTCTCGGGTCTTTTTAAAAAAAATATATGTTTTGAGCTCTCTCTCTCTCCCCGTACACGTCGCGGGGAACGCCACCTTTCTGGGGCAGTAATATGTAAAATGTCCTTCCAGCTCCTGGTACCTATATTGTCTTGAGTTTTTTATTAATGTTGGGAGGGTGGGCTTGATAATACGTCCTTGTAAATTCCCATAGAAGCCTATGTTCTGGTGTTAACATGGGATTCTATGGGAAATAACAAAGCCGTATTATCAAGTTTATTATCGCCGCTTTAGCGGCAGTTTCCTGTTGATAAAAGCGGCGATAATGTATTGCCTTTTGTTGATAATATGCTCCTTCATTTTTATGATAGTATGTAAAGCTTTACTTTTTTTTGTATAGCAGTTGTACTCTCTACGCATGCGCAGCCTCGTTTTGAAGCCAACGGTTTTTTCTTTTTTTTCATGTTCAAGAAACAAACCTTTCTTTATTTTAGGTAATAAATTTGCTGCTTTGTTTTCCGGGTCGTGTGTTTCATCCGCTGGTGTACTTTTGTAATATATTAATAATCGTATTTTATCTACATTTATTTGGAACATAGTGTTGAGGCGCCAAAAGTTGTTGAGGTACTCCGTCCACCGCCGTTTTATTAGTTTCTCACCGTTGATTTTTTTATATCTGTTACTTTCATTTTATCGTCCTCCTATATTCTTTGTGATCGACAAGATTTCCTGCCACAGACACCACGGTGTTTGTCCTTAAACTCTGATGTTATCAGACTTGGTCCCACGTATGGTATACAACGTTTACCACGCATTTTTTACCACGCACTACACTTACAACGCAGGCATTACCACGCATACCATTACAATGCATTGCGCTGGGGGGCGCTCTAGGATAGGGAATAAGTTTAATTTTATATCCAACACCTTCCCTAGTATCCACGGGGACTGGAGTTGGAATATAAAATTATACTTACCACTATCCAGCACCTCAAAGCGCTATGAGTTGTAACGGTATGCGTTGTAAATACCGCGTTGTAATGGTATGCGTGGTAATAGTATGCGAGGTAACGTCATACATCCCACACGTATACCTAAAAACTAATTTGAAGGACGTAAATCTCAGCCATTATAACGCGTGTTCGTCAACACAAAGACATTATTAAGATTATCGCCGCTTTTATCGGCAAGAAAACTGCAGATAAAGCGGCGATAAAGGGCTTGATAATAGGCCCTTGTGAATTTCCATAACAGCCCAAGTTAACATCAGAACCTGGGCTGCTATGGGAATTTCCAAGGCCCTATTATCAAGCCCATTATCGTTGCTTTATCAGAATTTTTCTTGCCGTTAAAAGCGGCGATAATGTATCGCCTTTTGTTGATAATATGCCACTTCGTTCTGTGCCCTGCATCGCATTTTATTAAATTCATTTTATTAATTTAACTGTTTACTTACCTGCAATCATCGAGATTCCACTGCCCCTCCCCCGCCCCACCTGCCTACCTCACCACAACTCCCTCCACGGGCCGCGGCTGAGTCAGTTACTTGTACTTACCGTAAGCATAATAAATAATAAAAAAATTATATATTATGAAATTATCACCTGTGGAAGATACAAAAAAACACAGTTACAATATATATTTCACAACACAAAAAAATTTGTAAAACATTTCATTTGCCTTTTTTGCTGTTCTCAAAATATATTGAATTTTACTACAAACAGTGAGTTCAATAGTACCCATCACATAACAGCGGGCAAAAAAAAGACAATCAAGAAGATTATCTTAAAAAACCCAGTCAACATTCTCAATAACAATATAAAAAATAGAAATAAAACATATCTTAAATGTTTTTTTCTAAGAGCAATTTCTTACGTAAATATATCTCAAACAATCATAAAATAACAATACATTATGATTAATTTTCTTACACTGTAAATAATGTTACTTACAAATACATGGTAACAAAATACACAGCAAAAAGTCCTTAATGGTTTCGCACACTTTCCCTTACAGCCAAATAGCATGCATCAAGTGCTTTGTTTGGAAGTTGTTCATTAGTAATCCTGAACGTCCGCCTCCCAGCCTTCTGATCCCAAACCACCGAGATCATCTATGGGTCCCCCAGGACTCATCCATCAGTCTGACGCTGTTAAACATCTACATGGTCACCCTCACACAAGTAGCCCACCATCATACCTTCAACAACATCTCCTACACAAAAAACACCCAGCTCATCCTCTTCCTCAGCAAGAAGCCACATACCACCAAAAGCAACCTCCGCGACAGAATGAAGGATGTCACCAACTACATAAAGAGCAGCACTGTAAACACAAAACTGGCACAAGATGAAGGTACTCATCCTCAGACTCACCCCACCAGCCTCAGACAACTCCTGCTACCTGACTCCACCGTAAACAGTAGCAACACCTACCAACCATGTCTACAACATAGGATTCAACCTCAAATCCTCCCTCTCCATGTGTAACCAAGTCTACACCGTCCCCTCGTTCTGCTATAACACCCTCCACATGCTCTGCAACATTTACAAGTGGATCCTAACAAAAAGAAGAAGAGTGACACAGGCCCTCATCAGCAGGAGACTACACTGTGGTAAAACACTCTACACATGAATTGTAGCCAAACACCTACAACAAATCCAAAAGACCTCCACCTGAGTGATCATCAATGTCCCTGGCTGCACCCACATCACCCACCACCTGATACACCTACACTGTCTCAATATCAACAAAAGGATCACCTTCAAGCTCCTCAGCCTCACTTACAAAATACTCTACAACACCAGACTAATCTACCTTAACAGTGCTAATCCTAAAGGGCAAATTTTGATCTTAAAATTTTGTCTTTAAAAATATTAGGTAAGAATTTCGTAACTCTTTGGACAAACTTTGCTTAAAAACTAATTGAGTATCATTACACTGTATCCAACCTTTCAGACATTTTAAATAAACAATGTAATGTCCAGATGTGGTAGAAGGTCCATCATGAAAAATAATAGCAACAGCTATAAAAGTTCTTCCTGATATTGAACATTGACCAGCTACAAAATTTTTCATTAAAGTTTTCAATTTTGTTCCATCAGTTCTACAATGTTGCAGCATTAAAATAACATACAGTCTATATCTTTGTATAAGTAATGTTGATGACATTTCTGATTTACATTGGCTACACTGCATGTTTTGACTTGCTCCTCTAATTAGATTGTTAAAAGACACTGATTGACAGTCAGGTAAAGCCAAATATATGAATCTCTCAGTGTCTATGTCAGTGCTACATGTAAACAAACAATTTTGACAGTCATGTTGCTATTTATAAGAAAGGCCAAAAATGTTTTCAATAGCTATACCTTCATCTTCCAGTACACCAAGCATAAACATTAAAAATTCCTGACAATCTTGCTGAATATTCTGCGTAAATTGACTAGAACCAGAACATATGTCCAAAACATTTTGAATATCAGAAACACTTTGTATTTTACTTTTTTCACTACTACATTTGTCATAAACAGAATTCAACAATTAACAGAATTTTTGGTCCCGATTTTCTACAATTTGCTGTTGGAAACTTTCAAGAAAAAAAACAACATTAACCACTACATTAGCATAGCAGTTGACACCAGAACTATTTTCAAACCGAAAACCGCTTGTTTGCCATGTTCGGTTAATTTTCCAATTCTTATATCTTGAAGAATTGTTCCATATTCAAAATCATTTGCTTGTTCCTTATACTGAAAATATGACCAAATGTTTACATTGACAATACTCCCCAAAGACTTTCTAGTATCTTCATGTACCAGTGTTTTAAACACCGGCTGTCCTTTTACAGGAGTAAGTTGTAGCAGATCTCCAAAAACGATGACGTGTTTTCCTCCGAATAATACGTCATACTCTGTTTTAAGAATTTGCTGCATTCCTAAATGCACAAAGGTAAGCATTAAGTTTGAGACCATGCTTACCTGATCAATAATGAGAAGCTTCATTTTCCTCAACACTGTTGAAACTTCACAAAAAGCTTCTCCAGATAGCTTGTGGTATTGTAATTTGTTGTCATGCTCTACTGGTAGCATTAATAAACGATGTAAAGTAATTCCTTTAATATTGTGAGCTGCTAATCCAGTTGGAGCAGTGACAACACAAGACAAATGCGACTCAGTTCTTTTCTGTAGAAAACTTGTGATTACTTTCATTAAAAAACGTGCTACCTGTTTGTTTTCCACGGAGGTCCATTTGTGAAGTGCAGAGGCACAGCAGCACTTTCCCCTGCAATCCCGCCCACACCTCGCCGCACCCGCTCCGCGGGTGCCGCATCGCTCTGTGGGTCTCAGGGCACTATCACTGAGGAAGCAGCGACCAAGGCGGCACCGGGTGAGAGGCACCAGCGGGGCTGCGAGCGTGCGGGGACTCCATTATCCAGGAGTCCCTGCAAGACCGACGGCCAGCTTCCGGTCCGCTCTCCCTGCTGGCCCGCCCCCGCCCAACGGAGGACTCTTAAAGCGTTCCTGACCTTCAGTTCGTGGGCTACCTGTTTGTTTTCCACGGAGGTCCATTTGTGAAGTGCAGAGGCACAGCAGCACTTTCCCCTGCAATCCCGCCCACACCTCGCCGCACCCGCTCCGCGGGTGCTGCATCGCTCTGTGGGTCTCAGGGCACTATCACTGAGGAAGCAGCGACCAAGGCGGCACCGGGTGAGAGGCACCAGCTGGGCTGCGAGCGTGCGGAGACTCCATTATCCAGGAGTCCCTGCAAGACCGACGGCCAGCTTCTCGTCCGCTCTCCCTGCTGGCCCGCCCACCGCCCAACGGAGGACTCTTAAAGCGTTCCTGACCTTCAGTTCGTGGGCTACCTGTTTGTTTTCCACGGAGGTCCATTTGTGAAGTGCAGAGGCACAGCAGCACTTTCCCCTGCAATCCCGCCCACACCTCGCCGCACCCGCTCCGCGGGTGCCGCATCGCTCTGTGGGTCTCAGGGCACTATCACTGAGGAAGCAGCGACCAAGGCGGCACCGGGTGAGAGGCACCAGCGGGGCTGCGAGCGTGCGGAGACTCCATTATCCAGGAGTCCCTGCAAGACCGACGGCCAGCTTCTCGTCCGCTCTCCCTGCTGGCCCGCCCACCGCCCAACGGAGGACTCTTAAAGCGTTCCTGACCTTCAGTTCGTGGGCTACCTGTTTGTTTTCCACGGAGGTCCATTTGTGAAGTGCAGAGGCACAGCAGCACTTTCCCCTGCAATCCCGCCCACACCTCGCCGCACCCGCTCCGCGGGTGCCGCATCGCTCTGTGGGTCTCAGGGCACTATCACTGAGGAAGCAGCGACCAAGGCGGCACCGGGTGAGAGGCACCAGCTGGGCTGCGAGCTTGCGGAGACTCCATTATCCAGGAGTCCCTGCAAGACCAACGGCCAGCTTCCGGTCCGCTCTCCCTGCTGGCCCGCCCCCCGCCCAACGGAGGACTCTTAAAGCGTTCCTGACCTTCAGTTCGTGGGCTACCTGTTTGTTTTCCACGGAGGTCCATTTGTGAAGCGCAGAGGCACAGCAGCACTTTCCCCTGCAATCCCGCCCACACCTCGCCGCACCCGCTCCGCGGGTGCCGCATCGCTCTGTGGGTCTCAGGGCACTATCAATGAGGAAGCAGCGACCAAGGCGGCACCGGGTGAAAGGCACCAGCGGGGCTGTGAGCGTGCGGGGACTCCATTAGGACTCCATTATCCAGGAGTCCCTGCAAGACCGACGGCCAGCTTCCGGTCCGCTCTCCCTGCTGGCCCGCCCCCCCCCCCCAATGGAGGACCCTTAAAGCGTTCCTGACCTTCAGTTCGTGGGCTACCTGTTTGTTTTCCACGGAGGTCCATTTGTGAAGCGCAGAGGCACAGCATCACTTTCCCCTGCAATCCCGCCCACACCTCGCCGCACCCGCTCCGCGGGTGCCGCATCGCTCTGTGGGTCTCAGGGCACTATCACTGAAGAAGCAGCGACCAAGGCGGCACCGGGTGAGAAGCACCAGCGGGGCTGCGAGCGTGCGGGGACTCCATTATCCAGGAGTCCCTGCAAGACCGACGGCCAGCTTCCGGTCCGCTCTCCCTGCTGGCCCGCCCCCCGCCCAACGGAGGACTCTTAAAGCGTTCCTGACCTTCAGTTCATGGGCTACCTGTTTGTTTTCCACGGAGGTCCATTTGTGAAGCGCAGAGGCACAGCAGCACTTTCCCCTGAAATCCCGCCCACACCTCGCCGCACCCGCTCCGCGGGTGCCGCATCGCTCTGTGGGTCTCAGGGCACTATCGCTGAGGAAGCAGTGACCAAGGCGGCACCGGGTGAGAGGCACCAGCGGGGCTGCGAGCGTGCGGGGACTCCATTATCCAGGAGTCCCTGCAAGACCGACGGCCAGCTTCTGGTCCGCTCTCCCTGCTGGCCCGCCCCCCGCCCAACGGGGGACTCTTAAAGCGTTCCTGACCTTCAGTTCGTGGGTTACCTGTTTGTTTTCCACAGAGGTCCATTTGTGAAGCGCAGAGGCACAGCAGCACTTTCCCCTGCAATCCCGCCCACACCTCGCCGCACCCGCTCCGCGGGGGCCGCATCGCCCTGTGGGTCTCAGGGCACTATCACTGAGGAAGCAGCGACCAAGGCGGCACCGGGTGAGAGGCACCAGCGGGGCTGCGAGCGTGCGGGGACTCCATTATCCAGGAGTCCCTGCAAGACCGACGGCCAGCTTCCGGTCCGCTCTCCCTGCTGGCCCGCCCCCCGCCCAACGGAGGACTCTTAAAGCGTTCCTGACCTTTAGTTCGTGGGCTACCTGTTTGTTTTCCACGGAGGTCCATTTGTGAAGCGCAGAGGCACAGCAGCACTTTCCCCTGCAATCCCGCCCACACCTCGCCGCACCCGCTCCGCAGGTGCCGCAACGCTCCGCGGGTGCCTCATCGCTCTGTGGGTCTCAGGGCACTATCACTGAGGAAGTAGCGACCAAGGCGACACCGGGTGAGAGGCACCAGCGGGGCTGCGAGCGTGCGGGGACTCCATTTTCCAGGAGTGTCTGCAAGACCGACGGCCAGCTTCCGGTCCGCTCTCCCTGCTGGCCCGCCCCCTGCCCATCACGCCCCCTTTATCATAGCCCCAGTCTCCCGCAGCACAGGACGCAGCTCGGGGCGAAGAACGGGCAAAGAGCGGGCCGTTTGAGGCATTTAGAGGCTGGTAGAGACTGGACTGGGCCACTCTCTTTGACCCTAATCCTCGGTACCATCTGCACTGCTAGGTTGTTTGTCTGTTTTTCTTACTACTCATTATGTCATCTCGTGAGTATAAAGAGAGGGCAGCCAAGTCCAAACTGAAAAATGGTACCCTAGATGACTTTATTACCAGGATCCACACAGCCATTGACACAGAGATAGCCAAAATGCAGCACTGAGTTTCTATTGAACTAGACGCTGCAAGGAGACTGTCACAGGAGTTAGCAGCGGACAAAAAATCTTCACTAGGGCCCATAGCCTTCGCTAAAACCCCTGATCGTTTAACTGGCCCACCTCTTTCCTTGATTGAAACTAAGGCAGATATTCACCAGCCAATAGTACCCGCAACAACCATACAGAAGGGGGGCTCATTATTATTACCATTATCATCCTCTAATCCCCAAAAATCCTCTATGGTCAGGATATCGGGGAAGAGAAGGAGGTTGAGAGCGGTCCCTCGGAAATAGCGCTAAAACCCAAACTCAGAGAACCGGATAAGAGAAATTTTTCTATCAAACAACAAGGGTCAAATAATAAAAGGAAGCGTAACAATTTAACAGCATACGCTAGGAAAAAGGCTAAGATTGCGAAGGCACAATTAACCACCAAGGTACCATCTCCGCTACCCCTAGATCCACCCCCAATGAGTAACACTCAGCCTTCTGATTTAACATCGGAAATTGATACAGAATCGCTGGTGGTAACTCATGAAAATAATAACCTCGTAATAGAGAGTGAAACTAGTGGTGTACCACTCTGCGTCATAGAAGGGAAAGACGTAGAATTTTTGACTGTGGTATGGGAAACACTCAAAAAGCTCCTAAATCCCTTCGAAGAGAGGCTTTCACAGATAGGATGCCAGCTCTTGAACATGGGAAAAAGTATTTCAAACTTAGATAAAAAATTAACCCATAGACAAGATAAAGACCTTATGGCCAGTCTTGAGAAGCTGATAACAAGCCTGCTGAATCCCCTGATGGAAAAAACCCAAATCATTAATTTAAAACTCGATCAACTAGAGTTTCTAACATCCAAAAACACCGCTTTACTGGAGGGTCTTGTAGGTAATAGCAATAGCAAACAACCCGCTGCTACTGGTGGTAACAATACTAGCTTAGCAAAAAAGGGTGCCAAGAATCACCAGACAACCTCAACCTCAGCAACCAAAAAATGCAGTGTCTGCAGATCCTAACGGTATTACCCCTTGTATAGCACCAGCTACTTTATCTAAAACCAAGCTGGTGACTACTGCAGGCCCTAAGTTAAACAACTCTATGGTGGTGGCTACACCAGTAAACACAGCTGCCCCAATCCTACCGAATACTGAAGGGAAAGAAACCCCAGTTAGCAAACCTCTAGTCCCTAGCAAAACCCCTTTGCCTGGTAAACAGATCTATGTAAACATACCCCCTGAGGCCGCCCCATATATGGCAATTTTGACAGGTGTCCCACTAATTGCAGAGAACAAATATGAGAAAATGGAGGACCTTTTAAACAAAACAAAATTTTGGCTAAATAATAACAGGCCCCTATCCGAAGACACTGCTACAAGAATCCTAAGTGTGCGGAGGGTCCCCTGGGTTGGCCCAAGCAAAAAAGATCTGGAGCGAGATTGCATCTTGATTAACTTTAGAGATATTTGGGTTAAGGATATCATTTGCAGCAAAGCGAGGTTTGGTAGGATGGGGGATATCCAGTGTGTGGGACTTGAATATTTCTATCCCAACCTTTATCACACTGCCTCAAACCCCAACCACCGTGGGTATAGAACAAACGGTAAAAATAACCTGGGTTGGACACATAACCTGAACATGAATCAAGGCCCAC
Source organism: Lissotriton vulgaris (assembly GCF_964263255.1). Classification (NCBI taxonomy): domain Eukaryota; kingdom Metazoa; phylum Chordata; class Amphibia; order Caudata; family Salamandridae; genus Lissotriton; species Lissotriton vulgaris. The sequence continues at coordinate 804,823,035 of NC_141695.1, read as the reverse complement.
AAAATTATCACGCCCCTTGGCATGAGCCAAATGGCCCTTTTATGGGACCACTAAGTATGGGCACTTTTTCACAAGTTCCTTTTAATCCACGAAGACCAAGGCTTCAAGGTGTAGATTATCCAGGATGGATCACAAACAACAATAATATCCCATTGATGAACCGTTTTGACCCATTAATGGGTATGGATGGGGTAGACTGACCACTAACTGGGTCTGAGGGCAACGCGCCTACCATTCTAGATCTGGGAAAGAAGGAAAACTCAGGGATACCTTGTAAAGATGACTCGGCGTTGGTGACTGTTGATTGTGATACCGTGGGTATTGGCCCCCCTCACGTAGAGAGTGTTGTCACGTTCGGGGGAAATATCTCCTTGGGTTGTGAGAAACACACATCATTACTGCCTGAACAAGACCCTTCCAGTATAAGAGATACTTTGGGAAGCAACCATGGGATACAGGGGCCATCTTTAATATCCTTAATATCTTGGAACATTTCCGGTTTAATAGGTAGACTGGAAGATGAGGCGTGGCTGGATTTTGTGGGAGCCCAGGGAATCCTGTGTTTTCAGGAGACTTGGACTAGGACCATCTGTGACATTGAGGGTTTTCAATCATTCACTGTGCTGGCTGTTCCATCAACATCTGGGAGGGCAAAGGGTGGTTTAACGACAGCGTTGTCTATAAAATTACAGAAGATGAAAACTTCGAAACTGGTGGACACAAACTGGTATCAACTGCTGTTACTGGAACATCTTTTCCCAGAACCGGTGTTGTTAATTAACTGGTATTATAACATCTTTAATGGACATGACATCTCGATAATTCAACGTTTGGAGGACACAGTGAGTAAAGCACGTAGTAGGCACCCCTCATCGTCTGTTATTTGGGTGGGCGATTTCAATTGCACGTTGTGCAGTTTTGGAGGCTCGAACGTGTGTGGACTGGAGGACTCGAACGCTCAGCCCTTGACCCACTTTAAACATACACCCCAGGGGGATGCTCTGAACAATATTATCATCATGAATGACTTGTGTGTGGTAGATCCCTGGTCTGCCCCCGACATACCGCATATACCAACCTTTCAGGGTACAAGGGGGGAGATGAGTACAATTGATTTTGTCCTGGTATCTAGCAGCTTTTTTAAATATGTTTATAAGTTGGAGGTGGTGGCCAATCCCGCAAGCGACCATAATCCCCTAATGTTGTCATTGTGTGTGCCAGTACAAGAATTGCCAAAGATCTGGGAACAGTCAATTAAGTATAGTAAGAATCAGGGTGTTACATTGAAATGGGGGAAGGTAAACGCGATGAAATTGGAGGAATATATTGTTGGAAATTGTAAAATGGAAATAGAATCATGTCTAGTCCCAGCATCTGACCCCCATAAGGTTATTGAAAGCTTTGAGAAACTGTGTGGTCATGTAGCAAAGCACCTTAGGAAACCAAAGGGGAAGGGAGTCCAAAGGGCCTTTAGATGGTTTGATTCCGTGTGTTCTGCCACACACCGATCGCTAAAACTTGCTCTGCGCCAAAAGCCAAGAAATAAAGAGCTTGTAAGAACTAGCAGAAAGGCCTATAAGGATGCCATTGTTAAAAGAAAGCAGGACCTAAAAAACACTGCCTGGGAAGACCTTGAAAAGGCTGCAGAACTAAAAGATAGTAGACTCTTTTGGGAGGTCCTAAATCGACCCCTTTTTAAAAGCGATAATAAAGAATCTATAGTTATGCAGGTCACCGCTGAACAATGGGTTCAACATTTTACTAAGATTTTTAATCCCAATTCCAGTTCAATTATGGCAAGTACGGGAAGGACAGGGGATTTGGCGGCACCTCCCTCGGCTTTGACCCTCAGCTCTTCACTTACACTGATAGAGATTGAGGAAGCCCTAAGGAAGGGATTATCACTAAAAGCTCCAAGCCCAGATGCTGTGCCCCTGAACCTTTTTAAATCTAATGTTAGTTTGTGGGCACCCATATTATTGAATGTCTTTAAGGCTGTTGTGGTTGGGCACATCCCTGGTACATGGGAGGAGGCAATTGTAGTGCCGATCTTTAAGAAGGGTGATAGGTGCGACCCACGCTGCTACCGCCCGATTTCCTTAATAGATGCCTCATGTAAAATCCTGGGCAGGGTAATTCTAGCGAGATTAGAAAGTTGGGCAGACTCTACAGGACTCATAGTTGACTCCCAATACAGTTTCAGGCGCGGAAAGGGGACTACCGAGCAGTGCCTCAACCTGGCCCTAATTCTAGGCAAGTACATGAAGGCAAAAAAAGTCCTCTGTACATCTTGCCTTTATGGACTTGACAAGTGCATTCGACACTGTCTGTGGACATAAGTTGTGGCGGATGATGGATGAAATGGGCTTTGAGGAACCTTTGGTCACATTGCTTCGCAGGCTACACGCAGCAACAACTGTATCAATCAGATTTGGCTCTGGAGGTGAAGTGACAAAACCAATTCCTTCTACTGAGGGTGTGCGCCAAGGATGCATTTTGGCGCCTTTTCTTTTTCTGGTCTATACAAATGGGCTAGAAAAGTGTCTATTAAACCAGGGTTGCGACTTTCCAAAAATTAAAGGCAAAAGCATTCCCATGCTCTCTTATGCAGACGATACTGTCCTAATGACATTAACAGGAAATAGCATGCAAGTATGTCTAGACGCCTTCAATACATTCATGCTTGACCTTGACTTAAAGGTGAACTTTGACAAATCTTTTGTAATGTCTTGTGGCCCTAAAGGGTCAAACATTAGGAAGTTCGTGGTAAATAACCGCATAATTGGAAAAGTGGAAAATTTTAACTACCTTGGTAATTTGTTTAATAACAAATTAAGCTGGACGCCCGTCATGAAGGTTCGAGCCCAGAATGCGACACGGGCCATAGAGGGCATCTTCCGCTTCTGTAGTAAACTGGGGCAAAAACATGTTATGCACCTCAAAACCCTCTACACTTCAAAATGTCTATCAGTGGCCACCTATGGGGCAGGGGTGTGGGGGACTGAAACACCATCTGTGATACAGGTGGTGGAAAATTTTATAAAAAGGGTTTTATCAGTTCCCAAAGGCAGCTCAAACATCTTCTGCCATAAAGAAATTGGTATGGTCAGTGTTTCTGATACGATTCGTCTGTCCCCTTTATTGTTATGGGGTAAAGTTTGGCAATCTGAAGACCTGCAACTCTCTAAAGACATCATCACTGATTGCATGGCTCTAGAAAATTCAAAACAGATCCCCTGGTTGTCTTATGTTTGTAACATGTTAAACAAGATTGGACTGGGTTCCTATTATGACAATCCTGGGAAAATAGAGGGAAACTATAAGGCGGATATAAAGGAAAAATATTGGAAATCATTGAATCCACCATCTTTGGACAATGTTAATGTTCATGCTTGTAAACCACAACCTCAGTATTACCTAACATTTAACCTTAATGTTCAATGGCAATTTCTACTGACAAGGTTTAGACTGGACATTTTGCACTTTTTGCTTGCCTTCCCGAAACAAGGGTGTTGGTGTGAGAGGCTGCCCCCTTGTCCATGTAACAATAGGGATAGCCAAAGCACTATACATGTGGTCCTTTTCTGCTCCTTATATCAAGAGCCAAGACTCCGGTTTATCAAGCCAATCTTGAAGGGGAGGCAACCTTGTACCTACAAGGAAGGGTATGATCATCTGTTTGCACTATCCTCCGTAGAACCTTGCTGTGCTATGCTAAATTTTATCAGAGTTTCGCTAAAGATCAGGAAGGCCTATGGGTAGTTTCACATTGTATAGAATATCCTCTGGTGAAAATCATGTTTTACATATATTTTTAATAATGATCATTACTATGTTTTTATAAACTTTGGGAAATTTGTTTTTTAACTTTTCTTATCCTTTGAGGTATGATGAATTGTATGATCAATACTTTTATGATCCATTTTATGAATCTAATAAAGTTTTTGAAACTGAAACTGTGTTTCTGTTATAGCTTGTTCACTCACATACATACGGATAGGTTCAAATGATGAGCAAGAGCACTCTTTCTTCTCATGAAGAAATCCATGGTCAATCTCTTCTCTCACTTGCTCATATATTTCTTTCTGCTCAAGATTTAGTTGTTCTTCCAAGTTTCCTAAGTTTGTTAGATCTTCTTGACCTTGATACATTATTGTTTCCACCTCTTCCATAGCAGTTGCTGCTTCATTTAGAAGAATTGGTTCATCTAATTGGTCCTGACTCAATGGAGCAGAAGTTTGACTGTCTTGAGAACTGTCTCTAGCAATCTCAGCTGCAATTGTAGCTTCTTGCTCAATTTTGTCATTCAACATTTTGACATAATTAGCAAAAACAGGACATTCTATAGTATCTTTAGTTGCATGGAAGGAATCTTCATAGCTCTCAAAATCTCCAAGTAATTGCAACTCTGACCCCTTGGTTTGAAAAGTTGCAAAAGAGCTAAATAGTAAAATTCCCTTTTGTCAGGTGTTTCGCAACTCAGGTTACGGTGATTAATCAAATGTCATTTTGTTTCTTTCACCAGACGTCCTTCAGTACCAATAACGGCATATGTACCATTATGAATGTTTTTGGTAATATTCTGTTTAAAAATATAGTTTTTCAGCACTTAATAGAGACAAATGTTCTCAAGATGATGACTTCTATTTGGATAATATGTATCCAACATATTTGTTTTCACAACATCAGTACTTTCTGGCTCTTTTTCAGCTAAATATTCAATTTCTTGTACAGATTTAAGAACTCGGTTTCGTGTTGCAGCAAGACCTAGACTCACCCAAATGATTCTTCTAGGTTTAGAGTACAGACTTGCAGATGATAAGCTTTCCGAGCATTCATACGCTCCAATTTCTCGATGAGATAACATCTTCAAACTGTAACTGTATAATTTCTTACTTAGACTCTTCTCATGGGAAATCTCTTCCCACATTTCCTTCAATTCCGTCTTTTCTGACTTTGTTATGTATGATGTCACATATCGAGCAACAGCAATGGAATTGTCTGCAACATATTGAATATCCATATTAGCATTCCACATAGACAAAATGACTCTTCAATTCTTCTTAAGTTGTAGGTATTTTTGGAGACTTTCTTGTGATATTATGTCGCAAAGATGACATAAAACTATTCACTCTTCCTTTCGATATTACATGTCGAGGAAATGCAAAACGGCATTTGCTGTAAAATTTGTCCTTAGATTTGTACTTTCGACAGCAGTATTTCCCACAACGATGGCTTTGGAATCGTAAGACTTGTTCTCTTAAGTTGTTATCTTGTGTAATTTTGGGTATATCACATGTAGCGTATTCTTCAATAAAAGATAACACAGTATCATCTGAGTCTGTTCCAAATTTGGTAGCATTTGATCCATTATAGCATATGTATGTGAGGAGCACCTCTTGCTTGATACTCCTTTCTCCAAAAGAAATCCAGAACCTCTCCAAGAGGAGGATTTTTTTTATTGGTGATAAAAGACATCATAGCTTGGAATCTATGATTGAAATACCTACATACATTAACAGGATCCAAAGAGCACAATTCTCCAGGTGTCTTGTATTCAATATTTGGTATATTTGGATTTGCCTCTCATAGAAATTGAAGTATATCATCTCAAGCATATTCAGCACAGCTTAGAGTAAGGAACCATGTAGGAGTTCCTAAGTTCCTTAGCATACATTTAAGTTCTCCATGACGACGGTACCAGTACTCATTAGTACCACGCTGACATGCCATCAGATTAATCAGCTGAGTTTCCAAAACATTATCTTTCTGTTGTACTTTATCCATAAATTCCTTTGCCGAAACATTTCACAGATGTACACCTGTTTTCAATATATGGTTTACTCCATGAGAAAGTCCAGACAAATCACTCTCAAATAAAAGATGAAACAAATATGGAATACATTGTCGAAATCTTGCATCTTCTGCATATAATCTTGATGTCCGGTATTCAGATGCAAGAATCTGCACAGGTCGTTCATCATATCGTCCTCCTTTTCCTGTAGGAAACAACTGAGGGAAACAACGAGCTTCCAAGCTTTTTTCCCATACACTGATGGGACTTCCTTTTGCTTCTTTCATTTGAAATAACTCTATAGCATTCCTCATCATTTCTTTAGAATGCAATGGATGAACACTGTAATGTTCGTAGATTTCTTCAGTTCTGGACACATCCACTTTTTCAATTTGTTCAGATGGCAAGTCACTATCTTCTTGTACAGTTATTTATTCTTCTCCCACATACACATTTTTGTAATATTGATTATTTTTTACCAGATACAACGTTGCCTTTTTCACTTTCCTAACATCCACTAATTCTTGCCAGATTTTCTTACTCTTAGTATGAACGCCATTAACAAGAATAACCAAAGGTTCATCCTCTACATTTTCTACACCAATAGTTTCAATATTTTTCTTTAAATCTAGAGGTAAATATACAACTCTTCCCTTTAATCCTCTTTGTAAATCAGAAGGAGGCAATTTTCCTGTCTTAGGCTCCATACGAACAATAGCCTGAAATGGATGCACACATTGAATAAGAATAGACTCATGGGTATTTAAATCCATCAGTTCCGAAGGAATATTTACCAACTCAAGATTATTATGCACAGCTCTAGCAGGCATTTTGTTCTCATCTAATTTGTTATAACAATATTTACAAATATGCTGATCAGAACCCAAATCAAAACAATTCTCTACCAACAAATAAGTTGCAAAATCCTTCCACTCATTATTATTTTCCTTTTCACTTTTTAAATACAGATCAGCAGTCCTGGTCGGATTTTTATAATGAATTCGTCGACAACAGATACAAGAATAATTTGGCCTTTCACCTGAAATCACCTTAAACTGTATAATTTCTTGCTCAAAATTTTCTACACTGCACTGTTCTACATTCTCTTTCACATTTTATTCTATTAATCTCTCACTTTCTCCACTGTCATCCTGAGGACCAAAGTAACTAATCTCAATTTCGTCACAACATTTGTTACATCTGATACAGATCCACGCAAAAGAGCACTGTTCAACTTTTTTAACATTAGTGCTGGACTTTTTGCGTAATACAATGTTCTGACTAATTTCCTCATCTGAGTATGATGAACTGCTAACATCCTGAAATGGTGGAAAATACTTCGACATACTTTTTTAGAAAGACACGGCAGAGAATGACCTTGCAAACCAGTATTTTCTCTCACTCTGCATGGGTCTAGTCCTTGTAACATCTTAATCTTTTGTTTAACACTTTTCTTGATATAATTGCATAAGGAATTGTGTAAAAACGCAATAGATTCTTGCAGCACAATGCAAATACTACTACAATTCCAAGTGTACACTGGAGCTTCAGGACGTCTCCCTAAAACTTTACCAGCTAACACCTCTTCTGCATTTCTAGGAACAATTTTCTCTTTCTCCATAGGACAACCATTTCTAACCACATGAGCACGACCATTAGTGTCAACTGCATGCAACAAATCATTACTCTGAAGATAACTTTCTTCATTAAAAAAGGCTCAGAACTTGAACTATGTTTCCATTCACTCAAAAAAACCTCACAAAAATTATTTCTGTTAATTAGTCTTCTCCACCTACTTTTGCCCTTCATTAAATGGATTGGTTTATCTAGTGATCTAATTCTATTGATTACTAAAATAAACAGTTTTCTTTTTAATTCCAATGCTTTCTCAACTACATTTTCTATAGCTTTCTTCTTATAAAATACTGTTTTTTTGTTATGTACCTTAATTTCTTTAATTAAATTTGATACTAATCTATTATAAAAAAAGTTCCTAATTTCTATGAATTGATTTTTCCTCCTCGTACTATACACAGTTTTGTCTGCACTTGATTTTCCATTATTGTTTTCTTTATTAGTATTTTTTTTCAGTGCTAATACACTAAAGACATTTTTCTGTTTCTGAACACTACTCTTAGTGTTTAATATTTTTCTCAAAAAAGTGCTCCTGCTCTTACCAGGACTTTCTTTCTGTTTGTTAAGACATCTCTCTTCATGTAAATCTTCTTGGTGAGTTCTCTTAAAATACACACTTTTCTTTTGTTGCTTCCTCTTTTGGTACTTCGTTGGCATGATGCAGTATTTTTAGTATTGATAAACACAACCTATAATAAAAAAAATTATAACATTACAAAAACAAATATATCAAATATTCTATTATATTACTTACAAGAACAGAGGGAGGAGTATGAGGACAAACCTCGGACTATAAAAATAAAAGGAGTTACAACAAAAGAACAAGGAGTGTGAAACAAGGAAAATTTAATAAAAAATGAGAGTATAAACAGACAGTAGAATATAGTGGAATAAAGAAACAGCCGCGGTCCGTGGAGGGAGTTGCGATGGGACAGGCAGGCGGGGCGGAGGAGGGGCAGGGTGAGGACTGATAAACAACGGAATCTGGGGGCATATTACCAACAAGTAGCGATATTTATCGCTAAATAGGGTTAGCAACAATTTTTTTATCGCTGCCTATCGCTGGATATGTTAGCGTAGAAAACCTGCTATTAGCAACGTTTTTCTCCATTGTGCTAAAATATCCAGCGATAGCGGAGAAATGCGTGAATATCGCTGAGAATACAGCGATATTCACGCAGTAGAGACGAAATGGTCTTAGCCATGTTATCCACCTCCCATTGGATAACATGGCTAAGAACTGGTCTGGGCAGGTGTGAGTATTTGGAGATATTCACGGTTAGCACGAATATTTCCAATGCTACGTCTGCCTTGCTAATAGGCGATAGCGACGTTAGTGACTGCTTTCAGTCGGTAACTGGTTGGTTACGCCCACTTTGCACATCATTAGCGATAAACATCGCTGACATGCAAAGCAGGCCCCAAACTGCTCGCTATCGCCTAAAAGCTGTCGCTAACATCAGTTAGCGACAGGTTGCTAATAGGGCGATAGAATTATCGCCGCTTAGTGGCCGAAAACGGACGCTAAATCAGCGATAATTGCCTATCGCCCCCCCTTGGTAATATGCTCCCTGGATCATTGCAGGTAAGTAAACAATTAAATTAATAAAACAAATTTCGGGACCTATTATCAACAAAAGGCGATAGATTATCGTTGTTTTTATCGGCAGGAAAATGACGATAAAGCAACGATAATGAGCTTGATAATATGCCCTTGAGAATTCCCATAGCAGCCCAGGTTAACCCCGGAAATTGGGTTTCTATAGTAATTTACAAGAACCTATTATCAAGCCCATTTTCGTCGTTTTATCGGCAGTTTCCTGCACATAAAACGTTGATAATTTTAACACTGGTCCTTAATAGTATGACTTTCAGTGCCATATTATCAGTAAAGGGCGATACATTATCGCCGCTTTTACCGGCAGGAAACTGCCACTAAAGCGGCGATAATGGTCTCGATAATATATCCTTGTGAATTCCCATAGAAGCCCAGGTTAACACCATAACCTGAGCTTCTATGGGAATTCACAAGGATATATTATCGAGAGCATTATGACCGCTTCACCGGCAGTTTCCTGTCGATAAAAGCGGCGATAATGTATTGTCCTTTATTGATAATATGGCCCATAATCCCTTAATGTATAGAGAGGCACAAAATGATATTAAAGAAAAAAACATAATAGCATGCATTATAGCAAAACACATTTACTACTATAAAACGTTTAACAACGGACGAATATAGGAGCATATTATCAAGACCGGCAATAACATTATCAACACTTTATCAGCAGTTTGCTGCCGATAAAGTGGCGATAATTGTATCGCCGAGTCTTGATAATATACCCCATAATTCGTTAATGTGCAAAGATACACTGCACACACGCACTCCCATAAAACTTTTCAACTCACCTTTCAAATTGAATTCTACATTAACAGGAATACCACTCACACAGTGGATATTCTTCTACAAAATCTCTGGAGTTCATTGTTTGCAGCACAACCGTCAAATTGAACATTTTCCCTCTCATTTTACGCATACATACATATAAATAACCAATTAAAATCCTGTACACATTAATTCAAAAGAAAATACACATTTCTATTGGTTTAACATTCCAAACCTTTCCAACTAATAGAACTTTCAACCCTTCCCCCATTCCACAATCTGCCAGTTACCATGGAAACACTTCAGGGAAAACCTAACTCAGCACACAGGTGAAAAGTTCATCATACATTGTTGCAAATTGAAACAGCAAGTATGCTTGACTGGAGAATATACCAGCTTATCTTATGTAACATTCTTTTCTATCACCTTTTCTTAACCAATAAAAATAAGGCTTTTAAAAAACACAAAGATGGAACCTAGTTTTCTGTAAAGTGTTGTCAAACAACCAATCATTTCTTTTCTTTTTTTTGAAAACTGCATGTTGTCCACCGTTTTAGAAAAATCGTACTTTTCAAACTACCATGTCATTTACAGAGACCTTCAGAGTGCATCCAGATCTCTCTTCAAAATGCTTACAGTGTGGATTGTGTGACACAGCTATATTTTCTGGAGTCAAAGGTACGCACAACAGAAAAGAATTCACAAGGACCTAGGTTTACCAAATGTAGACATTAAATGGATTGGACAGAGAGTATTAAAGTTGTACCAATTGATGCCATTGGTGAAATCCTTTATGCATCTCCAACACCCTGACCTCATAATTGTGCACTGTGGTGGCAATGACCTAGGCACTTTGACTGGGGTAGCTCTGGAAATGCTGATGAAGGACACCTTTACACAATTGATGACACTGTTCCCCAAAATGGTCTTTGTATATTCTAATATATGCCAAAGGTAGAAATGGAAGCGGTCCAACCACTATTGTCCACAGTTTGAAAAAGCTAGGAAACATGTGAATAAATCTGTTTCTGCCTTTCTCAAAGACTATCGAATGGGGTCCATTTACAACAACAATCTGCGTTTCAATATGCATGGCATCTATAGGAGAGATGGTGTACATTTTACAGATGAGGGGAACAGAGTCTTCCTCATAAACTTAAGACTCTGCATCGGTACTTACTTGTAGGTACAATAGTCTCGCAATAAACACAACAGCTCTTTTTAGAGCCACACAACACATAAACAAATACACTTCATAAATATCTAAAATAATTTTTATTTTTCTTGCTTATGTACGCTTACGTGACAACTTTCAACATTACAGCTGTAGGTCGTCCATACGTGGTTGGTACGCGTACAATAAATCTACCACTCCCTGAGCAACACTGGAACGCTACCTCTCTACCAGCGTACAACAGACCCAGGACCTGCTGGCCTTCAGAAGACTTCTCAAGACCTGGCTCTTCGATCAGTAGCACGCCCCCTTCCCCCAGCGCCTTGAGACCCTCACGGGTATGTAGCGCGCTTTAGAAATGCAGTGATCGATTGATTGATTGATTGATATGTTCAAAATGTTTCTATCCTGCCCCCTTTCCTTATTTCTCAACTTAGTTTTACTGTTTCCTTGTGACTCGGCTGCTGTGACAAATAAGATGGCTTGCAACACTTCCTGGTTTGGAGTATTGACAGCCAATCAGCATGCAGCTCCTGCTCGTAATTGTACATATTTCTGTACGCATCCGCTGCGATTTTTCTTTAAAAAAAATAGAGCCTAAACATGCATGTACGACCTTCTAACCACTCGTGATCATCACCACAAATACATAAACATGCATTTCGGGTCATATTATCAGCAAAACGATATGGGTAATCGCCGCTTTATCGCCACTTTCCTGGTGATAAAAGCGGGGATAATGTGTCGCCTTTGGTGATATCCCGTTTTGTTGATAATATGACCCGAAATTCGTTTTATTAATGTAATTGTTTACTTACCTGCAATCATCCAGATTCCGTTGTTTATCACCCCTCACACTGCCCCTCCCCCGCCCCCCCTGCCTGCCTCATCGCAACTCCCTGCACGGGCCGCGGCTGAAAGATGCGGTTGCGATCTAGTCATTTACCACAGAGTTGTGGGGAATCCTTGGTGAGGTGCGCGCTCACTAACGAGTGCGCACTTCACCGAAGACGTTCCGGAGTTCAGACCCGTTTTCAATTGCTCCTTAGACATTCCTGAAGAGAAAGTGGAAATATTTCTGTGAGAGTTAAAGAACGTTGTTTGACAAGTTAGTGAGTAAGTAAAGTTACCTGACATTATAGACGATATTGAATGTACTCAGTCGATGTATTTTCTCTAACTTAAAAGAAGAAACAATAACATTTGTGTTAAGCAAGGTCTTAAGGGAAAAGAACACATTGAGTAAGGAATACTACTAGAAAGACTTTTGAATGAAGAAGGAACATTAGTGAAAAACATAAGATATTCAAGGATTGACAGAATAGATAACTAGCAACTGCATAAAGAAAAGTTAGTAGAAGAACACAAAGAAACTAATAATATGAAAATTAGACAATAAACTGAGAGGCTTAGGTTAATGAATGTTACGTAATTATAGGTTAAAAGCAGTGAGAAAAATAAAGAACTGTAAGCTACAAGGTTGCAGATAAATACTAGAGGAGAGGCTAGTTGGAAATTGGAAGGGGTAGGTAATTAGTAGGGTTAGACTAAGTTATAGATGAGGAATAGAGATAGAGTAAACACATGAAGTATTTAAAAAGTAGTGTGATAATTATGTCTAAATATACACAGATACACAGTGTTGTTCAGCACAATGAATAGTATATTTTCCATTATAGTAAAACACATTTACTGTTTTGGAAAGGGTAAGGTGAATAGACATATTCTACATTTTTTAGTATTGTATTTTACTATAACAGCCTGAGTCTTTTCCTATAGTCATATTGAGTGACTGCTTTCAAAATTTAAGAAAAGCTAAGAGCAGGATATCCTTATAAGTGTCAGGATCCGCCCATCTCCTCATCAAAAGGGTAGATCAAGAAGAAGGCACAAGCTAAGACACCCTTGCTGGAAGACTTCACTGCGATTTCTAGTGGCAGCGTTGCGGAGGTCCGCCATCTTGGGAATGCGGAAGTAATTCCGTTTTCCGCCCGGCGGTTAGCCTTGCAGTTGTTCCTAGAGCGTCTGTATTTCGCGCACGCGCGCAATTCGTGCTGCGCACTTCAACTGAAGAATTTACCGGAGAAGAGTGTTTCCTCACGCTCTCTTCAGAGAAAATTCTCCTTTCGATCAGAATTTTTCAGACAAGGCTTCCGAACAGAAACCTCAAGGAAAGTAACTGAGTTACGTTTTCTCAGAAAGTAAATAGCATTTCCTAATGAACATTTTTTCCCTCAGTAACTTCGTGACCAGAAGCATCACATCGTTGGAGTCAAGAGAAGTAGCCGTGAGGAGGAGTCAGAGTTTGGGAAGACTTCAGTCAAGAGAAGTTCCCTCAAAGACTTTCAAGTAAGCGTAGTAGTTTTGGTTTATTTCAAGAGAAGTCTCAAGGCAATGAACTAAAGACGCTAAGGACTCATTCTAGCAAGAAGGCTGAAGAGCGTGTTGCGTCTAGAGCCTTATCAGAGACTTTTTGAAGAGAAATATTTGGTAAAGACTTTGAAGCTTCAGAGTATGCAAGAGTAGTAAAGACTATTGTTTTTGAAAAGACTTATCTACAAGAAATTCTCAGGAAAATTCAAGTGTGCGAGAGAGTTCACAGTTCTGAGTTCAAGACTTTGAGTTTCACAGTTCAGAGAGTGTTCGGAGCAACTTACCTAGTCAAGAATCTTCCAATGACCTTTGAGTGTTCTTCCAGTGAACCGATAGTAACACTTCAGACATTACACTAAGGAGAGTGGCTAGCTTCCTAGTCTGCATTGGTAAGGCTCAGAGTTCTGAGAGATAAAATAGAGCAGAGTAACATAAAATGTTAAGTAGAGAAGGTTAAAAATGTGTCTTTTCCTTTGCAGCGAGTCCATCCAAAAGACTCCTGAGGCAGACCAGTCGAGGAAGAAGTCTCTCTTGTTTTGTCTGTCCACTTCCCCTTTCCCTTGCGGGTTAGGATTAGGAACTGCGTTATCAAAGCGGTTTCTGGTCTTGGCTTGAAGGGGACTGAGGAAAGAGCTTCTGTCCCTGAGGGGGCCGAACCAGTGTATCCTTTACGGTTCTGACAGATTGAAGTGCCTGCCTCTTTATTGAGGAATCAGGTCCCCTCCCGGACAGAATGACGGAAGGCTTTGACTTGAAGGCTCTAAATGAAGTTTTAGGTAGTATGCAGGTGCAGTTAAATAACGCTTTAGAGGAAAATAAGGCCTTAAGGGAGGAAGTTAAAAGATCTAGTCTGGAGACCATGCAGACTCGTCAGAGGTTAGAAAGTTTGGTGACGGCAGGGTCTTTACCTAGAACTTCGACACCACAGCAGTCGTCCTCGTCTGGGATTTCAACTCAAGTAATTCATTCTATCTCCCCAGTCATTCCATTAGTGCCCCCAGAGAGATATGGGGGGATCCGATGAAGGCTCAGATTTTTCTAACACAGTGTTCATTACACTTTCTGTGTCGTCCTGTAATTTTTACTGATGATCAGGCTAAGGTAGCATTCATATTGTCTTATCTGACGGGAGATGCGGCTGCTTGGTCCATGTCATTGGTCACCAAAAAAGATCCGATCCTAACAAATTATGAGAATTTCAAAGTGGAGTTTGCCCGAATTTTTGATCGACGATCCTGTGCTCAATCTACCGATAATGGACTGTTGGACCTTCAGCAAGGAAATCGAGACTTGGTTGGATATTTGGCTAACTTTAATAAGTTAGTGGTGGAAACCAATTGGCCAGAGGAGAAAAGAGCGGCAATTTTTTACAGAGGCCTTCAGGACGAATTAAAAGATGCTCTTGCCCAAATCCCGCAACGACCCACAGAAGTCTCTGCTCTCATAGATTTGGTCTTACAGTTGGACCATAGACTAAATGAACGAAAACACGAAAAAAGGAAGGACTTTCGTCCCATACCTCCTCGATTTGATCGAATAAGAAGTGAATCTCAAAAGAGTTCAGAGGCACCGTCTGTTGAAGAACCCATGCAAATTGGATCTGTTCGAGGGCCTTTGTCTAAGGAGGAGAAGGAGAGACGGAGGAACTCGCAATTGTGTCTATATTGTGGTGTGTCTGGGCATTTTGTCAGAGAATGTCCCAAACGGTTGAAAACTTCGCCGCCAGTAAAAGATCGGCTTCGCTCGTAGAGAGAGTTGCACGGGTAGAAGCGATAGCAAAGTCAACTCCTGAATCACAACATATTATGAATACCCTCCAGTCTGCTGCACCACATCTAATCGCAATTTTTGTGGTGAGATTTCAAGATCAAGAGATAAAGAAAGTATCTGTCATGATTGACTCTGGGGCAACAGGCAACTTTTGTGACCTAAAATATGCTCAGCGGCATGGGATTCAATTTGTGAAGAAAACTACCCCTGAACCTGTACGTGCTGTTGATGGCACCAACTTGTCTTCTGGCCCCATTTCTCATGAAACGGAGCTGGTTCAATTAACAGGGCTAAAAGGACATTCGGAGTATATCACTTTTAATTTAATTGATGCTCCGCAGTTCCAGTTAATTTTGGGACTTCCCTGGTTAACGGAGCACAATCCAAGAATAGATTGGAGTCAAAGAACAATAGAAATGAGCTCACCTTATTGTGTTGAAAATTGTTTTGGTGCTGTGAAGATTCCAGAAGATGAGTCACAGGTCAAGATCTTAGCCTCTGTTCACCCGGCCCAAATCTGTGTGGTGGAAGCAAAATCAATTCCAGCGGAGTATCAAGACTTAGCAACTGTGTTTGATAAAAAAAAGTCAGAAACGCCTCCTCCGCATCGTCCTTACGACTGTAAGATAGACATTGAGCCTTGAGCTATTTTGCCCTGCAGTCGAATTTATGCTCTCACAGAAACTGAAAATCGATTTTTGAAAGAGTACTTAGACAAATATTTGGCCAATGGATTTATTCGTCCTTCACAGTCTCCTGTCTCCTCGCCTCTTTTTTTCATCCCAAAGCGCGATGGAGATCTGCGAGCCTGTATCGACTACAGAGCATTAAATCAGGTGACTGTCAAGAATAGGTACCCGCTGCCATTAATCTCAGTACTGTTGGATCAGGTTAAGAATGCTAAGGTCTATACGAAGCTGGCCTTAGGGGGGCATATCATCTAATCAGAGTGGCCACCGGAGATGAGTGGAAGACAGCGTTTCAAACAGGATATGGGCTATTCGAATACCAGGTGATGCCGTATGGCCTTTGTAATGCCCCAGCAGCCTTCCTACATTTTGTGAACGATGTGTTGGGAGAGTTTTTGGATCGAGTGGCTGTGGTTTACATCGATGATATTTTAATTTTCTCCAACAGCCTGGAAGAACATATTCCTCATGTAAGAGCAATTTTGCGTAAATTGATGGAGAATCATCTCTATGTCAAGTTGGAAAAGTGCGCCTTCCATGTTACCATAGTTGAGTTTCTGGGTTTTGTGCTATCCCCTGAAGGAGTGAGCATGGATGTCACAAAAATTAAGGCAGTTCAGGATTGGCCCTCTCCCAGATCTGCAAAGGAAATTCAGAGTTTTTTGGGGTTTTCGAACTTCTACAGAAGGTTCATTTCCGATTTTTCTCAGAAGGTAACCCCCATCACTCGACTCCTTAAGAAAGGAATCAAGTTTGGATGGAAAGAAGAAGCTGAAGAGGCTTTTCAATTTCTGAAGAACTCTTTCACTCGAGCTCCGATATTGTTACATCCACGAACTGAAGACCCTTTCTATGTAGAAGCTGATGCTTCTGATGTAGCTATTGGAGGAATTTTGTCTCAGCGACATCCAGTCTCAGGTCAGCTTCATCCTGTGGCGTATTACTCTAGGAAACGAAATCCTCCTGAGTGCAATTATTCTATTGCTGATAAAGAGCTTCTGGCTGTGAAGAGTGGTTTTGTGGAATGGCGCCACTATTTCATGGGAGCTAGGCATAAGGTTACAGTCTTTACGGACCACAGGAATTTGCAATTCCTCAAGTCTGCGCGTACCTTAACTGCGAGGCAATTGCGGTGGTCATTGTTTTTTGCGGACTTTGACTTCGCCATTACCTTCCGTCCCGGAAAGAGTAATGCCAAAGCAGATGCCTTATCAAGAATTGATTCGACCACTTCAGAGAAAACAGAAAGAGAAGAGCAGAGCATCATTCCGAAGGAAAAGATCATCATGGTGACTACGGCGAGTGATCTGGGTGACAAGGTGCAGAAAAGTATGTCCCTTCAAGAAATGAAAGATTGGTCTCAGAAGGAGAAAGGTCGAGAAATAAAAAATGGGTTGCCATATCAAGATCAACGTTTGTTCCTGCCGACATCAGAGCTCCAAGAAAAGGCATTGGAATCTTGTCACGATCATTTATTGGCAGGGCATAAAGGAATTTTCAAGACCACAGAGTTGGTGGAAAGGAACTTTTGGTGGCCAGACATGAGACCGCAGATTCGACAATATGTAACTTCTTGTGAGAGGTGTTTGCGAGGGAAAGCTGATAGGAGATCACCTCAAGGGAAGTTAAGGCCTTTACCTGTGCCGCCTTACCCCTGGCACACGGTATCGATGGATTTGATAGTGGAGCTACCTCCTAGCCTAGGGTTCACTACTGTTTTAGTGTTTGTTGATGTATTTTCTAAAATGGCACACTTCATGCCTTTAAAAAAGGTTCCTGATGCACCCACCTTGGCACAGCTTTTTTCCCAGCATGTTGTGCGATTGCATGGGATTCCCAAGATTCTGGTTTCCGATAGGGGAACTCAGTTTGTCTCGCATTTTTGGAAGGCTTTCACCCACAGGCTAGGAATCGACACTCGTTTTTCCACAAGCTACCATCCAGAAACGGAATGCCAGACTGAGAGAGTGAATCAGGAACTTGAGCAGTACCTTCGGCTATACCTATTGGATCAAAAGATGGAATGGTCTGAGATGGTGTGGGCTGCAGAGTTTGCTTATAATAACTCGGTTCACTCTTCCACTGGTTATTCGCCTTTCTATGTAAATTATGGTAGACACCCTACCTTAATTGTGGAGAAAGAAGAGAGTTCAGTCCCTGCAGTGAACGAAATAGTTTCAAGAGTTCAGAGATCCCTTGCTCAAGTTAAAGAAAATCTGTTCAGAGCCAAGGAATCGTATAAAAAACATGCTGACAAAAAGAGGAGAGAAGACCCAGTTTTTTGTCCTGGAGAAAAGGTGTGGCTGTCCACAAAAAACCTGAAATTAAAAACTAATCGGAAATTCCAACCCCGATTTTTAGGGCCCTTCACAGTTGAGAAAATGTTAGGTCCAGTAACGGTTAGGCTACATTTACCCTCATCTCTGAAAATTCATCCTACCTTTCATCTTTCTTTGATTAAGAAAACCTCAGCGAACTTGAGAGTAGGTTTGACTCCTAAGCCAGTTCAGATAGATGGGGAGGAAGAGTTTGAGGTACATAAGATTTTAGATTCAAAATTCAGAAAAGGCACAATATACTATTTGGTTGACTGGAAAAACTTTGGTCCAGAGGAAAGATCATGGGAGCCTTGTGAAAACATACATGCTCCAAAATTGCTCAGAGAATTTCATAAGCTTCATCCTTCAAAACCCAGGTTGGGGAGAGCATCCTTGGTGGGAGGTTCTGTCAGGATCCGCCCATCTCCTCATCAAAAGGGTAGATCAAGAAGAAGGCACAAGCTAAGACACCCTTGCTGGAAGACTTCACTGCGATTTCTAGTGGCAGCGTTGCGAAGGTCCGCCATCTTGGGAATGCGGAAGTAATTCCGTTTTCCGCCCGGCGGTTAGCCTTGCAGTTGTTCCTAGAGCGTCTGTATTTCGCGCAAGCGCGCAATTCGTGCTGCGCACTTCAACTGAAGAATTTACCGGAGAAGAGTGTTTCCTCACGCTCTCTTCAGAGAAAATTCTCCTTTCGATCAGAATTTGTCAGACAAGGCTTCCGAACAGAAACCTCAAGGAAAGTAACTGAGTTACGTTTTCTCAGAAAGTAAATAGCATTTCCTAATGAACATTTTTTCCCTCAGTAACTTCGTGACCAGAAGCATCACGTTGTTGGAGTCAAGAGAAGTAGCCGTGAGGAGGAGTCGGAGTTTGGGAAGACTTCAGTCAAGAGAAGTTCCCTCAAAGACTTTCAAGTAAGCGTAGTAGTTTTGGTTTATTTCAAGAGAAGTCTCAAGGCAATGAACTAAAGACGCTAAGGACTCATTCTAGCAAGAAGGCTGAAGAGCGTGTTGCGTCTAGAGCCTTATCAGAGACTTTTTGAAGAGAAATATTTGGTAAAGACTTTGAAGCTTCAGAGTATGCAAGAGTAGTAAAGACTATTGTTTTTGAAAAGACTTATCTACAAGAAATTCTCAGGAAAATTCAAGTGTGCGAGAGAGTTCACAGTTCTGAGTTCAAGACTTTGAGTTTCACAGTTCAGAGAGTGTTCGGAGCAACTTACCTAGTCAATAATCTTCCAATGACCTTTGAGTGTTCTTCCAGTGAACCGATAGTAACACTTCAGACATTACACTAAGGAGAGTGGCTAGCTTCCTAGTCTGCATTGGTAAGGCTCAGAGTTCTGAGAGATAAAATAGAGCAGAGTAACATAAAATGTTAAGTAGAGAAGGTTAAAAATGTGTCTTTTCCTTTGCAGTGAGTCCATCCAAAAGACTCCCGAGGCAGACCAGTCGAGGAAGAAGTCTCTCTTGTTTTGTCTGTCCACTTCCCCTTTCCCTTGCGGGTTAGGATTAGGAACTGCGTTATCAAAGCGGTTTCTGGTCTTGGCTTGAAGGGGACTGAGGAAAGAGCTTCTGTTCCTGAGGGGGCCGAACCAGTGTATCCTTTACGGTTCTGACAATAAGTAATTATAGTTGTATAATTTTGCAAAGGACTAAAACTCTACTAATGGAATGTTATTAGATGATGGTATTTATATAGTATTTTTTGTAGGCCAAAATAGGTGAAAACTGTAGATTTGTATTATATATTACGAAAAGTGATCAAATTAACTGTTTATATTTTGATACAAGGAGCAAGAACATTATGGAAAGAGAACAGCCTCATACTGAGGAGATTTTGGATATTACCTTGAGTGTAATTGAAGAACTAATCATATCTGTCACAGGCAATGAGAGTGAAGAAGGGGAAATTAGTGCTGCAGACATGAATTGTAATTTTGAAGACAAAAGCTTTCATGCAGATTTTGTTGAAGTTTTAAATTATGTTGACATTTTAGAACACATTAAATCAGAACCTGCTGACGAGGAAATTGATCTGAATGACAAATCTGATGAAGTTGCATTGGAATGTCTGTTAAATTATGAGATGTTACACGAATACATTTATTGTTGAAAAATAATAAAGGTTTGAGCACTATCTACTAATGTTTTTATTGTACTAAAAGTGAAGCAGTTATAGATTCAGTTATATATTCTTTAAATGTTTGTATTGATTTAAAATATGCAAAGTGGGTTTGAGGGTATCGATTTCTTTAAAATCCGTATGGAGTATACATGCTGTCTTGTATGCAGGTGCAAACTTGTGTTTTATGCCTTCAATTCCCCAGTCTGTATCCTTAGACTTCCACCAAACACCCTGCCACTGCTATTTTAGTATTGTAGTGAGCCACTCAGCATTATGTTCTTTTTGATTGTAGGGTGGTAAAACTGAAGCTGTAATAAATTTAGTGAGGAACTTTCTTTGCAGAAGTGTAATGATCCAGTCAGTATCTAGATATTCATGGATTAAAAGAGGACTTAGTGCATAGGCTGTTTCAAACCTCTATGGACAGTGAATGCACTGTTCTATGCACCAGCAAACATATGTTTTATACGTTCAATTCCTCAATGTGTATCCTAATACTTCCAGCAAACATTCTCACACTACTGTTTCAATATTGTAGTGAGCCATTCAGCAGTATGTGTTTATCTGTATACTGTGGTACAACTGAGGCTGTTATAAATTCAATCACGTTCTTTCCTTGCAGTCTTGTAATCATCCACTCACTATCTAAGTACTCATGCATTAAAATAGGCCTTAGGGCATAGACTGTTTCAAAATCCTTATAGACGATGTATGCAGTCTTCTTTGTACTTGCAAATTTGTGTTTTATACGTTCAATTTACTAGTTTGTATCGTTACACTTCCAGCAAGCACTCTGTCACTGTTGTTTTAGTTTTGTAGTGACTCATTCATTGGTATGTAGTAATCCTATCACTACATTAAAACACTAATGGGCACATATACAATAACTGGCATATCCCCAGGAATATGTCAGTTATTGTGCTCCGTGACACCATCACCATGGATGCTCCGTATTTACAATGCGGTGTACCATGGGATAAAAATTGCACATATATGTAATGTATCTGTGCTGTAAAGGTGGTGCATTGTTTGAGTTATGTTGGAAGTGCAACGTATCTCCAGCAATGGTCTGGGGCCCCAATGCTCAGACTGCGGTGTCAATCCTTACACCTGCTTCAAGGTAGTGCGAGTTTTGACACAGCATGAGCCCAAAAGTGACAAAGTAAAATCTTGTAGATTGTAGTCAGCCACTTTTAGGAGATGTTTCTGCGCAGGAACGCCCCCCCATGTAGGAATGTGTCCTTCTGGTACAGGGATTTACAATGTGACGTACCTCCCAAATACTTCACATTCTAAATAGCACGTATCGTGGTGCATCTTTTGCACCACTGCTTCATCAGAAAAGTGATGCAACAGTGGTATAAAAGAGGCACAAGGGTGTTGTAAATCTGCCCCTAACAAACACTTACAAATACACACAGGCAGTTTCACTTGCACTGCATTCTTTTTGAATTTACTTTTGTTATTATTTTAGATTAAAAATATGAAATGTAACTTTAAAAATAAAATAAATATAAGTATTTATAATAAAAATGTAGGAAATTACTATAAAAAGAAAGAAATATAATAATTAGTATATTTCAAAATTATCATTTACAAAACCTTTGAAATTCACTGAAAAAACCATAGGTTTCACACACGTTATAGTTAGGCATTAGCATTTAAAAAACCTTAGGAATTCATTGAAAAAAACATAGGTTTCACCCATGTTATAGTTAGCTGGACATTACTCTCATACAAAACCATTGACATTCCACCTTTATAGTTAGTTCAGCTAACTATAACTTGCGCGCCCGTAATGCACTGCTGATGACGTCACATATTACATCACTCATCACATGGTCAGTGACATCACTGATGACATCACTGATGACATCTCAAATGACATCACTGATGATATCTCAAATGACATCATTGATGACATCACTGATTAAATCATCCATGTGAAAGAGTGGCCTTCTCCTCTCCCTAATATAACCTATAATACACACATTCAAAAATAGATCCTAATATTTTCAAAGAAATGGAGATACCAATTCCAGTTACAACAACCTATTCAGTAATTCCAACATCTACATACACATCCACTCATCCACCAACTGTTCTATATAGTCACTTAAATATATATTCACTCATCATATGTATGCATACATCTATACATCCTGTTACACACAGTTACTCGCACACATACTCACACATGCAAATAAACATCCATTTGTTTGCATATACAGCTATACACACACCACTACACATAGTTTTCCAGAAACGTACACATACTTACTCTCTTAAACAATCAGTTATAGAAACACATACTTATTTATACAGGAACTTTTTCAATCTGTCACTGTCATATATCCTTACTTATATACATCAATACTCACATATACTAGTTTAAAACATATGTACTTTCTCATAAAGACACTTTTGAGGCAGTCATTCAGTTAGTAACACACCCATACACACATTCATCCACCTTTACAGTCCTGCACACATGCTGTCTTCAAAACATTTCAAACAGTGAGTCAGTCATTCATGCATCTGCGCCCTAAGTAATACCTGCCACCAAACCATACAGACACTCATTCTGATACTCAAAAAAACAACTAGTAACCCATATAGATACTCTTGTAGCTACTCACCAACCCATGCAGCCACTTATACAGAAAGTGAGACACTGATACAGATATTTACATATTTAAACATTACTCGCTAATACATGTATTCACTAGGATACATCTAATACAATTAAATTTACACCAAACAAAACATCCATCTAGATACTTATTTACCCATTTATTCTTCCATCAACCTTTAGATACACATATATAAAAATATTTATTTTTCAGAAAGGCACACATTCAGTGGATGATGTCATCAGTGATGTCACTGACCATGTGATGAGTGATGTAATATGTGATGTCATCAGCAGTGCTTTGCGGGCGCGCGAGTTATAGTTAGCTGAACTAACTATAACAGTGGAATTTCAATGGTTTTGTATGAGAGAAATGTCCAGCTAACTATAACATGGGTGAAACCTATGGTTTTTTCAGTGAATTTCTAAGGTTTTTTAAATGCTAATTCCGAACTATAACGCGTGTGAAACATATATATATATATATATATATATATATATATATATATATATATATATATATATATATATATATATATATATATATATATATATATATATATATATATATATATATATATATATATATATATATATATATATATATATATATATATATATACCACAGATCCCGGTAAGTATGGAGGCTGTCCGTCCATGGGTTACCGGCAACCCTGAAAACACTTACACCAATCTCCGATTATCAGAAACGATGACCGGATACTCTGGAAATTTGCAGAAAATATCCTTTATTGCTACAGAAAGCAACGCGTTTCAGCATTTAGCCTTGTTCACGCTGAAGACATAAACTAACACTCCTCCTTATGAAGCCATCATCATAGCTACATAGAAAGAGGACTATTACCAACCACAAGTGAAAAAGACAGCCGCCATCTTGGCATGGTGTATTATTTGTTTACAAGAAACGTTTGATTAAAGTTTTTGATAAAGTTCTGACAACAAATATCATGTCTCACAGAACACATAACGATTATCATATGCATATACCCATATTAAAATGACATAATCCATTATGGCTTTTTGGTTCAGTTAGAAATCATAACCTTTCCGTCATTAAGCATGTCATATTGAAACATCTTGCATAAGTTTAGCAATACATCCGATATGTGAATGAAACAAATATTTGAACTGTGAGAAAAATGATGTGAACAAAAGACAATACGAAGACGCTAATACTCCATCACGTCCGGTCTCCGTGAGACATGTGCATGCGCATTTAAGCAAATCATATTGTGCATCTAATAAGCAACAATTCAATCCCATAAGGGTTTCAAAAAAGCGTCTCTCCTGTCAATAGAAGGAGCATCATTCTCAAATCAGGTAAAAGCCCAAGTGGGCCCCTAATACTCGTATTCCATCCTATTATGTCTAAATAAGACAAACGTAAACACATTATGCTGATAGAGCATCCTAAATGCACAAATTCATCCCCATGGGGTTTCAAAATTCAATCCTTCATGTCACTATTTCAGTAGATGACAACACATCTATCTATAGATGTGTTGTCATCTAATGAAGTCTAAACAAGGCTAAATGCTGAAACGAGTTGCTTTCTGCAGCAATAAAGGATATTTTCTGCAAATTTCCAGAGTGTGCGGCCATCGTTTCTGATGATCGGAGATTTGTGTAAAGTACATAACAAATAAACAATTAACATGATAAGTAAACAAATTTATAGTTATCAACTTAACATGTTTTTCATTTATTTTTTACCTAATTAAATTACCACACTTTACCCCCACAACCTACCTGCCCACATTTAAATTATATATAAAACAAATGCATGTAACACAAGTAACAATCAATTAAATATTAATTTATAATGTAATAATAAATTAGTTAATTAATAATTAACTTCCTGTCCTATACCCCTGCAAATCCAGCAGCCCACACCTAATATATTGCTTAGAAATACAAGTATTGCACATTTACATATTTATTAATCAATAAAATAATTATTTATAAATTAATAATTAATTAATTATTACTTACACAACTTCCCATCCTGTAACCCTACATAACCAAAGGTCAACACCTTATATATAATTTAAAGAATGTAATTATCACACAATTTGCTAATTTATTCATTAATCATAATAAATTAATTGTTAATTGCTAAATATTTCTTAATTAACTTTCTAACCTATACCCCCACAAACCCAGCAGCCCACATCTAATATTAAACATATAATTATTGCACAATTTACATAATTGATAATAAATTACAAAATTGATAACAGATTATTACTTCCTTGTTTATGAATTATTACTTAATGAACTTACCACCAAATACTTCAACCACTCCAACAGCCCGCACCTAACATATAACTTAGAAACCAGAATTATCAGACAATTTATATAATTAATAATCAATTAAATAATTATTAAATTAATAATGAATACATTTTAATAAGTTAATAATTCATTCATTCTAATTAATTAACTTCCCACCCTGCACCCCTACAAACCAAGCAACCCGTTAGGACTCTATACATTTTTATTAGGAATCAAATTAAAACCTTATGAATCACTTAAAATTGCAAAATATATTTAAAAATAGTATTTACAACTTTGCAAAAAATAACACATAAAATTCATATATGAGCCAACACACATAAAGATGATTAAAATATATATATTTTTACAAATATATTATTAAACTGATATTAACAACAATGGTATTAAAAACAATACTACTTATCTAAAATATTCTTGATAATTATGGGGCTGATTATGATGGCGGAAATTGGGACTGCCCGACAGACTGTCTGCGGTCCTGACAGGCATTATGATGTGATCGCCACCACGGCAGTCACAATGCCTATCTTTTGTATTGCGATGGGTGCTTCTGGCTGCAGCACACGCCGCAATACAAACAAGCATTTACAATGCAACGGTCTCGTCTTTGCAAAAGTTAGAGCTATTGGCATTGTAAATGACACATTTTTTATATATGTGTTGGTTTAGAAAACAGATAAATAAATGGCATTGTCATTTACATTGCCATTAGCTGGCAGCTTGTCATTTATATTGCCAATACCTTGCAGCTTCTGGCAAGCTTCACACCCTGGTACTGTCCCTCTCATTGCATGTTGAATAGTCTGCAACTGCGCATGCCCCCTCATGGGGATCACTACTTCCCATGCCAAGGCTGGATACCCAGCACAACGACTGTGGGATGATTCCTAATGAAAGTTGTGTACTGAGGCCTCATAAGGGTGGAGCTATATGACTTTCAAAAATGTACAACATTTTTTTAGATGAACCCTGGGAAATTTGCAAAAGGTGCAGACTTCCAGGGGTATTCTTGGAAAAGGTTTGTGACTTATTTTATTGCATGAGCAAATAAACATGTGGCATTTGTTCATGAAAGAATCTTGCTAACAAGTGCAAAAATACATGCTAATGTTTTTCCTGCTTTGTTTCCATTATATAATCTTTTCCTGTAAAAAACAAGTGCGACCCCTTGCACTTCAACAATAGTGTGTCTTACGTTCACTTTCCAGCCCTGAAAAGTGACTTACTCCTACCCAGGTTAGTAGTATATTTCCAACTATTTCCAGTGACAGAAAGGGGTTAGACAGTAGATTTACTCGTGTGAAAAGCCTTGTATGAGGATGTGTTTTACAAGTGGAAACCATGAACCATGTTTGGAAATTTACAAATGTGTTTTGCATGGGCAAAAAAGACCAATTGCCTGTGTAAGTTCAACTTTCACTCACAAATAGCTTTGTGAAGCAGACATTTTGAGTTGTGGCAAGGGTCACCATTGCATGAGTGCATGTTTACACAGGTAAACATGGACAGGCTTATTTGCACCTCACCTGCCACTCTATGGACCAGCACTACGCTAAGGCCCTGTAGAGCATAACTAAACAGTTTATGTAAGTAGCTCTTTCCATCGTTTACTACGCTAAGGCCCTGTAGAGCATAACTAAACAGTTTATGTAAGTAGCTCTTTCCATCGTTTGTTTAGTACAAAAGATGAGCATTCCTTTGAAAAATACACTTTGAATACCAAATCACAAATCATGTTCTTGGAGTTTGGGTAAAACCTTTTAGACATTACTTAAATAGTGCTACTTGTGAATCACAATGTAAATTGCTTTGTTCCTCCTGTATTTTATGCATCTAATAATTCATAAATATTTAAATGCAGATGGGCGGCAGTTCCCAAGCAAGTACAACAAACATATGTGTAAGTCAAGCCAGAAGGAGGGAGAGACAACTGTGAAAGGAGGCAGTAGGGGTGAGGAAGTGAAGAGGGAGTGGGGGATATTGGAGTAGTACATGCTGGACTGAACATATAACTGCAGGCAGATGACTGATTAGAGTTAAACACAAAGGCCCTCATTCGCAATTAAGAATGCCTTATTTGGGTGGAAATTATAGTTTCTCCATAAATGTTCAGCAGTGATTTTGCATGCAGCATCATCCCATCTGGACATAGTCTGGACTTGTCTCCGGGGCCATATTCTCAAGTCAAATCTGTTGCATTTTGTCCCTGCCAAAAGGACCAGAATTAGGCGATTACCCATGAAATTGGTACAGTAAAACTAATTTCACATCCCAAAGCTACAGATACTGGCAGTTCGAGGATGGTTGGGCCTGAAATTACCACGCAGGTGTTAGCGGCATTACTGCTTAAATTTAAATGACAATGAAAGGATTCCATAAACTGTAAACAACAGAAGTGTCATTAGAAGAGGATGAAGTCTAATGTATCTTAAAAGCACGGATAAGAGCATCGAAAGTTGTGATTCATTCCGGCTGAAGGTGCAAACACAAACCTGTCTTTGAGAGGCTCTGAATCTACGTGTTTGTATTCTTGAAAAACCTGCCTGGCTCGTAAGTGGAAGCTTTTAGGTGCTTTGTGGCAAAAGGTCCTTTGATAGCATACGGAGGGGGGTGGTGAGGGTGAAAGTATGTCTGTACATGTGCAGGTAAGCAAACTGGTTTTCATATGGGTGACGGCATTTTCTGGTCAATAGGACATAATTCAGAATTGTGACTGTTAGACTTGGGCCAGCCAGGCCACGTGTTGCGGTTACATTCACATTTTCAGAATGGCCACCGACGAATATCAGAACAGTGGAAGTGCAACCGCCACTCTCTTACACACTGGCTCCTGTGAGCCACATAGCTAATGAGATGGAGCCTAGAAATGTCATGAGGCTAACATATCTTCACCATGGTCACCAATGAAAGTGACATATAAGTAAATGGGCCTTAAAGGACTGCAGCTATCTAAGTTATCAAACGGAATTTGCACTGGTGTGGAAAGCCATGTGGCAACAAAGGGGCAGATCAGCCCTGGCACCCCCTAATTGCTATTTCTCGAATAAACAATATGAGAAATTCAAACAGTGAAACAGTTAACTGTTGCGATTGTTCTATCTAAGCCAACACAGCATCATCTGGCAAAATAGCCAGGATTTATCAACAACTCACCATTTGAGAGGGTCAAGAATGCAACATGTACCTTTCATATTACAACTTTGGCCTTTAGAATAGCCTTTACTCCTGCTGCCTATTCTTTGCATGTATGCCGTTAATGTGACTAAATGCAGGAAGCGTAAGACACGGTCGTGTTTTAAACTGATCACAGTCAATGTTACATTAAAGGAAACATTCTCGGAGCACAGTCCTACCATGAAGGCTATTTCCTTGGCACCTTCTGAGCCAGTCCTGTGAAGGGTTCCCATTATTTTCCGCAGGGCTGGCCTGCGAAGAGCAATTGGGTGGAAGTAAAGTCAGTGGATTTGTTAAATGTGTACAAGGATCATGGAGACGCCGTTGAAGCGTATTAGTGATTGCCGACATTTTCGTTTTTTTTTTTTGTAAGATGGCGAATAACAGGGCAATGCCAGAAATTAGCTGGGAAACTATTTTAATATTAAAATACAGGTTTAAGGTGAAAGGTTTGTCCAAACCAAGCACGACAAACAGCTGAGGGACTGTTGCAGCAAAACAAGGCCCAGACACGTGTAAATCCTGCAACATGTCTGCCATTCATAAATGTCAATCTGGTAATTAACAACACTTTGGTTCAAAAGCAAAGCCGCGCAGCAGGATTTGCCGCCAAGTGATTTTTCCCCTCTCTCTCCTTGCGGTGGGGCTGCAGGGCGATTATCAGCTCTTGCTTTTGGTTATCTGCAGGAAACATTATTCTTCGACGCCGCTCTCCCACAGGTGCCATTGTGAGATAGAAAAGACACGTGGCGCCAAAGCGGAGTATAAAGGACTCTTCCTCTGGGGCCACTTTCTGAGGAAAGAAAAACATCTACTCTTACAGCCTCGGTGGGAAAAATACTGGTTGCGCCGTGACTGGGTTTGTTCCCATGATTGCAGACTCTACATGGAGACGGGCAGCAGGAGTCTGTAAGCCCTGTCCTTTTCGGATTGGGGGCGTGTTTTTCTTTAGAGAAAGAAACGAAAAAAACACTCCCCTCAATCCGAAAAGGACGGGGCTTACAGCGAAAAGAGATTGTCACAGAGACCTCTTCTCCAATGGCTGGTCGCCGTTTAGGAGGCCATCCAATGGAGAAGAGGGGTGGGTTTAAGCCTCGCAACTCTGAGACATAAGATCTCACCAGTGAGACTGCGCATGCGCAGCCTACGCTAGCCGAAACCTAAAAAGGGCCACTTGACATATCTGTGCACTGCGTGGCCGGCACCATGCAGTGCCTGCAACATTGTGCAGAGACATGTAGGGGGCACCATAGGTGCCCCCCAGTGCCCAAATCGGAGGGCCAGAGAGGATGTGGGGCCAGCTACTTGTCTCCAATATCCCTTTCCGCCAGTCTTTCCATGGCAGGTAAACCGCCATGAAAAGGCTGGCAGGGAGGGACATCGTAATCCCAACGGCGGTACCTGTTAGGCACCTCCACCATTGCAGGAAATGCGAGGCCCTCCGCTGCACCGATGAGCGTCCCTCGACCCTGGACACAGGCCAGGTCGCTCCCCCACCGTGTCAGCATCACCCTTGCTGCCACCTTGCTGCCTCTGCTTTTCCCGCCGTTTTCTCTCGCTTCCCGCTCCCGCCGCTGCCTCCCCTGTGGCCCCGCCCCCGTGCCTGATTCGGCACCCGCTCCCCCTCCCACCTGCTCCTCCCTCCCTCGCACCCTTCTTAATGGAGGCCACTATGCAGCCGCGCAGCGGACGCGCCGAAGTCGCGCCAAAGGCAAGCCCATCTGCGCCCGTTCGCGCCTGGACCACGCCAATGCCAGAACCCCTGGCCCCCGCCGAAGCCAAGCTGCCCGACTGAGATACGACTCCGCCGCCCTCAACGCACTCAACACCGGACGAGCACCCGCCTGCTACCAAGCCACCCCGAAGCGCACCCATGGACCCTTCACCTGCCAAGCCTGCAAATTCACCGGCCTCAGTACCTACACCCCACCCACTGAACACCGCAACGACAACAACAACCACCTCAAGTGCATCCTGATCAACACCCACTCCATCCACAAACACGCCGCCGAACTCTGGGAACTCCTCGACACAACAGCTCCAGACATCGCCTTCCTCACGGAAACCTGGATGAACGCCTCCTCGGCACCCGACATCGCCATAGCCATCCCGGACGGCTACAAAATCACCCAGAAGGACCGCATCAACAAAACCGGAGGAGGAGTCGCCATCATCTACAGGAACACCATCAGCGTCCCGACCAATGCCGAAGACACACTCACCGCCGCCGAACACCTACACTTCCAGATCCACACCGACCCCCAGACTACCCTCAGAGGAACCCTCATCTACCGACCCCCGGGCCCACGAACACAATTCAGCGAGACCATCGCCGACTTCATCAGCCCGCACTCCCTAGCCTCTCCAGAGTACATCCTCCTAGGGTACCTGAACTTCCACCTGGAGAAAAACAACGACAGCAACACCACCACCCTGCTCGACAACCTCGACAACCTCGGACTCAAGCAACTGGTGGACACGCCCACCCACCTCGCCGGCCACACACTCGACCCCATCTTCTCCGCCAGCAACCACGTCTCCTTCAGCCACTCCTCTGGACTGCACTGGACCGACTACAGCTGCATCCACTTCACCTTCAAAAAGACCACCTCCCACCACCAGACACCACAGATCCCCCACAGATGCTGGAGCAAAGTCACCACAGACCAACTGACCACATCGCTGAGCCAGAACCCACCTGCCAACACCCCAGGCACCAACGACACAGCGCACACCCTCGCACAGTGGATCACCAACTGCGCAGATGACCTCGCCCCTCTGAAGAAACCCCCAGGCAAGACTAGCAACAGAAAAACCGCATGGTTCATAGACGCCCTCAAAATCGCAAAGAAATCGTGCAGAACCCTCAAAAAAGCCTGGCACCACAAGCGGACACAAGAAAACATGACTGCTCTCAAAAACGCCACCCGCGAATACCACCAGATGATCCGCACCACCAAAAGGACATCATTCAAAGAGCGGCTGGACAACAACGCCCACAAAAGCAAGGAACTCTTCAGCATCGTCAAAGAGCTCTCCAATCCCAGCGCTAGCAACAACAACATCTCACCGTCACAAGAACTCTGCAACTCCCTCGCCACATTCTTCCACCGCAATATCACCGACATACACGACAGCTTCGGACCCCAGACCCCGCCCCAAACAACCAAAACACCAACACCCACCTCCAGCCTCAACACATGGACCCCCATCAGCACCGAAGACACCACCCGCGTCATGAACAGCATCCACTCCGGCTCCGCCTCCAACCCATGCCCTCATCATATCTTCAACAAAGCTGACACCATCATCGCACCCCACCTCCGGAACGTCATTAACAACTCCTTCACGTCAGCCACAATCCCTGAAAGCTGGAAACACGCAGAAATCAATGCCCTACTGAAGAAACCAACAGTGGAGCCCAAAGACCTCAAGAACTTCCGCCCCATCTCTCTCCTCCCCTTCCCGGCTAAAGTAATCGAGAAGACCGTCAACAAACAGCTGACAGCATTCCTCGAAGAAAACAACTCGCTCGACCCATCCCAGTCCGGATTCCGAGCCAACCACAGCACCGAGACCGCCCTCATCGCAGCCACTGATGACATCAGGACCCTGATGGACAACGGAGAGACAGCCGCCCTCATCAGAGACGTTTTAATGCATGGGCAAAGTGGGCTCTGGCCCACGGCCCCGGCCTTTCAGGGGGCCCCCTGACAGAGTCAGCTCCATTCTCCAGAGTTTTGCCCTAATGACCTTGACTATTTTTACTCAGATTGTTTTAAATACTGTTTTTCTTTAATGTATTTTTTATATGCCTGATGTGTGAGAGTCTAGTACAGCCATTTTGCAGAGAAATGTTGTGTTTATGTTTCATAAGACTTGTGTCACCGTGAGATCATGGTGCCATCCCTGTATTTAGGCACTCCTTGGTTCTCCTGGAAGTGAGACTCCAAACAATTCCAAGAAATTCTTATAGTGAATTATTTATTCATTCATCTGAATTTTCATGATATTTCTTTTTAAAGTAGTTCATATCATTTCAAAAAGAATTTTTACACTGTAAACATATTCCAATGTTTCATGCTCCAATGCATTTCGGGCGAAAAAACATGCCCTTCATCGGGGAGCTTTCGTATCAATGTGTGTGGAAGCTCCGGTCGTCGGTTTCACACATTGATACGAAAGCTCCCCGATGAAGGGCATGTTT
Organism: Lissotriton vulgaris; assembly: GCF_964263255.1. Lineage (NCBI taxonomy): Eukaryota > Metazoa > Chordata > Amphibia > Caudata > Salamandridae > Lissotriton > Lissotriton vulgaris. The sequence continues at coordinate 804,790,434 of NC_141695.1, read as the reverse complement.
TTTCGCCCGAAATGCATTGGAGCATGAAACATTGGAATATGTTTACAGTGTAAAAATTCTTTTTGAAATGATATGAACTACTTTAAAAAGAAATATCATGAAAATTCAGATGAATGAATAAATAATTCACTATAAGAATTTCTTGGAATTGTTTGGAGTCTCACTTCCAGGAGAACCAAGGAGTGCCTAAATACAGGGATGGCACCATGATCTCATGGTGACACAAGACTTATTTACTATATAGACGTGCCTAGGTCGGACACGTTACCTGGTAGAGCACCCAACCTAATTTACAGCACATAAAGACTGTTGAACTTATTTTTCGAAAACGCAGCTGTGCGCCACCCATTTTGATTAATAGTGTTTATGTTTCATGCAATATACATAAAAAAGTTTCTTTTAGATCAAAACAAGGCCTAACATATGCGAAATGGGAGAGCGTCACAGAGATTATTTGCAGTAACATTGGTGAGCTGCTGCTTTGTTACAATATTGAAAACACACATAACTATCCCTGAATATTAGATGTAAACACATTTAGGGTCATATTTATGAGAAGTGATACATCGTTGTGTGAAAACAGGGATGCGTCACTTCTTACTTCGACCTCCTTGCAACAAGATAGATGCATCATATTTACTGTATGATGCATCCTGTCACAAGGAGTTACAGATACGTAAGTATTTCTTACGTATCTGTAGTCAGAAAAGTGTTGCATTACTGGGGTGTGTCTGAAAATAGACGCAACTCTAGCAATGTGTCCTTTCACTTGGAGCAAGCAACATGTGAAAGGGGCTTACCTAAATATCTTACCCCTGCTGTGTGGCAGGTGTAAGATATTGACGGCATGGTGTCCTAGAAGTGGAGCACTGATTTCTCACAGATTTCAATGTGCCACTCCTATGAGGCTTTTTTTCGGGAAAAGACCCATCAGTTATTAAAAAGCCAGGTTTTTAAGTTCTTCCTGAAAGAGAGTAGGTCTGTGGTTAGTCTCAGAGACTCTGGGAGTCTATACCACAATTTTGCACCTAGAAAGCCGAGGGATCTGCCTCCAGTGCGGGCACAGCATATTTTAGGCACGATGGCCAGGGCGGCATTGGAAGATCTTAGGGGTCTAGATGTTGTGTAGCGATTAACACGCTTATTTAGGTAGCCGGCTCCTAAGCTGTGGAAAGCTTTAAAGAAGATGGTTATCGCTTTGAAGTTGATCCGTTCTTTTATGCAGAACCAGTGTAGAGACTTAAGAATAGGGGTCATACTAGATCTGGGTTTAGGTCTCAGGATGGCTCTGGCCGCCGCGTTTCCTACCACTTGTAAGCGCTGGATAAGGGATTTGGGACGACTGAGGTACAAGCTGTTGACACAGTTTAGCTTTGATGTCACTAGAGCCTGCATCACGATCTTTCTACTCTCAAGTTGTAACAGTGGCAGGAACTTTTTTTAACATCCGGCCAGAGTATGCCAAAGCAAGCCCCAGTTAGATTTTGGATTTAAAAGTGCATGGAGAGTGTCTTGCCTATGACAATTCCTAAGTTTTTGACTTTCTCGTTTTTCCGCGGGCGGGCGGCAGATCTTTTGGCCACCAGGAGCTCCAGTCAGGCGTTTCGGGATTACCAAACAAAACAACTTCAGTTTTGTAAGGATTGCACTTCAGCTGATTGATCTTAAGCCAGTTAAAAACCTTTGTCAACAAGACATAATCATTGCCTTGTGAAAGTCGGTTCCTTTTTCACATGTATAAATCAGCTGAGTGTCATCAGCATAGGAAACAATTTTGACGCCCTTTTCCTCTACCAGAAATGCAAGGGGGATATATATATATATATATCAAAAAGGGTAGGACTGAGAATGGAGCCCTGAGAGAAACCTACATTCATGGCCGGAACTCGGGATGAGAAAGGGGGAAGCCATATGTCCTGAGATCTATTTGCCAAGAATGATGACATCCATGTTAAGGCGGCGCCCCCAGGGCGATGTTAGTAAGTCTCTCCAGGAGCCTCTCAAGTGGGATCGAATCGAAGGTCGCCGACAGATCGAGCAGTATCAGAACAGCCTCCCTGGTCCAGCTTACTCCTGAGAAATTCAGTCACTTCCAGTAGAGCGGACTCCCTACTGTAGTTAGCCCTAAAACCGGATTGGGACTCATGAAGGAGCTTCCCATCTTCAATGTGTTTTTGGAGGGCCTTGTTTACATGCTTCTCTAATACTTTGGAGAGGGCATGAAAAAGGGAGATTGGCCTGTAGTTGTCAGGGTCTGTCGGTTTGGCGTTAGCCTTTTGTATCAGAGGAAGAATCTTAGCATTCTTCCATAATTTCGGCATGTTGCCTGAGGAGAGAGAAGCATTAAAGAGCTGGTTTACCCTGGGGTTGATGGTGGGAGCTAATAGGTTTAGGATATTCTCTGGACATGGGTAGGTAGGAGAGCCAGACTTAATGCTTTGGAGAAGGGTCAGTGACTCTTCAAGCTGAAACTCAGGGAAAACTAGTAAATATGGAGGATCCAAGAGGTGAAATTTGCTATTAGAACTAGGGTAGAAGGTCAGTTCTTCCTCTGAGATGTTAGTGAAGGCTTATTGGATCACGGAGATCTTTTTGTGGAAGAATCAAGCTATTTGCTTAGACCAATATTCCGTGCATGGACCTTCCTTTGTGCCGGCTTTCGGGGGGGGGGAGGGGAGGGGGTAAAGGATTAACTATGCCAAAGATTTCCTTACTCTTATTTTGGGCATTTTCTATCGTGGTTTGAAAGAGGTTTTACTTGGCTGCCTTCACGAGAATGTAATGAGCTTTTAAGGTGCCTTTATACACCCTCCTGTTCACAGGTAGATAGGATTTACGCCATTTCTATTACATTTTTCTACAGTTTCTTTTGCTAGATCTTAGGAAACCTTTAAACCATGAAGCTGGTGGGGCCGACCTCTTTGAAAAGCAGGAAACAACTGGTACCGCTGCACCAATGTTGGTTCAGAGCCATGAATCCATTGAGAGGGCGTCCAAGTCGGGCAGCCAGACAGCTCCGTTAAGGAACGACCGAGGGCGCCTGCCAAGATTGGGATGGATATTTTATGGAACGTTCTGTAATTAGGGACCCTCTGCCCTGCGTTAGTCCGAGGGACTGTGACAGAGTTGGGAATGATGAATTTTAATCGGAGGTGGTCAGACCAGGTAATGGGAAGATCTAGGCTTAATGATATGTCAAAGTTGTGAAAGATTTGGCCTAGGGTATGGCCCTTATCATGGGTGGCCGAAGAAATAGATGAAAACATGTTGCTGGCCTGCAGTGTCTCCTTGAAACCAAGGAGAGGGGCTCTTAAACTCTAAAGGGATGGAGCACCCAATAACTTTAAAGTTAAAAAACTCAATATACCCTTTGGAGAAACCTTAGGTAAACTTGAAAACACAATTCATGCAGCCACATTTATACTGCACACAGGATATTACTCACACACTGCATGTTTAAGGCACTTATATATACATTTTATAAAATTTAAAATGCAAAACAAAGATACAAAAAATACACAATATACAATTTAAAATCATTAAAAACACAGTAGATTCTAATGGGAATTCATTTGCAATAAAAAAGGAGTATTTATCTATACATCTGTATTACTCATATAATTTGTTAATTTGGATCAATAGACAGCACTATGCAAGGACATCAATTCCCTGTCTAATTCTGACTGCTAACTTTGAACCAAATATCATACCAAGACATAGGGCAACAGCGAAATTGTTTGAGGGTCTTTTCCATTGTCCATATGTATATTGAAATCTCCCAGAATAAGGCAGTTGTTGTATTTTAAGGTCAGGGAGGTGGTGGCTGTATTAAGCGTAGTAATACAATTTCCAATTGCACCGGGAGGTCTGAAAATCAGAAAACCAGCTATGCTATGATGGGAGGATAAGGTACAGCAGAAGCCTAAGGACTCTGCACCCTCAATGTTTTTCATTGGCATGGGAGTGCAGTCTAGTTTTTGATTGTAAATGATGGTAACACCCCTCCCCCCCCTTCCCACTCGGTCGGTCCCTCCTAAGGATTCTTTAGTAGGGATGGCCAAGGTGATAGTAGGGTTGGAGGCTTCAGACAGCCAGGTCTCAGTGAGAAATAAAAGATCAGGCTGTTTGTCTGGAAGTAGGTCATAAATGTGTGGTTCATGCATTTGCATAGAGTGACAATTTAAAAGGATGGCCTTTAAGTCCTCTGTTTTCTTATTGTTTTTACACTTATTGTTGCATGGGCTAAAGGAAAGACCAGTTGCACTTATTGCATCAAACGTCTACCTCCAAGCTCGGATCACCCGCTGTACACTGACATAATGGTAGCCGTCTAAGGCTAAGCAGTTTTCCCTATTGTAATATAGTGGAAGAAAGTCACTGGAGGGGAACTGGGAAGCATGGCCGTCCATTGGCATTGGGAATATATAGGCTAATGCCTATGATGCAAACTGGATCGCTAACGTAGCTGGGGAAGTGGATACTGCGTGGGCGGAAGTGAAGAGCACGATAGTAGGCCCAGCCCTCCACACAATAGGCATATCAGCCGCTGTGGAATGGGACTGGAGGAAAAGCAAGATGAGAATCGGAGCAGCTAAGGAGGTGTAGGCAAGCAGAATCAAGTAAAGTGCAAGTGCGCGTAGGTAGGAGAAATTGTTAAAAAGCACAGAGTAATTCAGCCACACATATACAATTTAAAAAGTATTAAAAACCTAGAAGCAGGGCATGAAACACTAAATCCTACTGCTATCAGCTGCATGCGTCCGTTTGCATCTGGAATATATAGGCTAATGCCTATTATGCAAATTAGATCGCTAACGCAGCTGAGGAGGCGGAAACAGGGGCTGAAATTAGATCATAAATTCAAAGCTGTTCTGAACAGGGGCCCCCAAAATATGTTTGGCCCAGGGCCCCCAACATCCTTAAGATGTCCCTGGCCCTCATCCTCCTCCACCTCGCAGCAGCCTTTGACACTGTCTGCCACTGCACCCTAATAACCCGCCTCTACAACACTGGGATCCAAGGAAAGGCCCTGGACTGGATCACATCATTTCTCCCCGACAGAACCCAGTGAGTCCGCCTCCCACCCTTCCGCTCCGAGACCTCCAAGATCATCTGCGGCGTACCCCAGGGCTCCTCACTCAGCCCTACCCTCTTCAACATCTACATGAGCCCCCTCACCGCCATCGCATGCAAACACAACATCAACATCATCTCTTACGCCGACGACACCCAACTGATACTCTCCCTCACCAAAGACCCCCTCACCGCCAAAGCCAACTTCCAGGACGGAATGAAAGATGTCGCAGAATGGATGAAGCTCAGCCGTCTGAAGCTCAACTCGAACAAGACAGATGTCCTCATCCTCGGACATTCCCCATCAGCCTGGGACGACTCCTAGTGGCCCACGACGCTGGGCACCCCACGGATACCCACGGACCACGCACGCACGCAACCTGGGCTTCATCCTGGACTCCTCCCTCACGATGACCAATCAAGTCAACGCAGCAATGCAGTCTCTTCCTCATGCTTCAACACCCTATGCATGCTTTGAAAGATCTTCCCGTGGATCCCCACCGAAACCAGGAAGACAGTCACCCATGCCCTCGTCACCAGTCGACTGGACAACGGAAATGCCCTGTATGCAGGAACCACAGCCAAACTCCAGAAACGCCTGCAACGCATACAGAACGCCTCCGCAAGGCTCATCCTCGACATCCCTCGCCACAGCCACATATCTACCCACCTCAGAAACCTGCACTGGCTCTTCGTCAACAAGAGGATCACGTTCAGGCTGCTCACCCACGCACACAAAGTGCTCCATGACACCCCGAATACCTCAACAACCGCCTGTCGTTCTACACTCCCACCCGTCAGCTCCGCTCCACCAGCCTCGCCCTCGCCACCGTCCCTCGGATTCGCAGAACCACCACCGGAGGAAGATCGTTCTCCTACCTGGCAGCCAATATATGGAACTCCCTCCCCGCACACCTACGACTGACCCAGGACCATCTCACCTTCAGGAAACACCTCAATACCTGGCTGTTCGAGCAGTAGCGGCACCCCCCTTCCTTCAATGCCTTGAGACCCTCACGGGTGAGAAGCGCGCTTTACAAATTGAGTGATTGATTGATTGATAAGCTCAAGGAGTCCATCAGATGCATGGGGGTCATTGTTTCTGACCGCCATCACACCGCCCGCCATCCTAATGTGTTGGGCGGTGAAGGTGGTTCCGATGGTGGTGAGACCGCCACCGACAGCCTCTCGGTGGAGTTCTCGCCGCTTTCGTAATCAGCCCCTAAATTTCTGCATCACAATAATCTTGTATAACAATATTTTGTCCCCGATATTTCTGTAACATGATATTTCTAATCTGATATTTTGTCCAAACACCATACAAATCTTAGGTGAAACATGGAAATTATGACTCTACGCCCTAAAACCAAGTCAACCTCACTAGTAAATGGCCCAAAGCGGTCCTTGGGCTTTTATCAGGACTAGAATATACCCTGGTCTGAATGAAGGGGTTTGTTTTTTGGATGTTCTATTGGCCTCCTAACTTAGTCTCATGCCCTATCCAATTCTGGTTCAAAAACAGACAGATCAATACACTCAACATGCAAAGGGGCTACTTGCCCCAACCGTTGTGTCAATCACTAAGGTTTTTGTTGGAAAGAGAAAAAAACATGCCTGAAATGTATATCAATTACTTGGGATATATCTGGTCATTGCCTGTACTAACTTTCGTTTTTGAGAGCCTCCGTCACATCATGTTAAAAATGAATCTGTAGCATTTGCATATACAAACATATTGAGCGGGGACAATGCAGACAAAAATGATCTATAAATATAAATCATTGAGAACTTTTCTCCTCTTTCCGGTGGTGAAGATACATGTATGCGATCACTCAGTGCAGTTCACTCCATGCCATTCAATGCAAACTAAAACCGTGAAGGTGAACATGTAACACTATGATATCTTACCCATTTTGGAACTCTCTGCTATGCTTAGAAACGTGGAGATCACACACTGTATGATGTAAATACCACATATATAAGTATGTAGAGAAAAAAGATAAACATCTGAGCTGCAGTTTCAGGTAGGTTCAGACATTGAACGTTCCCTCTACAAAATTGGATAGGGCACGAGGGTTTATGAGGCCAATAGAAGCTCCAAAAACAACCCCCTTCTTTCAGACATGGGTATGTTCTATTCTTGATAATAGCCAGCGGGCCCCATTTGGCAATTTATCAAAAGGGCTGAAACATGTTGACTTGGTTTTAGGAATGAAGGGTCATAATCTCCCTGTTTTACCCAAGATTCGTTTTTATCTATATCTAAGACACCATTTATTTAAGGGATAAAAGGGATACCTTTGTGGTTTTCCGAGGAGGGCGTACAATGCACAATCTTCAGCCCACCTTCTGAATTAGAGTATAGTAAGGTAATAGGATACCTTTAGTTTGATTGCATTAGCTATAGAGGCCGTGTCCTACATGCTCTGTTTGCAGTAAACATCTCTCCCCACTTCCAGATTTGAACAATCTGTTTCTTCTGGGCATTTGGTAAGAGCAATATGAGAAGTGTTCAGATGCTGGTAGGTGCTACAACTAAACATTTACTGAGCACTACATAATGTGAAAAGATTAACATTACAAGCTGCACTCAGACTAGCATTTACATGCTATGGGGTGATACCACTAGGATATAGCGCCTTTCACAGCCGCCAATGTTGCTCAAGCCTAGCATTGGCACTGAATACATTATTAGAGAGCCTGGGCCTTTCATTGACCAGAGTATCTCAGTTTTGAGTGCACATCCTGTGTCCAGTAAAAGCTGACCTCACAACATGGATACCTATGTTATTTTGGGTATAATGAACATACTACAATTTATTTTCATTATCCTGAGTCATGGTCCTCCTAGTCTCAGTCATTACTGGTTGAATGTGATCCGCTTTCAATGCAGGTTTTTACCCATGCTCCGGAAGATATTGATGGTTCATTACTAGGGCCAGATGTAGGAAGGCTATTACCGGTCGGTAACGGCCGAAATCGTCCGTAAACCGACCGGTAATAGGCTTTTCCTGTGTAGGTGGTAAATTTACCGATTCGGTAAATAACGAATCAGTGTTTACCGAATCATCATTTACCGATTCGGTATTTACCGAATCGGTAAATGAGATGTAGGAAGCACTTAAAGAGTGCTTTTGTGCTTTAAGGATTCGTTATTTACCACCAACTAGAATACCTCTGTAAATGCAAATCTGTGCATTAACACATGTGCCATGTGACAGACATACATGCCCTTAGGGCATGTATGTGTGCCACATGTGCACACCAGCACTATTCACGGGTGCAACATGGTGTCAGAGTGCCACCCTGCCACCCTTGACTCTTTCCCAATTTTACAGAATCGGTATAATTACCAAATCGGTAAATATTGAATATTAACGATTCGGTATTTTTTACCGATTTGTTTTCTACATAGCGTTTACCGATTCGACAATACCAAATCGGTAAAATTCGGTATTTTCGAATCGGTAAATTTAAATTAACTACATCTAGCTCATAGTCTTTCTTTGCTTGAAGTCATAACACAGACGTAAAAGTACCCTCCTCCCTCCCAATATGGCCTGCTAATAACAAGCTGACTTCATAAAAAGGCGGTGCCAAACTAAAGGGAGGTAGGTAGGATACAGAACTTGGATGAGGAGGACTATGACTCAGAAAAATGAAGATTACCTTACCTGTAAGTAATATATTCATTGCCCCTTCTTCTGTAATACTCGTACCAGTCTATACTGCTTGAGGATTTACCAAACCTTACAATAACTGTACTATAATTATGATCAGGGTGATATCAGATGAATTAATATTTTTATAGCAATAGCTTCATTGGTATCTTAAGACTTTCGGCACCAAAATTGTGACAGAATTATCTGTAATGATTTTTAAAAGTCTGTGGTGCTGACTGAGTGACCGCCCTACAAATCTCATGTAGTGTAGCACCACAGGCCTCAGCCCGGAGGTTGAAATTGGATTTGTTGAGAGACCCAGTATATGTCCTGGAACAGGTTTTTCTGACGACCTATTTGCTTCGGATACAACCAGGTGGACCCACCAACTCAAAGTGGAAGTAGATACTTTCTTTCCCTTATTGACAGAACCATAGGACACAAATAGTAACTTTGAGATCCAAAAATGTATTGTTTTTCTAAATACAATAGAAAGGCTATTTTAACATCAAGGGCTGATGACCCAGAAACATCAGATAGTTCTTGAAATACTTGCAAAACAATTTGTTATGATAAATGAAATTTCATTTGAATTTCTGGCCATGTCTGAACTGGGGTGGTGTGGAGTGCAAAACAACGATGGCTTTAGGCCCAGATCTTTGTACTGGGGTGAATGTATGACATTGTTCTGCATTCTGTCCATCAACTGTGGTTTTTGCATTTGTCCCCCGAGTGGGATGGGTATGCTCAGACGTGAGTCCCACTGGATTCAAGCAAGCCGGGCTGAAGACAGCTGGAATGCCCGAAACCGGTCCTCGGAAGCTTGTTTCCGGTCCAGGGAAGGCATGGCTTGGCAGTTCGGGCTGGACTGTTCCCATGAGGCTCAGGGTCAGACTGATTTGGATATGGCCATGTCTGAACTGGGGTGGTGTGGAGTGCAAAAAAACGATGGCTTCAGGCCCAGATCGCTGTACTGGGGTGAATGTATGACATTGTTCTGCATTCTGTCCATCAACTGTGGTTTTTGCATTTGTCACCCCGAGTGAGATGGGTATGCTCAGACGTGAGTCCCATGCTCTCCACACCACTGGATTCAAGCAAGTCGGGCTGAAGACGGCTGGAATGCCAGAAACCGGTCCTCGGAAGCTTGTTTCCGGTCCAGGGAAGGCATGGCTTGGCAGTTCGGGCTGGACTGTTCCCATGAGGCACAGGGTCAGACTGATTTGCATATGGCCATGTCTGAACTGGGGTGGTGTGGAGTGCAAAAAAACGATGGCTTTAGGCCCTTAGCTCTGTACTGGGGTGAATGTATGCCATTGTTCTGCATTCTGTCCATCAACTGTGGTTTTTGCATTTGATGTAACACCTCGCCACTGTCCTGAATACCACATTCTATCACACTACCACCCTCTAACTAGTGCTCTGCAGGGTGTTACATTTTGTTGACAACTTTTGCTAGTTGGAGAAACATGACCTGTCTGCCTGCGACCAAGGGCTCTACATTTTCAATCTTTGCAGAGTTAAACCACCGATATTTCTAATTAAATATAGAGTATTACCTTATTTTAGATCGCGGTCGGAGACGGAAACTTGTGGCCTCAATGGAAGGTAGGAGGATATGTATGCTTCGGCGTTAAGGCATAAAGCACGAAAACAATATACAATTCATCGTCGAAATCTGTTGGAGCATGGGCAAAAACTAGGGGTGGGCGTAGTTCTCGAAGTAGCGCTACACGTACCTACGCAAAGTGCACTTCGCACTACACAAGCTACGAGTAGCACTACGCGAACTGCGTAGTAGCATGTTCGCACTATGCAAGATGCCGTTTTCAATGATTGCACAGTGCGAACAAGCATCCGGCACTGTGCAATCATTGAAAATAGCATCTTGCACAGTTCGAGCTGTACTTTTCTGCCGTTCGAGTAGGTTTTTACTCGAGCTGCAGCTTTCTCAACGCGGACTGGTAGTTTCTCAACGCGAGCAGTCGCGAGCATGCACGACCACTCACAATGAGAAACTTGACCTCCCAGCGTTGAGAATCTCGCTGGGAGGTTTATTTTCCATGCTTGTGATCGCGAACAAGGATAAAGTCGCATGAGGATGTAATTTTGCTTGTTTGCGGTCACCAACTTGACGTTGAGGACCGCGAGCAAGCAAAAAATGATCTCTGCACTACGCTACGCATGTTTGAATTGTGCTACGTGCTGTTCGCGTAGTGTGAAGTTGCGCAAACTTCGCAAACTACGCAAGCGTAGTGTAGTGCTTTGCCACGGGTTAGCAAAAACCTGCCTCTGGGGCAGGCCTCTCCTCACATAGCAAGGCTTGTGATTGGCAGGACTGACAAAGAGGTGCTGTATCCTCGCACTCTTTCACCATCCTGAATCCTCTCACATGGTTCTGTACTGAGAACCCAAACCAGGGCACACCTTGGGCACTTTGGATCATGATTTCCTGAAGGAGACTAGTCCATGTGGTTCTGAAGGAAAACAAATACCAGTAACCAGGACCGCAGATTGCAGATTCTGCTCAGCAGGCCTAGCATTCTTGGCACCCCAATTAAAACCAACCTACTACATAACTGATGGATAAAGCATTTTTGACTGGCCTGCCCTCATTGGAGTGTCAATGTTACTTCATGTTAGTAGTTTGTGAGTCTATGTCGCATGCATATATGCAGATCGTATAAACATTAGACCTAGCGACAAAGCAATAAAAATAGTTCAGTGGTGGGTGTTCAGAGGACAGAATACAGGCCTCAACCTACAGTACAGAGAAGGGGTTTATGAAGAAATAGCAGGATTACCGGAAAAGTGTGGAGGTATGAAGATCGGAATGTGGGGGCCCGGGACGAAAGTTTTTTGGGGTCCTGTTCGGAACAGCTTTAAATGTATGATCCAGGTTAATCTCCTTGATCAGGTCACTGACTGTGCAGATTCTCCAGACTCCTCCAGATTCTAAATGTGTTTCCATCTTAATTCAGGAACTGTAATGTGCGTTTTCAATAGTGTAACAGAGCAGCTGCTCACTAACATTACAGCAAATAATCTCTGACACCCTCCCATTTCTCAGGTGTGAGTTCAGTTTCGATCTAAAAGAAACATTTTCCGTGGATGTTGCATGAAACATAAACATATTTCTCTGCAAAATGTCTGTAATAGACTGTCATACATCACCACATTAAAAATAAATTAAAGGAGGTCAATCAGTTCGCTATCGTCTTTTGACTGGATTTCTGGAGCCAGGAAAGCGGTGACTACCTCTAGGAAGTCTGGTTATAGTGAGTACCCCATTATGATATTGATGAATGTCCTTATTCTTCCCCAGAATGTCTTGACTTTAGGGCAGTAAAAGATAAGGTGTGCTAATTATCCCTTTTGGTTATGGTAGTCCCAACATAGATCGCTATCACGGAGCCTGACAGCCGCCAGGCGAGCTGGGGTCCAGTACGCTTTATGGAGGAGCTAGTATCTAGTTTGTGCTAGGGTTGGGGTGACTTTATTCTTTGCTGCTCAAGTACAAAGGAGTTGCTTTTCCTTCTCACTGAAGTGCCTAGTGTGTTGGGCTTCCCAATATTCTATTGTTTTGGCGGTTAGTCTTGTTGTTTTTGGGCTCAGGAGCTGGTATAAGTATGACGTATGGTGGCCGATTTTGTTTAGGTTCGCCATGTATTGGAGGATTGATGGGACTTCCTTGTTTAGGTCTGACCTCCACAGCGGCTGTTAAAACTATCCTAGCTAACTGGAAAGACACAGGGAAAGCATCCTTCAAAAGTTGGTTCATCTGGATCACTTTCCTAATAGGGGCGGACAACATACCACTAAAATACTCACCCAATTCCACCTCAAAGGGCGAGATGTGGCACTCCTTGGACAACTACCTGGGCTCCCACAAACCACCTTAGGTAGGCCACATGTCTCGGTACCCCACACCTAGCCGCCTCCCATCGCAAACTCTGATAGTATGGCTGCTAACTATTGCGCTACCCTTCCTGTCGTCTCGTCCTTTCTTTCATTTCCCACTTTCGTTTCCTTCTCTCAAAGGTAATACATGAGACCACCAATGGCAGCAAACACCAAAGTTCGTGAATGCCTATCTAATGTACAAGTGAGCAATTATATCTACTGTATGCCAACTGTAACCACAATGGCGTTATAACGATACCAGTATTACCTTCACTATCTCTGTACTGTGTATGAAAAAATTTCTGATAAAATCTTTTGAAATAAAAAAATTAATTAAAGGGAAACTGTATTTAAAACAATCTGTTTACTACTTATTCAAGGTCATCAGGGCACGACCCTCTGCAGAACGGAGCTGGCTCTATCAGGGCCCCCCTGAAAGGATGGGGCCCTGAGCCAGAGCCCACTTGACCCATGCCTTAAAAGGTCTCTGTCGGAAAGGGGGAGATTAACATAGGCAGCAGCAAGGAATGGGAGTAAGGAGTGGGGGACTTTTTTAAAGTGAGTTTGATAACAGGTCTCTTTGTGGGTTCCTCAGGAAAGACGTGTTTAACATTATGCATGGGGTTATCATGCGATATTCCACGTGCACATTGTTTACATTTAATTTCATTTGGCAACTAGAACTTCATTGAAAGCCAAGTCATGCTCCTTTTTTTATATCTGACTTTGCATGAAATCCCCAGGGTGTTTGCATTGTTGGTACGCGAAAAAGTAATTTGGCATTGCATTTGTGTGAACATTTCAGTATAAAATGTATATTGTTGATTGGTGCTGCCATTTGTATTGTGTTGCTTCATGTACCACTGCTTTTCATCTCACGAACACCCACGCAGATGCAATGGAAATCTGAGTTTAGTAGTCCAAACCTATGCCCATATGGTTTTTTTCATGGACAACCTGAGCCTGCGTACCTAAAACCCCCCTCTCATTTCTTTCATTGCTTTTCCAAAATCACTATCATTTTGTAGATTTGTTTTACTTTGCTCCTACAAGAACACGCCTTGTTGTAATACAAGGGAATAAGACTTTCATTTAGCATTAAATGTTCTCTCTATTGGGTGTACCCATGGGTTGCCTTATGTTCACTATGAACCACCATATAGTGGTTCTCTGCTCCTTTACACACGGCAGATATATGTGAGCAGACAAACATTCCATTACCCCACACACTTATCAGTGGTACACCTTGTTTAAGCCGCAAAGAGTCTGCCAGCTGCACTTTACACCTTCTGTAGCCATTTTTCATAGAAGGTTTAGTTGGGTTTAGTAATGATGAGAGTTCTAACTACCGCTGCTTGCAGCTCGTGGGTGGAAAGGAGGGCTTTTCTCAGTTACATCAATTCACAGAATGGGCATTTGGTCAACATTTATAATGTGAAGATCAGGCCGAGTCGTAGTTAATATCCACTTAAAGGTTTCAAACTAATCTGTGACCAAAATATGGTTACTCTGCAAGGGACAAGAAAAATGGCCCAGGGAAATGGTCCTGGTAATTTTTATACCACTCCTCAACATTCACTACTCATGGTGTGGAGAGTGGCACATTTTCTTTTTTGTCAAGGGTCTCTACAATGCTGGCTTTGAGACAAAGGTGGTCGACCTGCACACTTATAATAATAATAATAATAATAATAATAATAATAATAATAAGTAAGCTTATAAAGCGAATGGCTACACTCACTAGTGTGTTCCCGTGCTGCAGCCCCAAAAAAACTTGTCTGGCGCAGTAACGTGATACAGCTTGGAGAAAAACCTATCATCGAAAGAGCCAAGTTATTAGTTTTTTCTGAAAGTTTCTCCGATGGTTCCTTATGGAGAGCAAGAGGGAGGTCATTCCAATGTTTAGCGGCCAGATAGCAGAAGGATCGACCACCCATTCTCGCTCTTTGATTATCGGAATCTTGACCTGTCAAGTCTCTGCAGATCTCAAGTGCCGGGTTGGAGTGTAGGCAGACAGTAGATTGTGTAGGTAGCTAGGCCCTTTCCCCTGCAGAATGCGGTGACTGACACACAAGGCCTTAAAATGTATTCTCTCCCTCACTGGGAGCCAGTGTAGGGCAGTGAGGGCATTCCCGGAGGAAGCTCTCCTGGTCAGCATCAGAACAAGGAGCGCCGCCGCGTTTTGAATGCACTAAAGTCTCTGCAGGCACTTGCCACTATCTCCTAGATATAAAGCATTCCCATAGTCCAGGTGGTAAGTTACCAACGCATAGACTAGGGTCTTCCTGGCTGCCACGGGAAGCACATCTAAGGTCTTCCGAAGCCCTTTCATTATTCCAAAACACTTCCCGTCCACTTTTCTAGTGTGATTCTCAAAGGAGAGTTTGAAATCCAGCCACATCCATAAGTTCTTAACCTGATTGCTGGTTGAGGGGGTCAGGCCCAGGCTCTGTGGTCACCAAGATGAGGACCAGATCGAGGGCACTTTACCCACGACTAGAATCTCAGTATTACTTCCATTCAGCTTTAAACAGTTACTTGTCATCCAGGATGCCAGCTCCTGTAGACAAGTGGAAAAATTGGTGGCTGCCTCTTTGTGGGATTGTGACAGTGAAACCACCAGTTGTGTGTCATCCGCATATGACACGACACTGATGCCATATTTTACAAAAATCTCTGCCAGTGGGGCGATATATAGATTAAAAAGAGTGGGGCTTAGTGTAGAGTCCTGGGGGACCCCTTGAGCCAGTGCAATGCTTTTAGAGTAGGGAGGTAGTTGGGACACCTGAAAGCTCTGATCCTGTGAAAAGGAACTCAGCCTTTCCAGGGCCAATTCATCCAACCCGCCTTTTCTGAGGCGTTGTAGGAGTAGTGGGTGGGCTACGGTGTTGAATGCGGCGCTGAGGTCCAAGAGGACCAGAGCCACCGTCTGACCTTGATCTACAAGTTTGCGGATGGTTTCTGTTGACAGGAGCAGTGCTGACTCAGTAGAATAAGTTGTATGAAAACCTGATTGCGTCGGGTGCAATAAACTGTGACGGTTAATGTGGGCCGTCAGTTGAGTATTGACCACTTTTTCTGCTATTTTAGCAAAATATGGCAGGAGTGAGACTGGTCGAAGATTCTCCAACTGACTCACGCTCACACCTGGCTTCTTCTTTATGGGAAGAACAATCGCCTCTTTCCACCTTTTTGGGACCATGCCCAACTCAAAGGAGAGTTCAAGGAGGTACCTAATAAAGGGTACTAGGATCTCCAGGCTATCTCTCAGAACTTTAGGAGTTGTAGGGTCCCTAGGTGAGCCGTATTTATTGCTTAAGGCAATGCCTTTGAGGTCGTCACAGGAGGGGAGATCAAATTGGGAGAGGTAGTGTGCCTCCTCCATGTTGATCCACCCCTCCCTATCGGAACTCCTATTCCGTGCCTCGACCAGGAAGGTAGTATAAATCCTTGCTACCTTCTCTGTGAAGAAGTCTGCCACCAAAGTGCAAGAATCCACACAGCTGCTGTTGGGAGCCTTAGTTCTGGCTAGTGGCGATACGTCCTTAAAAATTGAAAACTTTGCTGCATTGCTCAATATGTACCAAAAGAGGTTCACTTGAGCTTGAAAGGAGTATTTGGAGTAAATCACAACCCCCCCCCCCACTAACACTAAGGGAATTGTTTATATTGTCAAAGGTCCAGGGAAAGAGAAATCGAATGAATGGAACCTTGTGGAACAAAGCCACTCTAGGACTGTGTCTGCCAATAATTGCTGAACCTGAGCAATGTTCTACAAGTTAGGGATTGTCCTTGGATGATATCAGGAACAAGTGAACTCGGTGGAGGAGAATGTGTTTTACTGACATCCATGCCATGGTCCTTTCTAGTTTTCCCAAATAACATCCCCAACATTGAGTGGTGTTTATGAAATGACATGTCAAAGTACAAGATTCTACTATAGCCACCAGAGCAAAGTGTAGGGAAAATTGATCATCTTATCAAATAAATTGCCAATGATTAATGGACTCATTGATTAATTGTAACATTTGTAAAGGACAACATTAATCAACAACTGTCTTCTTGGTGCCGAGGCCACAACAGCTACAAAATAATACTTCCCAGAAAAAATGAAAACAAAATAGAGAAAAGAAGGGTTTACCCTGCAAAAATTAATTAGCAAAAAAATATGTTTTCATGGCAGCCCTGAAAACACACTCACAAGCCAAGCCACTCACAAGTCAAGCAAAAGGCAAAAGGCTCCTGAGCATCATTAGTCCAAACAAGGTAATCATTCTCCTGCCCTGGGAAATGAAAATTTGAGGATTCTCCACGCTCGGTCCCACAACCACCAACAGAAGAAAATTCAAGAGATTCTATATCTCGGAGTGCTTGTACTCCAGGTTGTTGACCCATAACTATGAGAATGCAGACATTTGTAGATTTTTTTATATGTGTGCCCAATATACAGACTGCTTTCCTTCAAGAATTTAATGGGAGCTGGTGAAAGTTTCTTGCCCAAACCATCGAAGGAGAATGGTTGTAATGTTGGCTGGAGATTTTAATACCAACCTGGGTCCTTGGGGAGTGGACCTGGTGGAATTCTTTGAAGGGACCTGAGCAGTGGACTCGCTGATCTTCTGCCAGGGCCTGAGTGAAGAAGATACGAGTTGAAAGATATTCTCTCTGTGCCAAAGCAGGCTTAGTTTCATCCATGCATACAGAGGGCAAATGATGGAGACTGTATATCTCTTTTTTCTGACGGAAGCACATCCTTTACTATACACTTCATAAAAATGATTGTGCTGGGGTGTGGCCTAGATGGCGGCGGAGTAGGACGTGTTTCGTGTCCCCTCCGGCCCCAGGCCCTAAATAGCGTTGTTTGGCAAGATCCCTGGAGCTCTTTTGGGGCAGTTGGTGGTCCGGGCGTCCCTCTGTAGCAGTGGCCAGCTGGGCTGATCGCCCGGTGACAGGGAGACCCAGCTTTGCGGCGCCCGTGTCGGCGGCTGTGCCGAGCCCTGGACCGGAGCTGAGAGAGGCGGTGTGCTGTGGCAGCCCGGGGGCGGTGTGTGAGGCGGAGTGAGGACCGGCGCTCTCACCTGGACGCGGTAGAGTGGCACCGCGAGGCCCGGTCGACGGAGAGGGGGTGCCAGTCGGGTACCGAGCTTCCGGATCCCCGGCGGGGGCGGAGCCTCGCGTCTTGAGCGCCCGGAGCAGCGGAGCGGCCTGCCTACTACCTGAGGCCGTGGATTGAGGCCTGGCTGGGGGTCCGCCAGGAGCGGCTGTCCGGGCTCCTGAGCCTGAGCCGGAGCGGGTCGCAGGGCAGCGCGACTCTGCTGTGCGGACCTGAGGGAGGAGCGGCCCGTCCACAGGAGGGCCGAGGGCACCTGGTTAGTGGCGGTGAGTGAGGAGGCGCACGGCTTGGCCCCAGACGAGTGACTTTGGGTCGGCAGCTGGGAGAGGGGTGCACGACTGAGGAGGAGTGCCGATCCGAGCGGCGATTGCCTGCACCCTTGGCACAGACTGATTGGGGGGCCGGCGGGACCCGCGGGTGAGATCAGGTGGAGAGGGAGCTTTCCCGGCGCCTCTCGGGAGGCCGCCATCTTGGCTGGGTTCCCCTCCCCCCCCCTTCTCTCGGGGCAAGCACTGGGACATTGGCGTGCTGTGGGATCTAGCAGGGCCAGACCCCGGGCTCGTTGACCCCCCGCTTTCCTGGCGGCACGTTGGCCGAGCTGTTGCCGCACTCTGCTGTGGGTGCTGGCCCGGAGTGGCTAGTGGACTTCGCTGCTCCCACAGATGAACGGATTGAGGCGGTGATTGGCAATTTGGGCCCAGTACGAAGGCGCCGAGCCGAGCCCTTGTGGAGTCCTGGCCTGGTGGCGGAGGAACTGCGTTCAGGGTGCCTCCCAGGAAGCCACGTGGGGCCGCGATGGCTACCGTGGTGCGTAAGGGGAAGACGGTAAAGGATGGCCAGTCGAAGAGCGCCCAGCAGCCGGCGTCCCCTGGCCCGAGCTCCTCTCCTAAGCCCTCCGATGAAGATGCGCCAGCCACTAAAGCTTTCATGGCGGACCTCTTGAAATCTATCAAGGAGGATATTTCGGACCTCCGAGCGCAGCTCACGTCTGATCTTCGAGAAGTACGGAGGGATGTGGATGCGGTGTGGGAGAGGGTAGCCACGTTGGAGGACCACGACCTCGGCATGGCAAATGACGTTCACCAGCTGCAGCAGGACGTTTTGAGGCTCACTGAACAGAACCTAGACCTGCAATCCCATGCGGAGGATTTAGAGAATCGCTCACGAAGAAACAACATTCGCATACGAGCGGTGCCGTGGGATGGTGAGGCGGGGGACCTCCGTGGTTACGTGCAGGACCTCTTCATTCAGCTTCTGGGTGATGAAGATGTGAGTGAGATTCGAATGGACCGGGTTCACCGAGTTGGTCTGCCGAGGAGGGGAGGAGGGCCGCCCCCGGACATCCTGGTGTGTGTCCACGATTTTCAACTCAAGGAGAGGATCCTCCGGAAGGCGTGGGACTCTCCTACTTTGCTGTTTCGTGGACACCGACCGCAGCTCTTTCAGGACTTGGCAGCAACTACTCTCAAGAAGCGGCGTGAGTTCAGGCCTGTTACGGCGTTCCTGAGGCAGCATAACATTTCTTACTCGTGGTGGACATCCCTTCCGCATAGTGTTTCGTTGGCAAAACAAGCTAGAACAAATACGTTCGCTGCAGGTGGCCAAGGACTTACTGGGCATCGAGGATGAATCGCCAACTCCGAGGGCGAGCAGCCCATCACCTAGACGGCGACATCGCTCTTCCTCTTCGCATCGAGTGGGGTCGGCGGCGGGCCGTGGGTGGCCCGATCGAGCTACCAGCCTACAGGCGATGGGAGAAGTGGTGGCCTCCGTCGCTTCGGCGACGTTGACGACTTCGCAGCAGAGCTCTGGGGCAGCATAGCGGCTGGCTTTGGGTCTGGAGGCTCCGGAGGGGCACACGCTCTCTGGTCCATGGGGATGCAGGTACTTTGTGAGAAGACCCCCAGGACCGCGGCTTTGGAGGTCCCATCCGAGGTCTTCCACCCCCCTCCCAGGGACTTTCCGGTGCGCTGCACTGTTCTGGGAGTCTTCGTTGAGACTGTAAAGTATTTGTGTTTTTTTTGACTTGGGGTTTGGCTTTTGGGGGGGGGACAAGGGGGGTTGTTTGCCACTGCTTCTGCTGGGGGGGGAGTTGGGGGGTGTTGGACGTGAGGGAAGGGGGTCGGGGGGGGGGACCATGGTGGTGATGGGTGTGGTGTGTGGGGTGCTTGGTCATGGGGTGACCTGTTAGGGCGGGGGAGGGGAGCGGTATTTTGCGATGCCTGTTAGCATAGGGACTTGGAACGTGAAGGGGCTTAACTCACCGCAGAAGTGACAGAAAGTGTGGAAGTATGTGGTGGACCATCAGCTAGATGTGGTGGGCCTCCAGGAGACTCATCTGGCAAGAAAAGACGAGCTGCGCCTTAGGCATAGGGCTTACCCAATTATTTACAGGTCCTCTGCTCCTACAAAACACAGAGGGGTGGCTCTCCTCTTCCGCGCCGCGTTACACTTCCAACCAGTTGAGGTGCGAAATGACAGGGATGGCCGTTGGCTGATGGTGAAGGGGATGGTTCAAGGTCACCTGTGTACTTTTGTTGTGATATATCTCCCTAATGCAGGCCAGAATAAGTTCCTACAGGCATTATTGCAGAAGGTGGGGGATTTCGCAGAAGGGAGCCTGTTCCTTTTGGGCGATTTTAATTTGGTGTGGGACAAGGATGTGGATAGCTCTAGGACCCACAGGGCTGATACGGGTGTGTTCTCGGGCACGACACAACGGTTGATGGGGGATTTGGGACTGACTGATGGCTGGCAATTTCATCACCCTACCTCTCGGGACTACACGTTCTTCTCGCACGTACACCGATCCTACTCCCGATTAGATTATGTCTTCATCAGTCAGGCACTTAAGGGGGATGTCCAGGACGCTGCCATTCTTCCGCTTTCGGTCTCCGACCACAGTTTGCTGGTGCTCACCCTTCGCTGGTCACCATCTGGTGACGGACAGCGGAAATGGTACTTCCCCGCCTCGGTGGTCAGGGATGACGCATCGAATAGGGCACTTCGGGAGGCTATTAGGGAGTTTCTTGACCTCAACCCCACAACAGATACGTCGGTAGCTAATACCTGGGACGCCCTTAAGGCATCTATAAGGGGTACCTGTCTAGCGCTTAATGCCAATCTTAATAGATTGCGGAGGAAAGATCGGGAGGAATTGGAGGCTGAACTGGCCAGACTCGAACGGGAGCACAAGCTTAATCCATCCAGGACGGCCCTACGACCGCTCACGGCGGTTCGGGGGAAACTGAGAGCCCACTATAATAACAGGGCCGAACTTACGATGCTGCGGATGGGGCGGCATTCCTACTCCTCTGGGAATAAGGTGGGAAGACACCTAGCCCGTCAGCTGCGGGACAGGAGGGAGCGGGAATATATCGGAGGGGTGAGGGACGACACGGGCGTGCTGCAGCATAGGGACGAGGTGAAGGCGAGGATTTTTGGCCGCTTTTATGCGGACCTCTACGCAGGGGATAGTCTCGATGCAGAAGCGCAAAGGGAGTATCTGCAGCACTTGCCACTCCCCCAGGTATCGAAGGAGTGGAACGAACTGCTAGAGTCCCCGATCACCAGGGAAGAGGTAATTGAGGTCATCAATAACCTGAAGTTGCACAAGGCGCCCGGGCCAGATGGCTATACGGCCATCTTTTACAAGTCGTATGCCTCCGAACTCTGCGACTTCCTGGTGGCCCTGTTTAACGACATGGGCACCTCTGGCACCGTGGCTGGAACACTGGCGGAGGCGGTGGTTACGGTCTTGCCAAAACCGGGGAAGGACCCTACCCAGTGTGCTTCCTACCGCCCCATAGCGCTCCTGAACATAGACTCTAAGCTGTACTCAGCGATTCTGGCTCGCAGATTGCAAGATCTGATGCCGGCGATTATTCACCCCGACCAGTCCGGTTTTATTAAAGGGCGCCAAACTCACGATAACACTCGGAGAGTGGTGTATCTCATTGAAAAGGCCGATAGATTTCGCATCCCGGCGGTCCTTGTGGGGCTGGATGCCGAAAAGGCCTTCGATCGTGTGGACTGGGGCTTTCTCTTTACCACTATGTCGCCGTTTGGCTTCTCGGACAAATTTATTACTATGGTGAAGGCCAATTATAGCAGTCCCAGGTCGCGAGTGACGGTGAACGGACACAGGTCGGCGCTCTTCCCACACTCTAGGGGTACCAAGCAGGGTTGCCCGCTTTCACCTCTCCTGTTCGCACTGAGCATTGAACCCCTAGCGTTGGCGGTGCGGAATTGCGAGGGGATTCGGGGCATCCCGTTCACGGGAGAGCAACATAAAATCACGCTCTTCGCGGATGACATTTTGTTCTCGGTGGTGGACCCGGAACGCTCATTGCCCTGCATCAGGGAGGCCCTGTTGCAATTTGAGGCTGTGGCCGGCTTCAAGGTCAACTATAGTAAATCATATGTCTTGAACCTCACCCTGTCACAGGCGGAGGTGGAAAGGGTCTGTCCTCTGACGCCCCTGGCGTGGGCCGTCAATTCGATAGTCTACCTGGGGGTCCATTTGACCTCGATGGTGGGCAAATTGTTCTCGGCCAACTTCCCCCCGCTCTTGGCTAAAACGCGGGCGGAACTGGATAGGTGGAAACCTAAATTCCTGTCCTGGCTGGGTAGAATCCATTCTGTGAAGATGGTTCTCCTCCCTAAATACCTATATTTGTTTCAGGCACTGCCCATCCCGCTGGATAGCGATTTTGTTCAGCGCCTCAAGACGCAAATAATGCGATTTATTTGGCAAGGGGGACGGGCTCGTCTCTCCTTTGCGGTCTTACGTCGGCCGAGGGCGGAAGGAGGAGTGGGCCTCCCAGACCTGCAACTCTATTATAAGGCGGCACAACTGAGGGTGTTGGTGGAGGGGTCGCAGCAATCATCTGAGAAGCACTGGCTCCACATGGACCGGAGCGTGGCTGGCAGATCAGTGTGGGATCTCGCCTGGAAGCCCAAGAAGGACCGACCCCTCAACGCATATATTAGCACTCCGACTGGTACAACACTGAAGGTGTGGGACACACTCGCCTCAGATGAGCGCTGGACTACCTTCCCCTCTGCCTTTACGCCCATACATTTTAACCCTGCCTTTGCTCCGGCGCTTGGAGATGGAGCCTTCGATGCCTGGAGGGAAGGAGGTTGCAGGGCGCTGACACATTTATTTCATGGGCAAGATCCCCTCTCCTTTACCAATTGCATGAGGGACTATGGGATTCCCCAAACTGAGCGATATCGCCACGTGCAGCTGCTCCACTGGGCCACGTCGCCTGGGGTGCGGGAAGCGGCTACGAGACCCCCATCACCATTCGAGGCCTTTCTGTTGCGGACGTCGGCCATGAAGGGGACTATCTCTTTCTTATACCGCCTCCTGCTTCAATCTGCTGTGGCACCGAGGCCTCGTTATATGGAACAATGGGAGGAGATGGTGGGGAGAGAAATATCTGATAACGAGTGGTCAGCACTGTGGAGGGACGTTACTGCGTTTAACCACTCCCTGCAGCTGCGGGAGGCGCATCTTAAGACACTTATGCTCTGGTATCTTTGCCCGGCTAGGCTCCATCGCATATACCCGGCTACGTCCGACAGGTGCTGGAGGGGTTGTGGGCTCCTGGGTGACTTCCGCCACATCTAGTCGGACTGCCCAGTGATTCGGCCCTACTGGGAGGAAATCCTCTCGCATATCAAGGACATTCTTCACTATCCTATTGAGGACTCCATTGCCTCTGTCCTGCTGGGCTTGAGGGAACCCGGTTTGGACTATCAAACCCGGGCGGATAAGAGAATCTTGTGGCTCTGCCTAGGAGCTGCCAAGCTCACTCTGGCCGCCGCTTGGAAGCAGAGGGGGGCACCAGCAACGTCATTGTGGCACGCGCGACTGTGGAGATATCTGAGTATGGAGAGAATGGCGGACATCTTCTTGCGTAACTTCAAGAACTTTCGATATCAATGGGGTCCCCTGGTGGACTTTCTCTCTAAAGGGTTGCCCTCAGCCGTCTGCCCGGCCTCCATCAGGTCACTACACCTCTTTCAAGTCTAGCGTGACTGAAGGCGTGTCAGCCGGAGTGCTTGTTGGATCACCACCATGGGGGAGGGAGGGGGAGGTTTGGGTGGGGGGGGGGAGTTGTTTCCTTTGTTCCGGGCTCTGGGGTCCCCTGGGGAGCGTACTGCAGGGACTGTTGACCCCTCTTAAGCTGAACAGGTGCCCGGACTTGCGTATCTTCCAGTTTGTTATCTTTACAGGGCTCTGAGGACTTCTGAGCTATGCTCACTAACTAGCGTATATTGATCTGGACCTGAAGTTCATCTGTCACTGTGTAATAATGACACTATTGCTTCTTCCTGTGCCCCCTGTGCGGGGAATTTGTGGCACCTTGGGGGCCCTCGCCCTGTTTGTTTTCATGCTTAAATCAAAATAAAACTTTTACAAAAAAAAAAATGATTGAGCTCCTGCTTTCCATTTCTGCAACATACTTCACCAGAATACTTAAACCGCAAATCCACAGTGATGTGGACATCAATCAATGAGGCTAACATAATCCCCGTGGGTCAGCCCTCTTCATCCTTTGCTGACCCTATGCCAGCAACAATTGTCAGAGCCCCACGTGCATCCTTCAATCCCTACCTCTTTACTGTAATTAATACCTCTCCATCACAGGTGATAGCCCCAGACTGTCCAAAAAAGGCAGGGGTTCTCCCCAGCTCAAAAACCAGATGTGGACCCTGATGACCTTAAGAACTTCCGTCCAGTATACGACACCCTCTTTCCAGCAACAATTCTGGAAAGCATCTAAAAAACTACATTCAATACAAGAGAATTCTTGATTATGCTCAATCGGGATTTAGTTGTGGGTGCAGCACGGAAACGGTGATGCTGCGCATGCCCTCTGCTTTCAAAAGAAAGTCATGCATACTCATTCTTCTTGACATGTCAGGGGCGTATAGCTCGATAAACCAGGCCTCCCTGCTGACAATTCTGAAAGATCGAATGGGCATCGATGGCACAGTTCCCAGATGGTTTGAATCCTATCTGGCTAATCGACTGCACCAAGTAAAACACCCTATCCAGTCCCTCGCCTTTTCAACTAGGAGTTCCACCAGGATCCATTCTTACCACAGTTCACTTATTTTTTTCACTTCAAAGAATTTTATTTTTTAAAGAAGCAAAAAAAAGATACAGAATACAAATAAAAGTGATACAATTGACACCAGATAAAAAGCAATCAGAGGCTGAAATTCAAAAATAAGCATAGCAAATGCATCCCTAAACAAAAGTAGCCTGCCAAAAACCGAAAAATGAATTAGGTAAGGGGAAGTAAGTATCTTAGCCAGAATCAACAATCAAGAGTATCACTATCAGCTGTTATAATCAGGTTAAGGGAGGGAAAGAAAAAAGAAAGAAGAAAGAAAGAGAGAAAGAGAGAAAAGATGGAAAAGGAGAGAAGACAGGAAAGGAAGAGAAGAAGGAAGGAGAGAAGGATTTCCAAGGGACTAACCCGACAAACAAGACGCCATTCAACCAGACAAATCGAAAGGATATTGGTCAACCAACCCTTTTGATGACAAATCCATATAGTTATCCAATGCCTTCCAAACCCCACTAGAAATAGATGGAGAGAGGTGAGCATGATCGACCGAAGTGTGAGCACTTCGTAAAAAGGAAACCCAAGCCCACCAAGTATGATAAGAAACAGAGGAAAAGGATTTCCATTCCATAAGAATGACTTTCACTGCAATAGTCAATAGGAGATCCAACAACTGTAATTCCATGGGATCTAAGGGGAGAGGAACAGGGGCAGCTAATGGACCTAATAGAATTAATGGAAAAGAGAGTTGGAACTTAATACCAAAGATGAGTATGAGATGTTTATGAATGAGGTCCCAATATGGTTGGAGGAGGGAGCATTCAAAAAACATATGCGGAAAATCGCCCGTCAATAAACCAAAGCTCCAACATAAGTTATCATCTTTGAGATTGAGCGAATGTAAACAAACAGGAGTCCAATGAAGAAGGTTGACGGAATTTTTTTTAGATTGCATTAACGATGGGGCGATTTTATTGCGAAGAGAAAGTTTACCAATCAGCTGCCAGGTGTCTGAAGAAATATGATCCTTAACTCCATGATCAAAATGGTGCAACCATTTTTGTTGAGCAACCGGATTTTGGAGGCTACGTGACCAGATTTAGTCCATATTTGAAAGAGAGTAATCGTAGGAGAAGTAGGATGAAGACGCACCTTAGCAAGTGCTACTTTGATTTTGAGAAAAGTATAAAAATCCAAATTAGTTAACGAATGTTGTTGAGCCAAGGCGGAAAAAGGTAGTGGCTCATTATTTGAACCATAAAGATGTTTAACAAGCGAGATCCCCTTAGCTGCCCAATAAGACATGAGAGTGGGAGTAATATTAATTTTATTTTAGAATTCCGCCAAATAGACTACCACCTAGATTTGTGAAGTGGAATCGCCACTTTCTTGTCGACTTTCCGGACAGCAGCAAGAGTATCTAGAATTATAGAGCGAGAGAACAGGATGGGCAAGGTAGACGCAGTGCAAAAGGAGGCAGTCGGTAATGGAGAAGCTAATTCCTGCTCTATTAACAACCAGGAAGGAACATGAATAGGGGGAGAAGAGAACCATAGAGCACCTTGAGACGCCAAAAAGGCAGTTTGGTATTTTTCCCAATCAGGAAGATTGCATCCTCCCATTTCATAAGGTTTCCGCAAGAATTTATAAGCAATTCTAGCCCTTTTATCATTCCATAAAAATGTAGAGGTCAGAACATCAAGTTCATGAAAGAAGGAATCCGATAACTTTACCGGGAGCATAGAGGATACAAAATTAATAATGGGTGTTATCATCATTTTAAGAGTCTGAAGGCGACCCCACCAGGAAATGTGTTTCGGAGACCAAGTGTCCAAAAGACGCCGCACTTTAAGAATAGTCTGGGATTCATTATAGGCAGTGGTGGCATATAAGGTAGAACAAAAATAGATACCCAAGTATTTTAAATGCGTAGACTGCCATTTAAAACCAGCAGAACCCATATGCGTAGGGAAACAATAGGTATTCAAGGGGAACATCTCAGTCTTATCCTTATTTAAGGGAAATGGTATCCGAGATATCAGGAATAGCCAAGGCAATATCATCTGAGAACATAAGAACATCATCCGCGTACGCAGCAGTTTTAATACAATGAGGCCCAAAAGAAAAACCTTTAATGTCTGGGTGTATCTCAATCAATCTGAGGAGAGGATCAATGGATAATAAAAACAAAAGTGGAGATAGAGGACAACCCTGTCTGGTGCCCTGGCGAAGATTAAAAAAGGACGACGTAGCACCTTTAACTCTTATATTAGCTCTAGGTTGAGAATATAGGGACATTACCATATTAATGAAGGAGTCACCAAGATTATGTGCACACAAGACAGCACGAAGAAAAGGCCAAGAGATCTTGTCAAAGGCCTTTCAGCGTCAAGGGCCAAGGCCGCGGCAGGGAGGTGAGAACGTTTAGCTGATCCGAGAATATGGCAAAAAGTGCGTATATTATCGCGCGCAAGACGGCCCTTTACAAAACCGGTTTGAGAGGGATGGACAAGTTTAGGAATGAAGGATTCTAATCTCTTGGCTAGGATTTTTTATCAAAAATCTTAGCCTCCATGTTAAGAAGGGAAATAGGACGGAAGTTTTTGGGATCTGAATGATCTTTTCCCTCTTTTGGAATCACTACAATAGTAGCATCAGCCGCCGTACCAGAAACAGACCCATCCTTAATAAAAGTATCAAAGACAGATTGAAGCTTGGGGACAATCGCAGCGAGAAAAGTTTTATAAAACAAAATAGGGTAGCCATCAGGCCCCGGGGCTTTCCCAGAACGAGTAGCTTTAATTGCGGCAATGATTTCTTCAGGAGAAATCGGGCCATTTAAAAAATTACGATCGTCCACAGATACCGACTTTACCGGAACAGATTTTAAGAAGTCCTGACGCTGCTCAAAAGAAGCCTGATTAGAAGGGGTATATAAGTTATTGTAGAAATCACGAAAGACTTCGAGAATTTCCCCAGTCTGAAATTTTTTAGAGCCAGAGTGATCAGTAATAGAAGAGATTTGAGAGGACTTAAAGGAGAAATCTTGACATTTTAATGTAGCTGCGAGAATCTTCCCAGCTCGATTCTTTAACAATAACCTTTTGGATTTCTGCGCCTGAACACCAATATGGGCTATTTTGGTAACTATAGTATTATATTTGTATTTTAATTGCTTGATTAACTGTAGACAAGATTAATCCTTAGAGTGTCTAAAGGTAGATTCCAGATGTTTTATTTCAGTTGCTAAATCTGTAAGCTCTTTTTTAATAGCAGCATTCCTTTTGGACATACATTTAATAACCTGGCCACGGAAAGTGCATTTAAACGAATCCCAGAGGACAATTGGGGAAGAGACTGAGCCTTCATTCTCAAGGAAAAAGGTTTCTATTGCACTAGAGAATTCATCAACCTGAGCAATATCATACAAAACTTCTGTATTTAATCTCCAGGAGCGAGCTCTTGATTTAGGAGCAAAGGACAACAATGTAAAAGTAACCGCAGCATGATCGGAAATCAGAATAGGATGAATAAGCGGAGAGGAGGAGGACGAAACAAGAGAAGAGTGAACCAGTAAATAGTCAATACGAGAAAAGGAAGAATGAGGTGAAGAAAAAAAGGAAAAGTCACTACCAGTGGGGTTGTGAAGACACCATACATCTTGAAGATGAGTGAGGGAACACATGTTAAGCATTTGTTTATGGGATTTCGGAGGACGAAATTGAAAAGCTGAATTCCTATCTAGAATGGGATCCATTGGTAAATTAAAATCACCACCGACGATAATATTTCCAGAATGAGGGGTATCATTCAATTTTTTGGTAACCGATTTCCAAAAGGCCGGATCATCCTTGTTAGGGGCGTAAATATTCATCACATAAAGATCATTATTACCATCAGACAGCTTAGTTAATAACCAGCGACCTTCAGTATCGTGATCAGAAGATAGTATGGATAAACCTGAATTCTTTGAAATTAAAGTAATGACCCCATTTCTTTTGCCACAAGCATCAGAACAACAAACATCAGAAACCCATTTTTTCCTCAGGAACAGCGCTTCTCTGGTAGAGACCTTTGTTTCCTGAAAAAGGACTAGATCTGAAGAGAGAGATTTGCAATAATCTAAGATTTTTGACCTCTTCACCGGATGATTTAAACCCTTAACATTAAGGGATAGCACGTTCAAACCCGGCATGGACATACATAAAAAAAGAAAAGACCCCATAGATGAAAAATAGACAACCATCAGCACAGATACAAGCATCCAGACAGCAATCATTAACAACGAAGAGGGAGAATCCATGAGGGAAATCCGAAAGAAGAAAAGAGACAAAAGAGAAAAAAAGAGAAGAGAGAGAAGAAGCAGCAGGGGAGGTCTAAAAAAGACCAAATTCATACTAGGGGGAACGTGGAAAGGCGAGAAAGGGGACCGTCACAAGGAGGAAAAATAATTGATAGCAACAGCCCCAATACATTACATAACCGATTGCATTGAATTAGGAGATAGGAACATCTAAAATATGAACTAATATCAATAGAGTATTACAAAAACAATTCATCATGTAAATCTGTAAAGTCACACGTAGTTACTAAGATAATACCCAAGTGTTATAGAAACTATAGGCACTAAAAACTAGACAATCAAAAAAGCAATATGTTAGAGAAATAGAATAAACCACTATATCATGAAGATGAATATGCAAAAACTAAAAATACGCAATTAATTAACAATCCTTAACTATATAGAACTTACTACATGTAATTTGATTTGAAAATGCATGAACATGCCAAAAATATAATAATAGAAAGGAAGAGGAGAGGAGACTATAAAATACAAAAGAAAGAGAACAGTTAATACGTATTAGAGAAAGGCAATTGATATTAATAGGTAAGCAATCAAACAATGAAACTGTTCTGAGATAGATATATAAATGAATTATACAATAATTTAGAACTGAACACAAGATAATGAAATGTAAGTAATAAGCATCTATGAAACAATCTATATAGTCAAAGTAGCAAAGAATACAAGTATCAAAAATGGTATAGACACAATAGATCAATCAACATGACCACAAACGGGTTAGAGAATACATAAAGAAGATATACCAAGGAAAGTAGTAGAATACAACATAGAGATATAAAAGAGAGCAAAAAAAAAGAGAAGAAGAAACCATACCGTACACCTTAGCTGACAATTTCACACACAAAATAGCAAAAGAAACACCAACAATAGTGAGCAATAAAAGCACTACGTAAATCTAAAAAGATAAACTGAATAGATCTGGAAAAGAGAGAACTCATTGCAGACATGAAACAGAACCCAAAACTCCATTGGCGGAGTCACAAACAGACAAGACCAATAAACGAACAGCAGAGGAATGTAAAGCCACCAAACAGATCATAAGAGACAACTAAGTCAATAGATCTGAAAAATAGAAGAGAGAGCAGAGGAGATATAGGTATACATAAAACCACCACCAAAATCATAAGAGAAAAATAAGTCAATCTATCTGAAAAAGACGAGAGAACAGAGGAGACATAAGTATACACTTCAAGTGCCCGAAGCACCAGGATCCTGCGAAGTCGCCCTTTGAATCTCCATCTGTATTTCCAACTGATTGTCCAAGAAGGAAGCAAAATCAGCCGGCTCGTCGAAAATTCTGGAACGACCCTTGAAGGTAATGCGGAATTTCGATGGACCAGAAAAGGAAAAGGGAATGTTCATCTCAGAAAGACGTTTCCGAAGATTGAGGAAGCCCTTCCTTCCTATGACTGTATCCCTGTCGAAGTCTTGAGAGATTGAAATTCGATGACCCTCCCAGGAGATAGATTTAACCTTCCGCATGTGAGCAAGAATTTGCTCCGTATGTTGATGACGCAGTGGCTTAAAAATTATCGCTCTTGGCTGGGTTGCAGATTTAGAACGAAAAGTGGGGACACAATGAGCCCTTTCTATTTCAAAATCTCTTTGGAATGAGATTTGTAGAGTAGAAGGAATCCATTGATATAAAAAATCAATCATAGAAGAAGATGATTTCTCTGCATCTTCCGGCAGACCAAACATGCGCAGATTAGATCTACGATTACGGTCCTCCTGCTCAGTGAGATCCTTTCGCAATGCCGCCATTGAGCGCTCTAAGTGGATGAGAGACCTGGATTGTTTCTGCATATTATCCTCTGCACCACTGATACGTGTCTCCGTGGCCGAAACACGAATAGACAGGGCCTTGAAGTCATTTCTAATAGCGGACACCTCCACTTGCAATAAATCTGTGTTAGTCTTTGTTGACTGCGCAATATCATGCACCTCATTAAGGCGCGTTAATATTGCGTCAAGAGTGGAGTTGGTGTCTGACTGAGAAGACTCAGGCATAGGAGACAATGGCTTAAGTCTTTTAAGAGAGGCGCCAGCATCTTTCGAGTCTTTATTAGTTGAGGAACGGCCCATAGTTGCAGCCATGAAGTAACAGCCACCAAGAAAAATATACAGCCACTTGAGGAAAAAGAGAGGTCAAAAAGTGCGTATTCCACACCAAAAATAAAGGAATAAGGTGCCCTGAACGCAGAGAAAGCCAAATAAGTGACAGAGGCGGACTTATATGGATTGTGAGCACAGGAATGTATAAAAGAGCCTCGTAGAAATCAAAAGGCCAAAGCAAAGTCAGTCAACGTAAGTAAAATGCAGCGCCAACTTCAGATTGCTGCACTGAGGTAGCCAGAGCGTAAGCAACAAAATAACCAGCCAAGCAGCACAAAAAGAAGAAAAAAGGAAGAAGAAAAAAGCAAAAAGTTACCAAATGTATTCACTGGAGGTCAATTGTCCCAGATATCCTGCTGAACCGACAAAAATGTATCCATTGCGACGATTCTGAAGAGAAATGCCGATCTCCGTCACAAGCGGGTAAAATGGCGGCCGCCCATCAAGAAAACGAGCGTTACTTCAGCTTGTCAGGAAATCACTCAGCTGCCGCCGGAATCCGCCGAAAATGTATTTAAACGTCTCCCTGCATGTTCCGCCGTACAGGAGAGCTGTCCCGCTGAAGAGGGGCACTCAGAAAACTGGTAAGAATCTCCAATGGACCTTAATCGCCCTGGAGCTCAAGCGCGACTCGCCATCATGCAGCGGCGCGCAAGCCACGCCCCCCACCGCAGTTCACTTTAATCTTTATAGGAAACCCCTTAGTTTTCTCCCAAAACAAAACATTTCTTTTAACTTACACATTGACCATACTCAGTTGTACTTAAAAGTCTCCTCTCCAGTGGGCATAGAGACGCTAGCTCAACACGTTCAATCATGAATGACACTAGATCATTTTAAACTTCTCCCAGAAAGCTGAATTTCTGCTGGTTTCCTGCTCCTCACTGTGACATACCAGAGAATAAACCATTCATCCTATTGGGGAATTTTAAACCTATAGCCCAACCACCAGTCTTTTCGATGCTAGATTACAGTAACGCTCTTCTGGCCAACATTCCCAAATTCCTCTTCACCTCGTTAACTGCAGCATTCAATATTGCGGCTAAACCAGATCTGAACACATCCTGCCACTCCTGCTCAACCTGAAATGGCTTCCTAAAGAGGCCAGATGTTGCCGGATTCAGCAAGCATAGCACATAAAGCCATGCATGCAGAGGAAGCAAATTAGCTTGCATAGAAATAAACACTATCAGGAGGCTCCACACAGTTTCCCCCCCATGTTGCCTACTTAGCAGTTTTAAAAGATTGTAACGTTTTATATTGTTACTCGCACCTATGCTTGACCCCTGTTCTCATGTAAAGTGACAGGCGTAGTTCATGGTATACAAAACTAAAAAAAATAATAAAGCACATTACATAATGTGACCAAATGTCCTATATATGCTGTAATGGAATAGTCCCTGTTATGGAGGTCGGCCCAGTGTCCTGACTCTTTTCAGTAAATTAAACACATGCCCTGCTTATGATGCCAATAGGTTTTGCTGATGCAAGATCTGTTAGCTTTCTAAATGATTTTTAGCTATGCTGTACAATAAGTTGCGTGAATGCTGTGATGCATGGTTGAAAATTAAAAACAAAAAGCGCAATGACAAGGTCAAAATGTTTTTTTTTTACTTTCAAGCGTGATGCACAGCAGATGTGCTTCTGTAGAACGTGGCTTAAAAAACATTGACAAAGCCAAATACTCCATCTATTTTTGCTTTGTCAATGGTTTTTAGTCTTGTTTTACAGCAGTGTGTCTGGCTTCTGTGCAGCATAGCTGAAAGTGGAAAAAAGTGCTATGACATGGCCACATTGACAGCATCATAGTGCTTTTTAGGTCGGGTCGAGTCAGCACATGCGCTTTCTCTCTCGGCATGCTGTATCTGCTGAATGGGCTTTCAACACACCCATTGCTTTACATTCTTTCCTTGATCTGCCTTTCAAAATTCCTTTTGTAAATACTTTACATTTGTCCCACCTTTTGGCTGTTTTGTTCCCGCCCTGGAGATTGACCCTGTTACATGGATCATTTCACTTCTGGCCATTTAGTTTCGGAGCACTACTTTTGCTTTTGTCTTGGCTCACGGTGCAGACCCCCCACCACCTCCCACCCATCGCTGCGTTTCCTTGTCATGTCAGTGGCTGACGCTGCTCGCAATTCAGTTAATATACCTGTGTGGCACCGTCCCCCCACCACCTCTCCCTGTCGTTTTATCAGTTTAGGATCTTTTTTATTTCCTTTGACTCTTGTAGCTCGTATCGCTTGTGTTTCCAGTCGCTACTATTTATTTATTTATTTATTATGTTTCTTATATAGCGCCTGAATCGACTCCCGAAGGGGTATCTCCGCGCTTGCCTTGGGAACCCGTCCTGGCTTTTCCCTGTGAGATAGCCCCTACAGGGCATCCCCAAGGTGAAAGCCAGGCATCCCGCCGCGGGGGGCCGTTGTGGAGATTAAGCAAGCTTAATGCCCAGAGTTGCAGAGTGTGAACCCATGATTAGGTCAGGCACCGAAGCGAGAATTATCGAGTCCATTGACATTTGAGCTCAAGACCCTGCCGCGTCGGGAATTGAACCCTGGTCCCGGGTCTGACCTCTGCTTCAGGGTCTGCCTGCTCTAACCAGTGAGCCACACTTCTCCACTATAAAATGTTGCCCCCATTTCTTCGTTCCCCTCCCACCTCCCACTTACCACTTCTGCGTGTTGCTGTCCACTGTTACTTCTCTGCTGCACGCACTGTGATTTAGGATTGTTTACATTTATTTGAAATGTTTTGCTTGTGACGCTACCTTTCTGCTCCCACCCAGCACTTGTCTGTCTTGCTGCCCTGCCCCACACCCCTCTCCACATCCACACTTGTTTAAAGAGTATGGGCCTTTCACTCGGTGCTGTGCCTGTACATGAAGATGGTAAAGTATGACATGAGGAAGTGATGGCATTGATTGTGAAGCGGCTCGTGGAAGGAGGCACAAAATAGCAGCTTAGAGTGCCCCAAACTCCCGCACTACGAACCTCCTGCTGCTTGATTGAAGGATAAAGAATGGGTAGTGACATACAGACGGGGTGATGCATTACCCACCAACAGCCTGAGAAATCCAGTGGATTGCTCATATTAGGCTTCTGCAAATGTATTAGTGCTTACTTGAGACATCCCTGTTTGAGATTAGAATCATTGCTGTCTAACCTGTCGGTAAAAAGGGCATTCCACCAATAGCACAGTTAATTATTAGCTTTACTCCTCTCTCTACATAATAGGGGGAGCTGATTGTGCCCTGTTGTTATTGTGGGAAGGGGGCTCAGAAACTGTCCAGGCGGATTACTACATGTGTGTTTTAGCTGCTCCTACAAGTTGCAGATGGAATGGAAATGCATAATGATCAGACCAGGAGAGTGGGATAGGATCCTGCACCTCAATCTTAGGATCATTAGAAAAAATGCCATCAAGAATATGTCCTGCTGTATGAGTGGGGCCCCTAACCAACTGGGGGAGACCACAAGAGTCCATAGTTACCAAGAATACCTGCGTAGGGAGGAGCTTAGCGGGCATCCAAGATGGTTGCGTGAGTACAGAGCTCCCCGGACCCTCGCCGCTCCTCGCAATTTATCCTGAGGATATCCTGATTTCTTAGACAGATCTTTGAAGATGTACCTCGGCTGAGTCCATAACTCTTCTCAGAACCGAAATCGGACATCGGCGACCGAAGTTATGGCACTTTGAACTTTTCTGGCCCACCTGGAGGCTGTGCCGGGGTCTTGGCTACTTGCGGATCCGGGACGGAGTTGAACAACAACGGCAGTGGGGTCTCATCGGTGACCGCATTTCTACTTTTGGTTTCGTTCCCGGATCCAAACATGGTCTGATTGAGAGACCGTCTCGCCCGGCTGGGGACCAGTCCTGCCCCCACTTAGTGTCTGAACTGTCTCCTCATTTCATCCTTGTTGGATCACATCTTGCCTTTTCTTGGTCCTACGAGCCAGCTCTTGTGGTCTCGTTGGCGCCCGGACTGTCGGCCGCCATTTTCACTTGGTCGTGTGGGCCCCTCCGGGGAGCAGTTTCCAGCATGGCGGGCAAGGGTGATGCCGCGAAGCGGAAGACCAAAACTTCTCTTCGTGGTGGACCGGTCCAGACAAATGTTATTGATCGGTATACTCAAGTCAAAGGCTCCCCTGGGCCTCCCAGTCGTTCCCCGGAGGACGCCCGAGGCGGCCCTTCCGTTCCTGTCGAGTTGTCCCTGCAGGACATTATGGGCGCCATCACCAGCATGAGGGAAACCATCGGCCAGCAATACGAGGCCCTGGCTAGCAAAATTGACACAGTTGCTGTGGATGTCACTCTGATCAGTGCCGACCTGTCTAAAACGAACGAAAAGGTCAAATCACTCGATCTGAAGACCTCCAGCCTCACGACCGGTGTGGTGGAACTTCAAACTGAACTTGGGAATTTAAAATCGGTGAATGACCAAATGTCCCATCGGCTGGAGGATTATGAGAACAGGGCAAGGCGCTATAACATCCGCATCATTGGGGTCCCAGAAAACCCCGAGACTCACTCTGTGGATCTCCTGGTCGAGGATCTGATCCTCACCCATCTTGCCCCCTCTGGCTTGAGTAAATTCTTCGCGGTCGAGCGCGCACACAGAGTCCCGGGCGGACAACCTAAGCCGGGCGCCTCTCCGAGGCCCATCATTTCGAGACTTTTTCATTTTCGAGACCGTGATGCGATCTTGCAGGCATCGAGAGTGCATGGCCCGGTGAAATTTGAAAACTCCTCGATTAACTTTTTCCCGGACTTCACGCAACTTGTGCAACAACAAAGGATGGGCTTTCTTGAAGTGAAGCAGCGTCTCCGGGACCTGGGCCTTAAGTACGCCATGCTTTTACCCTACTAGGCTTCGTGTGGAGTATGAGGAACTGACCTTCTTCTTTGACCGACCGGACAGTGTGAGTGACTGGTTGGATTCCCTGCCGGGCCGAGGCGATCGTACGGAGCACCCTGGCGGTGCCGAGGGTGGTGAGCCTGCACATAAGTGACTCTTCGATCCCTGGTTTCTGAACTTTGGACTTTGCTCAGCTGGGTACTATTTTTCTGTTTTTGTTGCCCTGTAGTAGTCCACATCTGGGTGGTGGAAGGGAATGGGCCTCTTTCCTCCTCCGGGGTCTTTTTGTAGAATGGGATTGTTAGGGCGACAGGCACACTGCATTTTGGGGTGGCTTTTTGGTCTTCTGCAGGGGTGCAGGGAGGGGGGAGTTGTAACGGGTTCTAGTTGGGGGTGGGGGGTTGTGTTTGTGTTTTTCTTCCTCAAGGCGGCGTCTTAGTTCTTTCTCTGATCCTGATGTCCTGCTCTTCATGGGGAACCCCATGCAACATGTTTGGGAATTAGGGGTAGTGGGCTGAAACTTATATCTTGGAATGTCAACGGTTTGGGTGATCGTATAAAACGGGGTGTTGTTCTGCAGTATTTACGACGTTGTCCCCTGATGTGGTACTCCTGCAGGAGACGCACCTAGTTGGCAATGTATGTCACGTGATGAATAGATGGGGTTACCGACTGGTTGCACACTCCGGATTCACCACTGGTTCTAGGGGTGTGGGTATTCTGATCCGATCCTCCCTCCCACTTGAAATTGACAATGTCACTCTTGATGACAGAGGGCGCTACGCCGCCCTCACTGGCAGGTGGGAGGGCAGGACTCTCTCTTTGGTTTCTGTTTATGTACCCCCAGGACTCCAGACCTCTACATTCTCAGACGTTGGTCGTCTGATGCTGGGGCTCCCTGATGGTCTTCTCCTTGTGGGCGGGGACTTCAACTCGGTACTTTCCGGCGATTTGGATCGTCACCCCCCCCAAGGGACCTTCCCGCGTCTCAGTCATGGCTCGGTGGGTTCCTGGACACCTTTGGTCTGGTGGATTCCTGGAGGCTAATGCACCCGACGCTACGTCACTACACCTTTCACTCCGGCGCTCATGGGAGTCTCTCCAGGCTAGACTACTTCCTTATGCCCGCTGTCCAGTCCTCCCACATTGGGGAAATTAGCCACTTGGCCCAGGGTATCTCGGATCACTCTCCTGTTTTACTTCTTTTTGATATGGGTCTACATACTGCGGGACGGGTTGCCCCTATCAATCCCTGGCATGTACGCAACTCCAAGACCCGGGCCAGCCTTACGAAGTCACTTTACCAATACTTCCGGGAGAATGAAGGGTCTGTCTCGTCCTCGGTGTCCCTGTGGGAAGCCTTTAAGGCTGTTATTTGCGGTCACGCCCTATCCTTTATAGCAGAGACCAAGAAAGCGAGGGATGGGGAGGTTGAGAGTCTGGAGGCTGAAATATTGGACTTGGAAGACGATCTAGACAGGGGTGTCACCCGGGACAAACTCCACGCCCTTAGCTTGAAACAGTTTGATTTTAAATCCCTTGTGACAGATGCTGCCAAAACGATGTACAGAGAACAGCAAGGTAGATTGTATGACGTTGGTGACAAGGCGGGTAAGCTGATTGCCTGGCTTGATAAGAAGGAGAGAGCGAATCGTGTTGTCCCTGTGATTCAGGATCCTGGTGGTGTGGAGGTGACTGACCCTGGTGAGATTGTGGAATGTTTTGCTGACTATTTTCGTGTGGTCTACTCCCCGGTGTCTGACAGGGATGAGCATGACTCTCGTTTTTTGTTGAGAGACATTGCGCTGCCCTGCCTGTCTGAAGAGGATCGGGAGAGTATGGAGGCATCGTTGTCGGTCAATGAGATAGCGACTGCCATTCGTTCCCTCCGTTCCGGTAAAGCCATGGGGCCAAATGGCCTGTCCATTGAATTATACAAACTCCGCCCAGATAAGGTTGCACCATACCTCCGTGATATGTTCACGGAGTTGCGTGATCTTGGCTTTCTTCCCATTGACCAGCGCCTGGCCACTATAGTGGTAATTCCTAAAGAGGGCAAACTGCGTGACCGTTGTGCCTCATACAGGCCTATCTCTCTACTAAACGCTGAGCCTAAGATTCCCGCTAAGGTTCTTGCCACCCGCCTCCTCACTGTTATTTGTGACCTGATCCATCCAGATCAATCCGGCTTTATCCCACACCGGAACACTGCTCTAAACCTGCGTTGCCTTCATGGCGTTCTCGCGAGGGCGGAGCTTCTTTCTGAACCGGACATCTTGGCCTCATTAGACGCCACGATGGCCTTTGATACGATAGAGTGGCTGTATCTCTGGGCCACTCTTGAAAAGTTTGGCTTTGGTGCGGGATTCATTAGTTGGGTGAGGCTACTATATGCGGATCCGCTGGCTCAGGTGGTTGTTAACGGTAGAGTCTCCCAGTCCTTCACTTTTGGGAGGGGTACTAGACAGGGGTGTCCGTTGTCCCCCCTGCTCTTTGCTCTTGCCCTGGAACCGCTCGCTGCCTGGCTCCGATGGGAACCCTCGATAAAGGGCATTCGCTGGACCCCTGACTTTGAAGACCGGGTGTCGTTATATGCTGACGACATCCTTCTGTAGCTTACCTCCCCTCGCAAGTCCCTCAACGTCCTCTTTGA
Source organism: Lissotriton vulgaris (assembly GCF_964263255.1). Classification (NCBI taxonomy): domain Eukaryota; kingdom Metazoa; phylum Chordata; class Amphibia; order Caudata; family Salamandridae; genus Lissotriton; species Lissotriton vulgaris. The sequence goes on along the minus strand of NC_141695.1, from coordinate 804,751,601 downwards.
CGTCCTAACTTCATTTTGCAAAAACTCCGGGTTGATTATCAACTGGTCTAAGTCGTGGGTCTATGTCATCTCTGGTGGCCTTCCTCCCTTGCCTACCAGGTTCCCTATTCAAATTTCTCACACTGGCTTTAAGTATTTAGGGGTCCACGTATCGTTGGACTTGGCTGCCCGTTACAAGCATAATCTCCTTCCTCCTCTCCGACGCTTGAAGCTCGACGTGGACCGTTGGCGTAGACTGCCGCTGTCCCCACTTGGTCGAGCGGCGCTGCTTAAAATGATGTCCCTACCCCGATTTCTCTACGCACTCCAGAACTCCTTTGACATTATTCCAGCGCGCTACTTTCGGGAGGTGGAGGGACTACAGAGGAGACTTGTTTGGGACGGACGGGCGCGCATCGCTCTCTTTAAACTGACCCTCCCCTGGTATGACGGGGGTATCGCACTCCTGGATATCAGGAGGTATTATTGGGCCTCCCAGTTGTCCGCCATTAACCATGCTACATACGCTCCTGGGCTGAATCCAGCGTATGCTATGGATAAATACCTGTTGCCCGGTGGCGACTTTAACAGAGCACTCTACTCTCGGACGGCGGGGAGGAACCTCACGGGACCCACTAAAATCGCTGTGCGTGTATGGAAGGATGCTAATGTGGCTATGGGATGGAATGATCGACTGACGCAGGTGACCCCCTTGTTTGCTTCGGAACGATTGGGTTGCCTCTGGACGACGAAAGGTTTTGAGAACTGGGACACGATTGAACTTAGTAGGGTGGGTGATCTCTGGGTGAAAGGTGCGGTGAAATCATTTGCGGAGCTTCAGAGTGAATATGAGTTGAGTGAGCGGGAGTTCTTCAGATATGCGCAGGTGCGTCATGCTTTACTGTCGGTCTTCACGCCCGGTACCGTGGTCCCTGAATCTTCCCCGCTTGAGGACCGTATACTTGATGGTCATCTGCCCGATAGTACGATTTCCTTGATCTATAAAAAGTTGATTAACAATCGGGCAGATCTCCTGGTGCGCCTCAGGGAGACTTGGGCTGGTGACGGGTTGGAATTGGACGACGAAGATTGGCAGTCTGCACTATCCTCCCCTATAGAGGTTGCCATTCTGGCCCGTCTCTGCCTTGTCCAGCTTAAGATTCTTCACCGCGTGTATGTCACTGGTCCTCGTTTGGTTGCCATGGGTTTTTCGTCGGATGGGTTGTGTAGGCGCGGTTGTGGAATGAGTGCCACTTTCCTTCATATCCTCTGGGAGTGCCGTGAGGTCGCTACGTATTGGCGCCGTGTGCATGCTGTGATGGAGTGCGTCACTGGGGTCGCTCTGTTGCCTGAGGCTCGAAGATGTCTGCTGAATGTGTGGGAGCCGAATGACTACAACGTCGCCCAGACCCGGTGAGCGGCACTTGGGAACATGATTGCCAAAAGGGACATCGCACAGCTCTGGGGTTCCCAACGGCCTCCCACCGTGTCGACGTGGAAGGAGAACATGGATTGGTGCATGTTCAGGGAGAAGACGGTATATTTGGCTAGGGGCAAGCCTAGGGCGTGGAGTACAATTTGGGGCCAATGGAACGCGTACCGGGGAAACATCTGCACACCCCCCCTCGTAGATATTCCAGACGCTTCTCTGTCCCCCTGACCTCTGAGGTTCCTTGATTACCATATTTCCTACTCGGCTGTCCTGATTCCCCACTGCCCTCCTCCCCAATTGGTTCTCTCCGACATCCTCCTGATTTCCGATCCGTTATGGTAGGCGCCTGGTGTCTGAGCTCGACTTTTTTTATCATGTCTCCGCCTTGAGTTGTTTGTTCTTTTGTTTTTCTTTGTTCCTTTATAAAAATAAAAAATCGTGCATCCTGCATACTTCCTGTGCTGCCGAAAGTGTATCCTGTACTTCTGCTGGACTACCAGGGTCGGCTGCTGCCTTATTGACTGCTTATTTACTTGACAAACACTAGCGGCCGGCCCCTGGGGTTGTAGGCCCATACCTGTAATTCTTCTGTTTTGCACAATAAAGTTTTTATAAAAAATAAAAAAAAGAATACCTGCGTATCTGTACACATGGCCTTCTCCAAATGAAAATTAAAATCACCCATGAAAGTTATATTTGATCTTGCCAGACAGGGCTCTATTTGACTACTGAAATCCTGATTGAACATCGCTCTGGGTCCAGGAGGCCGATAAGTCACTACCTCAGGCTTTCAAAGGTACACAAAGTCCCAAAATTCCACCTTATTCCGGATCAAAGATCTGGCTTTCACAAGATACCCTATAAAAGAATGCTTCAGGGACAAAGAGTGGGACTCACGAGTATCCTTAAGGGGATTCCTAACCGCCGCCAGCGGAATGAGTGCCTCACAACCTACACACTCGTACACTTGGCAGCCTGCCAGAAGCTCAAGGTTCATAGACCTGCAATGCAACCCCCTTGGTACCTGAAGACCCAGCAGCTGTCCTCTGGAATAAAAAAGGGGCTTACCAGGATCTAGGGTAGATTGGCCAGGGTTTCTGGCACAAGGGGCAAACTGGGCACAGACGGGATTGCCTTTGGCACGCCTTCTGCTCCCCTTTTGGCATTCAGAACGTCCAGTTACCATTCCCGTCTGCCAGGATCCTGCATGAAGTACTACTCCTACACCATTGCTATGACTGTCTTTTACTTTAAGAAGTTGTTAGCAGAGTGATTTCTTGCTAGCCAAGAAAGGAGCAATGCACTGTCTCGAAAACCCTCCCACACTGATAGCATTACTCTCCAGTTGCCATTTTGGTCCATATGAGTCCTGTTGGTCAACTTTTTTTAAATGTATTTATTGAAGATTGCATAGTAAAACACAGCAGGTATATATTAGATCGACATATGTATGTACGAAAAGACAAGCATTGTGGGCTCTGCTGCTGCACCTTTCGGAAGGATAAGAGTTTTGTAAACAACTAGCAAAACATGCTACTGTCAGTACAAACTTGAGGCAAATCTGGCAATCTCAGCATTCTTGTACAAAGTTAGGAACATTCTAATAAAGAAACATATCATATAGAGTCAATACACAAAGTGGTGGACAAATCATATACCCCTACATACAGACACAGGTGGGTGTTTATCACATCTTTCGTCAATGTTTGGCTTGAGCAGAGAGCATCATTGTCTTAGGCCTATCACAGCACAGTATAGTGCCATTGTGCTATAAAAGTGGTACAATTAAAGGGTGATCCCAACACAACACTCCGGAACTATGTTACCGGGCCATCGGGCTCCGATGGGGGGGACTCCGCTCTGTTCCGTGATCATTGCAAGAACGGCTCCCAGATATCCCTTGGCCGCGAGGCAGTCGGCATCAGATCCCAATATGCACCCAGCTGTGTGTGTGGCCATATGTCACATCCGACAGCCAGTCCACAAATTTAGGCCGGGTTCTACGTCCCCATTTCATAGCCACTTGACGTTTAGCATATAACAACAATAAAGCATGCAATTTCTGACTTTTGGGTTCCGTGTTCGCCACCCACCCTAGGATGCCAAGGAGCGGGGAAGGAACATCTGCTCTATTCAGAATTTGATTTATGGCTACAAAGATTTCTGACCAGTACTCAAACAGAGCCAAACAGTTCCAAGCTACAAGCATAAAGGAAGCTCCCTCTGCCCCACATCTCCAGCATCTATCATCTTCTCTAATACCCATGCAGTGAAGAGCTAGTGGGGTGCGGTAGAACCTGTGAAGAATCTTAAAGTGGATAATGTGAGAAGTTGGCCTGGTATATAATGCTCACTAATTCTTAGTGATCACTTTGTACCATGCCAAGCAACCCTTATGATGATGGTTGTAATTCAACCTTGTAGACCAGTTATCCTAGTGGTAACGTGGACAAAGCAGTCTTAGGCTAAACTCTGAAAGGCATGTGAAGCCAGCTGTTATACCATACACAACCCCCTTGGTTACCAAATGAAAGGGACACCACACAGATATATATTGAAAATTTATATTGATTTATTAACTATAAAATCCCCTGGACTCTTTATGAGCACAGAAGCACAAGCGTTAAATCACAAGACAGTTTAAAATACACAAAAGTTGCACAATATGAATGAGCACTAGGGGCCACCTAAACCATATACTAAGAAAGTGGTATAAGAGATACCAATAGGAAAGGGAACAGGCCTAGGGCCTTGGGAATCGCTGGAGCTATTCGAGACTAGCAGTGACTAGGTCGGGAAAGGCCCGCTGGACTCGGGTGCAGTGTTCAAAGTGCACGCACTTTCCAATGCAAAGTCTATGGTGCGTAAAAAGTACAAAGTTAGAAAGTTAGGAACCTTCCGAGTGACCTACGGAGTTGAAACTTAAGACACAGGCCCTTGAGATGTGTACCAGTGCAGGAGCACTGGCGGAGCTGAGTTACCTCACCCACAGGAAGCGGGTGCACAGGGTCGAAGTAGTGTCGGGTTTCGTCACGCTGGTCGATGGTGCTTGGAGCTGAAGATGCTGCAGGCGGCTCGATGTGAAGAGTTCCCGTGGATCCAAGGGTGGATCTGAAGATGTGAAGACCTGAAAGCAGAGGGGACAGTGTTCAAAGTCACTAGCCAGTGACTACCGTGGAACCAGATTGGAACCAGGCGATGTCGGGTGCAAACAGGCGTTGTTGGGTAGCTTCTTTCTGCAGCCACGTGGATACCCAGGGTCGAGGACGTCCAGGAGTCGGTCACGAGCTGTCCCACGCAGGCTTCTCGCTGTTGGCGGTGTCGGCAACTTGATCGGAGCAAACAGGCCTTGGCAAAGGCAAGCCAGGCAGAAGTTGAAAGATGCTTAACACTCGGACCAGCAAGGTCAGAGCGTGTGCTCCTTTTTACAGGAGCTTGGGTAGGTCTGGAGCAACCAGACCTGCTGTGTAAATCGTCGGTTTCGTAGCCAAGATGGCCGCTGACCACGTGGCTAGTGGCCGGGATGGCGCGTCGAGTGGCACAATGCAAAAGGGCCCCACGCAGATCGTGGAGATGCTGGAGGGCTGATTTTCGGTGCAAGGGCTGCTCGGTGGTGGGGGTTCTCAGTCCCCAAAGCACAACGTCGAGGATGCCTTAGAAGCTGCGCAGTCAGCTTTTCGAGTGTCTTCCAAGAGGTCCGGTCCCACGTCACTCGGTGCCTCCACGGGTCCCTTCTTTGCAGGGACTGTGGATCGGGCTCTGAGAGGTCTGGGAGTCTGGTTCTTGTCGGGCTCTGGGCTCGGGCTCCGGCGGGAGGCGGCGGCAGAGCAGACGTCGAGTTGCTGGTTGGTACCTGTGTTCACAGGGTGGCCACTCCTAGGCCACAAGGGAGATTCTCTTCAGTCTTCAGTGCAGCAGAATGTCGAAGTCCAGTCTTCTTCTTCGTGTAAAGTTGATTCAGGATGATCTGCTGTGCAATGGCACTGCTCCCACTCTTATTCCCAATCTGAGGGGTGGATCACCTACTAGGTCCCTCCTCTGGGAGGAACCAGGAAGGGGGGCGGTTACACCCCCTTTCCTTTGTCCAGTTCCGCGCCAAGCCTGGGTCTGGAAAGTCCCAGGACCAGTTTGGACTGGCCTATGCACGGGGACACCTTGTGTGCCCCGGGCATGTCTGATTCTATTCAGCCCTGTCCTACCCAATACACAAAACCCTGTCTGGGGTGGTGCTCGCACCTCCCAAGGCAGGAAACCCTTTGTCCAGGCCACCATCTGCCGAGTTTCGGTCAGCAGCAGGAGGCCAGACTCGTGTCTGTGGTGGCAGCATCCATTTTGTGATGCTGAGGCTCTGTTTAACTTTAACCGGGGTTAAGGCTACACACATGTCGTGTCCCTCTAGAAGGGTGGAATGCTATCCCCGTCGCCAGAACTGGTGAGGGGGTAGTATTCCAATTCGTATGACACCTTACTCGACATGTTTTGATAAAGCCAAACCAAAGATAGCATTTAACCGCGAGGATTATAATGCACTTAAGAGTATATGGTATGGCAATATCCCGGAACAGCTTAGGGAGTGGTTCCCGACAGCTGCAGACAGGCTCAGCTCATGCTAGAGCACCATCTCACATATTTCCAAGCACTCTGCCTCCAGGATTGATTAGGCCTTCCATAGGAGTGGCTGATAGGAACATATGTGTCCAGTTTAGGGTTAGGCACAGGCATACTGTGCCTATGTAAGAGGTGATTACACCAACTTACCCCAGCTGAGTGATCAGCCAGTTGTGTCAAATATGGAGGCCAGGCCAGGGGTGGCATAATACATGCTGCAGCCCCTGGTAGGCCTTGGATACACCTATGCCCTGGGTACCTAGGGTACACTACTACAGGGGCTCACAAGGTGAACCAGTTCCAATTCGTAATGCACCTAAAGTGCATTGGCAGTAATTTAGAGAGAGAACAGCAGGCTGTGGGTCTGATTAGCAGGCCCACAGCCACATTAAGTCAGAAACCAGTGAAGCAAAAAGCAAAAATTTGGGGTGACCATAGGATAGCAGACCCTACTCTCCTACATAACCTCCCCCCAAACGCAGGGACATTAGACTAACCTTGACCAGTTGTGTCTTCATGTTCTAAGTGGAAGTACCTGGAGAGACCATCTGCGTTGCCATGGTCAGTCCCTGGGCGGTGCTCCACTGTAAAGTCCATCCCCTGTAGGGAAATGGACCACCTGAGTAGTTTGGGGTTTTCACCCTTCATCTGATTAAGCCATAGGAGGGGCTTATGGTCGGTCTGAATCTTGAAGTGAGTGCCAAACAAGTATGGTCTCAACTTCTTCAGGGCCCACACCACAGCAAAGGCCTCCCTCTCTATAGCTGACCAACGTTTCTCTCTGGGGGTCAGCCTTCTGCTAATGAAAGCAATGGGCGGGTCCTGGCCATCTACATTAAGCTGTGAAAGCACTGCTCCCACTCCCAACTCAGAAGCATCTGTTTGGACAATGAACTCTCTTGAGTAGTCAGGACTCTTCAGGATAGGTGCAGAGCACATGGCCTTCTTCAGGTCATCAAATGCCTTTTGACAGATTTCTGTCCACTGAACCTTTTTGGGCATCTTCTTGGATGTCAGATCATTAAGAGGAGTCACAATGGACCCATAGTTCTTAACAAACTTCCTGTAGTACCCAGTCAGGCCCAAGAAAGCTCTGACCTGAGTCTGGGTGGTTGGAGGGGACCAGTCCTTGATGGTCTGGATCTTACTCTCCAGTGGTTGAACTTGGCCTCCACCTACAAGGTGGCCCAGGTATACAACCTTACTCTGCCCTATCTGGCACTTTGTTGCCTTGATAGTGAGGCCTGCCTTCTGCAGAGCCTCAAGCACTTCCTTCAGGTGGACCAGGTGATCCTCCCAGGTGGAGCTGAAGACAGCAATATCATCCAGATAAGCTGCACAAAAGTCATCCAACCCAGTAAGGACTTGATTCACCAACCTTTGGAAGGTGGCAGGTGCATTTTTCAAACCAAAGGGCATCACCACAAACTGATAATGCCCACTAGGGGTAGAAAATGCTGTTTTGGCTTTAGACTCCTCAGCTAACCTGATTTGCCAGTAGCCAGCTGTCAAGTCAAATGTGCTCAAATATTTGGCAGAAGCCAACTTGTCAATGAGCTCATCTGCCCTTGGAATAGGGTGTGCATCTGTCCTGGTGACAGCATTGAGTCCTCTGTAATCCACACAGAACCTCATCTCTCTCTTGCCATCCTTGGTGTGAGGTTTGGGGACCAGAACCACTGGGCTAGCCCAGGGGCTCTCTGAAGGCTCAATAACACCTAATTCCAGCATCTTTTGCACCTCAGTCTTTATACAGTCCCTGACGTGGTCAGGTTGCCTGTAAATCTTGCTCTTTACAGGAAGACTGTCACCAGTGTCCACCACATGGGTACACCAGTTAGTCTGACTGGGTGTCGAGGTGAACATATGTCTGTATGCCTGCAGAACTTGTCTGCAGTCATGTTGCTGATGCTCAGTGAGGCTGCCACCTAAGGCCACACCATCAACTGAACCATCCTCAGGGTTCTGAGTGAGCAGGTCTGGGAGAGGGTCACTCTCTTCCTCCTGTCCCTGATCTGTAGCCATGAGCAAGCCCATGTCTGCCCTGCTGACATATGCCTTCAATCTGTTTACATGGAGCACCCTGTGGGGGCTCCTGGGAGTTCCTAGGTCCACCAAGTAGGTAACCTCTCCCTTCTTCTCCAGAATTGTATGGGGTCCAGACCACTTGTCTTGGAGTGCTGCTGGGGCAACTGGCTCCAACACCCATACCTTCTGTCCAGGCTGAAATTCAACAAGGACAGCCTTTTGGTCATGCCAAGCTTTCTGTAATTCTTGGCTAGCCTCAAGGTTTTTGGATGCCTTTTCCATGTACTCTGCATTCCTGGAGCGGAGACCAAGTACATAGTCCACTATGTCTTGCTTAGGCTTTTTGAGAGGTAACTCCCATACTTCCTTCACCAGACATAGGGGTCCTCTTACAGGGTGCCCAAACAACAATTCAAAGGGGCTGAAGCCAACCCCCTTTTGAGGGACCTCTCTGTAAGCAAACAAAAGGCAGGGCAGTAGGATGTCCCATCTTCGCCTGAGCTTTTCAGGTAATCCTTTAATCATGCCCTTTAGGGTCTTGTTAAATCTCTCAACAAGCCCATTGCATTGTGGGTGATAAGGAGTGGTGAACTTGTAGTTGACACCACATTCCTTCCACATAGCTGTCAAATATCCTGACATGAAGTTGGCACCTCTATCAGATATTACCTCCTTAGGAAACCCCACTCTGGAGAAAACTCCAAGTAAGGCCCTGGCCACAGCAGGAGCTGTTGTGGTCCTAAGTGGAATTGCCTCTGGGTACCTGGTGGCATGATCCACTACCACCAGTATGAATCTGTGCCCAGATGCTGTAGGGGGATCCATTGGACCAACAATATCAATCCCCACTCTTTCAAAGGGAACCCCCACCACAGGTAGTGGTATCAGGGGGGCCTTTGTTGTTCCACCTGCTTTACCACTGGCTTGGCAGGTTTCACAGGAGCGACAAAACTCCTTGGTGTCTTCTGACATGTGAGGCCAGTGAAAGTGAGGGACAAGCCTGTCCCAGGTCTTGTTCTGGCCTAGGTGTCCTGCTAGAGGAATATCATGGGCTAAGGTGAGAAGGAAACCCCTAAATTGCAGAGGTATAACCAACCTCCTGGTTGCACCAGGCTTGGGGTCTCTACCCTCTGTGTAAAGGAGTCCTTCATCCCAATAAACTTTATGGGCACCTTCAGCATTCCCAGCAGCCTCAGCAGCAGCCTGCTGTCTGAGGGGTTCAAGAGAAGGACAGGTTAACTGAGCCTGCCCCAAGTCTGCCCTAGAAGGTCCCCCTGTCCCCAGAAACTCAACCTGATCAGGTTCAAGTTCTTCAGAGACAGTTCCTTCAGGGGTCTCAAGATCAGTTTCCTGTGAAGCCTGATCCTCACTTGTAGTCAGTTGGGAAGGCGCAGCCTTAACCCTCCTGTTCTTCTTCTTGGAAGGTGCTTGGTCCATTGTTCCAGGATCCAAGACCTGAGGTTCAGAGAGGCACTTTTTGGCCTGTGACCTGGTCACAGCAAGGACATGTGATGATATCCCTAACATCTCTGCATGAGTCCTGTACTCAACTTCTGACCATAGAGAGTTCTCCAGGTCATTGCCCAACAAACATTCTACTGGGAGATCAGCACTAACCACAACTCTTTTTAGGCCAGTTACCCCTCACCAGGAAAAGTTAACAAGTGCCACACTATGTGTAGTAGTGACATTGCTGGCATTGGTCACCAGGTAATTATCACCTGGCATGTATTGTCCAGGGTCCACAAAGTTAGGTGTCACCATAGTGACACTGGCACATGTGTCCCTGTAAGCTTGAGCCACTTTATTGTTGATCAAAGGCGTCTGTCTGTATTTGCCCAGATTACTGGGACTCATGTCAGGGGACAAATCCATGTCCCCCTCACAAACCAGAACAGCCTGTGTAAGGGTTCTGACTAGGTCAGAATCTCCTTCAGTACCCAAAGTGATTCCCACTACCCCCTTGGTTTGTGGACCAGCACTGCTAGCTGTACTAGTGGGTGCAGGTGCCTTAGGGGCTGCAGTGCTGGGGGCTCCACCCTTTTTACACTCACTTGTCCAGTGAGAGGTGTTCTTACAAGTTTTACACCAGGGTTTCTTCTGACCTTCTTTCTTCTTCTTCTTGGAAGTTTGGGACCCACCCTCTGTCTCAGTTTGGGGCCCTGTTGAAGACTTCTGGTCTTTAGCTTTCTGCTCCCCACCCTTCTGGTCTGTTTTCTTCTGGTCACCACCCTGGTTCTGGTTCTGGTTCTTTTGCTTAACTCTGGTTCTTACCCATTTATCTGCCCTCTTTCCCAATTCTTGGGGAGAGGTCAAATCTGAGTCAACCAAATGTTGATGCAACTGCTGGTTCTGACAATTATTTAAAATTTGTTCTCTCATCAGCAAATTATACAATCCTTCATAGTCTGTAACCTTGCTTCCCAGCAACCATCCCTCCAGAGCCTTAGTGGCACACTCAACAAATTCAGACCAGTCCTGAGTCTGTGTCTTCTGGGTATCTCTGAACATTAACCTGTACTGTTCAGTGGTTAAGCCTAACCCATCAATCAGAGCACTCTTCAGGACCAGGTAGTTTCTAGAATCCCCATCACTAACTGTGAGGAGTCTGTCTCGGCCTCTACCTTCAAAGGAGAGCCACAAGATTGCTGCCCACTGCTCCTGAGGGTTCTGCTGTACTCTGCAGGCTCTCTCCATTGCAGTAATCCATTTATGGATGTCATCCCCAGCTTTGTAGGGGGGCACAATCTTACTCAGGTTTCTGTTATCAAAAGACCTGTCTTTATCCTTGTGGATATTGCTGCCACCAGTGGGTTCTATTACCCCACTCTCTCTAGGCTGTCTTGCTCTAGCAAGTTTCTCTTGGGCCAGGGCAATTTCTAACTCTTGTCTCTGGACTCTCAATTCAGCCTCTCTAATTTGAGATTCTCTCAATTTGGTCTCATGTTCCCTTCTCTGAGGGCTAGTCATCTCCCTTCTGGAGTGACCATGAGAGCCTCTAGAGACATGGGAGGTATTGGATTCACCTGAGTGATTCCTCCTCCTCCTATGCCCCTGGTTAAGTCCATTTGGGTGGCTGGGCAAGGTCAGCCTTGCTTCAGTCCCAAACACACTTAAGTTAGCCTGGTTCAGTCTACTGACAAGCACCTGACTATTTCTGTCATCATCTGACTCACTGCTTTCCACCTCCTCCTCTTCCTCTTCCTCTTCCTCCTCATCTACCTGAGGAGCTCCAGTGGTGGAGGCTTCCTCATCTACCAGGATGATAGGACCAGGGGTGTCTACAGTGTCATCCTCTGAAGGATGGCCTCCTTCAGCATTCCCTGTGGGGTTTGCCTTAGAGGGCTTTAGAGTCTCAGACTGGTCTAAGAGCTCTCTTAGGTGGTCTGTAGTAGGGGATGGCCATGTCTTCAGACCCCTTAAGACACAAAGCTGCCTTAATTCCTTAAAGGAAAAAATAGCAAATTTGGATGGTGCCCTTGGAGGGTCACTCTCAACAGGGATGTTCCCAGTGGAACCCTCTGCTCCAGACATTGCTCTAGTGTGGGTGGATGTGTTGCAATCTACCTACACTGGTGTTTACCTACTAAACCTATCTAGTAGTTGTAGCTAGGGTGTGCTACTCCCTTTGCTCTACAACAACTAAGTTCAGTAGAACTTAAGTATACTAGTCTTGTTTTATATGTACCTAGCAGGTACCTGTATGATCTTTCAAATGATAATCTCAAAGATTGTAATGGTAAAACAACAGCAAGCTCAGATCCCAATCCGCTGCTCACCAATGTGAGAAGTTGGCCTGGTATATAATGCTCACTAATTCTTAGTGATCACTTTGTACCATGCCAAGCAACCCTTATGATGATGGTTGTAATTCAACCTTGTAGACCAGTTATCCTAGTGGTAACGTGGACAAAGCAGTCTTAGGCTAAACTCTGAAAGGCATGTGAAGCCAGCTGTTATACCATACACAACCCCCTTGGTTAGCAAATGAAAGGGACACCACACAGATATATATTGAAAATTTATATTGATTTATTAACTATAAAATCCCCTGGACTCTTTATGAGCACAGAAGCACAAGCGTTAAATCACAAGACAGTTTAAAATACACAAAAGTTGCACAATATGGATGAGCCCTAGGGGCCACCTAAACCATATACTAAGAAAGTGGTATAAGAGATACCAATAGGAAAGGGAACAGGCCTAGGGCCTTGGGAATCGCTGGAGCTATTCGAGACTAGCAGTGACTAAGTCGGGAAAGGCCCACTGGACTCGGGTGCAGTGTTCAAAGTGCATGCACTTTCCAATGCAAAGTCTATGGTGCGTAAAAAGTACAAAGTTAGAAAGTTAGGAACCTTCCGAGTGACCTACGGAGTTGAAACTTAAGACACAGGCCCTTGAGATGTGTACCAGTGCAGGAGCACTGGCGGTGCTGAGTTACCTCACCCACAGGAAGCGGGTGCACAGGGTCGAAGTAGTGTCAGGTTTCGTCACGCTGGTCGATGGTGCTTGGAGCTGAAGATGCTGCAGGCGGCTCGATGTGAAGAGTTCCGGTGGATCCAAGGGTGGATCTGAAGATGTGAAGACCTGAAAGCAGAGGGGACAGTGTTCAAAGTCACTAGCCAGTGACTACCGTGGAACCAGATTGGAACCAGGCGATGTCGGGTGCAAACAGGCGTTGTCGGGTAGCTTCTTTCTGCAGCCACGTGGATACCCGGGGTCGAGGACGTCCAGGAGTCGGTCACGAGCTGTCCCACGCAGGCTTCTCGCTGTTGGCGGTGTCGGCAACTTGATCGGAGCGAACAGGCCTTGGCAAAGGCAAGCCAGGCAGAAGTTGAAAGATGCTTAACACTCGGACCAGCAAGGTCAGAGCGGGTGCTCCTTTTTACAGGAGCTTGGGTAGGTCTGGAGCAACCAGACCTGCTGTGTAAATCGTCGGTTTCGTCGCCAAGATGGCCGCTGACCACGTGGCTAGTGGCCGGGATGGCGCGTCGAGTGGCACAACGCAAAAGGGCCCCACGCAGATCGTGGAGATGCTGGAGGGCTGATCTTCGGTGCAAGGGCTGCTCGGTGGTGGGGGTTCTCAGTCCCCAAAGCACAACGTCGAGGATGCCTCAGAAGCTGCGCAGTCAGCTTTTCGAGTGTCTTGCAAGAGGTCCGGTCCCACGTCACTCGGTGCCTCCACGGGTCCCTTCTTTGCAGGGACTGTGGATCGGGCTCTGAGAGGTCTGGGAGTCTGGTTCTTGTCAGGCTCTGTGCTCGGGCTCCGGCGGGAGGCGGCGGCAAAGCAGACGTCGAGTTGCTGGTTGGTACCTGTGTTCACAGGGTGGCCATTCCTAGGCCACAAGGGAGATTCTCTTCAGTCTTCTGTGCAGCAGAATGTCGAAGTCCAGTCTTCTTTTTCATGCAAAGTTGATTCAGGATGATCTGCTGTGCAATGGCACTGCTCCCACTCTTATTCCCAATCTGAGGGGTTGATCACCTACTAGGTCCCTCCTCTGGGAGGAACTAGGAAGGGGGGCGGTTACACCCCCTTTCCTTTGTCCAGTTCCGTGCCAAGCCTGGGTCTGGAAAGCCCCAGGACCGGTTTGGACTGGCCTATGCACGGGGACACCTTGTGTGCCCCGGGCATGTCTGATTCTATTCAGCACTGTCCTACCCAATACACAAAACCCTGTCTGGGGTGGTGCTCGCACCTCCCAAGGCAGGAAACCCTTTGTCCAGGCCACCATCTGCCGAGTTTCGGTCAGCAGCAGGAGGCCAGACTCGTGTCTGTGGTGGCAGCATCCATTTTGTGATGCTGAGGCTCTGTTTAACTTTAACCGGGGTTAAGGCTACACACATGTCGTGTCCCTCTAGAAGGGTGGAATGCTATCCCCGTCGCCAGAACTGGCAAGGGGATAGTATTCCAATTCGTATGACACCTTACTCGACATGTTTTGATAAAGCCAAACCAAAGATAGCATTTAACCGCGAGGATTATAATGCACTTAAGAGTATATGGTATGGCAATATCCCAGAACAGCTTAGGGAGTGGTTCCCGACAGCTGCAGACAGGCTCAGCTCATGCTAGAGCACCATCTCACATATTTCCAAGCACTCTGCCTCCAGGATTGATGAGGCCTTCCATAGGAGTGGCTGATAGGAACATATGTGTCCAGTTTAGGGTTAGGCACAGGCATACTGTGCCTAAGTAAGAGGTGATTACACCAACTTACCCCAGCTGAGTGATCAGCCAGTTGTGTCAAATATGGAGGCCAGGCCAGGGGTGGCATAATACATGCTGCAGCCCCTGGTAGGCCTTGGATACACCTATGCCCTGGGTCCCTAGGGTACACTACTACAGGGGCTCACAAGGTGAACCAGTTCCAATTCGTAATGCACCTAAAGTGCATTGGCAGTAATTTAGAGAGAGAACAGCAGGCTGTGGGTCTGATTAGCAGGCCCACAGCCACATTAAGTCAGAAACCAGTGAAGCAAAAAGCAAAAATTTGGGGTGACCATAGGATAGCAGACCCTACTCTCCTACAGATAAGTCGAAGTTTGTTGTTTGGTGAGAGTTCCAACAGCTGTCTACAACAGAATGACCACTGGTCATCAGTCAAGGGCGTCTCAAGTTCTTCATTCCACAATTGCAGAGATTTAGGCACAACAATACGGGATTGCTCCTGCATGGAATTGTATAAGCGTGATACCAGTTTCTTACGGGATGCCCTCGCTAATATGTTCTGGAGTGCATTTAGGTGTGGCAGCTCCTCTGGGAACTGGTCCCACATCGCTTTGCATGCAGATTTGAGTTTGTGGTATGTGAACGTGTCCCCAAAAGACTAAGGCTGGCTCTCTTCCGCGATCTGCACATCCGGGAACATACCCTCTGGGTATAGATCCGCAAATGTGTGCAGCTTAGATCCAGCGCTGGATACATCTCCTCTGCCTTCTTCCAGGCAGGGGAGCATGGGGTTCTATTTAAGGGGGATCGCAGGTGCGTATAACAGGGGTAGGGCAGCTTGCCTCTGCAGCTCACGCCACGCCCAGCGAAGCATGTTGGCCGAGTCAATATCCCTTGTTGGCCTGGGAGTTTTGAGATATAAGGCAACACTTAAGGGCAGCGGAGCCACTGTGTCCAGCTTAACCGCCACATGTGGTTGGTAAGGCGTGGGATAGGCCCATAAGAGCAGATATTGGGCCTGTCCGCACAGCGCGTATAATTGCATGTCTGGAGCACCCATACCCCCCTGCCGCAACGGCGGTGTTAACAATGCCCATGAGAGTCTAGCCTGACTCCCAGCCCACTCCAAGGACAGTAAATGCGTGAGCAGACAAGTGAAAAAACATTGCGTCAGTGGGATAGGGATGTTTGCGAACAGATAAAGGAATTTGGGCAATACAATCATTTTCGCAAGTGCAATTCTACCAGCCAGAGATAAAGGGAGTTTCGACCATATTGCCACCTTACTTTCAAGCCAGGACACCGCCCTTCCAAAATTTAGAGTCCAGAGGTCTTGGAGATTTCGGCTGATCCAAATGCCTAGGTATTTAACCTCATCAGCTTCCCAACGTAGAGGATAGTCAGAGTGCACTTCGGAAGTATTGTCGGTCAGTGGAAACATTACCGACTTAGACCAATTTATTGAAACACCTGACGGCCCCCCGAATTTAACAAATTCCCTCTATAGTGGATTCAGGTTTTCAGCTGGGTTAAGCACATACAGAGTAACGTCGTCAGCGTATAGCGACATCAGCAAGCTTCGGGAGCTGAATCCTATACCTCTGGCGGTATAATGTTGCCTAATTCTGGCCGCCAATGGCTCCATGGCGATTGCGAATAATAGAGGGGACAAGGGGCACCCCTGTCTGGTACCTCTGAAAATTGTGAACGGGTCTGATATCATGCCATTTATTCTCACCCTAGCCTTGGGAGCAGTGTAGAGCAGGCAAATTTGATTTATGAACAACGGGCTGAATCCCATACGCTCCAGTATAGTAAAGAGATATGGCCATTCAAGAGAGTCGAATGCCTTTGTGGCATCTAAAAATATCACTGCAGCTTGTACATCTGGATGCAGATAATGCAATACCGAGAACACAGTTCTCAGGTTGTGTGTGGTTGCACGGCCAGGTATGAAACTTGATTGGTCCGGGAAGGCCACCATTGGGAGCAAAGGATGTAAACGATCTGCTATTATTTTCGCATACATTTTCACGTCCACATTGATCAGTGACAAGGGTCTGTACGAATCCAGGTATTGGCCGTCTTTATCTGGCTTCAGCAGTGTTATGACAAGGGCTTCCCTCATAGATTCTGGCAGCGTTCCCACCTCTAGAGCCTCAGCAAACACCTCATGTAGCCGCGGGGCAAGCTCATCCACATACGTTTTATAGAATGCCGCCGTAAGACCATCTGGCCCTGGAGCTTTATTCAGCGGAAGGGCTTTGATATTTCTGGCGATATGGACCGTCACGGGGTGGTCCATATACTTCCTATGTGCGTTGTTAAACCATACAAGCGCTGTGGACTCCAAATATGACGCAAGAGCTTCCTGCGGTGGAGCATGTGTGGACTCATACAAGGTGGAATAGTATGTAGCGAAGGCCTGTAGTATCTCACTTTGCCCCGTCGTTATGACCCCTGCTGTATTAAAAATGGTGTGCACGTGTGTGGGTGGTGCGGAGAAGTTGATAATTCTAGCTAGGGTTCGACTGGGCCTGTCACCTTCACCATATCTTCGTGCCTCAGCCTGCTTGCCTAAGAATTTCAGCTCGCGCTGGGCCTCCTCAGCGAAGTCCAGTAGTTTAGTTTTAATTTGTGAGGCTGTGTCTGGTGTAGTGTCAGTGCAGAAAGACTGTTCAAGTGTTTCAAGCTCCCTCTCTATCCCAGCTATGGTGTTTCTGATGTCCTTCAAAACCCCCGCCTTGCGTGCTATGCATTGACCCCTTATGACCACTTTAAAGGCGTCCCATAGAACTGCTTCAGTGGTGACGGAACCTTCATTGTTAGCAAAATAATCTTTTATGTCTTGCCTTATCTGCAGTGAAGGCTGCATCTTGAAGCGCATGTGGTGGGAGGCGCCAGGTGAAAGCCCTCGTGGGGGCCCCAGGAATTTCTAGTTCTAGAAGACAGGGAGCATGATCAGAGAGGGCGCGGGCCAAAATTCCAACATCAACAGTTCAAGTGGGCACATCTTCACATACCAGCCAAAAGTCCAATCTAGACCAGGCAGCATGGTGTGCGGAAATACATGTTCCTAATCTAGTGCATGCGTTTCGGGACCTCCATATATCTATTAAAGAGCCTTCATTGATTATGTGTCTCAGTGCCTGGCTGGCGTGTGGATGTAATTGACTGGATGCGCCCTTCCTATCTAATGAATCATCTATGACCACGTTGAAGTCACCTCCCCAGATAACTGTAGGGCAGTCTAAAATCGTTATCTGCGCCCACACCTCCTTGAAGAACTCTGGATCGTCTACGTTCGGCCCATAGACAGCCGCCAATATCACATTTTTGCCAAGCAGGGTTCCATGCACCACCACATATCTGCCATCTTTATCACTTGTCACCGTGTGCTCTTTCCAGTCAATACCTCTACGCACAAGTATAGCTACTCCCCTGGCATAATTGGAAAATATAGCTGAGTATGTGGACCCCCATCTTGAATGTTTGAGCCTGGGTGAGGCCGTGGAGTTAATGTGCATTTCTTGTAAGAAACAGACGTCTATGTTGTGCCTTAGTAGATAGCTGTGCATCAATCTAGACTTTCTGCCATCACTCAAGCCCCTTATGTTCCATGTTAGAACCTTTGTCACACCCATTGCCTTTCGTCCAAAGTAGCGTATGTGCATTCTGATTGACCCATATTAGAACACTGTACATCAAACGAATAAGTTTGTCCATGTAGCACTTACAACTCGCCAAACATTCCTTTCCCCAGACCACCCTCCTCCCACACCAACCCCCCAATTAGGTTGTGTCAAAACCCCCCTAACACGCCAACGGCGTTAGAACAGTAGAACTTTTGAATTGCGGGAGGCGCGGCATCTCGAGCGTACACCCCAATTTTCACAGGGTGGCTGCACTATTGTAAGCTGTTTATCTAGGGCCAGATGTAGGTAATTCATATTTACCGACTCTTAAATACCGAATTTTACCGATTCGGTATTTAAGAGTCGGTAAATATGAAGGGGAGAGATGTAGGTATTACAGATTCTGTAAATACCGAATTGTTAAGATTCGGTAATTACCGAATCTGTAAATACCGAATCGGTATTGCCCATTGATTCCTATGGGCCCATAGGAATCAATGGGCAATACCGATTCTGTAATTACAGAATCTGTAAATACCGAATTTTGCAAGGGTGCAGGGGCTGTCACTTTGACACCCTCTGGCACCCCAAAAATAGGCATGTGCGCCATGTGGCACACAGACATGCCCTAAGGGCATGTCTGTCTGTCACATGGCTAGGTGTGTCACATGGCTAGGTGTGCATGCACACATGTGCATGCACACCTGAATTCGGTATTTTAACACCCAATTGGATTGGGTAGTAAAATACCGAATTTGTAGGGCCTTTGGGACTCAGAAGAGTCCCACCTACATCTGGGAATTACCGAATTGGTAAAAATACCGATTCGGTATTTTACAGATTCTGTAAATTTACCGATTCGGTAAATTTACAGAATCTGTAAAATCTGGCCCCCTACATTTTAAGATGCCAAATACCGGTCGGAAACGGCCAAATTCACCTACATCGGGCCCTATGTCTGAAGATCGAATCTACGTCCTGGCAGATAGGTCAAAAGACAATTGAAATAACACGTAGTAGGAGTCAGATAGAGAATCAGTTCACAGCACAAAATCCGGACAACATTTTCGACAAAATGCACAGCAATTAGAGCAAATCAACATACTTGGTAGGTCCACTTTAGCAGTACCAGCAAGGGGTGAACCTTACCCAGAGGTAACAGCATATTAAGGCAATTGGACTTCAATCATTGTCACTCATTGGACTACCCCCCTCAACCTCAGTTAGAGCCTTCTTCTTGGACCTGGGCCCACTCACATGTTTCGCAAATTTGAGAACAGATCTGGCATCGAGGAAGTGGTGTGTTGTGCCTTCGTGCACGACCCTTAATTTTGCCGGGTACATGAGAGAGTATGGAATTTCAGCCTGGAGCAGCAGTCTCTTGACTGGCAAAAACTCTTTGCGGGCCACTTGCACCAGTGGCGTGAAATCCGGATAGAAAGAAATGTTGTTCCCTTTGTGCGTTATCCTCCCTTTCTCCCTTGCCAAATGCAATATTAAGTCTCTGTCCTGGTAGTTGAGTAGTTTCACTAGAATCGGTCTCGGCATGGCCCCAACAGGTGGTTTCTTCCCCAGTGTTCTGTGCGCCCGCTCCACGGTGAACACCGGAGAGAGGCTTGGGTCAAAAATGTCATGTAGTAGTTCCGTAATGAAGACTTCCATTTTCCCCATCGCTGTGGTCTCCGGAATCCCTGTGACCCGAACATTACACCTCTGAGAGCGTGCTTCCAAATCATCCACTTTAGCGCACAACGCCTCAATTTTCTTTTCCATGGTAGTAATGTGCTTTTTGGTATCCTGCTGGAACTCACGGCACTCCGTGTGTCGATTTTCAAGGCTGTCTAGCCGTGTTTCGTGTGTGGCAACCTGGGATCGTACATTGTCCAATTGGGCCGTCATGGCATCCAACTTAGTGTCTATACTTTTGAGGCTCGAGTGTACCTCAAGCATGAGTGCGGTGACATCCATCTCTGGAGGAGCCTCTTGTGACGACGCCCCTGCAGCCCTGAGGTCGTGTTCTGCTTGTTTGGACTGTCTTTTCTGTTCAAACGTGAGCTTCGGCTGGCGGGGCGTCACCCTTACCCAAGATGCGGTAACCAGGTTGGTCCTTCCCCACAGCTACTAAGTCAGTAGCGAATCTGACCTCTTATTATCTTATGGCCTTAGGAGCGTAGAGTTGGCACCGCACAATGCGGGTATCACAAGCCAGGTAGACACCTCTCTTTCCCCTCTGGCAGTGCTTCTCTGTGTATATGAGGTCGCCGATCAGGGAGTTATGCAGGACAGTGTCATAACAACAGGAAATCCCACAATGTCGTATAGTGGCCGGGCATCAAAAGAGGAAGGCTACTGTGCGCAGGACGTCACCAGGGCCACGGGCACACAGCAGGTGTATCAACGGCAGCGCGCTTTGATGAAAATCAGGTCATAGGCCTGACTGGGTGCATGCATTATATTGTAGAGACCAGCGCCCCATAGTTTCATGAAATCGGATCTGCATGCTAGGATCAGGAATCACCACCGCTGTGTCAGGACAAAGGTGGTCGCCGTCTGTAGCGCTAAGACTCAGCCGCCATGTCAACCCGAACTGGCGTAGCACACATGTCCTCCAGCGCCCATGCGCACAATGTAGGCCGCAATGGTACCTTATATCATGGGTTCACCGTGCACGTCCACTATCCCTCCTGCACAGTATTAGGTCGTTCTTGCCCTCGCCACATGCGCCCAAAGTTCAATATCCTCAGTCCGGCCGCACTCGCGTTAGTGTTCGCGGCGAGTCAGCCCAATCCAAGATGGCGGCCCACCACACTGCCGATTTATCCAGACAGGCCGTTAATTCAGGAAAGGGAAACGTAATCCCGCATTAAGGATATTTGTACTGGAGTCACCCTCAGCAGAGGTAGTGTCCTTACCCTACCTCCGTATGTGTGGGCTCTGTGCTGTTTCCCATCTCACGAGTGGCCAGGCCTATGCATCCCCGGCCTCGGTTTATGGCAGACACCTGGGCTTGTCCTCCAGCGCCTCCGGACCCCAACGCGACCCTGCCTCAGTCCAGGCAGCCGGAGCTCGTGGATGCAGTACCATTCGTGCCAGGGCTCCAAAAAGTCAGGTCGATTGTGCCCCAGACCTTGCGAAGCCAGTATAAGCCGAAATCGGGCATGTGCTACCCAAAACAGCTAGGATTTTTGCAGGATTTATAAAGCAGCCGGCGGAGCTCGCTAGTTAAGCGGCCATTTCGCTGCTCGTTCGGCCACGCCCCCTGTTGTACAACTTCACAACAAAGGTGGTGCTGCAACTGCACTGTCCTGCACAGATTGTTTTCTCCATCTGCCAAGTTCTCACTAAAACTATTCCCTCAGCCCGTAAGTATTAAGAGCCGGCTGAAAACATGCGAAACCTTCTAAATGCAATGCTACTGCGACCCGCATGTGACCTGAAAGTCAGGCTTAAATAGGATGGGTTAACTTAACCATTCATTCTTCCCCTGTTAGTAAGGTGAAAAGTACCGTGGCTGGGCACTATCGGGCCGGGGCTGAGTGCCAACATATGTACATCCAGTCTTGAATGATAGCAAATCTATTTTTCATGATAAATAAAACAATTTGCAATATTTTACATTTCCAATAGGACCAAGCGTAAAGTTTATCCTTGTTGTTTGCTTATGTTAACACTGTCATAGGTGATTCTCGACTCAGGTGTGTTAAAACAGAATTTCTAAAGAGTGTTGACAACATCTGTAGAAGAGTGATATTAGCTCTATAAGAACAACATAAATAGATACATTGAAAAATAAATCCAATTCAAATACCATAGCCTTTTATGTTTTTGTGTCCATAAATGTTTCCTGAGGGAAGCATGTATTCCTGAATCAGACTGAATAACCCTGTGTATAGTTATTGCATAGATCTTCAAAACTCTGGCGGCACAGCACCCAGGATAATGTGCTTCATGGCTTTAGTATGTATTCCCAGAATCAAAAAGCTCACATTGGAGGCTGTTCTTTCAGCTATTTGGTAGCCAATCTGTGGAATTCCCTCCCCTGCGTAGGCAGGAAAAATCTGAACTATCCTTCCACAAGAAACTAGAAAAATTATTTTTTAGATAATTTTAATTCCAGGCATTTTATCACATGTTGCTCTGCATTTTAGGGATGAAACCTTAGCACGGGTCAGTCGACGTAGCTATGCACTTATGAATTTTATTATTATTATATTTATTATGGCTAAACACTTCCCTATTTCCGTCTTCCTACCAATCTCCCTCCTTCATTTTCCTTCTCTCTCGTGTTCCTCAATCCTTCTCTCCTTATCTTTATTTTATTTTATTTATTTTAAAGGTTTTATGTAGAGCTGGCTTTTTTCTCCGTCTTATCCTCTCACTCACACACTGTCTTCTTTTTAGGTCGAGGACCGTAGGCTGCGCTTGCGCAGGCTCGGTGAGAGATTTAATGTTTTGTAATATGGGGGCTTGAACCCGCCTCTCTCCTCCATTGGCTGCTTCCTAAACAGAGGCCAGCCATTGGGAGGAGAGGGGTGTCACTCCGTTCAAGCCCCGTCTCTTTCGGATTCAGGGGCGTGTTTTTTGCATTCTTTCGCCCTGTGACGTCATCCGTCACTCAGAACGCAAAAAACACGCCCCCGATTCCGAAATTTTCGGAGCTTTGCCGCCGCCATTTTGCTGCTCGGTAAAACCAGGAGAGCAGCGTCTACCGAGGACATGAGGTAACTATCCCTTGTCTTGCCTCTCCCACCCTGTTTGTGCAGTTTTTCGTGCCCCTGCCCCCCTGTTTGTGCCGTTTTTCTTGCCTCTGCCACCCTGTTTGTGCCCCTGATTGCACTCGTGCACTGAGGCCGTCGTAGGGAAACCTCGTCTTACGTGCTGTTTCTTGGATGGGTAGGCCTTGTGGTGAGCCGGGAGCAGGCCGGGCGAGCAGATGTCGTCGTATCACAGATGGCCTGTACCCTGTGTATTGAATGGTGCAATGGGAGGAGGTAGTCGTGAGTGAGCTTTTTTATGTATTTTATTTTTTTCCCTTTGTTTCTGGGTCACTTAAACGGGTCCTGCTGCCGCTGAGTGCTGGGTCGACACACTGCAGTAATTAATATATTTGCACCGAGGCCGTCGTAGGAAAACCTCATCTTACGTGCTGTTTCTTGGATGGTCAGGCCTAGTGGTGAGCCGGGAGCAGGCCGGGCAAGCAGATGTCGTAATATCATAGATCGCCTGTTCCCAGTGTATTGAATGCTGCGAGGGGAGGAGGTAGTTGTGAGTGAGCTTTTTAATATATTTTATTTATTTCCCTTTGTTTCTGGGTCACTTAAACGGGCCCTGCTGCCGCTGAGTGTGGGGTCGACACACTGCAGTAATTAATATATTTGCATCAAGGCCGTCATAGGAAAACCTTGTCTTACGTGCTGTTTCTTGGATGGGCAGGCCTAGTGGGGAGCCAGGAGCAGGCTGGGCGAGCAGATGTCGTAGTATCACAGATCGCCTGTTCCCTGTGTATTGAATGGTGCGAGGGGAGGAGGTAGTCGTGAGTGAGCTTTTTTATATATTTAATTTTTTTCCCTTTGTTTCTGGGTCACTTAAACGGGTCCTGCTGACGCTGAGTGCGGGGTCGACACACTGCAGTAATTAATATATTTGGACCGAGGCCGTCGTAGGAAAACCTCATCTTACGTGCTGTTTCTTGGATGGTCAGGCCTAGTGGTGAGCCGGGAGCAGGCCGGGCAAGTAGATGTCGTAATAACATAGATCGCCTGTTCCCAGTGTATTGAATGCTGCGAGGGGAGGAGATATGTTAGACGGACCGGGAGGGTCGGCCGAGAATAAGGGGAGAGGTCTCCGGGGAGAGCCGTCTCCAGCGATCGTACAGACGAGTAACTTCCCCCCCCACAGATGTACACCACACAAGGATAATGTTTAACGTTCTTTATAAGCAATTCTTTAAGTACGGTGAAATGGTACAAGGAGGTCTGGACTCAGGGGTCCCCTCGGTTCTAGTCTCTTGATTGGGAAAAGGGTAGCGGGACAGTCTTGTTACCAATCTGGTAGATGAAATAGCTCACAATCCTCGAGCTCGGCGTTCTAGATGATCGGGCCGCGGCGGAGCCGGCAGGTCCCGGGATGGTTGAAGGTAGCAACGGTCCGCGGCGGAGCCAGCAGGTCCCGATGAAGGTGGTGGTTACAAACGGTCCGCGGCCACGCCAGCAGGTCCCGACGACGATGAAGGTTTCAGAAGGTTGCGGCAGCGCCAGCAGGCAGGACGATAGTTCGCAAGGCAGGACTACGGCAGCGCCAGTAGTCCGTCAAGGATGAGTTCTTCACTGCGTCTCTCGACTCCAGGATACAACTGCCTTCCTGCTCTGGAGCTGCCCCAGTTATAGGTCTGGTCCCCTTTGATGTCCGGACCCTCGCACTTGGAGGTCGGGAGGTCCGGGATGAGGGAGTCCAGACACCCAGCAGGGGGGTGGAGCCAGTGCCCGGGGGAGCCGGGGGCGATCGGCACCTGGCGGGGGAGAGCCATCGACACCTCTTTCTCCCATTGACCTGCCAAGTGGGCCGCTCACCTCCTGGGTGGATGGTGGTGCCGGGATGTCGGGGCCTGGCCAGGCCCAGGGTTAGGGTCGATCGGAGGCCACGCGGCCTCGTGGTGCTGTGTCCAAGATGGCACCCAAGCCGGGCGAGGGGGCCGGTAGTGATTCGGGTCCATGATGTGGAGATGTCCAGGGGCAGGGGTCCCATATGAGACGGGAAACGGGTGGTTGTGGCGTGTCACACCTGAGGAGCCGGGCTCGGGCCCGGTCGTGCGGGGAGGGAGCAAGCCCTTCACGTGGCCTGTCCAACATGCGTCCCCCCCAGCTGAAGGCGGGGAGAGTCACCCATCCACTTGGGGACTCTCCTCGTCGAGGCGGAAAAAGCGGGACAGGCCATCTGCGTTGGCGTGATCCTGTCCGGGCCGATGTTCCACGGTGAAGTCCATCCCCTGCAGGGAGATGGACCAACGCAATAGTTTGGGGTTTTCCCCCCGCATCTGCATTAGCCATTGCAGGGGCCGATGATCGGTCTGTACCCGGAAGTGAGTACCGAAGAGATAAGGCCGGAGCTTTTTGAGGGCCCACACCACTGCGAAGGCCTCCCTCTCGATGGTGCTCCAGCGTTGCTCTCGGGCCAGGAGACGTCTGCTGATGAAGGCCAGTGGTTGGTCAAGTCCTTCGGGGTTCAGCTGGGACAGGACTGCCCCAATGACATGGTCGGAGGCGTCCGTTTGGACGATAAATTCCCGACTGTAGTCGGGGGCCTGGAGCACAGGGGCGGAGCACATGGCGGCCTTCAGCTTCTCGAAGGCCGCTTGACAGTCTGGGGTCCAGTTGACCTTCTTTGGTTGGTTTTTGGAGGTGAGTTCCGTGAGGGGCCCCACAATGCTGCCATAGTCCCTCACGAACCGCCGGTAGTAGCCTGTGAGTCCCAAGAAGGCGCGGACCTCGGTCTGGGTGATGGGGGGCTGCCACGACTGGATGGCAGAGATTTTGAGTTGCAGCGGGGCCACCAGACCGCTTCCCACCTGATGCCCGAGGTAGGTCACGGACCCCTGGCCAATCTGACATTTGCTGGCCTTGATCGTGAGGCCGGCTCGTTGGAGGGCCTGCAGAACCTCTCGGAGGTGGTTGAGGTGGTCGGACCAGTGGCGGCTGTACACAGCGATATCGTCCAGATAGGCGGCGCTGAATTCTTCGAGTCCAGCCAGGACCTGATTTACTAGCCGCTGGAATGTTGCTGGAGCATTCTTCATGCCGAATGGCATGACCTTGAAGTGGTAGTGGCCATCAGGGGTGGAGAAGGCAGATCGTTCTTGGGCCCGGGGTGTGAGACCGATCTGCCAGTAGCCCGCTGTCAGGTCGAAGATGCTGAGGTAGCGGGCAGCTCCCATGCGGTCGATTAGTTCATCTGCTCGGGGAATGGGATGTGCGTCGGTTCTGGTGACCGCATTCAGGCCCCGGTAGTCGACGCAAAACCGGAGCTCAGGAGTGGTGCCGGGGGCGGCCGCTTTGGGGACCAGTACCACTGGGCTGGCCCAGGGGCTGTCTGAGGGCTCGATGACCCCGAGCGTGAGCATCTTGGACACCTCCTCTTGGATGCAGGCCCGTACCCGATCTGGTACGCGGTAGGCCCGATGTCGGATAGGGGGACTGTCTCCAGTGTCTACATCGTGTGAGCACCAGGGGGTGACCCCTGGGGTGAGGGAGAACAGAGCAGCGAACTGCAGTAGGAGGTCTCGGCAGCCTTGACGCTGTTCCAGGGTGAGGGCCTCCGAGAGTCGGACCCCGTCCACGGAGCCGTCCCTCTCTCGAGCCCGTAGGAGATCAGGGAGTGGCTCGGAATCCTCCTCGGCTCCGCTGTCTGTTGCCATCAGGAGGCTGAGCTCCGAGCGCACAAAGTGGGGCTTTAGTCTATTGGCGTGGAGGACCCGGAGGGGGTTCCGTGAAGATTCCATATCGATGAGATAGGTGACAGGGCTCTTGCGCTCGACCACTTTGAAGGGCCCTGTCCATTTGTCTTGCAGGGCGCATGGTTCGGTGGGAGACATCACCCATACCTGTTGGCCAGGTTCAAATTCGATGGAGGAGGCATTTTGATCGTACCACCTTTTCATGTCTTCCTGACTGGCCTCCAAGTTTGCTTTAGTCATTTCTCTGAACCGTCTGGTCTGGTTGCGTAGGGCCAGGAGGTACTTGAAGACATCTGGAGGGTTCTTCAGAGGGGGCATTTCCCAACCTTCTTTGACTAGGCTGAGCGGCCCTCGCACCGGGTGTCCATATAAGAGTTCGAACGGGCTGAAGCCGAGGGACTTCTGGGGGACTTCTCGATAGGCAAAGAGGAGGCACGGCAGTAGCACATCCCACTGGCGACGGAGGGGCTCTTCCAACCCCCCAATCATCCCTTTGAGCGTGCGGTTGAACCGCTCAACTAGTCCATTTCCTTGAGGGTGATAGGGGGTCGTGAATCGGTAGGTGACCCCACACTGTTGCCAGAGGGATTTCATGTATTTTGAAATAAAGTTTGTGCCTCTGTCGCTGACGACTTCTCGGGGGAAGCCCACCTGGGAGAAGATCCCCATCAAGGCCCGGCCAACCACCGGGGCTGTCACAGTTCGCAGGGGAACAGCCTCGGGGTAGCGGGTGGCGTGGTCCACCAGTACCAGGATGAACCGATGTCCTTGTGCTGTACGGGGGTCCAGGGGCCCCACAATGTCTATTCCCACCCTCTCGAACGGGGTGGTGACCACTGGGAAAGGTTGCAGAGGTGCTTTAAGCTTGCGGCCGCTCTTCCCGCTGGCCTGGCACGTGGGGCAAGACCGGCAGTGCTGGAGTACGTCGTTCCTCATCTTGGGCCAGAAAAAGTGGGTCACCAGGCGACTGTAGGTTTTGTCCTGACCCAGGTGACCAGCCAGGGGGACATCGTGGGCCAGGTTTAGCAAAAAGTCTCTAAAGCGGAGGGGCACCACTAGCACTCGACTGGCCCCTAACTCCGCGATTCTCTGTTCGCTGTACAACAGGTCATTGTCCCAATAGACCCAATGGGTTCCGGAGGTATCCCCTGCGCTCTGGGCGAGGGCTTGTTGGCGGAGTCCCTCGAGGGAGGGACAGGTCTTCTGCTCTTGACGAAACTGTTCTTGGGTGGGCCCCCCTTCCTGACGCCACTGAGCCAGGTCGGGAAGGTCCTGGAGCTGGGCGAGCCCTTCGGGGGTTTGCTCTGGGGGGTCGGCATGGTCGGTGTCTTCTACTGGAGCGACCGGGGGAGGAGGTGCCGGCCATTCCGGTTCTTCTGGTCGGGAGATGGCACGGGCGGCCATGGACCGGGTGGTTACGCGCGCCCAGTCCGAGAGGCCCAACATCCCCAGGTGCTGTCTTCTCTCTACGGCGGCCCACGGGGAACTCTCCAGATCATTTCCCAGGAGACAGTCTACGGGGGCATCATCTCGGACCGTCACCTTCAACATGCCGGAGACTCCTCCCCACTCGAAGAGGACGCAGGCCATCCGACAAAGACTCTCTGAATTGTCGGCTGAACGGACAGGGCAGAGAACGTTCGGCAGGATCTGTTCTGGGGCCACCAGGTGACAGCGGACGGCCGTCACACTGGCCCCGGTGTCACGCAGGGCTTCGGCCCTGCGTCCATTAATGTTCACCCACTGACTGTACTTCCGGGTGTTGGCGGGTAGGGGGGCCCGCGGGACCATGTCTTTTCCCCCTAGGCACGCTAGAACCATGGCGGCGGGTTCCCATTCTTGGTGTTCTTGCTCACGTTCCTCGTGTTCTTCGGAGATTTGTTCTTCCCCCAGGGCGGCGGCAGCCATCTGGCGGGGTCTCGGAGTCTGGCTCTGTGGACAATTCGGGTCATTTGCGTAGTGGCCGACTCGCTGGCATCGGTGACACGTGACATTGGCTCTGTACCCCGGGCGCGCCGGGGTGTTGCCCCGGTTGGCCGGGGGTGGCGTGTTGGCAGCGGAAGCGGCCGGGGCGTTGTCTCTTCCTCGTCCCTGGCCCCCTCCTCCTCCTCGGGGACGGTGCTGACCTGGGTGGTTCCGGTTCTGTTCCTGCGACCCATTTCGGCCCACTCGGGTGATTTCCCACCGGTCAGCCTCGGCGGCGAGCTGTCGTGGATCAGTCAATTTACTGTCGAGGAGGTGCTGCCTGAGCTCGACGAAGCAGTTGTTAGATAGATGCTCCCATACCATGAGATTGAAGAGTTGCTCGTAGGTCGTTACATTGCTCCCCTTGATCCAACCCTCGAAGGCTCGGCTGAAATAGTTCACGTACTCCACCCAAGTTGTACCCGGGATCCGGGTGCAGTCTCGGAACCTCTGGCGGTACATTTCGGGTGTGAGCCCATAGCGGGTGAGGAGGGTAGCTTTCATGTGGTCATAGGAGGTCATCAGATGGTCTGGGAGCTGTAACAGGGCATCGCGGCCCTCATTGACGAACCTCCCCCATAGACCGGCTCCCCAGTCGCTTCGATCGATCCGGTGGGAGGTCATAGCGATCTCGTAGGCCTTGAACCACTGCTGTATGTCGTCATCTCGGAAATATTCTCGAACGACATCCTTGGGGATGTGTACCTTCTTTTCTGTTGCTCCCGGGGTGCGCGTTGTTCGGGCCCCCCTAATTCTTTGTTCTGCTTACGTAATTCTATCTCTGCTAGTTTGCGCTCGTGTTCATACGCCAGTCTCTTCTCTTCGAGCTCTCTTTGTCTCTGTTTTTCTTCCCTTTCTTCTCGAAGCCGTAGATGTTCTAGGTTCAGTTTTTGTTCGGCTAATTTGAGTTCGCCATCCATTTTGAGCCGGGCCATTTCTAGTTCATGTAGTCTGTTTCTCTCTCGTTCTTGGATTTCGTTTTGCGAAAGACCCGTTCTTCGCTCCTTGGGAGCCGTGGTGTTTTTCTCTGCTGCTGCGACATTTTGGTCCGGGGGTCTGACGGCCCCGGTTTCCGCCCATGACTCAATGGCGTGCTTGAAATCGTCCTTAGTACTCAGACCGGTGGTAGCGATACCTAGTTCAATGCAGAATTGTTTCAACTCACGATGGCTGTACTCTTCCAATTTCTCCATCTGGAATTTCTCGGTGGATCCGCTCTCTTTGGTTGTCATTGTGGTTTTGTCGTGGGGTGAGCTACTCTCTGTACGATTACGCGTTGATTCGGATCACGCCGCTGGCCACCAATGTTAGACGGACCGGGAGGGTCGGCCGAGAATAAGGGGAGAGGTCTCCGGGGAGAGCCGTCTCCAGCGATCGTACAGACGAGTAACTTCCCCCCCTACAGATGTACACCACACAAGGATAAGGTTTAACGTTCTTTATAAGCAATTCTTTAAGTACGGTGAAATGGTACAAAGAGGTCTGGACTCAGGGGTCCCCTCGGTTCTAGTCTCTTGATTGGGAAAAGGGTAGCGGGACAGTCTTGTTACCAATCTGGTAGATGAAATAGCTCACAATCCTCGAGTTCGGCGTTCTAGATGATCGGGCCGCGGCGGAGCCAGCAGGTCCCGGGATGGTTGAAGGTAGCGACGGTCCGCGGCGGAGCCAGCAGGTCCCGATGAAGGTGGTGGTTACAAACGGTCCGCGGCCACGCCAGCAGGTCCCGACGACGATGAAGGTTTCAGAAGGTTGCGGCAGCGCCAGCAGGCAGGACGATAGTTCGCAAGGCAGGACTACGGCAGCGCCAGTAGTCCGTCAAGGATGAGTTCTTCACTGCGTCTCTCGACGCCAGGATACAACTGCCTTCCTGCTCTGGAGCTGCCCCAGTTATAGGTCTGGTCCCCTTTGATGTCCGGACCCTCGCACTTGGAGGTCGGGAGGTCCGGGATGAGGGAGTCCAGACACCCAGCAGGGGGGTGGAGCCAGTGCCCGGGGGAGCCGGGGGCGATCGGCACCTGGCGGGGGAGAGCCATCGACACCTCTTTCTCCCATTGACCTGCCAAGTGGGCCGCTCACCTCCTGGGTGGATGGTGGTGCCGGGATGTCGGGGCCTGGCCAGGCCCAGGGTTAGGGTCGATCGGAGGCCACGCGGCCTCGTGGTGCTGTGTCCAAGATGGCACCCAAGCCGGGCGAGGGGGCCGGTAGTGATTCGGGTCCATGATGTGGAGATGTCCAGGGGCAGGGGTCCCATATGAGACGGGAAACGGGTGGTTGGGGCGTGTCACACCTGAGGAGCCGGGCTCGGGCCCGGTCGTGCGGGGAGGGAGCAAGCCCTTCACGTGGCCTGTCCAACAAGATAGTTGTGAGTGAGCTTTTTAATATATTTTATTTATTTCCCTTTGTTTCTGGGTCACTTAAACCGGCCCTGCTGCCGCTGAGTGTGGGGTCGACACACTTCAGTAATTAATATATTTGCACCAAGGCCTTCATAGGAAAACCTTGTCTTACGTGCTGTTTCTTGGATGGGCAGGCCTAGTGGTGAGCCGGGAGCAGGCTGGGCGAGCAGATGTCGTAGTATCACAGATCGCCTGTTCCCTGTGTATTGAATGGTGCGAGGGGAGGAGGTAGTCATGAGTGAGCTTTTTTATATATTTTATTTTTTTCCCTTTGTTTCTGGGTCACTTAAACGGGTCCTGCTACCGCTGAGTGCGGGGTCGACACACTGCAGTAATTAATATCTTTGCACCGAGGCCGTCGTAGGAAAACCTCGTCTTACGTGCTGTTTCTTGGATGGGCAGGCCTAGTGGTGAACCGGGAGCAGGTCGGGCGAGCAGATGTCGTAGTATCACAGATCGCCTGTTCCCTGTGTATTGAATGGTGCGAGGGGAGGAAGTAGTCGTGAGTGAGCTTTTTTATATATTTAATTGTTTTCCCTTTGTTTCTGGGTCACTTAAACGGGTCCTGCTGCCGCTGAGTGCGGGGTCGACACACTGCAGTAATTAATATCTTTGCACCGAGGCCGTCTTTGGAAAACCTCGTCTTACGTGCTGTTTCTTGGATGGGCAGGCCTAGTGGTGAGCCGGGAGCAGGCCGGGCGAGCAGATGTCGTAGTATCACAGATCGCCTGTTCCCTGTGTATTGAATGGTGCGAGGGGAGGAGGTAGTCGAGAGTGAGCTTTTTTGTGTACATTGTTTTTAAACTGCTTTTTATGACTGGAAATATATATTTAAAGACCATTCAGAATGTGAGTGCTGACGTGCAGCTATGGTCCGGTTCGTACAATGCCTATTGCTTGGATCAAAAATCTGTGGGAAATTAGACTCGGACATGAGTCCCAGTTCTGTATTTCTTGATATTACTTGCCTTTCCACTTGGTGTCTCTATACGTTTAATTTCAAACGTATTATAAAGCGTTCCACAGCCCCATGAACGTCAAAGTAACGAGAAATGCAGAATTTAGCAAAAATAAACATACTATGCGATAAGTACTCGTTTTGTTTCTTAAGCTTTATTCGATTTTTAAATATAAAATCATAAAAGCACATAGCAAAATATACACCATTACATTTCAATTCATATTACAGTGAGTAACATTATAGCATAAAATCTTTAAGAGAGGTCAGGTACCAAATCAATAGTATATCAAGTCAGAGTCTGGATATTAATACCCCTCACCCCGGGGCCATTTCAGCCCAACCAAAAGTTACTCTCTTCATTGCTCTTATATGGGGTTCGAGTGATTCTCTGGGATAAAAATCAGATAGTCCCCAGGTGTGTATAGGTCCATCTCCTATCTGTGATTTCCAAGTCTGGAGATATGGGACAACATTGCTATTTATAAACTTTATCAACACCAGATCGCCAGATCTCTCTTTTCGAAGTGGACCCAGCCATCCCACCCTTCTAGCGCATTGTATTCTACCATCGATGTCAGGGGGCAGGGGTCTATTCTTTGTTAGCCAAAACAGTGCCTTATTTCTTAGCTCCTGTTGATTTTCAGTTTTTCCATTTGTGAGCTCAGGCACGCCAGAAAGGACACACACAAACGGGGCGGCCTCCGGTGGTAAATGGATGTGATTTGATTTACGTGGCATGTTCCCTGTATTGGGACGTGGCCCTTTGGATAGTATAGTTACTTTGTTCAGCCTCGTTTCAAGAGAGCTACTGTGTGCTGTTATTAGTTTGGCGGGAACTTTTTCGATGGATGGTGTTAACATACCTGGGCCTACCTGTCGGGGTTGAATAATATTATTTTGGGGAGCTGTTAAAGGCACTACCGTGTCACATAAGGACTGTAAGTGATTGGGGCCTGCCATGCTTTTTAGGAGTAGCGAGTTTGACTTGGTTATTTCTTCCATTGCCGCAATCCTATCTCCAAGATTATTCATTCTGTCTATCAGAGGCTGTATCACAGAGTTAATCATAGATTGTAGCTGGTCCAACAGAGTTGGTGAAGTTGGGGGTGCAGACAGTTTTTTCTGCTTTGCTTGGCTGCCTGTGTGTTTATCCACTGGTCGTTGTCTTTTACCAAAACAGTCCGGGAGTACTTTTTAAGGTTCGTGTTACCTGATTCAGGTGGACAGAGGCAGTGGCGTCACTAGGGTTGGTGTCACCCGGTGCGGGTAACTCATGGTGTCACCCCCTCACGACTTACCGCATGGACCTCCTCCGGTGGAACTGCACTGAACAACACAACACCAAGCATGGCACTGTGGTCACACCACACCAGACTACATGGTGGCACTGCACTGAACAACATACCAGAGCATGGCACTTCGGTCTCACAACACTGCATGGTGGCACTGCACTGAACAACACAACACCAGAGCATGGCACTACAGTCACACCACACCGGACTGCATGGTGGCACTGCACTGAACAACACAACACCAGAGCATGGCATTGCGGTCTCACCACACTGGACTGCATGGTGGCACTGCACTGAACAACATGGAACCACAACAGACAACAAGACATCACATTAATCAACAGAATGGAATATTAGAAAACATGACGTAACACTGTGCAGTATGGTACTAAAGTGCGCACAGCATGGCAGCTCCACAGAGGACTACACAACAGCACAACACAGGACAACATACAACATGGTACTGTGCTGAACAACATGACCTAATACAATGCCATAACACTAGACAACATGACACCACACAAGACAACACAACATGGCAGCATGCCACCAAGGTCAACACCAGAGATCCACATTATAGCATTGCTTTGGACAACTTAAAACATGGAGCCACAACACACAACACAACATGGACATTACACTAGAAAGTATGAAGCCACAGTGGGAAACGTGATAGCACCATATTAAACAACATGGCACAACTTTGGTTAACATGGCATCACAATGAACAGCACAGCATCACACTGGAGAGAAGGACATCACAATAGAGAAAACATTACCACACATAACGCGGATCTATGACAGAATTTCGACAGACAGAATTTCGACCTACACAAATATCGGCGTAATTA
Organism: Lissotriton vulgaris; assembly: GCF_964263255.1. Taxonomy (NCBI): domain Eukaryota; kingdom Metazoa; phylum Chordata; class Amphibia; order Caudata; family Salamandridae; genus Lissotriton; species Lissotriton vulgaris. Next base: position 804,717,836 of record NC_141695.1, on the reverse strand, counting down.
TATCAATAGCAAAAATATCGACGCCCTATGTACAACATGGTAAGTACCAAAATATCAAAAAAATAATATCGATGTTAAAAATATCGTTGTCAAATATATCGATTTTTTGGGGATTTAAAATAACATAAAAAATACTGTAAATAATACTTATTAATTACTTAAACATATTTAAATATATATAATAATGGTAAAAAAATAATAATACATATTTAATAAAAAAAAATATTTAAAAATCATATATAATATATACTTACTTAACAATAATTACTATTCCCACTCCAGTGGGTGCAACAGTAGGGAAAACTGACCCTGACCCCTAAAAATACCCCTTTACCCAAAAACCTAAAACTGACCCTGAACCCTAAAAATACCCCTTTACCCAAGAACTGAAAACTGACCCTGAACCCAATAAATACCCCTTTACCCAAAAACTGAAAACTGACCCTGAACCCTAAAAATACCCCTTTACCCAAAAACTGAAAACTGACCCGGAACCCTAAAAATACCCCTTTACCCAAAAACTGAAAACTGACCCTGAACCCTAAAAATACCCCTTTACCCAAAAACTAAAAACTGACCCTGAACCCTAAAAATACCCCTTTACCCAAAAACTGAAAACTGACCCTGAACCCAAAAAATACCCCTTTACCCAAAAACTAAAAACTGACCCTGAACCCTAAAAATACCCCTTTACCCAAAAACTGAAAACTGACCCTGAACCCTAAAAATACCCCTTTACCCAAAAACTGCAAACTGACCCTGAATCCTAAAAATACCCCTTTACCCCAAAAACCAAAACTGACCCAGAACCCTAAAAATACCCCTTTACCCAAAAACCCCAAACTGACCCTGAACCCTAAAAATACTCCTTTACCCAAAATTAATTAATATTACAATTAAATTACTTCCCACCCTATTCCCCTATAAACCCACAACCCGCTCCAGTAGTAAAACATATAATTTAGTTAAAAATATACAAAAATTATCAATTAATTATTCAATTAATCAATTAAAATAATTCATTGCCAATTAATATTTAATAGCAAAATAAATTAATCATTAAAAAATAATTATTTAATTACAAATAAATTACTTCCCACCCTATTCCCCTATAAACCCACAACCCGCTCCAGTAGTAAAACATATAATTTACTTAAAAATATACATAAATTATCAATTAATTAATCAATTAATCAATTAAAATAATTCATTGGCAATTAATATTTAATTGCAAAATAAATTAATCATTAAAAAATAATTATTTAATTACAAATAAATTACTTCCCACCCTATTCCCCTATAAACCCACAACCCGCTCCAGTAGTAAAACATATAATTTACTTAAAAATATACATAAATGATCAATTAATTAATCAATTAATCAATTAAAATAATTCATTGCCAATTAATATGTAATTGCAAAATAAATTAATCATTAAAAAATAATTATTTAATTACAAATAAATTACTTCCCACCCTATTCCCCTAAAAACCCACAACCCGCTCTGGCAGTAAAACATATTATTTACTTTTATATATTTTTTATTTATAAAAACATATTAAACACATATTATAACAATTAATTTAAATACTTAACTAAAATTTCTAACACATATTAGTAAATCGAAATTACTTACATCGATATATATGCTATCAATATAAGTAATTTCGATATTACTTACCTTAGGGTCGATATTCTGGCCATCGATATTCTGGACATCGATATTCTGTCCCATCGATATTAGCAACTCGATATAAGTGTAAGTCGAAATTAAAAATTCGATATTTTGACTGTGTACCACATAACGCAATGGCCCAGCAATGGATGATATGACACCAGCTTAGCAACATGACACCACACTAGACAAAATGGCACCACTCTGGATACCCCGATGGTGCAACACTGGTCAATATGGCACCAGACTAAACAGGGTGGTACAAAACGAAGTAATACAGACCCATAGTAGGCCTCAAGAACCCTCACTAAACCATAACACTAGACTGCACCCCATGTTCTGTGGCAGTAGTCAAGAAAAACAGCACCACACTGCACAGGCAGGTGCAAGACTAGACTGAAAGAAAATACACTGAACAAAACGGCAGCAACATACTTGACAATATGATGACAACACGGCACACTCTGGGCGAAACTAACTGCCACGTTAAAATGTTGAGAAAGCTCCTAATACAGTACCTCGAGACTGACAAAGCAAATAGGTACGTAGCTGTTCTTAGTACAGGGGCACCGGGGCTCTGGGGTGTAAAGGGCCCAATCTTACGTCAATTGTCACTATTTTTTGCTCTCGCACACGGAGGTGGTGGTCACATTTCCTCCTGCTTGCACTAGGGCCCATAGTGTCCCACGAAAGCAACAAAAAAAACTGTAAATAGCCATTGCAAAAAGTCCAGAGTTTTAAAGCGCAGCCCTTCCTGCGGACGGAACACACACTTGGCAACCGCTGTTTGTGGAACCCAATATCCATCTAAAACTGTTTCTTTTCTAATCACTCTGCTAATAGTCTAATCGCACGACGTGCTGCAAAACCTGCAAGTTAATGGGTGCCCTGTCTGAGTGTATTTGCGTGCAGAAAAAAACCACACACATCACGGAGGGCAAAGAGAGAGAGGGGGGGTGGGGAGACGCAGAGGGCTCGAGCCAGCAGCATCCTGAAAGGAGCCCAGGCTGCCCCCCTCCCGCACTTCAACGAACCCCACTGCGCACCAGGACAGAAATTGGGAGGCGGTGCGGGGTTACTGTGCGCACAAGAGAGAACTTCCCACAAACTCTATACAGATGTTGTGTGCGAGAGAGGAGGAATCTTATTGCCCCATGTATGTGCACCATACGGAGAAATACTAATATTTGCTGAGAGAAAACATTATGTTTATACAAAATAAGTTGCCACAAAAACGAGGAGTCCAGTTCAAGAGTATCAATCTGCATCACGTAGTCATTTTTTCAGTCACCAACCGGCCATTCTGAAATGGCGGTACTATCCTATGAAAGGCACTGAAGTCCGATAAATTACCATCCACATGGTATACATATCGTTGTAGAAAAGTTTTAAAGAGTGTGCCAAAACTCTTGCTCAACTCACAGTGACATCTTGCCTTTTCTGTAGGCTCCACTGTGGTGGTGGCTGGGCCCCTACCGTAGGGGTTCTGCAAATCGCCCAGCAGCACTCCCCTGCCGAGACCGTCTCCATTCAGTCTAAGCGCATGGTGGTGGCGCGCGTCAGAGGAGCAAAACGCAGGTGCTGGCCCAGGGCCGTCATGGGTAGCGCTATAAGATTGACAGCCCTGGGACCCACAAACTGGGTACGCCGCTGCCATGCATCGCAGCATCACCACTATTATAGTAGGTGGTCCGTGCGTGCGTGGCGTGTACTGCAGTATTTGTTGTAAGCAGGTGCGCTTGCACAGTGCACTAATAACTGCACGTAATGGCCTGGGGCCTGGGGCGGACCACACCGCCGCTGCTAGTTTTGGAGTGGTGAGAGCCAGGAAGTAACTGCCGGTCTGAACTCCCGGTCCTGGACAGTGAAGCAAGCGTTATGTCCAAGAGCCCCAGTCAACTAATGCATACAGTGCTAAAATTAAAACTGCTAAGAAATCCGAAGTCTCAGTAAGTAAAAGTATGATGGATTTAGCACAGATCTCTTAACTAGGGGTGAATGTTTGATTTGCTCTGCATTCCGTCCATCATCTGTGTGTCTTTGGCTAAAGGGCAATCAGGCAGTGCCCAGAGGCTGCTCTGACAGGTCAGTGTGTGGCCTGTTTTATGGTCTGCTGGGCCGACTTTTGTTATTTATTAGTTATTTAAATAAACATTGCCTACAGTGAACACAAATCCATGCAGTATTCTATATCTTGCAAAACACCTACAGAGCCATCTTCAGTGCTAAACTGCCCATTTTGAAACACGGGCCGCTTTTTTTTAGCTTTCTAACTGACTAATAGAGGCCGCTTTTATTTTGGTTCATGGGCATATTTTCTGCCCCATTCCAACCCTGCATGTGTTTTATTTATTTCTATTGTGCCTTTTTAAATAGCAAACTGGATTGTCATGTCTCGCCGCCGTTCTCATTATTGCATTTGTCTTCTTCCCTCAGTTACACCAATAGTTATTGCAACATACATTGTGGAACGCTTCTTAAACAAGGCGACTTGACAACTGTCCCAGGTTGTGTTAACTCCGGGGCGCCCTTCTGTGTTCCTCCATCCTGTGTGAGTGTCGGGTGGAGGGCAGTGCATTTGCATGTGTGGGAGCGGCGCGTCCGCTTGGGGCCTTTTATGTTGATTCATCACTGCGACTGTCACAGTCACATCGATCACAGTTGTTCCAAAATGCAAGTGAATTTGAGACTGAGAGACTGCGTAGTGAAATCGTGCCCATATGAAACAATTTCCTTATTCCACTGACTGTTCAGAGTCTGGGTTTCTCCTGATTATGAAGCAGTGCAGAGAGGAGGCTGCAGAGCTGTGTTACACAGCGAAACCAGTTAGTCAGTCAGATTGGTGTCACCCCATGTGATGGGTGTCACCTGGTGCGGTCCGCACCCCCCGCACCCCCCTAGTGACGCCACTGGACAGAGGGAAGTACCCAGGAGATTTCCATAAGGTAAGGATAATGTATTGGAGTGGAGGCTTGAGATAACTGTAGGGCAAAAGGATGCATTCATGTGCTCTGATGTCGATGTAACAGCAGCATACTTGGTTTTACATACGCTGTTAAGTTCCTCCAGAAATGATAGATTTTGTGATGGGGCGGCTGACTGTGGAGGGGTGAAATCACTATTGGAACGGTCAATAGACAATCGTTCTCGGACTGTTCTTGCAGGTTGTTGGACAATAGGTGGTGGTGTCTTGATTAAATAGTGGACCATCGTCCCCTTAGCCATGTCCCTAGTCAAAGTAAAAGTTTTTCGGCCCCCCTTAAAAGACATAATGTAAGTAGCAACAGGCACCTACAGGGACTGGAAATGTCTTGACAAAAGTACTTTTACCTCTTTTAATTGCACGGCCAGGGGGGGTGGCCCGTCCCGGCCTCTTCTGGCCTCTGATGGCCTTAGATGGTCCCGCCCTTGTCCCGGGCTTCTCCCGGCGCCCTCCCGCGCGCTCCCGCGCAGCGGGGTCTACGCCTTCTTTAAATAACTCACTGATAGGTAGTCTAGCGGGTGGGCGGGGCCGGCAGGGAGAGCAGCCCAGCTGGTCCCAAGGGCGCGCAGGGACTCCTGGTCCTTGGAGTCCCTGCAAATGCTCGCAGCCCTGCCGGTAACTAACAGAGCACCCCTGGTGTTCTCTCCAGCTGACGCCTGTGTCAGGGGGCGATGCGGGACCCGCGCAGCGGGTCCTGCGAGGTCCAAAAATGCCGAGTCTGGCAGGAGGAAGAAGGAAGGCTCCAAGAGGCGCTGCAACCCCAGGCAGCGCGATGTCAGGGGGAAAGCACTCAATCCCAGGTGCAGGCAGTTTTTAATTCGTGAGCGGGCGGGCGGGGCTGGCAGGGAGAGCAGCCCAGCTGGTCCCAAGGGCGCGCAGGGACTCCTGGTCCTTGGAGTCCCTGCAAATGCTCGCAGCCCTGCCGGTAACTAACAGAGCACCCCTGGTGTTCTCTCCAGCTGACGCCTGTGTCAGGGGGCGATGCGGGACCCGCGCAGCGGGTCCTGCGAGGTCCAAAAATGCCGAGTCTGGCAGGAGGAAGAAGGAAGGCTCCAAGAGGCGCTGCAACCCCAGGCAGCGCGATGTCAGGGGGAAAGCGATAAGTACTCATTTGATGCTAATATTTATGGTTGGGAGTTAGTTTACATAAATGCAAGTGGCTAGTTTGGTAGGATGTCTCCTCCTCATCAATCCCACAGACCTGCCTGTTGCATTGGCGCATTTTTATTTGAAAGGGAATGACTGTGTCCATGGTACTGAAGTCTTTCTGGCCAGTAAACCCATCCACAAAATAATAGCACTATTTCCTATCTATAAGGTTTGTGAAATCGGCAAGCATAACATTGCTGTGAAATGTTAACGTTTCTAAAGTTGTTTTCTTCACTCGGACAGACCATTATCCCTTTCAAAATGTATGATTTGAATAGTGGCAGTTGACAACTCCAAATGGATGCCCTAACCATAAAGGTAGTGGCTGGGGCCCATGGCAGGTGAATTATGAATTACTGTTGTGCAATCTTACCAGTGGGTGGTTTTCGCTGGCCCATCATGGGGCACTTCTTATTCTCCAATCCCTTTTGTTGGAAAACCTAGCAATGGTGTATATTTGTATTGCACCAGCACACTACTCTGGATGCCTCGAAGCAGACTGGAGTATGTGGGTCATGGTCTACAGTAAATCTACTGCAGTCAAGTTTTTTTTTACTCTGGTTGAAGTCTCGCAAATGCCCTAGACACTGACTTGCTCTTTATCAGTGTTGATATTTGTATGCATTGATGATGGCATCGTAGTCCTCAATAAGTCGTAATGAAGACAAAGACTAAACATGGTAGATTGCTGATTAACATATTTTCTACAATTTGTTATGTCCTAGTAAGGCAAGATTCACTGTACATTGCCCTTCTGAGCAGATAACACACAATGGGCCATTTTCACTTCTACAAGCCATTACATCTTACTTGTTTTAGACTGTGAAACTGGGTGTTCTCAGTATAGTCCCTTGAGCTTTACACTGTATGCAGCTCTGTGGCTAGGAAATAAGTCGTGCTCTCACCAGAGACATCCGTGTGTCCCCAGCAGGGTCCGTGCGCTCCCGCATCTGACAGCTCTCCCGACCTCCGGACACCAGTGTGCATTGCGCCGCCGTACTCCACAGGGCCGGGGCAGCATTTTCGCACAGGCCGGCCCTGGGAAACTACACTTGGTGAGTAGACGCGTTATCTGGGGCGATCAGCTCCGATAGTAAACCCAGCCTCCACTTCAAGGCTCTAGGAACTGGGCAGTGCTGTATTAGTAGCCTTCACAACCACAAGCTCCGGCGCACCACAGCTAGACGTGCACTCATTACAGTCTGGTCCCTCTCGTCACTCCGTCACCCTGTTGTCACTGTCTCATCTTTCCTGCCCGCTCTGTCCATTCACCACAGGCAGCGTTTTATTTTCAAACCACAGAATCCATAAAGCTCCTCTCCACACCCGTCACTACCATCAAAGAGTAACGTTATGCCAGTGGTGTAACGAAACTTGAGGGGGCCCCCTTGCAAAGTACATGCAGGGAGCCCCCTTCATGGTCCGGGGACAGTCTGGAGCTCTCAGATCAGGGACCCCTCCTCCCAAGCTCGGCATTATTAAAGGTAGAGCTATTGGCATTGCTCATGACATTTCTTTTTGTTTTTTAATTTTTAAAACATAAATAAATGGTATTGTCATTTACAATGGCAATAGGTGAGCATTAGAGAGTAGTAGAGCGTATTCGCGGACACAGAGTCACACACACACAGACAGAGCCGCGCACACACACACAGACAGAGCCACGCACACACACACAGACAGAGCCACACACACACACACACACACAGAGGCTCTGTCTGTGTGTGTGGCTCTGTGTCCGGGAGTACTCTCTACTACTGTCTAATGCTCACCTATTGCCATACTAAATGACAATACCATTTATTTATGTTTTTAAAAAAAAGAAAATGAACAAAAATGTCATGAGCAATGCCAATAGCTCTACCTTTAATAATGCCGAGACCATTGCAGTATAAATGCTTGTTTCTTTTTCCTGTCTTCTTCCTCTGCCCTCTTATTCCTTCATATCTCGCTCATTCTGCCTCGCTCTAAAGCTCTTGTTCTCTTTCTTGCCCATGCCATTAGTCTTCTCACTCTTTCTATAGATTTCACATTTGGTAAGATCTATATGTCCTCCTCTCTTAACGTTCCCTCTTTCATATCTTCCATCTTTCTTCTTTTGTCTTTCTACTTTTTATTTCTAACATTACCTAACCTTTTAGTTCTCAAGCGCAGTCTTTTTTCTTTGCCAAACATCAGTTCACATGTTGTTTCTGTCAGTTTTCACTTTCTCCCTTTCACTCCTTTGTTTTATCTCCCTGCTTTCCATGTAGTTTCCTCACATTTCCTGATTCCTGTATATTCATTTCTCTCCATTACATAATACCTCTGTTGCCCGTTCTCTTCTTCCTCTCTGCTGTTCATCACTTTCCATACTTCCACTCATCATTTCCACTCTCCTCTTTTTCTTTCCTTCTACGCTGCTCTTTTTTCTCTCCATCTCTAGTCTTCTGCCTTCTCTCTATCACTGTCTAACCATCACCCAGGTGCTCATCCTCTATTTCTTCTAATCTCTCCTGTGGTCACTCTCATTCTGACACGCACTATCTGTTCCCGCTCTCTCAGTTTCACTCATTCTCTCTCCCTCTGTTTCAAACACATACACACGCACACAATTTCAAGTTCTTTCTCTCTCTCTTGATCCTCTTTCTCTGTCACCCTTTGCCCTTACTGTGTGTATTTCTATTCTGTTGCTCTTCTCTCATACTAACACAGTCTGTCTTTCTCACATTTATTTCTTCCCCCTACACACACACAACTTCTTACCTTAGTGTTCCATTCTCTATCTCTGTCTTCAATGCTTCTATATATATTATACTGATTTCAGACTCTGTCTGCACATTTTCTAATGTGCTCCATTGCCATAAATGAAGTCTGCCCTTGGAATCTGGCATCTGTTGATACTGCCCTTATCTTTTCCTTAGCTCTGGAATCCTCTGTGGTGATTTAAACTTTGTTACAGCTGCAGGTTGCTCTACTAAGCACTCTGCCCCAGCCCCACAAGCTTTTCTGAGACTTCTTACATGAGCACATTTATGTAGCATCATGCAAATGTTTTATTTTTTCATTCTTAAGTACCAGTCATCCATCTTGGAAATACAAATAAAAGTTTTCGAAAAATATGCCAAAATAACAGACACTGTATAACAATATAGGTGTACACAAAGGCACACATCATCATCCATATATGCATTTGATTTCTTAGAAAACATCTGGAGCCTAAATTGTTGACTGAGGAATGTATAGACTTAGGTTTTAATCCCGACTCTCTCACTTGAATACACAGGCAATCTTGGGCAAACCAGATAATCTTCATTAATGTGAATCCTAGCTGAATAGTCTGAAGAAGATGCAAAATAAACAGAATTGCCCCACTCACCTTGGTACCTTGTGGCATACTTGGGTGGTTAGTGTGACATACAATACTACACAGTTCCTCAACACACAATTCACTGCCACACAATTCAACACCACCCAACAAGTCACATAATATCACTCAACACAACATGATTCAACTCCACCTAATTATACTCTAATCAAAACCAGATATATGCACTCTATGCCACATAGCAACAATCAACATAAATACACTCCACCACACCTTGCCACATATTTACAATCAGCATAATTTCACTCAACGCCACACAGTTCAACGCCACACAATTCAGCTCCACACATTTCCACTCCACACCACATAATTTGACAACAAATCACATAATTCAACTCAACAACACAATTACACAAAACACTGCATACATCCAATCCACACCTCGGAATTCCACATCTTGCCATAAAATTCAACAGCACATCACATAATTAAATTCCACTCCTTACTTAATACCACATAATTACTAAGCACATTTTTATTTATTTATTTATTTAGTGTTTTCTATAGCTTGAACATGACCCAGTGTAGGGTATCAGAGCGCTTTACAGTAACGTTTCGTCAGTCATTAATGTTTCACACTTCAGTTTAGCATATAAACATATATACATTCAGTAATAAAATTGCCAAGGCGCAGTTAAAAAACAGGATAATCTTTGTAACATGACCCAGTGTGGGGTAGCAGAGTGCTTTAAAATAGCGTTTCATCAGTCATAATGATTTACACTTCAGTTTAGCATATAAACATATATACATTCAGTAATAAAATTGAGCAGTTTATAGACAGCAGACCTCCAACATAGTCTTATGGAAGAAATGTGCTCATATAGTACGATTTTGCTTCCTTTTTAAAGGTTACGATGGATGTAATTCATCTGATGTTTGGTGGCAGTGCATTCCAAATTCTCGGTACTGCTCCAGAAAATGCTTGGTCATACATCTTCTTCTTGCAGAAGCGAGCCGGTTTCAGAAGAAAGCCTGATTTGCTCCTAGAGGGTCGGTTACCTCTAGAGAGCGTAAGTTTCTGGGCCAGGTAACCTGGAGTTTTGTGGTCTATTGCATTATGAGTGATGCATGACAACTTGAATTGAATTCTTGCCTCGAAAGGCAGCCAGTTTAGCATTTTCAGGTGAGTGGAGATATGGTCAAATTTTTGGGATCCCGCAATCAGCCTTGTTGCTGCATTAAGACAATCTTTCAATGGGGCAGTTGAGATCTTGGGGAGCCCAGCCAGGGTAGTGCACCCGTATTCGATCCTTGATATGACCAGCGCTTGAACTGCAGTTTTTAGATCTGTTTTGTTCAGGAAAGGTTTAAGCTTTCGCAAATAGCTTAAGTGGAACATGGCGGTTTTTGCCATTGTATTAATATGTGCTAACATGTTCAGGTTTTTATCTAGGGTAATTCCCAGTGATTTGGTGGAATCTACAATCTTTGGAGTACAGTTCAGAGCAGTGATAAGGTTGGCCCATTCTGTTGACTTTAGTTTGCTTTTATGTGGTGTGATCAGTAGCAATTCGGTTTTCTGAGGGTTTAGCTTCAGGTGATCCTTGGGTAGCCATTGGAGGGTTCTTGATAGTGCATGGTTCATTGTCCTAATCGCTTCTGTTGATGCGACCTTGATGTACAACTGAGTGTCATCTGCATACATGTGGAAAGCGATGTTTGCTTTTTGTAATATTTCTGTGAGTAGTTCAACGTATAGATTGAATAGTGCCGGTGAGAGTGTTGATCCCCGTGGAACTCTGATTGTATTATTGGTTGAGCCAGAAAGAGTTTGGTTGACCATGAATTTTTGTGATCTGTTCTCAAGAAAGGAGCTGAACCAATTAAGGACTGTACCCTCTAGGCCCATTCTGTTTTTCATCCGATCTATAATTTTTTCATGGTTCACCGTGTCGAATGCGGATGACAGGTCCAGCAAGATTAGGAGGCAGGTTTCATTGTGGTCAAGAGTCAGCAGTGCGTCATCTACGATGTGCAAAATTGCAGTTTCTGTCCTATGGTTTGGACGGAAGCCCGATTGACAAACATTTAGCAGGTTGAACTCAGAAATGTGTTTACTCAATTATTGTTGGACACATTTTTTCAGAACGTTTGCTAACATAGAGTTGTTAGTTTCAGGTCTGAAATTGTTTGGAACATAGGGGTTCTCTGAAGGTTTTTTTAGCAAAGGAATGACTTGTCCTGTTTTAAGGCAGGCTGGGATTTGTCCTTGTGACAATGAGACATTTATGATCTTTGTCCAAAATGGGATTAACAGGTGGTTTAGGGAGGACAAGCACTTTGCTGGTAGGGGATCATTATAGTGGTTTTTGGGTTTAGTGGTCGACATGATCTTTGATATGTCTAATTTACTGACCACTTTAAAATCTGACCATCTGGCATTGTTTTTAGGTTTCTTAACTTCTTGTTGAACCAGTTCTTCATCCTCCGTATCCTTCCTACTTTCAATGTCTTCGGCTGCTTTTTTAATTCCCTCTTTAAAGAGTCAGCTTTATCTGTAACGAAGACCGAGAAATATTTAGGCTATTAATGTTGATGGCTGGTGCTACTTTAGCAGATTTATTAGATTGTTCTTTAAGAAGATCAAAATGTTTCCTGGGTCTATTCACTGCATTGTCCAGTTCTTTCCTAAAAAAAAGAAATAGTCTATGTAGGCTGTTGATAGTATGGAAACTAAGTCAAATTGAAAAAACGGGGGTCAATTGCTTACCCTTTCCTAAAAACAGTCTTTTTTAGATTTAATAATGCTTTTATTGTAAGCCTTCCTCGATTGTCTTAGTAGGGTTGAGTGGGGTGAGGATGGATGTTGTCGCCATTTGCGTTCTGATCGTCTCATTGATCTTTCTTCATTAAGGGCATCATTGAACCATTGGTTTTTGATTTTGTCAGTGACCCTTTTCAGTTTTAGAGGGGCTATGTCCTCGAGAATACTTGACATTGTCTTGTTATAGTGCAAAGTGAGGTCGTGGACGTCAACCATGCTCTTGGGTACTTGCAAATCAAATGAACTGCGTGCAGCTAATTTTTCCATATTCGTTCCTCGAGTGCCCCTGATCCATTTTTTGGGCTTAACAGCTTGTGAGGACGATTTTGTTTTCTTGAAGGGAATTTCGAATGTGATTACATGGTGATCGGACCAGTCACATGGTGTGATTACAATGTTCTCTATAGCTTTCTCTTTAGCTATGATCCAATCTAGGGTGGATCCTTTAGAGTGGGTGGGGAGATGGCATCCTTGGACTAACGATTGCTCTACCAGGAAGGTTTTAAGGATGGTAATTTGACTATCTACCTGATCTTCCTAATGGATATTAAAGTCTCCTATAAAGATATTGTTAGATTGCGGGTTAGAGTTGGTTGTACTGATATCTATTAGCTGGTCTATGAATTTGGTCTTTGTACCTGGGGGGTGGTAGAGTGCGTGGAGTTTACAGTTTTGGTTATCATCTGATCTAAGTGACATGCCCATATATTCACAAGACTCTAATGGGTCAGCATGAATTTTTGTGATGGAAAGGTTTGATCTGTGAATACAGGCGATACCTCCACCCTTTCCTTCATTTCTGTCCTGTTTCATAATCTGGTAGTTTGGTGGGACTAACAGGCGAGGACGTGTTTGATAGCCATGTTTCAGTTAAGATGATATAGTCTATTTCCTGGCTTAGTATGATGTCTGCTATCCCAGCCGCGTGTTTATTTGCTGATTGACAGTTGAGTAGTATACACCGCATGTGATCATGATCATTTATCCTAGCATAGACTGATTCTTCAGGCATTAATGTCACATTGTTAAGGTTGTTGGTATTAAGCCCTCTATCGTTGGATTGAGAAGTTCGGTCTCCTTTCGTTATGATTGTTTTGATTGTTTGGGTGTGATTTCTCCTGTCTTATTGAGAGCAGTAGGAGGGGGTTCATATGACGAAAGAATGGATAATAGTTCACTATTTGACAGGTAGTTGAGTTGAGAACGAGGACGGTAAATTCTGTTAGATGTCGCCATGGGGGTGGACCTGTGCTTAACTTGTGTTTCTCTCGAGGTAACCTGAAGGACCAATCAATCAATCAACAAATTTTTAAAGGCGCTGAGGGGGGGGGGGGGTGGGGGGGGAATGCTACTGCTCAAACAGCCGAACAGTCAGGTCTTGAGTTGTTTCCTGAAGGAGAGATAGTCCTGGGTCATCCATATGTGGGTGGGGAGGGAGTTCCATGTCTTGGCTGCCAGGTAGGAGAAGGATCTTCCTCCGACGGTAGATTTCCGAAATCGTGGGACGGAGGCGAGGGCGAGGCTGGCGGATTGGAGCTGGCGGGTGGGTGTGTAGAATGTGAGGCAGCTGTTGAGGTACTTCGGGCCCATGTCGTGGAGAGCCTTGTGTGTGTGGGTGAGGAGTCTGAACGTGATCCTTTTGTTGACGGGGAGCCAGTGAAGGTCTTTCAGGTGGGCAGAGATGTGGTTGCGGCGAGGGATGTCCAGGATGAGTCGTGCTGAGGCTTTCTGAATGCGCGGGAGTCTTTTCTGGAGTTTGGCTGTGGCTCCAGCGTAGAGGTTGTTCCCGTAGTCCAGGCGGCTGGTCACGAGGGCCTGGGTGACAGTCTTCCTGGTTTCGCTGGGGATCCATCGGAAGATCTTACTGAGCATACGCAGGGTGTTGAAACAGGATGATGAGACGGCGTTCACTTGCTTGGTCATCGTGAGGGAGGAGTCCAGGATGAAGACCAGGTTGCGTGCGTAGTCCGTTGGCTTGGGTGCGCTGCCCAGGGCAGGGGGCCACCAGGAGTCGTCCCAGGTGGAGGGAGATGGTCCGAGGATGAGTACTTCCGTCTTGTCTGAGTTCAGTTTCAGACGGCTGCTCTTCATCCATTCTGGGACGTCTCTCATTCCTTCCTGGAGGTTGGCTTTGGCGGGGTCGTTGGTGAGGGAGAGGATCAGCTGGGTGTCGTCGGCGTAGGAGATGATGTGGAGGTTGTGTTGGCGGGCGATGGCTGCGAGAGGGCTCATGCAGATGTTGAAGAGGGTGGGGCTGAGTGAGGATCCTTGTGGGACGCCGCAGATGACTTCGGTGGCCGCAGATCAGAACGGGGGAAGGCAGACTCTCTGGGTTCTTCCAGCGAGGAACGAGATGATCCACTGCAGTGCCACTCCTTGGATTCCGGTGTTGCTGAGGCGTTGTGTCAGGGTGTAGTGGCATACGGTGTCAAAGGCTGCTGAGAGGTCCAGGAGGATGAGGGCGACCATATGAAAAACCTTCTGTGCCTATCTTTAATAGCGGATAGCATAGCTTTGTAAGTCTTGCTAGTTTGCGAGCTGAGGTTTATAAAATCCCCATTTTTGTGTAAGGGTCTGGTTTTTCTCACGTCCGATCTGTGAAGCGTACTAGTGGGTTGTTGTGTGGGTGTCCCTGTCGGATGGCAAGTTTTGACTATCTCTGCCGTATCTGCATGTGTATTTGTAAGCCTGGAGCCGGGTTTGCAACTCCCTGTGATGTAACCCTGTGTGTCTCTTCCGCTATCATGATCAACTGGCGATCTTCCCAGCCATCTGACTGTTCCCCTTTCAGGGTCAAGATCAGTGTTAGGGGTAGGAAGAGAGCAATCCTCAAGAGGAGAGTCAGAGGGTGAGGCGAAAATTGAGCGTTTTGTGTTGTTGTCTCTAATTTTAGCCTTGCTAGCTTCTTGACACAATTGTTGGGGCTCCTCGTTGGGTGACATCCCTTTTAATGATAAGGTCATATTTGACTGTTGAGGTTCTAGGGTCCTGGTGGATTCCCTTATTTTTACTATCACTAGAGAAATTGATTTCCTGGGGTGATATTTGGGGTTCTACCCTGGTGTGTGTGGTAGCTCGTTTACATGCTCTACCACTTTCACTAGGCTGCGCATTATTGGTTTCCTGGTTTAGAGGTTGGGGTTCATCGGTGTTAGTATGGCCAACCGAACTAGCTTGACTATACTGTTGTTAGACACTCTCCCTGCCTATTTCCACCATATCCGGTAGGTTCCCATGAGGGACCTTGGCTTGAGTGATCATGTGTGGATTATGTCTTCCAGAGTTGACACTGCTGATGACCTGGTTTTTTAGTATCGAGAAGAATTCCTCAAAGCGTTTCAGATCTCTGTTGGCAGCTTGAATGAGCAATGTGCCATTTTTATAACATGTAATATTTAATGTTGCTCGCAGATTTCTAAACGGCGTAATGAGTAGTTTAGTTCCATGGGGAATATTCTTAGATTCCTGCATTTTTAGAGTTACTTAGTTTATTTCTCCATCTGGCCATTCTGTTTGTAAAGAAAAGAAAATCATTAATGATCATGCCTTTTTTACGTTTACAGATGGATCCAGAATTAAAGTTTCAGGGTTAGTTCTGAGAATTTTTTGTTTAAAGGATTTGGAAGAATTTTTTGTCAAACTGGTGGGGTCAATTATTGAATAAGAGTTCAATCCTTCTGGTTTTAGATGGTGCTCTGCCGTGTTTCAGACTAGAGAGATTGTATCTTAATTTACTGTATGTGCTACTGGAGATAGAGTGCACTTTCCCCAGATTTTTCTGCGTAAAGCCAATCCAGTGAGACAGTAAGAGATCAGGTTTTAGTTTTAATTAAATACAGAAACTCTGCCCCTACCAAAATGGCTGCCAAGGTAGTTTCCGGCTGGAGTGGAGTTAAGTCCTCTGTCTTTGTTAGTTGATCAGCTTCCATGGTAGTCCTTTGCTGATTTCTACTTTACTCATATCGCAGTCCATAGTTAATTTCTACTCCACCCTCTAGCAGTAGTCCTCTTAACTTCTACACAAGAGACCCTCTTGCTACATGAGCATATTTAGATCACAAGTCCTATCTCAGTTTTCATCCTATGCCATTTTGTGCAGTGCCCGACTGCTTTCATCAGATCAAATCAAAAGCTCCTTAAAATGGTGTCTGCACCATTTAAATACTAGACCATCATAAGTATATTCCAGCTTTTTGCAAATAGCCCAGGTGTGTTGCAATGTTCCTCACAATCCTAAGATAAGGGTTCACCTATCCTGCGTTTAATATTCATTATCCAAGCCTTTCCAGTCCAAAGCTCGGTCCAATCCCAATCCCCATTCTCAGCACCACTCTTCTCTTCAACTTCCAAAAGATTTATTTTCTACCCCTCCCACCAAAACAGGCAGACCAAATCTCCTCACCGCTATGACCTTCCTGCGTGTCCTCGCTGCATGGGGTTAAGACCAGGCTCTTCACGTTGTTCTCCGTGTCCACCGCCATCTTTGTTCCTTTCTTTACAACATTTCTTCACAGTGCAGCTGTATTCATAAACGATGATTCCAAGGGGCTCGTCACAGCCCTGTCTCGCGCCGTAGTCAAGGTTGCTTGACCTCCTCCTCACCCTGCGATCGATCTTCCAGTGGCTGGGACTCGTCTCTGCCCTGCTTCACGCTATTCCCCTTATGCTCAGAGGTCGCTAGAGGACCCCATTCTTGTACTCTCCCCGCAGCCGTGAATAGCCTCCCAGCAGCTGGGGGCTCTCTGGTGTAGGGTGAGTCCTAACAGACCGAGACACCGTCAGTGTTGTCTGAGGTATATCCAGGCTATCAGAGCATGATTGAAGTGCATCAACCATTCAGTAGGTTGATGTACTGCTCTCTGTAAACACCAAAGTACTGTCTCAGTTACATGTATTGCTTTAGCAGGCGTCTCATTCACCTTATGCATGACTGCAAAACCTGAGTTGTTCTACAGAAACAGAGAGTCAAAGTTTTAAGTCAATTCTATCTGACAAACTCAGTCAACTAGGATCTTGGGGATCTATTAATGTTATGCTATGTTAATAAAATGTATAGAGCCCACAAATACCCGGAGGTGTCTTGGCACTGAAAACTACAAGTAAGCCCAGTAAACTAATTCTGAAATAACCATCTTTAAAGACCTTTTCTAAAAGAGGCAAGCGAGCTCACAGCTCCGATATCCATAGGAAGCGTATTCCATAATTTAGCTGTGCCATAAGAAATGCTTCAGCCTACCCAAATGGAGGTGAGAATCCTCGAAACCATCATAAGTCTAGCACCAGTGGATTCTAGCTGCCTGGCAGGATGGTAAAAGGTTTTTAGGAAACACTGGTCCGGTTATATTCAGGGCCTTATATGCTAAGCACAGTGATTTCGACTTGATGCAATTTGCCACAGGAAGCCAGTGGAGTCTCCGGATTTCCTTAGAGACTGGCTCATACTTAGGGATATTAAATAAGAGTCCTGCTGCAGCATTTTGTACCATCTGTAGTTTATATTATATTGTTTCTGCATATTCAGGTAGAGTCAATTGCAGTAGTCTAATTTTGACAGCACAAGTGCAGTCACCACCGTCCTCCTGGAGTCGATGGGGATATAGGGCAGAATCTACTTCATTAAAGCCTCTAGTAAAGATAGCCAGCATAGTATAAGAAAGGCCTGAATTTTCATGCTCTTCTTTGGAAAAGTAATGAACTGAGACACAGAATTTGGCTTTGAAGAAGCAATAGAAGAACTCTCTATTGACCTCTGTCTTCATACTATGTCTGGAAGTTTAGAAAGGGATCACCTATTCTTCTTATGGTTATTGTGGTAACAAGATGAGGATATAGTTCTGGAGCAAGACTTCGAAAGAATCCTTATCCTTTTTGATAAGGAATTACATTTCACTGCAGCCTCCATCAATTTAGCCTCATGTTTACATAAGGCCTTACTGCTACAAGGAGCAGTTCCAGGCATCATGGTCTAGATCCAGGGACCAAAGACAGTCCCTATTTAGATCAGTCACCAACATTTTTGATGACAGGGTGAGCAGGATTTGAAACCAGACCACTTTGGAGGCAACATTTCACACAAAAACAATTACAAAACATTAAAAACAATTGGTGCGAGACTTGCCAACAGCTCCAGAACTTGCATCTGAGGGAAAAAAAGTGATGTCACTGCAGTGCCAGAGACGCGAAACAGCCTCAATAACAAAGCCTGAACTGAACAACGAAACCAGAACAACGACCTGTATATGAACCACGACATCAACCACGACTTACAGAAACAACAAAACACCAAACAACAAATTAAATGAACAATGGCCTCCTTACTGGCCAATAGGTGGCACATTCATATATGTATATATAGGTCAACGATTATAAAGTAAATGGTTTGAGAGTGTTTATAAGTCTTTTCAAGTCTGGGTCCACTCCTGGTAGGTAACCATGACTCCATAATGTAATTATATACCGAACGTGCATTAAACCGACCATCGAACAGCATGAGAGTGGGGTCTAGTCACTTCATATCACGTTTCCAAAATCACGATTTACCAAAATGATATGGTATTCATGTTATACACCTAGTAAAAGTGAAACACTCACTGCACTTTGTATCGATTAGAAACGCGAAGCCCGTAGTGTATACATATTCCACTACCGGTGCTAGAGATCCAACCTGCCTATGCAAGGGAGAAACAGTTGTACAGTGCGCTTTCTATGCACAGCGGCAAACATGTATCAGACAGTAGAAACCCGGATCACCTTACAAACACATACAGGCATCAGGATTCAGAACTATTCAGGGAAACCACCAACATTTCATTACTTCACCTGGAGCTGACCCAGGCAGGGCTCACAGATCGTACACCAAGCCTAGACTACAAATGTCACCCACCAGGCACGTGCACTGTCACCTCCACAGCTGCACAATATGTGTGGAGGAAGCATGCCTTGCAGCTGCTCACGCTACATGTGAGGACATTTTCACTGATGATGTGGAGGGCCATCTACTCACGGTAACACTCCGGTAATGATTGGAAAAAGAATATTGTGCCCAGCTGAGGAGTTTGTGGTGGCGTTTTTTAAATGCTGAGGTCTGCCCGGTACTTTTTAAAATCAGCGGTGAGTGCACTTTAAACATAGCACAAACATGCATTCAAACTGCTTATCTCGAGCCTTAGGAGCCGTGTAGGAGGCTGGATTCTTCTCTTTTGTTCGGCGTGACATTCCATGGAGCTGCGCGCCGACTCAGTTGTGGATGTTTCACCCTGTTTTCATCTGACACGTGCAGAAAGCAGGTTGCTCGTGGTATGTTCTGTGTTGCACATAGAGGAAGATTCGGAATATATGTAAATTAAATGTTTTTTCGTGGTTCAGGAAGTCATAGTTCAATACATTAGTGGTTTGCCTTTGATCGTTGTTTAGTCTTCGTGGTTAAGACACTCGTGATTTCTGAGGTAGTTGTTTGATCATACAACCGCAAGAGACTTATACGTATGGACATGCTACTTCTGCCACTCCATCGCAGCACTGATCAGGATTTCATTGAGGCCACCTAGCACCAGTGAAGAAGAATGCATTAAAAAGTTCTGAATCAAGTCTAACTTCTGGTGCTAAAGTTCACTTAAGGAATCCACATGAGCAAATAGACATTCAAATTTAGCTCTACCCGTTATTATGTACACCTGGGTATGAATATATACTCATAGGATGTGGCTAGCCACTGGAGTTAAAACCTTAGGAAAGCTATGGAAAGCCCAGTCATTTCAATGACCCGAAAACTGTGGGTCCAATTTAATATTGTCTGCCAAATTGTGCCCCTTTTGGATGAAAAGGAGTAAGGTTGTGGCTGGTGTAGCACTTAATGAACATATCTCTCTTACACCAGGCAGTTACATTGGCTGCCTGTGACACCAATAATCAGGTTTAGATTACTGTCAATGGTCCTGATGTGATCCATCAGACACCAACAGCTGTGGAAGGGAAATTAATCATAGTAAATGCTTTGAGGGGATGATCCACTGGTCAACAGTAACAGTGCTCTTCAAACGAATCCTTAGAGGAAAGCC
The DNA here is from genome assembly GCF_964263255.1 of Lissotriton vulgaris. Lineage (NCBI taxonomy): Eukaryota > Metazoa > Chordata > Amphibia > Caudata > Salamandridae > Lissotriton > Lissotriton vulgaris. The sequence continues at coordinate 804,697,837 of NC_141695.1, read as the reverse complement.
GCCTGATGAATACAAATAGCAGATTTTGAAAACGTTTACGTTTTTAAACATTCAAGAAGTATTAGTTACTGGTTTCATGGCTAGTTGCCCCTCCTAGGGGTTCACTACCCACTTTCAAAGAACGTCAATGGATACAGTAAGACCTGCTGATGTACTAGCTAATGAAAATTGTGCCCAATCCATCTGACTAGGAGGAAAAGTTGTGTTTTGAGGCATACAGTACTTGACACACACTTATGAGTAGGGGCAGAGGAAAAAGGAGAGGGTGATGGGAGGAAGGGAGAAAATACAATGAGAAAGAGGGTGAAGAAGAAATAAAGAGATGAACTCCTACAATCCGTTGATTTACACACCTCACACAGCTAGAAGATTACTGGGTCGCCATCATCTCTGAACAGGCAAGCAATCTAACACAGTGCCACTGCACACCATGCCACAAAATTCCACTCCACAAATCCCCACCACAGTATTCTACGCCACAAAATTCCACAACAACTCCAATCCAAACCACATATTCCACTCCACACCACATACATTCACTACACATGAATAAAAGATATTGTCATTTACAACGCCAATGGCTCTAACGCCCTCATGCCCTTTTTCCCCCCTCTCTCATGTGTTCAACTTCAGGTCTTCAAGCACATTTTCTGTCCCGTACCTTTTCAAGGTTTTGGTCCCTCAATCCCACGCTCTCCTCCTCTTCCTGGGGGATCTTCTGAATACACAGGTTCACTCCCTCTTCATGCGTCTGTCATCTGCGCTCCCCTTCTTTCGTCCTTTCTCACACACTCTTTCTGCTCCTCTGTCTGGAGTTCATTCAGCACTTTGTGCACAAACTACCTATCCCTCTCTGTCTTGCTGCCTATCTATTCTGTGCAGCTCTCCCCCTATCTACCCACTTTGCAACATAATTCCACTACACAAATCCACTCCACACCACACTGTTCCACCCCACAAAATACGACGACTAACAATTCCAGTCCAACCCACATACTTCCACTTCACACCACATACATCCACTCCACTCCAAACCAAAACACATGAGTAAAAGACATTGTCAATTGTCATTTATAACGCCAATAGTTTTAACTCTTGCAAATACGAGACCTTTTGGCATTGCCAATGCTTGTTTTTACTTTCAGCCAGGGTTGGAGTAGCCTATAGGAAAATCAGGCAGTTGCTAACGGGCGGGTCTTACTGGTCAGTGTGTGGGTATGTTTTCTGGCTGCTTGTGGGCTTGTTTTATGGTCAGCAAGGCCGTTTTTAGGCTGAGCCTAGCAGCAGCGCGCATGCATTGCTAACTCTGCTAGGTCATTGGCTTGTGTCATTGTCCTTTAAAATGTTGGCTTTTGATTGCTATAGAGGCTTGTTAGTCCTGCCTTGGTACCGCCTTGTCTCCATTTCTTGACGCCCATAAGGACTTGACCTTTTATTTTGCTTGTTACACGGTCTGTGTTATAAATGGATGAGCACTATTTTCTATATTGACTAATGCTTTGCTTGCAGGCTGATTGCGAACACAGACATTATAAACAGCGCAACAAGGCTTCAACAGCATGAGCGTAGCAGCCTTTTCTTAAGTGGCCCATACCTAGGGTGCTATTGGTTTTCCGCTTAGCTACAAAGCCACTGCTTTAGGAAACAATCAGTGTTGAGGACTGCAAATCTAAATGTGCAATGTTTGCACAGCGCTTAACGTGGCATAGGTCTGATTCAGGGTGGTGCTAATTATACCAAAGAATCGAGCTAAGAATAGCAGGATGAAGTGATTTGCCCACGATCACATAGTTTCAGAAGCTAGCGTCAGAACTGAGATCTAGTTATCGAGTGGATGCCTTAAAAACCCCATTAACAGCGGCCTGGTTAATTGCAATGTGTACAGTAACTTGTTACTTCTCCATTTATCTGGCCGCTCATAATGAGGGCCAAAGACGAAATCTGCTCTTCAATCAGCAGAATATATAAATCAACAGCAAGTAGCTCCATGTTGTGTTGTTTCAGCCATCCTGCACATATAGCCAACAGAATACTGCATTCTGGGAAATGCCGTTTTCCTTGGATAATTTGAACTCTGGTCTCGAAAATGACAGCCGGCAGGACTCCTTGCTGTCACACTTACCAAGGTCCCGCTTTGCCGCTGAAGGAGACGAGGTGAAAACTCTTTTGCGCTGTCACATCAAAACTCTGGAATCGCACAAACCAGCACATGGAGTGGAGAGCACAACAGCCCCCGTAGAACAAAGGCTTCTGAACACAGCTGGGTCCAATCATCCCACCAACTCGGAGCCATTTTTCATACCATTTCAGGTTACACCAGCAGGAAACTCAATTGAATCAGAGACGACATTTTTGGGTGTGAGATTAAAAATGAAAGAAATCAAATATTTACATACTGTGCTACTTTGAAAAATGCCTGGGTTGATATATCAAAGCAAGATTCAATATAGACACAATGGAAGCTATATTATATATTGACTTGCCCAGCCGGGCAGTGGTCCAATGTTTAATTTTCAACAATAATTTCCAGAAAGATTACCTTCAACAATTTCTTAGAGATGGGCACAAGCCTGTACCCAAACATTTACAGATTGCCATAGTTAGCAGAGTGGACAGAAGGTAAGGCAAGATTCTTAGGCAAAAGCTATTATATTCTGTAAGTATACCAATAACAGAACTTTCATTCACACCATTACTTAAATTACAGAAATTAATACACAACACAGTATATGGTGTAGTAAATGTCGACGGCGTTTCGATCCCATTACAAGGTTACAAGGATCATCATCAGGACTGAATAAAGCCTAATTATTCCTAGCCATGATAGCCTAAAGGAGAAGGAAAAATGAAGAGAATTGTCCAAGGGAGGACACATGTTAGGGGAAGCTTCAAGCTTAAACTGTACATAATCTTGACAGTAGAACATGAGTGACATTCCGTGTCGCCTTATGGGCCTAAATGAACAGTTTTGTGCACACGACGTGAGGTGCAGTTTATATCCAGTTTAAGGAGAATTAAAAACTACCACTGTAAGGCAGAGAGCCTTATAGAGCTTGAGACCAAGAATTGCCGGCGAATTTTCAAAAAAGAAACATCCATATAGTTTCCTTACTTACTTAAAATTGCACAAAGTGAAAACATGAGACATAGTACAGTAAAATCAATACCCTCCGAACCTACATGCACAAGGGCAGCCTTAAATTCAGCAATTTGTACATATGGGAGTCCAACAGTGATTGTGACAAGCCCCGTGATTGAGACTGTGGGAAGAGTTGCAACGGTGCAGATTGCGATGTGGGGAATCTCAAAAAGTGGAGGGTGGCAGCCTCTACACTGTATTCGTGGACCTGAGGGCAGCGTTCAACCTGGTCCCGAGGAACAAGCTGTGGGAGGTCCTTGCTAAATTGGGGGTTCCCGAAGGTCTTTTGAATATGATAATCCGCCTCCATAGCACTAACTTTGCCCAGGTCAGATGTGGTAGGATGGGTGCATTGTCCAAGAGGTTCCCCGTTGGCAGGGGGGTAAGGCAGGGTTGTGTGCTTGCACCAACCCTGTTCTGCCTCTATGTCAACGGGGTAATCACCCACTTAGCGGGTGTACCCAACTCTGACGCTCCAAAACTGGCTGCTGAAAGGGTGCCAGCCATCATGTTTGCCGACGACACACTGCTACTATCAAAGTCGGCAAAAGGCATTCAGCGCATCCTCGACGGCTTTGTGGACTTCTGTGAGGCCCATGGATTAGAAATCAACGCCATCAAAACGAAATTCATGGTCCTCAACCCCCCATAGAAATTCCATTTTAGTCCAAGCATTGCACACATCAGGCTTGAAAGAGTAAAAACCTTCGAATATTTGGGCATTGTGCTAAATGACAAACTTACCTGGAGCACACACCTGGAGAAGGCAGCACTTAAATTGACCCAGCATTCGGGGGGCATAATGAAACTCTTGGCAAGCAACAAATCTTCAATCAGGCCCATTGGACCTCCATTGCAGATATACAAATCTCAGGCCAAGGGGGCTGTCATCTATGGATCTGAACTTTGGGGCCATGATAAAACATCAATGCTCTTGAAGGTGGAAAATAAATTCATTCGCAACCTTGTTGGGCTACCACCGAGCACTCCCCTTGTCCCCCTCAGGATGGACTTAGGCCTATGCCCGCTCGATGAGGATCTGGCCCTACGCCCACTGGCCTTCTGGCGTAGACTATGGACAACTACAGAATTGGCCAGCTACAGAGAAGGACTTCAGGAGGTCCTTGCTATCCCAGGTGCTGGAAAAATTAAATGGCTTAATTCCATCAAACTAGAATTGGAGGCCCTGGGTCTCTCAACAATGTGGTCTGATCCTTTGAACACGTGCCATACCCTTTCTAAAAAGGAACTAGTCAAGTCATACCGTGAAAGCAAACTTTTCTTGCTACTTAATCATCAAAATCTCGGGACTCTGACAGCTTCCTTTTTGTCCCACAAGGCTAACTATAACATGGAACTAACTCTGGATAAAATGTATCCCTCCGTACTGAGGAAACTATACCTTCAGTGGAGACATGGGTCTCTCCCCATTAGAACTCTTACATCTAAATGGAGTGACGATGCAAGCAGCACTTGTCCAGCGTGCAGAATTTCGGATGAAACTGAGCTCCACATCCTTTTTTTCTGCCCAGCCTATCGAGAGATCCGAAGGTACTGGATTGCTCCCCTATGCAGGAATCTGGGATTTGCGAGGTGCCTGGCCGCCTTTAGAGTCTTAAAAACTGATCTGACGGACCATATTGTGTTTGCTATGGCCAAATACTTGGGCGCTCTCTGGTCTATCAGAAGGAAATGTCTTAAAGTGCAGACTTGAGTGCAGACTTGATTTTCAGTATACAAGGATTTTTGCTAGAGATGCTTTTATGAATTTTATAACTTGCTGTATAAATCATTTAAATGAAATGTTTTAATGTGTATCACAAACGTCTTTTATGGTAAAGTTTTACCGAAATAAAGATATTTTGAAATTGAAATTGGATATAAACTGCACCACACGTTGTGTGCACAAAACTGTTCATTTAGGCCCATAAGGCGACACGGAATATCACTCATGTTCTGCTGTCAAGATTATGTACAGTTTAAGCTTGAAGCTTCCCCTAACATGTGTCCTCCCTTGGACAATTCTCTTCATTTTTCCTTCTCCTTTAGGCTATCATGGCTAGGAATAATTAGGCTTTATTCAGTCCTGATGATGATCCTTGTAACCTTGTAATGGGATCGAAACGCCGTCGACATTTATTACACCATATACTGTGTTGTGTATTAATTACTGTAATTTCAGTAATGGTGTGAATGAAAGTTCTGTTATTGGTATACTTACAGAATATAATAGCTTTTGCCTAAGAATCTTGCTTTACCTTCTGTCCACTCTGCTAACTATGGCAATCTGTAAATGTTTGGGTACAGGCTTGTGCCCATCTCTAAGAAATTGTTGAAGGTGTTCTTTCTGGAAATTATTGTTGAAAATTAAACATTGGACCACTGTCCGGCTGGGCAAGTCAATATATAATATAGCTTCCATTGTGTCTATATTGAATCTTGCTTTGAAATTCCTCTATGCATGGGACCACTGTTGCTCACACTATTATGTTCCCTGAGGTCCTGTGCTGACTCGATTGGGTGCCCTTGTTGTGTTTCATAAATGGGTTGATATATACTTCATGCGTTTTTCGAGGCTGTGACTGCCTGAGCTTTTGCATACATGCCCCTTGGCCAACAGATGATGCTGTTTTGCATCAAACTGACTGTTTTGTTGGAATCAGAGGCACACCAGCATGACCAGCTGTGAAAAGGAGCGAGGCGGGATATTCTGTAACTATAGGAAGGGTGCAGGGCTGCGAGGAAACTCAGCGAAATCCTCTTTTTCTGTTCTTAGATCAGGGCTTTAAGGGGGCCGGGTCCTGCAGTTCTACAGTGCCATTATCTGCAACTTCTCCCACCCACAGTCTGAGCATGCATGAATAAATAAATCCACAAGACCACTTTTGTTATGGAAAATATTGCTGCAGGTTTATTCCATACAAAAGTATGCAATATGGTGGGTTATCTTACGGCCGATCCAAGGGCAGGCAGCTTTACCAACCTATGCTGCCCCGCCCGCCTGATGAGCCAGCACTGTGGGACACCCAATCAGTGCTACACCTTTTTGTGATCCTCCGGATCACGTGACACGTTGGTCTCTTATTACTCATGCCCTTTTCAGGGCGGAGCGGAGCAGGGCAAACCCCTGGTTGGTCAGGGCCCCAACTGCCTGAAGGACTAACAGGGCACCATCGCGGTTTTCCAGGAACCTGCCCTGAGGCTCCTGGTCTTTGGCTCTGGCACCCCTACTGTGCCATGCAGAGATACCCTTACTGTACCCGTCTGCCGCAGAGGTACCCTTACTGCACCTGTCTGCTTCCAGATCGCCCTGTAACTCGTCCACAGCTCTGGAAGCGGCCCCATCGCCACCAGAGTCCCCCCCACCAAAACAGCTAATTTCTGACCTGCAACCTGCTTTCTAGGGCCTTGTGCATGTCCAGTGGAAAGTGTCCATGCCCACCTGTGACAAATGCACCCCATGTTTGTCAACCTAACCTAGGTGTACGCCTGGATGGCAATGGTGACAATGGACCCCATCTTTAGCAAAGTAGCCTTTAGCATTAGCCTGAATCAGCTCGTGTCTGATGAAACCCAGACCCCTCTGGTCTACAAACTTACGCCATGAACAGTTCCTTCTTACAGGGATGTTCAACGGCCTCTTCTGACTTAGCTCTGTGCCACCTCTGCTGGGGATCATCTCAGACCACCAGAGCTCACATTGACCCATGTAGTTGCTGACCTCACCAAAACGGCACATTTCACAAATGCAATCGCTCATTTCAAAGGCCTCCTGCAAATCTAAGGGCAGTGATCCCTCCCTACTGGTGATAGATGAAACCCATCTTCATCACAATAGCCCTTGACGTTAGCCTGGATCAGCTAGTGTCTGATGAAACCAAAGAACCTTCTGGCCTGTGAATCTTGCGCCAAGAACTATTCACTCTCCTGCGGGAAAGTTCCACTGCCTCACATGACCTAGCCTCGTGCCAACTCTGGGCGGGACGATGTCAGACACCAAGGCTCACATTGTCCCATCATTTTGCTGATCCCACCTAGCTGCCGTCCTTCTAGCACCGTGTGTGCCTGAACCCCTGTGTCCCCCATCTATGGGACAGCAGCCAACTTGTTAGGTAACCGCTCATACCTCCGCCTGCCTACTTTGGCTGTTCGGGCGAGGAGGATTATGCTTAACCTTTGCAGTCCCTTTGCTTTCTAAATCATGACGCACAGGAATGTTCATAACTAGCAGTATGTGACAATGAGCAAGGGTGCCCTCCTGCCTTGCCATGCATCCCTTATTCCTTATGGGAATTCCGCCAGCCCAGTTTCCTCTGTGGTGAAACCCCTAGGCATACCAGCTAAGAGAATCTGTCTGATATAATTATTATTATTATTATTATTATTAAAGGCTTTTATAGCGCGCTCTATTACTAAAAAAATAGTATCCTGGCGCGTTGAAGGCAGAGCAGTATGGGAGAGGACAAATATCTAGAAACAGAAATAGAAAAGAGAAAAATTTAGACTGTAATATTAAAAAGGTGAGTTTTTAGTCCTTTCTTAAAAGAGAGTCGATGCAGTTTTTAAGTGGAGGGGAAGAGCGTTCCAGGATTTTGCTGCTCTTACTGAGATTGATTGGCCGCCAAGTCTGCAATATTTAAATTTGGGAACGGACATTTGGCACAGGTTGGCCGATCGCAGAGGGCGATTAGGGACATACAAACAGAACCTTTTCCTCAAGTAGACAGGGCCAGTTTGATGAATAGCTCGGTAGGCCAGCACTAGAATTTTAAACAAAATCCTGTGGGCAACTGGAAGCCAGTGGAGAGCACATAGCAGGGGACGAGCACTGGAACGCCTAGGAACATTAAACAGGAGTCTGGCAGCGGCGTTCTGAATGACCTGAAGGCGGTGAATCAGGTATGCCGGCAATCCACAGAACAGTCCAATCGAGTAATCCAGCCTAGAGAGAACTAAGGCACGAATGATAGTCTCTTTAGCTTCTTTCGGTAGGAAAGGAAAGAACCTACGTAAAGTTTTTAGGGTAGCAAAACAGACCCCCGTGAGTTTCTTTATGTGGTCCTCAAACTTAAGGTTCTTACCGAACCAAACTCCTAAGTTTTTCACTGGGCCAGATGTGGCTTTTGGTGGGGGTAGGTCAGCAGGCCAAAGACGCTCACTAAAATCCTCAGGAAAAGAGCCGTACAGCAGGATCTCGGATTTACTTTCATTGCATTTTAGCTGGGCATGTGCTAACCATTGAAAAACAGAGGACAAACATAGTTGGGCCGCCGACGTATCTAAATTATCTTTAGACCAGGTAAACAAAAGCTGTGTGTCGTCGGCGTACGCCATAATTTTAGCCCCCAACTGTTCAGCAAGGTAAATCAAAGGGGTAAGGTAAATATTAAAAAGTAAAGGGCTTAAAATGGACCCCTGGGGAACACCTGTAGAAAGTAGTTTAGGGGTGGAGGCAAATGGAGGCAGCCAAATTTGTTGTGTGCGGTTATTTAAAAATGAAGTCAGCCAGTCAAATGCAGGGCCAATAACACCAATATCGGCTAGTCTGGCGAGTAAAAGGGAGTGAGGCACCGTATCGAAGGCAGCAGAGAGGTCTAGTAAGATCAGAGCCGCTCTGCCACCTTCGTCAAGACACTCCCGAATAGCCTCCGAGATTTCGACTAAGGCCGTCTCGGTACTATAGGCGGCCCGGAAACCAGACTGAGCTGGATGTAGGGCCTCTGTTGATTCAACAAATTTATCCAGCTGCTTGAAGACAGTCTTTTCGCAGATTTTTGCAAGAGCTGGGAGCAGAGATATAGGCCGGAAATTAGACGGCGTGGCCGGATCTAGTCCATTTTTTTTTAGCAATGGGAGCAATTTTGCTTGCTTCCAGCAAGCGGGGACAGTAGCCGTAAGAAGCGAAAGGTTGATGAGCTGGGTGACCTCATTTCCCACTGTTTCCGCTAAACCCGCAAATACTCTAGCCGGGCAAGGGTCAGAAGGAGATCCTGATTTTAAAGCAGCAACAATAGAAATGATGTCAGAATTTAGTTGGGGGGTGAATTTAGCCAGTTGCTCAGTGCGTGGAGGCATTGAAGGAAGCAGAGTAGTTAGAGACGATGTGGGGCCATTACAAACATTTTGCAGATCCTCCTGGATTTTAACAATTTTTTCAATAAAAAACTCAGATAGTTCTTCACACCATTCCTTCGATGTAGGTAACAAAGGTTGTGACGCACAGGGAGATACAAAACTTTTTACAATCGTAAAGATTTCCTTACTATTGTTGTTCGCTTTATTAATACGTCCTGCATAGTAGCTACGTTTGGCAGATCTGATGGCTGCATAATACTTTTTTTGCGCAGCCCGCACAGTGCGCACTGAGCGATATGGTGCCTAACATTAAGGATTGACTAAGTCCTACCTAACCCCCATTCTAGAATATTTCCGAAAAGGGGGGCAGGGGCATTCACACTGCCCACCCTTGGGCATCCCCATAGGTGGAAAATTACTTGCTTCGCTAAATTTGAATCATTGTTGATCACTCGACGTGCCAAATGTTCTTTTACATAGTAGCCTTTTGTGCTTGACATCTTGTTTCCCCATTTCTTGGGACGGCAGCACACTATGTTGGCAGACAGCATCACCACCCAGCGAGACTACCATAGCTAACTTGGTGGGCATTTGATCTTAACTGCAGGAACATGTCACCTACCCTTGGTTCGGAGTGAACTTACTTCCCCCGTTGACCAGACGATTGCACAAACCCCTTTGATTGCAAAACCCTGGTGAACATCTTAATGGTATCAAAGCTGGTTCGAAAATATATATGTCTTGTGCCCACTATTGGAGACACCTCACCCTTTCGTGCAATTACAACTTAGGCAGCGCACCCCGCTTGCCTAACTGCCGTCGGATCACAGATGCACAGTACCTTCTGTCCATCTCTGACCCTGGATGCTTTAAACCTGCCAAAGTGACAGAAACCAAGATTCCCAGTCCCCTGTCTAGCTGCAGTACACCTTCAGTGGGTCCGCTATCAGATACCACAAACCGCATTGGTCATGCAAACTTTAAATACACAATTTTCACCTGGATGTACCTCTAAATGAGACAGGCTCCACACAGCTGTAAGACCGGAGACACACATATATGTATTGTGCCCACTATTGGAGACAACTCACCGCTTCATGGAGTGACAACTGCACAGGTGCCTGCACAAGTCACCCAACAGACAGGTTGGCCCTGATTACCTTGTGTTCTGGTGCCAGATTTGGAAAGAGCCTTGCCTCCACTTGCTGCCCCATGGGAAACACCCAATGCCCGTGCTCTGGCCGCAACGCTGCGATGCCCTCGTGTAGCATTGAACCCCTGGTCAACTAAGAGTGCCACTCCAACTACTTAAACCTACACCTTGACCATGGGTGGAGTCTAGCTCTCCCCAAACTTCTGCTGGTGTAACCCTTGGACATGCCTCCTGTTAAGTTCAATTTAGTAATTCATGGCACTGACAACCACAAGGGCCTACTGCTGGGCTGTGTAAATGCGTCCCAGGGTGACCTTAAATAATTGACTTGGTGTGGATGGGTGCTAACATTACCTGCCTTAAGTGCAATCCCTTTGACAATCACTCCTGACAAGATGTGTCAATGCAAGTAGAAGCAAGAGTTATCCAGCCCGCCTTACTTCCTGTCCCTGTTATCTGAGTAAATTAGTGAAAGATGAACGTTTGAAATAGCAGCTGATACTGTTGCTTACGCCGGCAAATGCTCTGCTCAGAGCAGCCCGCTAGACAATGGCTTCCATTGAAAGGCGGTGCCAACAGGCCTTCAAGCACTTAAGGCGGTACCTCTGAGTTGGGCTCTAATCTAACCGATGCCCTTTGCATTGGATACCGCCTCTGGCTGTAAGCCACTCAGTGCTACTGATGCACCCACAGCCAGCTCAACCTGATGTTGTAAATGGAGTTTCTGGTTGGCTAGGGTATGCACCTAAGCCTGGCCGAACCCACCTCTCACGGGAGAAGGGAGCATACACTTAGGCTGACACCTGCCCACCCCCTGGGTGACTAGGAAGAGACGTTGGCTTATCCCAGAGTCAGTGTAAATGTAAGGCGCCAACCGCACTCCCACAGTGGCACACTACAGACGAGACTCCATACCAGTTTATTTTCATTACCCTTCGTATCGTTCATACAAGAGAGACTTAGTAACATCTGCCCCTATTACCCTGTGCTACCAAACCTCATCATGACATCACAGGGATTACATAACTCATTAGGTCAATCGGGCCACCGTCCTACAGCTCAGGAGTGAGAAAAGTCTTTCTAACGTAGCCAACGGACGGTTTATACGTAAGTGACTGCCCCCCAAACCAAAGGTGAAGCAATGCGAACATGGCTTGAAGGAGCACGTGGGGACAGCCCACAGTGGCGACGCGACCCAGAGGGCAAAGGCAGAAAGCCGAGCAAGAGGAAAACTAGCAGCAAGGGACAGTCCCACCTGGGGTGACACGAACCGGCTGCAAAAACAGTAGCCCTGCAGGAGCCGCACACGAGGAGCAGGAACAGCCAGTTTGGTGACTCGCCCGTCTGCTTTAATCCTATTTTCAGTGGGCCGAGTAAAGGTGGTGGAAACAGCCAGCAGTGGACATCAGGATGAGTGATATTAAATCCTGAGAGGCAAAAATAGCAACGGCCCCACATGGGAATGGTTCCCGTACAAACAACCCACTGAGACTCGAGACGACAGAGCCTAGTGCCACAACGTGCTGCTGCACCGGGTTCCTGTCTGAGAAGTAAGTCGGACACGCACAACTTGCCCGCAAATCCCCCCGTATGCGCGCCCTCAGCAACATCCTCCTAGTCAACTTTGTCAACACAATAAGGCAGGCACTCCTGCCGGAACTTGCCCCATCGCGCCCTGAGACATGCTACACAAGCCCTCGAGCTCACCCCGATTTGTAATTATATGATTTGCTGGTACAGAGGCGGACTTGTGGAAGCCCCCAAAACACCACAATGAAACGTTAAGGGGTTGAACTCTCTTTATTCACCGGAGCGCCGGGAACAGCTTCTGAACCTTCCCGCGGTCGGCGCCAACTACCTAAAATGGCCGCCTTCCGCTTCCGGTCCCGCCCTTCCGTTTCCTGCCTGCGCGACGCTAGACCGTCACCACATATCTCCCCCCTTTTATGCAATGACACAACAGAAATTCTAGTCCTTACTTGTAGTCCATATCAAAGTCCTTGAACTTTACTGGAACCTTTACTATCCTTCCCGCTCTCGTCTTCTTCGCTCCATCTCCTATTTTTCCACTCTGCATCTCTCTGTCACTCCTTCCACTTGCTTCCTCCGTAGCGCTCTTCATCACCTCCTTCTCCGATCCTTCCTTGCTCCCGCCTTCCGTTCCTTCCTCTGCTCTGTCTTCTCCATTCCCTTCCATACTGCTCTCTCCTACTTGCTTCACAACTTCTTCTACATTTCCCTTGTTCCTTCCGTTACTTTCTCCTTTTCCTTCTTCTACATTCTCAGTGTCTTCCTCCGTCTCTACTCCCCACTTCAGGATCTTGCTGCATTTCGCCATTCTGTCCTGTGACCACACTTTACCGTCACTGAGTATGGCCGACCAGGCATAAGGCTCTATTACTCGTAGGGGTGGTGAAAACTTGCTCTCCCCTTTCCTTTTTAATATGGCTGACTTCACTCTGACCCAGTCGCCTTTCTCCAACTCCAGTCCTTGCACATTATGTCTCTTGTTGAAATGCTCAGTGTACACTTCCTGTGCTCTCTCCGGGTTCTTTCTGACCACCGCAGGTGACCATATACTTTGCACCACCAGTTTTCTCCACGCCATGTTGTCCTTCGTGAAGGCATCCCTTCCTCTCAATACTTTGAAGGGACTGTACCCCGTGCTGCCCGGGGTTATGCGGTAGGCCCATAACATCTTCAGTAATTCTCTCTCCCAGTCCAGTCCATCACCAATAGACGCTTGGATGGTGCCCATTATCACTCGAATGTAGCGTTCAACTTGACCGTTGCCCGCTGGATGATAGATGGGGGTGTGATTTACCACAATGCCATTCCTGGATGTGAACTCTTCCCTCTTCGCAGACACGAACTGTGGGCCGTTGTCGCAAGTGATGACTTTAGGGATTCCTTCCCTGATGAAAACATTGCGTAGAAAGTCTACCACTGCCTCTGTATCCACTTTCTCCTTTATAACCACCTCAGGACACTTAGAATACCTGTCAACCATGACAATGGAGTACTTCTGCACTCCGTCCCTGTTGAGGATGGGTCCCATGATATCAACTGACACCATTTCCCATGGTCCTTCCGGCACTGGGAAATTTCCTAAAGCAGGTCTCATCACGCTCTGGGATTTGTCTGCCTTGGCACACGACTCGCATGCTCTCACATGCCTCTCAACTTGGGCATCAATGGCCGGCCACCAGTACGCCTGTCTGGCCAGGGCCTTGGTTTTGGTGATTCCTGGTGCCCTTCATGTAGAAGTACCATCAAGTGTTCAATTATGCCTTGCGGTGGAACTACTTTGTCGCCTCTTAGAAGAAACACTGGATTCTCTGCCAGAGACAGCTCATCTCTTACTTCCCAGTACCGTCTTAGTGCCTCCTTTAGGTGCCTCTTTTCCGGCCATCCGTGGGTTACATATCCCTTGATCACTTCCATGTCTTCATCTGCCTTGTAGGCCTCTTCCCAGTCTTGTGCGCTAATCACCCTTTCCATGTCCTGAATGGTGGCCACTATGTATCCTTCCCATTTTGGGCGCACTTGCTCGTTCGCTTCCTCCATGGCTGCCGCTCGACTTAAAAAATCGGCTACTTTATTCTGCGGTCCTGGTATATGTTCAACTTCATACACAAAGTCTAGCAGACGCAGTGTCATTTTGGCAATCCTCGGGGTGGCGTGCGCATGCCCGCTGGACGTCAGTACCTTGACCAAAGGTTTGTGATCTGTTCTCACCAAGAATTTTGCACCCCACAGATACTGCCTAAATCTCTCCATCGCCCATACGACAGCCTGCATCTCTTTCTCAATGACGCTAAACTTCTCTTCGTTAGGCGCCAGAGACCTTGAGGCAAAACAAACTGTGGATATCTCCCCACTCTCCGACCGCTGCATTAGCACCGCTCCCAGGCCACAATCACTCGCGTCAGTTGTCAGTATCGATTCCGCATCCGGGTCAAATCCCTTGAGGGGGATTGCTTTGCTCATCTCTTGTTTCAGAGTCTCGAATTCATTCTGTACCTCCTGGTTCCACTGAAATCCATTCCTTTCCTTCAAAAGTTGCCGTAAGTGATGAGTTTTTGTGGCAAAGTGGGGAATGAATTTTCTGTAAAATTCAGCCATCCCCAGGAATGACCTGACGTCTTCCTTCTTGCTCGGGGCTGGTGCGCCCAGGATGGCTTGCATGTTGGTTCTTTTTGGTTCAATCCCCTTTCCGCTCACTTCGTGTCCCAGATACGTGACAGATTGCACCCCGAACTTGCATTTTGACCACTCTGCCGTCAATCCATTTTCTTGCAGTGTGCGTAGTACCATGTGCACCTTCACATCGTGTTCCATTTTTGTTTCTCCCATGACCAGAATGTCGTCCTGGAAGAACTGGATTCCCTTTTCTTTCCGAAATAGCCTGTGCATAAGTTTTTGGAATACTGCATCCGCTGAGGCCAGGCCAAACGGCATCCTTACAAACTCGTGGCAGCTAAAGGTTGTCCAGAACGCCGCGGTCCGCCTTTTGTTTAGCATTCCGAAATGGCAGAGCGTTCGGTCACACATGCGCGCACTTCACTGGCTTCCTGTAGCTCAGAGAATTATGTTCAAATCTCTCGTGCTGTCATTTAGAGCTGTCCACGAGCTTGGCCCCGGCTACCTGAGGAAGCGCTTCTCTTTCTACACTCCCTCTCGCTGTCTCAGGTCAGCCTCGCTGGCCAAACTGACTCTTCCCCGCTATAAGCGGGCTAGGCTGGGCGGCCAATCTATTTCTGTGGTAACTGCGAAGGCTTGGAATGCTCTCCCTCTTCATTTGCGTACCGCCCAGTGTCTATCCAAGTTTAAGAAGGATCTCAAGACCCATCTGTTTGTTTGTTAGGTCTAGGCTGTCTCTCTGTGTTATGTTTGGTCACCTCCGCAACGCGCCAGGATACTCCCCAGTAGCAGAGCGCGCTACAAAACAACCTATAACATAACATAACATAAAGGGAGTGATGAACGACGTGAGGTAACTGCATGAAGGTTGCAACTTGACTTGGTGGTAGGCAGATGACAAGTCTATTGTGGAGAACCACCGTTTTCCTTTGGTCTTTGCCAGCATCTCGCTGATGCGGGGTAAGGGAAACTTGTCCACCAGGATGTTTTTGTTGAGTTCTCTGAGGTCGACACATAGCCTCACCCTCCCGTTTGGCTTCGGTGCTACTACCAGAGGCGAAAGCCATTCCACACTCTCGATGGCTCTTATGACCCCTTCTTTTTCCAGTCTGTCAAGTTCTGCTTGTACTGCTTCTCTGCACCGGAACAGGATGTTCCTCACTTTGTGGATGACAGGGACCGCTCCTTCCTTCAGCTTTATGAGGTGTCTGTACTTGATCAGTTCTCCTATTTGTCCGCTAAAGACCTTGGGGTATGCCTTATGCCAGGACCCTCCTTTGTCATCTCCTTCCATGTCCATTAGTAAGATCTTCTCTACTCCGCCTGGATTCAACAGTATGCCCAGTGCTCCTTGGTCCTTCCAGCTGAGCACTGATGGCCCCTTCTCGGCAATGTATAATTTGCAGTTTGCCTGGTGTCCTCTGAATTCAAACAATAAGGGGCAATACCCTAACATTGGGATCCTTTGCCCAGTGTACGTTACTGGCCTCAAATCCATTGGGTGCAATCCTTCTTCTCTTTGAGCCCCAAACTTCTCTTCCCAAACCTTCCTCTGGATTATGGAGATGGGTGCTCCGCTATCTGCGATCATTTCCATCGACACCCCTCCGATGCTCATTGTCAGCTTTGGTTTGTCGGTCTCTTCACCTTCCATCTCTAGTACTTGCACATCGATGTAGAGGATTTCCTCCAGATCCTCTTCTTCTTCCTGGCCCTCTACTTCTCCTTGTTGTTCCTGGTCCACGTATTTGATCATGGCTCCTCTGGGTTTTCGGCGGCACACCTTCTCGTAGTGCCCGAACACGCTGCAGAATGAGCATTTAGCCCTGAATGCGGGGCACGCTTTGCCATTTCCCAAATGCGACATGCTTCCACATCTATAGCAACTCGGCCGTCCGCCCCTGTTTGTCCTCTGGTCAGCGTGGCTGGTTTGGGGTGTCTGTTTTCCGTCTTGGCCCCTTTGTTGGTCTCTTGGCCTCGATCTCTCGTTCCTTCCTGGTGTTGTTATCTTACATACGGTTTGTGTTCCTCCTGTCTCTTTCCGGGCCGCTTGCGCGCATCTCTTAGACATCTCCGCCTTCTTCACCATGGCCCATACTTCCTTCAGGGGGGCATCTCCATTGACCCATAATTTCTCCTGAATGTGAGTGCTGGACGTGTGCATAATGATCTGGTCTCTTATAAGGTCATCGTGCAGCGTACCGAACTTGCAGGTCAAGGCCAATTTTTGTAGTGCCATCACATATTCGTCCACCGACTCTCCCCCTTTCTGCTTCCTCTGGAAGAAGTTGTGTCTGTCTATTGCCACACAGACCACTGGCCTGTAGTGTGCGTCTAGGTCTGCAATGGCGTGACCGAACACATCCATGTCTGCTGCATCTCTTGTGCCCTTGACTATGGTATCGTACACCCTGATCCCCTCTGGACCTAAGTTGTGTAACAATATCTTCTTCCTCCTCGGACTCGAGAATGGTGCCTCGCCTTCTTTCTCCAGGGCTTCCAAGTAGTTGAGGAAGTACCGTTTCCAGTCCTCCCACTGCATTTCTGGTTCACCGCTTTTGGCAAGGAATGGCACCATTTGGGTGAGGGAGGTGGACTGAGTTGCCATCTTGTTGCCACCACTGGTACCTGCTTGCTCTGGTATGTGCTTGCCAGGTGGGCTCCCTGGTGGTCGCTGCGTGTCAGCGTCCTCGTCGCTGTGCTCACTGTCTGTAGCACCGCTCTTTTTCTTGTCTTTGCTAGGTGTTAGCGGTTGCTGACTGCCCCTATGGTCTGCTTCACTTGCTCTTGACCCTTCCCCGCTTGGTTGCCGCGCCGCCAGCGTGCTGAGCTGGGCCTCTGGTCAGAGGTGAGGTTCGCTGCGATGCGGTGGGGCTCCCTTATGAACCTGTGCTTTTACTCGCTGTGTGCAGCAGCCCCCCTTTAACGCTGTGCTGCTTTCTGCAATCTCTCACTGTGGCGTACCTCTGCCTCTGCGTGTGTCCGCTGGCCTGTTCGTACTGGCTGGGGCTTCAGGTGAAGGCTGCCTAGTGTCCACTGCCACGCTCCGGTGTGTATATTTTCCGTCAGTTTTTCCGATTTTTTTTTCCGCTTAATTTCGGTGGCTGGGGGCGGGGTTTACATCCCAGTCCTCGTCGCCATTTGTGGAAGCCCCCACAACACCACAACGAAACGTTAAGGGGTTGAACTCTCTTTATTCACCGGAGCGCCGGGGACAGCTTCTGAACCTTCCAGCGGTCGGCGCCAACTACCTAAAATGGCCGCCTTCCGCTTCCGGTCCCGCCCTTCCGTTTCCTGCCTGCGTGACGCTAGACCGTCACCACAGGACTGGTTGGTGCCTTGGGGGGGCGTGCCCTCGTGGCACCTTCCCCCGCGCCTAGTGCCTGCAACCAGTGCCCACGCACTAGTCTGTTGCCAAACCAGCATGCTATTTGCTGAGGCGGGGCACCATGAATCCTGCCATGACAAGGAGGGCTCACATGTTGCCATGGCGTCCTCCCCGCGATCCGACTAATGGGGTCCAGCGACACCGCACATCCCGGCCGCTGGCCCATAGATCCCCCCACTGAGACAAACACACCTCCGCAGCCCATGGCCTGCAACTTCTGCCCCTGCCCAGCTCCACACGTGCTGCCAAGGCAGCCCCGGCATCCCAAAACCCTATTGGGCCCAGGAACACCCAGGCCATAGGCCCCCATCATGCAGCTTTCTTGCCCCAGACAGCAGGGGAAACAGTACGTCCATGCGGCAGCCGTCGGCACCGCCCCGGTCCCAACACAAATCGAAACCAAGGCAGCCGGGACTGCCTCAACCCCATACAGGGCAACAACCAAGCGGTCAGAGCCACCAGGTCCCTTAGAAGGGAAATCAAGGGTAGGGAAGGGCGGCTATTAGGTCCCCACATGTCCTCTCTAGTTAGCGGGCAAACGGGCGGTGTGCTCTTGTTGACCGAGTATAATATCCCTGAATATTTAGGTGTTGCCTTTGAAGAAAATTCTTTTAACACAATGATAAGAGCTGACTACATTCCATGGCGCTGCAAAGAAATTAGAACTAGTTTTCCGCCACAGATGCCTAACTCGACACCCCCTTTACATTGGTGCAAACACCTTCTTGAGACTTGAAACAACATGTCCCAAGATGCAATGCATTCTTAGCGGCTTAAGCAGAATGACACGCATTGTGCATCGCGAGGGCCACCATCAGCTATAGAGTCCAGTCGCATTCTGGAATCACACACCGACCATTACCTGGACTTCCATTGGACAGTTGCTCTTTTACGTCTTGGACTGCAGCTCATAAAGGCTAATGCACCCATCATTTAAATCCACTTTTGCCTTCAGTATCACAACGTAAGTGGGGAAGGGGATTCCGTACATTCAACCAATGTATTCCCTTCCACAGACGTCTTAACTTCTGCAGGGCAAGAGAGAGGCAGCGCAGCTCTTTGCTCGGTGCAGGCCTCGCTAACGCAGGTTACTATGCCTGCACTGATATGCCCCTGCACTCATCGAAACACCGACGCCAGACCAAGGACACTACCCTGTGTCCAGCGGGGGCAAGGCACCCATGGCTCAAACCTCCACCTCGCTGTGCAGCCCCAATGCCGGATATAAACCAATGAGCCACCAAAGGACACTGGGCACACCTCAGTCGACCTGGACTCACCATAAAATCACCGACACAGTTCCCTGACAAACGGCACGACGAGGCACAGCGAGCGGAGCACCCATGGCTACAGACGGCGTGTCTGGCGCAAACAGGACGCTAGAGAGGTCGGGGGAGGTATAATTACCCTCCCCCGACCACTGTGCGATGCAAGTGACTCGCCTAGCACGCCAAGGCGAAGGACTCCTTCCCTGAGTCCAACCCGTAGCCAGGAGGGTGGCGTTTGTGCCCAAATGGCACCCGTTTGGAATGGCCCCCTGCAGGGGGCGCGGACAGCCGCAAAAAGCAGGTGCTGAGATGGGTCCCTAACGGGCTCTCCGTTGTTGCCCTCACCCTAAGAGTGCAAAACAAAAAAATCTTAACTCTGCAGCAGTACGACCCTTCAATGCCTTTCATGTACCATCAAAAAGACTCATCGTTTTTTCACTGTCTCATAATTTCAGAACTAAAGCTGTTTCAATATTATGTACAACTATGTCATAGTTGTTGCTTATTTAGCTTATGCAATTAACAACCATTGACAAAGCCAATAGTCCTGGCTTATTTTAGGTGTAATGTTACTTGTATTATTTTACTGGGTGCACTGACAGAAACAGAAAAATACCAGTCAGGCGGCACACTATATGTGTTTATAAGCCACTCCCTCAATTACACAGGACACAACCCCTTTTCGAGACGCCCAGTTTTTTCATCCCACTTAAAGCCCTGTCTATGAAACTATGAAACGAAACAGCATCATTCATTAAAGCATCTTCAGTACGAAAAATGCATGAGCATTTTCGAATCTGTTTTATGGACCAAACCTCCGTGCCCTTCAATCTTTACATACCTTGATGCAGCCTGCGTCGTTACACTGCACATCACTTTGCGGCATGTATATATGTGGTTTGTTTATAGCTCGAACCTACCCAAAAAGGAGAGGAGCGATGTACACGGTCTGAGGAAAAGATAGTCGGTGAGTCAATCAATCAATCAATCAAGACATTTATAGAGCGCACTACTTACCGGGAGGGTCTCAAGGCGCTTGGGGGCCGGAGGGGGTGCTGCTACTGCTCGAACAGCCAGGTCTTGAGCTTCTTCCTGAAGGAGAGGTGGTCTTGGGTCAGTCGCAGGTCGGTCGGGAGGGAGTTCCAGGTCTTGGCGGCCAGGTAGGAGAAGGACCTTCCTCCTGTTGTCGTTCTTCGGATGCGGGGGATAGCGGCGAGGGCGTGACTGGCTGATCGGAGATGGCGTTTGGGAGCGTAGAAGTTGATGCGGTTGTTGAGGTAGCTCGGGCCTTGATCGTGTAGGGCTTTGTGTGCGTGGGTGAGGAGACGGAAGGTGATTCTCTTGTTGACGGGGAGCCAGTGCAGGTCTCTCAGATGTCCGGAGATGTGGCTGCGTCGGGGGATGTCGAGGATGAGTCGTGCTGAGGCGTTCTGAATCCGATGGAGTCTCTTCTGGAGCTTGGCGGTGGTTCCGGCGTAGAGGGCGTTGCCGTAGTCCAGTCGGCTGGTGACGAGGGCCTGGGTGACCGTCTTCCTGGTCTCGGTGGGGATCCACCGGAAGATCTTC
This sequence comes from Lissotriton vulgaris, assembly GCF_964263255.1. Classification (NCBI taxonomy): domain Eukaryota; kingdom Metazoa; phylum Chordata; class Amphibia; order Caudata; family Salamandridae; genus Lissotriton; species Lissotriton vulgaris. The sequence continues at coordinate 804,677,105 of NC_141695.1, read as the reverse complement.
CGTAACATGCGCAGGATGTTGAAGCACGATGAGGAGACGGCGTTGACTTGTCTGGTCATGGAGAGGGAGGAGTCCAGGATGACGCCCAGGTTCCGTGCGTGGTCTGTCGGTTTGGGTGCGGTGCCCAGGGCGGGGGGCCACCAGGAGTCGTCCCAGGCGGAGGGCGAGGAGCCCAGGATGAGGACCTCCGTCTTGTCTGAGTTCAGTTTCAGGCAGCTGGTCGTCATCCACTCGGCTACGTGTTTCATCCCTTCGTGAAGGTTGGCTCTGGCGGTGGCGGGGTCGTTGGTCAGGGAGAGGATCAGCTGGGTGTCGTCAGCGTAGGAGATGATGTTGAGGTTGTGCTGGCGTGCGATGGCTGCGAGGGGGGTCATGTAGACGTTGAAGAGGGTGGGGCTCAGCGAGGATCCTTGAGGGACGCCGCAGATGACTTTGGTGGCCTCTGACTTGTACGGTGGTAGTCGGACTCTCTGTGTTCTTCCGTCGAGGAAGGAGATGATCCATTCCAGTGCCTTCTCCTGGATTCCGACGTTGCTGAGGCGCTGCACTAGGGTGCGGTGGCAGACAGTGTCGAAGGCCGCGGAGAGGTCTAGGAGGATGAGGGCCGCTGTTTCTTCGTTGTCCATCAGGGCTCGGATGTCATCGGTGGCAGCGATGAGGGCGGTCTCGGTGCTGTGGTTGGCTCGGAAGCCAGACTGTGAGGGGTCGAGGGATCCGTTCGTCTCGAGGAAGGCGGCCAGCTGCTTGTTGACGGTCTTCTCGATGACTTTGGCTGGAAACGGGAGGAGCGAGATGGGGCGGTAATTCTTGAGTTCGGTGGGGTCCGCTGTAGGTTTCTTGAGTAGGGCGCTGAGTTCGGCATGCTTCCAGCTCTCCGGGAAGGTGGCGGTGTCGAAGGAGGTGTTGATGATGTCCCGCAGGTGGGGTGCGATGACAGCGTCGGCCTTGTTGAAGACGTGGTGAGGGCAGGGGTCGGTTGGAGATCCGGAGTGGATGGAGTTCATCATGTGGACGGTGTCTTCGGTGCTGATCGAAGTCCAGGCGCGGAGGGTGGTGGTGGGGGGCGGTGGTTCGGTTGTGGCATGCGTCGGTTGAGTGCGGAAGCTGTTGTGTATGTCCGCGATCTTGTTGTGGAAGTAGGAGGCGAGGGAGTTGCAGAGGTCTTGCGATGGGGTGATGTTGTTGTTGCCGGTGTTGGGGTTGGAGAGCTCTTTCACGATGTTGAAGAGTTCCTTGCAGTTGTGTGCGTTGTTGTCCAGCCAGTCCTTGAATGCAGTTTTCTTGGTGGCGCGGATCAGTTGGTGGTGCTTCCGGGTGGCAAGCTTGAGGGTGGTCATGTTGTCCGCTGTTGGTTCCCTTCTCCAGGATTTCTCGAGGGCTCGGCAGTTCTTCTTGGAGCTCTTGAGTTCGTCGGTGAACCATGGGGCCTTCTTGCTGCCGGGTCTGCTGGGCGGGGTCCTCAGTGGGGCGAGTTCGTCCGCGCAGTTGCTGATCCACTTCGTGAGGTTGTCGGCGGCCTGGCTGGGGTTCGCTGAGCTGGCGGGAGGGTGCTGGCTCAGGGAAGCGGCGAGCTGGTCGGCTGTGATCTTGTTCCAGCTTCTTCGAGCAACCTGTTGCTGGGTGGAGTACTGAGTGAGTGGAGACGAAGCTGGCTTTCGTGAGACAAGATAAACTATTTACTATATTGTGATGTATTGAAGTATGCACAGAAACAAGTACATGTGTGCATATTAGGACGGTGATATGCAAAGTAAATACATGTGTAGGCAGAAAATGAAGATGGAGTGTAGAGAGATTGATAGACAAATTGTTTGTGAAACCACAGATGACTAGATACCATAAAAATGTGATTTTGGAAGAAAGTTGGATGAGTAGCCCACCATTGTTTCTAGACAATGGCTTGTTCACCGCTCCTTGATTTTTGTATTCGTTTTAAACTGTCCTCTGGGGTATCACCTCTATCCAGAGGTGTATGTGATTGCTCCACTGGTAGCACGCCTGTTACATCACAGGTGTATCACCCTAGGCACAAGCATAATGTGCTAGAAATCAGCTCTATTAAATGATATTGTTCATTCAGTAGTTCGATTAATCAAAGTTCTTTTATTCTTATATCCAAATGTTAATTCACATTTAATTCTTATTTGATCATGTTAGGCGTAAATATAAATCATTCCTCATTCCAATGCATTTTGGTGCATTCGGCACATTCATCAGGGAACGCCTGAAAATTAAACAAATAACACACTTTGTATTCATAAGGTTCAATTCTATCTCACTTGATAACTTCTATCGTTAACGTGCAAATTAAATGCTATACTTTCCCTTCGGCATTTCTATGTATGCTCCCTTAATATATGAGATATGCATCCAGTGTGACACCCGCTATGTTTGTGACCTTCAAGTTCTAACCGTCGGTTAGTATATGAGGCTGCTTAGTCATCCTCTGTTCGTTTTGCTAACCGTTACGCTGCTAGCTGCTGTCCACACGGGCGTTTATTGTTAAAGTATACGTTCGATTTTTGTGCTCGGCCAGCCGTTAGTAAGTGTCTGCGCCCGGTGTTCGCCTCTCACCTTAAACACAGCTCTTAGAATCTCTGCTACGCGAAGCCCCTCCGCTCCGCTAGCTTCAACGCTGTTAGTTCAAACGCGAGTCTCGCGCATGCGCACATTAAAGGTGTCTCAGCTTTTTTTTAAAAAGCTGCTTAAGGCTAACTTTATTAACACGTTTAGCGCTATCACTGGTGACATGCTCCTCAGGCTCTGTACATTCACTTGCGGCGCATCAATCTCGCGGGTCCTGCACTATAAAAACTATCAAATGAAATGTATGCCTACATCCATGGTCTCATTGTGTGGCAGATTCTGTTTCTAAGATATTACTGAACAATTACTGATAAATTCACAATACAAAATAAACTCTCAACATTACAAATAGCATGTAAATTCCACTCTTTCATTTAGCCGATTCGGCTTAAGGCTACACAAGTGATAGATCCAATGATTTTCCCTCTGTAAGAGGGTTTTTTTGTTCAAGGGTCCTTCCTTTTTAGAAACTATGTCCAACACGCAGGCCCTCAATTGGCTTACGTTGTGCTTTTTATCCATAAAATGCGCTGCCACTGTTGATTTAATTAGCCCTGTTCTTATATTGCTTTTATGTTCGTTCAAACGGGTCTTAAGTTTCCTTTCTGTGTGGCCTACGTAACCTATCCACATGGGCATTTCAACAAGTATACGGTGTTGGTTGTATCACATGTTGCATTGATGTTTAAGGGAATTGTGTAACCTTTCATCGGGTGAGTAATACTAGCACCCTTCATGATGTTATGGCAATTACCACAATTTAAACATGGTACTGTTCCTTTGAATGTCTGTTTGTTTGTCGTGTGTTTGGGAGTTTTCAATAATTCACCTATGTTTTTCCCTCTGGTAAATGCGAACAGTGGTTCCTTCTGGAATATGCCTTTGAAGTCTGGTTCCAATTTAACCATTTGCCAGTTGTTACGGATGATTCTTTTGAAATCCGCGCTTACGTTGGAATATTTACTTACACACGTAATTCTTTGTTCCTTAGTTTTTGGTTTCGCTGTTAGCCACTCAGACCTCGTTTTTCTTTGATATTTTTCCGTTAATTCTTTGATTATTTTTTCCGGATATCCTCGGGACTCAAACCTTTTGGCCATTGTGTCTAGCTGTTGTTGACAAATTTTTTCTTCAGATACCAACCTTTTGACCCTAAGAAATTGAGAGTAGGGTAGATGTGTTTTCAATGATTGAGGATGGTGACTTTTATATTGTAAAAGATTATTTCTGTCTGTGGGTTTGCGATATATGTTGGTGTTGGATTTTTTGCCTGTTTTTGTGATCTCTACATCCAAAAATTGTATAACATCCTTACTTATGTTCCATGTGAATCCAATTCTGTCGTTTTTGGTATCCAGAATCTCCAACTTTTGTTTTAATGACTCTTCTGTGCCTTTCCATATCAGAAAGATATCATCTATGAACCTCACATACATGAGGAGGTGTGTTGCCCATTCATCATCGTGGTAGACATGTTGTTCTTCGAATGCTGTCATAAACAAATTGGCGTACGCCGGAGCGGCGCAATTTCCCATCGAAGATCCATTAAGTTGAATAAACCATTTCTCCTTGTAACAAAAATAGCTATTGAATAATGTAAACTGCATAAGTTCCATCAAAAAACTTGTAAATATTGGGGATATGAACTTTGCAATAAAGCACTCTCTATGGCTTCTAGGCCTTACTTGTGTGGTATCGAAGTATACAACGATTTTACGTCAACCGTCACCATTACACTGTCATCCACCATTACCACATGTTGCAGTTTTGTCAAGAAGTCTGTCGTGTCTTTTATGTATGATAGACTTTTATAAACCAAAGGCTGATTAATCGAACTACTGAATGAACAATATCATTTAATAGAGCTGATTTCCAGCACATTATGCTTGTAGCCCACCATTGTCGCACAAGGCACTTCAGGGGCCCTCGGGATATACCACAGACATGGGTGTGCATATGACGAAGGAAGATCTGTGTGAAATCAGGCTCGTTTAATCAGTTGTTTTTTCAGGCACTGAAGTATGTGGTTAAACATATATCTCACCTTGCGCGAGGCCGGCTAAAGGTTAAACCATGAACTGACTGACTGGAGCTCACACCATGTTCTTTAAGAGTTTTTGGGAGCATGTGTAGAGCTTGGACTAGGAATTGCTCCTCCTTTAGTGTGGCAAGTGACGTACGCATCCCATCTTCCCATTGACGGTCGCAGTGGCAGGGGGTCAACAAGCACTTACAATGCAGTAGGTATTGAAATTGCGAGATTTTGAGCTATTGGCATTGTAAATGACAATGCCTTTGATTTATGTGTTTAAAAAACAACACATAAATTAAAGGCATTGTCATTTACAATGACAATAGGTCAACGTTTCTAAAATGCGAGGCCTATTGCATTGCAAATGCTTTTTTACTCTTGATTTATCTGTTATTAAAACAAACATTGCCTGCAGCAATCTCCGATCCATGCAGTTTTCCATACTTTGCAAAACACTTATACAACATGTCTTCACTAGTTCAAAATGGCCACAATTTGCAAACTTGGGCCGCATTTTTAGCTAATTTATTAACTGGGGCCACTTTTATTTGTGTGCCCAGGCCTATTTTCTGTCACAGTCAGAATCTGCTTCCAGCTGTGCTGTAGAGCAGTCATGCTGCTGTACAACACATCTAAACAAGCATTTGCAATGCAACCAGTCTCTCATTTGTGAAAGTTTGCATTTTTGGCGTTGTTAATGATTTTGTTTGTTATTTATGTTTATTTATTTGTAGTGGAGCGGAGTGTTTTTGGTATTGGGAGTATGTGGTTTGATTTTGAATTGTTAGTTGTGGGATTGTGTGGGATATGTCCGTGTTCAGAATCGAGCAATCTTAGATGCCTGCACTATGCTGTAAATACTAGCAAACCTTGATCCAGTGATTTTAAAGCACTGCAAATTATTTTATGGCAGCAAAACCCTTCTTTATGGCTGAAGTTTAAAGACTGGGGCCAGCTTTGTGTGAACTGCAGTTTGCTTGTCTGGACCCATCAGATTTTCTTGTTTTGAATTCCTATAATCTGATTAAAAAACTGCAGCTGGGTGCTGCTCATATAAATACATAAATGAGGGAAGTTCTGCTTCCTCTAGTGCAATCACCTTTACGTTAAATGCTTCAGCGAGAGCACTCCTCCCTTTCAAAGTGCGAATTACCCACGGTGGGCTACATTCTGCATTGAAAAAAGGAAAAGCATGTGAGAGACATCCAGATTACCTTTTTTCACCCTTTAATGTACAGTTACTGAAAGCCTTCATCATCCACATTTCAAATGAGTGGTTTGAACACTTGTACTATGCATATATGCTGTACATGCCATAGCGATGCCTGCAGTTGGTACTTCTAAGAAGGCAATGAGGACAACCATCATCTTGCGATTTTATTTTTCAGTCATAGGGCTGTGCAGCTTTCTCTGGTTGGTGGTGGTTCGGAGCTAATGATGAATTTTACGTCCAATGTACTATGTTCTACTAATGCAGCCATCCACCAAACAACATCATGCTTACCCACCAAACAAATCGAAATGGTCCGACTCAACCTAGAAGCCATTGTTGATTGAATTAAAAATAGTTACTGATGTAGAATATGTACAAATTATTTGCGCTTCAATGCAGATCCAACAAGTAACGTACACATCGCTTTCATTCACGAATGCGCTTCAGATCAAAGGGTATTGAAGAAGCCTCATTGGTGAGTATGTTAATTGATTGTATCCCTCTTGAGACAAATTATTAGAAATTAAAGGTTTTAAAGCTATGCTTTCCCAGGCGACCATGTGACGCCTAGGACGACACATGGTGGCACTCTGCCCTCAGGAGTCCTCCCACCCCGACAAACCATGCTAGGAACCTCGACATCATCCTCGACTTCTCCCTCACCATGACCCGCCAGATCAATGTCGTCGCCTCCACCAGCTTCAACTGCCTCCGCATCCTCCGAAAGACCTTCAAATGGATCCCCCAAAACACAGAAAAACCCTCACCCACACACTCATAACCAGCAGACTGGACTATGGAAACGCCCTCTACGCCAGTGCCAACTGGACCCTTCTACACAAGCTCCAACCCATCCAAAATGTTTCGGCCAGACTCGTTCTCGGGACCCCTTGGCATGAACACATGACTCAACACCTTCGAGACCTACACTGGCTCCCCATTGAGAATAGAATAATCTTCAAGCTTCTCACCCACACCTACAAATCCTTCCACAACATCAGACCCAAATACCTCAACGAGAGATTATGCTTCCATGCACCCGAAAGAAACCTCCGATCAGCCGACCTCCCCCTAGCAGAGACCCCCCGCATCTGCAGAAGCAGAGCAGGAGGAAGGGCCTTCTCCTACATCGCAGCCAAGGCCTGGAACGAGCTCCCAGTCAGCATTAGACGCTTCCCGAACCTGTATGCCTTCAGGAAGGACCTCAAGGCCTTGCTCTTCAACAGAGCTAGAGTTGATCCCCCCTCCCCCCCCAGCGCCTTGAGACCCTCACGAGTGAGTAGTGCGCTCTATAAACCCCCTGATTGATTGATTGATGCTGTTTTGTTCTGTCACTGCCCTTCAACTTTTCTTCCAGGGTTTATTTTGGATCCCAGACTGGCCCCGGTGGTAATGGAAAATCACAAATTTGAGCCATATTACAGTATTGGTCAAGAGGTTCACCCAGCTATGATGGACCGGAGCCCCTGGTATTGTGTGAGTAGATCTTTGAGGCCAAGACAACAGGTACAAGCCACTCAACAACAGAGAAGCAAGCACTGAGTATTTGAATTGTGATGGTCACTAGGGTGTGATGATAAATAAGGAGAAATACTCACACAGGGAGTTCAGCAACATGAAATGTGGCATGAGACAGGACCACAGTGAAAAACAAGTCCCAGAAAGTGAAGAAAAATCCCTGCCCAGATGAATGCCTCACATATTGTGTTGAGAAACGTGAGGGTTTTTTGTAATACATAAACTAGCCAATATAAGCATTCCTTAGGCGTTTCAACGTCGCTTGTGTTTATACACATGCAAATTGTCCACACTGAGAGGGTAGGGTAATAACTGCAAGTGAAAGAGGGTCTGGGGATGAGATTGGAGCGACTCTGCACCTTTCCAACTCCACATTTTTGTATATATAGATAGTATACGTTAAGTACATGAGTTGTTGAGAATGTTGCGGAGTGACAACCAGTGAGCATCAGTTGGTAACTGTCCAAACTTATAGCAAGGAGCTATTATAAAACGTTGCACCCGCTGCTGTTGGCTGGGGCTTCCTTCTGAAACACACATAGCCAAAGTTTAGTGTTGTTGGCCTTGTGGCTGGATAAGAAGTGGGCGTCCTGGGGCACTGGAAATACACAATTTCCATCGGATCGGCCTGTCTACACTGCAGTCCGACCTGACCAGTCCTATAAACCGCCAAACTCGCAATCGGGCCCTAAGACTGCTAAAAGAAATTAAATGGTTTATTACAAACTCAAAAAACAAACTAATGTAAATTAGTCTCTTCCATGTACTTGTGTGTCTTTATATTTTCTTACTTTCTTCTAATTCAGCATCTCCAATGCACTACCCTATATCTCACCCTATACCCTTCTTAATATATCCTCTACCTCCACTCTCTGACTCATCCTTCCACTATCCTTTTCAATCCAACCAATGGTGATCTACCATTACTTCGCCGCGACTTCTTCGAACTACCATTACTACGCATTTTTTACATCGTAGTAACCTTTACTTAGCATGGTTTTAGTACGCAAGCTATTATTACGCATAAGCTTTTATTTCGAATGATTCTACTTAGAAATATAATAAAAACTCACCAGGTAGTGTAATTTGAAAAGCGAATGCAAACCCGACAGGATATCATGTTCAAGCCGAAAATTATCGTGGTATCAAAGTCCGTTTTCTATTCTTTGGTAATAGAATTAAGTAACGTCATAACGTCGGAACGGAGTTGATGCATTTTACGTGGTTGGCATATTATTATGGTTGGCAAATGAAAGATAGAAACATAGCCGTTTTCTATATTTAAGATACTCATGAACATGCTCACTCCTTTTTTTCATCTATCTTTTTGTTTACTGAAGAGGCTACTGCTATTTAAATCCACTTTTTTATTTCTTTTTTTTAATCCATGTTTCATAATGAGACTTATTTTAATCCTTTCTATCAAAGATTGCAAACATGATTTCCACACATTTACATTTTTGTTCTGCTCACTGTCCAAAGTTATTAAGTCCCCGTTCACCTCTATATTATTAAATTTGTCTGCTCATGATTTTTTTAAATACATTTTCAACATGCAATGCTCTATTTATTGGCTAATAATAGTTTGTCATGGTCTGCTCAATATATTTAATAAACAATGTGCTACGTGTGATGCTCAATATATTTAATTAATAATGTGCCACGTGGGATGCTTTCTTTTTTTACTTTTCAATTTGTATTATCTATTACTTCTCTTACCTGTACTTCCTGTAGTATGGTAGGTGGGTCACGAAAGTCCTCCTTCTTCAGCGCCTTACAGTGTTCCTTAATACATTTCTCCAGATTGGGGGAGGTGAGCAATGTACGCTGTTCACGTTTCTTTCGTTTCTTTCTTTTCTCCGTTCTTCGTCTCCAATGTGTGTGGTTCGGTCCTTTCAATTACGTTCAAACGTTATCACATCTACATCCATGATTATCTTAAATGTAGAAAACAGACTATGTTTCTATCTTTCATTTACCAACCATAATAATGTGCCAACCACGTAAAACGCATCAACTCCGTTCCAACGTTATTTATATTTAATTAACTTAAATCGCAACGTAGTGGTTTGCAAAATAAGTTCTTGCAAAGTAATTGCATTTTAAAGAGCATTACAAGCAGATGCAAAGTAAAAGAATGCGAAGTAGAAAAATACGTAGTAAAGTAATCTGCAAAGTAAAAATCGCGCACTAATGGTATGCGCACTAATGGTATGCGAAATATGAAACACATATTTCAACCAATAGACTAACATGTTCACCTCTCAAATTAATTTAATATTTGCATGCGCTGTCTCAGGCGAGACCTAAAAATTGGACCACCCCTTGTTTAGGTAGATGACAACGAAAAGTAGGGTGCAGTTGTCGGCTCGCAGCTCTGGGCCCGATTCCGATGCTACTGCCCCCGATGCAAGAATATTGCTGTGCCTGCATTTTACTAGAGCTCATGTTATGCTCCTTCGGGGTCCAAACCAAAATAAATGGCATGACCTTTGTCCCCTTCTATAATGGCACAGATGAACTAAACAACAGTGGTATGGATACAATGCAGAAAAATTCCCCCAAAATTAATCAAGCAATCCATTATTAACTTTTTATCTGTCCAAGATCATGGAGGGGTAGGGCAATAACGTGATAGTTTAACCTAACTTGTTAACCACTTCACTGCCGCTTGTATTTTACCAACGTGTTATGCCCCATCATTGGAAAGACTGTACTGGCATAAAAAGCAACATGAGAATAGCCTTAAAATGATATAAGCGTTAATGCTGAAGGGACCCAAGCTAGGTCTGACACTCTCAGCCAGTCCTGGCTTTTAAAACCAATAGCAACTCTGCATAATGTAATTTTGGATAATTTTCCTGCTACCGGGCAGAAGCCCACAGGTTACAGAACAGAAACTGCAGATAGCAAAATGCCATAAGAAGCTCAAATTAAAAAACTCATTATCTGGATACTCGACAGAAATGTACGCAAGACACTAAATATTTTAGTACTATATTTGCCCACTTGTGTTTTACATCCCTAACCCTTCTTGTGATTCTCTTAAATGAACATTTTTATTTTCAACATGTGCACATTTTGCTACAGAAAGACATGGATGTTTCCGCAATCCTGCTTTGTGTGGTACTTAATGCTACCTCAAAATTCGTGTTCTGGTAGGACACACAGTTTTGCTACAGCACTTCTCGTGACTAGTGAGATCGTTCTACAGTCTGCATAGGAGTGAATTACTGGAGGTGCACAGTGGGTACAATACTCTCCAGTCCTGTACGTAAATGCAGCAGAACTGACTAACAAACAGCTGATACACAGTGCCGAGAAACCCCTGAGGGATAGATAACTTAAAAAATAAATGTTAATTCCAGTCAGTTCTGCCGCCTTCTTTGAACGTTCAAGTGCAGAAAGCTGTTTCACGAGTCAGAGAGAGTGTTTTAGATGTTGTGCTTATTCAATTATTGGCCTCTCCAGTAAAGCTAGCAGTGAAGATGACGTATATGACATGTATAGGGCATGTAGCTGCAAAATTCCCTACTGTCGTCTGTGACCCACTACCCCCAGCACAACACATAAGTAGGCCTCGTTAGTGGACCAGCAGCACTTCACATTTGGGGACATATTCTCAAGGACTTATTGGAGAGTTAACAGCACTTTATCGCAGCCAAAGTGGCGATAAAGTTATCGCCCCATTCACAAGCTGGTGTTAACAGCTCATATCACCAGGTTTACCTGCGATAGCAGCCACAAAAAACATCTCCACAGATGACCCCAGCAACTATCGCTAATGAGATGCAGAGTAGGCGTTCCTGTGCCAAAAGCCCCGACAACACCACGCTGCAACGTTCTCAACGACCAGCCTGAGAGGCAATAAGATTTCAAAACATGCGATAAGGTGCGTTAGCAACAGGAAATCAACACCTGCTCTGACCTGGTGTAAAGTTGGACGACAGCCTGCATCACAAAAGGGAGCCCAGCCCAGAGCCACACCTGAAGAACAACAGATGCCATGGAGCCACTGATAATGCAGCGCAGAGCACCAACAGGGCCACAACACCCACCGCTACCACACCCAGGCACCCTCTCCTCCCCACCTCCCGGACGAACACTGAGGCAGAGCAGACAAAGACAGCGACCCTCAGAAAATGCACCAACCTCACAGACCCAAAACCAGACAATGTCATTGCCCACTACATTCTCAAAGGTACAACCATCCTCTGCATCCTGAACACCATTGTCCACAGGCTGACGGTACCAACACAGCGGACAACCAACATCCTACCTCAGACAAAGCTGCTGGCCGTGCTGCACGTGTTGGCCTCTGGTACCCTCCAACCAACAACCGCCTAAGATGGAGGAGTCACACAACCAGCCCAATCCAAGTCCCTCACAACGGTCCTGGATGGCACCAGCAGCCTGGTACCCCGCTATTTATACTTCCCCCACACTGCGCAGGGACAGCTGGAGACCAAGCAAGGCATCTACAACACAGCTGTCTTCCTGCACGTGTCAGGGGGCAATTGACTGCACACATGTCCTACTTCTGCCCCTGGCAACACTGCACCCAATAAGAGCAACAGAAAGCGCACGTATCCCTCCAATGTCCAGGCAATATTGGACCACAGGGGAATCGTCACCAACGTCGTCGCCAACCACCCAGGTAGTGTGCAGGATCCCTACACCTTTCGACAGTCCATCATCAACCTGTGCTACCAGGATTGCACCCACGGAAATGCACTGTTCATTGGCAAATACCAAATGAACACACCACACAACTCAACTCCACAATCATGCAACTCACAACACTGGAAATGCACATGTCACAAGCTCACATACAACATGCCAAACAACATGCACACCCACCAGACACGTAGGAACCTGGGCCAGCCATGTACATCAGCCATCAATGGCATGGCACCTTAGCCACACAATAGCATATGTGAGAAGAGGTGGGGACCAGGCATGTGCGAAGGCGGCAAGTGACCAATGAATAAGAATGTACACAATGCCAAGTGTGGCATGGATGTGAGGGCCAGACTGCAGTATGCAGACCGCACACATAGCCATGTCGACACACAGCGCTGGTGTTTGGAGTGTAGTGGACAGTGGTCGCAACCATGTCACCCCAGCCAGTGGGGAAGAACGCAGAAATTTAGCTTGTTACGTGTGTCGAAGAGGGCATACCACATACTGGTGCAATCTCCAAGCTCGAGGGCCGTGACCTTGGCAGCCTCCTCAGACCATCACGGCCTCCGCAACACAGGCTTGCAGTACTCCTGTTTAATTGACGTACTCTACCGGCAGACATAGCGGACAAGTAGGTCACACATATTGGAACTAAGTCTTGATTACACCATGGCAGAGAACATTAATAATGACTGAGTGTATGTCACTATACTCCCTTCGATGTGATGGCACCAAGTCTGTGCATAGCATCACAATCACACATGCATGTGTGTCCATGCGGAGTACTGCCCTCGGCCTATGCTACGCTTGAGTAGGTCACACAATTGGAACTGAGCATCGATTTTTCAAAGGCAGAGTACATATCATTGCACGCAAAGAGAGGCATTAGAGGATGACGCGTTGCAGTCGGGAGGAAAAAAGGATCATTTTTACGGAGGTGATCAAACACTACCAACAACTGCCCTGGTGTCACTAAGTCTGTGCATAGCGAGCCTACGACACGTGGCTGTGAGCCACTGCTGACCACTGCCTCCGGCCTACACTGCGGTCCAGTAGATCACAGAGTCTTGATTTAGCAATGGCGGAATTCATATCAGTGTACCGGCATCATCGCAGACTGCATCCCCTCTCTGCCCCGGTGCCACTAAGTCTGTTCCCCGATATTCATGGGCACTCTCTGGTCAAACTTTGGTGGTGTCTGAGTCTATGGACCAGGTGGTAGACTTCATCCTCATTTAGCTGATACCCAATTGGTGGTGGCAACGAGGCTGTAGCATTCCGGACGGCTACTGCCCTCTGCATCATGCTGTGGAGGACACCTTCCACTGCCCCTCATGATCCTCTGCCACAGTCCCCTTGGATATCGCTGAGGACCCTCTCAGTCTGCCTTGTCCTCCCTCAGTGGGCCGCAAGTCACCGTCTCGTGGCAGTGTGCCTGTGCCGGCCGCTGTGCATCCGGGGCCACTAACTCTGTGCAGCTCAAGTCAGGGACCCTGTTTGATTCAATATTTTATGGCCCCTGAGACGATGGCCTTAGGGTCGTCAACGCCATGTGTCTGTGGCCCTGAGCTGACCGCTGCCCCCGGCCTCAACTACGGTCAACCAGGGCTAACACATCCAATCGAGTCCTGACCGGCCCAGACGTGGCATCTCCGCAGGAGGCACACACCACCATCGCAAGGACCACCTCCAACCGCCATCTGCCAGAGTCCAAACAGTGGTATTGGAAGACTGACGGAGTTGCTCACACTGTTGTGGATGACGTCATCTACCTGATACCCTGCTCAGCACTCCAGGTGCCACTGACTCAGTTCACTCCAACCCATGGACCGTTTCTGATTGAGTTTTGTGCTGTGGAAAGGTTGTGCAGCAATGTCACCTCAGGCAGTGTGGGAGACCTGGGACGTTGATGAGGAAGACGATGCAGGTCTAACACACCCCACTGCATCTGCATCAGGAATATCCAGAAGGGACACAATCCTAGACATTTTCTTCACATGAGCGCGCTCAGCTCTAGTGCACCAACCTCAGTGCACTGCAACTCACGGACGCTTCTGTTTGAATGTTGGGTGACCACTGTACTTGCTCCGGCTCCCTCCATGTTGCTCAGCAGTTGACTCAATGGTGCCCACTGTTCAACTTGTTGCCAGCACCAACCACTCCATGTGAGCTGGCTTACAGTCACCCCACACACATCCAGCACAGGTGTCACTGTACATGTGGCCCTGACAATAAAGGAGCCAGGCACACGTGCCCATAGCCAGTTCCAAATACTATCTGTGTGTGTCCCTGTGGTCTTGTATACATGAGGGCTCTGGGCCCTAGACATTACATTGTGCTGTGTACAGCGGACGCAGACATGTCACCGCAGGCAGTGGGTTAGATCTTGAACATGTAGCTTTGTCGTCACCCACTCCATATATAAGAGGAGTGGACTGGGCTGCCGTACGCAGAGCCAACGTGGGTGTGTGACTTATATTTGCGTGCCCCTGTGTGTGGTTCTGTACTGGGAATGTGCATCTGCATGTGTTTCAGTGGCAACGTGGGTCTCCTTTGTGGGGTGCAGGTGGTCCCTGAAGGGTATTAGACACCACGTATGTGATCTAGTTTGCCTTCCATGGGTTCTGAGCCCACCCGCACCAGTTCGGCCACCTCCTTTTTGTCGTTTCTGACACCTAGGATAGGGATGCCATGTGTGGGTCGGTGAAGTGTTGGGAGCCAGCCGTGCTTGCGTGTGCTTCCTGCTGTGTGGTCTGTTGCAAGGGCTTTGTTCTCCTCTATGTAGCTTGGCTGCCCTGGTCCTGGTGGTGGGCTGCATTGGATGTCCATGTGTTGTTGTAGGGCGTCGGTATTGAAGGTGTGGTGGTCCTCTCCGGCATGACTGATGAGTGGTCTTCTCTGCTCTGCTGGAGGTGTTGTGTATCCCGCTGCTATGTGAAGGTGAGATGAATGTTGACATTGTGTTGACATGTATGTGGCGCATTGTTCTTGTTTACATGCAGACTGTATGACAATGTACATTGTGACTGTTTTCGAGGTGCTGGATTTAGATGCGGGACAGTGGACGTTTGGACTACAAGACGGATGTGAGGTTGTATGCGTACATTTCTATTTCACAGTTTCCAGCTCTGTCAGATGTAGTTGGCCTGTTTCAGCGCATGTGCGGAGCCAGTTGTGTCCTCA
The DNA here is from genome assembly GCF_964263255.1 of Lissotriton vulgaris. Taxonomy (NCBI): domain Eukaryota; kingdom Metazoa; phylum Chordata; class Amphibia; order Caudata; family Salamandridae; genus Lissotriton; species Lissotriton vulgaris. The sequence continues at coordinate 804,661,890 of NC_141695.1, read as the reverse complement.
GTTCTGCAGTGTTGGGGTTGCACATTGTACCACATGGTCGTCAATGTGGATGTGCTGTTACTGCTATGTGTGTGCGCTGCAGTGTGCCTCAGGGATCAGGGACATGGTTCCATGGTCATTGTAGGTGTGCAGTGTGCTACACATCATTGTGCATGTGTGCCATTGTGCCCATCTCCCCCTGTCCCGCCAGTCCCTGGTCGTTAGTCACCCTGTTGATGTTGTGTCAGGTCCTCCCGAGCTGTGTCCAGACTCCTGACTCCTTGCACTGTCTCCACACTGATGACTGTGACCTCTGTTTCCTCCTGCTCCTCCTGTGGCGCAGGACTCTCACCTCTTGTCGCCGTTGCTGCCTTCCTATTGGCAGCGGGTTTGTGCCTGGTTTAGATTTTCACATCATGCCTGCGCCTCTTGGCCTCCTCCATTGGCCTCCTGAACACTCCGACTGCATTCATGGTAGTCTGGTTGTGGGTCAGCTGACGGTAGTGTTCTGTCACCTCCGTGACACTGATGCGGTTTTCCTGCGGACTACACCCGTCTTCCTTCCCCTTATCTCCTTGGTCTTCCCCGACCCCGTTGTTCCTTGCTGGTAGTCTGTGGGGCTTGTGGGATTCGCGTTGGTCTCTATGCTCGGTCAGAGTGCATCCATGTTGCTGTGCACTTTGGTTTGTTTCTGGTGTGTTTTTTTGTAGCTTTTAAAGTGCATTTTCTCACCAGACTCGTGGGATTTGCAGGCCTGCCGCTAGTTTTCACTACTTTTTGTATCACGATTGGCCTCAGCGCAACTTTTTTTGCATTCGTGTTTCGCATTTTTGCTGCGTGGAGTTGATTTTAACGTGGTCATTTGACGCGTTATCTTTAGACTATAGCATGGTACCCACATGTTGTGAATACTTATTTAACACGGCTTAATTTTCCCACAATAGACTGCAATGTTGAGAGTTGCGTTAAGTTACTTTTGCGATGGTTATCACACGTTCTTGAGAATATGCCCCTTGGAGTCTTGCAGTTTCGCTTTACCTATTGCACAGGTGCGGTGCTGTTTGCTGAGAAGCCAGTTTTGTCTTAGATGTCGTGCAACACATTTGACAGAGATGGCTGAGATCGTGCTTTATGGGCATGACGATATTGCCAGCATCAGTGTCCTAATGTCTATTTCTACATGGGTGAAAGAGCTGAAAACAAGACAGTACTTTTTCCTAACAGCCGTAGTCTAGAAGACTGCCTCAACCACTGGCCCAGATGAAGCTTTCCACAGGGGGACCCCGTACCCCAGTCCTCGCTTTCAGTTCAAATCTTACTCTTTTCAGAATTGTTCAGCCAATCAACGTGAACCAAGACTACAACTTGCAGAAACCACTTTGTTGTGGATGGCGAAGACCAGGAGCATCAGTATTTAATGCTTATCAGTGAACTTTCACTTCATCTCATCAAGCAATGCCACACCATGCACAGCTCCAGAGGGGCTGAAGATCATGGTACCAGAGGCTAATGCTACTAAAGAAACTTTCAGTCTTTCTCAGTGCTCCAATCTAATGCATTCTGGGACAAGTTCGCTTCTATTATAAATACACACACTCTAAAAACACTATGTAAAAGAAATGCACAGAACTGGTCCATTCCATCTCGTGTGATCTGGAGTCGCCTGGAAGTCTTTCAAGAGGCATATCTCATCTCTGGTACGTTCACCCCTACAAAATGTGGTTGTAGCTGGAGAAGAACGCGTCAAGGGCTCTCCACAGCTGCGCTCATAATTACTTCACCCAATACTTTATGCTCGAGTGTAAAGCAGGGATAAGCTATTTCCAGGCGCTGAGAGTTGGTTTTCGCTCCGAACTTAGCATCAAAATACGAGTTTGAAATAGAAACAGAGGCACATAGGTCCACAGAGTGGCTACCACTTCCATTTCTGCCAAGGCAAATTATGTCATATGACACTTAGCAAGTCAGTCCCTTCTTTTTAACTACCAGAACATACCATTCTGGGACTTGTAGTTTTGCTTTTTTGTGATACAAATTCCGGGGCTGGCGGAACGCATTACATAAAAGGCATGGAGGCCTCCTTCAAAAAACACTGATCCTACTATAGCACCATATCTCACACCCAACTGACACACACGGCCTAAAGAACAAATTAATGCAGTGCGGACAAAGTGTATTTATAACCGCTCTTAACATCACAATGACACCAAAACAACAAGTCTGTTGGCGGGGGCAGATTTTATCACAATTACAAACATATTCCCTCAAAGCAGTGCCAATACAACCAATGTTCATTAAATGAGTTGCCTGCCTATACTGTACACCTTTTTTTTAAAGTACAAAGTAGACAGGTCTTTAAGAAATATTGTTTGGTTTCCATCAATCAATCAGGTTTCTTGTAGAGCATGACTATTCACCCGTTAGGGCCTGAAGGTGCTGTCGGGTGGGGGGTGGGGGGAGCATCTGCAGGTCAGATGAAGAGACAGGCCTTAGTCCTTCCTGAATTGAGGCAGTGACAGTGATTGCCTGAGATGTAGAGGCAAGGAGTTCCAGGTCTTTGCAGCAAGGTAGGAGAAGTATCTTCCTCCAGCCGAGGTCTGGCAGATCCGTGGGATAGTGGCCATGGCCAGTTGGGCGGAGCAGAGATGTCTGGTGGGTGTGTAGAAGGAGAGGCGATGGTTGAGGTATGCAGGTCCAAAAATGTGAAGTGCTTTGTAGGCGAGCATGAGGAGCTTGAAGGTGTTTCTTTTGTTGATTGGCAGATAGTGGAGGTCTCTCCTGTGACTGGTGATGTGGATGTGGCAGAGGATGTTCAGGATGAGTCTGGCGGAGGCGTTCTGGATGTTCTGTAGTTTCTTTAGGAGTTTTTGGGTGTTTCCGGCGCAGAGTGTGTTGCCGTAGTCAAGTGCGCTGCTGCTGAGTGCATGGGTGTTAGACCCGTCTGCTTCTGAGAGTCCCCTCACCACTATGATTTCTTTTGTTCCCCGTACCTCCCAAATTTGTCGCTTTTCTTTGTCTACCAGGACTTTTTATGTGCTGTTTCATGGGGCTAGATGTTCTTTGACGCCCAGTTGCTCACAAGGTTTTTGGCACCTATTTACAAGGCGCCTGGCGAAACCTGTGGCATTATAGACTGGGATTGGTAACCTGTATGAATGGCCCTAAAATGGTGTTCATCCTTTTTCCTCATGTGAGTGACTCCCCTTGGAGCCTCCATGAACTTTGACCTTCCAAGGTTTTTGCGCCCTTTTGTCTAGCACGCATCCCTGACAGGAATTGCTTTATTTCCCTCAGGTACACAAAATGGCTGCTCTAGAACCACAGTATGGTGGCTGTTAGGGTCCCAAATACATCTCAAAAGTGCCATGTCATTGGCATAAGCCAGAGAAGGTTCTAGAACCTACTGGCACGAGCCAGCACCTCAGGGCACTGGCTATATAAGGTCCAGTCCCTGGCGGCCATTTTAGATGATGAAGAAGGAGATTCCAGACTTGACACCAGATTGACACCTGCCCTGTTGACCCATGAGGTGGCTGGTAGCACGGGCAGTAAAGTAGCGAAGGTCATTGGTGTTGATCCTGACTGGCGTTCCAGTCAGCTGCGTGTGCGGTGACCTTGCGCCTACAGCGCCTGCCCAGCGAGTGCCTCATTACCCCCAAGAGACTGTGGCCGATTTCGTATGCCTCCCCGCCCCCCCCTGGTGGTGAATCACGATAGACTCCGCGAGTCGAGAGCAGGTTCGCCGCGACCGCGATTGTCTTCTGTGCCCCTTTGCGACAGGCGCCTCCAGCGAGGAGCTTGGACGTCTCCGAGCCCCACCGGCATAGAGTGCTTCCTGCGCAGTCTGAAGGTGAGGTGGTGCGCTGGGGCGGGGAAAGGCCGGCCTTCGTTGGGCGGGACTACTGTCTTTGCCCCTCCCCGGTGAATCGGCAGCTGTAGCTGTGGGCGGGAACCATCCCTGTATGAGAAAGTCGGAGGGAGGTCCGTGGAGCCCCTGAGAACCCCGTCGCTGGCATGAGAAGTGCTGTGCCCTGACTGAATCGCTTCCCGATTGCAGCCGATGTGAGGTGGGCCCGTTTCTTCAGTTGGGGAGCGGCGTTGTAAAGGAACTTTGAACCGGCATTTATTTGACTGAGCGCGAAGATTGTGTGACCTCTCCGGCAGCCCGTTCGTCAGTCTAAAGACTTTGAACTGGTGCCGCCTGAGTACTAGTGGTGACAAAGCCCGTAGGCGCGTTTAGACCCCACTGGCAAGCAGAGATCTCATCCCGGTGGCAGCCGAGTGTAAATGAAGTGTTCACTGTGTTTCCTTGCCTTTTAGATACACGCGCATATTCCCCGAGTGAACCTTAAAGAGTCCCAACACTCCTTTTGTGCCCAGAGAAGCCTGTATACATTATCCGTGAAATCATCACAAACTGTAAGAGTTATCTTTCCAAACTGAAACGTATTGCAAGTGTAGTGTTCCTGAAGTATTTAATTGGTGGCAGCGAAACCAGAATGAACATGTGTTTGTTTATTTAAATGAACCAGTATTTATTCTGCTAAACAAAAGTGATATTTATTGGTGATATTTATTCCTGATATTTATTCTATTTATTGACGATATTTATTCCTGAAATTATTTATTGTATTTATTTCAAAACCGAAACCCAGAAAATTGTGACTAAAAGAAATGTGTATGTGCTTTCCCAATTGAACCCTATTCACAACAGAGAGTTTTTTATATAAAGGAATCGTATTTTTCTACAGCAGTGGTGTGGTGTCCTTCTTTTTGGTGACTGTACAGGGAGTTATTATTGGGTCAGAGCCGGCTTAGCACGAAAGCCTTCACTTGCCTTGTCACTTGAGCCAAGCTACCCCCTTTGTGCTGGGCTTGCCCATCGCAGGTCCAACATAAAATTGGTGCTCAGCGGGTGGGATTACGAGCCGTGCTTGTTTTGGACCCCATAATAATTCCGTGTGCGCCACAGGTACACACCCGGAGTTTTCTCCCAGCGGCCCTCCAATTCAATATTTTGCTTTTTCCAAATTCTCTTCTGGAGGTGGGTGGAGGTGACCCTCAGAGTTCCTATCCTTGTAACCTACTTCAAGGTGGTTGTCCACACTTTTCACTGACAATATGGAATTCGACATGTCAGAGCTGGAGACCTATACTGTGGCGCAGCTCAAGGAGTTCTGTCAGGAAAGGGGAGTGTTCCTTAGGCAAGGGGCCAAAAGAGAGGAGCTCTGTGTCAGTCTGCGAGCCTGGGTGGAGGCGCATCCGGAGGGAACAGTAGAGGAGGAGGGGTCAGACAGAGGTACTGTCATTGAGAGGACTGCGGAATGTCCCCCGGGGGTGGGTGAAATGCTAATCAGCCCCAAGGTAGCCTCACGGGAGGGCAGCAGTGCGTCATCAGGAAGGTTGTCAGAGACCGAGTTAGCCGACAGAAGAGAGGAAAGACAATTAAGGTTGGAGTTAGCCAAGCTGGAGATGGAAGGGAGGAGGATGGAACACAAGCTCAAGCTACGAGAGCTCGACCTCAGGGCCCATAACATCACTCCGGAGGGTGTCGAGTCTAAGGAATTTGCCAGGGAGCCCAGGCCTCACTTACCCAAGGACGTGGTCGCCAGTTAAACCGCTGGAGATGACATAGCCAAGTGGCTGGCAGCCTATGAGGTGTCCTTAAGAGCCCATGGGATCCATGAGAAGCATTGGGGTGGTGGATTATACCGTTACATGCCTCAGACAGGTAGGGATGCCCTATTGGCCCTCGACCGGGAGGAGCAGGTAGATTACCCCACCATGAAGCTAGCGCTCATCAGGAAGTTTGGGTTGACCCCAGAGAAATACCGGCAGAGGTTTAGGGGCAGCCACAAACTGAGCTCACAGAATTGGGTTGACTTCCTGGATTATGCCAAGAAAGCCCTGGATGGGTGGGTCCAAGGTAGTGAGGTGGAAGACTATCGAGGGTTGTACAACCTAGTACTCACGGAACATCTACTCGAGAAATGTCTTCCCGAGCTGAGGCAGCATCTGGTAGACAGCAAACTTACTTGCCCCCGTAAGCTTGCTGTGGAGGCGGACATTTGGGTAAGTACCCGAGTGTCCACGAAGGGGATGGGAGGAGATTCTCAGAAGTCTGGACAGGGCGCTCCCCAGAAGAAAGAGGGGGGAGAGAATAAGAAACAGGAGTTCTCCAAAGGCCCCTAAAATAACTTTAAGGGGAAAAGTTTCTTTTCCAACTCCAAGGCTAGCCCGCAAAAGAACCCTAATCCAGGCCAGAGTCAGCAGCCAAGGGTTGTCCATTGTAAGGGAGACGTGAAATGCCCAAAGAGACCACCCCCTCCCACTGGAGGAAAGGCCACGGGAGTTGCTAGTGTAGCGCTCTGGGAGGAGATGCCCTTAGTTAAGGGGAGGGAGTGGGCGGGTGTCACCTTAGTGTCCCTGGGTGATCGGGAGATGGTTCCAAAGATCCAGGTGCCCTCAAATACTACCAAGTATGGGCAATGGGTCACCATCAATGGCCATAGAGGGGAAGCTCTGAGAGATACAGTAGCCAGTATGACTATAGTCAGGAGTCATCTGGTGTCCTCAGAGCAGGTGATCCCAGGCGTACTTCATCCAGCCGCGATGGCTGATGGCAGAATGAGCCACTATCCCGTGGCCGAGGTTCCCTTTGAGTGGGGACGGGTTGCAGGTTCACTTCGAGTTGCCGTAAGCCCCGCCGTGCCAGTCGATTGTCTGCTGGGCAATGATATGGAGCACAATGCTTGGAAGGAGGTGGAATACCGGACTCATTCTGAGATGCTGGGAACACCTGATTGGGCCTGTGTGAGTACCAGGTCTGCGGCTGCTCGAGAGGAGAAGTCGCGTGGGTTGGAGCCTGGAACAATGGCCCACCCAGCTGCTGATGAGGGAGCATCTCGAGGACAGGAGGAGCCTGCCTCGATGTCCGTGACCCGTGAGACGGATAGGCCACCGGAGGAGGTGGACCCGGAGTCCACGGAGGAGGACATGGTTCCGTTGGAGGATCTGCCTATCCCCGCTGAGTGGCGAGTGGAGGGAGGACCATCCAGGGAGGAACTGAGCAAGGGACAGAGGGAATGTCCCACCCTCGAGGGTCTGAGGCAACAGGCTGAAGCCCAAGCAGCAGGTAACGAGTCTGGGAACTATCGTGTTTACTGGGAGGATGGTCTCCTCTACAGTGAGCCCAGGGCGCCAGTGCACGGATTGTCACGGGCCCAGGTAGTCCCACAGTGTTACCGAGCCTTCCTATTAGAGTTGGCTCATGAGATTCCCTTGGCAGAACACTTGGGTCAGGACAAGACCTTTGCCCGGCTTGTCCCCCACTTTTATTGGCCTCGAATGAGGGTGGCGTCCGACACATACTGTTGGTCGTGTGTGTCATGCCAAGCCAGTGGGAAAACAGGGATGAAGCTGAAGGCTCCCCTGGAACCACTTCCCATTGTTGGCACCCCCTTTGAAAGGGTGGGCATCGATATTGCTGGGCCCCTAGATCCACCGACATCATCCGGTCACAGGTTTATCCTGGTACTGGTAGATCACGCCACAAGGTATCCAGAGGCCATACCTCTGAGAACCATTACTGCACCGGTAGTAGCGAAGGCCCTGATGGGGATCTTTACCCGAGTGGGATTCCCCAAAGAAGTTGTGTCTGACAGGGGGACCAACTTCATGTCAGCATATATGCGGGCAATGTGGAAGGAGTGTGGAGTGACCTACCGGTTTACCACTCCTTATCAAACACAGGCCAATGGCCTCGTGGAAAGGTTCAACCAAACCTTGAAGGGTATGATCAGAAGTCTACCCGAAAGCCTGCGGAGGAAATGGGACGTCCTCCTACCCTGTTTGCTCTTTTCCTACAGGGAAGTGCCGCAGAACGGAGTGGGCTTTAGCCCCTTTGAGCTTTTGTACGGGCACCCTGTACGTGGACCTCTCAGCCTGGTGAGGGACTCCTGGGAAAAGTCTCCTCGGAAAGTTCCCCGGGACGTGGTGAGCTACATGCTGGCCTTCCGGAGCCAAATGGCTAAGTTGTGGAAGCAAGCTTCTGACAACTTGGAAGCCAGTCAGGCAGTCATGAAAGCGTGGTATGACCACAATGCTCACCCAGTGGAGCTGGAGCCTGGCCAGAAGGTGTGGGTGATGGAGCCTGGAGAGCTGAGTGCCCTCCAGGACCATTGGACAGGCCCCTATGAGGTGTTGGAAAAGATGGGCAGGGCTACCTATCTAGTGGACGTAAAGACCCCTCGGCATCCATATCGGGTGTTACATGCCAACCGCCTCAAGCCCCACTACGAGAGGCCCGAAGTCATGCTGGTTATGGTGACTGACGGATCAGAGGAAGAGGACACTGAGCCTCTCCCTGACCTCTTTGCGTCTCAAGAAAAGGATAGGTCGGTGGAGGGAGTGAAAATCTCGCCATCCCTGACTCCTGAGCAGCAGGAGGAATGTCGCCAGGTCTTGGGGTCATTCGCTCCTCTGTTCTCCCTTGTCCCGGGTAAGACCCACCTGTGTACCCATGACGTGGACACAGGAGACAGCCCACCTGTGAAGTCAAAGTCTTACCGGCTGTCTGACAAGGTGAAGGCCAGCATTCGAAGTGAAGTAGCTAAGATGCTGGAGCTAGCAGTCATCGAACCTTCAAGTAGCCCTTGGTCTAGCCCGGTGGTTTTGGTGCCCAAAGCTGCTCCACCTGGCACCACGCCAGAATTGCGATTCTGTGTGGACTACTGAGGACTAAATTCGGTAACCAAGACGGATGCTCATCCGATCCCTAGGGCGGATGAACTGATTGACCGGTTGGGAGCTGCCCAATATGTCAGTACCATTGACCTCACTGCAGGGTACTGGCAGATTCCCATGTAAATGTAAATGTACATGTATTTATATAGCGCAAATCACCCACATCGCAGGCATCTATGCGCTTGCTTAGGGAACCCGTCCTGGTATTCCCCTGTGAGATACCCCGGCAGGGTATCCACAAGGTGAAAGCCAGGCATCCCGCCGCGAGGGGCCGTTGTGGAGATTAAGCAAGCTATTGCCCAGAGTCGCAGAGTGTGAACCCGTGAGTCGAGTAGGCACCGGAGCGAGAATTATCGAGTCCATGGAATTATTGAGCCCAACCCCCGTCAGGGCGGGGAATTGAACCCTGGTCCGGGGCCGATCTCAGCTTCCGGGTCTGCCGCCTCTAACCCCTGAGCCACACTTCTCCACAGTTGGGAAGATCACTTGCAGCACTTGCAAGCCGTTCTCCAGGCCCTGGAAAGGGCTGGCTTGACGATCAAGGCCAGCAAAATTCAGATTGGACAGGGGTCGGTAGTGTACTTAGGTCACTTGGTGGGCCGGGGAAAGGTGCAGCCCCTTCAGGCGAAGATTGAGGCAATCATGGCCTGGAAACCCCCCAAGACCCAGACTGAGGTTCGAGCCTTCCTGGGCCTCACAGGTTACTACAGACGGTTCGTGAAGGGGTATGGCACTATCGTGGCACCCCTTACCGAACTCAGGGCCAAGAAGCAACCCAGGAGAGTCATCTGGACGGAGGCTTGCCCGCGAGCCTTCGACACTCTGAAACAAGCATTGTGTAACGCTCCTGTCCTGAAGGCTCCAGATTTCACGAAGGAATTCATTGTCCAGACAGATGCATCCGACATTGGCATTGGGGCGGTGCTATCGCAACTCAATGAAGAGGGTCTGGATCAACCCGTGGTCTTTCTGTCACGGAGACTGCTTCCCCGGGAACAGAGGTGAAGTACCATTGAGCGGGAAGCCTTTGCGGTGGTCTGGGCACTGAAGAAGCTGCTACCATACTTGTTTGGTTCACACTTCCTTGTTCAGACAGACCACCGACCCCTTCGCTGGCTCATGCATATGAAGGGGGAAAACCCCAAACTGTTGAGGTGGTCTATCTCCCTACAGGGAATGGACTTTCGGGTGGAACACCGACCCGGAGTTGACCACGCCAATGCAGACGGTCTCTCCAGGTATTTCCACCTTAGTGTTGAAAACTCCCAAGGGGTTGGGTAGCTCTCCCCACTTTCAGCTGGGGGGGATGCGTGTTAGACCCGTCTGCTTCTGAGAGTTCACTCACCACTATGATTTCTTTTGTTCCCCTGTACCTCCCAATATTTGTCGCTTTTCTTTGTCTACCAGGACTTTTTATGTGCTGTTTCATGGGGCTAGATGTTCTTTGACGCCCAGTTGCTCACAAGATTTTTGGCACCTATTTACAAGGCCCCTGGCGAAACCTGTGGAATTTTAGACTGGGATTGGTAACCTGTATGAATGGCCCTAAAATGGTGGTCATCCTTTTTCCTCATGTGAGTGACTCCCCTTGGAGCCTCCATGAACTTTGACCTTCCAAGGTTTTTGCGCCCTTTTGTCTAGCGCGCATTCCTGACAGGAATTGCTTTGTTTCCCTCAGGTACACAAAATGGCTGCTCTAGAACCACAGTATGGTGGCTGTTAGGGTCCCAAATACATCTCAAAAGTGCCATGTCATTGGCAAAAGCCAGAGAAGGTTCTAGAACCTACTGGCACGAGCCAGCACCTCAGGGCACTGGCTATATAAGGTCCAGTGCCTGGCGGCCATTTTAGATAATGAAGAAGGACATTCCAGACTTGACACCAGATTGACACCTGCCCTGTTGACCCCTGAGGTGGCTGGTAGCGCGGGCAGTAGAGTAGCGAAGGTCATTGGTGTTGATCCTGACTGGCGTTCCAGTCAGCTGCGTGTGTGGTGACCTTGCGCCTACAGCGCCTGCCCAGCGAGTGCCTCATTACCCCCGAGAGACTGTGGCCGATTTCGTGTGCCTCCCCGCCCCCCCCCCCCCGGTGGTGAATCACAATAGACTCCGCGAGAGCAGGTTCGCCGCGACTGCGATCGTCTTCTGTGCCCCTTTGCGACAGGCGCCTCCAGCGAGGAGCTCGGACGTCTCCGAGCCCCACCGGCATGGAGTGCTTCCTGCGCAGTCTGAAGGTGAGGTGGTGCGCCGGGGCGGGAAAAGGCCGGCCTTCGTTGGGCGGGACTACTGTCTCTGCCCCTCCCCAGTGAATCGGCAGCTGTAGCTGTGGGCGGGAACCATCCCTGTATGAGGAAGTCGGAGGGAGGTCCGTGGAGCCCCTGAGAACCCCATCGCTGGCATGAGAAGTGCTGTGCCCTGACTGAATCGCTTCCCGATTGCAGCCGATATGAGGTGGGCCCGTTTCTTCAGGTGGGGAGCCCCGTTGTAAAGGAACTGTGAACCTGCTTTTATTTGACTGAGCGCGAAGATTGTGTGACCTCTCCGGCAGCCCGTTCGTCAGTCTAAAGACTTTTAACTGGTGCCGCCTGAGTACTAGCGGTGACAAAGCCCGTAGGCGCGCTTAGACCCCACCGGCAAGCAGAGATCTCATCCCGGTGGCAGCCGAGTGTAAATGAAGTGTTCACTGTGTTTCCTTGCCTTTTAGATACACGCGCATATTCCCCGAGGGAACCTTAAAGAGTCCCAACACTCCTTTTGTGCCCAGAGAAGCCTGTATACATTATCCGTGAAATCATCACAAACTGTAAGAGTTATCTTTCCAAACTGAAACCTATTGCAAGTGTAGTGTTCCTGAAGTATTTAATTGGTGGCAGCGAAACCAGAATGAACATGTGTTTGTTTATTTAAATGAACCAGTATTTATTCTGCTAAACAAAAGTGATATTTATTGGTGATATTTATTCCTGATATTTATTCTATTTATTGACGATATTTATTCCTGAACTTATTTATTGTATTTATTTCAAAACCGAAACCCAGAAAATTGTGACCAAAAGAAATGTGTATGTGCTTTCCTAATTGAACCCTATTCACAACAGAGAGTTTTTTACATAAAGGAATCGTATTTTTCTACAGCAGTGGTGTGGTGTCCTTCTTTTTGGTGACTGTACAGGGAGTTATTATTGGGTCATAGCCGGCTTAGCACGAAAGCCTTCACTTGCCTTGTCACTTGAGCCAAGCTACCCCCTTTGTCCTGGGCTTGCCCATCGCAGGTCCAACAATGGGTGACCATTTTCCTTGACTCAGTGGCTATATACTTGAAAATCTTCCGGAACAGGCAGAGCGTGTAGAAGCAGGAGGACAAAACAGCATTGATTTGGCAGTTCATTGAGAGCGAGGAGTCCAAGATGATGCAGAGGTTTTGTATGTGGTCCTTGGGTGTGTAGGGAGTTCTGAGCACTGTAGGGTACCAGGAGTAGTCCCAGGTGGAAGGGGTGGAGCCCAGGATGAAGTCTTCAGTCTTGTCTGAGTTGAGCTTGAGGCAGCTGTCCTTCATCCAGATGGTGACTGCCTTCATCCCATTGTGGAAGTTGCTCTTGGTCGCGGGTTCATCGGTGAGAGAGAGAATCAGCTGACTGTCGTTTGCATAGGATATGATGTAGAGTCTGTGGTTTCTGATGGCGGCTGCAAACAGGGCCATGTAGATGTTTAAGAGGGTGGGGCTCAGGGAGGAGCACTGAGGCACTCTGCAGCTGATCTCTGTGGGTTCTGAGTAGAACGTGGAAGTCTGATTCTCTGTGTTCGGCTGGTGAGAAAGGAACGGATCCAATCTATGGCTTTATCGCAGATATTCTTTGTAGCTTTATACAGAATGAACTCGACCCAAAGGTATTAGTACCTGTGTGAGCTCCAGTTACATTACACTAGGACAAGTGAATTTTAGTTAAGCACCAGTATTAAGTGATTTGCGCAGATCACAGGATGTTGAGCCAACGCGGAGACTCGAACCAGGTTGGTCGGCTCCAAACGCAGCAGCTATGGCCATTACACCTCATCCTATTGCTGCTGCATTTGGACAATTATCTGACTACAGCAAATCAGACAGTAACTTAATTTGGAACAAAAATATTAGAACGGGGTATTGATTGGAGAAGAAATATAGCGGAATAATCAATTTTTTGGCAAAGTATTTAAAGCATATATAGCATCCTCTTTCACACAATTTTCCACTGGGTAGCAATGCATCATGGACCTTTTGACCTGTGGCACAAAACTATGCCTGCTGTGCATCCAGCGGTACTTCTAGGGATATTATTTTTTTCGGAGGGGTACATGCTTGTATTCATTTGCAGCTGAGCTTTTTTCCAGCTGCATGCTGAGTTCCTGCATGATGACAGGTGAGGAGGGCAGAATGTGTGGGCTGGGTTAAAAATGATTGCCAGCATATCACAGCAGCTCAACTGGGTTGCAACACTCACTTCATAGCGCATGTTGGGTTAGATGGCTGCTTTTCAGCGACGAGCCTAAAATGTGCATTTAATGTGTCTTCCTATCTGCTTAATTAGTGAACCGTGGGCATTACAGCTCCAGCCTCCCGGACTACTAATGAGCATTAGGTTCACCTGCCACAGAACGAGGGGGCAGGGGAGCCTGCCTATGAGGGTGGACAAAGATGCAGATCTGTATAATCCCTCCTGTAGCGGTCCCAAAATAAAGCACCAGCATGAGCAGCATGGCTGCCAAGTATCTCAAGTCCATGTATGATGTGCTGCTCCAGTTCAGTTTTTTTTCTTTGAATTGTGGGACTCGCAATCAGGGCCAGACGGGCTGTAGCAGGCACCAACCATTTCCCCTGTGGGCTGCCAGGGTGTGGGCTGGTTTTGGGCCTCTGTGGTGCCATTTTTGTTACGGGGGGGCGGCAATATCGCCCCCTTGTAACAAAATCGTCCGAAACCGGCCCTAGCAAACAGTTCGTCCGCCCCCTCTCCTTCCCCCTCTTATGGGCGGGGCAGCAGAGCAGTTCACCAGGACTGGTTTCAGTTTCAGTCCGGCCCTGCTCGCAACCCAGTCCAACAATACAATAAACAAGACAACACATCCCAGCATTCATAGAAAAATCCCTGACTAGAGCAGCAAATCAGGCATGGACCTGGGATACTTGGCAGGACTGGAACAGTTGTTGCAGTTTTGATTCGGAAGAAAACAAAATAAGGAAAAAACAAGAAAGGGTAGAGGATGTGGCATAATGTCCAGAACTCTTTATTTTAGATGTGGGGAGCCAGGTTTATTTAAGTCGGTGCGTTACCGCAACATCCTGTGTTTCTGGGCAAATCACTCCAACACCTTTCCGGCGAGTTTGCGCTATATAAAACAGAAAAAGCAAAAAATAGAAGTGCTATGGAGAGAACAGCAGGGAGTGGGAGGGGGAAGAAATAGTACCTCAATCTCATCGGGAACAGCAGACGGGCACTGATTAACTTGCATTGATTTGTGCTTGCTCCCAGGTCCATAGAAATTATCTGAAAGGACGTTTAGCCTGCACTGGCCAATAAAGTAGGCTGCAAGGAAGAGTGACATCGCAGCCAATAAATCGTAAGCAATAGGCGGGCTCCAAGCCCTTTTTGTACACAATAGTGTCTCGCAAGCGAGACGCATGTGGTAGTGCATGCACTCGCAGGCTCGACCCTAAAAATGTACCGATCTGTGGGGGCCCTGGACCATCGGGGGGTGGCCCGCCTGGAGGGGGGCCGGACAATGCAGCCCTTATGGCGGCCATAACCCAGTCAAGAGACATGCTGGATGCCAAGATAGGGGCAGTTGGCGCAGATGTGACCCTGCTGCGCCAGGACCTGAGAAACGCCGTGGCGCGAATCACGGAAGCCGAATCCAGGGTGTCAGTGGTGGAAGAAGACGTAACTACCCTTAAAAAGGAAATGGCAGCGATGGAAACTGCGCAGCGGATCACAGCGCTCCGTGTGGAAGATGCCGAAGGGCGGGCACGCCGCAACAACCTCCGCTTCCTTGGATTTCCGGAGCGCTGTGGGAAGGGAAGCATGGAACAATTCCTCACACAGTGGCTAGAATCATGGATGCCCCCAGGGTCGCTATCTGCCTGCTTCATTGTTGAAAGAGCACACCGCGCCTTGACGCAAAAACCACCTGAGGGCTAGCGACCTAGGGCGGTAATCGCTCGGCACGACAGGGACGCCATACTGAGGGAAGCTAGAAACAAGGAAACCCTCCTCTATGAAAATCAAAAGATCTTAGTCTTCCCTGATTATACCAAACTCGTCCAGCAGCAGCGTCATTCTTTCGTGGCAGCCAAGGCAAAGTTGAGAGGCCTCAAGTTACAATACTCCCTGCTGTACCCGGCGCGCCTGAGGGTGATCTTCCAATCACGGACACTGTTCTTTGATACACCGGAGGACCTGTTCAGATGGACAGATGAAACGGTGCAGGTCAGACCGAATCCACAACCAGGGCTCAATCCGGGCTCTCCTGAGGGTTCGCCACGGGCACAAAGAGACCGGACGTCAAGACACGGACGGAACAAACGCTCCAAATCACGCAAGCGCGCAGCCTCGGCCGATGGCACGCAGGACACTGGAAGAACCGAGGACTCAGAACAATCTGGCACGAATCATTGAAGAATCCGGGGCCTCGGCTCCCTCTCCTGCTGTTAATGCTGTGAATCCTGGATGGGTGCACCTGGTCGCCTGAGACCCGCTGTATCACTAGCTGTATTGCAGCCTTGAGACAATGCTGCTTCCGTCTCCTGATCATGGAGGCTACCACTCTCCCATTCGAGAGAGGGACACTGAGGGAGGGTGGGTGAGTTCACTGTTCCTTTTTGGGATGTTGGGATCCATTGGTATGGGTGGGCCCGAGCCCTCTGTTTTGGTCTCGGGACTGCCCATGCCGCGACAGGTACTTCATAGTTACTTGAGGTATAGGGTGGGGGGAGGCAGGGGATGGGCGGTCAGGGATGTGGCTGCTGAGTTGGGGTTGGGAACCGTTGGGGGTTGTGGGACTGGGGGATTGGTGGCTTTTTCTGGGGTAGGTAGTAAAATGCATGTGTGTGTTGTAATGATGGTCCGTGTGACGTGCGGTGGGTGGCGCTGGAATGGGGGCTCACATGGTGGACTCCAATAGACTATGGCTGAATCGACTCGTGGACTCCCTGAAGACTCTATGCGGGTGATTACGTGGAATGTCAGGGGTCTACTAGACAAAATTAAACGTGGGGCAGTGTTACGCTGGGGGAAAAAGGAAGCGGCAGATGTATTATTGCTTCAAGAAACTCACATGATGGGCACAAAGGCGCTGGGCCTGCAGAGGTTTGGTTATCAGCAGGTTTTCCATGCGGGGTTTTCCAGGGGATCCAGGGGAGTGGCCATATTGATACACCGCAGGATAGCATACGTCCATGAGAAGCAATGGGTGGATCCCCAGGGTCGCTACTTGTTTGTTAAGGGCATGGTGGGCACAGAACCGGTGGTGTTTGGGAGTGTGTACGCCCCCCCCCCCTGCAGTGGGCCCTGGCTGAGAGGCTGTTTGCAGTGTGGGAAGACGTCTCCGGGTCACTGGCAGTAATTGGGGGAGATTGGAATGACGTGATGGAAGTATGTGTGGATCGCCGGAGGCGTCAGGAGGTGACCGAAACCCCCCCCTCCCTTCCACCCACCAGATTACATGCAATGAGTGAGGGGCTGGGCAGGGTGGATGCTTGGCGACATATGCACCCTGCAACCCGTGAGTATACCTATGTCTCAGCGGTACATGGGTCATTCTCACGCTTAGATTATGTGTTTCTGCCTCGAGAATGCTTGAGTAGGGTGAAGGGCGCTGACATCTTGCCGAGAGGCCTATCCGACCACTCCCCAGTTTCAGTTAACGTGGACCTCCTTAGGAAACGACAGCCGTTCAGATGGAGGATGTCCTCGTGGCATCT
Organism: Lissotriton vulgaris; assembly: GCF_964263255.1. Lineage (NCBI taxonomy): Eukaryota > Metazoa > Chordata > Amphibia > Caudata > Salamandridae > Lissotriton > Lissotriton vulgaris. Next base: position 804,645,216 of record NC_141695.1, on the reverse strand, counting down.
CCTGCAACCGGCATATACTAAACATTTGCGAGAAACCATAGACCACTACTGGCGGGAAAACCTGATAGAGGGGGCTGATGTAGAAGTGGTGTGGGAGGCTATGAAACCTACCATACGAGGAGTAGATATTGCATGGTGCTCGGAGGCCAGTCGGTGGCGCCGAGAACAGACTGCGGAAGCGGCTGAGCGAGTGGTGACCCTAGAACAGGAACACCGCGAGGGTGGCGATGAGATCGGACTACGGCTGCTTCTGCAGGCACAGCAATCGTACGCGTCCCTATTGATGGATGAAGCCAGACAGGCGTGGCTGGTCACAAGAAGTAGGGTATATCAATGGGGGGACAAGTCGTGCTCAATGCTCCATAGATTATGCCAACACAACTTCCAACCCATCATGTTACCGGGTCTCACAGACAATAATGGGGAAGTCCTGACCGACCCCAACGAGTTGGCCGCGAGCTTCGCCACGTACTTTAAGGCCCAACACGCCTCATGTGACCAGTTGCCTGAGGGCGACTTAACCCGGTTTCTCGCAGAACTGCCGCCCATACAGGTGTCGGACGAGACCAAGAAGGCCCTAGATGCACCCCTCACAGCGGAGGAGCTGGGAGACGCTCTGGGGCAACTCAATGCTGGTAAGGCTCCTGGCCCGAATGGCTACCCGTGTGAATTCTTTAAAAAATTTCATGTACAGCTGGGGCCACACTATCGCAGAGTACTTGAGGTGGCACGAGCATGGGGTGCACTGCCCCCGGACTGGCGCCATGCGGAAATAGTGGTCTTTCAGAAGCCTGGTAGACCCCCGGGTAGCCATGACTCATATAGACCCATTTCCCTAATTAATATTGAGGCCAAAATATTGGCCAAGGCCCTGGCGAACCGTCTGGCTCCATACATTACAGACCTGGTCCATTCGGACCAGGCAGGTTTCATGCCCCACAGGGCGATGCGACATAATATCCGACGGGCACAGGCGGCGATCTACGCTGTTGGAGCCTTGGGGGACCAGGCGGCGCTCTTGTTGGCCGATATCAACAAGGCCTTCGACTCGGTTAGCTGGTCATACCTATTTACATTACTATCTTGGCTCAACCTAGGCCCAATCTTCCGATCATATATCAAGCTACTATATACAGACATCACAGCCTCGGTGCGCGTCGCGGGGGCGGTGTCGGAGACGTTCCGCATTGGCCGGGGGACTAGGCAGGGGTGCCCTCTTTCCCCATATCTATTTGCCTTGGCCATGGAGCCCCTGGCTGCCAGAGTGCGCAGTGATGCGCTGAAACGGGGCTTTGTGTGGAATGCCACCCTGTCAGATAAGATTGCGCTATACGCGGACGATGTCCTCTTCTTCCTTACAGATTTGCAGCGCTCCGGCCCACGTGTCCTGGAGGTCATGCAACTATTTGGGGAGGTCTCAGGCTTATATCTAAACCTGCGTAAATCCACCCTATGGGTGCTACCTGGAGGCACGGTGACGGATCCCTGGGCCTCGGAACTGCTAGTGGCCACAGCTGGTCTGAAATACCTCGGGGTGTTTCTATCCAACTCGGCGGATACTGCTTGGGAGCGTAATCTGCTGCCCGTCTGGGAGCGGGTCCAGGTGGATGTCAAAACTTGGTCTCGAATGCCCCTATCAATCTTTGGCCGGTCTGCTATTTTCAAGATGGTTGCACTCCCGCGCCTACTCTACCAACTACAGAACCATCCACACCCTATCCCACCCTAGTGGTTTCGGCAGGTCAACTCAGTGCTGGGTCGCTTCCTTTGGGCTGGTGGTGCCGCCAGAGTGGCGCTGCGCACATGCTTTTTGTCCACATACTGTGGGGGCTTGGCCACCTCGGATCTACAGTCCTACTACCAAGCCGCTCATCTCCTTGTTCTAAATGAATGGTGGTATGGTGACGGTGGAGATCCAGCCTATGCCCTAGAACGTGCATTGATGGGAGATAACTCGCTCCACACCATCCTATACTCACCCCGACTACGTCGGTCGTTGCCGAGGGTTACTAAACTTGTCTTTGCGATATGGCGACAGGCCTTGCGTCGCATGGGCTGGTGGGGCAGACTGACCGCGGAAACGCCACTATGGCACAACGGTTTACTACCCGAACTGTCTAAATTATCAGGCTTTGATGGCTGGGACACAATAGGTATATCGCAGCTAGGTCATGTGATGTCCGGGACGACTCTCAAGTCCTTTCAAGCCCTCAGTACCGAATTCGATATGCCCCAATCTCAATTTTTTCGATATTTACAATTCCGGCATGCACTGGCGCCCAGTATAACCAACCTTGACTCACTCCCTGAATTCAGCCCAATCGAAGCAAAGGTCTTCATGGGTGACCTGGGGGACAAGAAAGTATCACGCATTTACCAGACTATGGTCACCCACTGTTCCTCCACCCTTCTTCCGCTAAAGACGACCTGGGAGGCAGATATCGGTCCGTTAGATGAGGATGATTGGCGGGAGGCCTTAGAATCCCCGAGGGGTGCGGCTATCGCAATACGGTTTCGGCTCATACAATTCAAGATTCTTCATAGGGCCTACTATACCCGAGAGCGTCTGTGGAAGGCGGGCCTGATTGGGTCCCCGGAGTGTCTGCGGTGTGGGGCAGAGGTGGGTACGTTGCTCCACACAGTATGGTCGTGTTCCAAACTGGTTGGCTTCTGGAGGGGTGTATGGGGCTGCCTGTCGGAGGTGCTGGGCTGGACCCTCCCCCGTACTCACCGTCTGGGTCTATTACACATCCTGGAAGGGGTTGGTGGTAATATCTATAAGCGTCACCTACTCCTCCTGGGGCTGGTAGTAGCTAAAAGAGACCTGGCCCGAGCATGGAAGGACGTGAGGCCTCCCCCCCTGAGTGCATGGAAGGCTGGTATGGACTTCTGTATGGGTCTGGAGAGACCAATCTTTGAGGCACGAGGATGCCCTCGTAAACATTTTAAAATTTGGAAGAGATGGGCAGACTACAGGGGCTTGACACTAGACCCCCCGGCGGAACAAGAGGAGGACCTTTAGCCCCAGGTGGTCCGGCGAAGCCCATTCCCACACACACAATAGACACGTCAAGAGCTTACGTCAACACAGTTCGTACACACATGCATGGGGTTAGGGCGGGTTCCAGGGAGGGCTCTGGGAGTTGGGTGGGTAGATAACTGAAAAGATGAAGGTGGGGTTACTGTTTCCTTGTATCCTTGATTACATTGGTTTCTTGCTTCAACGCTCAGATCTATATTATAATTGTAACAAAAATGCCTGGTGGTATCGTCCTGAATGTGGGATGCCACCCTAATTCATATGCTCATCTTTATCAATAAAATTGTTGTGAAAAAAAAAAATGTACCGATCTGAGGTGGATCGGTACATTTAAAAATAAAATAGAAATAGTATTGTGAAAACCAGGGTTGGTTGGGATTCAAAATCGGCCCGGGCACGCAAAAAAAAAGTGGCCCACATTTACATATTGCCTTTCCCCACAACACTGCTTCGGCGAAATTTTATAAAAAGGGGGAGATGGGAGGGGTTACAAAAAAGCACTGATTAGTTTACACTATTGAACCACACTTAAAACAAGTGAGGCCACTTTTCCTCAGGCCCCCTGCCCCTGCTCAATCAGCATATATTAATCGGCCGGCCCAGGTAGTGAAAGGGAGTGACACCTCTGCCCGTAGATGCAAGGGAGGTAATGGATTGACACCCATCTGCCTCCACAAAGGCCACTCGGCACCCGCAGGGCCGCTGGCGGCATCCTAACACAAAAAACGCCTAAATCGACCCCAGGCTGCCCAAAAAAGCAGCCCACAGCTGCAGCTCAGACACCGGCCCCTCGGGCATTGCCTGAGTGCCCATGTTACCAATCCGACGCTGGTGAAAGCACTTTCTGTCGTTTGTGGGGCAGGGAGTAGATTGGGGAGGGAGGGAGTTGGGGCAACAGTACCACACCAGATGACAGTAAAAATCTATTTAAAAAAATACCTCAATCACAACGCGAGCCGAAGGTAGGGGGCCAGCAACATGGAAAAGTGATGGGTTAAGGGGGAAATAAGCAACAAGGTCCAAAATTTTCTTTAATCACAGCGAGTAGCTGAGGGACACTAATTTATAAGAATCAATCTATGCTTTGTCCCTACACCAGGGAAGAAACAAGATGGGACACCTGGCCTGTGATGTCCACTTAGAAGGCAGCAAGGAAGAAGTGACACTGATTCCAATGAAAGGCAAGTAACGAGTGGGTTCTAAGCCCTTTTCTGAAACAACATGGTCTCGCACGTAAGATCGCATGCGCTAGCACAAGGCTCACACAGGCTCGACCCTCAAAATATATAAAAGAGGCTTAGAGTCCACCCATTACTTACCATTAGAATGCATTCCCATCACTCTTTTGTTTTCATTGGACAGCAGCAGCTCGCATTCTCATTTCTCTTGTCTTTATTCATCAGCGACGGCTGGTTTCATTTTGCTGTTCTCAGCTTTGAGAGGTTATTGGTTTGACCTTCTTGAGATTCAGCACATACCAAAAAATAAGCATTGCCAAAGCTAATAGTTCTTATCTATTGCCTTTGTCAATGTTTTTTTGTTGCCACCCATTCTCTGCAGAGGAATGGGGACAGGGTTATCCGTAATCACCAAAGGACTATCAACTGTGTGGCTCAGAAGCCAGTTTATTATTTTCAGGCAAGGAACATAATTGTTTACTAGTGCCCCAAAATCTTTCATTCTTTCTACTATTTGCAGCTGGGTATCTCAACCCATTGTTAGCACCTAGCCATAATCTAAGAATTCCAGCGCAGAGACTCAGAGCTCCCCTATGAACCTCATGTGTGATGCGCAGCACATCTTCTCTTCACGTGCTGAGACTCTCACACTATTCACCAATGCACGTCATGTGTGATGTGCAGCACATCTTCTCTTCACGTGCTGAGACTCTCACAATATTCACCAATGCACGTCATGTGTGATGTGCAGCACATCTTCTCTTCATGTGCTGAGACTCTCACACTATTCACCAATGCACGTCATGTGTGATGTGCTGCACATCTTCTCTTCACGTGCTGAAACTCCCACACTATTCACCAATGCACGTCATGTGTGATGTGCTGCACATCTTCTCTTCACGTACTGAGACTTTCACACTATTCACCAATGCACGTCATGTGTGATGTGCAGCACATCTTCTCTTCACGTGCTGAGACTCTCACACAGATTTGCAGATGCCCCTTATTTGTGATGTGCAGCACATCTTCTCTTCACGTGCTGAGACTCTCTCACAGATTCGCCGATGCACGCCATGTGTGATGTGCTGCACATCTTCTCTTCACGTGCTGAGAGTCTCTCACAGATTCTCCGATACACGTCATGTGTGATGTGCTGCACATCTTCTCTTCACATGCTGAGAGTCTCTCACAGATTCACCGATGCACGTCGTGTGTGATGTGCAGCACATCTTCTCTTCACGTGCTGAGAGTCTCTCACAGATTCTCCGATGCACGTCATGTGTGATGTGCTGCACATCTTCTCTTCACATGCTGAGAGTCTCTCACAGATTCACCGATGCACGTCATGTGTGATGTGCTGCACATCTTCTCTTCACGTGCTGGGAGTCTCTCACAGATTCACAGATGCACGTCATGTGTGATGTGCTGCACATCTTCTCTTCACGTGCTGGGAGTCTCTCACAGATTCACTGATGCACGTCATGTGTGATGAGCAGCACATCTTCTCTTCACGTGCTGAGACTCTCTCACAGATTCGCCGATGCACATCATGTGTGATGTGCAGCACATCTTCTCTTCACGTGCTGAGACTCTCACACAGATTCGCCAATGCACGTCGTGTGTGATGTGCTGCACATCTTATCTTCACGTGCTGAGAGTCTCTCACAGATTCTCCGATGCACGTCATGTGTGATGTGCTGCACATCTTCTCTTCACGTGCTGAGAGTCTCTCACAGATTCACCGATGCACGTCATGTGTGATGTGCTGCACATCTTCTCTTCACGTGCTGAGAGTCTCTCACAGATTCACAGATGCACCTTCTCTTCGCGTGCTGAGACTCTCACACAGATTCACCGATGCACGTCGTGTGTGATGTGCTGCACATCTTCTCTTCACGTGCTGAGACTCTCACACAGATTCGCCGATGCACCTCATTTGTGATGTGCAGCACATCTTCTCTTCACGTGCTGAGACTCTCACACAGATTCACTGATGCACGTCGTGTGTGATGTGCTGCACATCTTCTCTTCACGTGCTGAGATCCTCACACAGATTCGCCGATGCACGTCATGTGTGATGTGCTGCACATCTTCTCTTCACGTGCTGAGACTCTCACACAGATTCGCCGATGCACCTCATTTGTGATGTGCAGCACATCTTCTCTTCACATGCTGAGACTCTCTCACAGATTCGCCGATGCACGTCATGTGTGATATGCTGCACATCTTCTCTTCACGTGCTGAGACTCTCAAACAGATTCGCAGATGCCCCTTATTTGTGATGTGCAGCACATCTTCTCTTCACATGCTGAGACTCTCACACATATTCGCACATGCCCCTTATTTGTGATGTGCTGCACATCTTCTCTTCACGTGCTGAGACTCTCACACAGATTCACTGATGCACCTCATGTGTGATGTCCTGCACATCCCTTCACATGCTGAGACTTTCACACAGATTCGCTGTTGCACTTCATGTGTGATGTGCTGCACATCTTCTGTTCTAGCGCTAAGGCTCGCACACAGCTCCGCCAATGCACCAGATGTGTGATGTGTAGCACATTTTCTGTTCGAGCTCTGAGACTCACACAGCTCCGCCGATGCACCTTATATGTGATATGCAGCTCATCTTCTGTTCTAGCGCTAAGGCTCGCACACAGCTCCGCCGATGCACCTTATATGTGATATGCAGCTCATCTTCTATTCTAGCGCTAAGGCTCGCACACAGCTCTGCCGATGCACCTCAAGTGTGATATGCAGCTCATCTTCTGTTCTAGCGCTAAGGCTCGCACACAGCTCCGCCGATGCACCTTATATGTGATATGCAGCTCATCTTCTGTTCTAGCGCTAAGGCTCGCACACAGCTCTGCCGATGCACCTCAAGTGTGATATGCAGCTCATCTTCTGTTCTAGCGCTAAGGCTCGCACACAGCTCCGCTGATGCACCTCAAGTGTGATATGCAGCTCATCTTCTGTTCTAGCGCTAAGGCTCTCACACAGCTCTGCCGATGCACTTCAAGTTTGATATGCAGCTCATCTTCTGTTCTAGCGCTAAGGCTCGCACACAGCTCCGCCGATGCACCTTATATGTGATATGCAGCTCATCTTCTGTTCTAGCGCTAAGGCTCTCACACAGCTCTGCCGATGCACCTTATATGTGATATGCAGCTCATCTTCTGTTCTAGCGCTAAGGCTCGCACACAGCTCTGCCGATGCACCTCAAGTGTGATATGCAGCTCATCTTCTGTTCTAGCGCTAAGGCTCGCACACAGCTCCGCCGATGCACCTTATATGTGATATGCAGCTCATCTTCTGTTCTAGCGCTAAGGCTCGCACACAGCTCTGCCGATGCACCTCAAGTGTGATATGCAGCTCATCTTCTGTTCTAGCGCTAAGGCTCTCACACAGCTCTGCCGATGCACTTCAAGTTTGATATGCAGCTCATCTTCTGTTCGAGCTCTGAGACTCACACAGCTCCGCCGATGCACCTTATATGTGATATGCAGCTCATCTTCTGTTCTAGCGCTAAGGCTCGCACACAGCTCCGCCGATGCACCTTATATGTGATATGCAGCTCATCTTCTGTTCTAGCGCTAAGGCTCGCACACAGCTCTGCCGATGCACCTCAAGTGTGATATGCAGCTCATCTTCTGTTCTAGCGCTAAGGCTCGCACACAGCTCCGCCAATGCACCAGATGTGTGATGTGTAGCACATTTTCTGTTCGAGCTCTGAGACTCACACAGCTCCGCCGATGCACCTTATATGTGATATGCAGCTCATCTTCTGTTCTAGCGCTAAGGCTCGCACACAGCTCTGCCGATGCACCTCAAGTGTGATATGCAGCTCATCTTCTGTTCTAGCGCTAAGGCTCGCACACAGCTCTGCCGATGCACCTCAAGTGTGATATGCAGCTCATCTTCTGTTCTAGCGCTAAGGCTCTCACACAGCTCTGCCGATGCACCTCAAGTGTGATATGCAGCTCATCTCCTGTTCTAGCGCTAAGGCTCTCACACAGCTCTGCGGATGCACCTCAAGTGTGATATGCAGCTCATCTTCTGTTCTAGCGCTAAGGCTCTCACACAGCTCTGCCGATGCACTTCAAGTTTGATATGCAGCTCATCTTCTGTTCCAGATCTGAGACTGTCACACAGCTCCACCAATACATCTCATGTAAAACACTCTGCTATTCCACCACTGAGAGCCACATTACACACAGCTTTTCCAATGCATCTCATTTCTGATGTACAGCACTTTGCTGTTCCAGCACTGAGCCCCACACATCTCTGCAAGTGACTAAAACTTTAATCCCAACATTCTTCGCCAAAAGTAATAAAAACATATAGGAACTCGTGAGGCTGTCTCTGTCCCTGCTATTCATCTGTGGGAAGTGTGGACAATACCTTGTCATGTATAGAAGGTTACAACATTTCACTTTACACTGCTTTAGTTATTATATAGCCACCAGAAACTCCGGGCTGAGCCATGATTCGGTCCTCAGTTTTTCGATGTATGCTCTTTAATAAATTTGCTTCTATTATTTTGGAGGCTGCAGACTACAGCAGGACTGACTGCACGGCAGGCTTTGGAGATTAGAGTGAAATAAAGCCAAGAGGACTCGACTCTGTGTGTCTTGTTCATGTGCACCACATGCCCAGTGTGCTTAGAAATGGAGTCTGTTGTAAACTCTCCACTGTTGTAAGGTTTGATAGTGAAGGTAGGCACACACACTTTGCCCTGTTCTTGCATGCCCTTTGACACAGAGCATGTCTCTTAACACAATCTTTGTGACATGTGATTAGTGTAGTCAGACAAACAGTCTATGATACTCGGTTATTGATATGAAAATGCTAAGTGCAGAGTGACATGCACTTGCAAAACCTACTATTTGTGAGATGCTTTGTATAGACAGACGAAAGCACTGTACTATTGGCAATATGTGCACAGTGTAGACAAAGTCTGCAAAAACTGCATTTTTATATTGTTAGAGCCTAGAAACTAAAATTCTTTATAAATGATGACACATTCCACTATCACACTTACCAAATAATACCAGGCCCATATACATAGTAAATGAGGTGAATGGATTCTATATGTTGAGTAACTTTTAGCAATAAACTATCTACAAAAAACAAGTCCAGCTTGTCATTTTGAAAAGTTTATTTTTTAAAGTTCATAAGTAAAATCTTTAATAACTCACTTTATTAAAATCAAACATTTAGTTTTATTAATTCAAATCACATTAATCATTGGCACAATGCAAGCTGTCAGAATTAATCAAAATGATGGATTAAGAAATCATTAGCTTTTTCTCTAAGTTAATTTTCAAACCTGAAAGGGAAACAAAAATATAACAGTTGCATGCTTACTCTCTCCCAAGGCAATCCGACAGCGCTTCGCCCCTCTGGAAAAGTACGTGCCAAACCCCACAAGAGAGCCAATTTTATATCATTTTTCGCTCTCAAAACTAACTAAATGTTATTATTTTGAAAAGTTCAGCACTGTGATTGGTTTATGGCCATCAGGCCACCTCAGCTACCAGTCCAGAGAATATGCGCGTCACCGTGCCATTGTCCATCTAGAGTGACAACGACTTCCGAGGCATTTGCAACAAAAAGTTGCCAATCCACTTCCACCAGAGCTCGGCAGATTCACGCTTGTCACTTCCTCGGCCTTGAATAGGAACATCCAGAGCAGTCCATGAAATAAACTCCATTTAAAAAGTCTTTCTTTAATAAAAGGTCTGAGCCACGAGAAGTAAGTTCAATAACCTCTTGCAAAGTTTTTTTTTCTTTCAACGTGCAGCTTGGCTCAGCTTCTGCTCAGTTCAGGCCGACCAACTTTACTCCAAAGCAAGAACTAGGCCTCAGCTCACTCTTGAGCTATTATTTAAACAAACACAAAAAGAGTGATTAATTCAAGTAAAGCAAACCCTTGTGTACCACCCAGTCCCTTATTAATTATTAATTAACCCACTAATAAAAACATTTAGCAGAAGCAAACATTTAAAGCAGCACATAAAATAACCACCATTCTTCATGTAGTCCAGCTTTATGTTTCTGAAAGAATAAAAAGATAATTAAATGATACACAGACAGACAAACACAACATAGGACATACATGTAAGCACATATAAAAGCACATGCCATGAATGATCAGCTGCATGTTAATAGTGACAAAGACAATAGGACAGACATAACAAACAGGACAATATTAATAATGTGTTACAAAAACAGACTTGCAAATGCAACAAGAGCACATATAATTAGTTTCCCGCGTGTTCATGTGTGGTGCAAACTTAATCTAGGTTGGATTAATAAAATAAATCATGCAACAGTGCATTAATTAATCAGTTAATGTTATGGGGAATTGAATCCACAAGCCAGAATAAAATATTTTCTGCAGCCCGCTTTATCAACTCCCTCATCTGGTGATATTAAAATCACCAAACAACACACAAAAATTTTTAATTAAAAATGTTATCTATTGAACATGTTTCAGGCTTACTCTGGATTAGTATTTAAACTCTAATTTCATCTATCTCATAATTAGTATTGAGTCTTACATCTTACTAATTCTGTATCCTTTACCCTTTCTTTATTCAGCTAAGTTGGAATCCTTTCTACCTTTGAATCCCCAACCCCCAATGAATTTACGGAACTAAGTTTTAAATTGCATAACTACATTTTGAATTGCACCAACAAAACAAATATCAATCTGAGTATTATAAAACAAAACAAAAAAAAACAAAAAGTACATTTGTGAAATTTTTTGAAAAATGAGTATAGTATATACCCCCTCTTTTTTTTTTTTTTTTTTCAAATTCTAAACATGTTTTCTTCGACCTTGCGTCTTACATAAAAGTGTTTTCAGCTAACACAATTTCTTCGACCTTGTGTCACCCTAACATAATTTCTTCAGCCTTATGCCAAAAATAAACCTCAACTTAAAGAAAACTAACACAATTTCTTCAGCCTTATGCCAAAAATAAACCTTAACTTAAAGAAAATTAAACTTAGTCATTGTCACCATTTTCTTTCAAGACCACCTGACTGCTACTGCGCTCCTCAACTATTGAAGAGATAGTTATGTAGACCCATTCTGGAGACTTGTATTTTACATTTGGTCTCAATGGTCTTTTGCTTTTCCTGGCAATCATTTCAATCTTCTCTTCAGCTTGCTCTTTTTTGTCTGAATCACTCTTCTGACTTGACACTTCATATTTGAACTTTAAATCTTTAGGCCAGACATCACCTTTTCTCAAGAGTTTCTTCTTAGGCTTGCTTTCTTTACATTCAGCTTTCCAAGCCCTTTTTCCGAATTTTCTTATCTCAGACTCTTCATCACTCCCATCTGTAACATTTTCTGAGACTTCAAATCTGTACCTAGGAACTTCTTTACTCGGCAGCTTCACTCCGTTAGAAACATCATCCTTACAGCTGGTACTTGGTAATTCTTCCTCTTCTTCAGGGATCACCTTCAGCTTCCCAGTTTCAGGATTCTTGTTCCCGCATTCAGAGCTACTCTTCTGCTTTTCAATACTCTCCTGGACTAGATTATCTCCTTGCTCAGAATTTTCTGCTTCTGAATCTTCTTCTTTTTCTTGAGATTCTTTTTCTAGCAGATTTTCATCATTTTCTGAATCTAGAATCACAATCTCTAGATCTTCTTCATTCAATGTTTCATTCACATTGACATCATCATCCAGATGTCGACCACCTTGTCGATCTTCAATATCTGAATTTTTGACATCATCATCCAGATGTCGACCACCTTGTCGATCTTCAAGATCTGGATTTTCTTCAGGAATTTCTTTTTCAGAGTCTGAATCAGTTGTAGTGTCTTCACTGTCTTCATCAGTGTTATCAGGTACAGATACACAAAGGGTATTACTGATATGCATCCATCCAGTATCTGTTGTCACCTGACTTGCTTTCTGCCACTTGGGTACTAGACAGTTTCTCCTTCGATGAACCTTTGTTCTGACCAAGTCTCTTGGCAATAGATCATGAGCCTGCTCCTTTTCCACATCTGTTCCCAACTGATGGAATACAGAAACTGTATCATTCTTTCTTTTTGGAAAAGCTTCCACCCATTTTGAAAATAAATAAATGATGACTAGGACATATCTCAGTTTGTTATGTTGGGGCACTTCAAAAAGATCTGTTTGAATAGTTGCAAATGAACCACCCTCCCGGCCTATGGTTCCCAAATTCTCAAATGTCTTTTGATCTGAAATGTTTTCTTGGCATGTCAGACATGTTTCCCTGAACTGTTGAATCATTATGTCTCTTGCTAAATGACCTGGACCATGGTACATCTGTGCCATGTCAGCAATCATGCAATTGGACATAACAGGTCCGCCATCTTTGTAAACCCTTTCATCTTCTTCTCGCTGTCTGCAACCTGCTTTGAGCCATGTGTTTTTGTCCTCATCATGTGCCTCATCTTGTAATTGTTTTAACTCTTGCCATGTCTGAATTGCAAATATTAGTATGAGGATGCTTGAAACATGTTCATTGAATTTTTCCCCTTTGATTGCAACCCTCTTCTGAGCACAAAATTTAACAATGGTACTTGCGTGCTCATTACCTTTTGAGACATAATCATTTTTCTCTCCAGCACATTTTATCTCTGCTATTTGGTCTAAAAGCTCAGATTCTTTGTTGAAGTCTGGCATGCCCTGAACAGGAGCTTCACACAAACTCTTTTTAAATTGCTCAATGGCTTCAAGCTTTATTTCTGTCAGGACAATTGGGTCTTTTATATTATCTGCTTTTGTCAGTCTCCGCAATTGTTTTGCAAATCCTGAGAAAGCACTAATCCATTGGCAACAGTAACCAAGCATGCCTAGGAGCATTCTTACCTGTTTTTGTGTCTTAGGGAATTCCATTGCTTCAATCATTTTAATTCTCTCAATAGTTACCTGTCTGGGAATTCTCTCTCTCTCTTGGAACCTGAAAGCAAAAATTATTTGACTCTCTGGGTGCATTGGAACCCAATACCACTCAGTATCATGTGGTATCTGATAAAGGATCTCTACTAGTTTGGGCACAATAAGACAACAAGTGATAACTATCTCATTAACCTTTCTCAGGTCCTGTACTATTTTGTACATTTCATCTGGCTTTCTAATTCCCAAATCTGGTGAATCACAAAGACTGTTCTCAATCTCTTTTAGGACACCCTGCTTAATCAATGTTTCAATAACAGGAATTGTTTCTGGCTTCATCTTGTACTGTGGAACAATAGGAAATGAGTTTCCCTGCTTGTTTGCAATTTTAACTGGATCAGGTCTGTTTTCCTGGACTCCACTGAATCCTGTATCTGTATTGTATTTCTGCTCATTAACATAATTTAGAAATGGCGGCGGAGGTATCTCATTCTGCTTAATCACCACCTGTCGCTGAATTTGTAGCTGTTCATTCAGTAACTGCTGCTGCTGATTTATCTCACTCTGCATCTGTGAATTTTTACGCTCTCCTACAAAAGCTAAAGTCGCTTTTTCCTTCTCTTTTTTCTTTGTCCATTTTGTTTTCCATTTATTCAGACTACCCCTTTTTCTCAAAGCCCAAATTAAATCTTTTATATGGGCAGAGGCAAACCTACCTGTATTGTTCACGTCTTCCATGTCCTCATCATCCTGTAATCTTTTTAATCTGTCTGTACTGATTATATTATCAAGTAATTTGTACTCACCAGGCTGTGTCAGGTCAACCAGGTCAACGTCAAAGTTTTCACTAGGTAAAGCTAGAGTCATCACTCTCTCTTGCTTAGTTGGAATCATTACTAACTTATTTTCAGGTACATTAGAATAAAGTTTTTCAGCAAACTTTTGAATTTCACAATTCAATGTGACCATTAAAGCTGTGGGACTAGTTTCATCTTTTCTAAGCACTGGGGGAACAGGTTCATTAGTCACAGGAACTGTCACTACTTCCATGACGGACGTTAACTGCTCAATTAAATCATTTGTAGAACTTACATGATCAGGAATATTAATTCCAGAAGTACTAGGCATCTCATCATACCTACCTGTTGTGACACCTTGAGAAAGGGTCTGGACTGGGACTCCATTAATCTGGACTGGGACTCTTGGCTTTACATTAATCTGCTTTCTTGGCGTCACATTAATCTGTTCTGGGGGTCTGCTTTTATTTCTGTCCTTATCTGTATTTACAACATAATTTTTATAATGATCAATTAATTCTTCTCTGTCAGGTTTATTATTTACATTCGCTAATTTGGGAATCGAATTTTCATTAAAAATGATTTCTTTTGGGGGAGGCGGTATTCTTTCAGAATATGTGTCATTTAAAACTGCATCTTTAGCATCTGTATTTCTATTATGCTTACTAGTTACTTCATTACTCACCTGTTTATTCATTAATTTGCTCTCACATGTAGCAACAACCCTTTTAACCTTTTTAAATACATTTTTCATTTTCTGATGGCAGAAAAACGTTTTCTTCTTCTTTGGATAATAATTATCCATGATTTAAAATAGTCAAAATAATTACAATAAGTAAATGCGTTCACTTAATTGGCCTTCCAATCTTTTGCTGATCAATTAATTAATTATTTATCAAGGACAGGTGAAATAAAATTTTATACCCTGCTCAAAATAATACAACTCCTAATTTACCGGCATCACTATTTTTAATAAACCTAGGGAAAAATATGCATTTACAAAACAGCAATGTAAAACATTTATTTTGCATCAACAAACACATAAATGTGATTAGATATGTTTAAAATGTATTTTATTTGCACTTACACACCTTACTGCAACAGTACTTGTAAATAAAATTAAATACACAGGTTAATATATTTGGCAAAAGACAACAATAAAAATACCTTATTTTAACAAAAGCAGAAACCCTTAAAAATGATTAAGTATTTAGAAATGCTTGTTTGCACATATTGTGCACTACCACTTGTGGAGAAAGATTTGTAACATTTTATTTAAACACACTGCTGCAAGAACCTCAGTTGTTTTCCCTCTGCCAACCAGCATCAAATTAGTTTCCCTTGAACTTATTTAAACCCCATAAATCACTAATTCCATTTATGTCACAACACTTGCTGGCTGCTGCAACATGAGTCAGCTGTAACAAGCACTTTTTAAAAGGGAAAAGAAACAGCATTGAAATTATTTATTTTTTTCCTTCGTTGTGGCAGTGTTTATTTAGATACCATGCACTATGCAAACTGTGTACCAGAGAAATACATTCACACAATGCCTTGGGAAGTTCCTGACATCAAGCTTTCCACACGATCTATATTTTCTAATTATAGAACAGAAGGTTTCAGCAAAAGCTTTCCTTCACGCTCTCTGCACAAGATGTTAGTGGCACAGCATGTATTTCAGCAGGAGCCTCTCTCCACACTTGGCTGAATGCAATGTTTACTTTCAATTAGTTTAACATTAAGGCTCCAACATGACCTTCCTCAATGCATGCCTGCTTATTTTCAGTCACATATGACAAGTCTTAATAAACGCTTGGCTGCGCAGATTAACACGGTGTTTGTTTCAATTCTGTGATGACAGATTTCAGATAGGCTTTTAATGGCAGATTTTACACCAGGTTCTCACTGCTTTAAACAGTCATTTATTCAGACTTGCACAATGGTTTTAAATTCTAAAGTAGTTGTGCCACAATCCAGATGAAAGCCGAGACACTCATAATGTAAATAAACAACTCGGCAGTCAGTTGCAACTCGGACACCAAGCCATTCACAGCACAATCTTGCTGTGACACTATGGGAGCCACAACGAATCACAGCACAGCTCTGCTGTGACACTCCGGCACATTAACCAATCAGGGCGCTGCCCTGCTATGACACTGCAGCACCCTGACGAATGAGAGCACAGCAGCTGTGACGTAGTCAGCTGCTGCAGCTGGCAGCTCTCCCCTTTCACTCCTCACTCGGTAAACAGCCCCTCCCTTCAGAATTTTCGATCGGGACCCTAAAATGCTCATAAAATAGCGCAGAATTCTTTTAAAATGCTTTTAACAACGTGGAATACCTTAATAATAACCTAATTAAATCAGAACACTCCTAAATGCTCCTAAATGCATTAAAATAGCACAGATCACCTTTTTGCACAGATCAGCTACGCTGAACACTTTTTATACATTTAAATCGCACAGAACACCTTACAATGCATTTAAACAGCGCAGACTTTACCTAAAGGCTTCAGAGCGCTTTACAATATTTTAAAATAGCGCATTCTTTACCCTGAAGGCTCCAAAAACGCTTTCCTATTACTTTTTTAAACGCAATTAATAACAACATAAAGGAAACCATTTATCTGCTTCTCTAAACAAAGAGATAGTTTTATATACATTCATTCAAGTATTCTCAGCGTGGAATAGACGACGCTATTCTCACAGAATAGTCTCAATTGCCAATAGAGTAATTCTTACCCTACCCTTCAGTTTTACAAAGCATTCACACACTTTTAAACAAAGAAAACCCTGTTCATACACACACAAATTCTTGGCAGGACTTGAACCAACCACAGAAAATGTCAGGCGTGGATAAGAATAGACGACGCTATTTTTACCCTTCACTCGAGTTTGAATAACTCCTACTACTCTTTTCACAGAAAGCTTTAAAACAGGCTCACCAGGTCCCTCTGCTTAATGCTACAATTTCATAGGCAATCCTTACTAAACATTTAACCATGCAATCTAAGGTCCCTAAACTTGTGTTGTACGCCCACAACACGTGATATATGCTATACCACAATTTTGAAACAGACAAATGCACTGTGTAACTCTTCTAGCTACACTACCTTGCCGGCCGGCAATTAACCAGGAATCTTTCACACTGCTGGAAAAATTATTTAAGACTACATATAACAACCTGACAAAATCAAAACTTAACAGATGTTAAACATCAATCCTATGTCTATACCAACATATATGTAACATGCATGTCAAAAACAACATATAAACCGTCTGAAGCTACCAAATTGTTAGAGCCTAGAAACTAAAATTCTTTATAAATGATGACACATTCCACTATCACACTTACCAAATAATACCAGGCCCATATACATAGTAAATGAGGTGAATGGATTCTATATGTTGAGTAACTTTTAGCAATAAACTATCTACAAAAAACAAGTCCAGCTTGTCATTTTGAAAAGTTTATTTTTTAAAGTTCATAAGTAAAATCTTTAATAACTCACTTTATTAAAATCAAACATTTAGTTTTATTAATTCAAATCACATTAATCATTGGAACAATGCAAGCTGTCAGAATTAATCAAAATGATGGATTAAGAAATCATTAGCTTTTTCTCTAAGTTAATTTTCAAACCTGAAAGGGAAACAAAAATATAACAGTTGCATGCTTACTCTCTCCCAAGGCAATCCGACAGCGCTTCGCCCCTCTGGAAAAGTATGTGCCAAACCCCACAAGAGAGCCAATTTTATATCATTTTTCGCTCTCAAAACTAACTAAATGTTATTATTTTGAAGCATTTGCAACAAAAAGTTGCCAATCCACTTCCACCGGAGCTCGGCAGATTCACGCTTGTCACTTCCTCAGCCTTGAATAGGAACATCCAGAGCAGTCCATGAAATAAACTCCATTTAAAAAGTCTTTCTTTAATAAAAGGTCTGAGCCACGAGAAGTAAGTTCAATAACCTCTTGCAAAGTTTTTTTTTCTTTCAACGTGCAGCTTGGCTCAGCTTCTGCTCAGTTCAGGCCGACCAACTTTACTCCAAAGCAAGAACTAGGCCTCAGCTCACTCTTGAGCTATTATTTAAACAAACACAAAAAGAGTGATTAATTCAAGTAAAGCAAACCCTTGTGTACCACCCAGTCCCTTATTAATTATTAATTAACCCACTAATAAAAACATTTAGCAGAAGCAAACATTTAAAGCAGCACATAAAATAACCACCATTCTTCATGTAGTCCAGCTTTATGTTTCTGAAAGAATAAAAAGATAATTAAATGATACACAGACAGACAAACACAACATAGGACATACATGTAAGCACATATAAAAGCACATGCCATGAATGATCAGCTGCATGTTAATAGTGACAAAGACAATAGGACAGACATAACAAACAGGACAATATTAATAATGTGTTACAAAAACAGACTTGCAAATGCAACAAGAGCACATATAATTAGTTTCCCGCGTGTTCATGTGTGGTGCAAACTTAATCTAGGTTGGATTAATAAAATAAATCATGCAACAGTGCATTAATTAATCAGTTAATGTTATGGGAAATTGAATCCACAAGCCAGAATAAAATATTTTCTGCAGCCCGCTTTATCAATATCATGTCATTACTATTGCTAGACATGCTGTTAACAGCGCACTATTTGTATTATACATTTTGTGTATACAAATTGTATAACCTGCGCTATCGATACTGTGCCCCTGAAAATGAAGCCTGAAACAGGAGTCTTTCGCACTTGTGAGCACAGTAGTAGTACGAAGGCTGAGAATACTTATCGTAAAGTGAAGTTACCTTTCCATGAACTGGTGAAAAGACCAACAATGTTCATTAGTATTAGGGACACAGGCAGTAAACCATGCACCATCTGCATCTTGTGCTTAATGTAAACATATGAACAGATTATGCACACAGCTCTGTATGGATATGTCACACTAGTGTAAACAGACAGTCTGTAAATACATTTGTGTTTCCAGTTTGTCTGCTTACTCTAGCATAACGTTTGTGCAGACACATTTGCAGACTGGCAGCACTCTGTTGATCATTAACTAGCTCACTAACGTGAAGGGCGATGTCAGCCACACGGGCACTCTGAAAACTGCACTGCTAGTTGTGAATAGTGCAGTCAGACACATAGGCAGACTGTAAACACTGCATAGATAAGGAACATGAATAGCAGGGTCAAAAGAGGCAAAACACCACATTACTTTCTATATCCAGGTAATTTATTAAGGGCAGGCATGAGCATTATAAGTAATCTAAACTCATACATAACCCATATGACCCCCACACATCTTAATGCCATAACATTCAGCAGTCAGCAGCCAATCGTAGTATGTGCAGTCTGCAAAATATACAGCGTAATCTTCTTACACTCACATATGACATCTGCTACAGGTCTTGTCCATCACTGTGTGCTGTACCAGCCCATAAACCAGCCATATCCAGCTGAATAAGCACGGAATACCCGAAGAGCTCTGGCACACGCTGTTAGTTAAGCAGAACTCTACTCCAGTCCACTCCAGGTACCAAGTAGCTACAACTAGGATTGTTTCTTGACATCTCAAAATGACAGTCAGATGTAGGATGACAGTACCAACGTGCATCTCAGCACATCTCCCCATCACCTATCTCTCCAATTATGCTGCCTCAGGACCATAAACTTTAAACAAGAAACCTGAAAATGCTGGTTAAGTGCAGTAACCAGCTAGGTGAACATGTTCATAAGAAATACCATAAAGGCACCTGCAGGGAAACTCAAAGCTGGCAGCGTACTGAAAACCATATACTGCGCACCTATCTCTCATGCTTCATCATCCCACACACTGCTAAGTGCTGCGTCCCATAACACAGTAACCACACCTCAATGATCATCACGTTTTTCATGAGAACACTTCCCATATAGGATCAACAAGTATTGACAAAGCAAATAGGTCGCACCTAAGTGCGATCTATTGGCGTTGTCAATGTGTTTTTTAGGTACGATGTACAGCAGCACGTCTGCTGTGCACTACGGCTGAAAGTGAAAAAAATAGCACTGTGATGCAATCAGCACTAACTGCCTCATAGCATTTTGATTTATTTTACTTTGAACCATGCTGTACAGCAGCTGCACTGTTGGAGAGCATGGCAAAACAATGACAGTGGGTCCAGACGTGCGTGCGCGGTTGTGTCTATAAACAAAGAACCTTACAGGCATCTAGTTGGACTCCTAAGGGCCTTGCAAGAAGCCAATTGTTTGTCATTAGAGACACTACTTATAGCGAGCCCAGCCCGCTTGTCCGTCGAATGCCTCCAGTGGCAGCTCTTTACCGTGACTAGGTACTACCAACGGACAGATAAGGGGCTTTAACAACTTGTGCTTGCTCTATCCTTATTTAAAATCCCTCAGTTTTAATCTTGCTTAGCAACCTTTGATACCCTGTGTCATTTGGGATTAAGGTTCATTAGAGTAAATCTTATATAGAGACTTTATGAAGGTGGCAATCCAATGCCTTATGAAGTTTGGGACCGTGTGCCATTTGAACAGGGTGCTGCAAGATGTAGTCTTCTGTAAAGACCTTATGAAAGGGGTAGCTACAGGCCATAAGAATACAGTTGGGCCTCAGGTCCTGAGACCCTGCTGGTATTTTGAAACTGATCATTTGATTAACAATTCAGAATATCTAACCAGTGCAAAATACTCAATACCTCATGTGAGGGCTTGTATTACCCATATTGCTTATATTCTTTATCAGGGTTAACACAATATTTGATTATGAACACAATAGAGCTTTTTTTTTTTTTTTAAAGGTTTGTCCACCTAGAGAGATGATCAGGTGTGACACCCTATTTTGTTCCCCACAGAGCGGGCCTCCTTCCCTGAGCTGGTGCCAGGTCGAGGTGAGGTATATTTTCCTACTTCTGGGGGTGAGTTTGATAACATTCAATACGATGTGAATGATCATTGACAATATGATATATAGGAATATGTCAATTGAGTTGCACTATACTTATTTCTGTGCGATGTTTTTTGTTTCTCTCTCATTTTCACAGACATTACCAGTAATACCTGACATCTCGACGCAGGATTACTGGTTTGGTATTACTTATGATTTTCAAATAATATTTTTTTCTTTTCAACACTGATTTTCAATAGGCAGCAGCACTAGTAACATCTCATTGGTCCTGAAGAAAGCCATTGATAGAGAACACTGATCGCCAGGCTGAAAAATGTTGACCCAATTTTAGAGTAATTTTAAATCTATACTACTCTCTGCACTGCTTTTTAATCCTGGCAGTGAGAACAAGCATCCCAGATTCAATAGGGAACCTCTTTCAAAACATCCCTGAGCTCCTTCCTCACAGTGAGGAAGTTGTAGCCCCCAGTAGGACTAGTATTTCCTATTGGGAGGAGGAACCCATATGATGAAGCATGTCACCTTAGAGTGAGTGAGGGTTCTCGTCCTTAAGGGATAATTCCCCCCTATGGGTATTAAGTTGAGAGAGTCCATACATCCGTTGCACTTCACTTTTATCACTTGGTTTGTGCGCATTTTCTGAGACCCAAGGTAGTATTGTGTTATTGATTATGTGTAAGGGGATGTTCTCCTTGCTTGGTCTTTAAATTAATTTCCCTTGGACCCTACCCCACCAATTTTGTTAATACAAAACAATGACTAAGCCAAATAGCTCCATTATTTGGCTTTGGGATTTTTAAAGCTCTGTAGCACAGCAGCACAGCTGCTGTGCAGTGTGGTTGAAATTAAAAAAAAAAGAAAACTATGATGAGGCCAGCGTTACCAGCGCCACATCGCCTTTTATTTTACTTTCAGCCATGCCACACACAGTCGATCAGAAAGTCAGACGTAAATTTGGACTGGATTGCCATGATGTTATCAACCAAGACCGATAAATGCTCCTAGCACTGTTAGTAAAGGCAAGACAGAGACCGCGTTTCCCATTTCATAATGATTTCCTGGGATGTCGCAGGCATAAGGCAGATCTTAACCCAGAAATATATCAAGGGGTCCAGCCTCCTTTGCTTTCAGGAAACATGGGCGTTGTCCTCGATACAGATTAAAGCCTTACACAAACTGCCTGTTAAAACAAACTACTGTGGGTGCCCAACAGGTGACCTTGCAATCTATACATCTACAAGCATGAATCTCGACACAACCATATTTGATAAGGAGTGTCCGTCACATTTGACAGCTATAAACAAAGGGTGTAAACTATGAGAGGGACAAACAATTTTGTCAATCAGCGTATATCTAAATACTCACAGAGTTGTAGGAACGCCGTGGTCTCAGCCTTCTGCGAAGCGCTAACTGCCATAATCTGCTGATCCCCCTCACATGAGATTTTTGATAACAGGAGACTTTAGCACTCACAACTTATACAACCTGGTGGACCTGCATTACAACAGTGCCCATTTGGTTGAGGAAATAGTAGTTTGGCTCCAAACACACTTCTCTGCGAGTGGCGTAGGAAGGGGGGTGCGTTTGGTGCGGGCCGCCCCTGGTATCACCACTGGGGGGGGGGGGGGTGACAAATGGCACTGAGGGGTGGTGACAAAATGGCAAAAATATGTGTAACTATCTCTTTTTCCCTTATTTTAATAATTTCAATGTAGTCAGGGTGACAAGAAATTTTCCGCACTTGTTACCACCTGAACTTGCTATGCCACTGCCGAACTCCCCAAACTCTCAATGAGATAGTCAACATACCCATACATACATTCACTTGACTACTCCTTTGCAAGCATCCTGCTACTGGCCATATGCAAAGCCTATACGGTTGTGAAATGCTTAGAAAGTGACCATCACCCAGCCGTAGTACAGTTTGACATTGAGCATCTCATTTGTAACCAATTAAACATAATAGAAAAAAAACACGCTGGTAAGAAGACTAAAGTGAAAAGAGGCAACTTTGGATCATTTAATATCTGGAAAGAGGGACGGAAATACTCACATGTTAGCCCTGGCAACCTGCAATACGACTGGGTCTCATTCACAGACTTGGCTTTTCGCTACCGGAGAGAGGGGACAAAGAAACCATCGCCCACTAGTTAATAGCAACCGCGGAGTCAAGAACGCACCATGGTACACCATTGAATTAAAGAAAAGCAAAACAGCCCTAAATGCTGCCGCCAGAAGATACAGCAAAAACAAAACAAATGTGTTATACAAAAGTGAAACACATAGAATTGGTATGGCTACACATAGATTCCCTACTAGCCTGAAGCAATCAAAAAACATTTAGACTGTACATTAATACGTTAAACAACAAATCTATTGTCAGAGGGAACGGCATACTAACGGTGAGATGGGTTGAACATGTTCAGAAATGATATACAGATGCTGATCCTTAGGTTAGACATAAAGGTGTACATATGTGGCAGGACTTAGTAAAAGAAAATAAGAAGCATTGGCCTGAGGTCTTTGACAAAGCATCTGTCTACAAGGCCATTAAATCCATGTGAGCCAATAGGGCGCAATGCCCCCAAGGCCTACTGAGTGCATTGTTTAAGGCAGAAACAGACTTTTTGGTGGTTTACCCCTTTGTACATGGACTGTTTCCAATCTGCAGGGGTCCTGCAATGCTGGAAGGGGTCTATCGTAAATTCAGTACACAAAAAGACGAGGAACTCCACTCCAGGAACTTTTGCCTAATTGCCTTACTAGACGTTGAGGCCAAATCGTAAGCTAAAATTCGATTACATGAACTTGAAGCCTGGGTGGCCGAAGCAAATATCATATGTGTGGCAAAGTCATCCTGTGCTCTGGACACCCTCCAACTTTTTGCTGACTCATTCTGGTGGTAACTGATTTTGACTGACCCTGGGCTCTGCCTAACCAGGTCCAGGGCCAGTGCTAAGCTGAAAGAGATGCAGTAGAATACAGTTAAAACACCTTACATGCACTAGGGTACACTATGGTATGGTGGGGTACCCCGGTAATTGGCATGACCTACCCCATATGCCCCAGTATATAATAGGGCAGGGGATTGAAACCATCTAGAAGTCACCAGTACCCTGGGGCATGGCAGTTTAGAGGCCTGCAGCTTTTTCTGCACTTGCATGTGTGCACTGTTGAAGCCTGAGGTACGTTTAAAAACAGCCCTGGGTGCCAGGGCTGCTTTTAAAAAGTAAATGTTGCCCAACTCGACTTTGGTGGTAGGGGCACTTAAAAATGGATAACCTACAATGTTTTGGCATATTAGGGACCCCCACGGTCTCCACTAGGTAGCCCAGGGGTGGGGGGGTCAGTTATCTATAAGGTACACTCTAATAAAATGAGTTTTTATATGCTTGGGTAAAGTGAAATTTCACATTTCACTCCCACATTGTGCTAAAGTGCTGCTCAAATTCGACTTTGATCCTGGGATCACAGTAAAGGGAGAATCTGCAATATTTCTACAGATTCAGAACCCCTAAAATCTCCGCTAGTTGCACATGGGGTGGGGTTCCTGTAGATATAAGGCAAGTACTTATAAAATATATTTTTGTAAGTCCTGGTGCTGGAAAAATGGCCCAAGTCATTTTTCCCATTGCAAATCCCTTGTTACATAGGTTAACATGGTAGGAGGTTATTGATTAATAACTATTGATAGGAGAGGACTAGATTGGCCATACAAAGACTTCCCAGAATGGTAGTAATAAATCCAACATTATCATAATGGTGAATTTCTTCTAAAGTGTACCTACAGGAAGTTATAAGACTTTCTTGTTTGTAAGTCCAAATTCAGCCTTCCAGTGGTCTGCCCTGATTGGTCAGAGTTAAGTGGATTAGCCTGCCTTGAAGAGGTGATAAAGAGGGGTTAACCAGCTCTGCTGGGAGGGCAGTGTGCTGTTCCATAGGAATGCCAGGCCAGGGGGAGGAGTCGTAAACCATGGTCTTCAAAGGCAGAGGGATGGCCACAGTGTCCGTTTCCACTTTACACTTTTGACCCCCACCAGATCCAGGATACGGGAAGGTATGCGCAGATGGTTGGGGGAGAGTCTATGGAAATAAGCCATCCTAGGAGGTGTGTTTAGCCAGCTCTTACCTCCTTGTTGGAAAATCAGCCATTATGGATTTGGAGGATTTGATGCTCTCTGGGACAAAATAATTCCACACTCTACAGGATGTGGTCATAACTTTGAGGAGTTACCCTGCTTCCATTGGTCAGAAGTGACCTCCTGCATGACCTATAGAACTTGGAATAAGTATCTGAAAGGGGCAGAGCCCCCCAGATCTGCTGCTTGAAACTGAAGAGAATCAGAAGAGTCTGTCTGCGCTGAAGATTTTGAAGTGCGTTTCCAAAGGCAAGGACTATGAGTTTGCGCCATTTTGCACCATTGGAAACGACAGCCCTGTGGATCAAACCTGCTTCAAAGGGACTAAGGAGTAGACTCCCTGCAAGCTACAGGTTAACAGAGCTCACCTGGACATCCCCACAAGGAATTACCAGCCTGGAGTACCAGTGGAATTGTAAGGGTTTTGTTCAAGTGGATTGTGGAATTGAAGTTTCACATTTTCAAGGACCCTCATGGAGATTCCAGCACCGTGGATTGTGTGTTGGATACTTTGGGACCCGCAAGCAGAACTTCAGGAAGGAGTTCTAACTGGACCCCGCCTGCTGGAGAAGGCGGCACAACACAGTGGTGAGAAAATTCTCCAGAACAATTTCTAAAGGTGTGTCCCTGTCAGAGAAAACGAAATGACTAAGAGGGGCACGGTTGGTTTCTAAGCACTAGAAAGTGACTAATCTTTAAAAATTCCTATCTCTGGTTCCCTACAGTGGATTTTTTTCGTTTTGGTGTCATTTAAAAGATAAAAAATATTACCTATTTTTATGAATTGGAGTTGGATTTTTATTTTGTGTTTTGTCTTAATTATTTACTGAAGTGGTGTTTTTAAATGTTTTACATACCTGTCTTTGAAGTTAAGCATGTCTGCTCGCAGCCAAGCTACCAATGGTTGAGCATAGGAACAATTTTCTAAGACCTATGCTGAGTCCTAACATGTGTTAGTGGCCTTATTGCCAGTGGCAGACCTGCATTTTCCCTTACCAATAACCCACCTTCCAACAATACGGTTTTATCAAACTGGTTTCAGACAAAACTCTTCTACCATCTACTCTGCCTCCCTCGCGTCTCGATCGCCTCTCTTTGCATGCTTCGTGGATTACTTAGCAGCTTTTGATGGAGTTGGCTGCAATAAACTTTGGGCCAAACTGGCGGAGTGGGGGCTTCCCCCTACTCTACTCAGAGCAATCATATTCTCTCTACTCGGACATGTGGGTCCGCGTCATGACGGGTACAGATAACTACACCACAATTCAGATCCCAACCACACGGGGACTAAATCAATGGTGTGCCCTAGCCCCCATGTTGTTCAATCTCTATACTCAGGGCCGGCTTTAGGGCATTGCAGCTGGTGTGGCCGCACTGGGCGCTGACCTGTGGAGGGGGCGCCCACCTAAGGGGGGCGCTCTGTTTAGCAATAGCTTATGATTGGAGAGATGAGGGACACTTTTGATCAGTGGTAGTGACAGAATCCGAGGAGGCGGTCATGGGGTGTGGGGGCACCAAAAATGATTTTCACACCATGCTCCACCAGCACTAAAGCCGGCCCTGTCTATACTGCCGATATTGGCCGCTCACTGGTAAAGGCAAATACAATCCCACCCAAGATCAGCTGCAATAGGCTTCCTATGATCCAATATGCAGACAATTTGCTTATCCTGGACCACACAAAAATAGGCCTACAGTGCGCCCTCAATGAGCTCCACATCTATAACATAACGAACATGCTGGTGGTTAATTTAGGGGGAAAAAGTGATGATCTTCGGCAGTTAAAAGAATAAGTCAAAATTAAGTTAAGGGCTATGGAATCAAACCATCACCCAAACATCCAACTATAATTTTGGTTCACAGACAAAGGCAATCCCGGTTTACATCTTAAACACATCACTAAAAATGCCCATGCTCTTACATTCGCTTTATATAGATTACATTTGCAACTAGATTCACCATCGGTAGAGGCCATCTTTCAAAATACGTGAGAGAAATTACTTCCAAATCTCTCTTATGGTCAACTCGCCTATCCGGGGATATTTTCCACTTTTTTTGGACAAGCTTGAGTGTAACACTTATAGAAGGCTGTTTCTCCTCCCAAATTCACCCACCACTCCCTGCTTCATATGGAGTTTGGCCTGATTGGGCAGGATTTTGAATGTAAAAGTCTCAGTTCTTAAATATGACCATGCTATTCAGCAAGCTAAACTAGATACCTTAATAAGACCCTCCAAGTGATCTTTACCAATTCCATCAATCCATCGTCTCGATCCCTAGAAAAGCGATCTTGGACTTAAATGTCAACATGCATGCGTTGGCAGCCATCACAGTTCTCATTCAAGCATAAAGCCCATTTAGAAAAAACAAGCTGCTACTCTCTCATGGATAAAATGATACGAGAAAATGAAATCGCAACCGTACTGAAAAGAAGCACTCAGAAAGACGACAAGGCATTGTTTTCAAGAACACGGCTCATGCCCACATGCATCATTGTTACATTTTGCGATCTCTTAATTGCGAAAATTAAGGAATCGCAATTAAGAAATCGCAAAATGCTATGCATTAAGAAATCGCAATATTTTTTGCGATTCCTTAATTTTCCTTAATTGCGTTTCACAATTTGCGAATCGCAATTAAGGAATCCCTTCCCATTGATTCCCATGGGCCTAGAGGCCCATAGGAATGAATGGGAAGCCATTCTCATTTTGCGATTCGCAATTAAGGAATCGTAAAATGAGAATGCTATTTCAAGGGTGCAGGTGGGGTCCCAAGGACCCCCCCTGCACCCCTGAAATTTAACTTTAAGAACATTTTTCACACACACATGCCCCAAGGGCATGTGTGTGTGTGTAAAATGAAACTTTCAAAAGTGCACTTTTGTGCATTTTTTAAAGTTTTAGCAAATTACCATGAAGTTCAACTTCATGGTAATTTACCTGTTCCTATTTGCGAATTCGCAAAAAAAAAATATTCATGCATTGCATTTAAGAAATCACAAATTATGATTTCCTAAATGCAATCGCAATTTAAGAAATCGCAACATAATTGCAATTCCTTAAATTGCGAAAAAATAAAAAAACATGATGCATCCCAAAAAAGGAAATTGCATTCGCAAACGGCCGAATTTTGCGATTTGCACCGTTTGTGAATGCAATTTACCTTGATGCATGTGGGCAATGGTTCTGTCGGTCAACGAGTTTCGTTCTGATTGGACATCTACTTCTGGCATTAGCCAGCAGATTTTGTGACTACAGGACAGAATCTGTGGTCCATCTGCTATGCTGGTGCCCAGATTGTTTAACTGCACGAAGCATTTTAATTATATGCATTGTTCATGAAGAATGGGATTTCTATGATGCGCTAGAATTTTGTATGTCCACTACTGTGCCTATGTACTTGTCACGCTTCGAGAAATGTGTCAATATAATCTTTACTATCATTAGGCGGAGGCGAGTCTGATCATTATAACCATAGTTTACATGGTGGGACAGTCATTTTATATTTTAACCACTCGATTTTAGCATTCTTTCTGCCTGAAGTTGTTTTAGATTGACTTGTACAACTTCGGGTCTCATGTTTACATGTTTATATTGGGATTTTATTTTGATATTTTGTTTTAATGTGATTAGATGGTACCAATTTTAAACAATTTACACAAATTAACGTATTCTTTCATTTATTCATTCATTCATCAGTGAGCAACTAAAACAACCTTCAAGAATGACGAAACACCTGGTCCAAACCGTCTGCAGGATTGGTGGGTGCCGATTATCTGAATACTGTTTTACACAGATGTTCTCAAAGTCACTAAAAAAGGTGAACATTGTCTCATTATGAAAGGGGGGAGACAAGAGAATCTTGGGGCATATTATCAAGCCTGTGCGCTAAAATTATCGCCGCTTTATCGGCCGAAAACGGCCGATAAAGCGGCGATAATGGGCTTGATAATATGCTCTATGGAATTCCAATCGAAGCACATGTTAGATGTGAAGACATCTAACATGGGCTTCGATTGGAATTCCACAGAGCATATTATCAAGCCCATTATCGCCGCGTTATCGGCCGTTTTCGGCCGATAAAGCGGCGATAATTTTAGCGCACAGGCTTGATAATATGCCCCCTAGATATTACAGGACCAATAAGGATAATTGATGTAGAAGCAAAACTCCACACCAAAAGATTACGAGACCTTTTACAGGACTGACGGGAGGAGGAGCATCATTTAAAGAGGGCTTCTGCCTGGGTCTGTCAACAACAGTACAAGCTTTTAAACTAAACTGCCTGTGTGGAATTTCAGGATTATACACCAGAGCTCAAACACAAACAGGCATAGACTCTTGTCCAAACTCAATGGAACATTGATCAAATATCCCTCAGCCAATGGAAGCAGCTGACACCACCTGGCTGATGCCATATGCTCCTTCGGTCATCTCTTGAAAGAATTCAGCACTACAATTGGGTCAGTTAGGGATACCTTCAGGTCCTCCTTTTATTCATTAATGTTATTAATGATCATCCTGAAGTTGTCTGCATTGTCTTAGAAGGTGTGAGAACGAAAGGAAGACAAGAACGTGCATGCCACGATACTCTGATGAATCTTTTGCTTTGGCTACAGCCACTGAGACAGCCCAAATATTACTGAATGTGGTTGCCACCTACTGCACGAAAAAACACGGGAAATCTAGAACTAGGACCTGGCTCTCAGTCTGAAGGTGCAAGGAACACAATCTTATCTTGGTACAGCGCCACTCCTTTTTAGGAATATTCACCTCTCCTATGACCTGGGCATCACAGTTGCTGGACGTAGCAGAAAAGAGCAGACTTCAGAGTATGGCATGGTGAGGGTAACGTCCTGTTTCAGATGAGGGGCAGCCCAAAGCATTCTATTTGTGAAGATCGTGTCATACGAAGTGGCGTGAACAGACCCCTGAACCTCACCGGGCGTCCCCAGATGTCTGGGAGTGGTTCAGTGACTAATGAAGAATACAATGTGCATCCTACAGGCAATTGCACTTGTTATTTTTGAGGCATATCAGACATGCAACAAGAAAGTCATGATTCATTTATTGAGCCCAGAGAAGTACAACCGGAGGCATTTGTTTCTTATTTCATTTTATTGTAATTGTCGATTTTAACTGTGGTATGCAGAGGCCAATATCTGGCAGAATGCGAAACACAGTTTTAATTTGGCATTTGAATTGTAGGCTAAGCCAGGATGAAAAACATCAGAAGGGTCCCTTCTTTTGCCTCCCTGGAGCTAGCAACGCCCCTGGAATGGCAAACAGTGACTGCCCAAGTGGGTAGAGTTCGTTATACACAGCACAGCCTTTTACTCTATACTTGGGGGCGCGGTGTCCCAGCCCTCCCTCCCTGGTCTAGGTTAACACACACACATAGTTCCACACTACACAATAGGACGCTCGGCTCCCTTTCACCTCAGTGGTGAAGCTGTCACAGTATAACTCATTCCGGCCACTCCCAATAGAAGGCGAAACGCGTGGGATATGGTATTTGCCCACTAGAGGGCTACCTTAGGCCTGTGATCATTCCTCATAGTAATGGCCTTCCTAGAATGAGTTGTTTTTGAGGAGCCTGGTTTGACGAGATTCATTAAAATTCCCTTCCTGTTAAAACAAGCATTTACAATGCAATGGTTTCGCCTTTGGAAAAGTTTGAGCTATTGGCATTGTAAAAGACAAAATTTGTATTTATGTGTTGGTTTTGAAAACAGATAAATAAATGGCATTGTCATTTACATTGCCATTAGCTTAATCTCTCGCAAATGTGAGACCTATTGTACCCTACGGACGAGCTCAGCAGACAACAATTACTACCACACACACACACACAGAGCCACACAAACACACCCAGAGCCAGCCACACACACACCCAGAGCCAGCCACACACACCCAGAGCCACACACACACACCCAGAGCCACACACACACCCACCCAGAGCCACACACACACACACCCAGAGCCACACACATCCAGAGCCACACACACACACACACACACACACCCAGAGCCATTGGTGTATTTTCTGCACCACCTACCATGACCTTATGGGAAAGTTAAATACACCATTGGGGTGAAAGCAATTTTGACCGTACCATTTTAGAACCAGAGAACGCGCACAGTGGCACTGAACAACAGTGTCACAAAATGGACACAGTGATTAGATCAGCACCCATAGGAGCACGATAAAGGTGAAAAATCTGGGGTGACCGCACAGAAAAGGCAGACTCAACAGCAGATTTCCTACCATTGCCTGGCGGCCTGTTTACACTTATTGTACCTGAGTAAAAAAAGCATCATAGCAATTGATTCACTGTGTTTCAGAGGAGTTTCCCCACACTGACGAACCCCTGCACATCCAGGGATATCAGAATATGTTGTGAAATCCTGCACAGGCCAGTCACGCCCCCCACTGCCTTCCAACCACATGGAAGTATATCCCACGAGGGAACAAACCAGAAATAAAAAACACGAAGGCAAATAAGCTTCCAGGCAGAGGGATTGGTGGTGGAGTCTCTCACACACAGTGTGGCACTACTCCTGAGAACTGTTTCATCACATCAGGAGCACTGAGCAGGTTCAACATTGAAGCAGAGTGGGGACTCCTCTTAAAAAATAAATGCCAAATCATGCTTAAATAAGCAAATAAAAGCCGCACCATGTTTAAATAAACAAATAAATGGCAAACCATGCTTAAATAAGCAAATAAAAGCCAAACCATGCTTAAATAAGCATAAATCTATTGTTTGCGTGTTTTACTCAATTATTAGATGCTCAACACAGACCGGTTTGCTCATGGGCGACCTGCAGGTAGCACAGGCCGCTCACATCTAATTATTCAGCAATGGATGGTACACAAAGGGGAAAATCCACCATCATATGGGGACCTATGTTATGCCACTTTTTTTTTAACCTGCAAAACATTTTCCTTGCATGGAAACCCCTTCACGTGGACCCTCTGAAAACACGGGTGGGTTCTGGCACTTTCCTACATTCATACCACTTAAACTGTCTGATGCTCTGCTCCATACAAGCAACACTCTTCTCCATAGCGCGGGGACACGTCGAGAGACGTCACCAGGCGCTCTATAAGCTCCTATAATAATAATAATAATTAAAGAATTTACAACTACATGAAGTGGCAGCAATGAGTGTGACAAAGTCTTTGAGAGTTTGTAAACACACACACACACACACACCCAGCTATGGCTTTGTGAGGGTCTGCCACATTCTCAGAGGAGCAGCACACCCCTCGTAGTGCTCCCAGATGTGTGAGGCGCTGTGGATCTCAGGAGCCTGAGCACAGCTCTGGTGAATGGCATGACTTCCAGCCCAGTGCATGGAGCATAAAAACACAAAAACCCACCAGCAATGAACAGAGTACAAGGGAGGGAAAAGCAACAACAGAAAACCGCACACTCACATCCAGAGCGCCCTCTTTCACAGCACGGCCCTTCAGAAACCAATCACATGAGCGATGAAACTACATGAGAGAATGAACAATACTAAAGGCTGTGTCCAAGCAAACTGGCCTCGCAGGAGCAAAAAGAAAACAATAAAGTTACTGTTCTACTCAAGTCGTTTTCAGACTTCGAGCTCCTCTTTCCTGCAGCCCAAGCAAGGGCTGTGTCGCTCAGGAAAGTATTTTCCAAGTCAATGTTTCAAAGTCAAGTATAAAGAAAGGGTCTGCCTGCCCCCTCCCTGGCACCCACCTCTAGGAATCCTGCCTGAACACAGCCAGACAGGTATGCTGACTGACAGAGCACAAGATGGCGGAGGGATCTGGGGTGCACACGGTTACTTTGAAGGTAAGGGTGGGAAGGCGAGGGATGGCGAGGGTCTAGCATGGCAGCCAATCAGCACACCGGGGCAGGTACCCAGGACCGCTGCCGTGCCAGGATTGCGAAGAATATGTGGTTTGTCAGAGGGAAAAAAAGGCTAAATCTGTCGAAGCACTTCCACTGTTCATCCTACAACAATCCACAGAGCATCAAAGTCAGCAGGAGTCATGAAAACACGAACAGCAGGAGGGGGGCGGGTTACCGGGCACACGGACAGCAGGAGGAGGGCGGGTTAAAGGCTAACCCTGTCGAAGCACTTCCCCTGTTCAGCCTACAACAATCCACAGAGCATCAAAGTCAGCAGGAGTCATGAAAACAGCAGCAACGAGACACTCAAAGACGTAAAACAAACATGGAGAGGACATGAGACGGGGTTAAAACAAAATTACGAGACGGGGTTAAAAGAAAATTTGCTTACCTGATCGCAAATACAAAGTACTTCCTGGCAACTTAAATCTAGCAGCCCACTCCAGCAAAAGACACTTCTAAAAAGACCAAAACATGATCGAGAAAAAAAAAAAAAAGAAAACGCCCACCGCCGCATGACGCACGAAAATGAGCGGGATGAGTAAAAATCGCCCGAACGCCCACAAATCTGCTCCGGCAATGACGGACAGATCTCTCTTCCAATGGCTAACCTCCATTTATTGAGCTAGCCAATGGAAGAGAAGGCGGGACAAAGTGCCCATACTGTTAAAACATAAGATTTCGCCTGCGCGAAACGCTGCTGCGCAGCTGTTCGCCAGGCAAAACCTAACAAAAAATTTGGCAAACTGGCCACCTACCAGGGGTCCCATTGGTGGTGCGCCCGTGAGGTGTCTTCTAGCTATTCACACATTTTTTCAAATGTCGTCCTTCTAGTGAATGTTTGTACTGTGTTGTCTAGTGTCAGGCTTATCAGAGATTGGCTATTTTTATTCTTGGCAATTGTCTTGAGCATGGCACCTATCTCTAGATTTAGAGGTGTGATTGGAATGATCTTTTGACAATCCATAGATGCCCATAGATTTATAAGAATTATTGCCCTCAGGACTAGGTTTTTTGTGAATTTTGTTTCACCTATTCTGGTCACCAGATTTTCAAAACATGCTTATTGCGAATTTTCTCCAGGTTCTATGGCAGATGCGAGTACTGGACGCAGTCAATGTTCGTAAATCAAAATACTGAAGGAGCGCGAAAAATAAAACATGAGTTATTGCGATGCCAATTTCACATTAGTATTAGGAAATTAGTTCCAAGAAGTAATCCACCAGGCGAATATTGTATAGTTCGTTTTCTTTATTCTGAACAATATGTTGATGGCAGTCAGCTTCCAAAAACAGCAATATTATGAATACAACAAAGTTAACAGCCGACGCGTCTCATCCCCATTTGGGACATCGTCAGGGCTGTAAATAAGGAAAAAGAAAAAAGGACATAAAGTCACTTTACAGTGATCCAATTATATACAATGTACAATATTAAATCGAAAAGTAGCCATTTGACATATATTTCTCATTGTGAGATTGTATTTATACAAAAAACAGGTACCACTCTGCCTAATGAACAGTCTAGCAATTGCTTTTGTACAACAACATATATCTAAGAACATTCTCATCTTAACGTAGCATGGAGAAACCAACTGTGTTACAATTTGAAAACGCTACCCATCCTGGGTCATGATCTTGTGACCCAACAATATAGACATAAGAAGCATTAGGGCCAACTTGGTGTGTAAATAGAAGTGTTACCTTCCTGAGCTCACCTTAGAAAATGTTAATTCCACTGTAATATTCCACTAGTATTTCTTTCCAACCTTCTAATCCTCCAATTACTTCAACTCAACCCAAGTTCCAAACTGTAAAATACATTTGTAAACATCTTAGATTAGCAAAACATCACATTTTCCATCAAATCTGATTCCACATTCCCTAATTAAAAGTCCACATTTCCCATACCGATCATGGCATTTAATCCAAAAGTCTTCCTCATGTACTTCATGGTTCCAATCCATTTTAATTCCAGTTTGAGTCTCCACTCATTATTCTTTATGACCTTCCAATACTCCAATTCCTTCAATTCAATATCCAGACTGTGAAATAATATTAAATAACAACTATGATCACACGTTCTAAGAAGTCAGTACCCAAGGTCCCCCATTACAAATCCACATTACTCATACCTATTGTGGAGTAGAATCCAAGCATATTCAGCATAAGCTTCTTAGTGGCAATATATTGCTCCCTTCCAGTCCCGCAATATCACTCCCCAAAAAGTCCCAGTGTTCCAAGTACTACATTGCACCATGATCTGTGAAAAATAAAACGAAAAAAAAAAAAAGAAAACAGTATCACCATCCTATCCATAACTCCAATACCAAATAATCCTAAATCAACCACCGAGTCACCCCTTAATAATCCTCCTTAATCTTACCAATGCACCAATCATCATGCCAAAAGTAAAGAAATAGAAACAAACATCTATTTCTTTCATTTTGGTATAATCGCGGCACCCGCGCTTTACTTTTAAAATGTTATAAGTAAAGCGCGGGTGCCGCGGCTGCCTGGCGAGTGCTTGTTTAAAAAGTCACTAGTCCCATGGCTCATCTTACATGATACACGTCAATAATATTTGCATCGTACGTTGACCTAACAATTATGCTTTTAGTGTTTTGCAAATAAAGCATGTATTGGTATACTTTCCAAGTAGGTTTGCCTGTATGTTGATGATGAAGTTTCTCTTCACGATGGGGGGGGTGGGGTGCCCCAGCTTAAGTTCCACGCTGGTTGCTGACAAGTAGGTTGATTTGAAAGCCCTAAGTCAAATCTCAGCAAGTTGAGAACTCTGTTATTTACAATGTTTAGAAACCGCAGAGGTGCGGCATGAAACGCCTTAAAGACTGTGCCTGGAAGTGAAGGGCTTTGCAGCTACTGTAGGCAATGTTCAGACTGACAATGGGGCCACCTCGTAGATAGACTTGTATGGCTGATACTTAAGGTGGTTTGTCCCGAGCTGTGGTGTTGGTTTCTCTTTATTACTGAAATACATTGGCATCACTGGCGAGTAATTTACCTGGTGAGAAAACAGGCTGAGGAAGAAGCTTTCTGGGTGTCTCGTGGACTAAATGTTGGGAATAATGACCCCCCCCCCCCCAATTCAGGAATGACAGTATTGTGAAAAGACATGTGTGAAAGTGTTTATTGCGCGATTATACCAAAATGAAAGAAATAGATGTTTGTTTCTATTTCTTTACTTTTGGTATAATCTCGGCACCCGCACTTTACTTATAACATTTTAAAAGTAAAGCGCGGGTGCCGCGATTATACCAAAAGTAAAGAATTAGAAACAAACATCTATTTCTTTCATTTTGGTATAATCGCGGCACCCACGTTTTACTTTTAAAATGTTATAAGTAAAGCGCGGGTGCCGCGGCTGACTGGCGAGCACTTGTTTAAAAAGTCACTAGTTCCGTGGCTCATTTTACACGATACACGTCAATAATATTTGCATTGTACGTTGGCCCAACAATTATGCTTTTAGTGGTTTGCAAATATGCACGTAATGGTGTACTTTCCAAGTAGGTTTACCTGTATGTTGACAATAACGTTTCTCTTCCATATGGGGGGGGGGGGGGGGGGGGGGCCCAGCTGAAGTTCCATGCTGGTTGCTGACAAGTAGGTTGATTTGAAAGCCCTGAGTGAAATCTCAGCAAGTTGTGAACTCAGTTATTTACAATGTTTAGAAACCGCAGAGGTGCAGCATGAAGCGCCTTAAAGACACTGCCTGGAAGTCAAGGGCTTTGCAGCTACTGTAGGCAATGTTCAGACTGACAATGGAGCCACCTCGTAGATAGACTTTTATGGCTGCTACCTAAGGTGGTTCGCCCGCGCTGTGGTGTTTGTTTCTCTTTATTACTGAAATACATTGGCATCACTGGCGAGTAATTTACCTGGTGAGAAAATCAGGAAGAGGCTTTCTGGGCGTCTCGTGGACTAAATGTTGGGAATAATGCCCCCCCCCCAAATCAGGAATGACAGTATTGTGAAAACATGTGTGACAGTGTGTTTTATTAGTACCCCAGGGATCCTCCCTCAGCCTGACGCTGTTCAACATTTATATGGCCCCGCTCACACACAAAGCCTGCCAGCACAACCTCAACATAATCTCCTATGCCGACGACACTCAGCTGATCCTCTCCCTCACCAAGGACCCCATCACCACCAAAGCCAACCCCCATGAAGGAATGAAGGCCGTCGCTGTATGGATGAATACCAGCCGTCTGAAGCTGAACTCCGACAAGACGGAGGTCCTCATCCTCGGCTCCAACCCTTCAGCCTGGGATGACTGCTGGTGGCTGACAGCACTAGGGGCAGCCCCAATACCCACCAACCACGCACGCAACCTGGGAATCATCCTCGAATCAACGCTCTCAATGACCAAGCAAATCAACGCCGTCTTCTCCTCCTGCTTCAACACCCTCCACATGCTCTGCAAGATCTACAGATGGATCCTGACAGATACAAGAAAAACAGTCACCCAGGCCCTCGTCAGCAGCAGACTCGACTACGGAAACGCCCTCTACGAGGGAGCCCCGACCAAGCTCATCAAACGACTACAACGCATCTAAAACGCCTCGGCACAACTGATCCTCGACGTCCCACACCACGGCCACATAACCCCCTACCTGAGAAACCTGCACTGGCTCCCCGTCAACAAGAGGATATCCTTCAAGCTCCTCACCCACGAACACAAGGCACTCCACAAGACCGGCCAGCCTACCTCAACAGACGGCTCTCCTTCTACATCCCCAACCGCCAGCTACGCTCCACCGACCTCTCACTTGCCACCGTTTCACGCATCCGAAGAACAACCACCCGTGGGAGATCCTTCTCCCACCTTGCCACCAAGACATGGAACACCCTCCCACTGAGCCTACGACAGACACAAGACCTGCTGACCTTCAGGAGGATACTCAAGACCTGGCTCTTCGATCAGTAGCGCCCCCCCCCCCCAGCGCCTTGAGACCCTCGCTGGTATGTAGTGCGCTTTACAAATGATTGATTGATTGATTGATTGAGTTATATTATAATTGCACACGCGGGGACTTGTGTGCCTTGAAATATAAATACCAAGTGTTCAGACGCATAGGCTATGAATCCCAATGCCCCCTGCCTTATTAATGGTAATAAATGGGTTATTACTCAGCTGGTCTGCATGTATAATGAATGCTATGCCATGGTACTTATTCAAGTGTAAACGTTGTAAACAAAGTTATTTCTACATAACCAGTACATAGTGGTTAAGTCCGTGTTGAAATTACATTGACTAGGCCTTGTGAGTAACCCTGCTACAGTACATGTGAGGCAATAAGCAGTGTTTCTCGCATTTGTAGGCTGTATTGTGGTAATAAGATAGAATTGGATTTAATGTGGTCACTATTCCGCTTTTTTTCATCTAGTGTTTGTGTCTATTATCCACATGATTAACATTGGAATGCCACAATTAACCCCACATTGTACTGCTTAAGAGAGGTTTAAAATAACCTGCTTTATTGGGGGCCCTGGCTGGGCACAAACGCATATGTGGGCACTCTTTGATTTAAACTTCAATAGAGGCAATGTGTTGCCTTTTGCTCATTCGTGCTGGTTTAACAAGAGCTTGAGCCTTAGCAACACCCGCCCATGGGGTCCGTTCCTGGTTGTCCTGCAAAGAAAGGGCGGCTTACGCAGCAGTTTGCTCTCTGACTGTCTGGAAAAGGGGTTGTAAACCGCTGCTGCAGAGATGGGCTTGGGGCTGCAGGCAGGGAAAATGGTCCTGTATGCCCTGGTTTGGCAATAAATCCGTTGTGAGTGGGCCACAGTTGTGGGGTATATAATATAATGTAAGACAATAGGCTATTCATTTTACCACTGTTTACGAGATTCGTAACTCGAGGCCAGCCTGTATCCTACCTACCTAAGGCAGCATGAATAGCGCCAGGGTGTCGCAAAAAGGCCGGGTTGGCCGTGCGGCCCGGTCGTGTATATATACTGGGTGCAGTGAGGTGTTTACGCCACAGGGTGGCAGTGTCCTTCTGTTACGATCGCCGTACACGCCAAATGATGTCATTGATATTGTAATGGGCTTTCTCCAGCATCTCATCATTAGTACGGTATAGAGTAACCCATACATGCCAACAGACCCGATTCAGGCGGGAGACTACCGATTTTCCAAGCCAAAAATGGCTTTATTTTAGCTGTCTCCCGCCTGAAATTGCTTTTTTTACAATAGAAGTCAATAGGGAATTTTCATTCTCCCGATTTTTTATTTAAGATCTCCCACTTCCCTGTCCTTAAATGTTGGCATGTATGGAGTAACCTTCTCTGTGTAATACCTTCTTTTTAGTGACCTGGCAGAAGAGGTGCTGGTTATTTCAGGCACCTTTACATGTTTTGTGTTTACCCAGGGGAATCGTCTCTCGATTTGTCCCTCATGTAGTGCGGCTTGTTCAGCACATGCCGAGCAGGGGGCAACCTAGAAGAGGTAACAGCTGGATTGGTGCAGGTCGGGCTTGGCATGGGTAACGTGCCTTTGACCCCACCGAGCGTGTTGGAGAGAAAGCGGGGGGAGTGCCTCAGGGTTTCTTCCATCCATTAGGGACTGCCCCTGGCTCCGCGTTGGTTCTTAAAGCTTAAAGCTTCCCCTTTGGCGTTGACCGATTATAAGCGCAAATCAACGGGGAACATCCAAGGAGGTGTAGTAACGTAAGACACGGTCTAGTGTCTCAGTTCTTTCTGTAACTGTACACCTAACACCCACCCACCACCAGGCGTCACAGGTCATGTGACACTGGCCAATAAAGGGGCCGAGCGCTCGTGCTCCGGGGCCCATTCACCCATCTGTTACCACTGTGTCGGTGTCTGCCTCATTGTGTGCTTGCTGCGTCATGAGGGCCTAGCGCCCCTCACCTCACGATCTCGACAATGGCGACGAGGCGGAGCTGTGCCCAGCGTGCCACAGCTAATTGAAACCATCGTGGGGGAAGAGGAGAGAGCTGTGAGGCGACGTCGCGCCCCCCCCCCCCCTTCCCCTCACAGGATCGGCGCCTGCCTTCCGTGAGGCCCGCGGGGCGTGAGCCAAGCCCCGGGCCGACAAGACCGAGGAGGTGACCGGGAGCCGACCACGCACCTCATGAACACATCGTGAGCTGCTCCCCCTGTGAAGGATAAATAGAGGGCTGCGCGGATCTCACCTGCAGCGGCTAAAAACTGGGCCGCGACTGAGCCCCACCGTGAGGTGACCAACGCAGAGCCCACCCGCGTGGCAAGAGTGGCCATGTGGCCGAAGGTGAGCCTAAGCGCAGTGTGCCCCGAGTGCAAGAAGGCCAGCGGAGCCCGCCCGCGGCCTGCCTGAAGCGTCCCCTGTCCTCGCCGCGCAGCGTGTGTGGTGAAAGGCTGCGGCGGCGGCGTGAATAAACTGAGGAGACCACTGCGGAGCCTACCCGCGTGGCAGAAGAGGGCCGACAAGCATAAAGGGGTGCCCCAGGGCGAAGCGTTTGGAGCGGAGCCTACCCGCTGCCTGCCCGAGTCGTCCCCCGCCCCCGCCGCGTGTGTGCTTGGAAGCGGCAGGGGCACAGAGACGAATGGCGGCGTGAAGAAGTGCGCCGGACCCGCAACACCCGTCAACAACGAGGGGGAGGGAGCGGAGTAGCTAACCGCCTCCCGACCCCCCTCGCAGTGTGATCCGGGCCAGCGGAGCCCACCCGTGGTCCGCCGGTAGCGCCCCAGCAACAAGAAGTCTCTGCAGCACCAGCGGAGCCCACCCGCGGCCTGCCGGCGGCACCCCAGCGTGTGAGGACACTGCAGAGCCAGCGGAGCCTACCCGCGGCCTGCGAGGATCATGGCAGGTCTCCGCCGCGCAGCGTGTGCGAAGCTGCTGCGGCGGGAGACCGGAGAAAGGTGAAGCCTGCCGCTCCGCCGGAGAAAGATCAGTATGTAAATAAGCAGAGCCGGCGGAGCCTACCCGCGGCCTGCCTCAAGCACGCCCCTGCCCAGGGAGGAGTGACTGGAGCGCCGCGCTCCCCGCCGGTGGGAAGCCTCATCAACGCCCCCCCCCCCCCCCCGCGTGAGGACTGCCGAGGCTGCCGCGGGCGGGGAGGGGAAAGCAGGAGAAGGAGGAAGCGCCGCGATCCAATATGCCCCCACCTCGTGGGCAGGTACTAAGTGCCCGTTAAGCGGCCAGCGCCGCCAAAAGTTTAAACGAGCCCCACCAGG
This sequence comes from Lissotriton vulgaris, assembly GCF_964263255.1. Classification (NCBI taxonomy): domain Eukaryota; kingdom Metazoa; phylum Chordata; class Amphibia; order Caudata; family Salamandridae; genus Lissotriton; species Lissotriton vulgaris. Next base: position 804,604,160 of record NC_141695.1, on the reverse strand, counting down.
ACACTGAAATAATTGGAAGTGCCGGTGCACCCGGCAAGAACAGAATATTTGCCCCATGCGCACAGGAAAGAAAAGTGCTCACCCGCACGAAAGGGCATCCTGCCTCCCAGGAACAAGGACAGCTAACCCACACTGGAGCCTGTGCCTTTCCGCCCACAAAAGTAAACGAAAGCAGAGAAGGGACTCACCGGCAAGAACATGAACATGTGCCCCTCGTGCCCCTCTGCAGCAATCAACCAACTGTGAGGCGCCTGTGCTGTTCTGCCCCCAAAAGTAAAAAAAAAAAAAAAAAAAAAGAAAAACAAAAGAGACTCACCAGCTCCCTGCTACCAGCAGCTCTAGCCCCCCTGTGCACCGAGAGAGCACAGACAATAGAGTGCTCAATCAGCGAAGAAGGTATCAAGCAAGGCAGGCTGCTGACACAGTGAACACTGCCACCCAGTGGCCAAAGTCAAAGCGCACCTACATCCACAAGAACCAAAACAAGCATTGCACAACGCAAGCTCAGTCAACAGCATCAAGGGGCATCAGACTGAGTAGCGCCCCCAAGGAAAGCATCTAAACTCCCGCAGCAAGCAAGCATCCAACCTCACGCAACAAGTAACTGCGCAACAGCGCAAATGACACCCACCCACACCAGCAAGGAGTCGGCGGCTGCCACTTCCAACGCGACGTGGGACAAAGGCACCAATGCCTCACAAAGCATCCAAGCCCTGACGACTGGAGGAAACGACTGCCAAGCACCAGAAGAACGTCCGGGGAAACGACTGCCGCGATCAAAGGACGGAGAGAGCAGCGACGCCTGGTGGCCACAGGCGCTCACCGCAGCATCAACTACTCCCGCCAACGGTCCAAAGCATCAAGTACCTGACGACAGCCAAAGCAGCAAGTACCCAACGTCCTGCAACAGGCGTCCCAGAACCCTGAACAGTAAGTGCGCAAACAACGCGCCACGTGGCGACGCACAGCCACCGCAAGCAGAAAGAAGAATGCATGCAGCGCCATCGCGCAGAACAATCTTCAGGAACGATCGCCCATCAAGTGCCGACCCGCAACAGATCCATGGCGCCTCCCAGGGGCCGATCCGCAGGATGATCGCCCATCAAGTGCTGACCCACAACGGGTCCCCCAGGAACTGTTGTAGCGCAAAGTCCGACAGGACGACCGAAAGCAACCTGCCAGCATCGGCAGAGTGGACCGGCCAGAGGTCCAAGAAGTTCAAACACCAAGACACAGTCCACGATCAGCGACTAACGAACTTCGACAACCACAATTCAACATGTAACATCTAAAGAGAGAGAGAAGATCGCAACGCCCGGTCCAGTCACAGACTGACGAGAGAAGACAGTGTCCGTGAACCAGGACAGGACCGGATGGAAGCAGGTGGAGTGCACGCTGCCTGGAGAAGTCTGGTTAGGAAGATGTAACAGCAAGGTGACCAGACCGCGTTGCGAAGAAAATGGAGAAAGGAGAAGAAGTCTGAGTGGCATGACGTCACCAAAGGAGAAAGGAGAAGAGGTCTGAGTGGCACGTTTGCCACCACCGAAGAGAAGAAAAGGAAAAGAGGTCAGAAGCACGACGACAGGACGACAAAGAGAATGGACGATAACTAAGAGGAGTGTGAACCAAGACACCACAACACTCAAAAGGGGAAACACCGAGGAGAACGTGAGAGGTGCATAACAGTCCACACGCACGACCAAGTTACAAGTAACACCACTGGAAGGAAGCGTCCACATGCGAACTCGACAATCATCCATGGAAGGACAGAAGAGAGCACGCCAGTCTGTTGGCAACACCCACCTCTGGGATGGAACGGACGAAAGGGCCGCGGAAATCCAGGGGCAGAGGCCTCAGGGACACCGGTGGCAGCGGGTCCCACACGAGAGACGGACTGTGGAAGCTCACGCTGGAGATCCTGGAAGACCGAAGGTCGCACACGACTGAACCAGTGCCAACAACACCCTTTCAGGTGGAACTCGGACACGGAGAAGATGACCCGTAGCGACGACCTTCAACATGTTTGAAGAAGGCAAGGCGGCATGCACACCGGTCCAGTGGAAACCTGGCAGAAAGGCCTCCGGGTCGTCCAGTGAGAGGGGACACCCACGAGAGAGGGGTATCCGTGAGAGGGATAACCTGCAGCTGAAAGTCCAGTCAGGAACAGACACCAGTTTTCAACCAAGCACCTTGGACAGGACGGTCCAGCGAAAAGTAACACACTTGGGACTCAATGTATATTTATACTTCTGCACGTTCACAGGATGTGAAACAGAGCGAGAGAGACTGTAAAGCCCACTTACAAGCTGCAAGTCTGCCAAGACAAAAGAAAAGACATTGCCAGCAATCAATTGAACCAGCAGTAAAGACCACCACGTGGGAATCGTCGTGTAAATCATAAGTTTTGTTTGAACTGTTTATGTTTTTCCCCGCAGGTTGAACTCTAGTTAGGGTAATTTGCTTAACTAAGGTTGGGAGGGATGTAGTAACGTAAGACACGGTCTAGTGTCTCAGTTCTTTCTGTAACTGTACACCTAACACCCACCCACCACCAGGCGTCACAGGTCATGTGACACTGGCCAATAAAGGGGCCGAGCGCTCGTGCTCCGGGGCCCATTCACCCATCTGTTACCACTGTGTCGGTGTCTGCCTCATTGTGTGCTTGCTGCGTCATGAGGGCCTAGCGCCCCTCACCTCACGATCTCGACAGGAGGCACGCAGATGGGCTGTGTCGGGTACTTGTAAGCCCCCGTTTTTCAGTGACGAGTTTGTGTGCTGGTCAGGAGGCTATTAGTGGGGCACGAGGAGGAGTACAATTTTAGGCGGTACGTACGCTCGGATAGTGCAGCGAGGTGGCGGTTAATGTGTGTTATGTATGGGTCTAAGGGTTTAACGACATGCGGCTCTAGTATTGCTTGGCTTTGCGGTCGACCAGGGTTTTAGTAGGCGTTTCTGGAATTGGCTTTGGGGATCTGGCCGCAACTCCGGATTTTCCAAAGCACAGCACATGGGGGCTGGATGATTTTAAAAATGGCGCCCACGCGCGGAGGTCCCATATCCCGTTTCTCAGGGTCACAAGGCGGAGAAGGGAGCATCACATCCCGTTTCCCATTGGGGCTCACAAAAGGGTTTGATGGCCCGTGTTCAATTACAGGTTGAATATCCGTCCTCGGGCGTCGTTTTTTAGGTCTCGCCTGTCGATGCGCATGCGCATCGAGCTTGCGAGACTATGGGGGCTTAACCACTCTTTACCTAACTTGCAAGGAATCGCAAGGAATCGTGGCGATTCCTTGCAGTGCCCGTGACTTTTAAGCTCAATGCACATGCGCATTGAGCTTAAAAGCGCATGCACATCAGTTCCCTCAGCCGCACTCCAGGCCCCTGCTGCTTTCACACCCTCTCCCCGCTCCGCCCCCTCCCCTGCCCGCCGTGTCGCATTTCTCCTCCCCCCTCCCCTTATCTGCCTTCCCTCCGTCCCTTATTTGTGCACGTCCACTTTAACATGTGCATCTGCTTGGTTTTCGTGACTTATCACCTGAATCTGCCGTGTTTGCCACAGTGAGGATTGTCTCTCCAAAATTATTGAAGGCCGGTAGTTTGGGTGATTTCTGAAAGCCTCGGCTTACATATATGTCCTGCCTGGCAGTCTTCTCTGAGCATATGTAGTTTACGGACATACAGAGTTGGAGGCCATGACCCTGTTTTTCAGTGCAGTTCTCACAAGCCTGGCTTTACTAACATATTTTTGTTGGCTGCAGAGATAATTCAGAAGGATTATACATCTTTCAGTGGCAGCCATAACTGATAACTGCAAAAGTCTCTTCTAATGTAGGTGAGGCGTGACATCCACTGTGGGTGCTTGACTCGAAATGCGAGTGAACCTGGTTTGGGACTCATTCCCTTAAATCGTGCAATATCTATTGGGGATCTGCGGACTTGCTTCAGTCTGCGTAAGGAATGATGGTACACTTCTATTTTCTGATCCCGCCGTGTCGCATTTCTCCTCCCCCCTCCCCTTATCTGCCTTCCCTCCGTCTTGTTTGTGTCGCATTTCTCCTCCCCCCTCCCCTTATCTGCCTTCCCTCCGTCTTGTTTTTTTTTTTTACCCGCTCCGCCCCCTCCCCTTCCCGCCGTGTCGCATTTCTTTTCTCCTCTTTGCTCCTCCAGCAGTGAAACTCTGATTTTAGAAATCGTTATTTTTTAACACAGTAATAACGAAGGTTAGCTTTAATAGCTATGTACTAGTTTAGCGTTTGTTTCTGTAAATATTATTTTAAAAAGTGTGTTCATGAAACGAAAAAATCATCCCGCCCACAACCATCACATAAACAAGAGTAAATCAGCCTTTGTGCATATGTGCAGTGATGCACGTCCACTTTAACATGTGCATCTGCTTGGTTTTCGTGACTTATCACCTGAATCTGCCGTGTTTGCCACAGTGAGGATTGTCTCTCCAAAATTATTGAAGGCCGGTACTTTGGGTGATTTCTGAAAGCCTCGGCTTACATATATGTCCTGCCTGGCAGTCTTCTATGAGCATATGTAGTTTACGGACATACAGAGTTGGAGGCCATGACCCTGTTTTTCGGTGCAGTTCTCACAAGCCTGGCTTTACTAACATGTTTTTATTGGCTGCAGAGATAATTCAGAAGGATGATACATCTTTCAGTGGCAGCCATAACGGATAACTGCAAAAGTCTCTTCTAATGTAGGTGAGGCGTGACATCCACTGTGGGTGCTTGACTCGAAATGCGAGTGAACCTGGTTTGGGACTCATTCCCTTAAATCGTGCAATATCTATTGGGGATCTGCAGACTTGCTTCAGTCTGCGTAAGGGATGATGGTACACTTCTATCTTCTACCATCACCACATCCACCACCACATCCACCACCACCACATCCGCCATCAACTCCACATCCACCACCACATCCACCATCACATCCACTGCCACATCCACCGCCACATCCACCGCCACATCCACGGCCACCAGATCCACCACACCCACCACCACTACATCCATCACCACACCCACCACCACTACATCCATCACCACACCCACCACCACTACATCCATCACCCCATCCACCACCACCACCACCGCATCCACCACCACCACATCCACCACCACCACCACATCCACCACCACCACATCCACCATCACCACCACATCCACCGCCACATCCACCGCCACCAGATCCACCACATCCATCACCACACCCACAACCACTACATCCATCACCCCATCCACCACCACCACCACCGCATTCACCACCACCGCATCCACCACCACATCCACCACCACATCCACCACCACATCCACCACCACATCCACCACCACATCCACATCCACCACCACATCCACAAAAATAAAAGCCATTGTTATTTGTAATATCTATACATCTAAGTCACGTAAATACAACACACATTGCATTACAAATGCTATAGCTGTCACATTTGCGAAAGTTAAAACTATTGACATTGTGACTGACAAAGCTATTAATTTTGCTATTTTCAAAACCAACACATAAATAAAAAAGTGTCATTTACAATAACAATCGCTCAAACTTTCCTAATGCGAGACCTATTGCATTTCCAATGCTTGTACTGCTTTATTTGCTGCTGTGTCCGGGTAGCTCAGTGGTTTGTGCCCCTGCTAATTCGTGGGAATAGAGTTTTTTTAATTCACTTACATGAATCATGCTGACTGGTTTTCCGCCGATAGCTCTTGTGGGCTCAGCAGTCGAGAAAAAGGCACGGTATCTTTCCCAGCTGCACGCGCGTGTTTGCCATTATGTGGTACGAGCACTTTCAGCAACGTTTACGAGCAGGATCAGGTTAGGCATGTTCGTGCCGGGACCGAGGGCGGTCGACTTGCAGGAGAGCTCGCTTTGAATGTTAATGGCGCAACGATCTCCCACACCCCCGTGCCGCCCTTTCCACGGCGTGGGAGTGCCACCAGGGTCAGTGGTTTTTTGGGAAAGGCAGCTATAAAGCCTCGCGGGGAATATTGAGTGCCGGTAAGGAAGCCGTGAAGTGTATCCTGGCCCCGCGGGCCTCGGGCTACTTGCCATATCTCCGTTCGTAGGGCTGGCCTGCTCCTGTGTGGCCCTCAGTTTTCAGCATCTCCGTCTTCAAGGACCGCGGTACGGACATGGTCACATCCTTGCAGGGGGTCGGACCGCAGGCCCAGCAAAGCCCTCGGAAACGGGGTATTTGTTTGGTTGTTATGTGCTCGCTTAGAGTGCGAGAGGTAGCAGGATCATTGCCCGCATTCCCCAGAGGGTATTTCTGCGCAGGGAGTCTGCAGCGGGGCAATTAGTTTGGGCTCGAGGCCACGGGGGCTTTCGACCGAGTAACACGGGGGAATTCAACACGAGGGCAGTAAAGGGTCATGGTAGCACTCAAGCCTAACACCAGTCTAATTAACTTTTCACTGGTGCCTATGTAAGCGCGCTTTCTTTCACTATGGGTGAGCCAGAGACTTTTATAGCAATAGCCATGTGAATTTTGGTCACGTTCCTTACAGGCTTGGTATCGGCACACTCGCTTTCAGTTTTGAGTGCGGATGCCTCTTTGAGAGGGACCGGGAGCTTGCTTTGTATTTAAGGCAGGCTACGGTTTGATATCCAACACCTTCATTACAGCGTTCCCAAGTCCTAAGCATCACAGGCCCCGGAGCCAGTAGGGTTGAGGTGTTTCGGTCATCTCCATTCTGGAATAGGGGGATAATATTATATATAATATCACTCAAGTTGGGCTAGCAGCGGCCTGTTTTTCCAGCGCAAATTAAGTAGCACTTTCACGGCTGTGGATCATGAGTGCATTTGTGTTATAGGTTATTCACCTACGCATGTCTCCTTCCCTTACACACAGCACGCACAGGACAAGCTACTCAATTGTGTTAGGGGTAACCAGCGGGGTTGCCTGGGGACTTATGTGAAATACAAAGGGATCGAGAGGTGCCCAGTGCTGGACACTCCAGCATTTTACAGGACTGTATTACCTGCCGCTTACTTCATCACACTAGAGGGAGGATAGGTAGGAAAATTCTTTCCACCGTTGTTCTTCCTCAAAGGTGTTCGGTATTTAATGCAGGGCTTTAAATTGAATTAGAAAGAAGTACTGTGGCACTCGCAAGTACCCTCTCCAGCTGCTGCCCAAGACATTACTAGCTTTGGGGGGTCTGGAACAGACTGTATCGCCACCCTGCCCAAGTGTTAGGGTACTGGTGATGCTTCAGGGTTTTGGCTGTACAGCGGGAGCAGTGTGCGGGGCATGCGGGTTTGGCCTCCTCCCGTGAGCCATAGGGCGGTTGCTTTTCTTTAGCCATTTTGTTTGGCCGGAGAACACCTGACCGAACTATATTGTTCCTACATTAAACTCAGTTATTCCTTGAAACAGGCATTTTATCTCCACCCTCCTAGTTAGTGCAATTTTGGCGGGGAGGCACCAGGGAGCCTCACAACGATAGCAGGATAAGTAGGATAGCTTTAGACATTTGTGCCAGTGGTAATGACATGCATACAAGTGGAAACCAATTCTCAAACATTGATACTAGCAGGCCACGTATTTGTTCTATACTTTAGGGCTTGTGGAGCATACTCGTTACTAAGTGCAGCGAGTAGAGTTGTTTTAAGTTTCCATACTTGGATCCCTTTCGCATCTGCGCGGAAATATAACGGGACACACTATAATTCTCTGAAACATAGGCAAAGCCTCAGAAGTTTCCGCAGCAACATACCTTGTGATGCGAGGGGTTATTCTTTATGATATCTTTATAAAATCACGGGCAGACGGCAGGACAGTTTATTTTAGCCGTACTGATCAGTACCTGTCGGTACTTGTGAGGCTTCACTAACACCTGGTTATCGGTTGCCAGGGCTACCAAAGTTTTATCTTTTATTATAAAAGAAAAAAAAAAGGTTGGTTCAGAATCATTAGGCCACGGGGGGCCTAATGAGGATTTGGTTAATTGCAGATACCTTGTGTTGGTCCATTCAACATATGTAACCAGTATAGTAGACTACAAGAGGACCTCTATGGAGCAGTGGCAGGTGTCTCAGATACGAGTTAGCAGTAAGAACAGTGAGCGGCTGCTGTTTCCAATGCTTGCAAACACAAGTCTGTTTCCAATGCTTGCAAACACAAGCCACCATCACTCGTTAGTGAGGCACATTTGCGTTATAGAAGGGTTTGAACTGCAAGACGAAGGATTCTTATCAACCTTCAACCGCCCTAATAGAGTTCCAGTGACACACACTTTACAGTTGAACTACACAGGTGCTTGTTTAAGTACCGACGGATTTAACTTGCCCACATCTCTTACGCTGTACTACAACATCAGCCTTTTCTTAGACCCAGGGCCACTGGCATTATGGAGAGGCAGCAGCAAGCGGCTCACACCTTCGGGCCCGCAGTAGCCTCTCATATACTCCTCCTCGCTGGCCTATGCAAGGTCCATTCGGGTATGACCCCACTGTTTGTCTGCCTGATGCAACAATGCTTGGATTCGTTTACGCTTGTTTAATTTCTGCCCAGAATATCGGTGCGAGAATCCATGCACGCTGTTTATATCTTTAGTTCACCTCGGTTGAATGTGTCGGGGGGGGGGGGTTCCGGGTGCCCTCCACCGTCCCTCGTTGGTCACCAATGGCAGTTCCGACTGTCGGCCACTATATGGCTTTGTGAGAGGACCACTACAACAAGCACGGAGCAAGTCTAGATCATAGGTGTCTGTTGCCTTTGGATTTAACGGTTGCTTCAATTCCTGTTGCCCAGTATCTTGGACGCATATTGGCACGTTTTGGCCACATAGGGTGGTGTCTTAGCAGGAGGGGCTGCGATTGGTGTCACTGGTGGGACTTGTAGAATACGGATGTGAGCAGGAAATAACAACAAGTAAAACGCAACAGCGGGGGGTTCACGCGCAGTGGAGGGACATGGCTAGGTGCACTAGTAATATTTCTACCTGATGACAATATGTTAAGTAGTGGTTGTTATGTACTAAGGGTGGAGATCTTAGGCGGCATTACCTGCCGGGAAGGACGTAGTGATGAAGTAATAGTCTCCAAAATTAGCGCATCATTATATATACATTTGGATAGGGGGCTGGTTAGAAGCTGCCTTGGGTCCAACAAATGCAATTTGTCAAGAGACATACATGAATAGTCACTCTGAACGGTGTACTACAAGGGATGTGGTCTAAGCAGGTCTCAAGCTAGCCTCATATGCATTTGGAGACTATTAGTGACATGCCTAAAGAGCTAGACCCTGTATTAAAGGAATGGGTTGCTAAGGGAGATAGTGTGGTCGGCTTGCACAGGCAGGTCTTTTCGCAGGGGCGTGCTAAGCCTGAAGCCAGGCAGTGGGCTGGTACAACTAAGGTGAGAACATTAGGGTTGGAAGCATGCACCAAGGGATGGATTCCCAAGACCATCCAAGACAGACAATAACACCTGCGCTAGAGCCAGGGAGCTAGGCAGTGGTGGTAGCTGCCAGCTAAATTGTGGATTGCGGCGCAATAACCTGAGGGGATCGTGGGGTCAGAGCATAATTTGGCAACAATGATTGAAGAGGTTTTGTTTTGGCGTTACGACTGCCCAAAAAGGGACAAGTGTTGCGTTCACGTGGTTCCCCCCTTTTTAACGGCAAGTACCAAAGACGCCTGAGCCTATGTCACATATCGCATGGCAGGACAGTCACCAAAGGGGGGGAATGGCCTTTGATATGCCTTGCCAGGACAGGGATAGTCACGTACAAAAGCTGGAGCCTGTAAGGGAGATAAATGTTTGAAACGTAGACTGGGTGCTGGGCCCAAAACCCCTCACTAAATCAGCGGGGCAGCAGGCTGTAAGGTGTTTTGAGGGACGGGCAAGGTCATTATAGGGTTGAAGTGCGTGACACAGCTTTGCAGTGACCCAGAGAGGTCCCGGCGGATCCTCCAAAAGGACTATAGTGATACATGTGACACGCAATCTTGTAGTTCGACACCATTATTGGTGTAAGTATCAAGGGTCACAGGTGGAAAGCAGGGTCCGGGCATCTGTGAAAGTCAAACGTTCAGCAAGCAGGGTTGGCTGTGTAGTTTGGCACTTCATGATATGGTGCAGTGTCTAATGACGGACACCATACACTTATTCCCCTAACGTGTTGTGACACAATTGCTATGTGCACCAGGGACAGTGGCGGCTGGTGACATTTGAAAGTGGTGAGCCGTAAAATTAGTGGTGGAGCACACCGCCTTTTGACATGCAACACACAACCGTAATCAGGGTTCAGCGGGCCCTCAAGACTTTGGTTAGCGGTGCCACTACACCTGCTGCAGCAGTGAAAGCTACCCCCTGCTGCACACCTAGCTTTTTACATCCTACGGACTTGGTGCACTGGAGGTTTGAGTAAACAAATTCCACAAGGTCTACCTGGCGAAATCGATGCAGACCTGGGGCGGTATTTTTGTATTCCATAATCATTAAATGCAAACTCCCTTTTGTGCCTGAACCTGGTTTACTACAGCCCTCAGATTAGTTATTTCATTCAACCGGCTCACAGGTTAACAGTGCTTCTGACCAGAGTTTATGGTGTCGAACCCTAAATAAAGTGTAATATTTCATGATGTCATTACCCTTTCAGTACTGGCTGGGAAACCTTTGCTTTTAGTGTATTGTGTTGGAAGAAATGTGTAAAATGCACCATATATCACTATTTGTTTTTCAAAACCGTATATCGAGGAATATCTTTATAACCCATCCTCTTTTCATAAATAGGTAAACGCTTAGAATGTGTCAAAGATCAAAGCAGGAATACAATGAGGTTGATCCCTATGTAATAACGCCTGCCTTATCCTGGCAGACCTGCTCTCCCCAGGGGCTCTCCTTATAATGACTGACAGCGCGCAGTTAGAAGTCCTTTAAAGTGGCGTCTCCCTCCAATAAGAATTCCCCCGCATGAGGGCTCCTGGAAATGTTCTGTCTGCCGCGGTTAGTGCTCATCAAGCTGCCCATAATAACTACGGTTTGGGGAAACACATATTTATTTCACAATTATTAGAACTTGTCGATGTCGAAACCTTAATGTTATTAAATTAAAGAACTGGATAAGGGGCTTGCATTGTCTTAATAAATAAAGAGCAGAAGGATGACAAGTGAGAGGATAAGATTATCTCGAGGAAGGGAGGAAAAGGAAGAGACGGAATAGACATGAATGTGTATATTGGATTGGATGATGTGATTGCTCGACCAAAAATAAATAATAATAATGAACTCACCAGGACCCAAAGAACGGAGGAGAACCCTCTGCGCGTTTAGGGCGCGCTGGGTATCAGGGCTGTCTGTGGTGAAGTTCCCCTGGCGCGGAAGTGCAGAGCCAAAACTTTCCATTCAAATGCGCTGACTCGGTTTCGAGAAATTGTCGTTTTTAACCAAGAATTGGCATACCAAAGCCCGCAAATGACCAACACTGCTCTGAACCTGCGGCAAAGTTTCAGGTGCCTCGCTAGGGCTAGGAAGTAGAATATGAATTAAATGCAATGCAATAAGGGCACTTGCTGCTTAGCACATAGAACAGCCGCAATGTGTGTGCACTATAGTCGCCTTTGCGGAACAGGAAGCAATACGTCCGAAGCGCAGGCCCCCACATCTGTGCGTTAATTTCGATCACGCAGAACAGTGCACAATGTCCGTCAATTGATTTATTCTTAGTGCAAGCAGCTAAGCGTGTGCTATATTTTCAGCCAGTTCACTTGCATGCAGTACACAACGCTATGTCTGTGCACCATGAAGCCCCCCTCAAATAGTAAAAGAATATATCTACACACGGACCATAGTCATGGAATTCACGGCGCTACATCCATGTAATCAGGCCGCAATACTTTTTGAATGAGATGACCGCTCCTACATGGCGCTATAATTTAGCAGTCTGGGCACTATCTACGCAGGATAAAGATATACATTTTAGGAGGAAAAGCAACGGTCCAAAATAAATAAAATAATTAAATACAATAAAAACTAAACTTAGCTTACCAGGATGAGGCATGTCCTCCGCCAGCGGCCGGTCCCGCGTCACAGCACGTCTCACTCCGAGTTCAACGTGACAAATCATTGGCAGGATACCGCCCCCAGTCGCATCCAGGCCTTTTGAAAGGGCATGGGGCGACTGTACGTCACCGGCCGAAGAGGAGCCTATATGCAGACTTCTGCACTACACTAGGCATGCGCAGCATGCCTAATGTTATGTCAATGGACTGGCCGTTCTAAATAAAAAGCGCCCCTGGCTCGCAGTTGCGCAGTAGGAGTCCACTTCTGGACTCCTGCTGCTCCCGCCTGCGTGCATGCACTGTGTGTGACGCATGCGCACTTGAGGCTGTGAAGCAGCTGCCAGCACAGGCCGGAAATGTAAACAGATGAGAATTGCGTCTGCTTACATTTCTTGCTGCCTGCAAGGTACGTTACAGTTTGTCTTGATTGTGAGAAGTGGGGCGCTGCCCCAACGCCCCTAATGGACCAGCCGCCACTAACCAGGGATAATGTGAATAGAACATTGAAATTGTCAGGTCAATTTGGCAATGGATGCACCAGAGAAGAAGACCACAATGACCATTCGGTGCAAATTAGCAACCAATGGGAGACAGGGAATTTCAGTGGTCTGAAATCACCCCTGCTGCCTGGGGCTGGGAGCTCGGCAGGGGAGGCGATGGGTCCTGCACGCAATAGGTTCTTCTGTGCGATGTGTAAATTCACTGGGCAGAGGAGACTTGGCTTCATTAGACTTGGGTGATACACGCCAAATTCACAGGGTGTTTTGAGAACGAGGGTTATACCTGCCCGGTACAAGCTTGGCCCGGTTTCCTGCTGGATAGAGGAGAGGCCCTAGAAATAGCGGAATGTGATAGGAATGCCGGCCTTGGTGGGGGACCCTAGCTGCGACGGTCGCCACACCCAGGGCTGTGGCGGAGTTACAGGGTGATCCAGAGGCGGAAAGGCACTCAGGGGTACCCTGTTCAGGAGCACAAAGTGTGCTGAGGCCTAATATCCCCAGGAAGTCTGTGCGGTGGACCCTGGGATGCGACAGTGCCCCGCTATCCTACGGGCAGTTGGAAACCTGTACAACCGGGGGTCGCTTGAACGCTCCGCCCCTCGTAGGAGGGGGCGTGAGCAAGAGGGTGGATTGATGGTTCACCGGAAGTGGGAGTAGCTATCCTCTCACCACAACCGCTAAGCAACAACTGGCTAAGGCCACAATGCAAGTTGGCCCATCAGGTGGTAGGCCGCGAGGGGCGGCATGCTTTTGGATCAACTGTAAGATAACCCACCATGTTGGCATATGTGTATGCTAATAAACCTGCAGCAATTTTCTCCAACAAAAAGTTGTCTTGTCTGCTTATTTATGCTACATGTATGTTGCTGCTCGAGGTCTGGTGAGTGGGCCAATATTGGCACTATGCGGGCCGACCGACACGTCTCCGCAGGGGACCCTCATAAGAGGGCGGCCCCCTTAGTGCCACAGGATGGCACACGGGGCAGCCCAGTGTTCCGCGATCCCTGTTTGGGTCCCGCTTGTCACTTCCGGCTGGGTTGGAGGGCGGGGGAGAGGTATAAATTCCTCCCCGCCCACCTGGCGGCCTCTTTGTCCCCTCACCCTGTAGCCGTTTTTCTCCCTACCGCGTACCCGGCGCTTTCAGGGTGGGAGGGAAAATGTCTTCTATTCTTTTTATTTGTGTTGCAGGCGGAGTTACAGGGTGATCCAGGGGTGGAAAGGTACTCAGGGGTACCCTCTTCAGGAGCACAAAGGGTGCTGAGGCCTAATATCCCCAGGAAGTCTATGCGGTGGACCCTGGGGTGCGACGGCGCCCCGCTATGCTACGGGAGGTTGGAAACCTGTACAACCAGATGTCGCTTGAATGCTCCGCCCCTCGTAGGGGGTTGGGGTGAGCAAGAGGGTGGATCAATGGTTCACCCGAAGTGGCTATCCCCTCACCACAACCGCTAAGCAACGATTGGCTAAGGCCACGATGTAAGTTGGCCCATCAGGTGGTAGGCCGCGGGGGGCGGCTTGCCTTTGGATTGCTTGTAAGATAACCCACCATGCTGGCATATGTGTATGCTAATAAACCTGCAGCAATTTTCTCCAACAAAAATTTGTCTTGTCTGCTTATTTATGCTACATGTATGTTACTGCGGGAGGGCAGGTGAGTGGGCCGATATTGGCCCTCTGGCTGTGTTTGTCCTTGTTTCCCTGCCCCTCTGTTCTGCTATGACTTTACGGCCTGTGTGTCCTGTTGGGTAGGGTGCCTGTAGTTCTATTCTCATGTGAGTTTCTCTATGTTCATTTTCTGCTGCCTGTTTCTCTGCGTGTTTGGCTTTCTTTGCATTGTATCTGATGCGTGGTGTTGGTCTGTGCCATTTTTGCCTTTGTGTCTCCGACTGTGCCCGTATATCTGCCCCTGCCTCCCGTGTTTGTCTGTGGGTGGTGCATCTGTGTGCTGCATGTTTGTGTGCCCACGCCCATCTCCCAACCCTCCTCCACACCCTGTTTGTCTTTGCCCTGTACCTGCTGTTTGCTGTTTTGGTGTGCATTGTGTTTTTTGTTTCTCTGCGCTTGGGTCGTTCCTTTGCCCAGTATCTGCAGTTTTTGGGGCCAAGTTTGTGTGTGACTGCCTTTATGTGCGCTTTGTATTTGTACTGTGTGTTTGCCTGCGGCCATAGACCACTAGTTAATCAGCCCCCAAAGGGGCGGCATGGCCCCCTTCCCCAAGAATGATCTCTTTCGTGTCACTAAGTTTCAATTTTATACACTTCGTTCGGAGACGTCTCCACTCCGTCCCTCAAAGATACTGAGTTCAGCTATGACGGCATGGCATGAACATCCAGCAGTGAGAACGAAGGCCTTGTTCTTTATAGTGCTTCGTGTCGCACTTCCTTATTTTCTCAGCACGGTAAACATCCGGTATTCTTGTACTCCAGTGTATTCTTTGCTGTCTCCGCCTTCTCTCGTGCAGCCCCCCCACTCTGGTATAGATGGGTCTTGAACACCCCTGAAAAGGCCTGCATGGGCCGGGAGTGGTTTCTTTTGCTCCCTGTATTCGCGCTTGTTAGTCTCAACTGCCCGTTTTCCCTCGTGTTGGTCACAATTCGTGACCACAAAAAGTGCATCTCACCGTGTGTGGTCGGTTCTCTTGTAAGCTCACGGATGGCACAGTGCCCTGTGCGGCACGTCTCCTACCACGAGTCCGGGAGGGCAGTTTGTTTGGACTTTGAGTCCACCTGAAGGAGGGGCTGGGTGTGTGGGCAAGAGTTGCAGTCTTCCAGGTTCCCTTTGTTTTCAGGTGTGTATACGCGTCTCCGTTGAGTCTGCCAAGAGTGTTCATGTGACTAACTTGATTATGAAAATGTTGTTTTATGCAATATATTGACATTAGGAGGCCGAAGCCGCGTGTGCGGTAGCGGAGTTGTGGTCTGTGCGGCTCTGGGTGCATCCCTAGGGGTCAGGGAGTCTGGTCGGGGCTCAGTGTAAAGGTGGGGTCATCTGTAGGCTCCAGGCTGGAGCGCTGTCGTCTAAGGGGAGTTTTAAATTGCACTGAGGGAAGGGCTCTGTCCCCTTTGGGGCGGGATGGGGGCGCTACATGGACTGCGGGGAATCGTGGGCTTAAAATCTTCAAGCGTACTACTGGTTTCTTTTTGAGGGTGGGGAGTAGTGTATACAAGCCACCCATTTTTTGTGTACTTTTTTCAATGGGGGAGGTGGCGTGTAACAGGCCGCTCCTTCCCGCTGTGTGCCCCCGTCACCCTCTCACATCTGTCCAGGCTCCCGATGTCGTGGGGGCCGCGAAACAAGAGCCGCAATTAAAGCGCAGAGGTTGTAGGGGAGCCCCATGTCGTCTCACCACTATAAGCCGTTGTTGTGCACGCCTCGCTGGCGCCCACACGGCAGGGAAAGTTAGTGCCAGGGGTACTTTGTGTTAGTGAGAACTGGGTCCAGCAACATGCTTGTTTATTTATGATTTATAGGAAATTTTTGTCCGTAACAATGAAAATTAAATTGGACAAAAATTGCTACCCTGTCACAGACTTCAAGATACTGTAGCTTGGGGGTGGTGGGGGGGGGGCTGGCATGCAAGTTTACACTTGGAGATTTTTTGTAATGGCCACATAACTTGGCATTAACATAGCAAAAGGCGTTTGGCCACAGCCCCCACCACCAAACCTCTTCCTCTGCCTCGGGGGTTTGGACAGCAAACCCGTGCTCTTCGGGGTGGGCGGCGCGGGGGCCAATGCACGAGCCATGTAAGGGGGACGGGGGAGTGGGTGGGGAGCACGTCCATCAGCCTTTCCGATCTGCTGCTCCGTAAACGAGGCAACCACAGGGCCTGTCAGCCGCAATTATGCAACAAGCATTGAAAATGCAATCGTTCTCGCCTTTGATTAAGTTAAAGCCATTTGCTTTGATAATGGTATTGTATAGCAAAGCTAATGACTTTAACTTAATAAAAGGCAAAACCTATTGTATTTTAATGCTTGTTAATAAGATGTCCGGTTTTGCTCAGGCCTGCTGAACCGAACATAACAAAAACCACTGACATTATATCTATTCTCGATTCCTCTGTCAGTGCCAATAAGAACAAAAGGGGATAGGTCCATAAACACGTGGTGGGAGCTAGACCCTTTATGGAATATATAACACAAATTGCCCGAACCACAAAATCTCTACAAGCTTATTAGGAGAGAAAAGATCAATTTATTGTGATCCCCCTCGACATCCTACTTAGTGTCAATGTTTATTATCTTTTTCAAGTTATGACAAGCTCTATGACAGAAAACAACAATACATTAAATATTTACACACCTATATATACTTTGTACATACATGAAAAACAGATTCTTTACACATTACAAAAAGAAAATTTCTTGCTTCAAACATTACAAAAAACTAAGAATACATCGCAAACAACATTAGAACAAACATTACAATCAAAAAATTAGAAAAATAGTAAAAACCAATCAAGGGGTAATTATAAGCAAATGAATGGCTCTTAAACAAATCAATACTGGACCAGCCAGTCCTAGTATCGTAGAGATGACATTTTATTCCACCCTATGAAAGTGCTGACGCGTTTCGAGATCAGGCACAGTGTCGCTGATCTCTCATCAGGGCTGTTTTATTCTTTGTATCTGTAAGATGCAAAGAAAATATTTTACTCATCACTCTCAAAACCGAACTTCTTTTAAGGCAATGGGCTGAGAAAGAAAATTGCTACATACCAAACTTGGTTGTAAGTAGAGCATATTTCTATTCCCTTTTTAATTTTTGGAAATGTGCTCTCAATTTACCGTCCTGTGTTAGCGAAAAAACCATAAAGCGAGTGTAAGCGCTTGTAGCCAAAAGTATGACCATGCATTGGCTGCCTGTGAAGGAAAGAGATTTGTTTAAATCTATCTGCTTAGTCCATTAAGCTATGTTCTGCTGTGCTACTATCGGCGCCAGAGTGCTTTCGTTTGCAACTGGGTCCCAGTGAAATTTTCTTCTTCTGTTTTTGTGGTCATTGCCATCCCTTCTAAAATGCAGGAAAACTCTGAAGACCTGGCTATTTCCCCATCTATCTGTTAAATAAGCTGGACTTTTGAAAACTTTTTCATCCATAAGCATTGTTTTTTTACCGCACCAAGGTAACTCTTTGATATATGATTGCACTTTATATAAAAACTATAAATCAATAAAAAATAAACACAACTTTGCGGTCAGGTCAGTGAATACAGAGAACTAAGAAGCCATTTCTGAGTTGGGAGGAGGGTAACATATGCAGTATCTTGGATCATGCCCACTTTGCCACAAACAAAGGACACACCTAGAGGCTCTGTAGTGGCTGGGCGACCACACCGAATTTATATTGAAGGTACCCCATCTCCAAGGAGACACAAAAACCTTTAAACAAATCACACTGTCACCAACTACGGAGTCACCTTTAGTACCACAGGGAGATACTCACTGGTAGATGAAATGTCACAACGAGTCACCAATGATGTCACTGTCAATCCTTTAATTAGCACAGTCACGATCCACACCTCCTCTTTTTTGCTGCCTAGCAGACGGTGTTTGATAATTTTTGTTCCAAAATTTGCAGTGTACTTATTGTGCCTTATTTGTGTTTTTTATTGATATTGCTTACCTGTGATATCTTACTGCCTTGTTTGCTGTAAATTGGGCAACCGAGTAAACACGCTTGAAGTGTGGTGCTCTCTTTGACTTCAATATCTCTGGTGGATGTGATGGCTCAATGACTCCATTGTCTCCCCTTCTCCTCCTTTGGGGGCGTGTCTTATAATACTCATAGGCTTTTTGAGAGATCGGTCAGTTTTCGCTGTCTTTGCATTTGGCAGCCCTGTCTTTCCTTATCAGCAGCTTGGCTGCAGGGTGATGATGAGGTTGATCCTCCCCATGCATGTTTTTGCCCTTCCTTTTTCCTTCAGATGGCGCAGTCACCTTGTTGAACTTGTTCTGGAGACAAATGAGAGAAGGACATGTACAGCGTTGTTCAAACTAATGTAAACCAAAGGAAAGAAGGTGTTGCGTGCTCCTGGGGCTTCACTTTCTGTTCCACCAAGTGTTACTAAGAGGTCAATAGTGTTGCAGCCCCTAAAGAGGAGCTGTCCCTCAGTGCACAGCGTAGAAGATCCAACGAGCTGGTTCAATCCAATATATTAGGTTGAAAATCTTTAGACCATACAGCAATTAGTTATCATCTATTTAATGACCATCAATCTGTTTTAACACTCATTGTTCATGTTTAAATTTCTTCACAATGTAGTTCACAAAAATAATAATTTTCAGTGGCTGAACAGCCAAAGCCTCAAGGTTTTAAATCAATGCCCATCCAAAAGTAATATCCATCCCAATGCATTTCGGGCATCGGTTGTGCCCTTGGTCAGAGGAACTTTCTGCAAAAAAAAAGCAGGTGTATGATCTATACAGGAAGACTCTCGGTAAAAGTCTCAAGCTATGTGCATGCAGTTATCTGTGATATCAGTTATTGGTGAGTAAATGTGTAATCATGCATATCATCAAATGTCATGACAAACATTCAATGTCAAAGCGTGTAACCAGTAAAATCCGAATTGAAACGTAACTCGAAGGGTGCAAAAGTGAAAACTGATTTGGTGCCTCGACGTTGTGATAAACTAAGAAGTGATTAACCGGCGTGAGTTACGTGGTTGAAGAGATCCAACCACCCGTGTATGTTAATTAGTGATAAAATAGAATTTAAATTAGTAAGTCACAAGTGTTCCAAAAAAATATACAGAAGTAAAATAAAGTGCACGAATAGTAAAAAACTGTGTTCTTACATAATCGATAGTGAAGGTTAGGACACGTGGTCTCTGAAACAAGATAAGATAATGTAAACAGAGCGTATGACCAAAACGATAAAACGCGTGGTTTCTGAGTCCTCAAAACGAGGTACTTGATAACGTGAACCAAGCGTAAAACCAAAGCGGTAAGACGCGAGGTTTCTAAGTCCTCAGCGAGGTACTTACAAGGGTGACGATTAGGGTGAGGCATCTAGGTGAACAAGCTCGATCCGGTGTTCCATAATCCGCTGACCCCCGTGTGGCAGTGGCCCCCCCCTGTTTTGCGCATGCGTACGCATGCGCACATTATGGCCGATGACGTGGTACCACGCCCACCATCATTCCGTGACATCATCATTGCGCATGCTCTATTCGAACATGGCTCGCGTCTCGGGCAGAAAGCGCCCACGGGGTCCTTGTGCCGACACAGCCCGTCTCCGTACAAGCAGGACCCCCACCTGCAAGCCGGTATTGCCCCGCATTAAAGCTGCTACATATTTATTTAAAATGTAAACCGTGTACCCGGGAAGCGTGTTAAACAAATTATTATACGAACGATCACAGTGCATGTTGCGATGCTAAGCTGCCTGCATTACAACAACATCAGCGTGCCTCGTCCCAGACCCCTCTCCCTTTCCTGCTGTAATCAAATCTCCATCATAGATGGTGATTATCATGACATTAATTACCATGAATTTAGAACTGTTCCAGCCTCGTACACCGCCTCGGGCTGCTGGCGGCTCGAGGCTGTGAACAATGTTGGCACAAAGACCCCGCGGGCGCTCTCTGCCCTTCTCCGCCCGTGACGTAGGGGGTGCAGCCACTCACGGGGATACAGTGAATCTCGGAACACCGGCATGTAGAGTCCAGCGCTGTGGCATTGTGGGTGGTGAAGTAGCTTTCGCAACCGGAATAATTGTGGGCTAGTGACATAGAAAGAGGACTAACACGTGGTGCAAAAAGTGGGCGCCATCTTTAAAGTATCAATGTGCACGTAGGCTATATAAAGACATAGTGGTGTAACAATACAGTGCATATAACACGAATAAAAATAAAGAAACATTAAAATAACACAAGGTAATACATGAAAACATCGGTAATATGTTGAGCATACAAAGAATGTTAATGCTTTCAATACATCTGCTTCAAATATAACAAAGAAATTCCATTCTGTCATTGAGCCCAAGGGGCTGCATCGTGCATAGAAAATGTATCCAATACTTCTCCCTCTGTAACAGTTTATTTTTATTGCTGCCCCCTTCGGTTTGGTTGATCACTTCTAAAACTAAGAACTTTAACTGCGAAACGTTGTGTCTTTTCTCCAAATAGTGCATCGCCACAGTGGATTTGGGGTTCTTCGATCTGATTTTGCTTTTGTGTTCCAGAATCCGAATACAGATTTTTCTCTCTGTATGGCCCTTTGAGAAGATAAATAACGTGTGGCATTGGCTCTCAGTTTGATTTTTGTGCCATTCATAAGGTGATAAATGGTATTCCTGGGTATAGAATTATGACAGTTACTACAATTGTAACACAGTAGTAAGCCTTTAAAGGTGGTATTTTCTGTGTTGCTTCTTGATCGAGTAAGTAAATCTTTTAGGTTGGTACCTCTAGTATAGACAAAGATGGGTTTATTTTCAAAAAGACCTTTGAAATCGGGTTCCATGCTCAGTAATGGCCAGTGCTTCAGAATGATTTTGGAATAATGGTTGCTTGTTGTAGAGTACTTGGATACAACTATCATGCGATTGGTGGTCTTCTTCTCTTTGACTGACAATAAGTCTTGTCTGTTAAAAGAATCGCATCTGGTTTTAGCTTTGTGTAGGATATCTTCTGGATAACCTCGTTCTTTGAATCTACATACCATGTTATCTATTTGTTTGACGCATTCTGAAGGTTCCGATACGATGCGTTTGACTCTCAGAAACTGAGAGACCAGTAAGTTGTTTTTTAATCCTGGTCTATGAAAACTTTTGTAGTGTAATATGCTATTGCGATCTGTATCTTTTCGAAATAAATTTGTTGAAAATTTACCTTTCTCAAGCTGTATATAGACATCTAAAAAATTGATGATGTTTATTGACGTAGAAAACAAATGGAGGAGTATCACCCGAAGTTGGGCTGAAGGTTTTCCAAGAGGAGGAATAATTATTCCTTTTGTAAGAAACCCCTCACTCACCACCTAGTGGTGACATGCTTCATCATCGGGGTCCACCCTGGTGGCCTAGCGTCACCAGGGTGTGCTTCGACCCTGTGGTACAGTGGAGCAGGTTGTGAATGTGGGTGCAGAAAAATAAATGTTAAAAATTGTCCTGGTTTAACTTGAAAAAGTGAGTTTTATTTAAAAGCAACTGGACAATATCAAAAATAAGGGACGAGATATTGGGAGGGGAGTTACGACCTGAGAATCTCTATATGTGTAATGGTGAGTTGGTCAACATGTTTCTACCAAATGAGTAAATACCCGGTATTCGTCAGGACCAAGGAGATGGACGGTGTGAGCCCCCTAAAAGGCTCACCCTATCCTAAATCCTTTCTGTACCAATTGGCAAATTGGCCAAAGGTAGTGTGCTAAAAAAATATAGAGCATGAGTTGAAACAAGTAAAAAACCTGTGGGGAAGAGAAAGTAAACCGGTGTCAGGCGCAAACATTCTTACTAGCCTGTTACGTCGTGCAGTGTCTCAGTGCGTTCATACTTCATGCCACGGTGATGGATGGAAAAACTTCTGGTGATAAAGAGCGTGTTGATATCGTGTCTGTGAGCGCTTACTATTAGTGCCGGGACAGATGTATATGTATCAATAGGTGCGTGCTCAATCGCATGCAATAATTCTATTTTTATCGCAATTACATTCTGTTTAGAAAAAGTCACATAATGCGATGTTTCGGTTATGATCGCAATTGCCTTCTATTTGGAAAGGTCTCTTAATGCGCGATGGTATTTATCATGGACCAGGCAGTGATGGCCCTTAACAGTTATGGTGCAGGCTATGCCCGTAGTTTCAAACAAGGGACACACAAGACTCACAAACATGTAACATTAAGAGTATGAAAGCACTGAGACACTGCACGACGTAACAGGCTAGTAAGAATGTTTGCGCCTGACACCTGTTTACTTTCTCTTCCCCACAGGTTTTTTACTTCTTTCAACTCATGCTCTATATTTTTTGAGCACACTGTAGGAGAGTAGGGTCTGCAATCCTATGATCACCCGGACTTTTTGCTTCTGTTCACTGGTTTACGACTTTCTCGGGCTGTGGGCCTGCCAATCAGACCCACAGCCTAGCTGTTCTCTCTCTAAATTGATGCGTGTACCTTAGGTGCATTACCCAATTGGAACTGGGCCACCCTGTCAGACCCTGTAACTCAGGGCATCGGTGTACCCAGGGCCTACCAGGGGCTGAAGCATGTATTATGCCACCCCTGGATGGCCATCTAAATCTGACACAACTGGCTGCACGACAGCTGGGGCAACGTAGTGTACCCGCTCGTTGCTTTAGGTATAGTAGCCCTATATCTAACCATACAATGGGCACCCGAGTTCCTATCAGACACTCCTATGGCAGGCCTTGACAATCCTGAAGGCAGAGTGCTTGGAATCGTGTGAATTGGGTTCTGGCCCGAGCCGAGCCCGGTTGCAGCTTGCGGAACCAAGACCCAATGGCTGTTCCCTGACAACGCGTACCATATCGGTAACTTCGGTATAGCGTTATCAAGACATGTCGAGTAAGGTGTCATACGAATCGGGATGCTGCCCCCTCACCAATTCTGGCGACGAGGTTAGCATTCCGCCCTTCTAGAGGGACACGACATGTACGTAACTGTGAACCCCGGTTAAAGTTAACTAAAGCCTCAGCTCCACAAAATGGATGCTGCCACCACAGACACGAGTCTGACCTCCTGCTGCTGGGAGTCCTTCCAGCGAGGAGAGCTTGGACAAAGGGTTTCCTGTCAAGAGCGGTGTTCGCACCGTCCCAGACAGGGTTTGTGTATTCTGGGTAGGTAGGGCTTTGCGAGAAGGTGACTGCGGAGTGGCACCCCGGTGCTCACTACGCATCTGCCGGTCAGAACCAGTTCCAGGGGCGCGCAGCCCCTGACCTGGGGAAAGCCCGGCAGGGGAGAGGGGTGTAACTACCCCCCTTCCTGGTCCCACCCTTAGGGCAGGACCTAGTCATGTACCCACCCCTTTCCTTAGGATAAAGGCCGGAGCGGGGACCCTTCCAAATTAGATCATCTTTGAATCAAGAATACTTTCTACGAAAGGACTTCGAGACTCTTCTCAAGATTTCTCCCTTGTGGCTGAGGAGTAGTCACCCTGCACCAGCGGGCACCATCTAAGAACTCTGCGGTTTGCTGCAAGTCCTTCCTCAAGGAATCCGACGGCCCAGCTCGACGAGAACCGGCTTCCCTGGCACTTCTGGATAACCTCGTTCTTTGAATCTACATACCATGTTATCTATTTGTTTGACGCATTCTGAAGGTTCCGATACGATGCGTTTGACTCTCAGAAACTGAGAGACCAGTAAGTTGTTTTTTAATCCTGGTCTATGAAAACTTTTGTAGTGTAATATGCTATTGCGATCTGTATCTTTTCGAAATAAATTTGTTGAAAATTTACCTTTCTCAAGCTGTATATAGACATCTAAAAAATTGATGATGTTTATTGACCTAGAAAACAAATGGAGGAGTATCACCCGAAGTGAGATCTGTGGGTGCGACGAGACCTCGAGGGACCGGCCATCATCAAAACCTGCACGCTTTCTTAATCAGCACGACCATCGAAGCAATTCTCTGGTGAGTGCTCTGGGGTCCGAGAAGCCCCGACCCTGAGCAGCTCCAGCACCGAAGTGCAGTCTCCCAGCATCTCCACGATCTGCGTGGGGCCCTTCTGCTCGCTGCTCAGCACGTTGTCTGGTCACTAGCCGCTGGCTTGTGCCCTTCTTTGACGACATCCGACAACCATCGCTGCTGGTCTGGTTGCTCCAGACTGGCCTTTGCTTCCATCTTTGAGAGAAGCACCCCGGACCCTCCTGGTACACTCAAGACGCCATTTTAGGCCCACCACGTGGCCCTGAAATCTGCCAAGGCTTGTTGCCCCAATCCTGGGCCCAGCGACGCCGACAGCATCAACCTCGTGGGACAGCTCGCACCTCCATCCTGGTCGCCGACAACGCCTCCTGGTCCGTGAGACTGCAGAGCCTAGCGTCGCCCACTCACCTAGTCGAGGTGACGGCCAACCGGTACCTTCCTGGTACCCTCTGACTACTGGCTAGTAGTACGAACTTGGTCCCCTCTGCTTTCAGGTATCAACGATCTCTGATCCAGGCTTGGATCTCTACGAACTATTCAGCACTGGTCGCCGGCCAGCAACTCCTTTTCTTCCGGCTCCTGGCTCGTCAGCGAAGACCCAGACGCCTGTAAGACTGGTGCAGCCGCAGCCCTCGTGGCTAGGTAACTTCGGCATTTCGGTGCCTGCATAGCCTCCTTACTCTAGGGTCCCGAGTCCCTCGCTTCCGACTTGCCTTATCGGGTCCGCCCGAGACCACTAAACTTTCCGTGTCCTCAGACACTTGTTTTAATTGTGCACTTGAAGTATTTTCCTAAGAGTTTTGGTTTGTGCTTAGTACCCTGTCCTCATAAAGAGTCCAGGGCTGTTGTGATTCTTAATAAATATCCTGTTTATTTTCATAACACTTGTGTGGTGTCTTTTCACTTGGGGTTCAAGGGGTATGTGATGGTATAACAGCTGGCTTAACACGCCCTCTAGAGTTTAGCCCGAAGACTGCTCGTACCCACGCTACTAGGATAGCTGGTCTAAGGTTGACTTACAACCAATCACCATAAGGGTCGTTTGGAACGATACATAGCGGTCGCTAGAATAGCGAACGCTGCATATCTGGCCAACTTCTCACATTGGTGAGCAGCGGTTGGGATTTGAGCTTGCTGTTGTTTTACCACGCGTATCCTAAGAACATCTTGTGAAAGATCGCATAAGTACTCCAGGTACATATAACCTAGCTTAGAATACTCTGAGTTCTACTGAACCAGCTGTTGTAGCTCTTCAAGGCTTAGCACACCTTGGCTGCAACTCTTAGCAAGGGCTCAGTAGGTAAACCCATAGTGTAGGTAGGTGCATCACTTACACCACACTAGAAACAGCATGTCGGACAAAGGCGGAAACTCTGAGTCTCCCCTCGTGTCAGTTGACCATCCACAGGTCACCTCCAGATATGCTGCGCTTAGCTTTCATGAGATGCGACAGATCTGTACGTCTCGAAAGATAAAGCAGGGTGCAAACCCTACCATTCCGTTTCTGATTGGTCTCTTGGAGACTTATGATGCCAGGAAGGCGGGTAACACCGACCATTCTCATCCCGAAATGGAAATGCCTCCCCTCGAGGGAACCCGAGATGACCCTGACCTTATCCATCTCTCTGCCGAGGGCGAAGAGGAGGACGAGGAACCAGAGACATCTGGGGACGAGGCAGACAAAGGTCCAGTCATAGTTAGTCAGCTAACTCAGGACAACTTAAGCCGGCACAAGATTGGTACTAGGAGACCCCTGGGGCCTCTCTCGGGCCAGCTTAACATTGGGAACGGACGAGTTAGGTCTCTCTCAAGAGGCTCTAACAGATCTGTTCGAACCAATGGCTCTCGAGGCTCTGCTCGAAGAGGGATGACATCGCCTCAGAGAAGAGTGTACGAAGCAAAGGAGCGGGAAGTCAATCTGCGGATCGAAAGGGAAGAACTTGCCCTAGCCAAAGAAAGACTCGCCTTTGCTCGAGAGCAAGAGTTGAGTGGGACGATTCCCACTGGTGGCAGCATTCCCCCACGGGAACCCAGGAGTTTAGACACTAAGCACCTGAATAAGATAGTGCCCCCCTTTAAGCAAGGGGACGACATCCACAAGTGGATTACTGCTTTGGAGCGGGCCTGCACGGTACAGTGCGTCCCCCATAGTCAGTGGGCAGCTATCTTGTGGCTCTCCTTTGAAGGTAAAGGTAGAGATAAGCTCCTCACCACAAGGGTCGAGGACGCTAACAATTACCAGATCCTGAAGAACACACTGATTGATGGGTTCGGCCTAACCACTGAGCAGTACAGGTTGCTGTTCAGGGATACCCAGAAAACTCAGTCTCAGGACTGGTCTGATTTCGTTGATTGTGCCTCTAAGGCTTTTGAGGGCTGGTTGCTGGGCAGTAAGGTTACTGATTACCAAGGATTGTATAATTTGATCATGCGAGAACAGATTTTAAACAATTGTCAGAACCAGTTGTTGCATCAGCACCTTGTCGACTCGGATCTGACCTCTCCCCAAGAATTGGGAAAGAAGGCAGACAGATGGGTCAGAACAAGGGTTAAGCAAAACCAGGGCCAGAACCAGGGTGGTCAGAAGAAAGCAGACCAGAAGGGTAAAGATTCGAAAGGGGAACAAACTGACCAGAAGTCTTCGACAGGTCCCCAACAACCCAAAGAGGGGGGGGGGGGTCAGGCTTCCCAGAAAAAGAAGAATCAAGAAGGTCAATCGAAAAGGTGGTGCCAATACTGTAAAAGTACAACTCACTGGTTTAGTGAGTGCACCAAGAAAGGAGGGCAGACTCCTGCTACTGCAGCCCCTACGGCACCTGTGCCCCCTAGTACAGCCAGCAGTAGTAGTGCGCCTCCCAAGGGACTAGTTGGGTTAACCTTGGGTTCTGAGGGGTGTGACGGCTTAGCTGGTACACTCACTCAGGCTGTCCTTGTCTGTACAGGGGATGTGGATATATCCCCTGACATCAGTCCCAATACTTTGGGCAAATACCGACAGACGCCTTTAATAAATGGAAGAATGGCTCAGGCCTATAGGGACACTTGTGCCAGCGTCACCATGGTGACGCCTAACTTCGTGGACCCTGGACTGATCATGCCAGGTACAGAATTCCTGGTGACCAATGCCAGCAACGTCACTACCAGTCATAGTATGGCGATTGTTGCTTTCTCCTGGGGAGGGGTAAATGGCCAGAAAAAGGTTGTTGTTAGTTCAGACCTCCCAGTGGATTGTTTGTTGGGCAATGATTTGGAGTCATCACGATGGTCAGAAGTGGAGCAACGGACTCACATGGAGATGTTAGGCTTGCCAGCACACGTGTTTGCTGTGACCAGGTCACAGGTCAGACGATGCCCCACTGAACAGGTGCTGGATCCTGGAACAACGGACCAGACACCTCCCAAGAAGAGGAGCAGTCGGGTTAAGGCTTCGCCTTCCCCCTTGCCCCAGGTCGAGGATCAGGACTCAGAGGAGGCTGACCTCCAAGAATTGCGGGAAACTGAACCTAAAGAACTCGAACTTGATCAAGTTGAGTTTCTGGGCTCAGGGGGACCCACACGAGAGTATGTAGCGCGCTATACAAATCTTTTGACTTGACTTGACTTGACTTGACCTGGGGAAGGACCAGTTAAGCTGCCCTTCTCTTGAACCCCCCAGACAGCAGGCTGCTGCTGAGGCTGCTGGGAACGCCACAGGTACCCACAAGGTATACTGGGAAGATGGACTCCTGTACACTGAGGCAAGAGACCCCAAGCCTGGCATGACCAGGAGGCTGGTCGTCCCCTTGTCTCAGCGTGGTTTCATCCTTACCTTGGCCCACGAGATTCCCTTAGCAGGACACTTAGGCCAGACGAAGACGTGGGACAGGCTTGTCTCACACTTTCACTGGCCTCACATGAACGAAGATACCAAGGAGTTTTGCCGCTCCTGTGTCACTTGCCAAGCCAGTGGTAAGTCAGGTGGCACGACAAAGGCCCCCCTTATACCAATGCCTGTGGTGGGGGTGCCCTTTGAACGGGTGGGGATTGACATCGTCGGTCCCATGGAACCACCAACAGCATCAGGGCACAAGTTTATACTGGTGGTAGTGGATCATGCCACCAGGTATCCTGAAGCTATTCCCCTTAGGACCACTACAGCGCCTGTTGTGGCAAGAGCCCTAGTTGGAGTATTCTCCAGAGTGCGCTCCCCTAAGGAGGTCGTCTCCGACAGAGGTGCAAACTTTATGTCGAGCTACTTAACTGCTATATGGAAGGAATGTGGTGTCAACTACAAATTCACTACACCCTATCATCCACAATGCAATGGGCTTGTTGAGAGATTCAACAGGACCCTGAAAGGGATGATTCACGGACTACCTGAAAAGCTTCGGCGTAGATGGGACGTCCTGATCCCCTGCCTTTTATTCACTTACAGAGAAGTCCCACAGAAGGGGGTTGGCTACAGCCCTTTTGAGCTTTTGTACGGGCATCCTGTGAGAGGACCCCTGTGTTTGGTGAAGGAAGGATGGGAGAGACCTCTCAAAAAGCCTGCAACCAGCATAGTGGACTATGTGCTGGGCCTCCGCTCGCGGATGGCTGAGTACATGGAGAAGGCATCCGAAAACCTTAAGGCCAGCCAAGAACTCCAAAAAACTTGGCATGACCAAAAGGCTGTCTTGACTGTTTATCAGCCCGGACAGAAGGTGTGGGTGCTGGAGCCAGTGGCCCCGGCAGCACTCAGGGACAAATGGTCCGGGCCCTACACCATCCTGGAGAAAAAGGGAGAGGTCACCTACCTGGTAGACCTGGGAACTCCCTGGAGCCCCCACAGGGTGCTCCATGTCAACAGGCTCAAGGCATATGTCGACAGGAAGGACATGAGTTTGCTCATGGCCATGGATGAGGGACAGGAGGAGGAGAATGACCCTCTCCCCGACCTGCTCACTCAGAATCCTGACGATGGATCGGTAGATGGTGTTGTCTTTTGTGGCAGCCTCTCCGAACATCAACAGGAGGATTGTAAACAGGTTCTTCAATCCTTGCGGCAAATGTTCTCTCTAACACCCAGTCAGACCAATTGGTGCACCCATGAGGTCGACACTGGTGACAGCTTGCCCGTGAAGAGTAAAATCTACCGGCAGCCAGATCACGTTAGAGACTGCATCAAGAACGAAGTGCAGAAAATGTTGGAGCTGGGAGTCATTGAACCCTCGGACAGCCCCTGGGCTAGTCCCGTAGTTCTAGTGCCGAAACCTCACACCCCGGGCGGTAAGAAAGAGATGAGGTTCTGCGTAGACTACAGAGGTCTCAATGCAGTCACTAAGACTGATGCCCACCCAATACCAAGGGCAGACGAGCTTATCGATAGATTGGCTTCGGCCAACTACTTAAGTACGTTTGACCTGACAGCTGGGTATTGGCAAATCAGGTTAGCTGAGGACGCCAAGCCTAAGACCGCATTTTCTACCCCTGGTGGGCATTACCAGTTCGTGGTGATGCCCTTTGGTTTGAAAAATGCACCTGCCACCTTCCAACGGTTGGTGAATCACGTTCTCACTGGGCTGGATGACTTCTGTGCGGCGTATCTTGACGATATTGCTGTCTTTAGCTCCACCTGGGAGGATCACCTGGTCCACCTGCGGAAAGTGTTAGAGGCTCTGCAAGCAGCAGGTCTCACTATCAAGGCTACCAAGTGCCAGATAGGGCAGACACAGGTTGTATACTTGGGCCACCTCGTCGGGGGAGGCCAAGTTCAGCCACTGGAGAGCAAGATACAGTCAATCAGGGACTGGGCTCCTCCAACCACCCAGACTCAGGTTCGAGCTTTCTTGGGCCTGACTGGTTACTACCGGAAGTTCGTCAGAAATTACGGATCGATGGTGACTCCGCTCAATGAACTGACGAGTAAGAAAATGCCCAAAAAGGTTCAGTGGACAGCGAGCTGTCAAAAAGCATTCGATGACCTAAAACAGGCCATGTGCACGGCACCTATCCTCAAGAGTCTAGACTACTCCAAACCATTCATTGTCCAAACAGATGCTTCTGAGTTGGGTGTGGGTGCTGTTCTATCTCAACTGAATTTTGATGGTAATGACCAGCCCATTGCTTTTATAAGCAGACTGCTGACCCCCAGAGAGAAAAATTGGTCAGCTATAGAGAGGGAGCCCTTCGCTGTGGTGTGGGCCCTGAAGAAACTGAGGCCATACTTGTTTGGCACTCATTTCAAAATTCAGACCGACCACAAGCCCCTCTTATGGCTAAATCAGATGAAGGGTGAAAACCCCAAACTGCTTAGGTGGTCCATTTCCCTACAGGGGATGGACTTCACAGTGGAGCATAGACCTGGCACTGATCATGGCAATGCAGATGGGCTCTCCAGGTATTTCCACTTAGAACAAGAAGACTCACCTGGTCAAGGTTAGCTTATTGTCCCAACGTTTGGGGGGGGGGTCATGTAGGAGAGTAGGGTCTGCAATCCTATGATCACCCGGACTTTTTGCTTTTGTTCACTGGTTTACGACTTTCTCGGGCTGTGGGCCTGCCAATCAGACCCACAGCCTAGCTGTTCTCTCTCTAAATTGATGCGTGTACCTTAGGTGCATTACCCAATTGGAACTGAGCCACCCTGTCAGACCCTGTAACTCAGGGCATCGGTGTACCCAGGGCCTACCAGGGGCTGAAGCATGTATTATGCCACCCCTGGATGGCCATCTAAATCTGATGGCCATCCAGGGCACGACAGCTGGGGCAACGTAGCGTACCCGCTCGTTGCTTTAGGTATAGTAGCCCTATATCTAACCATACAATGGGCACCCGAGTTCCTATCAGACACTCCTATGGCAGGCCTTGACAATCCTGAAGGCAGAGTGCTTGGAATCGTGTGAATTGGGTTCTGGCCCGAGCCGAGCCCGGTTGCAGCTTGCGGAACCAAGATCCAATGGCTGTTCCCTGATAACGCGTACCATATCGGTAACTTCGGTATAGCGTTATCAAGACATGTCGAGTAAGGTGTCATACGAATCGGGATGCTGCCCCCTCACCAATTCTGGCGACGAGGTTAGCATTCCGCCCTTCTAGAGGGACACGACATGTACGTAACTGTGAACCCCGGTTAAAGTTAACTAAAGCCCCAGCTCCACAAAAGGGATGCTGCCACCACAGACACGAGTCTGACCTCCTGCTGCTGGGAGTCCTTCCAGCGAGGAGAGCTTGGACAAAGGGTTTCCTGTCAAGGGCGGTGTTCGCACCGTCCCAGACAGGGTTTGTGTATTCTGGGTAGGTAGGGCTTTGCGAGAAGGTGACTGCGGACTGGCACCCCGGTGCTCACTACGCATCTGCCGGTCAGAACCAGTTCCAGGGGCGCGCAGCCCCTGACCTGGGGAAAGCCCGGCAGGGGAGAGGGGTGTAACTACCCCCCTTCCTGGTCCCACCCTTAGGGCAGGAGCTAGTCATGTACCCACCCCTTTCTTTAGGATAAAGGCCGGAGCGGGACCCTTCCAAATTAGATCATCTTTGAATCAAGAATACTTTCTACGAAAGGACTTCGAGACTCTTCTCAAGATTTCTCCCTTGTGGCTAAGGAGTAGTCACCCTGCACCAGCGGGCACCATCTAAGAACTCTGCGGTTTGCTGCAAGTCCTTCCTCAAGGAATCCGACGGCCCAGCTCGACGAGAACCGGCTTCCCTGGCACCTCTGACCTCTACCCACGTCGTAAGCTCAGCTGAGATCTGTGGGTGCGACGAGACCTCGAGGGACCGGCCATCATCAAAACCTGCACGCTTTCTTAATCAGCACGACCATCGAAGCAATTCTCTGGTGAGTGCTCTGGGGTCCGAGAAGCTCCGACCCTGAGCAGCTCCAGCACCGAAGTGCAGTCTCCCAGCATCTCCCTTCTGCTCGCTGCTCAGCACGTTGTCTGGTCACTAGCCGCTGGCTTGTGCCCTTCTTTGACGACATCCGACAACCAACGCTGCTGGTCTGGTTGCTCCAGACTGGCCTTTGCTTCCATCTTTGAGAGAAGCACCCCGGACCCTCCTGGTCCACTCAAGACGCCATTTTAGGCCCACCACGTGGCCCTGAAATCTGCCAAGGCTTGTTGCCCCAATCCTGGGCCCAGCGACGCCGACAGCATCAACCTTCGTGGGACAGCTCGCACCTCCATCCTGGTCGCCGACAACGCCTCCTGGTCCGTGAGACTGCAGAGCCTAGCGTCGCCCACTCACCTAGTCGAGGTGACGGCCAACCGGTACCTTCCTGGTACCCTCTGACTACTGGCTAGTAGTACGAACTTGGTCCCCACTGCTTTCAGGTATCAACGATCTCTGATCCAGGCTTGGATCTCTACGAACTATTCAGCACTGGTCGCCGGCCAGCAACTCCTTTTCTTCCGGCTCCTGGCTCGTCAGCGAAGACCCCGACGCCTGTAAGACTGGTGCAGCCGCAGCCCTCGTGGCTAGGTAACTTCGGCATTTCGGTGCCTGCATAGCCTCCTTACTCTAGGGTCCCGAGTCCCTCGCTTCCGACTTGCCTTATCGGGTCCGCCCGAGACCACTAAACTTTCCGTGTCCTCGGACACTTGTTTTAATTGTGCACTTGAAGTATTTTCCTAAGAGTTTTGGTTTGTGCTTAGTACCCTGTCCTCATAAAGAGTCCAGGGCTGTTGTGATTCTTAATAAATATCCTGTTTATTTTCATAACACTTGTGTGGTGTCTTTTCACTTGGGGTTCAAGGGGTATGTGATGGCTGGCTTAACACGCCCTCTAGAGTTTAGCCCGAAGACTGCTCGTATCCACGCTACTAGGATAGCTGGTCTAAGGTTGACTTACAACCAATCACCATAAGGGTCGTTTGGAACGATACATAGCGGTCGCTAGAATAGCGAACGCTGCATATCGGGCCAACTTCTCACACACACTACCTTTGGCCAATTTGCCAATTGGTACAGAAAGGATTTAGGATAGGGTGAGCCTTTTAGGGGGCTCACACCGTCCATCTCCTTGGTCCTGACGAATACCGGGTATTTACCCATTTGGTAGAAACATGTTGACCAACTCACCATTACACATATAGAGATACTCAGGTCGTAACTCCCCTCCCAGTATCTCGCCCCTTATTTTTAATATTGTCCAGTTGCTTTTAAATAAAACTCACTTTTTCAAGTTAAACCCGGACAATTTTTAACATTTATTTTTCTGCACCCACATTTACAACCTGCTCCACTGTACCACAGGTGTCGTAGCACACCCTGGTGACGCTAGGCCACCAGGGTGGACCCCGATGATGAAGCATGTCACCACTTGGTGGTGAGTGACGGGTTTCTTCCAAAATGAATAATTATTCCTCCTCTTGGAAAACCTTCAGCCCAACTTCGGGTGATACTCCTCCATTTGTTTTTTACATCCTTGACCAGGGAAACAGGAGTATTCCCTGTCCACCACGGGTGGACACTATCCCTTGCTCTCCCCCTTGTTTTTCCACGATGTTTATTGACGTCCTATGCCAATTGAATGCGTTCGTCAATAGTGTTGAGTTCGTTGAGAATGTTTTTATGGGTGATCTATGTTCCAGACCATAGGATGAAAATATCATCTATGAAGCGAAGGAAAGTCTTGCCGTGTTCAAGCCATGTGGGTTTGTTGAGAATATGTTGTTCCTCAATTTATCTGCAAGTACCAATTGTCATTCTACTTAAAATAGCTTTGATAAAGGGTGAACGTCAGTAGATCCATAATGAACACTTGAAGATTAAGATCTATTGTAGAATCAAGTAACACTCACTCTGTTGCTTCGATACCTAAATCATGGGTAATTGAGGTGTACGGTGATTTTACATCTATGGTACACAACCATAAGTCTTCCTCTGTAGTTGTTTGTATTGAATTGATTTTGGTCATAAAATCAGTAGTATCACAGATATAAGACCTTGTTTTCACTACAAAAGGTTGCAGATGTTTATCAATGAATTTCCCTATAGGTTTGTGCATGTTGCCTCGTGTGGAGACAATATGGTGAAATGGTGGCTTTTGTAAGTTCTTATGTATTTTAGGCAGCATATACAAGGAAGGAGATCGTGGGTTATCTTGAATCAGAAATCTTTTCACTCTGTCAGTGATGATGTTGTTATTAATGGCTTTCTGTATGATGTTCATCAAGATGGAAGCAAATTCTTGTGTGGGGTTGTGATACAATATAGCATATGTATTGGTGTCTGAAACATGAATTGATACTTGTTCATGATAGAAATTGCTGTCCATAATCACAAGGGCACCGCCTTTATCCACATTCTGACATACTATGGAATCATTATTAGCCAGATTTTGTAAGGTTACAGTGTCTCAATGTTTGTTGAAATTTGAGGGTTGTGATCTTGTGTTTCACCAGGTTCTCAAAGGTGTCTAATGTTTTGTGGCTGACAGGAGCCACAAATGTGCTACAGGGACGGAGTCCCTTTAATAGTGACTCATCTTGTTGATCCGTGATTTGTACCACGTTCTGTAAATAATTCTTTAATCTGATGTTCCTCATTAGTTCAAAAAAACTAATTTCCAGTTCAAGTGTGTTGGTGGTGGTAGTTGGAACAACAGATTGTCCTTTTTGTAGGGTGCATATTTCATGGTTGATCCTCCCCATTCATGTTTTTGCACTTCCTTTTTCCTTCAGATGGCACAGTCACCTTGTTGCACTTGTTCTGGAGACCTCAGCTCACTTGGCGCACATATGTTCACCAACTGTATTAATTTATTTTCAGAAGAAGTTCTTTTAGTTTTGAGCACTGAAGATAGACGGGGATATGACATGAGCTTATTTTGGTCCCAATAATGAAAAGTTACAGTAAGGGTTAAGCAGGTTTCAGGTTCTCAGACTACTTGCCTGTATATAACTTGATTTTGTGTTACTTTGTTTTCCATTTAAAGACTGGATAAAGGCTACTAGCCCGTTTAAAAAAAAATGTTTTAGCCTAGTGGATAAGTTACAGAGGACGT
The DNA here is from genome assembly GCF_964263255.1 of Lissotriton vulgaris. NCBI lineage: Eukaryota > Metazoa > Chordata > Amphibia > Caudata > Salamandridae > Lissotriton > Lissotriton vulgaris. The sequence continues at coordinate 804,569,052 of NC_141695.1, read as the reverse complement.
AGGGAAAACTGCATTGAGACAGCTGACTCTTCGTAAGTTGAACCTTTCTTCAGAACCATCTGCGTCCCACCGACTCCTCTTTGTAAAAGGAAGAATAGTTACAGTGGAAGCAGCAGTAGTTGGTAAATGATGAATCCCTCATTCGGATTCAGGACATTGCCCAGTCCGAGGCTGGACCTCCATGAAATCAATGCTCAAGACTAGATGAAGGTTAATTGCAGCCTCTTTTGATACATTGATTTTACATTTGCCATATGCCCTCAAAAAGAGGCACATTCTATTCACAAGCAAGGCTCATCCTCCTTGGTTTCTAAAGAAGGTAGAAAGTGGTACAAAAAGAGAAAGAATGTTTCTGAGGTGCCTACGTTAGAGGGACAGAATTGTGGATTTCAGCGTGATCCCTTTGTACACAGACAGAAAACTAATGTTCCTTTAGTTCAGTGTTTCCCAAACTGTGGGTTACAACTCACTGGTGGGTCGCCAGTTGATTTCTGGTGGGTCGTGTAAGCGATGGAAATTTGTAGATTTTAAAAGTGGTGAGGCGGAAACTTTACACCTGAGTGTAATGTGCAAGCGCAGCAAGCGAGAACTTAAAAAGAAGGGTATTCTCCCACCGCAAGAAAATGTTTTAAACAAGCATTTACAATGCAACGGTTTCGCCTTTGGAAAAGTTAGAGCTATTGGCATTGTACATGACAAAATTTGTATTTATGTGTTGGTTTTGAAAACAGATAAATAAATGGCATTGCCATTTACATTGCCAATAGCTTAATCTCTCGCAAATGTGAGACCTATTGTACCCTACGGACGAGCTCAGCAGGCAGCAATTACTACCACACACACACACACCCAGAGCCACACACACACACACCCAGAGCCAGCCACACACACCCAGAGCCAGCCACACACACCCAGAGCCCCACACACCCAGAGCCCCACACACACCCAGAGCCCCACACACACACCCACACACCCAGTGCAGTCACATACACACACCCACTGGAGCAGTCACACACATACACACTGAAGCAGTCACACACACACACTCTGGAGCAGTCACATACACACACACACACTGGAGCAGTCACATACACACACACACACACTCTGGAGCAGTCACATACACACACACTCTGGAGCTGTTACATACACACACACCCTGGAGCAGTCACACACACACACACACTCTGGAGCAGTCACATGGACACACACACTGGAGCAGTCACACATGCACACACTCTGGAGCAGTCACATACACACACATTGGAGCAGTCACACATGCACACACTCTGGAGCAGTCACATACACACACACATACACACACTGGAGCAGTCACACACAGACACACACTCTGGAGCAGTCACATACACACACACATACACACGCTGGAGCAGTCACACACGCACACACTCTGGAGCAGTCACATACACACACACACACACACACACACACTCTGGAGCAGTCACATACACACACACACACACTGGAGCAGTCACATACACACACACACACACACACACTGGAGCAGTCATACACACACTGGAGCAGTCATACACACACACACACTGGAGCAGTCACATACACACACACACTGGAGCAGTCACACACACACTCTGGAGCAGTCACACACACACACACACACTCTGGAGCAGTCACATACACACACACACATACACACATTGGGGCAGTCACACACACACTCTGGAGCAGTCACACACACACACTTGAGCAGTCACACACAAACACACACACACTCTGGAGCAGTCACATACACACACACACACTGGAGCAGTCACACACACACTCTGGAGCAGTCACATACACACACACTGGAGCAGTCATACACACACACACTGGAGCAGTCACATACACACACACACACACACACACACTGGAGCAGTCACACACACACACACTTGAGCAGTCACACACAAACACACACACACACTCTGGAGCAGTCACAAACACACACACACACACACACTGGAGCAGTCACACACACACACACACACACTCTGGAGCAGTCACACTACTGGAAGTTGACAGACTGTGTGGTGCAATGCTTGTGTCTGCCTCCTGAGATAGTATAACTGTCTGAGGAGAGCTCCTTCCCATGGTTTCCTCAGGCACCGCCCATAACCGTGTACTCCTGCTAGTTTTAGCCCTGCCACGGCTAGTCCACTGATTAACATGCCATGCCTGTACATTTACAGACACGCTTGGGCAGACTAGTAGACAGTCTCCCAACCACCCATGATGGAACACAGGTCTACCACACTGCCAATGTGGGTGAACCCTCAAGGCATCACCACCACCTTACTCGAGGTATAGCACTGGGCAAACCTTACACACTAATATACCAGTAATTAAAACACTTACCAGTTGCTACAACCACTCTGTAAAATATTTAGCTGGATGACATCAAGCGCAGGCAATGACAGATCAAAGGTGCATGGAGCAGGTAGTAATGCACGCACAGGGTGACTTTTTTCAACGAACCACAAAAACACGGTAAACCAGTTCCATTAGTATCATTTCTGTACAGTAACCTACTGTACAATAAGCATTACAAGGAATCACCTAATGACCCCGTAATCACAGGGGGGTGGGGGGGCTTGTTTGCAGCCCAATATGTGCATGGGCACGGATGTGTATACACACACATAGCCTTCTACGTATCATATGCACACCCAGGGGAATATCTGGGTAATAGCAGAATTATTTGCTTGCACCTAATGGGACAAAAGTCACTATTAAACTCAGCTATTGGGAAAAAAAGAGAAAAAGAAAGGCAGCAATAAAAAAAACATAAAGATAAAGCCATCATTACCAGTCCCACACGGTATTATGCATAATTTTCAGTGCTATAGGTGAGCACAAGTCAGATTACTTTCTGATACACACCCAGGGGAGGATCTGGGCAATAAAGGGAGGGGGATTTCTATTCCCAACACAAGACGTCACTATTAAGGTGAAATACGGGAAAAATCAGCACCCTTAAATGGGGATGCTGAAGAAGGCAACAACAATGGATATAGAAAAATACATTCAGCTTTACCAGTTAAATACCCCATTATAGTTAAGTTCATGGCTCTAGGCATTTCACAGTTTACAATGCATACATGGAGGGGTTTTTCATATATGCAGTCACACAGAAGGAGGACATATAACTCTGCCTCCACACATTCACATGTACAGCAGTTAAGGGTCACGGGGCGATAGCACTTACTACTAACATTTTTCGTAACCCAGGTTTGCACCTACTGCGATCTCAACCTTTCTTTCGAGGGAGAATGCTGGTATGGCAACACCATACACTATCCATATGCATACACTCAGCCAATTTCTAGTGAGGGGATGGATCTCACCTATGTAGGAAACATGTTCCTGGTTTTTCGTGCAGCCCGCTACACAGCCACTCAGTCACACAGCACAGCAAGGCGAGATGCAGGCTACAGCTGAGGAAGGAAGCGAGCTAGCATGGGTGAGCTGCCCGCAGCCTGCCACCCTACCGCCCGCCGTGCACCTCACCTGACACCTGTCACTGAGGAGAGAACAGCCGCAACTCAGACAAAAGACACCGCTGCCGCCCTGATTTTCACCTGACTTTGCAGGCATTTTGCCCGGCCAGCCCAGCCGACTGCGGGTCTGCCACTGGTCAGTCGCGGCCGGCCAGGCATTCGGAGGGCATTTTGGGAGTCCGTGTTTGGGAGTCAGCAGACCCCACTGGGGAGGAGCAGAGTGAGGTAGGCAGGTGCGGCCGCCATTGGAAGGCGGCCGGTAAGTAAGAGCCTATCTTGCTGATAGCTGACGATAGCTCCTTCAGAGCAGCACATGGTAATAGGGAAATAACCAAACCCTTAGAGGCCATAGAGGCCACAGGGGCTACAGAGAGAAGTGAGAAGTGAACCAGCACAGATAGCTGCTGGTTACAGAAGGTTAAACCGCACAGGCTAGGAGCGGCGCAAGAGGGAGAGGGAGGGGGTTCGACACGTCCAGCAGTCGGTATTACCAATCATCGCTATCACCAAATTTCCGCTGAGAACTGCCAAAAGACCCCCAGAAACAACAAAGTAACAATGAAGTAACACTCATTAAATACATCTAAGAAATCAAAAATCAATAAAATAGAGAAGTCATGCACGGATTATTGCTGGAGGCGGCTGGGTTCAGCTTGAGTACAGTTTACGGATCATCTTTCGACACTTAAACACAAGACCGAAAAGACCAGTGGGCAACGGAGCAAAAGAGTAAAATCGAAACTAACAAGCACCTACGGGCACACGGACAGCGGGAGGGGGGTGCGGGAACGGACAGCGGGAGGGGGGGCGGGAACGGCGTACGGACAGCGGGGGGGCGGGAACGGCGCACGGTCAGCGGGAGAGGGGGGTGGGAGCGGGCACTCACCTGGACTTCTTCCGGCGGAGGTCGGCCACGGAATGGGAAGAAAACAAACGGCGGACAAAAAAAAATAAACCCCGCCCACGGCCGCGATGACGATCGGAGAGGGAAGAAATCATGAGAACGCCACCAAATCTGGTCCGGCCTTGACGGACAGATCCGGCTTCCAATGGCTAGCCTCCATTTATGGAGCTAGCCAATGGGAGTCGGGGGACGTTCCTATATCCCATATTGTAATCATTAGGATTTCGCCTGCGCGAACTGCTTGCGCAGTAACGCCAGGCGAAACCTAAAAATTAGTTCGAATGGTGGATTTTATGGCATACAGGCGGTTATTGGAAACTTTGCACTTCAGTGTAAGGCAAAGACCAACAGCCAGTGTGTAGTGTTCTCACCAAGACTTAACAACACACATAAGTATGCACTGATAAAAGAACAATAAGGTCTTGATTCAAAACGTTTATTTGTGTACAGTGCATTTTGTTAGCAGTTGCTTTTCACAATTCTGTTGCCTGTTTCAGCGTTTCGTCTACTCATAAGAGACTTAGACCAGAAGCAGACAAGCAATCTTCTTTCATACTAAGTGGAAACTCTAATTCTGCCAATACCCACGCATTGCTGTCCTGACACATTGGACCATACATCCTAGTCGTTATCACTCAAGATACTCAGTGCCTGCTATGACTGGCAATGTAAGTGCCATGATTCGTCTCTTTTTTCTTTAGTTAACTTTTTGTTTTGTGCATGGTTGCACTTGTGGTCCACTAACGACACACACTGCCCACATTAACAATATTTTCATGAACTTGCACACATACATGTGTCTTTGAAAAGCTACTGATATTGCTTTTGTGTTGCAGTTGTTTCTGGCAGTGTCAGTACATCACACCACGTTCAGATGTCATTGAGCTTTAAAACTACTTTAGGGAGCGCACTGTGAGTGCACACACTTTAAAACCAGTTGATTTTACACTTTGTTTACAAGTGTGGCAGTACGCACCAGCCACTGCCTAGTGCCTTGCCCTTTTCTAAACCCAATGGTAGCTCCCCTCACCCTTCGAAGCAGGAAGCGAGAGTGCAAATTGCACATGCTGCCAGGATATATCTCTGCGTGGGCCGAGCAGCATGCACCAGCCCAGCCAGCACGTGTACCTGAATGAAGGGGTGTCATACAAGTGGCTCAAAACACCCTTTCACACACTCACACTCGCACACGCACATTACTGCTTTGTAGGGATTCCTTTTCTTTTTGTGTATCATTTTCTCACCCAGAAATATGCATTTACGTCTTCATATTTAGCAACACTGCTTGGTGTCTTGCAAAAACATGGCCTACGCATTCTTTATTTCGAAATTAGATTGCGTTCAATATGTGTATCCACATCCGTGTTTATAGTGGCAACATCCAGACAGAATTTCACTGGAGACAGCAGTGGGAACTGTCACACAGCACACTACTGAATGATCATTTGTCACAGGACTCCTTGGATACCATATTTCTAGTCTGAGGCCCCTGATCGGGCCAACAACTCAGAAAGTCACAGTGGGACAGGCAAGCCGCTACTAATTCGAAACCTCTGCGTTTGGCGGGCAGTGGTGGGGGCCTGCGGAGCCCCAGGGGCAGGATCTGTTTGACCCGGTATCTCCCCTCAGGGAAATAAAGTGAAGTAAGCCTCACTGCCATGCTATTCATTCCCTGCAGATGCAACATGCATCGGTGGAAACGTGTGCTTTCACCTCCTGGGCTCAAACTGGTGCAGGAGGAAAGGAGAATGAGTCCCCTCCAGTCTGTGCCATATTAGCATAAGAGGTGGCTCTCGTTTAAAGGCATAGTGGGACCGGAAAAGGAACATTGCATACCACATCAATCTGTGAATTGTATTACTTGCATTAATAATCCATTTTATAGGCAACTTAGTAAATGCTTGCATTATGGAGCAGCGCCATCTATTGATGAATATAAGTGCCAGAGCTCAATGTTGGCACAAATGAAGCACAGGTGCTAACAGAATGAATGCATTCCAGTGGAGTTTGCACTAAATAAAAACTTGTTTGACGAATTCCCTACTTATATTGGGCTCAGTCTTGGACTTAAATTGCTGCAATTAACCAGGAGGGTCGGTCTCAGCTCCATTACTCTTCCGAAATGAAAACGCAAACAGAACTGAACACAAGTGCCCACTGCACTCCTCCTGCCATCCGCCTCCTCTCCTGAGAAGTGGCAAGTTGTTGCCACCCACTACCTCATCGCCTTCATCGGCGTGTCACGCCCCCAGCTGTGAAAGTAAATAGAGCTCTTAACAGGGCCATTGAATGAGCTCCTGGGAGTCAATCCTGTGTGTGCTTTGTAAATCACACACACCCTCTGTTTATGATGTCACTGCTGTAGCTTGTGCCTGCGGGTCCAAGAAAACCTCACATGCGCAGCAGGACGTGTCCAAAATCCTTCTCCCTCCCTCTCCCCCCATAGTAATAAAACACAGATTCGGCCCACTTTATTACTGAGCAGCAAGTAGTCATTTTATGTCCCAGCTGCTGGGTGTTTCTTCTCCTCGTGCTTCTCCATGAGGGTAGGAGAGGGACACCTATTCGCCATCTATCAGCAGCCGCCCCTGCGTGTAAGAGCTAAAAATAAAGATGCCTTTATATTTTACATTTATCTTGTCAAAGTTTCTGTCCTTCAAAGACAGAGTTCAAATGTCAGGCTATGTCTTCTGTCTAATTGCTGCTAATTCTTTAAGCATGTGGATTGGTGTTTGCTTTTCTCTTTTTGACTGCAATAGAGCCGTTTTAAAGAGACAACAACATTTAAAATTCCTGGAAATTAACACAATGTTCGTGCATATTTCATTATATATCAGCAGTTAGGAAAGCAAAAATGAAGTTCATTTGCTTGTAACTAAAAGGTGTGAGGGAAACAAAGATTTTAAACGGATTCAAAACAATCAAGACACTTTTACTTGGTGATGTGCAAATGAAACATATTAATTGAATCCCAATTTGTAACACACAACAACATTTAAATACCTGGAAATTAACACAATGGTCACACATATTTCAGACTATATTAGCAGTTAGGAAAGCAAAAATGAAGCTAATTTGCTTGTAACTAAAAAGCGTGAGGGAAATAAAGATTTTAAACGGATTCAAAACAATCAAGACACTTTTACTTGGTGATGTGCAAATGAAACATATTAATTGAATCCCAATTTGTAACACGCAACAACATTTAAATACCTGGAAATTAACACAATGGTCACACATATTTCAGACTATATCAGCAGTTAGGAAAGCAAAAATGAAGCTCATTTGCTTGTAACTAAAAAGCGTGAGGGAAACAAAGATTTTAAACAGAATCAAAACAATCAAGACACTTTTACTTGGTGATGTGCAAATGAAAAATATTAATTGAATCCCAATTTGGACGCATTATCATTTGTATACTAAATAGTTTTTACTTTTTAATGTTTTTTTTTAATTTTTTCCACATAAGAAGCAATCAGGCAATATTGCCCACATTAGAACATCACCAAGAAAGAATCCCACTTTTCCCTCCACCCAAACCCCACCGCCACACCAGACCAGACGCTTGTCAAATCACAATGTATTATACATCAGAATCTAGATCTTTGGAAGATCCAGCACGTGTACACACACACATACATGCACATACAGATAGGGGGCAGCGGGTGAGAGTATGTCAGAGTCAAAATTTTTTACTAGACCTCATTCAAACACATAATGGCTATGAGGTCTTACCCCATACTCTGCTGAAAAAGTGTTTTATTAAATGTGCTAAAACCGCTGATATCAACACCAACATTTTTCAGAAGCCTTGTGATTTTAGCGAACAATTGCCACAGGCCAGCACCCCACTCTGAAAAGTGTTAAAGCTCCAGTGCAGTTGACCATCTGACAGTTTTGTGGGCGGATCAATATCTTGGCTACAGTCCGATAAAGACATATCAAAAGACGTGGTCAGGGTCCTGACATTTACAAACAATTGCTGTACGAAAGGTACGCAAAAGTTTATAAAGAGTATCTAAGTAGGTAATTCCTAGCAGTTTAAAAGCTTGTCTGCTGTTACATTAAAAATCGCCCGCCTCACGTCTTGTAAAGGTAGGTGATTCTCAAAAGATTGTCGCTGTAAAAATTGGGTCATGGTTTTCAAACTTTTTATTGCTACGCACCACTTTGTGTACACAAGATTCATTGCCTTCCCCAATAAACGAAAAACATATATTCTCGCAATAATTTCATAAACTCAGCTGTTCAAAACATATTCAATCATTAAACTTTGTTATAATATTTAGCAATCCCCTTTAAAAATGCAGTGAAATACATGATTGCCAGTATGCTACTTATAATGTTGTATAAAATGATAATAAAACGAGGATGAAGTTCATCAGGTTAAGCAGAGTGGGTTTATTAAAACCTCATCCATGAACAGCCACAAGTAACTGAAAAAATACAGAATACTTGAGGAGAATACATTCTGAGAATTAAGAATGAAGGGGAGAGTGATGTGTCTTAAAGGGGAAGGAAAAGAATGACAAGGAAAGGAGAGAACATCACACATCTCCCTTCCTTTACAAAATGAAAAACATCACACATCTCCCTTTCTTTACAAATAAGAGAATGAGAACAAGTTAAACAGTATATAAACATGAGGAAAACGAGCTAAACATAGTCTTTTAAGTAGCACGGAGCCCTACAAATTCTTTGACTTTTTTTAAAAGGAGACGATGACCTGTCAAAGGAAGAGTTGGAAGGAAAGTAAGAATTATTGCACAAACCAATATCTTTATGAATGGAGTCACCTGACAAATTAGGATTAACGACAACCACACGACTCTTATTCCAGATTCTTCCATCTTCAGTCTTAACAGCATTCCTGAAAATCTTGATAACAGCTCTAACATCAGTATACTTGGACCACGGTTTTCGTCCAACCGGGGTCTTTATTTTTACAAAATCACCCACTTTGACTTCTTGAAAATGTACACTTTTTTTTTGTCAAAGTACGTTTTGCGTGCATTCTGCTTGAGCAATTCTCTAGCCCTCCAATCACCTATGTCATTATCTACCAGACCTTTGTTCAAGCACATCCACCCAGGACACAACAAGGTATTAGGAACCCTCCCTTTGAACAGTTCAAACGGGGACCTCCCAGTAGAGGAATGAGGGACAAAACGATAGGTATTTATCCTGTCCTGGAGAGTGGTTTTCCAATTTAAACCTGAAGAGCGAGCAAGTTGAATTGACTCCTTCAGCGTTTTATTGACCCTTTCTACGGCACCATTGGTCTCAGGGTGGTATAGGGAACACCTTTTATGAGTAACACCACACTTTTTTAGAAAATCAACAAATACGGAGGAACAGAACTGAGGACCATTGTCAGATAACAAACTATTTGGAAAACCTTCCTTATAAAACAGTGGCTCCAAAAACTTAATGATGTAATCAGAGGTAATTTCTCTGACAGCAGAAACTTCGATCCATCTTGAGTAGAGATCAATTAATACAATAAGATAAGGAGTATCGGAAACTTCAGATAAAGGACCCAGAATGTCAATGGCAACCTCATCCCATGGATGACCAGGTAAAGCCCTCTTGACCATTGGCATTTGTTTCGTTTTCAAGATCTTATCGCTAGAGCAACACTCTGGACATTCTCTGACCATCCTTTCAATTTCAAGATCCATACCTGGCCACCAAAATTGCATTCGCAGAAACTCTTTAGTTTTCACAATCCCCAAATGACCACAATGGGCATGAGTCAACAACTTTCCTCTTAGAGTAGAGGGAGGAACAAGTTTAGTACCTCGAGTCAAAAGACCACTATTAACAGAGAGTTCATCTGAAACCAAAGACCAAGGTTTAGACAGACGAGATTTACTCTTTAAGGAAAGAATTACTTTAGATATTTCTTCATCTTTGTCCAACTCCAACCTCCACTCAGTTTCATCAATTGCACCATCAGTGATTTCACACACATTAGTACACTCATCAGGTTCACTTAAATCATCCTGATCAGCATTCTCACTGTCAACCAATCTAGATAAGCAATCAGCTGACCTGTTAGCTATGCCAGGAATATACTGTACTTCAAACTCAAATTCCTGCAAGGAAACAATCCATTTCCTAATTCTTGAGGAAATGACATCAAGACCGTTCTTCGAAAAGACCTCTCTCAAAGGCTTATGATCTGACAACACACACACTTTCGTTCCCCAAATGAGATTTTTGAACTTTCTCAAAGCCCAGAAAATAGCAAGTGATTCCTTCTCTATTACAGAGTAATTAAACTCTGATCCTCTAAGGCAACGAAAAGAACAACAAATTAAACAATCTTTTCCATTTCTCTTCTGAACCAAAACGGCACCCAGGCCTTTATCACTTGCGTCTGTAAACATAACAGTGGGTAATCCAGGAACAAATGCATGAAGAGAAGGAGCTTTATTTAACTCCTTCTTGATGCACACGAATTCAGCCTTACATTCACTAGACCAGTCAAACACAACATTTTTAGCAGTTAATTTCCTTAAATTGTGGGTTTTGTCTGCGAAATTGGGGATGAATTTACCATAAAATTCAACCATGCCCAAGAATGAGAGAAGTTCATCTTTACAAGTTGGATCTTTAATCCACTAGTTCTTTCTTAGGAAAAACCCCATCACCTGTGATACAATGACCTAAATAATAAAACGAGGATGAAGTTCATCAGGTTAAGCAGAGTGGGTTTATTAAAACCTCATCCATGAACAGCCACAAGTAACTGACAAATACAGAATACTTGAGGAGAATACATTCTGAAAATTAAGAATGAAGGGGAGAGTGATGTGTCTTAAAGGGGAAGGAAAAGAATGACAAGGAAAGGAGAGAACATCACACTACTAGCAAGCCGCTCTCCCTCAAATTGTAAATATATCCACAATTAGAGGGATTTGTAAGGGTTATTTGGATCTCCTCCCTCTCGTTGACACCTACGGGACAGGTGACAAAAACTCTACTAATGCCAAATTAGTGAGTGGCTCACTGCCAGGGTGTTTTCTTTCACTGAAAACACAACACAGCTTCAGCATGATTTCTGCCTTAGTTCACCCAGGCCCTAGTACATGCTTCTCTTGACCAGAGCTTGGAGCTCCCCTGAGAACAAACCAAGCCTCCAGGGGTCCTGCCCCACAGTATGAAGATCTCTGCTTTAGTGGCACATGATCCTAGAGTAGATGTGCAGAAGCTGTGATGTGAAGGCCCAAAATCTATCCTTCCCTATAAATTTCCTGTCATAGATACTGCAATGTGCGCTTTTTGATCTGAGGAAGGAAGGCGACAGCTGTGAAAAGGGGATTGATATGGCCCTAAAAGTATTTCAAGACACATATATATTCTAATAATAGGTATCCTGAGTCCTTTTGCCACAATAGTGGAGATTACCAAGGAGGCAGTGGTGTTTGGAAACCCGGCGAATCTGCCTGTGTTAAGGCGTTGGCTAATCAGTCAACCGGCATGCAATTACAATGCGGTCGCTACAACGACCGCACTGTAACAACGCATATCATTACCCCGCAAGTCATAACAATGACTTGCGGAGGAGGGAGAAGGTGTTGGATTTTAAATCCAACACCTTCCCTACTGCCCGAACAGACTGGAGTTAGATTAGTAAATTATACTATTCCAACATGCAGCGCCCCCTCCGCAAGTCATTTTTACGACTTGCGGGGTAATGGTATGCGTTGTTACGACATGGCCATTGTAACAACTGCATTGAAATTGCATGCGGAGTGAAGGCATGCGTAATAAGGAGGCATAGTCCCTACTTGGTAATGCCAATATATACCTCTCAGCAAAACAAAAACAGAACATCGTGATGAGGGCAGATCTAAAGGTGGTGTGGATGTCAGATAAGGACTTGGTACTAATGCAGAAGGGTACATCTTTGGAGAGAGATCAATGGAAGAGATATCAGCCTATGTCCAAACCTTTACATCTTTTGATAAAGCCCAGCAAATTTGGAAAAACTGACAGAGGCAAAGCTTGTTTTTCCAGCCCTTCACAAAACGGTTTCTTGAAACTTGTATTCTGTGTCCACAGAGGAGGGCACGAGGAGGGCCTTCATCAACCTGCAATGACAGAAGAGGCTTAGGGCCTTATTTGGAGTTTGACGGATACGCTACTCTACCACAAACTTGACAGAGTACATTGCCCACCAAACTCTCAGCTTGCCAACTGTATTTAGAGCCAGACGAACTGTTGTGATTATGCTGCCCTAGCCTCGACTGGCTCCTACCTTAGATTAATGGTGCTGTCTGTATAAGTACCTGAGGCCATCCACCCCTTTTATGGCAGACATTTTTTCCTGTTTGGTCTGCCAGGGTGAGCCAAAATGGCCCTTATTCACTTTGAGAAAGTTCCCAGTGTGTCAGGAATATCTGTTTTTTATTTTACAAAAACAAAAGTCTCACTTCGGGAGATTGTGTTTGTAAAACAAAGTACTTTGCCGGGTGGAAGTACTGAACATGCTATCCGCACAGCAAAGGTTTGCTTTCAGCGGAGATGCAGTGGTGGCAGCCCCTTTGAAGCCACAGAGATCTCTGCCAGGCAGGAGCAGTTCTCTAAATATGGAGGACTGTAGTCTGCCAAGACAGTGGAAACATCCTTCCACTGCCCCGGTGGAACTGAGTATAATAATATAATATATAATAATAATAAGGGAGTTTTATAAAGCGCCTGGTTACGCTCAGATGGCGTGTCCCCGCGCTAAGACAGGAGAACTCATGAAGCTGGGCCGCAGGTATAGCCCCAGATGTTTGTTTATTCCCAGAGTTAGAATCACTGGTGAAGCAGAAGCCACAGAGGCAGAGGCTGCTTGCACCTCAGCAATGGTAGCTCATCTTCACTTAAAACGTTTTCCACTGAGAATGCTGGGTGGCAAACTCACCCTCTTTGTCACTAAGCACTGTGTCAGGAATCAGGATTTTGAGGAGTGATGTACGCCGATGTCAGCCTACAGGCTTTCTCTATAGTCTTGGCGAGCCTGGAGGAACACATATCCCACCAGAGATAGTTGCTTGCTGGTTGTAGCAAGGGGTTTTCTCTGTTTCTGTAATCTGGGTTACACCCAGGGCCGGACTGGCTACCGGGCAGTTTGGAATGCTGCTGAGCTGGGTGCTGATTTCGTTAATGGGGACCTGCGTGAGCTAAACGAAATTCGTTTTGCTTTCAGTATTTCGAAGCACATGCAGGTCTCCATGGACGAAATCAGCCCCCACTGCAGTAAAATCAGGCAGCAGCTCAGCAGCATTCCAAACTGCCAGGTAGCCAGTCCGGCCCTGGTTACACCTTTGAGGAAAAGGGGTGGTCTACAGTTTGTAAGAAGGGGTACCTTGTATGAGAATATAAGAAACAAACACAGCCAGCATTGGTAACGCATCGGTTTCGCCTATGTGAATAAAAGGCAGTTTTTTTATCAACGTCCGGAAAGAGGGAAAAAAACTCCTTGACAAATAACATGGGAGTGGAGTGGATGTGGCACAGCAGCCAGAGCCGCTGACTCAAGATCTGTGGATCCCGGTTTGAGTCACTGCGGTGCAACATCCTTTGATTCTATGCAAATCACTGAATCTCTCCGGTAGATAAATTGCTGTATAAATATGCTGCAAGAGTAAAAAGCAAAAATAGTTCCAACATAACAGATGTTACCAGTATTTCGGCTACGGAAAACTAAGAGAAGCAGATGAGGAACCAGCATTGGTAAATGCAGGAAAATATGCTAGCTCCAATAGAAATGGAGGAAAAGTAAGTGGCACCTGCAGGAACCAATGAGAAGCCAGGAAAGAGAGGAGGCATGATGTAAGCACCTTTTAAGTTTATATTAAAAACAATATATTCCTCAAGCACAGCGCAAGTGCTGTGCAGGCTAAACCTAATAACAAGCACTGACAAAGCCAACAGGTCTCGCATTTGGGGCCTTATACGTGGTTAGTCATGCAGCACATTATCCTGGGTGCTGTCCTGCCATGGATTGAAGCATTATCAGGCTTATCTGCACCACTTTGCATCTTGTGCAATAGCTCATTGGTGTTTTTTTTGCAATCAGACTTTGATGCCGGCCATTAGGGCCAAATGGAGAAAGTAATGCGCCTAGTATAGAATGGCAGCTGGCGCGTGACATTCTTCATTGGCAGCTTTAAGGGAAATCTCTATCGGCAGTGAAGAGGCCTGCTTGTCACTGTCACCATGGGGCGATGTGAGCTGATAACACAAACTGCTGACCAAAGAGTTTCCCCACCTCCAATGTGTGCTATTCCGCAATCAGGTGTAGTTAGCTGTACTTAAAAGATTCAATACAGGCCTGAAAAGAAAATTAAACAGCAGCCTAAATAGACAATTAAACAAGCCTCAAAACCCAAAAGCAGCGAATACACGTTAAACTCAACATTAAATTCATGCCTCCAAATAACGCCTCGAATCTCACAACAGAGGCTCACCCTTCCCTGATAAAAGGGTCACAAGCACCAGAGCAATGTTGATAAACATACACTAAAGAAGAACCCCTTCCGAATGACACCCCCTTAAAAATATGACAGATGGTCCACCATACCAGCAAATGTCTGAGCGGAATGGGGGAGGGGTTCACAGATAATGAGCGACTCTGTCAGGCACCTTTCGAGAAACAAAGGGGAGCAATGTGAATAATAAACTTTGCATTAAATACCCATTCCTTGCTACGACTGTTGGACGACCCCTGCCAGAGGCAGTAAGACTTGTGGAAACAACACCACGACGAAGCCTGTCGCACATTGGCTGTAACTGTGTCGTGATTCAGCACAACAAAAGCTTTTGCACTAACTTTTGTAGGAGTACATTAACAATTAGCATTTTATAGCATGCACACAACAAAATGAATTGCCTCTAAATGCAGTAAATAACAGATGTCCTTAACACCAAACTCAACACTCCTCTTTTTGTTGATAATAAAAAAACAAGCAGGCTGGAAAGGCTATGACTTGAACGTTTGTCCTGCAGGTCCAAAGCAGCAAGCGCACCGAACCATCCAGTTACCTTCGTAGGACTAACTAGGCGTGCAAAGCCTCTTGCTGAACTCAGGGATGACATAAATAAAGCTTTTGAAAGTGAGCAATTGGGATCAGATAGGTAGCGGGATTAAACAAGCATTGGCCGCGTGGCTGTGAAAGTTACACGGCCATGCGGCCACGAAAGTGATCACGATCACACGCTGCGAGCGATGCGCTTAATGAGTATGATGAGGAAAGCCATATGTCGCCTCTGCTCATAAGTGCGCAACTGTGCGTGTAACCGCCAGCTCTAGGCCACAGTGGTAGCATTTTCTAAAAGCCCTAAGGCAAGACCTAAAAAGGACAGCGTTCTGGGCATTCACCCAATGAAACAGTAAAGATCCATGATGGTGGCCATGGCCCATCCTCCTGAAATCTGGGAGAAGCTGATGTCACCAGCTTCACAGTAAACTGTAATGTTCACAAAGAGGCAATCTTAACAGCAGGTAAAATGGTGGCAGGAATTCGTACACCAAAGGAACCAATGTAAGGTGAAAAATAAAAAAAAGTCCAGGTGTTGTTGCAGGCTTGGATCACTTACTCACGAGGGAGGCCTGGAAGAACACTGCAGCAGAGCATGTGGAACTGCTCTCTTGCTGCTGCACTCCCTCGTAGCCTCACTGAAATTAGCCTATGGAGCCACCCTCTTGCTGTCACATTTCCTCGCTGTCTTAGGCGTTTTGCCTGCTAACGATTTGGCTTTGTATGCTCGGGGATTTGGATGGGAGATGTCATACCACTGAAACACAACACATGGGGCTGGGGGTTAGTGTTATTTTCTTACCTGATTATTCTGAAGTACCCACAGTTGAAAACCAGTAATCTGGTTGGTTCTTAGATTTTTTACACCTAAGATGGCAGATTCCTTTCCAGGTTACTGCCCAAATTCCTTTTTCTGATACTCTATAAAAGCCATTCATGGCCTAGCCAGGGTGCATTGCAAATTAGTCTGGCCGTTCGTCTCTTCTGATAAGTTCTTCACTTCTGATTCCTTTATCTTGCCTGTTAGGATTGATTCTGGTTCTTTCTTCCTTTGCTTCCTAGCTTTCATCTCATTTTGTGGCTCAGCAGCTGCCTTGGCCTCTGACTACCGCCTTGAGACCTTTCTTCGACCCTCTGCAGCCTTCATCAGTTCAAGTCTGGTGTTTTGTTACCCTTATTCCAACCAGTTATTTTATGCCATGTGCTTTTGCCTCCTAGATGACGCTTTCTTTTTGGGGACACAATTTCGGGTGGTAATCACTTTGAGTTGTTGCTGCTGAAAGGGATCGACCTTACCGATCAAGACTTTCCAAATCAAGAAAAGGACTTGGCGATTCACATCGGGCAGACATGACAGGTGCAAAGTGAACAGCACCAGCAGGGATCCTTAGCAAATGCAACAGTTGCCAGGCAAAGGGTCGGTGTGTGACTCGGGATCAAATATGGCTACTATTACTAGTAACTGGAAGTGAAGGATTTGAGCCCTGAAGTAATGCCCCGGTTACTTACCGGTAATCTTCTTTACTCCTAGTCCATGTCTTACTCGCCACAGTAATTACCCATGAGACTCCGGTTCCACACAGAACTCCAAGTATAAAAAAAAAACGCTCTAGTCTCCCTCTCCCTCCTCCAAGATGACCCCGAGTGGCTCCAGCCAATCCTATAAAGGGATACAGATACAGCCAATCGACCTGAAAAACCAAGCCGCAGACATGAAGCCACTACCAGGGCCGGGAGGGAAGGGAAACTATACTGTGGCGAGGAAGACATGGACTCGGAGTAATGAAGATTACCGGTAACTAACCGGGGCATTACCTCCTCGTCCTGTCTTCCTCGCCACAGTAATTACCCATGAGCCGATACCAAAGCAGTCAGCTTCATGCAAGGAAAACACTCCACAGAAATCATGCAGAGAAACATATTTAAACACAAGAGATACAAATATTCCACAGAAATATACACCTCAAGGAATCCCAGCGGACAGTACAGAAAAGGCAAAGGAAACAGAACCCCCACCCCCAATCCGAAGGTGATAATGGGACCTGAAAGTATGCGGGGACGACCAAGTGGCAGCCCGGCAAACATCCTCCATGGACACCCCTTTAAAAGCGGCCCACGATACAAAAACAGATCCGGTGGACCGACCCTGAACAGTAAGAGGGGGAAGAACAGAAATAGAACCATAAGCCAACAGTATGGCCTCCTTAATCCAAGGACTGACAGTGGACAGGGAGGGCTTCAGGCCCTGACGAGACAAACCAAAATGGACAAACAAATTGTCAACCTTACAAAAGGAGTGCGTGATAAATAAACCAACAATGCACGACGCACATCCAACAGGCGGAGAAGGCAATCCTCAACCGAGGAAGGATCAGGACAAAGAAACGGAAGAACCACTTCAGCAGAACAGTGAAAATAAGAATCCACCCCAGGAATAAACGTAGGATGAGGGCGCAAGACTAAATGACAATGACATGATCAGACAAAATGACCAAAAATGGAGCAGACCGCAGGAAGGCACCGAGCTCACCAATACGCCTGGCAGATGCAATAGCCACATGAAACACCACTTTGAGTGTCATGAACTTCAGGCCCACCGACTCCAAAGGCTCGAAGGAGCCGACAGCAAGGAACGCAATACCAGAGTTAGGTCCCAAGGAGGAGAACAGAAGATAGGACGGAGACGTGGCAAAGAAAGCGACTTAAAAAACCGAGCCACCAAAGGAGAAATTTGAACCAAAGGCAGGACATGAAATGCCCGAATGGCGGCCCATTGAGCCCTGAGAGTGGAAATGGCCAAGCCCAAAAGGAAACCATCAAGTAAAAAATCCAGAATCCGAGCAGGGTCCAAAGAAGCCAATGACAGCCTGTGACACACACATCAAGAGGCAAAGTAATCCCAATGCTTAGCGTAGGACTTAAGAGTAGAAGGCCTCCGAGATTGCTGAATGACGCCAGCAACCGCAAAGAACAACCTGCACGCAACAGCGATCCCCTCTCAAGAGCCAGGCCCGCAGACCCAGGGACCGGAACACAGGCAGAGGCAGAAGAGGACCCAACAGAGGATAAGGCACGAACGGTAACGTCCAGCCCGGAGAAACAGCCAATTTCATCAATAGGGGATACCAAGGACGACGGCACCACCCCGGAGCAACCAGAAGGACAAGCGACCCCTCCCTCTTGATCTCCCGCAATGCCTCCGGAATCAGGGGAACAGGAGGAAAGGCATACAACAGGCCCCTCGGTCAAAGGATTGACAGAGGAACCACACTCCAAGCATCCAGACAAGGCATAAACGTGTAAAAACTGCGGAATGCGGCAGAGGTCCCGGAAGCAAAGAGGTCTACAATCGGAGACCCAAACATCCACCGCAACCAACTGAACATCAATGGTGGCAGGGACAAAGACCCCATGGATGGAAACACACGGCTCAGACAATCCGTCACAAAGCACTCCCGACCAGTCAGGAAAAGCTCAGACAGGGACGCCAGGCACATCTCCGCCCAACAACAAACCTACGGCCGAGGCAACCGAGGGAACGTGATAGTCCGCCCGGACCCACACACGGTGACCCCGCGGAGATCCGAAAAGTTCAACAGACCCAACAGGAAGGACCCAGCCTCTCGTAGTCGGAAGAACAAGACAACACCGTCTGAGGCCAAACCCCCGATTCATAGAAACCCCCGGAGAAGTACCCTACCTCAGCAGGCCGGAATCGGCAGTGATAACCTGTGAGGGAACAACCAGAAACGGGCAGCACCTGGACAGATGACATTTGGCCAACCACCACACCAGGACCACCCAAACCCCCGGGGACACAGGGAACAAAACACTCATATCTAGGGAACAGGGGTTCCAAACGCAACAAACGTGCGGGACACCCACAGAAATATGTGAAGGCGAGCCCACGGCACGGTCAACAAAGATGCAGACATCCGACCCCGAACCCGCAATCACAGGCTCACAGGATGAGAAGGCCTCGACAACAGAGACCGCACAGCAGACACCAGGGACAAAATCCGAGCAGGGGTCAGGAACACCATCCCCAACCGAGACCCGAACAGAGCCCCAACGAAAGTCGACACCGCCGCCGGAACCAGGGAGGATATTGGAACAATCACCAGGAACCCGTGAGGCACCAGTCCAAGGCACACCTACCGGACATGCAACTCTGCCTCCAAAGAGAAGAAGCAGAGAACGAAATATCGGCGATAAAGGAAAAAACACCAATGCCCTGCTCTTGCAAATGGCCAATAAGAGGAGCCAGAACCATAGCAAAAATCCTGGGCGAAGGCACCCGGAACCGAAAGGGACGACCCAGGATGCAAAAACAGAGAAACCTCTGAGAATCCGGGTGAACAGGCACATGCAGATAAGCATCCCTCAAGGCCATGGAGGCCAGGAAATCCCCATGAGATATCAGAGGGAGGAGCACCTGGAGGGAAACCAAAACGAATGTCGAACGACGAACGAGAGAATGCACCCATTACAAATCCATCACAGGTCTGAGATCCCATGTGCGTCTTGACACCAGAAACAGGATGGAATACAAGCCCAACCCCAACTGATCATCGGGCACAGGAATCACGGCATCTTCTGGCCACCAGGGAATCTATGTCTTCCAAAAGCGCCAACCGTTACAGAGGATCCCTGGGACAAGGATTGGGCTTGAAACAGTCTGGGGGAGTCTGGGCAAACCCAAGGTGCAAACCATCCGAACACAATGTATATATCTTGACAACAAATTCACAAGTAAGAGGGAAAGTGGCGCTGACAAGGAATCACTAATACAATTCAATGTAAAAAACTCAATTATATTTAATAGATATTCATATTAATAACAGCATGTATCATTATCAACAAAACATAACAATCAATAACACACACATATATGTTCACAAATTTCACAGAATTAATAAAAATAATCACAGAATTTAAAAAGAACCAAAAAGTGGCAAACAGTATGTTTCCGACGCGCGTTTCGCGTTTCAAAGACGCCTTCTTCAGGAGCCACAAAATATGTCTGTAAATGTATAAAAAAACATATACATATAATCAATAACATATAATAACGATTTTTAAAATTTAATGTTCCTATCAAAATTAATTCAAAACATATTAAAAACTTTATTGACATAACCAGCATCAGGTAATCAACATTGCCTGACAAGTTCCTTAAAGGCACAACTTCCCTCTTTACTACAGCAATTCAAGTAAATACCAAACATATTATAATCACGATAAAGGTATATTTGAGCAGTCGTTATCAAGAAATTCTATCAAGGGAATTAATTAATTTAAGAGCCCTCCCACCATCTAGTTGGCAAGAAATATGGTGGGGATTGAGAATATCTGGGCTAACAAGGTTAATAAATTGAAAGGAAATGGTCCCTTCAGCGGGGCATCCTAGTTCATACACTGGATTTACAACTAGCATCAAGCTAATCTTAAAGTTTCTTATCATAGCAATGTAATGCTATCAGAATGGTTTTTCTAGCGAATATTTGCTCTCCAACGTATGAACATATTGTTGAGCTGATAGTTTCTCTTTTTAGCAGTATATTATTCTGTACAGTATGTAGATGATGTTAGTCTATCCAATGGGACTTAACCCCTTTTAAAGACTGAAACCTATCAGTATTCTTTAAAATTGCCTTCCTGTCTCATTTACGGAGTATTTTTAGTAATGAAGACAAAATAAGCTTAAAGGTGCTAGCCAGGTGTAATGATAACCATATACTGCTATACAACCCCCAAATCTACTCACTTTTCAACAGCGTGAAGTAGTGCGATGCAGCAAATGATTACCAAATTCAAATCAGTGCCATTCTCTGTAGTGTATATACCTTCTTATCTGTGATCGTATTCAAATTATGAGAAAAAGGGGGGGGGGGGGGAAAGAGAGGAAAAAACGAAAAAAGGGGTTTATTATTCTAGCTATTCATGTCTCTAATTACCCCATTTTCGAATTTAATGAGCTTAAAAGGAATCATGACTCACAATAGTGAAATGATGATCGATAAAGTAGTCAGATCCTACAAAATTCGACAAGGCCTTGGAAATTCATTGTAGGTATATCTTGTCAGTTTAAAAAGCCAGTATCTATATAAGAAGAGAAGACCAATTACGGTATTATAGTAAAAGATCCTGCATGATTTTAGACAAAACTGGCATGTTTATTATTAGATGTTGATCCTAACCAAGGTAGAAATACTATCGATCATATCATGTATTTCGGCTGAAATAAAAACACTACTGCTCACATTATGTGTCAGTCACGTGGTCGGGTATATACGATCTTTACAGTTTATTCTTACCGGTGTATGTTTAAATTATATTATTGGCATCTCCAGGCACGGATTTCTGTCGTGAGTAATGTCAATTTCAATATTATGAAGGTCAGCAATTATCTGAGGGAAAGCAAGAAAGAATGAAAGAAAAATGGAATTAATTGAAAATATACGCCGACAGGAAAAGCTTCCCTATTTCAAAGAGGCGAATCAACTTAAATCCGCTTCATCGGATTGAATCATCTTACCGATATATATTGCCGAGAGGTTGATCTACAAAACGCTCTGCCGTACTAAGAACACTTGGATGAAACTTCGGATATTCTTTTAAAGATACCAAGTTTCTGAAAAATACATCGTAGAGGTATTGATTAGGGAATAGGTTATAAGTTAAAGCTGTAATAACTCACAAGGCTAATCTATGGGTGCTCGAATAAACTTACCGATAAGATTAGATCGAAATAGGTATAGACGGCATTGGGCGCAGTGAAAGATGTCTGTTGGCGTCTCACGACCGTTGAGATTCGTATCACCTGCTGCGAAAAACGGGCTGCCTCTAAATAATAGCCTTACGAGTCACGTGGGACTGATCTCCCATTACCACGTCACACAGATATTTAAAGGTATATCCTGACAATGTGGCAATGGGGTTGACTACGGGTGGATGATGTATACGTCGTTCCCGGATTATTTCTGCTGCACGGCGTGTGCGCTATATTGTAACAGTTACCACGGAGATAGATAAAACTCGTCATTTCGTAACAGTTACCAAAAAGATGGGTAACACGCGCAGTCAAGTCTGCGTGTAACCGTAAAAAGAGTTAAAGATATTCTTTTTAGGTGCTTACAACATATGGGATACAAGCAAATATTTGCGGATATGGAAATGAAAAATATAGACACATTCCTCGGATATATGTTCTGGGATACCATTGTCCAAAGATCGGAGGTAAATCTGCGGTTCGTAGCACGAAATGCAGAATGTATAAATAGAATCCGATGTATAAGCGGATGATTATAGGGATGCGATCGAGCTCCTAGATTATAGCATATTACATATTCATATCGATGGATGTTGGATGTTTATACAGCTATATTGTAAGTATTGGGAATCTAAAATATAAGATATCAATACATATCAGAGCAGGTATGTTACGAACAGTTTAATTTCAAAATAAACAGTGTTCCTAGGGATGGCCAGGTTCACTGTTAATAACGGATGGACCTGTAAGTTACATCTTTTTTTCCCCCCATGGGGCAAAAATATTGTGTTTTCCCACGGAATTTCGCTGTTCAACCCTTTCTTGAAAGTGTTGAGAAAAAAAATCCAGTAAACCTCTCTTTTCTTTCTAATGGCGCATCCACCTTTTGTATCTGGTGTTGTTATTTTTTCTAAGATGCGCCATTTAAAATCTTCAGGAGTGTGATCCATTTCCAAAAATTTTTTCACTAGAGGCGCTGTCATTTTACCTGTTCTGATTGCTGATCTATGCTCAGTGAGCCGTACCTGAATGGACCTGCAAGTTTCTCCAACGTAGCCTAAGCCACATTTACATTGAATGAAATATACCACATTAGTGGTTTTACAGTTCCAGATATCATTTGCTTTTGTAGAGAAACCATTATGTGTAAAATCTTCACCTTCGATGATACTTGTGCAAGATTTACATGCAGAACATTTTATTGTTCCACGTACTGTCAGGTTAGATAACAGTGATTTCTGGACGAGACCATTGTTAGAGACCTTCATTCCGAATCTTGAATGGACGATTTTGTCTTTTAGATTTTTATTCCTTTTATGTGCAAATAGTGGTTTCTTCAAGGTTTTGTTCGAAGTCGGGTTACAATTAAGAATATGCCAATTGGCATTGATGATTTGCCTTATGCGCTCATTCAACGTAGAATGTGTGGTTATGCAGACAAGTTGGTCTTTAGATGGTTCATCCTTCGGGTTTAGCAATGCATCGCGATCAAAAAAACGTGCCCTCTTATAAGAGTTCCTGATAAGTCTGTGTGGATAACCACGCTCTAAGAATTTCTTCCTCATAACTAATGCTTGTCTATCAAAGTCCACAAGATTGGTGCAGTTCCTGCGAACTCTTAAAAATTGAGAGAATGGTATGCTCTCACGTTGACTTTTGGGGTGGAAACTACTAAAATGTAGTAAGGTATTACGTGCCGTGGTTTTCACGAACAAGTCCACCTCTAATTTGTTGTTATTTTCCTGTATCAAAAGATCCAAAAACTCAACCTGATTTACACTGTATTGGGCAGTAAATTTGAGGTTGACATCAGTCAAGTTGATCCACTCAAGAAATTCCATAAGGGAATCCATCCCATTGGTCCAGATAAAAAAGATATCATCTATGTATCTGGACCAATGGGAAATGGATTCGAAAAAGGGAGCGACCTCATTGTCGATGAACCTATCTTCGAACTGGGACATATAGATGTTTGCTATTGAGGGGGCTACTGAGGCCCCCATGCTTACTCCCTTATGTTGGCGGAATAGTAAATTGTCAAATTCAAAGATGTTATCAGTTAATACAATGTATAAACAATCAATGATGAATTTTTTTGGACAACATATATCATGCTTGTCGATAAACCAGTCAGTAGCTCTGATTGCTTCATCAAGCGGGATATTACTATACAATGACTCGATGTCCATTGTAACTAGTATATCTCTATTTGGTATAAATTCCAGATTTTCAACTAGACTAATCATGTGACTCGTGTCTTTCACGTATGATTTGAATTTAGGTATGTGTGGTCTCAAAAAATGATCCACAAATTTAGACAGGGGCTCTGTTGGTGTGCCAATAGTAGACACAATCGGTCTATAAGGTGGATTATTAATACTCTTATGTATTTTCGGAAGACCATAAATACAGGCAGTTTTGTTGTTATTGGTATTTAAGAAATCATGTTCCTTAGTATTGATATCACCACTGTTGAGAGCCTCTTTTGTAAGATGCTGAATCTTTTTAATAATGTTTTTTGTGGGATTGGAACTGATTTTAAGGTATGTGGAACTATCTTCTAACATCTTAATCATGTTACATTCATAGTCAGTTGAATCGAGTACGACAATTCCTCCTCCTTTATCGCAACTTTTGATCGTTAGTTTGTTGTTTTCTGAAAGGTTTTTAAGTGATAATGATTCTTCCCTATTGATGTTATATATAGGTTTTGGGATATATTGTAGTGTCCTTTCCAGTTTTTGAAGAACTACTAATTCAAATGCTGCTACTTCCGGGCCTAATTGATCTAGCCCTGGGCTAAAGGTAGAAGGTAACATTATCTCTCTCTGTTTCATCTGTTCATTATTATCATCTTCAGTATCTTCAAAAAACTTTTTTAACCTGATCTTTCTGAAAAAAGATATAATATCTTTGTGAAGCTCAAAGGTGTTAACATAAGCTTGCGGTACAAATGAAAGGCCTTTGGACAATAGAGCTTCACTATGTTTATCCAGTTCTTTTGATGATAAATTAAAAATAGGAATTACATTCCTTGGCCCCAGTACTGTCTGTTCCGTGTTTCTCTTATGAATTGGGGTTCTTGTTGTTGGTGTTGTTGATGTTATTGGTGTGATGTCTGATGTTGTTGGGGATTCGTTTGAAAATTCCCTCTGGTCTGTCCCTGGCCTTGAAATCTCACTCTTGAACGGCCTCATCGAGGCCCCCTGTTGGATAAAAAAGGCCGCTGTTGTGGTCGGGAGTTAGCATAGGTGTTAAACCCTCCATCAGATTCATAATAGTTGCTATTACTAAGGCCCTCGCCTTCAGAATCTGAGCTATCTGTGAAGTTGTTAACTCTTTGTT
Source organism: Lissotriton vulgaris (assembly GCF_964263255.1). Lineage (NCBI taxonomy): Eukaryota > Metazoa > Chordata > Amphibia > Caudata > Salamandridae > Lissotriton > Lissotriton vulgaris. Next base: position 804,543,474 of record NC_141695.1, on the reverse strand, counting down.
GGCCATTTCTAGATTCATCTACATAGTGATTTTGTGTGTAGAAATCCTTGCATAAAAAAGGGTAAGCTAGTTCCTCAGTATATTATCTTTTGTCTTTGTTTAATTTTTCTGTTTTACGTTTAGTAAGGTAATTACTAAAAGATTCTAAATCCTTATTATACTCCTCTATTCTTTTCATTGCTTCTTCAACCCCGTTGAGTTGTTTTAGCTTTTCTTCCAACTCGTCAATTTCAAGTTTTATGGTAGCCGCCAGTTCTTTTGATGTTGCAACGATCAGAATCATTAGATCGCGGGAACATCTATTCGCTATAAGGCTCCACTTTTCCAGAAAAGGTCTATGATGTACAAAAAGGCCCGGTATGTTTTTTACTTGTAGCCCATTGGGAATAATGCCTGTTTTAAGGTAAGATAACATAAACTCCCTGTGGGCTTCCATCCGGATGAGTTTTTTCTTCAGTTCAATAAGTTTCTTACCTTCATCGGTGCCTCTAACATGGGAATTTGAACTATTGGAAGAGGCTGTAGTACCAACTAGGGTTGCAAACTCCTCATCTGTGAAGCCAAATGTTTTCATGTTAGCCTTAGCTGTTAGAATCAAGGATAATTTTTAAGGAAAGATGATAAATCTTGCCAACAAACAACTGCTCAAATATATAACAAATTCAACATAACAACAATATTAAAGTGGAACGGCCCTACACAGACAAGCTGTGGGAAATATAGTGTGAACAACAAGGACCCCCTGATGCGGAATGATAGTTCCTTAAGACAGGGATAGAAACAATGTATATATCTTGACAACAAATTCACAAGTAAGAGGGAAAGTGGCGCTGACAAGGAATCACTAATACAATTCAATGTAAAAAACTCAATTATATTTAATAGATATTCATATTAAAAACAGCATGTATCATTATCAACAAAACATAACAATCAATAACACACACATATATGTTCACAAATTTCACAGAATTAATAAAAAATAATCACAGAATTTAAAAAGAACCAAAAAGTGGCAAACAGTATGTTTCCGACGCGCATTTCGGCGTTTCAAAGACGCCTTCTTCAGGAGCCACAAAATATGTCTGTAAATGTATAAAAAACATATACATATAATCAATAACATATAATAACGATTTTTAAAATGTAATGTTCCTATCAAAATTAATTCAAAACATATTAAAATCTTTATTGACATAACCAGCATCAGGTAATCAACATTGCCTGACAAGTTCCTTAAAGGCACAACTTCCCTCTTTACTACAGCAATTCAAGTAAATACCAAACATATTATAATCAGGATAAAGGTATATTTGAGCAGTCGTTATCAAGAAATTCTATCAAGGGAATGAATTAATTTAAGAGCCCTCCCACCATCTAGTTGGCAAGAAATATGGTGGGGATTGAGGATATCTGGGCTAACAAGGTTAATAAATTGAAAGGAAATGGTACTTTCAGCGGGGCATCCTAGTTCATACACTGGATTTACAACTAGCATCAAGCTAATCTTAAAGTTTCTTATCATAGCAATGTAATGCTATCAGAATGGTTTTTCTAGCGAATATTTGCTCTCCAACGTATGAACCTATTGTTGAGCTGATAGTTTCTCTTTTTAGCAGTATATTATTCTGTACAGTATGTAGATGATGTTAGTCTATCCAATGGGACTTAACCCCTTTTAAAGACTGAAACCTATCAGTATTTTTAAAATTGCCTTCCTGTCTCATTTACGGAGTATTTTTAGTAATAAAGACAAAATAAGCTTAAAGGTGCTAGCCATCCGAACCCATCCGAATCCACCTGAAGAACCCATTGGTCCGACACAGGAACTCGCCAAGAGTCCATGAAGCAAGTGAGGTGACCCCCATTCGGACCTACACCAGGAGCGAACCAGCCATGATTTGGAAGCAGGAGCGGAGGAGGCAGATGCACCGGAGAACCGGGACTTATCAAAGGAAGGAGCACCCCGGCCACGCCCACTTCCACGAAAGGGCTGACCAGCCCGACCCCTTCTAGAAGGACCAAAAGCCCTCTGTGAACCAACGGCACGGAAGCGGCCAGTCCGTACAGGAGCAAGCAGTGTACGGTCCTCCGCTGTCTACTTCACCATCTGGTCCAGAGGTGAACCAAAAAGCTTAACCCCAGAAAAGGGGATCTTCATCAGCAGGCATTTCTGCGCAGCATCAGCCTTCCATGAACGGAGCCACAACAGACGCCTCGCAGCCACAGAAGACCCAGCTGCCGAAGCCACCACCCCCAAAGAATCAAAAGAGACATCTGAAAGCAGGCGAACCTGTTGCTCCATCATAGCCAGGGTAGAAGAAACATCCTCCCCCTGGTCCATCAATTCCGACAGAGACTGAAAATCCTTAAGCAAGGACTGGATAGTGCAAGATGAATAGGCAGCAGTCCGACAGAAAAATTAGCAGCCGCAAAAGTGCGTTTTCACCGCACCATCCACTTTACGGTCAACCGGGTCAGCAGGAGAAGAATCCTCCGAAACAATAGTCCCATGAGAAGACATGCTGGCCAACAAAGAGTCAACCTCCACCAAGGAAGGGTATTTCACAGCAAAATCCTGCAGCGGGTACCTCATATACAAAAAAACGCGGAAAGGAACCCTTGTCCACATCATGCCATTCATCCTCCAAGACCTCCAACACAGAAGAAAGTAGAGGCAAAGAATCAGGTACAGGACACTGATACTGTAAAAACAGATCGTCCTCCAGAGGTACAACAGAAGCCGGAAACACCAAGTTCACACAAATGTGATCCAGCACCTCCTTAAGGTCTGCACCCTGCACAAAGCGACCCCTGACATCAACTACATCTCCAATGTCAGAATCAACAGCAGCAGCTCCATCAACCCTCGCCTTCTTTAGGAGGAACAGGCACCTGACCGTGTAACACTGCAGACACAGCAGAATTGATCATCAGCTGTAATAATTCCATAGAAGGAACATGCACCCCTGAACCAGAAGCTTCATTCAATGAACCAGGAGCACTAATTACAGAAGAATCATCCATGACAGCCACACTTGTGAACGAGTGCAAAAACAAACACAGGCAATGAGTAGAACAACCCGCCCGGTAAAAAAAGGTCCTGAGGTTGCTATGCAACCGAACAAACCACACCTCGTCCGAAGGGAAAACCCATAAAATCAGCTAGAAGAGCCGCGCGCACACTCAAAAACAGTCTCAGACCGTCTCGTGCCAAACAGAGCCCTGAATGCGCCCCTACCGCAGTAGACACAAGTCGAAGAGGCAGCAAACACAGGCCGACGCCCAAACCTTCAGTAGGTAAGGAAAGCGAACAAAAGCCTCCGGCCCCCATTGTCAGCGCACCCGGCCGCGCAACGTCCTCTCAGCAGGACGCGCGGCCGGCAAGGAAATATAAAAAATAAAGAATCGGCAGAGCAGGACTCAAGGCGTCCCGCTCAACGGTAGAAAAAACAAATACAGCCGCAAACAAACGCCACAAAAGTCCGCTAAGCAGGACACGAGGCTCAGAGGCAGAAGAAGGGGGGAAAAACACAATTGAAACACATCAAATAAAAACGCCATGAACATACACATTAATAAAAGAACAAACACTACTTTCCCCCAACTAGATACCTAAAGACAGAAGGGGTTGCTAAAGCAAGACCCCAATCCCACTCACCTGACCAGCAGAGAACACAGCACTTGGAGAAGTACAGAAAAAAGAACAGGTCGATTGGCTGTATCTGTATCCCTTTATAGGATTGGCTGAAGCCACTGGGGGCCATCTTGGAGGAGGGAGAGGGAGACTAGAGCGTTTTTTACACACAGAACTTGGAGTTCTGTGTGGAGCCGGAGGCTCATGGGTAATTACTGTGGCGAGGAAGACAGGACGAGGAGGTAATGGTTTAGAGCAGAATATAAAAGCATTAGATCGCTCCTAATTGTTTTCCCTTATGTGCCCTACTCCAGTTTTCCATAGATGCCATGTTGGCTATCTGGAAATTCTTTAAGCCCTCTGCAGTATCCTGGTAGTTAAGGATGAACTATTCCCTTGAGGAGCAGGGACAGTATTGATCTGCATAAGCTAAGCCTCTATCCAGAATGTCAACGTAGTATAAAAATGATGAGTTGGAATCCTACCCGAGCTATTGCCAGTGGATATGCTATTTGCAAGCAATCCTCCTATCACATTTTGCATGTTTGATGGAACACAGATATCACTAGAGACCTCAAGGGACAAAAAGGGGAGGAAGAGAGAGAGACAAACAGAGTTGAGGGTACAGACAGTGCATCATGCCAGACAAGGAAAAGGGGAAGTAAGGAGGACTGCTTTGCCCCTATGAGTTTTATGTCCACTGATGCTCTGAGAAAAACTGGAGAACTGCAGGGTGAGGGGTCTCCTGTTAGGAGTTTTCAACCGAACCTGCCAAGACTTCATTTCACTGAGGCATTGTCTGGCAAACCAGTAAGTAACACTCTACCAACAGGATGTCCCTGAATGGTGGAAGTAACTTTGAAATCCAGTATGAAGAAATTCTTATCCATAGTCAATCAGGATAGTAAATAAACAGAGCCACAGAAATAAAGTCAATCTATACAAATATCACAATACAACAGGCGAGTCCTAGCTGCAATCGACTGACAGCTGCATGAATGCAAACAAATATCTATTGGAACGACTGTCCCGAATGCCAGACTGGGGACACGAACAGTGGACTCTGCATAAAATGAAGATGACCATGGAAGATAGGAGCTGTCACAACAATATCAAGATTTCATCTTTTGGGGTCCCAGAGAACAAAGAGTAGAGCAAAATGATAGCCCTCTAGGAATCCTTAATCCCACAATTTCTTTGCCAGTTCATCATGACATCTCTGACATTTCAAAGGATACACTGGATCTTCTTCCCAATACCCAGTTCCCCATACTGGAAACATAGGGATTTGTTCTACTAACCCAACTAATTCTGTTATTTTTCAGATTCTTACAATTATTTAGAAGATTATTAAGATATACCTGGGATGTTCTTCCCAGATCAGGATGGATATCTTGTATGTCAAGGGCTCTATTTTCTCTGTAACTGCATAAGGACCATGCTGCTTAGCCCCCATTTTGTTCTCACTTGTTGGGTAAGAATAGTACTTTATCCTTCTCTTTATAGGTCATGAGATATGCCTCTTTATTATACTGCTTTTATTTGGCTCTTTGGGTATCTTGCAATGGTTGAGCTGATATTTGTCAGAGGATCTGTAATCAAGTTTTCAATTTTGATATTTACCAAAGGGTACTGTTATACCTGCTCTTCCAGGTCATATCTAATATTGATCTAGGTCCAAAATGTACCTCAAAAGGTAAACATTTAGTGGCAGATTGGGGCACACTATGCAAGATGGAGAGTAACAGTGGCAACACTTTATACCAGTCCTTCTCATTTGTGCTGATTGTTTTCCAGGGCATTTGATTTGATTTATTATTGAAATACTCCACTAAACCCATTAGTTGGGGCGTAGCTTGGTTACTGAAATTGTGTGTGTGTGTATAAAAAAGGCTTTCACAACAATCACGCTGGTATATCTTCTGAAAATACTTTACAAGAGAAGTGGGGTATAAGGGGGAGCTTAAGGGGCAGTGCATATTGCTAGGAGTACATGTAACATAATATTTTTCGAACTATCTAACATGTTTTAAGACCTTCAAAAGAGAGACGAGAGAGTGAGACTGTGTGTATTTTTGTCTGTGACTAAGTAAATCTCCAGGGTGAAATCTGACAGACACCTCACCGTCCCCGACTGAAAGCACTTGCACCCAACTATTTACTACAGAATACAATTTATTGGGGGGTGAAACACCCCAAACACACCACCCCCCTGAAGCTATTCCTCTGCCCATCACTCTGTGAATGTTACACAATTATCTACATTTGATGAATAAAAAATCGCTATCCGATCTGAGCCACGAGCTTCAACATAAAGTTATTTCTTTGTTCTCTTAGGAACTCCTGCTGCAATCAAACTTGAGACAAATAGGGTATAAGTTCATCACTGACGTGGGCCGTGGAAGCTGTCTTCAGGGGAAAAGCTTCTGAATAGCGTAGTCTACCAATACTAGAATATACTTATGTCCTCCCACCTGACTGTTCCAAGAGACCTAGTGGATCCATCCGTATTCTTTAGAAGGGTGTCATGATAACAGTCAAAGTTTGCAGTTTACTTTATAACATATCCCAGATGTACCAATTGATACTTTAGGCACTGCTTACAATAATTGTTTGTCTCTGCATATATCCCCAGCCAATAGAAACATTGCAAAATAGCCTGCTGCATCTTTTCAGAACACAGGTGCCCACCTGTTATGTCTCTATGGGCTAACTTCAACCCGGAGAGCCAAAAGGATCTGGGTTACTTCAATCTGTGGGGCCATCATTCAGACAAGCCGTTTCTTCCAATGGAAATAGAAATACATAGAAAGAGCTGTGTTTTGTTTTCCTTTCTGGCTCATTACTGGACATAGGCTACAGTTGGGGACTGATATTGATCCTCTCGGATGTATTCTCATTTCCCTTTATTCTATTCCACTCAACCAACTTCTGATTGGAATATTAGTATTCTAGCCCTTTTCTCTCTTTACCCTGATTCGTTCTTTCTTGAGGTTCTTTGTTCTCCAGTTATGTAGCGTTAAATGGAGCTTCTTGTAACAACTCTACACCTGAGTGTGCGAAGAAAATAGATCTGCAAACTGGGAAATGTAGGTTCTAAACATGATGTCTTTGGAATGGTTGGCGATCAAACCTAAAATGAGGGGAATGGGAACTTCTCCTAGAGAGGGATTCTAGTAGTGGTATGAATCTGAGTATCACCATGGATACAGGTAATGGTTGCTGTCCCCACAATTAGGCTGTAGCTAATCCAGGCAACATTGAGGTCTGCAAACAACCACTGTTCACCAGTACTTGAACTTTTTGACATAGTTCTGGGCCATTGAAGTAGGAATATGCAGAATATGCCTTACTCAGGAAACAATAAAAGCACGAGAAAAAAGCTGATCATTCGAATATGTAATACCAGCAGTTTATAATCCACAGGTTATACCGCCTAACAATTCCCGGGACATCACCAGGGAATTTGTTGCATGTATTACCTATTTACTCAACTGTGATGAATGTCAAATTGTGGGACTTAACAAGGGTATGATGAAATAGCAGTAGCTTTTGTGGCATGATTTCTAGTAAGGCTCTGGTAGAGAATGGGTTTCCAATGGAGGACTACAAAATCAATGAGCGCATTCTGTCAAAACTTCATTGTAAGCTATTCAAGGATGTAGAATCATCTGGCATCTAATGCACTATATCCAACTGAGCAGTGATCTCCCTCTTTCCCAAAGTAGATAAAGGTCTTCTCTTATGTGCCATCTACAGGTCAATATCTCTACTTAATGAAGATTTAAAGATTCTTGCCAACGTGCTGGCTAGTAGGCTGTTCTGGTGACACTTACTTGTATACACTCTACTTAGGTGGGTCTTGGCCATGAAAGGCTTCTGTACACAAACTGAAGATCCTGCTTCATTTCCCATGGCTAGTCAGAAATGACCAGGAAGATAAATTGGCCTTGTCTTTGGATGCACAAAATAGTTTTGACTTTAGGACCCTGGAACACTGGGTTATGCCCTGACATTGTGGGAAAAGCCAACTGGCGCTACTCAGCACCTGTAGCTCAGATTAATTATGGGGAGGGTCTTAAACATTCCAGTTTAAGAAGCCAAGTAGGCTGGGTTACTCCTGTCACCCTTGCTGTCTTTGATGGCGTTGGTACCCCTAGTGACCACTCTTGTGCATTCTAAATATGTAAGAGGTAGTGTAACACCTATGAATCCTCAGAGGATACAGCTGCACACAGGCAATATTCTCGTTACCCTATCGTAGCATGGTGTCTCCATCCTTGCCATTCGGCACATAATAACAAAATGCTTGGCTTTCTTTGGGTACAGAAAAAATGGACTAAGAATGAAGGACTGACTGTGACCAGATTCACAGGATGATCAGCTCTTGGAGAACATCCCTTCAAGTGGCTGCTGACAAATCAGAAATATGTGAGCGCCCTAGTCAGCTAAAGATTGGCCATCATAATGTTTGACCAACTCCACATGCTTTTGTCATGGACGTCAATTAGGGTGTCTAGGGGTCGCAGCTGTGACCCCCTGCCTTTGCTCTTGTGACTCCTGGAATTGCCCTTTGTGACTGCTGGCCTCAAAGGACCCAAATTCAGTGCCAGAAACCCTGGGGTGGCTAGCCCTTATAGGCGTTGGCTGGGGCTCCACTCCCAATGTTTTCTGCCATTTTTTATTATACTAATAGTGAATAATGTAACACAATGTGAAGAACAATTAGCTGAAATAGGACCTTTCCTGGCAGCCGAGGTAAGAGTAAAATGCTCTAAATGAGCCTACATGAGGAGAGGATCCTATGGCAAAGTGCTGGCACTAGCATATTGTAAGTATGGTTATGAGGAAGGACAACCACAGCACATGAGGAAAGGGCAACCATGACAAAAAGCTGGCCCTGACTTACTGAGGTAATTGCTAACATTGGGGGTCCCCAGTGGTATTTTGAGAGTATTACCAACAACATTCTGGCTCTGGTAGGTTAGCAATTACCTATTCCACCTCAATTCGCTGACGGGCACAGCAAGCCCATCGGCCACTTGATCCACCTCATTCGCTGATGGGCACAGCAAGCTTGTCCGTTACTATATCTGCCTCATTTCGCTGACAAGCACAGCTAACTAATCCATGATAGAAGGTGGACTTATCCTCTTTATTCAAGCTGACCAGCACAGCAGGGTGCTGGACATAATCTCTCTACAGCATTGTTCTCTTATTTGAACTTCATAAGCAGCGTACCTAAATTTATAACCTTTCTAAGCCTTCTTTTGTACTTTTCTCTATCCTTATCTTTTCTGTCAGCTTTATTACATGGCTGCTTTTAATATATCCTGACCACCTCCATTTTTAAATGAAGTTGCTGAACCAAATATCCCTTGGAAAGAATGGAAAGATCTACTTGAGTCTTACCTCATAGCTATTGGGGGGACAAATTCTCTCACTTCAGGAAACAACACATACTGTTGAACAATTTTGGTATTGAAGGTTTTAAAACCTTCAACAACCTAAAAGATTCTGAACAGGAAGTTGATGAGGGGGTCGTGATTTCAATGTATATTTAGCTACTATGAACAAGTTAGAGAAACATTTTGGTCAGGTCATTAATGTTGTATTAGAGAGACACAATTCTTTCTGAAGAGTCCAAGGCAAAAATGAAACAATCAGATCTTACATTACCGTGCTTAAGGGTTTGTCCAACACCTGTGATTTTGAAGATTTGACTGACTCACTTATCAGGGACCAATTAGTGAGATGCACTAATAACCCTAAAATACAAGAGAAATGATTAGCAGGTAACCCTGATCTTAAACAAGCCATAGAAATAGTGTTGGGAGTAGAACATACCGCAGAATGCATAAAAGAAATGAGAGTGAGCATGGAATCCTGCCATGAAGTGGTTGCTATTTTCAAGCAAGAAAATAAAGAAATTCACAAGCCAGATATGGACGGCAGGTTCATAAACCAAGGGAGTATAAGTATTAAGTCTACATGCTACAGGCTACAGGTGCGGTATCCCAGCGCACTTGGCCAATAGCCCATCCTGTCCTGCCAAGAAAGTAAAGTGTCACAAGTGTGGATGGAAAGGATATTTGGCCAGAGTTTGCCATGACATGCATGAAAAAACAGTATCGTTGATAGAACCGAAGACACCACTAGAACCCACATTGATGTTACAACTTGAGAACAAGGATGATGGTGTCAGCTATCCTGAGTGTTGTATTACTCTAGACAACAAACAAGTCAAGGTATTTGCAGATTCATGTTCCTCCTACACTCTGCTGGAGGGTAGAGTTTTTAAAGAAATGTTTCCCAACAGACTAAGTGCACTCCAGGCAGCAGATATTAAACCTGGAGGATACAATGGTGATCCTATTCCTTTGGTAGGGATGACCACCATGTTTTCAGTTACAAGGGTAGGAGCACTGTAGATAAAGTTTATATTACGGAGAAGGGTTCCAATCTTTTAGGTTGGAAACATTAAAAGGAACTTGGCATCAAACTTGACCCAAACAGCCCAGATCAAGTACTTTTAGTTTATCAGTCCGTATGTGGTCAAGACTTTTGCGAGGAATTCCCAGAGGTCTTTATGAATAAACCAGGTCTACTAAAGTACTTCCAACACCACATCAAACTCAAAAACAAGACTAAAGCTGTGGCACATAAAGTCAGACCCATTTCAGCCCTCATGCAGTTTCCCCTTCAAAAATAGTTAGACCGGTTATTGGATTTCGGTGATATTGAACCTATAGAAAGTTCCCAATGGTTGGCTCCCATCATAATCATGTCTAAATCAGCTAACAAAGAAGTCAGGTTATGCATTGACCCCAGAGATTTAAATAGAAACATCTGGGTAGACAGACACCTGCTTCACAGGATTCATGAGATTTTAACCCTCATCAAGGACTCCAGTTATTTCAGTGTCCTCGATTTATCCTCGGCGTACCACCAGGTGGAACTGCACCCTGAGTTCCGTCACCTCACTTCATTCATCATGCACTTAGGTGCATTTTAATATTTATGTATGCCTTTCGGGCTGGCATCTGCTGCTGCTGCCTTTCAAAGAATAATGCAGTATATTTCAAAGGCTGTCCCTGTGCTTCCAAAATGGCATTCTCTTACATGGGAAAGACATAAAAGAATACAACGATATGCTGAGACAAATTCTACACAAATTGTGTAAGGCAGGTTTTACATTAAAGAAAGAGAAATACCAAATTGGAGTAGGTTCTGTGGAATCCCTAGGACATAGTATTTCCCGAGATGGCATCAACCCAAAGACAAATTTAGTTAATGCCATCCTAAATACGGTTGCTCCCACCAATGTTGAAGAACTTAAGTCTTTTTTAGGCCTCTCAGAATACTATTCCAAGTTCATACAAAATTACGCCATCATGGTGGAACCCCTACGGAACATACTTAGAGCAGAAAGAAACCTTTGTATGGGTTTCAGACTGTCAAGCAGCATTTGTTGTCTTTTTTTTAGGCCTCTCAGAATACTATTCCAAGTTTATACAAAATTACGCCATCATGGTGGAACCCATACGGAACTTACTCAGAGAAAAAAAATCCTTTGTATGGGGTGCACACTGTCAAGCAGCATTTGTTGTCATCAAATCCTGTATCACAACGCACCTTTTTTAGGCAGGTTCGATCCTACGAAAGGTATATTCTTGTCTACGGATGCCAGTAATAGAGGGTTGGGAGCTAGCCTCACTCAAAGGGTAGGGGATAAGGAGCAAGTTGTTGCTTTTGCATCAAGGACATTGAAGGGAGCTGAACATCATTACTCTGTGGTAGAGAAAGAAGCCCTTGCTTGTTTCTGGGCTATCAGACACTTCAGGTTTTTCTTATGGGGCATACCTTTCACTGTCATGACTGATCATAAACACCTCATCTATGTCTTCACGACCAAAGGCTCAAATAGGGCCACACCTAGGATCTGAAGATGGATTATGGGGTTAGAAAGTTCGAATTTTAAGATGGAATATGTGCCATGTAAACAGAATGTGGTGGCTGATTTCCTTTCTCGGGCTCCTCTTAATGTATGTGCTGACACCCAGGAGGAGGAGGAAGGGGACATAGTTTTGGAAGTAGCAGTTCTGGAAAAAAAGATTTGGGATGTTTGTAGTGTACATGATGAAACGGTACCTTAACTAAAGAAATACATAACGGATGGCTGGCCAGATAACAAGCGTGCTCTACTTGAAGATGTTAGTAAATATTGGGAAGTAAGACTGGAGTTATGTATAATTGAGGATACCATTTATCGAGGAGGAAAAAATTGTACATCCAAAGGGCATCAGAAACAAAATTGTAGACTTAGAGCATGTAGGACATTTAGGTTGTACCCTTACTAAGGGCAAGGTACGTGAAGAGTATTGGTGGCCAGGCATGGATGCCATGGAACAAGAATCTGTCAAAAATTGTAGTGAGTGTGCTAAAAGTGATAAAACGCTTGCTGTCAGGAAAGCCCCGTTGTCCCCTGTCCAAGTCTCAGCACAACCATGGTCTAAGCTTGCCTTGGACATTATTGGCCCTCTCAACCTCAAATATCCTGAAATAAAGCTTCATTTTAGTCCTCATAGACTACCATACTCGTTGGGTAATCACCAAATGTGTACACCAAATTGATACCAAATTGATACCAAATCTTTCATTCAATTTTTAAAAGATACTTTTTATGAAAAAGGCATACCGGACACACTTGTAACAGACAATGGGATTCAATTAACATCCGATCTCCTGAAAAACTTCCTTTCTGATCTTCACATTTCTCACCAAAAGACTGCTTTGTATTGCCCCTGTGCTATTGGGCTGGTTTAAGGCATGAACAGAGTCATCAATGAGTGCTTACAAAGATCAGAAGTGTACGATGTACCTGCCAAGTTTGCTTTGCAAGAAATTATATGGGCCTACAGAACTGCACCAAATAGTGTCACAGGTGTGTCACCTTTCATCTCCTTAAAAGGTAGGAAACCCAAGACCAACCTCACTGCTGGATGGTTACAAAAAGACAGCACATGTTTTGTAAACCGATCGGAAATTGCCAAAAGAATTGACCCTGCACCAAAGCAAATACAAAACCAGATATGACAACACAAAATGTGTTAAAACACAGATGTTCAAACCCAGTGAATGGGTACGAATTGACCTTTCCAAGGTTAGGAGAAAGAACTACTCCCAGTTTTCCGAACCTCTCAAGATAGTAAGCGTGGGAAGAAATGTGGTCCAGTTAGAAATTGGACAAACATGGGGGATGGACAAAGTGGTAACGTGCAAATCTCCCATTATTTCTAAATTAACCCAGTACCGGAGGTATGCGGTTGGAAAAGTTAACTGGTTTCCCTCGTATATCACCAAGGAACAGTATTTGTTCCATGTGGCACACGGACTATAATGTTGGTTAAAATCTGATTATTGATATAAGCTGTAATCCTTTTAGTTATTCGTTTTCATACCTTGGATGTAAAGGAATGTGAAGAGAAGTAGGGTCCACACAGCAGGTAAGTGGAACTACGACTTTATTTCACGTCCAGTCTCAGCAACTCCCCGGCAGCAACTGCCAAGTAAAGAATCAACCAAGTGTTCCACGCAGGGAACATTCTACATAGAATGCGAGGAGAGGGAGAAGTCCCAACACACCTCCCTTTCTTCACAGAGAAAACAAAAGAAGAGAAAAGGAAAGGAGGAAGAAGAATGCCAAAGGAAAAGAAAAGAAGCTGAGGGAAGAAGGGAACAAGGAAAATAAAATGCAACAATTATGAGGAAAAGCAAACATTGTGAGATAACACAACATATACAGAATTACTTCATCACATAGTCCTGAAATTTGGCAGGAACAGATCTGACCCTGGAGGAGGTCTCTCTCAGCGGAAAGTTTCCATCAGAGTGCACCACACCACCCACCTTGGAGTTGGAAGGAGAAGTACTGACCCCCAACCGCTTCCCAACACTCTCAACCATGGGCCCAGGAACGATAGAAACCATACTCTTACTCCAAACCCTTCCATCCTCCAACACCACCACAAAATCCCTCACAGCAGCCACCTTCCTGGGAGAATAAAACCGTGACTCCCCTTTACGGAGAAATCCAGGTTTCCTTATCCTCACCCAATCACCAACCTTCACCTTGCAAGAAGACAACACACCTGATCTGGTACCATAATTGTTCTGAAGCGAAGCCCTGACATCAGCTACTCTAGCTATATCAGTGGCATCCACAACCTTCCTGGACATCCATTCCTTGTTCAACTTGGTACCAGCGACTCTCCCACGCAACAAGGTAAAAGGAGCAACACCAGTTGAAACATGCGGAGTAGTTCTTACAGCCCATAACATGTCGGCAACCGCTTGACGCCACTGCAAACCATTCACCAAAGCCAGTTGAAGATGCTCTTTGACAACACGGTTGAAACGCTCAACCAAACCGTTGCTGCGAGGATGATAGAGCGACGTGCAAACATGTTTGATACCAACTTCTTTGAAAAATGAAGACATCTCAGCAGAAACCAACTGCGTACCATTGTCCGAAACTATCTCCTCAGGAAAACCCTCCCTAGAGAAAACATCACGTAAAAATGAAATCACCACAGAAGAACTGATGGAATCAACAAATCTCACCTCAGGCCACTTGGTCATATAGTCAATCAATACCAAGATAAATTTGGGAGTCGAACCAACGAGACCGTAAGGTCCAGCGATGTCCAAAGCCAATTTGGACCAAGGAACACTCTTCACAACGATAGGTTGAACAGGCAGAGGACAAGTGACCTGTGACTTGTCACTGACCATACATTCACAACATTCACGAACAAAATGCTCAACATCTTTGTCCACGGACGGCCACCAAAAATCTTGCCTCACCCTGCGCTTCATGGAGCGAATGCCTGGATGGCCTTCATGAGCCAAACCAAGAATCTTTCCACGAATAGAAACCGGAACAACCAAAAGCCCACCCCGTCTCAAAATTCCATTAACAAGAGACAACTCATCCTTGACCCGCAAATAAGGAATAATAGCAGCAGGACAAACTTTTTCACACGGCCAAGGTTTAGAGAGAAGATCAATAACAGACTGCATGTCCACATCAGAGGCAATCCCCTCCAACCACTCACACTCCGAAAGCGCACACCCCACAGAGTCACACAAAGAACCAACAGCACAAACTACTTCCAAGTCGTCACACACGACACTGTCGTCACCATCGGAAAGAGGTAGTCTGGATAAGTAATCAGCAACCAAATTCTTCGCCCCAGCCACATATTCAAGCTGATATTGGAATTCCTGCAATCTGAATTGCCACTTGGAGATCCTTGGAGTCGCCCTACCACCACCCTTGGTCGTGAATAGATCAATCAAGGGCTTATGGTCGGTCCTCAAGATGAATCTATTCCCCCACAAAATATTTTTGAAATGCAAAACTCCCCACCACATCGCTAGGGCCTCCTTTTCAATGGTAGAATAAGTCCCCTCAGCACCTCGCAAGGTTCTGGAGGCAAAA
Organism: Lissotriton vulgaris; assembly: GCF_964263255.1. NCBI lineage: Eukaryota > Metazoa > Chordata > Amphibia > Caudata > Salamandridae > Lissotriton > Lissotriton vulgaris. The sequence goes on along the minus strand of NC_141695.1, from coordinate 804,528,334 downwards.
GCAATGGTTTCTTCACGACCATCACCCCTTTTCTGCATGAGGACGGCCCCCAAACCCACATTGCTAGCATCAGTGGAAAGAATGCACAAGTCATTTATGTTGAACAGCTTCAGAGGGCGAGCTTCAATAATCTCTTGCTTGATGACATTGAAGTTGCTCTCACAATCATTATCCCAGACAAACTTGACATTTTTCTTGAGCAGACCACGCATAGCAGCGGTTTTGGTAGAGAAATTCTTAACAAACTTGGAGTAATACTCCACCAAACCAAGATATGAACGTAATTGATCCTTGTTCGTAGGAACAGGAGCATTTTGAATGGCGTCAATGATCTTGACTTTTGGTTCAACCCCATTTTGGGAAATGTGGTGACCAAGATAGTCTACTCCGTCTTGAAGAAATTTGCATTTATCCTCCCTCAAGGTTAACCCACTAGATCTTAGTATGCTGAGAACAAGTTTAACACGCTCATCATGTTGAAGTTCGGTTTTGCCATGAACCAGAATGTCATCCTGGAAAAAGACAACACCAGAAATGTTCTTGAACAGGTTGTTCATTAACCTCTGGAAAACAGCCGAGGCTGAAGCTAAACCAAACGGCATGCGGATGTAACGATAAGCACCCTCCGGGGTTACAAAAGAGGTAAGGTGTTTGGAATTAGGACACAACTCAATCTGATGATATGCAGATGATATATCGAGGGAGGTGAAAAATTTGGCACCTTCGAGGGTGGCTAACATCTCGTTGATGTTAGGGAGTGGTTGCCGGTCAATCCAAATATTGGCATTGAGATCACGCAGGTCAACACACATCCTCAAACACTTGTCAGATTTCCTCGCTAAAACTATGGGGGCAAGCCACTCTGAGCCTTCAATCGGCTCAATCACACCAGCAGCGCATAACCGCTCTAATTCTTTCTTTAACTCTGCACGTAAGCTCAAAGGCACCTTGCGCACCTTATGGGCAACGGGAATGGCATCCTCTTTTAAAATTATCCTGTGCTGGAAACCCTTGAGTTTGCCTAATTCCCCACTAAAAACTTCAGGAAACATGAGAGCCCACTTGGTGTTAGACACATGAGATACAGCAAGGGTCTTTGGTGACGCCAACATTGCAGAGTAAAATTCACACAATTCATTGCGAGAAATTACCATGTTTGGATGGTTGGGATCTAAAACAATGTTCAAATCTCCCTGTTCATCCCACCCCAACAAATTGGTACCATCCTTAACTATGAACACAACACAAGTAATGTGATCACCATGAAACTCAAGTTTGACAGAACATTTCCCCAAAACCTCAACTCTCTTGCTATTATAAGCAAAAATCTTGATACTAGAAGATTCTAAAAGTACATTAGAAAGTTTGCTAAAGTCAGTGAAATTCAACAAAGTAAAAGGAGAACCAGAATCCCCAAGGAATTTGCAGACAACGCTATTTACAGTTATTAAACAAGAAGGAGATTTTCTTTTCCGACGGCCAGACAAAGCGGACAGTTCTACCACTCCGGCCTCGTGCAAAGTAGAAGACAGCATCAGTAGTTCATAACATTCCTCATCAGATTCTTCTGAGATATGCTTCACAGAGGGAACGGGCTTGTTTGTGGAAGCAGCTTTGCACATGCGGGAATAGTGACCTTTGTTCCCACACTTGTAGCAGGTTTGATTGAGAGCAAAACAAAATTTAGCAGAACCTAAATGTGAGCTACTGCCACAACGAAAACATATTAATTCCTTTTGCACAGGTCTGTTTCTGGAAGAAAAGTTAGATGGGACAGAACGAGGAACACTAGGCAAAATAGGTGCTTTCGATTTGAAAGGAGGTTTAGGATTCAATAGTTTGACTTCAGTAGAAGAAGAGGTCGTTGGTGAGAAAGATGAATTCATTTCTTTGACGCAAAATTGAGAATGTTCAATACTTTTGGCTAAACTGAGAGCAGTCTCTAAATCAGGATCACCAGAAGCAAGAAGTTTCTCTTGAATTTTCTTGTTGGAAGTCCTTTCAATAAGTTGATCACGTATGATCTCATCTCTGAATTCCCTGTAGTTGCAGTTGATAGCCAAAATGCGAAGAGCTGCCACAAAATCATCAATTGATTCGCCAGGGGTTTGGGCACGTTGAAGAAATTTATGGCGTTCGAGAACGACATTTCTCTTGGGAGAGAATCTCTTGTCAAGAGTTTTGATCAAAGTAGCATAATCGTCAATGAGAAGTGATTCTCCAGCATCACCACCACTAACTGTAATGCTGACAACTTCAAGAGTCAACGTTTTTAATATGTTCCTCCCTTCATTGCCTAGGTTATAGATAAGTAGAGCTTTTTTCTTTTTGCCAGTAAAGGTATCGCCATCGATAGCTTCGAAATACGCTTCAAAAGTGTCTTTCCATTGCTCCCACAGAATGGGGGGAGTACCAGCTGTCTGTAGGAAAGGAGGAGGAGCCAAAATATGATCCATAGCGTGGGTGAGTTGCTGCCACAGTACACACAACAAAATAATTCGAAAACTTTCCAAATTTCGAATTGTTCACATAAATATGTTACGTTTAGCAAAGATACATTTGACAACGTATTTGTAACGTGTAACAGAGCTGCTCGGTGAGCCAAAAAACGTTGCACTAGTGAATAGCGTTGTGCATTGCTGTGCACATCAGCATAGAATCAAGGATTTGAAAAGATTAAAAGATGAGCTGTGCGCATCAGCGATAAAACATAAGTACGACTAACTGTGCGCTTGAGATCTGCCAAGATAAGCTGTGCGCATCAGCGGAGAATTCGTTGCGAGGCTTGCTTACGGTTGCTAGGATGCAAGTAAGGCCTAAGATGGCCGCCACACGCAACGTCAATTGTCCCGCAGGCGTCGTCAGGCAGGTCAGGCACGATCGCGTGGTAACGCGAGAGTGGCGCAGGGCTTGGACACGCAGGGAAAACGAAAAGAGTACCTTAATTCATCTGTCGGGAAGGATCGAGGAAGTTGACGGGCCAACTGGATACCATATGAAGCTTAGGTAATGAGAATGAGCGCGAGGATAGCGCTTTCCTCAAGGAGATGTCGATTCCAGATTTCGACGGAAAGAGGGGTGCGGAGGTCTTCCTCGGAGTTGGGGAGACTGGGAACTGGAACCAATCGTCGCCACTGAAGAGAAGTAGGGTCCACACAGCAGGTAAGTGGAACTACGACTTTATTTCACGTCCAGTCTCAGCAACTCCCCGGCAGCAACTGCCAAGTAAAGAATCAACCAAGTGTTCCACGCAGGGAACATTCTACATAGAATGCGAGGAGAGGGAGAAGTCCCAACAGAATGTTATCCTTGTTGCAGTTATGCGGTTTCCTCTTCCTCTTCCTCTTCTTTCTTTCTCTTTTCCTTTTTTCTCCTTGTCTTTTCCTTTCTCACTTCCCTGCATAGGAAGGTGTGTTGTAATCCACTTGGTTCTACCTTACCTTGCTCTTCTCCCCCTCCTGCTACCTTCTCTTGGAATGTTCTTACAGTTGGTGAGTGAAAATTCCAGAGCTGCCTCCAGCTGACTGGAACCTGTTGGTGGTGTAAGGCGTATTAAAGATTCTTCCTCATCTACTCAGTGTTACGTCTTATTAACATATACATAAACCTTAACTTGAATGGGTGCCCATGAAGAGTAGAGTCCCTTTGTGCCTCAGTGACCTGTGTTAGGCCACCGTTTGGGCCTTAAATCAGACTAGTTATATGACAATAGGTGTGATTTTATAAACAGGAATTCAGGCGAATCTTCCTCGGTTGCAGTTGCGGCAGGTGAATTTATATAAATTGGTTCAGCATCAGATGTCAAAGCTAGCACAGGTAGGGTAATTTTGCTGGAATACACATAAAACATCTCAACAATAATTTTTATAAAACGGTAGTCAGGGCTCGAAAGTGCATTTAAGGCCCGCATTGGCGCTCCCTGTTTATTTTTTGGCTCACGAAATTCAAATAAAAGGGGGGAGGTAGAGGGATGACAGCTAGGTTCGCCCTCCACAGCTAAAGTATATGTCAACCAAAATCCGAAATCTCGGATAAAGAACCTAGCCGTAATGATGAGACACTGTCTACATTGGATGTGGCTCATAAAGAAAAAGGTAAGAAAAGGGGCGGCTACTCTGAAACTTTCTTAGCCGGCGCTCGAAACCGAGACGGCATCCGCCGGTTGCGAGGGACGCCGAGTAGGTTTACAAGCTAGGAAGAGCTCTGTAACAAATGGATCCAGTGGACTTCCTTAATCCCTTGTAGGACCCATAGGCTTATTAGAGCCCTAAAAAACATACACCACTGAATTGCAGAAGAGTCGTATGTATACGTAGATTTATATGTACATGCTCATTGTTAGGCATACTATTCATTTTTTGGAGTGGAACTCACAGGGCTGGACCCTGTGACGTCCTGAAGAAGAGCTGAGGGGTACAGCTCGAAACTAGTTGGCTTTCTACTAGGGTCCCGGTTCCATCACACAACCGGTTCACCTTGAGAACCACCCCACTTTTAATATATCTACTAGGAGCACTAATAAAGTTATTTCCGCCCACTAGTAAGATATTTTTAACTCACACCACTCCACCCACTTCCCTTTTCACACTGCACCACACATAGTACTCACTTACAGTGCTCCTACGTAGTTCGCAAGTCGCAGCACACACATAGAGACCCCCCTGCCGCCGCGCATACACACACGCACACACACACACACACACACACATAGAGAACATCCCCCCGCCCCCCCGTGCGCACACACACACACACAGAACCCCCCGGCGCTTACACACACACACATCCCCTACCTTGTCTCAGTGTGTCTTTGAGCTCCCTTGCCCCCGCTCCTCTGGTCTGCGCGCACCACTGGTTTCGAATCCCGCGTCGGCTTCCTGTGGTGCACGCGCACGACAGGTTTCGATTCCGTGCTTGTGATTTATTGTCGCCCACTGATGCAACATCTTTTGGCCCAGGCTCTCACGGTGGCGTGCCCTGAACACTAACCATGTTAGAGATGCTCTAGACCCCGCTGCTCAGGTCTCTTTCTTCCACGGGTGCGGAATCTGTGATCTGTGCTATTAAAAGATCAGGAAGGCTGGTTGATTAATCAAGGTAATTGTTGCCAGTAAGTACAAACTGGAATTGACCATTTTAAAAACAGTATACGGAACTTGTTTTTTAGGTCTCTGGCCTAGCGTACCGCTATGTTATGGTATGTAGTGTTCAGTGTATGCTGTGTTGCGTTACGTTATGTTCAGGCATACGGATTGCTCTCTCCTCGCCACATCTCTGCTCATTTTGATGTAACCGGGCCACGTGCAGTGCACTCTCTGCGCCTTTGGCTTGGCTGGGTCGGTAGGCGGTGTTGGAAGCACACTGCAGCCGGGCCCAGGTACGGTCCTCTCCCCATGGGCCATCTGCTCAGTAATTGTAGCTGGGGTGGGATTCCCCAGGCCGCTCCTGTTACAAGTGCCTGTAACCCTCTCACATTAGGGAACGAGTAATGTAACCAAGTGTGAAGTGCTACTTAGCCGACAGATGGGTTGTTAAAGGGGCCATGCCTCTTACAAGCGGCACTCATGACTCGCCCACCACCTACCGGGTAAGCTATACATCACAAGAATTATTTAGCATGTGGACGCCCGCACAGGTGGGATGTGCAGGGAAAGTGGTATATCCCCCATCAGGCTGTTTTCTTGTCGCACCTGCCAATTTCAGGCAAATATATATATTTTTTTTTTGGGAAAACCTTTATTGAAAAATCAAGGCACACTGCTATTTAGCCTTACATCCCGGAGGCTAGGCAGCATTGTTAGAAGAAGGATGTTTAGTGCACACAGTACATGTTATAAAATGGTGTCAGGTTTAGTTTTTTTTTTTTTCAATAACGACAAACCTATGAGGTAATGAATCTAAAGAAACACCAAAACCAGTGTGAAAAGGCAAGGAATAAGTACGTAAATGCGACGATACCCAACGCAGGAAAGGGCAGGGCCTTAAGCCCACAGGGTGTACCTGAGCAGTACAAATTAGACGACAATGGGGGGAAAGAAAAACAGGATAGAAATGAAATAACAAGCAGGTTGGAAAGAAGGGTTAGGGGGAAAGTCGTATGTCCAATGGGGCAGTGTCGGGAGGTAGGCAGATATCTCCCCTGTATTCGTTCCAGGCCCCCCAGATCATATTCCACTTCTTGGGCTTGCCCCGGGCCACATACACCGTTTTTTCGCAAACCATACACCAATCCATGTTGGTCTTCCACAGTTCCACAGAGGGAGGCGACAGGGCGCCCCACTTCTGAGCGATGTCACGTTTCGCCATCATGTTTCCCAGGGTGACCCATTGGGTTTGCGCGTTATTATAATCCGTGGGGCCCCACACATTCAGCAAACAACACCGGGCCTCCGCCGGCAAATCCACACCAGTCACCTCACGCATCACTGCATGGACACGCCTCCAATAGGAGGCTATGGCGGGGCATTCCCAGATAATGTGCATGAATGTGGCCAGTTCACCACATCCATGCCTACAAAGACCATCCACCGAGTGTCCCATATGAATCAATCGGGGGCCGGTCACATACACTCTATGAAGAATTTTCAATTGGACCAGGCGTAATCTAGCTGAGATTGCCACTTCTTTGGGAGAAGACACCGCATACTGCCAATCCTCATCATCCAGTTCGACTCCATCACGCACCCACTGGTCCCTCACACTCAGCAGAAGATCCGTTCGGACGTTGATCAATTTTTTGTAGACCAATGAAATGGCACTGTCCGGCATATGACCATCCAGCACTCTGTCTTCTAGCGGGGATGACTCAGGGACTTTCTCACCTTCCGGCAGCACCGCCATAAGGGCGTGTCGTAGTTGGGCATATAATTTCAGGCAAATATTGAGGACAAAGATCACAGCCATTGTCTTTCTATTGTAGGGAAGACAGAGCCTGAATCAAGACTTGGTGACAGGAATATACTGTGCAATATTAGATCATTGCCCAAACACCACGCGGAAGTTTGGGAGCTTATCTCATCTACACAACCAGACCTATGTTTTCTTACAGAAACATGGCTAAAGCCCCATACGGTCCCAGCTATCACCTTAGGGATCCCACAGGACTACCATATAGTCAGATTAGATCGCCCAGTTAAAACGGGTGGAGCCATCGCTATTGTGTATAAAAAAGAGATACGGCTATCCATTCTAGAGGAACGGAGTACTCCTGAGCTGGAAATATTAATTTGTAAGATTGAAATCTTACGCACTATGAGTCGGAAAGGGGCACTAGTCTATCGCCCTCCGGGCTCATGTGCCGACTTCTCTACTACATTGCTGGAAGTGCTGGCCAGTCATGTTAACCCAGGAAGTAATTTTTTACTCCTTGGCGATTTTAATGTCCATAGTGAAATCACAAACTGTGCCGAGGCACAATCCCTACTCTCTGACCTGGCGTTATTGGGTCTTACACAGATTAATAGCGGACCAACGCATTTGGGAGGGCATATCCTGGACCTTATCTTTTCGACTACACCATATGCTATTAACTGTTGTCCCCCCATACAAGTGAGCTGGACAGATCACTACATTATGGAATTCCATACTTCTAGGCCAGAAAAACCCCAAAAACTAAAAATGATACTACCCATCACACGAAGACCATGGCATAAGATTAACACGGATATCTTCCAGCAAGGGTTTATTGAGCCAGCTATATGCTCCTCGGATGGAGTAGACAATGCCCTTGCCAATTTCGATCAAGCTATGCAGACAGCAGTGGATAAAGTTGCCCCAATGAAAACTTTTAAAACCCGCCCAGCTCATAAGCAGGAAGTGTGGTTTTCGGAGCATTTACATTCTTTAAAACGGGCAGCAAGGAAATTGGAAAAAGTATGGAGAACATCTCACAAAGAAGATGACAGGAATCTCTATTGGTCGGCCCTTTCCATTTACCATAAAGCTATTCGATTGGCACGCAAGACTCACATTGCGTCCCTCTTATCATCTGCAGGAAATGCCCCTAGAGTGCTGTACCAAGTCCTACAGTCTTTTGTTAAGCCAGCAGCTTGTGAAAGTCCTGAATTGACGTCACAGCAATTATGTGACGAAGTAGCACAGTTTTTCACTAGCAAGATCGATAAGATCTATAATAATATAACCAATGCTAATCTATCGACCACAGTGGAAATGCCACACATCCCAACTAACTCCCCCTCAAGCTTCCTTAGCACCTTCCCCCTAATCTCTTTACATGAGGTAGATGGCTACATTAATCAAATTAAAAGTGGAAGCCCATTGGACATCATTCCTGCAAGAATAATGCCAATTGTTGGAAATATACTGGGCCCAGGCATCCAGAGAATTGTGAACCTCTCACTGATAAATGGTCAGGTGCCTAGAGAATGGAAGAGAGCATCGATTAGACCGATCAGGAAAAACTCTACCATCCCTTGGACAGATCTGTCTAATCTAAGACCGATATCTCTACTCCCTTTCGTGGGAAAATTAGCTGAAAAGCATGTAAATAGGCACCTATCTAATTTTCTGGAGCAGGCCAACTGCTTGGATAACTCCCACTTTGGTTTCAGGCCCAAACATGGCACGGAGACTGCGTTACTATCAGTAACAGATGATCTTCATAGATATCAAGATAGAGGCTTTTCCGTTGTTCTAGTGCTGCTAGATCTGTCAGCAGCGTTCGATACTGTCACTCACAGTATCTTACTCGAACGATCTGCTGACATTGGGCTGAAGAACACGGCTTTAGCATGGCTAAAAAGCTTTCTATCCAACCGGACCCAGACGGTCAGCATGGGTACGTTTCGTTCAGCTGAAATGGAAATTACCAAGGGGGTGCCACAGGGCTCATGTTTGAGCCCTACTCTTTTCAACATCTATGTTGCCCCCCTGGCAAACATCCTGCGAGTGTTTGGTTTCATCCCCGTATCTTACACGGATGATACCCAGCTACTATATCCTTTCAAGCATCTTACGAACGAAATGAAGGTCTCTTTCTCCGATGGCATGAAGGCAGTAGCCAAATGGATGTCATCAAACTGCCTTCAATGCAATGTGGGGAAGACTGAGGTCCTGTTGCTTGGAGAAGTCAAGATCTTATGGACCCCAGATTGGTGGCCGCACGACCTCGGGCCAGTACCTGAACCCAAACTGGTCGTGAAAAACCTGGGGGTGCGCCTGGATCGAGATCTCTCCATGAAACAATATGCCAACTCAGTGGTGGGCACTTGTTTTCATGTGATCGGCCTCCTACGTAAGGGTTTTCCCTTATTACCAGATGTCACAAGAAAAACTTTAGTGCAGGCCCTGATACTTAGTTGATTAGACTATTGTAATGGGCTCCTGCTATCAGCCAACGAGGGAGTCAAAGCTAAACTCCAGGTTGTGCAGAACACAGCAGCAAGGCTGGTTCTAAATGCCCCTCCAAGAACGCCACCTAAACCACTCCTGACTAAACTACACTGGCTCCCCATTCGGAAAAGGGTGATATTTAAAATCTGTTGCCTTATCCACAAGAGTTTAAATGAATTACGGCCATCACATTGGGCAGATAAATTTGTACCATACATTCCGATGTGATCTCTCAGATCTAGTAACCAGCTGCTTTTAACAGTGCCAGCTGGTAAAAAAGTAAGGCAGGGTGGCAGGGCTCTATCCGTAGCTGGTACAACCTTGTGGAATGGATTACCTCTGGCACTCAGGAAATGTACAGAACATCTGAGTTTCAGGAAACAACTTAAGACCTTCTTGTTTCAATCATAAAACATTCCCTTAGGACTTGCAGAAAACGCTCTTTAGGTCACAGGCGCAGAGATACTCCTCTGGGAGTCGATTCCTAGCGCGGTACAAACCTATAAATAAATAAAAAAATAAATAAAGGGCTGCGGCCTTGGGGGCAGGTGGTAATCCAGAGAGCCCGGGGGGAGGGCTACTGTCGGAAGTATACTTTATACTGTTATGCAGCATGTTGCCACATCATTCCTTTCGATCTATCTGCTAGCCATAGTGACACACAGACCGTCTCACTCATTCACAAACACACACACACACACTTTCGTGGCACACAATAGGTGGGCATTACACCAGTACATAAACTCTGTTTTCCAACCCCTACCGGAAGAGGACCTTCATGAACAGTTTTGTTTGTGCATGAGCGCTCCCCGAATCTGTCCGTGTGATCATCAGAGGAGCCCTCGGAAAGACTGTCACTGCTGTCCCAGAGAGACCCACAGCCTGTCACTGACACCGCCGGACGAGCACCAAGCAACTCTGCGAGAGCTGTCATCGGGGAGTGCTCACATTTCAGTCACTGCTGTCACTCAGCGTTCCAACGCGGTAAGTGTCTGTCCGTCACTTTCAGGCTCACTCACTGTTCCAAGTCGTCAAGTCGTCGCCTTGCTGTCACTGAGGTGCAGTAGTACGTGTAAGTCGTTCTGAAACCCCCACTGCTAACAGAGGTGCACCTGTAAGCTCGCGAGTGTAATCAATGTAGTACGACTCTTTGCTGTCACTCTTTCTCACATGCATTAACTGTTCCCTGTCTGCCCGCAATCACTGAAGTTTGTATGTCCATTAAGACTGTCACTCCGGGAGTCCCACCATAGAGCGGTGTTTAAACCTGTCACTATCAGTAGCAATCACTAGAGCGCGGCTGTCACTTCCATCATCTCTCAGATGTAGTCACTACTTCAATCTGTCCCTGCTGCTAACCTGCCAAGTGCAGTCGTCACTGCTGTGAGCCTGTCTCTGTCACTTGTGACACTTGTCCCGTGGTTGTCTTGCTGTGATTGGAGTGTGCTGTGCGCGGTAAATGTGTCACTGTGAAAGCCTTTTTTCAGAACAAGTTTAATTTTTTAATTGGCAAGGAGATTCCCTAGTGGAACTGTTTACTTGCACTCTCTCTCCTGCAGTCACCGCGCCAAGATTGTCTCTGTCGCCAGTCGCTCTGGTGCATGCAAGTCACTGCAGGGAGTTTGTCACTCCCCAGATGAGCTCACTACAGTAAACATGTCTCTGCCCCTCTCAGGTGCAGTCACTGCAGTGCTCGGCATGTGTTGTCGCTCTATCATGTGCAGTCACTACAGCAAGCCTCTCTCTGAGGGACTCTATCTACAAGTGTAGCTGTCACATTCAAGCGTAGCTAAATATAGTGCTTCTCTGCACTGTTAAGTTCCATTCGCCTCAGAGGGTGAGGGTGTGTGTCTACAGCCACGCTCAGGTGTCCTTCCCACAGTAGGCGTGTCTCTTACAACTCTGCCAGGTGCACGCACTACAGTCAAATTGTCTATGCACTCAGTTTATGAGGCGAACTTACTACAATTTACCTGGCTCTTATGTCACTGTTCTAAGTGCATTCATCACAGTGAGCCGGTCTGTTGTCCGTTTGTCAGACGCTTTCACAGTGGCAGCTGTGAACCTGTCTCTTCTGTCCCTGTTGCAGGTGTGCAATCACTGCGGCGAACCATCACACTTTACAGTCGTTCACTAGAACGAGTCTGTCTGTCACTGAGATGCATTTATTGCAAGCATACGTTTTACCACCCGCGAGACAGTATGTGTCTGTGTGCACCAGAGGCGCATACTGCACCAGTGCACCAGTCTCTCCTTTTATTTAAAAGGATTCCCAGCTCGAGGTGCACAACCACACACACACACACACAACCACACACACACACACAACCACACACACAACCACACAAAACCCAACACACACACAGCCACACACACACACAACCACACACACAACCACAACTACACACACAACCACAACTACACACAACCACACACAACCAACCACACACACAACCACAAACACACACAACCACGCACACAACACACACACACACACACAACCACACACACACAACCACACACACAACCACACCGTCAGTGCACACTTTCACCAGGCACAGACACAATCAGTTATCAGTGCACGCTTTCACCGGGCACAAACACCACCAGCCATCAGTACATGCTTTCACGAGGCACACCCACGCCACCAGCTGTCAGTGCACGCTTTCATCAAACACACACCACCAGCCATCAGTGCACGCTTTCACCAGGCACACACACCACCAGCGGTCAGTGCACGTTTCCACCAGGCACACACACCACCAGCCGGCAGTGCACACTTCCACCAGGCACACACACCACCAGCCATCAGTACACAATTTCTACAGGCACACACACCACCAGCCATCAGTGCACGCATCAATTGTTAACGCATCCACAATTAACTATTGTAGCAATCGCAGTATGGCACACTTTACTTTTAAACATATTCACCTAAAGCGCAGCATGCCACCATTGCTACAAAAATAAACACACATTTTTTTGGCCTACAATTTATAGACTTTTGTTGCAGTAGGAGTTGCAATATTTAGCAATGCCAATAGCTCAAGCTCGAGACCTATTGCATTGTAAATGCTTGTCTTTATGAGCCACATCCAATGTAGACAGTGTCTCATCATTACGGCTAGGTTCTTTATCCGAGATTTCGGATTTTGGTTGACATATTTTATGGCTCACCCATTCCTATTGTTTACTACTATTTTGCAGAACATTAAACAATCGCACATACAAACAAATACTCACACACACGTTCACACCCTAATGCCCAATCAGAAGCTCACATAGGACGGAAGTCTGTAGTTTTTCCTTTATCGTGGCTTCTGATCTGGGACGTAAGGGCGCATGACTGACAGGCCCCAAATCACCCTTATCTGACATGCAGCTTTGCCTGAAGCTAGTGCAGCATGACAGATATATAATGTGTCTGTTAAAAGACACAGTGTAACAGCCCACGCCCGACACGTGCGCAGTACAAGCCAGGGGAGCCCTCTTCTGGTGTAAGGTGATAGTGCAGCTTTACATTTAAACAAATGATTGGTGAGATTGTTTCGTTACATGTTAAAATTGTAATAATTTAAGCAATAAGAGAGTAGTGATAGTGGGTCATTGTCACCCTTTGGCCCCTATGGAGAAGACGCCTCTGCTTGGTTGATATTGTTGCTTGCTTTCTCTCCTCCGCCTTCTACTTTAGCCCTGTTGTCTAGTACAGCTTGAGTTTGTGGTATGATAGATGTGGTTACATACATTTTCTGTATGCTCTAGAAACAATTTCTGATACATACATCTCAGTTTCTTTGTCGTATTGAGAGAGTGCTTATGGAGGTTTTCCTACATTGATGTAATATGTATTGTTTGGTTATGTCTGATTATAAAAGGAAATGTAATACATTTTTTGTCACTTGCAAAATGTAGTGTCACATTTATAAAAATTCATACTCACAAGCAGTTTTTCATGTATTTAAATCTCCTCCAGGGGCTGGGAAGTAGTGATATCAAGGTGGAATGATTGGGAACATCCACAAAAGTGCTTGTTTGTGGGTATTCTCAAATTCACAAACTCTTTTCTGACCAATTCCCATACTGTAAACGGTTAGAAATGGACTGTAGTCAGGTGCAGGAGTAAATTCGTTTCCCTGGAAGTAATGGACAGGGAATGCCTATAATTTTTGGTGGTAGAGGAAGGGAAACATATTTTTCTTGTAGAAAACAAAAAGACAACAAACATTGGTTATGGCAATAGACCTAGTTTATGAATGAAAGTGCATTTTGTGTCATTGATGGGTTTAGGCATTCGGTAAGTCATCACACAAGCGCTCTGTCATTCATCTTTTCACTCGTGCATCTATTCATTCATCTATTGACTCATTCTTGCATTCACTATCGGACACAACCATAACACAACACACACACTCAACAACATATGCAAGATAAATTAAAAAAAATACAGGTAAAAAAAATGCTGCAGTCTAAATATGGTTGGCATATGATTCTATTAACAAAACTAAACATAGCAGCACGTGTCTGTATTGTAGAAGTATTATCCACAGTCTATTGTTGTTTTAAAGTTACAGCATGGCTGACACATTTAGGAACAAACTATCGGTCATCTTGGAATGGTAAAACAATGATTTGTTATGGACAGTAGCATTCCATAATGGTCGTTTGGTGTAGAGGAAATGGCTGCCACGAGGGATGCGAAACACTGCAGATTAATTGCCTACTACAGAAATCTGCTAGATTCAGTGTAACAAAATACTAATGGTGGTTGGTACTCGTGGAGTTTCACTCCACGAATTCAGAAAAGTTACATGAAAACTCCACAAGATTCCGCAAAGTTTTGTCAGTGAGTGGAAACGGCACGTTGCACAGATTTGTTGCACCTGGAGCTTGTTTTGCACTGCAAAATCAGCTTGAATAGCCCCACGTGGCGCACCAGAGGAAGCTGCTTTTCGGCTGCTGCTCAATTTTCTACTGGAGCGGCAGCTTTCTCACCGCGAATGGTCACAACTACCTGTGTTGAGAAATCTCCCCTGGTGCACTCATGGCACTCAAAAATGGCACTAGTGGATACCAATTATTGCTCACGCTCGCCAATTTACCAATGACGAACCATGAGTACGAAAAAAATCAGCTGCGTTCCAGTCGGAATGAGGAGTGGGCAAACTCCACAAGCCCCTCTGGCGGAGTGGAATTTATCGCCTACCCCTAAAAAATACTAGGCCCGGGTACAATATAATTTGGGAAGTTTGTGTTATGCTGATTATGTGAAATTCCTGAAATTACACCATTACGCAACGTTGCATATTTACTCTGTCATTTGCAGCAAAATTATAGCACAGGAGTGCAGCAACCACAATGCGAGTGACTGTTTTTCACAGGGCAATTCTTTTAGCATAAAATGTGTCCTTGAGTCAAAAATGTATGTGTGAACACATTTCAAGCTAAATTATAGTGTTAGATGATGGATTTACATTTTGTGTAATAATTCACAATTTTTATGAAATTTTGCGTAGTTACACAAAAGAAATTATGTGACTCTCACACACCCCTACAAAATACCTCCCCACAGGCTTTAGCTCAGTGCTAACCAATGCTTTTCATGATCAGGAGGTCAGGTCTACTTGCTTTGTGATAACTTTTAACTATACACAGATCACACCAAGGATTCTGAGATAACTTTTCTCAGTGAAGCAATAGGGCCTATAGCCTTTACAATGGACTTCACAATACAACCAACACAGGCCTACTAAAACATGCATAACTTGGCAACCATCATGCATAGAGTTATAAAATGACATGTGTACAGAATTACAGCTGGCAGAACAATATACAACCCCTCTCAATTGGGCCTCACAAGAATAATCAGAGTAAAAAACTTCTACTCTCAGGTGTTGTTGGAGTGGGTGACCAGCACCACAACACTTTCCTACTGTGAGATTACATGTAACCAAATACCACTCTACTACCTGTAACATAGTGTTAGACCCGGGACCCCGGCTGGCAAAGGCTCACGCCAAAGTCAGTCAGAGATCACCATGTCTAAGGTCAGGGCAAGGGAGTTACACACCAAGATAACCCTGCTCACCCTCTAGGTAACGTGACGCGAGCAGCAAGGCTAATCTCGGAGGCGATGTGTAAAGCGTTTGCGTGCGCACCCAGGAACAACACCCAAGGCCCACCACAAAGGAAACTCCACACAAGGTTATATAAAAAAATAGCCTTTGTATTATAGCAAAAAAAATTAGATAACACACATGCTTTACAATGTGCCAACAGGCACGGGCAGAATTTACAAGGGATTATGTACAGGACAGGGCCACATGGACCACTGTCAGGGGTAGGCACTTGTTAGAAATAATACTTGTAGGTATAACACTTAGCTCATAAACATATAATGACTGTAGCACTAAAATAGTAAACGTAGCACACAACCAGTAATCACTGGTAAAGGGTAAATACCTCCTACGCAACCCTAAACACTGTAGGAAAATCACGCAGGGAACTAGGACCTTATCATCAGGACCTATAAAAGGAAAACCATCACCTAAGCAGGTCACTTTTAGCAAAGGGAAGGAAACCTAAACAATCACCTAAGCAGGTTACATTTAGCAAAGGTAATAAACATAAAACAATCCTCTAAGCAGGTCACTTTTAGCAAAGGGGATAAAACATAAACAATTGCACATGAGGCATTAAAACATATTCAGAGGTGCAGGTAGAACATTTGCGCAGGAATCAAAATAAGCAAGTAACTCACAATGCGCAGGGTGCACATAGCACAACACTAGAACTGTCCCTCAGGCCAACTGGCCTCGCAAGGGCTGGAATGCCCTGAGTCCAAATGTCAGGGAAGGCTGCGCAGGCAGCCAGAACACAAGCCTAAACGTAGCAACTGTCCACTAAGTGCTGGACAGTTGTAAATACAGATGATGCCAACGTTGGAGCCTCGTGGGCTCAAGAACACAATGGTGAGGGCAACACCGCGTGGGAGCCTCGGGGCTCTAACCACCTATTTGTGCCCCCAAGAGCCTCGCTGGGCTCTAACAAATATAATGTTACTCAAGAGCCTATCTGGGGCTCATAAATCGATATGGCTGGGTGATGAGCCTCTCTCAGGGCTCACAGAACAAGGGTGCCGGCACTCGAGCCTCTCTGGGCTCGCAAAGCAAGGAAATGCCCCCAGAGCCTCTTAGGCTCGTAAATCAATTTAGGGAGGGAGCCTCTCGGGGCTCAAAATACACAAATTGCCCCCAGGAGCCTCAGGGCTCCAATCACAAAGATGCGGGCGTCGTTGGAGTCCCTCACGGAGGACTCAGAACAAATGAATGCACCCAGAGCCTCTCAGGCTCGTAAATCAATTAGGGTGGGAGCCTCGGGGCTCTGCACACAACTGCAGGCGTCGTTGAAGTCCCTCTCGGGGAACTCTAAATGCAGAAATGCCCGCAAGAGCCTCGGGGCTCAGACAATGCCACGGAGCCTCTCTGCGCTCTAAACTGCAAATGCACCGAGAGCCTCAATCGGCTCTACACACTGGAGGGGAGGGGCGGGCACCGGCAATGTGCCCTGACGCCCTCCTCCCCGATTCGACACACCGGGCCCCACTGCGCACTGACCGGCTGTCCTTGGCACTGCTTCTCTATGCTACTCCGGGGCTCTCCTTTCAGTTGGAGCCTCGGTAAGACGCGGCAGGCTGCTTCCCAGTTCTCCGGCCTGGCCCCGTCACGCTGCAATCCGCCTGACTTCCGCTTCGGGCCGCCAATGGCAGCGCGGCCCTGGGGGTATGGAGGCGGGACTTCCGGGTTGCCGTGGGCAGCGCGGCGGCCCGGCAGGGTCTCCTGGGCTGCGCGGTGAAGTCTTTATTCACAATCCCTCGGGGGCAATGCCGGGTGGGCACCGGCTTCTAATTTAAAATATAAAATGAGGTGGGCACTCGCTCGGGCTGCGCAGATAGCGGCAAGGTCCCTGGCGGGGTAGGCACCTGCCAGGGGATTCCAAATTGGCAAAAATGGACAGGCAAATGCCGGGTGGGCACCGGCTGCACAAAAAGCTCTCCCAAGCGCTTAGGGGCCGAATAAAGCGCTCCCAGGTGCTATGAGCAAGGTAAAGCGCTCTCCAGTGCTAGCAGAGAGAGGAAAGCGCTCCCAAGTGCCAGGGGACAGAATCAAGCGCCCACAGCGCCATGGGTCAAAAGCAAAGCTCCAGCAAGGTCTGGGGGCAGGCAGGGGGCAAGGCTGGGCCCAGAGCCAGCTCACTGGGTCTCCAGGCAGGGAGACAATCCAAGTGGCGGTCATCCTGGCCCCAGCAACAGCAGCAGCCCCCTCAGCTAGGATCCAAAAGCAGAACAACTTGTATGGGGACACAGCCCCCTCTTATACTGTAAATTCCTTTGTCTGTAGGTGCAGGGTGGGGGAGAAACCAGTCGTAGCTGGTTTTGGAGCCCCCTTGATAGCTCAACTACCCATTTCATTCACTGGCAGGGCTAGGGTCATCAGTCGCACCACAGGGGGTGGAGCCAGCATTGTGTGGGGAAAGTCCAGCCCCATCAGGGACCAGGTGCACTCCTCCCCAGCCATCAACATGCTAATCTCACACTCACCACCGGGCAGACCCATCCAGCCTTCCTGGAGCCAGGCTCACCAGCCAGCTCCAGCCAATCACACGCCAGGCATATTTTACATTAATATGCCAAGTCCTAGAAGTGGCACTTCCGCACAAGACACACTCATGCCACATACATCATTGCGAAGCATTCATTCTCACGAGTTCACACATACCAAATTCGAGTCTGCACTCCCCACGCATCAGGAACTACCAGGGACACAGACATTCCCCATGCATTCCGATGGGAGAGCAGGCCAGCCTAACTACATGCACGCACTTTACTCTGGGACACAGGGAAAAAGTGCGCAGAGACCAAAATATCACTAACACAGATCACAGATTAAAAAGCAAAAAGATTAGGGGTGAACCTGCCAGAAGGGCCAAGTCCAACACATAGTGTGAGAGAAAATCTACTGATAGAGACCTATTAGCTTTAAGAGATATTTTTCACAATAAATAAGCAAGGCCTACTGCCTTTCCAATACCTTTCATAATAAACAGACCAGACCTATTGTATCTGGCATAACCTATCCATGTGTACCAATAAGGCACATAGGTACTATCATTGGCTCGTCACCTTAAACAACTCAAGCCTACTGTATTGAGGGTGAGCTTTCAGACAAGTCAACCATCAAGCATACAGTCGTAAAATAATAAATATATACAAAATTACATTTGGCAAAGCAAAATACTATCACTCCTAAAACGGCTTAACAAGGATTCTCACAGCATAAATCTTCTATACCTGCAGTTTGTCAGAGGGGGTTAATTGACCCCAAAAGCCTTTCACGCTACGGTAATGTGTGAGATTCTGTACACCCAAATACTTATCTTTAGGCTTTAAAATAGAGTAATAGGGGGCATGGCCAAGATGGCGGCGTAAGTGGATGGACTTCGGAGCTGCCGCCGACTGTCAGGTTCCTGCATCACCGCGCCTACCTAAAACATCAGAAAACTACATCTCCCACGATCCTTGTAGGGGGAAGTATAAGGGTGGTTTTTGCAGGAAACTAGTTGCACGTAATTTTGAGTCCTTTGTTTGTGTTTCCCGTGTTGCTGGGAGAAGACCGGCTTTCCTCGAGCTGCTGCCGCGTTGGGAAGTAAGAGCGCTGATCAAGCTCCTTTCAGCGTTAAGGTACTGTTGCTATGGATTCCGCTGGGAGCCCTGGTCTCGGGCGCCTGCCGGCATTATAGAATTAGACGCCTTTGTTTTCGTTCCAAAGTAACGCACCATCGGGCGCGTGTCAATTTCAAGACCCGGCTCCTCTGTTTTTCTGTTTCCCGGAGCTTCGCGGCGGCTGCTGCAAGTTACCGCGGAAAGCTTTAGTTGATTTGAATATCTTTGTCCTGCATTATCCGGAGTAGAGTGGTAGTCATACTACCTACTGCCGGCTAGAGTAATCTTCGTGTTCTGCATTGTCCGGAGTAGAGTGGTAGTCATACTACCTACTGCCGGCTAGAGTGTTTGTTTATCGGATAATATTCAAATAGCGGAACGTGGTGGCGGTCGCAACCACACGTTGCCGTTATATGGTTTAAAGGCTTTTTGTTTTGCTGAAGTGTACACCAACATATTACCTCGCATTTGGCTAAAGGATATTCTAAGTGCTTTTAAGGGACAGAGCATTGCTTGATTGAGTGACAACGTGTGGTATTATACTACAAACTCTTTTAAGATTTATCCGAACTATAGACTTGTGAATAGCTCAAAGAATAATTTAGAGGAACAAGTTCTATACCGGGGGGGGATCGTATACTAAGGTTCATCTCCACATAATATGGTGTGTATTCACAAAGGGTTTATAGTTTCTAGTTCATACACCTGTGCAGTAAATGTTGTGATAACTATTATGTTTCCTTTCAGGAAGCTGGACTGTTAATCATTTAAACTTGCTGGAGGAATGTGTACAGCCCCTCAAGGTATTCAGTGGTCTATAGAGTACAATTGAGAGTAGCCTTACAATTGGCTGGTGTTATAAAACTTCTATTCTGTCGTTTCAGATCCCTTGTCCCTGCTGACCTATACCCGTCCCCGGTCTCTTTTCATTATTTATCCCTCGCCTGATGGTTCGAACCCCCTGTGTACACATTCAGGGTGTTGGTAACATCAGGAGGTGGACCCCTTTGTTCATCGATCGGATCCTGTGGAGCAGGCCCTGACACCGACGGCCTATTTCAGCACCGGCTTTCGGGCCGTTCCAGCACCAGTCGGCCTAAGCACATGTGGCAGACTTGACGGGGACCCAGGAGGCCGATTTTCGGCCCTGAGTGGGCTGCTGAGGTGACGTTTACTGCCGGTGGCCTGTGGTGGTCTGGCATGGCGGCCTCGCAAGTAGAGGGAGGCCCGGTCACCAAGACCGACGGCGAGACACCCGAGAACTGAGGCAGTGGGCCAGCAGACTAGAGTACAGCGGCGTGGTCACCGAGGAGCAGGTGTTGGCAGTGGCGGTCCGGAGGACTGGGTTCTGGCATTCCCCTGCAGCGGATGTCTGAGGTGGGGCGGGGGCACTGGCCCGGGCCGCCATCTTGCATTGAGGGCAGCACACCCGGCCTGGAGGCTTTGAACGAGGGACGTGCCGGAGCCCCAGGGAACCAGAGGGCAGTCCTGCAGCAGCACAGTGGGAGCTGACCTGCTCGGCCGCCCTGAGTGCGAGAGGTGTGACGGAGGAGGGGGCCTGAGACACCGGCAAGGAGTGAGGTGGCAGGGATGAGTGGCATACCTGGAGCTTTTGCCTGGCCTGCCTGCCGCCGGAGATAGCTAGAAACGACGCGGGAGGCCCACAGCCTGCCGGTGATCGGAGCTGAGGCTTCCCCCACAGAGGTAGGAGGGCGGCGGCGGCTGGCGACATGGGAGCTTGGAGTGAGACGCTTCGGCCAGGCGGAGGTGAGAAGCAGCGGGAGGCTGCCATTTTGGGGCACCGCGCACCTCTGAGCGCGGGCCCGGAGATCGCTACTGCGGCAGGGGTGAGGGCCCCCTCCAGGGAGCTGAGAGCAGAGAACCGGCGTTGCTGAAGTGCTAGTGAAGGCCCCGGAGAGCAGCAGTGACATTTCACGGCGGCCCTGACCCACCAAATCAGAGCGGTGCGATAAGAGAGGCGCTGCAGGAGTGTGGGGCCTCCACTCCAGTCTGTGAGAGGGCAGAGCTGACTGGGGAAGGGGTCGGACAGCTGGAGACATACTGTATTAGCTTGGGCAGGAGGGATCGGCCGGGCGCCCCCCCGGACCTGGGGGCGGGACACGGGACCTGAGAGGTCGTGCTGTGTTCCCGGCTGAGGCGAAGAGAGGTCGGCCCTCGAGTGTGATCGGCAGTGTCCCTGCCGTGTAGCATCGCTGGACCGCAGTAGGCTCCACACCGGAGGACGACAGGTTCTACACAACACATAAGAGTCTCAGCAGGCTCGTGGGGCGCTAAGGAAGGGTCCTCTGGACATAGCGAGCCGTAGCAATGTATAACATTTCGGACTGACCCGGGGAGCGGAGCTGCTTGGTGTGACTCGCTGAGGAGGTAAGGAGCCTGGGTGCAGCGGTTCCACATTGGGACATTCAGCTGGTGTTGAGGTGGCCTGCCAAGGGGAGAGTGTACCAGACTTCACCATGGCCTGAAGGGGTGGGCAAGCACTTCAGTTTCGCTCGCACGTGACGGACTTATCAGTGAGCCGGCGAGTGCCTGACGGTCTCGTTTTGGTCCACCAGCAGTCAAGCGGGTTCACTAGGCCTGTTGGGGCCGAACGGATTGGAAACGGCCCCGGTCTGGGAGACGCAGTGGTGCCTGGAGCGGGCAATGTCCACCACCAGAGAATGTAGAGACAAGATGGTGAAGGATCTATTTGCCAAGGTCCAGGTGAGCCAGCAACTTAGAGCCATGGCTCTGGTCTCCTCTGAGCAGGGAGCGGGATCTGAGCCCCTCACTAAAGCCTTTCTGGAGTCGCTGTTTACATCATTACGAGAGGATATCCACACCTTAAAGAAGGAGTTTGCAGGGGAAATTAGGGAGGTTCGTAGGCATGTGGATGGAATCGGTGAGCGGGTGGCCGAGCTTCTTCACAAGAGCGATGGAAAGGACACAGAAATAGCGGCTTTGCAACAAGAACTTCTCAGGATACATGACCAACAGGTGGTCCTTCAGACTCACCTTGAGGATCTAGACTACCGCTCCCGACGACATAATGTTAGTGTTTGGAATGTGAAGCTGACCGATGAGACGAAGGTCCTATTTCGCTTCACGAGGGAACTCTTCAATCACATTTTGGGACGGCCACTGGAGTTGGAGCTTCGCCTTGACAGAGCACATAGGGTGGGGCCACTGCGAGCCTCCCCAGTGCCACCACCATACATCCTGGTCTGTGTACAAGACTATCGTACTAAAGAAGAGATCTCCAGAAAGCCAGGCAAATGCACCCATTGTCCTTCCAGGGCCAGTCGCCAGTCCTATTTCAAGACTTGTCGGATCTCACGTTGCAAAAACGCAGAACTTTCAAACCTGTCACGACCCACCTGCAACAGCGTGACATTTCCTATAGCTGGGGCCACCCATTACGTTTGGTGTTTAAACTGGACAATAAGCTCTATCAGCTGCAATCAGTGTCGGAAGCCTGCCGTCTGCTGGGCATTGATCTACCTGCCGAGGAGGGGGAGGGGACGAACCAGGCAGCTGCTGAGGACGATTCCAGGCCCCAGTGGCGACAGCAGGGCAGACAGCGACGAGTGAAGAAACCTCCAGCGGTGGCGATTGTGGAAGGCCAGCGGTCCGCAGTGGAGGCGGTCGCATTGGACAGGAACCCTTCCCCGACTGGCTGATTTCCAGGTCTCTCTATGGCCGTCTGTTTGCTTAACATGTTTATTAGGTCATTGGCGGGAGGGGGACCGTTGGGAGTCAGATGGATTAACCCTACTCACTATTCTACCAATCGTCTTGGGATGATGGACACTATGACTATGCTTACCTTGTTTTGTTTGGAGTTTTCTTTGGGGTGGGGTAAATGGGGGGAGGGATCTGTTGTTCCAAGTCCACCGAGCGTCCGTGGTTGCAATAGGTGCCCCTAGCGTAAGTCACCTATGAAAGCGAGACATTAATGGCCGAAACCATTCCCCTGGGGGTGTGTCTATTTCACCTTTTCTGATCCTAACCGACTAAATGCGAGATGCAGAGCTTAAAATCCTTACATTAAATGTGAGGGGGTTGAATAACCCAGTAAAGCGCCAGGCAGTCCTCTCACTCCTAGAGCATTCCCCGGAGGATATTTGCCTCCTGCAAGAGACACACCTGTTGCAGAAAGATTGCCATTGCCTCGGGTCCCAGAAATTCCCATTACAGTTCTTCTCTTCCAATGCCACGAAAACCACAGGAGTCGCAGTTTTGGTGGCCCAGAGATTCAAGGGTAAGGTGCTGCACAAAGGGGCGGAGATTAAGGGAAGGTTGCTGAAATATAGGTTTTCCCTGGGCGCCTCCACATTCACTATTGGATCCCTTTATGGCCCCAATGAAGGCCAGGAGTGTTTTTTTCATTTAGCCATCACTGAAGATTCCAATACTGCTGACTGCCATATCTTGCTGGGGGGAGATATTAATCTAGTTTTTGATAACACCTTAGACAGGTCATGTCAATGCACTTCCCAATCAGGTACTCTCACCTCTGAAGGGCTGTCCCATCTGAGTGAGTTGGGCTTAGTGGACTTGTGGCGCTGCTTTCACCCCTGAAGCCGGGAATACTCCTACTATTCTAATGCACACAAAACATATGCCCGCATAGATTATATACTGGATTCAACTTCCCTACAGGTGCTCGTGACCGCTGTAGACATTGGGACCACCTCTCTATCAGATCACACACCGGTGGCAGTTGTCCTCTCCCTTCCTCCAACCCCGCGCACAACACGATGCTGGCGCCTCGGGAAACATTACTACACTGCAAGGAGGTGGTTGCGTGGATACAACGAGTCATTACTGACTACCTCTCACATAATAGTAATGCGTATACCACACTTATAGCAATCTCGTGGCAGACAATGTTGAGCGCACGCGTAAGCGGGATGAACTCACTCAGCAGACTTGGAGCTGGAGCAAATGCACCAAAGGACGGGGGCTCCCCGAATTTGGAGGCAGCTTAAGGCAGTCCGGCAACAGCTGGCGGCTATAGATCAGGATCGAGCGAAATTTGCAGCGCTGAGACTGAAACATGCATACTACATGGGTGGAGATCGGTGCGGGCCCCTCCTAGCTCACAAGCTGCGCGAAGCTAGGCAATGCCAGAATGTGCAGGAGATTCTACGGCAGGACGGTAGGCGCGTCACAGAAGACGCTGATATCACCTGTGCCTTTAGCGAATTTGATGCCGAACTCTATGCCAGAGCCCCACCAGGGGCCTTTGCGGGAGAGGCCTTCCTGGATTCCATTTCACTTCCAGCTCTCACGAAGGATGAGGCAGACCACCTGGAACGTGACATTCGGCCGGAGGAGGTCATTGCAGCTATCTCCCGCTTCAAGTTGGTGAAGACGCCAGGGCGGATGGCTTCCCTGCGAGCTTTATAAGATGTTCTGTGCACAGGTGGCCCCCCTTTCTTACGAGTCTTTTTAATTCCTTTTCAGAACCAGGGATGATCTCAAGGGACCTCTTGGAGGCTACTATCATGGTCATTCCTAAGCCAAGGAAGGATCGTTTGCAATGCGGGCCATACCGTCCTATTTCTCTCCTTAATGTTGATCTTAAACTGTACACGGGAATCCTAGCTGCCCCGCTTGCACCTCATATGGGTGACCTAATCGACCCAGATCAGGCGGGCTTTATCCCGGAGAGCCAAACTTCTGACAATACCAAGAGGGCCCTGCATCTGGTGGGAAAAGCTACGTGTACACAGGGGGAATGCATGATGCTGGCTATCGATGCTGAGAAAGCGTTTGATCGGGTCCACTGGCCCTACTTAGAAAGAGTTCTGGAGAAGGGGGGGTTGGGAGAAAAGTTCTGTACTTAAGTTTTGAACTGCTACAAATTCCCAACTGCGGCGGTCCGGGTTAATGGCTGCACTTCCCCTCGGTTCGCTATTGAACGAGGCACGAGGCAGGGGTGTCCACTGTCGCCCCTGCTCTTTGCCCACTACATGGCGCCGTTGGCACAAAGGTTGAGGCTTACCCCAAGGGTACAGAGAATCAAGTTTGGAGGCTACGTTCATGCAATTATTCTTTATGCAGACGATGTCCTACTTACATTGTCTCATCCGAGAGAGTCGTTGCCTGCTTGCCTCGAAGACGTAGAACCTTTTGCCCAGGTGGCTGGCTTCAAGGTCAATATGAGTAAGTCGATGGCACTTGACATGTCTTTGGAGAAACCTACTAGAGAGTTTCTGCAGGGCTTGTTTCCCTTTCAATGGGCGACAGATGCGATCCCATATTTGGGGATCCAGCTGGCCCCCTCGCTTCCGGCCACCGTTAGCATTAATTATTCCTTGCTGCAACAGAAAATTAGGCAGGAGCTTGGGAGGTGGAAGCACTATCCTTTGTCCTGGCTTGGTAAAGTGGTGGCAGTAAAGATGACAATCCTGCCCCAGATCTTATATCTGTTTCGCACCATTCCTCTGTGCTCACCAGTGGGTTGGATCCAACAAACACAGTCGGAGCTGGCTCAGTTTATTTGGAACGGTAGGAAGCCGCGCCTAAATTTGCATTTGGCAACACTTCCCCCTGAGTGCGGGGGACTTGGCTTCCCAGATCTGTTACTCTACTTTCAAGCGGCCCAGCTGCACCTTCTTGTGGAGTGGAGTAGATGGGAGTCTGGAAAGCATTGGCTCTTTCAGGATCAAGCGGTAGCTGGTCGCCCACTCCAGGAAATTCCCTTCCTCCGTAAGCAACACAGACCACCCAATTTGTATGCCTAGTATATCACCAGGGTCACCACAGAAGTTTGGGACCACACAAATGTTAAATACGAGCTCACTACCTTCCCGTCCCCACTTGCCCCCTTAATGGATAATCCTGACTTCATACCAGGTATGGATTCAGTGGCCTAGGCGAGATGGAGGCCGGCCGGGTGCAGGTACCTTTTCCACTTGTACGCAGTGGAAGGTGTCATGTCTTTTCCCCTTTTCCGTCAAGAGTATGGGTTGCCAGAGTTAGAGAGGCTTCGCTACCTACAAGCGCGACACTGAGCGCTTAGCGAGCAGGTACGTCCTATGGCTGACAGGGGGCTGCTACCATACGAAAACTGGCTAATCACGCGCAAATGTGACAAAAAACTCATCTTGGATTTGTTTAGGATGTTGCAAACTAAATACACTCATATTTACAGCTCGGGAAAGGCGCGCTGGGAAAGGGAACTGGGGGGGTCACTCAGCCATAAGGAATGGGAGGGCATATTTTATAGAGCCAGGCACTCTGCATACCATATGGGACTTACAGATACAATCACCAAGGTTGCTATATATTGGTACTATACTCCTGAGCGGCTGCACGCGATGGATCACTCTAGAGAGGTGACGTGTTGGCGGGGCTGTGGTCAAGTAGGCACACTTGTACATTTGCTTTGGGACTGTGTTCATCTTCAGGAGTATTGGAAGCAAATTTTGGATGAGGTGGACGTGCATTTTGACACAGAGATCCCACGATTTCCCTTGTACGTATTGTTAGGGCTACCAAACCCAGTAACATATCCACTGTGCTCCCGCAGGGGTCGCATGATTGCGATTGCGCTAGGTTCCGCCATGCAGAATATCATTACCCACTGGTGCACTGCACACATCCCTATATTCCAGGGCTGGCTCCACCGTTTGTGGTTTGTGTTGGGTATGGAGAAACTTTCATTGACTCTGGCAGGGGAGGGAGCTAAATATGCAGAGCTGTGGCAACCCTTTCTGTCTCTGTTGGCCTTGGAGTTTCAGGAGGTCACCTGTCCTCGCTATTTGCGCTTATTGCGCCTCTCTGATGTGGAACGCCCGGCGACAGGCTAGTAGAGGTGCGCTTTTGGACAAGTTGAATGGTGGACTTGGAACGTGGGGGGAGGGTGGGGAGGGGTGATCTAGGGTGGGAGGTTGGGCCTTTGTTTGACTGTATTTTCTCTTTCAATCAATGTTGATCGTCTGCACATACCTAGCGCTCTTCAGCGAGCCTCATCCCGCAGCTTGGAATGGTCTTGCCTGTTCCTTTTGAGCTTTGGATTCCGCTATGCAAGGGGTGATGGGGGCGATATTGACAAATGCTTCTTGTGTACGTGCCTTGATCTTTCAATAAAAAGATTTAATATTAAAATAGAGTAATTACAATCCAACCTTAAGTGCCTATTGACTTTAATGTTTTATTCTCACAGTAAATACATCAGGACTACTGCCTTTTTCATAACAAACAAATCGGGCCCCTATTTATCCATTATCATTAGCTTACCACCTTAACCAACTCAGCCCTGCAGTGTTAAGTTGAGCTTTACCACAAACCAAAAAAATGCAATACAAGCAGTCTTTGCATTGGAAGTACACAACTTCGACCTAATCAGATCATCTAATTAAGACAACCAATGTGTGGGTGGCGCCCAAGCTCCTCTATGAGTAGGACTCTGGAAGCTCTTTTGTTATCACTTAGCAGAGTGACAGGTGTGCATGTCCATTAGTGCAGCCCTGGACATCCCACGCTGTGCTTCAGAGTGCAGCTGTGTGTTTCCGAGCACAGTTAATGATGGAAGGGAATCTCTGCTCCAGCCAGGGAAAAACAGACACTGTAATTTGCTTATCTGATGCCACGTGCCTTCACCAAAAGTCCAAGCTCCATCGCTTTGCAAGCTTGATGCTTTCTTTATACCTGTTAGTGAGCCTGTTCTGGGCAGACATACTGCTGCTGACTCATGCAGCTGGATAAACAAAATATTATACCAGCTTGCACGGGGAAGCAATTTTCAGCCAAAGCACACTTCTACCCAATCAGACATGTACAATTATGAACACTTAAAGCTCTTCACGTGCACGTCTGAGCAGTACTTCTGGAAGCCTGTGACTGTCAAAGGTATTTAGAAGAACTTGTGCAAAACGTTGGGAGTTTCTAAAAATTGCAGATCTGCATCCGTGCAAAGTAGTAAACATGTATGTGCGGATTGTTTTACGGAATTGGGCCCTAGTGCACCGGATGCGCTCAGCAGTTGCCCGTGCAGTTGACTTTGTAAGGAAGAATCCGATGTGGAGTTGCTTGTGTTCCGGTTCAGAGGGGACGTGGCCTGACATGCCAGATTACACTGTTATTATTGGAGCAGATCTGTGATTGTGTGAATGTGAATCCCCCACAGTGGGCAAAAACAGTAACGGAAATGCACCCAGCTCTCCACCCTTCACGGCAGGGGCTGCTTTAACGTTACACTAGGCTCTGTAAAATCGAAGATTCCTGTTTGACACTTTTAGTTTTGCTGTTGTCTCCAGTTTTGACAGGTTTATTTGTCTAGCTGTAGTTTAAGAACGTACATTTTTAAAGCGATGCATCCATCTAGTTGGACAGTATTGTCCATTATGTGTAATGACTATTTTGTTATGCTGTATCTGAAGCCAAACTTTGCACCACCTCGTCTTAGTGCTGTTTGGCTGCTTCATCTCACCCACCACCAGAGTCAGGGAAACTGAGGGAGTGTTTACTCACCTTTGCATGTCACAGTATCCTGTGTCATGGGCCAGGACAGAGGCCCAGAAGAGCATCTCTGATACCGTCAAGTTGCAAGCCCAAGATCTGGAGAGAAAACCTTGCACACCTTTATCACTCTTCAAGTTAACTCTGGATGTTTCATAAAGGTTGGCACACCTTCTGCAAGGGTCAGGTCGATTCGAGAGAGAAAGTGAAGATAAGTTCTAATTTATAATTGGAGATGTAAGTTAGGTGCCTAGGCCCCAGCTCCCCACTTTCCTGGGACTGGTCCGCCAAGTCTACAGCCCTATTAGACATGGCCTCGCATGCCACAGCGGCCCTCTGCTCTACTGCCGCGCCTTGGTGCCGTTGCCGCTCTCCACGCCTCTCTGCCTTCTTCTCTCTTTCTCTCATACTCCTTTTCCTCTTTTTCTCACTATTTGCGTTATCTTTGTGCCACTTTCTCTCACCCCTTGCCTTCCCTTTCTGCCTGTCTCTCTCATTCTTTGCTTTTGCTTTGTGCCTGTCTCTTTCACACTTTGCCTTTGCTTTGTGACTCTTTCTCTCACTCATTTCCATTACTTGTACTTCTTTTTCTCTAGCTTTCCCTTTTCTTTCGGCCTCTTTTCTCACTTGTTTCCATCACTTGAGCATTTTTTCTCCCAAGCTCTGCTTTTGCTTTGTGCCTCTGCTCGTTGTGCCTCTTTACTTTGTGCCTCTCTCTTTTTCGTGCCTCCATCTTTCCACAGGCCCCCCAATGCCTCCTCCAGTGCTTTTCCTCTTCCCACCTCCCCCTGCTCTTTACCTGCTCTCCGGCATCTACCTCCCAAGCATTCTTACTGCATCTTCTTTTTCCAACATTCCCTTGGCCCAACCCACCGCCCCTGCCCTTCTAACTCCACCAAGGATCTACTAAATGGAGGCTGCTGTGCGACTGTTCAGCAGGAGTGCCAAAGGCAAACCAATCTATGCCACTCTGCACTTAAACCACGCCCAGCACCACGACCCCTGGTCAGATAACCCTGGTCAGATAACTCACTGTTGGTAATCTGTAGTGACCCTCCACAGGCTCAACCATGGACACCTCTTCACCCACTGCTGCTGCTGCGCCACACCTTACAGCAAGGTAGGACCTTTCCCTTGCTCCCACTGTCACTTCACCTGCAGCAACTCCTCACGACATACTCCCCTCACTCAGACTCACACGCCACCATTTCACAACCTCACGTCATCCAACACAACTCCTGAATTCAGCATACTCTTGTGAGAAGTTGGCCTGATATGCAGTGCTCACTATTCTAGTGATCACTATGTATCAGTCCAAACAACCCTTATGGTGGTTGGTTGTAAGTCAACCTTATAGACCAGCTATCCTAGTAGCGAGGATACGAGCAGTCTTCGGGCTAAACTCTAGAGGGCGTGTTAAGCAAGCTGTTATACCATCACATATACCCCTTGAACACCAAGTGAAAGGACACCACACAAGTGTTATGAAAATAAACAGTGTATTTATTAAAATCACAACAGCCCTGTACTCTTTACTAGCAGGTAAGTACTGGACTAATAGGCTTTGGAATCGCTAGGACTACGTTACTGAACCTTCAGAGTACTAGTAGGAGGCCTAGGGGACTCGGGTGCAGAGTGTGCACTCTCACGCGGGATGCGGGACAAAGTCTATGGGAGCTAGTAAGGGCAAAGTTAGTGTTCTCGGGCGAACCCGATAAGGTAGATCGAAAACGACAGTGGATCCTGACCCTTGGATAGTGAGGCTATGCTGGGGCATCGAAATGCCGAAGTTACCTAGCCCAGGGGCTGCACCTGCATAGGTCTGAAAAGACGTCGGGAATCCTCGTTGACGAACCAGGAGCCTGAAGAAAGAAGTTGCTGGCAGGCGACCAGTGAAGATAGTTCGAAGTGATCCAAGCCTGGATCGAAGATGGATGACACCTGAAAGCAGAGGGGACCAAGTTCGTGACTACTAGCCAGTAGTCAGATGGCACCAGGAGGGCACCGGATGGTAGTCACCTCGACTAAGTGAGTGGGCGACGCTGGGCTCTGCAGTCTCACGGACCAGGAGGTGTTGTCGGTGACCAGGATGGAGGTGCGAGCTGTCCCACGATGGATGATGCTGTCGACGTCGCTGGACCCAGGATTGGGGCAACAAGTCTTGGCAAATTCAAGCCCACGCGGTGGACCTAAAATGGCATCTGGAGTGGACCAGGAGGGTCCGGGGTGCTCCTCTTTTGGAAGGGAGCAAGGGCCAGTCTGGAGCAACCAGACCAGCAGCGGTGATGTCATCGGGCGTCGTTAGGAAGGCCACAAGCCAGCGGGCTAGTAGCCAAACAACGCGGTGAGCAGCAAAAAGCAGAAGGGCCCCACGCAGATCTCGTGGATGCTGAGAGGCTGGACTTCGGTGCTGGAGCTGCTCAGGGTCGGGGCTTCTCGGACCCCAAAGCACTCACCAGAGGATCCCTCGGCGGTCGTGCTGGATAGAAGTCGTGCAGTTCTGATGATGGCCGGTCCCTCGAGGTCTCGTCGCACCTACGGTTCTCAGCTTAGCTGTAGAGGTAGGTAGAGGTCAGAGGTGCCAGGGAAGCTGGGTCTCGTCGTGCTGGTCGGTCGGATTCCTGAGGAAGGACGTGCAGCAAACCGCGGAGTTCTTAGATGGTGCTTGCGGATGCAGGGTGACTACTCCTTAGCCACAAGGGAGAAATCTTGAGAAGAAGTCGAGAGTTCCTTTCGTAGAAAGTAGTTTCTTGATTCAAAGATGATCTAATTTGGAAGGGTCCCCGCTCCTGCCTTTATCCTAAAGAAAGGGGTGGGTACGCGACTAGGTCCTGCCCTAGGGGTGGGACCAGGAAGGGGGGTGGTTACACCCCTCTCCCATGCCGGACTTTCCCCAGGCCAGGGGCTGGTGTGCCCCTGGAACTGGTTCTAGCCGGCAGATGCGTAGTGAGCACCGGGGTGCCACTCTGCAGTCACCTTCCTGTAAAGCCCTGCCTACCCAGGATACACAAAACCCTGTCTGGGATGGTGCTAGCACCGCCCCTGACAGGAAACCCTTTGTCCAAGCTCTCCTCGCTGGAAGGACTCCCAGCAGCAGGAGGTCAGACTCGTGTCTGTGGTGGCAGCATCCATTTTGTGGAGCTGAGGCTTGAGTTAACTTTAACCGGGGTTCACAGTTACATACATGTCGTGTCCCTCTAGAAGGGTGGAATGCTAACCCCGTCGCCAGAATTGGCGAGGGGTTAGTATTCCAATTCGTATGACACCTTACTCGACATGTTTTGATAAAGCGATACCAGAGATAGCATTTAACCGCGAGGATTATAATGCACTTAAGAGTATATGGTATGCGTTATCATGGAACAGCTATTAGGACTTGGTTCCGCAAGCTGAAAACGGGCTCAGCTCATGCCAGAGCACCATTTCACACGATTCCAAGCACTCTGCCTTCAGGATTGTCAAGGCCTGCCATAGGAGTGACTGATAGGAATCTGTGTGTCCATTTTTAGGGTTAGATATAGGTATACTATATCTAAAGCAAAGGGTGATTACACCACCTTGCCCCAGCTGTCGTGCAGCCAGTTGTGTCAGATTTAGATGGCCATCCAGGGGTGGCATAATACATGCTTCAGCCCCTGGTAGGCCCTGGGTACACCTATGCCCTGAGTTACAGGGTCTGATAAGGTGGCCCAGTACCAATTGGATAATGCACCTAAGGTACACATGTCAATTTAGTGAGAGAACAGCTAGGCTGTGGGTCTGATTAGCAGGCCCACAGCCAGAGAAAGTCGTAAACCAGTGAAACAAAAGCAAAAAATCTGGGTGATCATAGGATTGCAGACCCTACTCTCCTACATGACCCCCCCCCCAAACTTTGGGACAATAAACTAACCTTGACCAGGTGAGTCTTCTTGCTCTAAGTGGAAATACCTGGAGAGCCCAAGCAGTTTGGGGTTTTCACCCTTTATCTGATTTAGCCACAAGAGGGGCTTATGGTCGGTCTGAATCTTGAAATGAGTGCCAAACAAGTATGGCCTCAGTTTCTTCAGGGCCCAAACCACAGCAAAGGCCTCCCTCTCAATAGCTGACCAATTGTTCTCTCTGGGGGTTAGCCTTCTGCTTATAAAAGCAATGGGCTGGTCATTACCATCAAAATTCAGTTGAGATAGAACAGCTCCCACACCCAACTCAGAAGCATCTGTTTGGACAACGAATGGTTTGGAGTAGTCTAGACTCTTGAGGATAGGTGCTGTGCACATGGCCTGCTTTAGGTCATCGAATGCTTTTTGACAGCCTGCTGTCCACTGAACTTTCTTTGGCATTTTCTTACTTGTCAGTTCATTAAGTGGAGTCACAATTGATCCATAATTCCTGACAAACTTTCTGTAGTAACCAGTCAGGCCCAAGAAAGCTCGAACCTGAGTCTGGGTGGTTGGAGGAGCCCAGTCCCTGATTGACTGTATTTTGCTCTCCAGTGGCTGAACCTGGCCTCCACCTACCAGGTGGCCCAAGTATACAACCTGTGTCTGCCCTATCTGGCACTTTGTGGCCTTGATAGTGAGACCTGCTGCTTGCAGTGCCTCTAACACTTTCCTCAGGTGGACCAGGCGATCCTCCCAGGTGGAGCTAAAGACAGCAATATCATCAAGATATGCTGCACAGAAGTCATCCAGCCCAGTGAGAACATGATTCACCAACCTTTTGAAGGTGGCAGGTGCATTTTTCAAACCAAAGGGCATTACCACAAATTGATAATGCCCACCAGGGGTAGAAAATGCTGTCTTGGGCTTGGCATCCTCAGCTAACCTGATTTGCCAATACCCAGCTGTCAGGTCAAATGTACTTAAGTAGTTGGCAGAAGCCAATCTATCTATAAGTTCATCTGCCCTTGGTATTGGGTGGGCATCAGTCTTAGTGACTGCATTGAGACCTCTGTAGTCTACGCAAAACCTTATCTCTTTCTTACCACCCTGGGTGTGAGGCTTTGGCACTAGAACTACTGGACTAGCCCAAGGGCTATCTGAGGGTTCAATGACTCCCAACTCCAACATTTTCTGCACTTCTGTTTTGATGCAGTCTCTAACATGATCAGGCTACCTGTAGATTTTACTCTTGACTGGCAAGCTGTCACCAGTGTCAACCTCATGGGTACACCAATTGGTCTGACTGGGTGTTAGAGAGAACATATGCCTGAAGGATTGAAGAACTTGTTTGCAATCCTTCTGTTGATGTTCAGAGAGGCTGCCACAAAAGACAACACCATCTACTGATCCATCATCAGGATTCTGAGTGAGCAGGTCTGGGAGAGTGTCACTCTCTTCCTCCTGTCCCTCATCTATGGCCATGAGCAAGCTCATGTCCTTCCTGTCGACATATGCTTTGAGCCTGTTAACATGGAGCACCCTGTGGGGGCTCCTGGGAGTTCCAAGGTCCACCAGGTAGGGGACCTCTCCCTTTTGCTCAAGGATTGTGTGGGACCCAGACCATTTGTCTTTGAGTGCTGCTGGGGCCACTGGCTCCAGCACCCACACCTTCTGTCCAGGCTGGTATACAGTCAGGACAGCCTTTTGGTCATGCCAAGCTTTTTGAAGTTCTTGGCTAGCCTCAAGGTTTTTGGATGCCTTTTCCATGTACTCAGCCATCCTGGAGCGGAGACCAAGTACATAGTCCACTATGTTGGTTGCAGGCTTTTTGAGAGGTCTCTCCCATCCTTCCTTCACCAAACACAGAGGTCCTCTTACAGGATGTCCATACAAAAGTTCAAAAGGGCTGTAGATAAACCCCCTTCTGTGGGACTTCTCTATAAGCAAATAAAAGGCAGGGTATCAGGACATCCCATCTACGCCTGAGCTTTTCAGGTAGTCCATGAATCATCCCTTTGAGGGTCCTGTTGAACCTTTCAACAAGCCCATTGCATTGTGGATGATAGGGTGTAGTGAACTTGTAGTTGACACCACATTCCTTCCACATAGCAGTTAAGTAGCTTGACATGAAGTTTGCACCTCTGTCAGAGACAACCTCCTTAGGGAAGCCCACTCTGGAGAACACTCCAACTAGGGCTCTTGCCACAACAGGTGCTGTAGTGGTCCTAAGGGGAATAGCTTCAGGATACCTGGTGGCATGATCCACTACCACCAGTATAAACTTGTGCCCTGATGCTGTCTGGGGTTCCATTGGACCAATCCCCACTCTTTCAAAGGGCACCCCCACCACAGGCATTGGTATAAGGGGGGCCTTTGTTGTGCCACCTGACTTACCACTGGCTTGGCAAGTGACACAGGAGCGACAAAACTCCTTGGTATCCTCATTCATGTGAGGCCAGTGAAAGTGTGAGACAAGTCTGTCCCAAGTATTTGTCTGGCCGAAGTGTCCTGCTAAGGGAATCTCATGGGCCAAGGTAAGAAGGAAACCTCTCTGAGACAAGGAGATAACCAGCCTCCTGGCCATGCCAGGCTTGGGGTCTCTTGCCTCAGTGTACAGGAGTCCATCATCCCAGTATACCTTGTGGGTACCTGTGGCGTTCCCAGCAGCCTCAGCAGCAGCCTGCTGTCTGAGGGGTTCAAGGGAAGGGCAGTCTAATTGGTCCTTCCCCAGGTCTTCTCTTGAGGGTCCCCCTGAGCCCAGAAATTCAACTTGATCAAGTTCAAATTCTTTAGGTTCAGTTTCCCTCAATTCCTGTAGGTCAGCCTCCTCTGAGACTTGATCCTCAACCTGGGGCAAGGGGGAAAGCAATGCCTTAACCCTACTGCTCTTCTTCTTGGAAGGTGCCTGGTCCATTGTTCCAGGCTCCAGCACCTGTTCAGTGGGGCATTTTCTGGCCTGTGACCTAGTCACAGCAAGCACATGTGCTGGCAAGCCTAACATCTCCATGTGAGTCCTCTGCTCCACTTCTGACCATTGTGATGACTCCAAATCATTGCCCAACAAACAATCCACTGGGAGGTCTGAACTAACTACAACCTTCTTTTGGCCATTTACCCCTCCCCAGGAGAAAGCAACAATCGCCATACTATGACTGGTAGTGACGTTGCTGACATTGGTCACCAGGAATTCTGTACCTGGCATGATCTGTCCAGGGTCCACAAAGTTAGGTGTCACCATGGTGACACTGGCACAAGTGTCCCTATAGGCCTGAGCCATTTTTCCATGTATTAAAGGTGTCTGCCTGTATTTGCCCAAAGATTGGGACTGACATCAGGGGATATATCCACATCCCCTGTACAGACAAGGACAGCCTGAGTGAGTGTGCCAACTAAGTTGTCATACCCATCAGAACCCAAGGTTAACCCAACTAAGCCCTTGGGAGGTGCACTACTACTGCTGGCTGTACTAGGGGGCACAGGTGCCTTAGGGGCTGCAGTAGCAGGAGTCTGCCCTCCTTTCTTGGTGCACTCACTAATCCAGTGAATTTTACTTTTACAGTATTGGCACCACCTTTTTGATTGGCCTTCTTGATTCTTCTTTTTCTGGGAAGCCTGACCCCCACCCTCTTTGGGTTGTTGGGGACCTGTCGAAGACTTCTGGTCATTTTGTTCACCTTTAGAATCTTTACCCTTCTGGTCTGCTTTCTTCTGACCACCCTGGTTCTGGCCCTGGTTCTGCTTAACTCTTGTTCTGACCCATCTGTCTGCCTTCTTTCCCAATTCTTGGGGAGAGGTCAGATCTGAGTCAACAAGATGCTGATGCAACAACTGGTTCTGACAATTGTTTAAAATCTGTTCCCTCATGATCAGATTGTACAATCCTGTATAATCAGTAACCTTACTGCCCAGCAACCAGCCCTCCAAAGCCTTAGTGGCACAATCTACAAAATCAGACCAATCCTGAGACTGAGTTTTCTGGGTATCCCTGAACAGTAACCTGTACACCTCAGTGGTTAGGCCAAACCCATCAATCAGTGTATTCTTCAGGACTTGGTAATTGTTAGCATCCTCAGCTTTAGTAGTGAGGAGCTTCTCTCTACCTTTACCTTCAAAGGAGAGCCACAAGATAGCTGCCCACTGACTCTGGGGGACACACTGTACAGTGCAAGCCCTCTCCAAAGCAGTTATCCATTTGTGGATATCATCCCCTTGCTTAAAGGGGGGCACTATCTTACTCAGGTGTCTAGTACCTAAACTCCTGTTTTCCCTTGGGGGAATGCTGCCACCAGTGAGATCTAACCCACTTAACTTGTGCTCTCTAGCAAACGCAAGTCTCTCTTTGGCCAGGGCAAGTTCTTCCCTTTCAATCCTCAGATTGACTTCCCTCACTTTAGCTTCATACACTCTCCTCTGAGGGGATGTCATCCCTCTTTGAGAAGAGGCCTGAGAGCCATTGGTTCGAATGAATCTGTTAGAGCCTCTGGATAGAGACCTAACTCGTCCATTCCCCACGTTAAGCTGGCCTGAGAGGGGCCCCAGGGGTCTCCTAGTACCATTCTCATGCCTGCTTAAGTTGTCCCTAGTTAGCTGGCTAACTATTTCTGGACCTTTGTCTGCCTCATCCTCAGATGGCTCTAGATTCTCATCCTCCTCTTCACCTTCTGCAGAGAGATGGATACAGTCAGGGTCACCTGTGGTTCCCTCAAGGGGAGGCATATTCCCATCTGGATGAGAAGGTTCTGTGTTACCAGCCCTCCTAGCATCATAAGTCTCTAAGAGACCAATCAGAAAAGGAATGGTAGGGTTTGCACCCTGTTTTAGCTTCCTGGATGTACAGATTTGTCTCATCTCCTGGAAGCTAAGAGCAGCATATCTAGAAGTGACCTGTGGAAAGTCCACTGACACAAGGGGAGACTCAGAGTTTCCTCCTTTGTCTGACATGCTGATTCTAGTGTGGTGTAAGTGATGCACCTACCTACACTATTTGTTTGCCTACTGATCCCTTGCTAAGAGTTGTAGTCAAGGTGTGCTAAGCCTTGAGGAGCTACAACAGCTGGTTCAGTAGAACTCAGAGTATTCTAAGCTAAGTTATATGTACCTGGAGTACTTATGTGATCTTTCACAAGATATTCTTAGGATACGTGTGGTAAAACAACAGCAAGCTCAAATCCCAACCGCTGCTCACCAATGTGAGAAGTTGGCCTGATATGCAGTGCTCACTATTCTAGTGATCACTATGTATCAGTCCAAACAACCCTTATGGTGGTTGGTTGTAAGTCAACCTTATAGACCAGCTATCCTAGTAGCGTGGATACGAGCAGTCTTCGGGCTTAACTCTAGAGGGCGTGTTAAGCCAGCTGTTATACCATCACATATACCCCTTGAACACCAAGTGAAAGGACACCACACAAGTGTTATGAAAATAAACAGTGTATTTATTAAAATCACAACAGCCCTGTACTCTTTATGAGGACAGGGTACTAAGCACACAACAAAACTCTTACGAAAATACTTTAAGTTGCACAATTTACACAGATGCCCGAGGGGCACGGAAAACCATATACTATGGAAGTGGAATGCTAAATTACTAGCAGGTAAGTACTGGACTAATAGGCTTTGGAATCACTAGGACTACGTTACTGAACCTTCAGAGTACTAGTAGGAGGCCTAGGGGACTCGGGTGCAGAGTGTGCACTCTCACGCGGGATGCGGGACAAAGTCTATGGGAGCTGGTAAGGGCAAAGTTAGTGTTCTCGGGCGAACCCGATAAGGTAGATCGAAAACGACAGTGGATCCTGACCCTTGGATAGTGAGGCTATGCAGGGGCACCGAAATGCCGAAGTTACCT
The DNA here is from genome assembly GCF_964263255.1 of Lissotriton vulgaris. Taxonomy (NCBI): domain Eukaryota; kingdom Metazoa; phylum Chordata; class Amphibia; order Caudata; family Salamandridae; genus Lissotriton; species Lissotriton vulgaris. Next base: position 804,490,086 of record NC_141695.1, on the reverse strand, counting down.
AGCCCAAGGGCTGCAGCTGCATAGGTCTGAAAAGACGTCGGGAATCCTCGTTGACGAACCAGGAGCCTGAAGAAAGAAGTTGCTGGCAGGCGACCAGTGAAGATAGTTCGAAGTGATCCAAGCCTTGATCGAAGATGGATGACACCTGAAAGCAGAGGGGACCAAGTTCGTGACTACTAGTCAGTAGTCAGATGGCACCAGGAGGGCACCGGATGGTAGTCACCTCGACTAGGTGAGTGGGCGACGCTGGGCTCTGCAGTCTCACGGACCAGGAGGCGTTGTCGGCGAACAGGATGGAGGTGCGAGCTGTCGCACGATGGATGATGCTGTCGACGTCGCTGGACCCAGGATTGGGGCAACAAATCTTGGCAAATTCAAGCCCACGCGGTGGACCTAAAATGGCGTCTGGAGTGGACCAGGAGGGTCCGGGGTGCTCCTCTTTTGGAAGGGAGCAAGGGCCAGTCTGGAGCAACCAGACCAGCAGCAGTGATGTCGTCGGGCGTCGTTAGGAAGGCCACAAGCCAGCGGGCTAGTAGCCAAACAACGCGGTGAGCAGCAAAAAGCAGAAGGGCCCCACGCAGATCTCGTGGATGCTGGGAGGCTGGACTTCGGTGCTGGGGCTGCTCAGGGTTGGGGCTTCTCGGACCCCAAAGCACTCACCAGAGGATCCCTTGGCGGTCGTGCTGGATAGAAGTCGTGCAGTTCTGATGATGGCCGGTCCCTTGAGGTCTCGTCGCACCTACGGTTCTCAGCTTAGCTGTAGAGGTAGGTAGAGGTCAGAGGTGCCAGGGAAGCCGGGTCTCGTCATGCTGGTCGGTTGGATTCCTGAGGAAGGACGTACAGCAAACCGCAGAGTTCTTAGATGGTGCCTGCGGGTGCAGGGTGACTACTCCTTAGCCACAAGGGAGAAATCTTGAGAAGAAGTCGAGAGTTCCTTTAGTAGAAAGTAGTTTCTTGATTCAAAGATGATCTAATTTGGAAGGGTCCCCGCTCCTGCCTTTATCCTAAAGAAAGGGGTGGGTACGCGACTAGGTCCTGCCCTAGGGGTGGGACCAGGAAGGGGGGTGGTTACACCCCTCTCCCATGCCGGACTTTCCCCAGGCCAGGGGCTGGTGTGCCCCTGGAACTGGTTCTAGCCGGCAGATGCGTAGTGAGCACCGGGGTGCCACTCTGCAGTCACCTTCCTGTAAAGCCCTGCCTACCCAGGATACACAAAACCCTGTCTGGGATGGTGCTAGCACCGCCCCTGACAGGAAACCCTTTGTCCAAGCTCTCCTCGCTGTAAGGACTCCCAGCAGCAGGAGGTCAGACTCGTGTCTGTGGTGGCAGCATCCATTTTGTGGAGCTGAGGCTTGAGTTAACTTTAACCGGGGTTCACAGTTACATACATGTCGTGTCCCTCTAGAAGGGTGGAATGCTAACCCCGTCGCCAGAATTGGCGAGGGGTTAGTATTCCAATTCGTATGACACCTTACTCGACATGTTTTGATAAAGCGATACCAGAGATAGCATTTAACCGCGAGGATTATAATGCACTTAAGAGTATATGGTATGCGTTATCATGGAACAGCTATTAGGACTTGGTTCCGCAAGCTGCAAACGGGCTCAGCTCATGCCAGAGCACCATTTCACACGATTCCAAGCACTCGGCCTTCAGGATTGTCAAGGCCTGCCATAGGAGTGACTGATAGGAATCTGTGTGTCCATTTTTAGGGTTAGATATAGGTATACTATATCTAAAGCAAAGGGTGATTACACCACCTTGCCCCAGCTGTCGTGCAGCCAGTTGTGTCAGATTTAGATGGCCATCCAGGGGTGGCATAATACATGCTTCAGCCCCTGGTAGGCCCTGGGTACACCTATGCCCTGAGTTACAGGGTCTGATAAGGTGGCCCAGTACCAATTGGATAATGCACCTAAGGTACACATGTCAATTTAGTGAGAGAACAGCTAGGCTGTGGGTCTGATTAGCAGGCCCACAGCCAGAGAAAGTCGTAAACCAGTGAAACAAAAGCAAAAAATCTGGGTGATCATAGGATTGCAGACCCTACTCTCCTACAACTCTCACATTCATGCTCCTAAACAATTGCTCTCTCAAAAAACACACCATCAAAATTTGGGACCTTCTTAGCCGTAGGCCACCAGAACTCCTCTTCTATAATGGAGATCTGGATGAACCCCGCCTCTGCTCACAACATTGCTGTGGCTGTCCCGGCAGGATACAAAAATTGCACGCCAGGACCGTAACTATCCACAAACCCAGCGGAGGTCTCGTCATCATCTACAAAGACACCCTCAAAGGCACAACTATCACTGAACCAGACATCCTTTTCATGGAACACATGCACTTCAACCTGCAAGCAAACAACAGCAGCACCGGGAAGGGGACCCCTAGCTTAAAGACCACCCTGTCGGCGAGAGAACTTTAGAAACCTCATCTCAGACTTCATCGCCCCCTCACCATTAGCTCCAAGAACTTCCTTCTTCTCGGCGACTTCACTTTCTAGCTGTAAGACCCCTCTGACCACTGCTACTCCAAACTCCTCAAATGTCTACACAACTTAGGACTTTCCCAGTTCTTCACAGACTCTACACACAATGCAGGGCACACTTTAGTTGCAATCTTAACCTCCGGCATCTGCATCAACTACCACTCCCTCTCACCACTCACATGGACCGACCACTACATTATCCATCTAAATATTTCCATGACACAAACCAAAGCTCCCATCAACACCAAACAAACCATCCAGAACTGTAGCAGAATAATGGAAACAGACTTGCAGTACAAGCATAGTACGGAGACATCACATCTCGCCGCCACCGATGAGATCTTCACCCTTATAGACCTCTGCCCTCATACTGTTGAACCTCTCTGCAGTATATGACATCAAGTCACACTCCAGTCTCATCAAAAGATTACATGATACAGGGATCCAAGGCCTAGCCCTCGTATGAATATGTTCCTTCCTCACAAGGAAAAAACAGTGTGTCAGACTTCTCCTCCTATACATCAGAGCCTAAGGACCTGATCTGTGGAGTCCCTCAAAGATCATCCCTCAGCCTCACCCTGTCCAACATTTACATGACACCACTCACTGGCTTAATCAGATCCCACCTTGTCTCCTATGCAGATAACACCCAGCTAATCCTTTCTATGCCAGATACGTCCCCCATGAGCAGATCAAACTTCATCGAATGCATGATCCACGTAGCAGAATGGATGAGAACCAACTTCCTGAAACTCAACACTGATAAGACATAAGTGCTGATCATCAGGAACAAGAACTCCCCCTGGGACTTCACATGGTGGCCTTCAGAGCTCAGTCCAAATCCATCATCCACCAACCATGCATATAACTTAGAGCTCATATTCGATGACGGACTCAACATAGCCACGCAGATAAATCCAGTTAGTTCCTCCTGCTGCCACATGCAATGCATCCCTCAAAAAAATCTTGGATGGATTCCCAAGAGCACCCGACCTATTGTCACAAAAGCCCTATTCATCAGGAGACTTGACTATGGCAACACACTCTATGCCGGAATCCCCAACTATATCCTCCACCGGCTTCAGACCATCCAGAACGCTGCTGCCAGACTCGTCCTGGACCTCCCTCTGCACACCCACATCACTCCTCACCTCAGAGATCTCCACTGGCTGCTAATACACACATGCTGCCAATCCAGACTTTTCACACACATACAAGGCACTGCACAACATTGGACCACCACACCTTAACTGCCGCCTCACTTCCACCAGCTCACCTAACACCTAGGCTCTGCCTCTCTCTCACACATTCAGTGGCGGCTCCAGCGTCGCCCCACTGCGATGCAGCAGTAAAATAAAGATAACATAAAATTATAATACCTTGTTGTTATTATCATTTTATTCTCCTTCTGTGGCAGCTTTGCAGGTAAGGCGGGCCAGACTGCTCACACAGGAGCAGGGGAAGGAGTGGTTTGCCCACTTGAAGTAAACATGAATGTTTGACCGTCTGTCTCAGTCCGGCCAAACATTCATGCACACTTTGCATGTTGTCCACCCAGGCTGCATTACAGCCTGGGTGGAGAACATGCCCAGACTCCCACTGCCTGTCTGAGCGCCGAACCACGGCGCTCAGACCAAGCACAGCGTTGCATTGCAGCATTGTGATTGGCTTAGAGGAGCCAATCACAACCCTGCATTGCAACAGTGTGATTGGCTATGGGGAGCCTGGTGCTTCCTCCTTCCTATTCTGACCGGGAGAGATGCTGAGGGACACAGAGGAAAGATGAGGCAAGCAGGTTTGTTTTTAAAAAAAATTTTTTACACCACCTCAACCTCCACACCCACACCCCAATCCCCAGATCATTGCCGGGCAACTCAGCACACACATACCCTGTATCCACAAAAGCAGAGCAAGGCCTAGCTTTCTTATTCGTATCATCCAAAATATGGACCAACCTCCCTCTATGCTTAAGGGCCTCATCCTCCGCACTTCTGGATTTCCAGAAGAAGCTGAAGGCCTGGCTCTTCAACTAAGACCCTGAAGGCGGCCTTCACACCTGCTCCAGAGCCTGGATACCCCTCGGGTGTGAGAAGTTGGCCTGGTATATGATGTTCACTATTCTAGAGAGCACCTTGCACCAGTCCAAACAACCCTTATGGTGATGGTTGTAAAGTCAGCCTTATAGACTAGCTATCCTAGGGGTAGCATGGACAAAGCAGTATTAGGCTAAACTCAAGAGGGTATGTGAAGCCAGCTGTTTTACCATATGTAACCCCTTTAATACCAAATGAAAGGACACCACACAGGATATATATATAGAATATATATGTTATTTATTACTAGACAAACCCTCTGAACTCTTTATGAGGTCAGAGGCACAAGCACAATACAAGATATTCAATTAAAATACAATAAGTTGCACAAAATACAGTAGGGCCCTAGGGGCACGCTAAACCATATACTAAAATAGTGGTATAAGAACCACTACACCGAAAGTGAATAGGCCTAGGGACTAGGGAACCGCTGGAGCTACGCTGAGCTACCAAGAGTTAGGAAGCAGGAGACCCACGGGATGTGTGTGCAGTGTCTAAACACACACGCAGGTTACCATAGAGAATAAATGGGAACGTAAAAGATGAAAACTAGTTCCTTTTAGGGCACTTCTGACTGGACTCGGTGAAAGTTACTTGAAACCTAGACAGTTGGATAGTCAATACCCACAGGAGCACCGAAGTACTCGCGTTACCTCACCCACAGGAAGTGGGTGCATAGGTGTCAAAGTGTGTCGGGTTTCGTCGTCGAATCCTATGGAGTCTGGAGAAAAGATGCTGCAGGCGGCCAGAAGAGAAGTGTCCGGGTGGATCCAAGGGTGGATCGAAGATGAAGAGGACCTGAAAGCAGAGGGGACAGAGTCTGGGTCACTAGCCAGTGACCAGGAAGGAACCAGGCGATGTCGCGAAGCAATCAGGTGCTGTCGTGAAGCTTGTCTCTGCAGCCACGTGGACCAGGAGGTGTCAACGACAACCAGGAGTCAGGCACAGACTGTCCCACAAAGGCTCTCGCTGTCGGCGGTGTTGTCTTCAGGATTGGAGTCAACAAGCCTTGGCAAAGGCAACCCACGCAGGAGACGAAGTTGGCTTCTTACTCAGACCAGCAAGGTCTGAGGGGCTGCTTATTTTGAGAGAAGCAAGGGCCAGTCTGGAGCAACCCGATCAGTGGTGTAAATTCAAAGGATCATCACCAAGATGGCCACTAGCCAACGGGCAAGTGACTGGGCAGACACGTTGAGCAGGAAAATGCAGAAGGGCCCCACGCAGAACTCGTTGAGTGTGCAGGGCTGATCTTCGGTGCAGATGATGCTCGGGGCTGGGGCTTCTCAATCCCTAATGCACAGCTTCGAGGGTGCCTCGGGTGCTGCACAATTAGCAAGTCGCAGACTTTTCAAGATGGCCGGTCCCACGTCTCTCATCGCCTCCATGGGTCTCAGCTCTGCTGGAACTGTGCATCGGGCTGTTGGATGCCTGGAAGTCCGGTTCTTGTCAGGCTCTGTGCTCGAGCTCCGGCGGGAGCGTCAACAAAGCAAGCCATTGATCGCTGGATGGTGCCTGCTTGTGCAGGTGGTCACTCCTTGACCACAAGGGAGATTATTCAGTCGTCTTCTTGCAAAGTAGATCGTGGAAGGTCCAGAGTTTCATTTCAGAGTTTCAGTCAGGATAATCTAAAGTATTGGGACTCAGCTCCTACCTATATACCAAATCTAGGGGCTGGATTACCTGCTAGGTCCCTCCTATGGGTGGGACCAGGGAAGGGGGTGGGTACAACCCTTTCCCTTTGTCCAGTTTCGCGCCAGAGCTGGGGCTGGAGTGCCCCAGCACTGGTTTGAACTGGACTATGCGTGGGACACCTTGTGTGCCCCAGGCAGTGCCTCATTTCTTTCAGCCCTCCCTGCCCCAATACACATAAGCCTGTCTGGGGTGGTGCTAGCACCTCCCAAGGCAGGAAACCTATTGTCCAAGCCTCCCTCGCTGGAAGGACTCTCAGCAGCAAGAGGTCAGACTTGTGTCTGTGGCAGCAACATCCATTTTGTGATGCTGAGGCTCTGGTTAACTTGAACCGGGAATAGTAGGAACAACATGTCTTCTCCCTCTAGAAGGGTGGAATGCTACCCCCGTCGCCAGAACTGGCGAGGGAGTAGGATTCCAAAACATATGACACCTTACTCGACATCTTTTGATAAAGCCAAACCAGAGTTAGCATTTACCCGCGAGGTTCATAATGCACTTAAGATTATATGGTATGGCAATATCCTTGAACAGCTATAAGGACATGGTTCCGAAAGCTGCAGACAGGCTCAGCTCATGCTAGAGCACCATCTCACATAAAACCAAGCACTCTGCCTCCAGGATTGTTAAGGCCTGCCAAAGGAGTGACTTATAGGTGTATATGTGTCTACATATAGGGTTAGATATAGGTATACTATATCTAAGCAAGGGGTGATTACACAACCTTGCCCCAGCTGAGTGATCAGCCAGTTGTGTCAATGTGAGTGGCCAGCCAGGGGTGGCATAATACATGCTGCAGCCCCTGGTAGGCCTTGGATGAACCTATGCCCTGGGTACCTATAGTACACTGTACAGGGGCTCATAAGGTGACCCAGTATCCAATTGGTAATGCACCTAAAGTACATTGCAGTGAATTTAGAGAGAGAGCAGCTGGGCTGTGGGTCTAATTAGCAGGCCCACAGCCACATTAAGTCGAAAACCAGTGAAGCAAAAAGTGGGGTGACCATAGGAAAGCAGACCCTACTCTCCGACATCGGGGACCAGTTGCGCTATACAAATCCTGATTCATAATTTTAACAAGTCAAGTTAACCTCGTTTATATACATGATTTGGGTCAGGGTCAGTGCTTGAAATGGAAAAATAGAAGTGCAGGTACTCTGTAGCAGAGTACCTGCTTGTTTCTGAGAAGTGTCGGTTCTCTCCAATTAAAAGTACAGCTTTTCTCTTTAGAAGTGCCGGTACTCTCCCTCTCAAAATAAAAAAGTGCCGGTACTCCGTACCTGAGAGTACCGGCCCATTTAAAGCATTGGTCTGGGTGCTCTCATACAGGAGCACGCCTGTTAGCAGGCAGGGCTGGGGCAAAGTCAGTCCCATACCAGAATGGTGTCTTCGAAATTCCAGTGGGGGTGGTCATGTCTGGGCAGCAGTTCTCAAATGCTGGTGGGACTAGGACATTCAGCCACACATCAGACCAGTCTATCCAACATATAAGCATGTTACACAATAAAAAGGGCACTCCTGTTATCATCCTTAAAGGGGGGAAACCAGGTTGTTTTGCACTGTTGTCCTTCAATGTAAACAAAGATGTATGCAATAGGCTGGGCTTACCGCTGGCCTCCCTGGTGCTTCTTAGCCCGCCCTGCTCATCACCCTTGGCGATGAATAACAGGTGTTTATCGTTTAGCCAACTCAATGGCACTCATTGTTTTGACCTTGGGAGGATGAAAGACCGAGTATCCCCGCCAGGCATCCAACCTGTGACCACGAGGTCAGCGCAGATTTCCTTGCAGAGGATGAATGAGTCCAGCAGGGAACTCATTCTGCATAGAGCATCCCTGCGTGGAGTGAAGTACCCGGGACACCTACAGCTGCGGTGGGAGCAGGAAGGGGACCCTGCTACAAGCAGGCCCGGACTGGCCGTTGAGGGCACCGGGCAATTCCCCGGTGGGCCGCATGGTTGGGGGCCGGTTTTGGGCCCCTGGGGCCGTTTTTGTTACAGGGCCGTTATGCTGCAAAAACGGCCCTGTAACAAAAACGGCCGAAAACCGGCCCTGTCACAGAGCGCGGTCGCACCTCTCCCCCCTCCCCTCTCCTCCCGGAGAGAGGGAGGGGAGGGGGGAGGGAGGGGGGCCGGAGGGGGGCTGGCCGAGCACTTTGCCAGGGCCGGTTCTGGTTCCCAGTCCGGCCCCAGCTACAAGTACAACTCGTGCTCTCCGCATCTCCGGTAGGGTGACCAACTGGCATTGGTGCAAATTCAGGACGGTGAGTGTAAAAATTCAGGACAAAGGGTCAAAATTCAGGACACAAATTCAGGACAGGAGGTCAAAATTCAGGACAAAACTTCAGGACAATAGGTACGTTTTACAGACACATCAGAGGTCACGCAATAGTATATAAGTAAGCCCAGCCATTTCCAAACATATTCAACCGTTTGCAAACCTATCCATCATGTATCCTTCCATCTATCATTTCACTCATCCATCCCTTCATCCATCCCCTCATCCATCCTTTCACTCATCTCCATTATCCATCCATCCATCCATCCATCCACCATTTCACCCTATCCATCTGTACACTTATCCATCCACTCTTTATCCCATCCATCCATTCACTCATCCATTCAGCCATTTACCCTTTCACCAATCCAGCCATCCTTTCACTTACTAATTCTTCCACCCATCCACTATTTTAGTCATCCATCCATCCTCCCTTTCTCTCTCCATCGACCCTTTCACTGAGCCATCCTTCCTTCCATCCATCCATCCACCCACCCATCCATCCATCCATCTACTCATCCACTCATGAATCCATCCATTGATCCTATCACTCATCCATCTATAATTTCACTCGTTCACACATCTATTCATCCTTTTGTCCATCTACCCTCCCTTTCACTCACTCATCCATCCTTACATCCACCCTTTCACTCATACGTCCATTCATTCACCCTTGCACTTATCGATCCATCAATCCATCCATCATTTCACTCATCCACCTACCCACCCATCATACACCCAAACATCCACCCACCCACCCACCATCCACCCACCCACTCATCCATCCACCCACTCATCCATCCTTTCACCCACCCACCATCCAATCCACTGATCCATCCTTTCACCCACCCACTATCCACTCATCCATCCATCCATCCATCCTTTCACCCACCCACTCATCATCCATCCATCCTTTCACCCACCCACTCATCATCCATCCATCCTTTCACCCACCGACTCTCCATCCATCCATTCTTTCATCCATCCGTCCTTCCCCTCATCATCCTTCCTTCCCCTCATCATCCATCCATCCTTTTCCCTCATCATCCATCCATCCTTTTCCATCATCCATCCATCCATCCTTGTACCCACCCACTCATCATCCATCCAGCCTTCCCCTATTCATCCATCCATCCTTCCCCTCATCATCCATCCATCCTTTTACCCACCCCCTCATCATCCATCCATCCTTTTACCCACCCCCTCATCATCCATCCATTCCCTAATCATCCATCCATCTATCCTTTCACGCACCCTCTCATCATCCATCCATCCACCCTTCCCCTCATCATCCATCTGTGAAGAAGTACATCTCAATTGAAGATTGGATAAACAAGTTTCTTTATTCTCATCAGAGGAAGAAAGGATCTCATCCACAGCAGAGATAAGCAGGCAGCAACTGACACAGTCTTGATCAGATTAGAACCATAACATGACTACATCATCAGATTCTATGAATAATATTCTACTAAGAGTAAGATACAGATGCAGACATAGAGAAGGATACCACACACCTTCCCCTGAAACCCAAAAAAAAAAAAAATAAAGAGAGAGGAAACAAAAATAAATTATTTCAAAATGTAATCATTCAGAGCAGTAGGGGCACGACATAAACACATGCTTTTCCTGGTGGGAACATCAGACACTACACCAGATTCAAGATGCACACATTTTTTTGCCAAATCTTTGGTCGTAGCTTGCTTCTCAGTTGAACCTAAAAAGGGAGCAATACGATTCAAATTCCAAATTCTTCCATCATTTAACTTAACAGCATTACGAAACAATTTTGAAACAACAAAAGGAGAAGAAAACTTTGGCCCTGAAGATCTAAGTGGAAGACGAACTCTCACCTGATCCCCAACACATACCTTGGTAGAAGCGACAGCATGTCTGTTATCAAAATTTTCCTTTCTCAGTTCAGATTTCACCTTTTGCTTTAGGACTGGATCCTTGTTAAGAGTACTTGTTTCCACACCCAAATCTCTCATCCAAGTCTGAAATAAGGAAGTGTTTGGGGTGCGACCACAAAAAAGTACAAAAGGTACCTCACCTGTGGAGGAATGTGGTGTAATTCTATAAATCATGACTCTCTCCATAAGATTGTCCTTCCAATCTGAACCTTGGTCTTTAGAAATCTGAATGGATTCCTTAAGGACACGGTTGAACCTTTCCACCATACCGTTACATTCTGGATGGTAAAGTGAACAACGCTTGTGTCTAACACCTTTACTAGCCAAAAAATCTTCCATCTCTTTTGATACTAACTGTACCCCATTATCAGTAAGGATGGTTTCAGGAAACCCTTCCCTACAGAAAACATCACGTAAAAATTTTACAACATCTTTAGTCTCAATATTTTGGGTAATTTTTACTTAAGGCCAACGCGAGAACATATCCATCATGACTAAGACATACCGTTGAGAATTCCCATAAGAAATTGGACCTAGGATGTCTAAAGCAACATCCTGCCAACGATGCACAGGGGTATCCCTAATAACCATTGGTTGTGTCCTTGTCTTACAAACCTTGTCAGAGGAGTTACATTCAATACAATCACGAATCATCCGTTCCACAAGAAGGTCAATACCAGGCCACCAGAAATGTAGTCGTATCCTCTCTTTGGTTTTGGATATGCCTTGATGTCCTTGATGAGCCAAGAGAAGAATTTTTTCCCTAATCAAAGAAGGTTGAATAAGCCTAGTACCTCTCCAAAACAAACCATCCTTTAAGGATAGCTCATCCTTGACGTTCCAATACCTCTTGGCACTATCGCTCAGATTCTTAAGACATGGCCAGCCATTACTCACCAAACTACAAACTTCCTGTAACTCAGAGTCCGTACCTATGGCATCCCTCCAATCATTCTCCTGAACAACTCCTTCAAAGATCTCACACACCTTAAACTCATCAATCTCTCATGAATCTTCAGCTAATTCAACATTAGAATTGGTCTTCTCCCCGTAATGGAACTCACAAGCCATTGGAAAATTCCCTACCAGACTGCTCCGTGGTGCCCCTTCTGCCCACAGCGCCATGAATCTGTCCCTCACTTTTTATTTGAGTGTCCTGCCTATAAAGTCCCAAGGATGAAATGGCTAAAACCCATGTGTCGCACACTGGGAACTAGACACTGTAATGAGGCACTAAGGATTCTTGTTTCGGACACTCGCACTTTTTATGCATGCGCCACCTCAAAGTATCTTGGGTGGGCATGGCGGATTCGGTCAAAAAGACTCAGACAAATTGTTTAATTATGTTTTTACTTTTATGGCCTGTGTCATAACCATGCCTATTTTAGGTAATTTAAATATTCTTCCCCGAAAAAATATTAGTAAAAATTGCAGACTTAGATCATGCAAGGGGTTTTTTTAAAAATACGTTTTTATCCTTAAATGCTTTGAAATGAATTTTACTTGTATGCATGCTTTTTAAGATATTTTATATGTCGAAATAAAGCCTTTTTGACTTGACTTGACTTGAACATTCTGGTCACTTTGTTCCACAACCAATCTAGAAAGACAATCAGCAACCTTATTGTTCACCACCGGTAAGTACTTTACTTCAAATTCGAATTCTTGAAGGGCAATAACCCATTTAGATACGTGAGGAAATGGCATCTAAACCTTTTTTATAAAAAACCTCCTTCAGTGGTTTATGATCAGTGTGAACCACAAAAGAATTACCCCACAAGAATTTCTTCAGCTTCCTAATGGCCCAATAAATGCAAAGCGCCTCCTTTTCAATCACCGAGTACGACAATTCTGGACCAACTAAAGATCTTGACAAGAACAAGATGGTAATTTCTTTCCCATCCCTCACTTGCTTGAGCACAGCTCCTAACCCCCAGGAACTGGCATCTGTGACCAAAATTGAACTATTATCAACATCAAAACTCTGTAATGAGGGAGCTAGACTTATATCCTGTTTAACGAGTTCATACTCTTTTTGACAAACCTGAGACCAAGAAAATGTTATCCCTTTTTTCAACAAAGCTCTCATGTTAGAAGTCTTATTGGCAAAGTGTGGCACAAATTTATTATAATATTCCGCCATGCCTAACAAGGTGACCAACTCTTCTCTAGACTTTGGCGTAGGCAAACTATGTATGGTCTTCACTAACTTGTCTTTAGGTTTCACACCACCACACTACACTTGTTTTCCCTCAAAGTCAAGCCTCTATCTTCAAAATGTTCCAGGACAGATCTAACTCTTAAATCATGCTCACTCTGTGATGACCCAAAAACAAGTACATCGTCCTGATAAATTTTGACTCCAGTAATACCTTTCAATACATCCTCCATTACTCGCTGAAAAACGGAGGCTGCAGATATTAAGCCAAAAGGTAGGCGAGTAAACTTAAATGTTCCTAAAGGTGTGATGAAGGTAGTGAAACCCATGGAAGTCTCATCAATCCTCACCTGATGGTATGCTGCTCTCAAATCAAGAGTGGAGAACATGCAGGCACCTCCCAACTGAGTCAACATGGTATTAATATTAGGAAGAGGATATCTATCAGCCACGACCTCCCTATTGAGAGCCCTGAGATCAACACAAAAACGAATCTCGCCTGAGGGTTTACGAGCTAAAACGACAGGCGAAACCCATTCACTCGCTTCGGTTTTTACAATAATACCATCATTCAAAAGCTTTTCCAACTCTAACCGCATTGGTTCCTGCATCGCCAAAGGGACATTGCGCACTTTACATGCTACCGGGACAGCATTTGTCTTCAAGACAATGCTATGAACATAACCGGAAAGGCAACCAAGTTTGTCACTAAAGACCCCCTCAAATAGTTTTCGCCAATTAGGAAAAGACCCTTCACTCTCATGCATATCAGAGGCTTTTTGAACAGATACTTCATTACAGCTAGATGTACAAGGAGTCACATCCTTTATGAAAATCTGGGCTCAAAGATTTGTGTTCGCAGCCCAGGAGGTAATACATCAAGACCAGACAGGGTTTATAGCCGATCGTTATATGGCAGCTAACACAGAATATTTAATACAGGCATTAGATTTTTCTAATATTAACTCAATCTCTGCATGCATCTTAATGATTGATGCAGAAAAAGCATTTGATTTAGTTAACTGGTCAGTTTTATTTACTTCCCTGGGTTATTTTGGGTTCCCTGGTCTAATTATTAATATGCGACAGAATATTTATGAAGGGGCTTCAGCCCAGGTTATAATTAACGCTAGGCAAGCAGGGAAGATAAAAATAAATCGAGGCACTAGACAGGGGTGCCCCCTATCTCCCTTGCTTTTTACCCTTTTTTATCGAACCTCTAGTAATAAATTTAAGGAATAATGTAGCAATATTTCCCCCAATCGTTGGAATGTCAAAACTAAAATTGTTTGCGGACGATATTATCTTATATATGGCTCCTGATAAAGAAAATATTTGACATCTTATGAAAGATCTTAAGGAATATGAAAAGATTGGGGGTTATAAGATCAATGAGAAAAAAACAGAAGTTCTTGTTTTATGCTCAAATTTAGATTTTCTTCTGTTAGAACTTCAGCCCCAAGCAGAAAAACGGGATCCAATAAGATACCTGGGGATCTACGTGACCAGGGAGTATCAAGAACTTTTTCGTTTAAATTATTTAAAAACAAAGAACAAAATCAAGAGCTTACTCGAACAATGGGACCTGTTGCCTTTGTCTTTGATTGGCAGAGTGGCTCTGATAAAGATGAACGTACTGCCTTTGCTTTTATTCTTGTTTAGCAATATCCCAATTAAAGTTAACATGGCCTTTTTTAATGAACTCGAATCCATGATGAGAAGATTTATTTGGAATAAAAAGGCCTCAAGAGCTAAGCTCTCGGTGGTACAACTTTCAGTAAACCTAGGTGGACTCGCTCTGCCCCATTTTAAAACATATTATGAAGCAGCTTTTTTTGACATAGTGGCGGGATTATTAAGGAATAGACAGACAAGAGACAATTTTTTTTGGAAAAAATGCTTGAGGAATCAGGCTCTCAAATTTTTTTCTTTTTAAAAACTGCAAAGCTTCTTAAGAAAACAAGATATAAGACACTGATAGGATATGCATCAAGATTACAGCTTTTATTTAAAAAATATGGGTCAGATGGATCTATTTATTTGAAATTGATAGAATGTACTAAGATGGGTCTTCAGATATCTTTGAATCACCTACTAGAATGGGAATCTGCTGGATTTGGGGAAATAAGGCACCTACTCATCCAAAATTCTGTAATTGGCTGGCAAACGGTAATAGATAGAGCACATCCTAGACGTATTAGGTTTTTCGAATATGTACAACTGGTCAATTTTATAAAAAAAGAAATAGGAGGGTTAGACACAACACCCAATGTTTTGTTAACAGCTCTATATGGGGAGAAACATACGGGTATTGGATTCTGGTATAAAAAGCTTTTACCTTCTGGATCATCTCCTATAACTGCTAGTCACTTAGAAAAAATAAGTCTAATGACTCAGTGTGTTTTTACAGATAAAGACTGGGAAGTTATATGTCATTTAGGAAACAAAGCACTCCGAGCAGCTAATTACAAACGTATGTCCTTTTTTTCTCGTTGGCTGCTATACTATACCCCTGAGGCTTTGCAGAGAATATTCCCTGAATGCGAGAATAAATGTTTCAGATGTAAAACTAGGGGTCAGGGTGGTTGGTATCATATTTTTTTCTCCTGTCCAAAGTTAGAATCCTTCTGGAAGGAGATTTTTGCAGACTTGGAGATGGCAATTGGGAAAATTCTACTACCAGAGGCAGAGGTAGCCCTTTTCGGTGTCTGTAAAGAAAGGAATAGGTTTAACAAATCAGAAGAAGAGTATATTTTTATCTCTACGGCGGTAGCACGGTCTTTGATCCTACAAAATAGGAAATCTATGATAGCCCCATGTCAATTAAAATGGATTAATAAAATGAGAAGAACATGTAACTTTGAGAGAGCTTATGCAGGTAGAGTGGGAGCGATTGCAAGATTTGAAAGGAACTGGAAATATTTTAAGATGCTTGAATCGATAAAAGGAAGTTGATTGTTTTATTTAAGTCAAATTTTTGGATGGTATTGCTTCTACATTTTAAAGAACTGCAACTATATATTTAATCTGCTATATTATATCAGCTGTCTGTGCACCTTATCGTATATATATTTATTTGTCAATGTTGCGCGATTCTGCATTTGTACTTTAAAGAAATATGATAATACTCCTCCTGGTATATATTTTCGGTCCACGCACTTTAATGCACTAGTCACTTTATATATGCCAATTTTACACGTTACTGCACTAGCACTTAAAAAATTACAATAATACTCTTGCTGTTTTAAATTAGCAGCTCTCATACCTCATAGCACTAGCACTTTATAAACCATATTGCAATCTTGATGCTTGTTCCATACCAATAGTTTTTATATTTCCCATCTGACTACGTCTTTGTTCTAGCACTTTATGAAAGGAAAAACGCTTAGTCGTACGCTATTGCAGTTTGTGTAGTTTTGTCTCTTGTACATTGTCTGGAAATCTTTGTCTAATTATGAAGTATTTAATGTACCAATGTTTTTCCTACGGCTTGTTTAATAAAAATAAAAAAAATAAAAAAAAGAAAGGATGCTTGTCACCAGAGTGAGAACCTATATCCCTTAAAATGATGCAAGGGTTTTCACCAGGAAGTAAGGCGAGATGTAAGTCTGCCTGATGAAACCAACTTAAGATGCTGTCACCCCTGCATGAGATGTAAATTTTACCTGCAGTGAGTCGTCCTTTATAGTCAATTTAACCAATGAAGTAACCCACAATTTTCATAGGTTTCCTCCCATAGGCCAATGGTCTTATGTCAGGTTTAAAAACTTTTACCTTCCCAAACAGTTTCTCATCAAAGAAAGTTTCAGAATTAAAGTAATTTTTGCCCCAGAGTCAAATAGCATCTTGACTTCACAATTGTCAATGCGTACAACATCAACCGCACCCTTACATTTTTTCCCATCGAACACAGATATCTCAGCACAGTGCAGTTCATTTGAGTTAGGATCAAAGTCTTCATCAAATACAGAAATTTCACCACAATGCAAGTCATCTGCATCAGAGTCAGAGTCATCGTCAACTAATACCTCTTTCACTTGTTTCTTCTTTTTGATCAACTGAGATCTGCAAGCCTTTGAGTAATGTCCTACTTTCCCACAGTTATTGCATTTAGAGGACAAAGCAGGGCATGACTTATCATTGGCTAAATGATCTAAGGCATTGCAACGGAAACATTTTAATTTTGAATTAGAAGGGACTCTTTGAAAATTATGAGAAGAAGAAGGAGCATTGGATACTTTCTTAGAAATTCTAGTGGTTGATCTTTGGTCTGGTCTCTCTAGAGATTTATTCTTCTTAATCACCAAGACTTTTTCTTCAGAGATCTGTTTTTCTTTCTTAAAGACTTTAACACACGCATCAAAGTGTTCAAGTCTTTTGGCTATGGTAATAACTTCATCTAAGTTAGGATCATCTTTTTGCCACAATTCATCCTTAATTTTCTCTAAACAACATCCTAGCATGAATTGATCGCGCAACCTTTCTTCTAAAGTACCTTCAAATTTACAAGTGGCAGCTAACTTTCGCAAAGCCGTGACATAAGTCTCAACAGACTCTTCCTCTTTCTGCATGCGCCTGCCAAAGTGGTACCTTTCTAAGATGGTACTCACTTTTGGCAGATAGTGTTTATCTAGCTTTTTAATGTTGACCTCAAATTCATTTAAATTATTAGCCTCTTCAGTAGTTAATTCAGGCAAATGTTCAAATGTTCACCATGCGCACGATGAACTCCATCCCCTCCGGATCACCGACCGACCCCTGCCCTCACCACGTCTTCAACAAGGCCGACGCTGTCATCGCACCCCTCCTGCGAGACATCATCAACACATCCTTCGACACCACCATCTTCCCTGAGAGCTGGAAACACGCCGAACTCAGCGCTCTACTCAAGAAACCAACAGCGGACCCCACCGACCTCAAGAACTACCGCCCCATCTCGCTCCTCCCGTTTCCAGCCAAAGTCATCGAGAAGACCGTCAACAAGCAGATGGCCGCCTTCCTCGAGACGAACGGATCCCTCGACCCCTCACAGTCCGGCTTCCGTGCCAATCACAGCACCGAGACCGCCCTCATCGCCGCCACCGATGACATCCGAGCCCTGATGGACAATGGAGAAACAGCGGCCCTCATCCTCCTAGACCTCTCCGCGGCATTCGACACGGTCTGCCACCGCACCCTAGTACGGCGCCTCAGCAACATCGGAATCCAGGACAAGGCGCTGGAATGGATCATCTCCTTCCTCAACGGAAGAACACAGAGAGTCCGCCTACCTCCGTTCAAGTCAGAGGCCTCCGAAGTCATCTGCGGCGTCCCTCAAGGATCATCTCTGAGCCCCACCCTCTTCAACGTCTACATGAGCCCCCTCGCGGCCATCGTACGCAAACACAACCTCAGCATAATCTCCTACGCCGACGACACCCAGCTGATCCTCTCCCTGACCAACGACCCCACCGCCGCCAGAGCCAACCTGCACGAAGGGATGAAAGAGGTAGCCGAGTGGATGACGACCAGCCGCCTGAAACTGAACTCGGACAAGACGGAGGTCCTCATCCTGGGCCCCTCACCCTCCGCCTGGGACGACTCCTGGTGGCCCCCCGCCCTGGGCACCGCACCCAAACCGACAGACCATGCACGCAACCTGGGCTTCATCCTGGACTCCTCCCTCTCCATGACCAGGCAAGTCAACAACGTCTCCTCGGCGTGCTTCAACATCCTACGCATGCTACGGAAGATCTTCTGGTGGATCCCCACCGAGACCAGGAAGACCGTCACCCAGGCCCTCGTCACCAGCCGACTGGACTACGGCAACGCCCTCTACGCCGGTACCACCGCCAAGCTCCAGAAGAGACTCCAGCGGATCCAGAACGCCTCAGCCAGACTCATCCTCGACATCCCACGAACCAGCCACATCTCCGGACATCTGAGAGACCTTCACTGGCTCCCCGTCAACAAAAGAATCCCCTTCCGCCTCCTCACCCACGCACACAAAGCCCTACACGACCAAGGCCCGAGCTACCTCAACAGCCGAGTCAACTTCTACGCTCCCAAACGCCACCTCCGATCAGCCAACCACGCCCTCGCCGCCGTCCCCCGCATCCGAAGAGCGACTACAGGAGGAAGGTCCTTCTCCTACCTGGCCGCCAAGACCTGGAACTCCCTCCCGACCGACCTGCGCCTGACCCAAGACCACCTCTCCTTCAGGAAGAAGCTGAAGACCTGGCTGTTCGAGCAGTAGCGGCACCCCCCCCCCCCCCCCCCCCAGCGCCTTGAGACCCTACGGGTATGTAGCGCGCTTTATAAGTGTCACTGATTGATTGATTGAAATACTTCTTGCCCTTCTGAGCCTAAGCAGTGCATTAGAAGCGCAGACTTCCTTTCTGCAGAAAGAGAAGTGCCACATACTCTTGCATAGTTTAAAAACACCTTTTTCCATTTAGACCAGCGAATAGGTGGATCCCCTGGTTTCGAAAAGAAAAAGGGTGCAGCCGTAACGTTTTGCATAACTTCAACAATTATATAAAATAAATCAAATTAAATGGAAATCAGTATATTCTGCAAAACAAGATGACGTATCAAGTATCAATATCTAAGATAAGACATCAATGAAATATGTAAATAATAAGCAAAAGAACAATCTGAGACTTAAATATCAAATCTAAGTATAACCTGTAAATAAAAAGTTATTAGCACAGACTGTAGAATAAAAATGATTATGATTATGAAGAAACGTATTTTTAAAGTAAAGTTCAACTGCACACATGAAAGAAGCTGAGTGTGTCAGCGCAGATAAGATCTCCCAGGACTAAGATTCAGCAACACTTGTCCAGTAGAAGTCTCTGAGTATCAAAAGGTAGAAGTCAAAGTTGATTATAAAACGTTATTTCGGAACTAAAGTTATTACCTCTTTACCTTTCGTTTTTTTAAATAATATGAGGAAGCGCTGATATAATAAAACGTTTAGGAAGTGAAGTGCCGCTGAAAACAGGTACTCGAAAATCCGGTTATAAGCGTTGTCAGGCAGAGCAGAGCAGAAGTAGCAGAGCAGAAGTTGGTGACGGAGCGTGAGGACGTGCAGCGTCACAGCGTGCCACAGAAAGTAGAGAAGATGCCGGTGATGGAGCGTGAAGGCGCGCAGATGCCGGTATTTACTTTCAAACAGTAAGCATGTAGACGCGATGGGTGAATGATCAAAGGTGCCAACTGATAGAGCAGAGTGTCTTGACTCGGCGGGCAGGCACTACACGCCGTATACACATCAATCCAGCATGTTAGTTATCACCTCAATCCAGCATTTTATAGCGCTATAAACAGCAGATACCACGCACCAGCGTTATAAAGAGTTTAGCGCGTTGATAAGAAAGTCAGCGAGTTAGCGCTTCAGGTTATAAGCAAAAAAGCATTTTGGATGCATAAAGTCAATTTTATGAATGGATAAAAAGTAATTTAAATTTCCGCATGAATTAAAGAAGTCTGTTGCCTTTAAATCACGTGAAGAGCAGATAGACAGTATCAAGCCTCAGTAAGATGCGTTAAATTAAAGTAATTAAAGTATAATAAATTCAAGTCTTCTTATGCTGCCAAGGCTTAGAGTCAATAAATGAACCAAAAAGTACCTTGAGTTGAGGCTTGGTGTTGAAATCCTTTTCCTGATATTTTTGTTAACCTCTTAAGTGCTGCGCCTATACCAGCGGCCGACGGCACCACTACCTCGGGAGTGCTGCCGTCGGCCGTTGGACGTTCCAGCTGCACCTGCGCAATGGAACGTTCAGCACTGGAGCTGGACGTTCCAAAGCAGCTAAGGTGTTAAGAGAAAAATGTCCTATTAGAAGGTAAAGGTGCTTGTAGTAGGGAATTTTCTTTCCAATCCCATCCTCGTCGCCAGTGTGAAGAAGTACATCTCAATTGAAGATTGGATAAACAAGTTTCTTTATTCTCATCAGAGGAAGAAAGGATCTCATCCACAGCAGAGATAAGCAAGCAGCAACTGACACAGTCTTGATCAGATTAGAACCATAACATGACTACATCATCAGATTCTATGAATAACATTCTACTAAGAGTAAGATACAGATGCAGACATAGAGAAGGATACCACACAATCCATCCACCCTTCCCCTCATCATCCATCCTTTCACCCACCCCCTCATCATCCATCCGTCTATCCATCCCGCATCATCCATCCTTCCCCTCATCATCCATCCTTCCTTCATCATCCATCCATCCTTTCACCCACCCATCCATTCATCCTTCCTGTGAGAAGTTGGCCTGATATATAATGTTCACTATTCTAGTGAGCACTTTGTATCAGTCCAAACAACCCTTATGGTGATTGGTTGTAAGTCAACCTTATAGACCAGCTATCCTAGTAGCATGGATACGAGCAGTCTTCGGGCTAAACTCTAGAGGGCGTGTTAAGCCAGCTGTTATACCATCACATATACCCCTTGAACACCAAGTGAAAGGACACCACACAAGTGTTATGAAAATAAACAGTGTATTTATTTAGATCACAACAGCCCTGTACTCTTTATGAGGACAGGGTACTAAGCACACAACAAAACTCTTATGAAAATACTTCAAGTTGCACAATTTACACAAATGCCCGAGGGGCACGAAAAACCATATACTCTAAAAGTGGAATGCGAAATTACTAGCAGGTAAGTACTGTACTAATAGGCTTTGGAATCGCTAGGTCTTGACTACTGAACCTTCAGATTACTAATAGGAGGCCTAGGGGACTCGGGTGCAGAGTGTGCACTCTCACGCGGGATGCGGGACAAAGTCTATGGGAGCTAGTAAAAGCAAAGTTAGTGTTCTCGGGCGAACCCGACCTGGTAGGAGGAAAACGAAAGTGGATCCTGACCCTTGGATAGTGAGGCTATGCTGTGGCACCGAAATGCCGAAATTACCTAGCCCAGGGGCTGCAGCTGCATATGTCCCAAAAGACGTCGGGAATCCTCGTAGACGGACCAGGAGCCTGAAGGAAGAAGTTGCTGGCAGGCGACCAGTGAAGATAGTTCGAGTGATCCAAGCCTGGATCGAAGATGGATGACACCTGAAAGCAGAGGGGACCAAGTTCGTGACTACTAGTCAGTAGTCAGGTGGCACCAGGAGGGCACCGGATGGTAGTCACCTCGACTAGGTGAGTGGGCGACGCTGTGCTCTGCAGATCTCACGGACCAGGAGGCGTTGTCGGCGACCAGGATGGAGGTGCGAGCTGTCCCACGATGGATGATGCGGTCGACGTCGCTGGACCCAGGATTGGGCAACAAAGCCTTGGCAAATTCAAGCCCACACGGTGGACTCAAAATGGCGTCTGGAGTGGACCAGGAGGGTCCGGGGTGCTGCTCTCTTGGAAGGGAGCAAGGGCCAGTCTGGAGCAACCAGACCAGCAGCAGTGATGTCGTCGGGCGTCGTTAAGAAGGCCACAAGCCAGCGGGCTAGTAGCCAAACAACGCGGTGAGCAGCAAAAAGCAGAAGGGCCCCACGCAGATCGTGGAGATGCTGGGAGGCTGGACTTCGGTGCTGGAGCTGCTCAGGGTCGGGGCTTCTCGGACCCTAAAGCACTCACCAGAGGATCCCTCGGCGGTCGTGCTGGATAAGAGTCGTGCAGAGTCCGCAGAGTTCTTAGATGGTGCCTGCGGATGCAGGGTGACGACTCCTTAGCCACAAGGGAGAAATCTTGAGAAGAGTCTTGAGTTTCCTTTCGTAGAAAGTAGTTCTTGATTTAAAGATGATCTAATTTGGAAGGGTCCCCGCTCCTGCCTTTATCCTAAAGAAAGGGGTGGGTATGCGACTAGGTCCTGCCCTAGGGGTGGGACCAGGAAGGGGGGTGGTTACACCCCTCTCCCATGCCGGACTTTCCCCAGGCCAGGGGCTGGTGTGCCCCTGGAACTGGTTCTAGCCGGCAGATGCGTAGTGAGCACCGGGGTGCCACTCAGCAGTCACCTTCCTGTAAAGCCCTGCCTACCCAGGATACACAAAACCCTGTCTGGGATGGTGCTAGCACCGCCCCTGACAGGAAACCCTTTGTCCAAGCTCTCCTCGATGGAAGGACTCCCAGCAGCAGGAGGTCAGACTCGTGTCTGTGATGGCAGCATCCATTTTGTGGAGCTGAGGCTTCAGTTAACTTTAACTGGGGGTTCACAGTTACATACATGTCGTGTCCCTCTAGAAGGGTGGAATGCTAACCCCGTCGCCAGAATTGGCGAGGGGTTAGTATTCCAAATCGTATGACACCTTACTCGACATGGTTTGATAAAGCAATACCAAAGATAGCATTTAACCGCGAGGATTATAATGCACTTAAGAGTATATGGTATGCGTTATCATGGAACAGCTATTAGGACTTGGTTCCGCAAGCTGCAAACGGGCTCAGCTCATGCCAGAGCACCATTTCACACGATTCCAAGCACTCTGCCTTCAGGATTGTCAAGGCCTGCCATAGGAGTGACTGATAGGAATCGGTGTGTCCATTTTTAGGGTTAGATATAGGTATACTATATCTAAAGCAAAGGGTGATTACACCACCTTGCCCCAGCTGTCGTGCAGCCAGTTGTGTCAGATTTAGATGGCCATCCAGGGGTGGCATAATACATGCTTCAGCCCCTGGTAGGCCCTGGGCACACCTATGCCCTGAGTTACAGGGTCTGATAAGGTGGCCCAGTTCCAATTGGGTAATGCACCTAAGGCACATATGTCAATTTAGTGAGAGAACAGCTAGGCTGTGGGTCTGATTGGCAGGCCCACAGCCAGAGAAAGTCGTAAACCAGTGGAACAAAAGCAAAAAATCTGGGTGATCATAGGATTGCAGACCCTACTCTCCTACATGACCCCCCCCCCAAACTTTGGGACAATAAACTAACCTTGACCACGTGAGTCTTCTTGCTCTAAGTGGAAATACCTGGAGAGCCCATCTGCATTGCCATGATCAGTGCCAGGTCTATGCTCCACTGTAAAATCCATCCCCTGTAGGGAAATGGACCACCTAAGCAGTTTGGGGTTTTCGCCCTGCATCTGATTTAGCCACAAGAGGGGCTTATGGTCGGTCTGAATCTTGAAATGAGTGCCAAACAAGTATGGCCTCAGTTTCTTCAGGGCCCAAACCACAGCAAAGGCCTCCCTCTCAATAGCTGACCAATTTTTCTCTCTGGGGGTCAGCCTTCTGCTTATAAAAGCAATGGGCTGGTCTTGACCATCAAAATTCAGTTGAGATAGAACAGCTCCCACACCCAACTCAGAAGCATCTGTTTGGACAATGAATGGTTTGGAGTAGTCTGGACTCTTGAGGATAGGTGCTGTGCAAATGGCCTGCTTTAGGTCATCAAATGCTTTTTGACAGCCTGCTGTCCACTGAACCTTTTTGGGCATTTTCTTACTTGTCAGTTCATTAAGTGGAGTCACAATTGATCCATAATTTCTGACAAACTTTCTGTAGTAACCAGTCAGGCCCAAGAAAGCTCGAACCTGAGTCTGGGTGGTTGGAGGAGCCCAGTCCCTGATTGACTGTATTTTGCTCTCCAGTGGTTGAACTTGGCCTCCACCTACAAGGTGGCCCAAATACACAACCTGTGTCTGCCCAATCTGGCACTTGGTGGCTTTGATAGTGAGACCTGCTGCTTGCAGTGCCTCTAACACTTTCCTCAGGTGGACCAGGTGATCGTCCCAGGTGGAGCTAAAGACAGCAATATCATCCAGATATGCTGCACAGAAGTCATCCAGCCCAGTGAGAACATGATTCACCAACCTTTGGAAGGTGGCAGGTGCATTTTTCAGACCAAAGGGCATTACCACAAACTGATAATGCCCACCAGGGGTTGAAAATGCTGTCTTGGGCTTGGCATCCTCAGCTAACCTGATTTGCCAATACCCAGCTGTCAGGGCAAATGTACTTAAGTAGTTGGCAGAAGCCAATCTATCTATAAGTTCATCTGCCCTTGGTATTGGGTGGGCATCAGTCTTAGTGACTGCATTGAGACCCCTGTAGTCTACGCAAAACCTCATCTCTTTCTTACCACCCTGGGTGTGAGGCTTTGGCACTAGAACTACTGGACTAGCCCAAGGGATATCTGAGGGTTCAGTGACTCCCAACTCCAACATTTTCTGCACTTCTGTTTTGATGCAGTCTCTAACATGATCAGGCTGCCTGTAGATTTTACTCTTGACTGGCAAGCTGTCACCAGTGTCAACCTCATGGGTACACCAATTGGTCTGACTGGGTGTTAGAGAGAACATATGTCTGAAGGATTGAAGAACCTGTTTACAATCCTTCTGTTGATGTTCAGAGAGGCTGCCACAAAAGACAACACCATCTACTGACCCATCATCAGGATTCTGAGTGAGCAGGTCTGGGAGAGGGTCACTCTCTTCCTCCTGTCCCTCATCTATGGCCATGAGCAAGCTCATGTCCTTCCTGTCGACATATGCTTTGAGCCTGTTAACATGGAGCACCCTGTGGGGGCTCCTGGGAGTTCCAAGGTCCACCAGGTAGGTGACCTCTCCCTTTTGCTCAAGAATTGTGTGGGGCCCAGACCATTTGTCTTTGAGTGCTGCTGGGGCCACTGGCTCCAACACCCACACCTTCTGTCCAGGCTGATAAACAGTCAGGACAGCCTTTTGGTCATGCCAAGCTTTTTGGAGTCTTGACTGGCCTTAAGGTTTTCAGATGCCTTCTCCATATACTCAGCCATCCTGGAGCGGAGACCAAGTACATCGTCCACTATGTTGGTTGCAGGCTTTTTGAGAGGTCTCTCCCATCCTTCCTTCACCAAACACAGGGGGCCTCTTACAGGATGCCCATACAAAAGTTCAAAAGGGCTGTAGCCAACCCCCTTTTGTGGGACCTCTCTGTAAGCAAACAGAAGGCAGGGTATCAGGACATCCCATCTACGCCTGAGCTTTTCAGGTAGTCCATGAATCATCCCTTTTAGGGTCCTGTTGAACCTTTCAACAAGCCCATTGCATTGTGGATGATAGGGTGTGGTGAACTTGTAGTTGACACCACATTCCTTCCACATAGCAATTAAGTAGCTTGACATGAAGTTTGCACCTCTGTCAGAGACAACCTCCTTAGGGAAGCCCACTCTGGAGAACACTCCAACTAGGGCTCTTGCCACAACAGGTGCTGTAGTGGTCCTAAGGGGAATAGCTTCAGGATACCTGGTGGCATGATCCACTACCACCAGTATAAACTTGTGCCCTGATGCTGTCTGGGGTTCCATTGGACCAACAATGTCAATCCCCACTCTTTCAAAGGGCACCCCCACCACAGGCATTGGTATAAGGGGGGCCTTTGTTGTGCCACCTGACTTACCACTGGCTTGGCAAGTGACACAGGAGCGACAAAACTCCTTGGTATCCTCATTCATGTGAGGCCAGTGAAAGTGTGAGACAAGTCTGTCCCAAGTCTTTGTCTGGCCTAAGTGACCTGCTAAGGGAATCTCATGGGCCAAGGTAAGAAGGAAACCTCTCTGAGTCAAGGGGATAACCAGCCTCCTGGCCATGCCAGGCTTGGGGTCTCTTGCCTCAGTGTACAGGAGTCCATCCTCCCAGTATACCTTGTGGGTACCTGTGGCGTTCCCAGCAGCCTCAGCAGCAGCCTGCTGTCTGAGGGTTCAAGGGAAGGGCAGTCTAATTGTTCCTTCCCCAGGTCTTCTCTTGAGGGTCCCCCTGAGCCCAGGAATTCAACTTGATCAAGTTCAAACTCTTTAGGCTCAGTTTCCCTCAGTCCCTGTAGGTCAGCCTCCTCTGAGACTTGATCCTCAACCTGGGGCAAGGGGGAAGGCAATGCCTTAACCCTACTGCTCTTCTTCTTGGTAGGTGGCTGGTCCATTGTTCCAGGATCCAGCACCTGTTCAGTGGGGCATCTTCTGGCCTGTGACCTAGTCACAGCAAGCACATGTGCTGGCAAGCCTAACATCTCCATGTGAGTCCTATGCTCCACTTCTGACCATTGTGATGACTCCAAATCATTGCCCAACAAACAATCCACTGGGAGGTCTGAACTAACTACGACCTTCTTTTGGCCAATTACCCCTCCCCAGGAGAAAGCAACAATTGCCATACTATGACTGGTAGTGACATTGCTTGCATTGGTCACCAGGAAATCTGTACCTGGCATGATCTGTCCAGGTTCCACAAAGTTAGGTGTCACCATTGTGACACTGGCACTAGTGTCCCTATAGGCCTGAGCCATTTTGCCATTGATAAAAGGTGTCTGTCTGTATTTGCCCAAAGTATTGGGACTGGCATCAGGGGATATATCCACATCCCCTAAACAGACAAGGACAGCCTGAGTGAGTGTGCCAACTAAGTTGTCATACCCCTCAGAACCCAAGGTTAACCCAACTAAACCCTTGGGAGGTGCACTACTACTGCTGGCTGTACTAGGGGGCACAGGTGCCTTAGGGGCTGCAGTAGCAGGAGTCTGCCCTCCTTTCTTGGTGCACTCACTAAACCAGTGAGTTTTACTTTTACAGTACTGGCACCACCTTTTTGACTGGCCATTTTCACCTTTAGTATCTAGGTCTGCTTTCTTCTGACCACCCTGGTTCTGACCCTGGTTTTGCTTAACTCTTGTTCTGACCCATCTGTCTGCCTTCTTTCCCAATTCTTGGGGAGAGGTCAGATCTGAGTCAACAAGATGCTGATGCAACAACTGGTTCTGACAATTGTTTAAAATGTGTTCTCTCATGATCAAATTATACAATCCTGTGTAATCAGTAACCTTACTGCCCAGCAACCAGCCCTCCAAAGCCTTAGTGGCACAATCTACAAAATCAGACCAATCCTGAGACTGAGTTTTCTGGGTATCCCTGAACAGCAACCTGTACTGCTCAGTGGTTAGGCCAAACCCATCAATCTGTGTGTTCTTCAGGACCTGGTAATTGTTAGCATCCTCAGCTCTAGTAGTGAGGAGCTTATCTCTACCTTTACCTTCAAAGGAGAGCCACAAGATAGCTGCCCCCTGACTCTGGGGGACACACTGTACAGTGCAGGCCCTCTCCAAAGCAGTAATCCATTTGTGGATATCATCCCCTTGCTTAAAGGGGGGCACTATCTTACTCAGGTGTCTAGTGTCTAAACTCCTGTTTTCCCTTGGGGGAATGCTGCCACCAGTGGGAATTGGCCCACTCAATTCTTGCTCTCTAGCAAAGGCAAGTCTTTCTTTGGCCAGGGCAAGTTCTTCCCTTTCAATCCTCAGATTGACTTCCCTTTCCTTGGCTTCATATACTCTCCTTTGAGGGGATGTCATCCTTCTCTGAGCAGAGGCCTGAGAGCCATTGGTTTGAATGGATCTGTTAGAGCCTCTTGATAGAGACCTAACTCGTCCATTCCCAATGTTAAGCTGGCCTGAGAGGGGTCCCAGGGGTCTCCTAGTACCATTCTCATGCCTGCTTAAGTTGTCCCTAGTAAGCTGGCTAACTACTTCTGGGCGTTTGTCTGCCTCATCATCAGATGGCTCTAGATCCTCATCCTCCTCTTCACCTTCTGCAGAGAGATGGATAAGGTCAGGGTCACCTGGGGTTCCCTCTAGGGGAGGCATGTTCCCATCTGGATTAGAAGGGTCTGGGTTACCAGCCCTCCTGGCATCATAAGTCTCTAAGAGACCAATCAGGAATGGGATTGTGGGGTTAGACCCCTGTTTTAGCTTCCTGGAGGTACACACTTGTCTCATCTCCTGGAAGCTAAGAGCAGCATATCTGGAAGTGACCTGTGGACGGTCAACTGACACAAGGGGAGACTCAGAGTTTCCTCCTTTGTCTGACATGCTGATTCTAGTGTGGTGTAAGTGATGCACCTACCTACACTATATGTTTGCCTACTGATCCCTTGCTAAGAGTTGTAGCCAAGGTGTGCTAAGCCTTGAGGAGCTACAACAGCTGGTTCAGTAGAACTCAGAGTATTCTAAGCTAAGTTATATGTACCTGAAGTACTTATGTGATCTTTCACAAGATATTCTTAGGATACGTGTGGTAAAACAACAGCAAGCTCAAATCCCAACCGCTGCTCACCAATGTGAGAAGTTGGCCTGATATATAATGTTCACTATTCTAGTGAGTACTTTGTATCAGTCCAAACAACCCTTATGGTGATTGGTTGTAAGTCAACCTTATAGACCAGCTATCCTAGTAGCATGGATACGAGCAGTCTTCGGGCTAAACTCTAGAGGGCGTGTTAAGCCAGCTGTTATACCATCACATATACCCCTTGAACACCAAGTGAAAGGACACCACACAAGTGTTATGAAAATAAACAGTGTATTTATTTAGATCACAACAGCCCTGTACTCTTTATGAGGACAGGGTACTAAGCACACAACAAAACTCTCATGAAAATACTTCAAGTTGCACAATTTACACAAATGCCCGAGGGGCACGAAAAACCATATACTCTAAAAGTGGAATGCGAAATTACTAGCAGGTAAGTACTGTACTAATAGGCTTTGGAATCGCTAGGTCTTGACTACTGAACCTTCAGATTACTAATAGGAGGCCTAGGGGACTCGGGTGCAGAGTGTGCACTCTCACGCGGGATGCGGGACAAAGTCTATGGGAGCTAGTAAAAGCAAAGTTAGTGTTCTCGGGCGAACCCGACCTGGTAGGAGGAAAACGAAAGTGGATCCTGACCCTTGGATAGTGAGGCTATGCTGTGGCACCGAAATGCCGAAGTTACCTAGCCCAGGGGCTGCAGCTGCATATGTCCCAAAAGACGTCGGGAATCCTCGTAGATGGACCAGGAGCCTGAAGGAAGAAGTGGCTGGCAGGCGACCAGTGAAGATAGTTCGAGTGATCCAAGCCTGGATCGAAGATGGATGACACCTGAAAGCAGAGGGGACCAAGTTCGTGACTACTAGTCAGTAGTCAGGTGGCACCAGGAGGGCACCGGATGGTAGTCACCTCGACTAGGTGAGTGGGCGACGCTGTGCTCTGCAGATCTCACGGACCAGGAGGCGTTGTCGGCGACCAGGATGGAGGTGCGAGCTGTCCCACGATGGATGATGCGGTCGACGTCGCTGGACCCAGGATTGGGCAACAAAGCCTTGGCAAATTCAAGCCCACGCGGTGGACTCAAAATGGCGTCTGGAGTGGACCAGGAGGGTCCGGGGTGCTCCTCTCTTGGAAGGGAGCAAGGGCCAGTCTGGAGCAACCAGACCAGCAGCAGTGATGTCGTCGGGCGTCGTTAAGAAGGCCACAAGCCAGCGGGCTAGTAGCCAAACAACGCGGTGAGCAGCAAAAAGCAGAAGGGCCCCACGCAGATCGTGGAGATGCTGGGAGGCTGGACTTCGGTGCTGGAGCTGCTCAGGGTCGGGGCTTCTCGGACCCCAAAGCACTCACCAGAGGATCCCTCGGCGGTCGTGCTGGATAAGAGTTGTGCAGTTCAGATGATGGCCGGTCCCTCGAGGTCTCGTCGCACCTACGGTTCTCAGCTTAGCTGTAGAGGTAGGTAGAGGTCAGAGGTGCCAGGGAAGCCGGGTCTCGTCGTGCTGGTCGGTCGGATTCCTGAGGAAGGACTTGCAGCAAACCGCAGAGTTCTTAGATGGTGCCTGCGGATGCAGGGTGACTACTCCTTAGCCACAAGGGAGAAATCTTGAGAAGAGTCTTGAGTTTCCTTTCGTAGAAAGTAGTTCTTGATTCAAAGATGATCTAATTTGGAAGGGTCCCCGCTCCTGCCTTTATCCTAAAGAAAGGGGTGGGTACGCAACTAGGTCCTGCCCTAGGGGTGGGACCAGGAAGGGGGGTGGTTACACCCCTCTCCCATGCCGGACTTTCCCCAGGCCAGGGGCTGATGTGCCCCTGGAACTGGTTCTAGCCGGCAGATGCGTAGTGAGCACCGGGGTGCCACTCAGCAGTCACCTTCCTGTAAAGCCCTGCCTACCCAGGATACACAAAACCCTGTCTGGGATGGTGCTAGCACCGCCCCTGACAGGAAACCCTTTGTCCAAGCTCTCCTCGCTGGAAGGACTCCCAGCAGCAGGAGGTCAGACTCGTGTCTGTGGTGGCAGCATCCATTTTGTGGAGCTGAGGCTTCAGTTAACTTTAACCGGGGTTCACAGTTACATACATGTCGTGTCCCTCTAGAAGGGTGGAATGCTAACCCCGTCGCCAGAATTGGCGAGGGGTTAGTATTCCAATTCGTATGACACCTTACTCGACATGGTTTGATAAAGCAATACCAAAGATAGCATTTAACCGCGAGGATTATAATGCACTTAAGAGTATATGGTATGCGTTATCATGGAACAGCTATTAGGACTTGGTTCCGCAAGCTTCAAACGGGCTCAGCTCATGCCAGAGCACCATTTCACACGATTCCAAGCACTCTGCCTTCAGGATTGTCAAGGCCTGCCATAGGAGTGACTGATAGGAATCGGTGTGTCCATTTTTAGGGTTAGATATAGGTATACTATATCTAAAGCAAAGGGTGATTACACCACCTTGCCCCAGCTGTCGTGCAGCCAGTTGTGCCAGATTTAGATGGCCATCCAGGGGTGGCATAATACATGCTTCAGCCCCTGGTAGGCCCTGGGCACACCTATGCCCTGAGTTACAGGGTCTGATAAGGTGGCCCAGTTCCAATTGGGTAATGCACCTAAGGCACATATGTCAATTTAGTGAGAGAACAGCTAGGCTGTGGGTCTGATTGGCAGGCCCACAGCCAGAGAAAGTCGTAAACCAGTGAAACAAAAGCAAAAAATCTGGGTGATCATAGGATTGCAGACCCTACTCTCCTACACTTCCCCTCTATCCATCCCCTCATCCATCCATCCATCCCCTCATTCATCCATCCATCCCCTCGCCCATCCATCCTTCCCCTCATCCATCCATCCCCTCATCCATCCATCCTTCCCCTCATCCATCCATCCTTCCCCTCATCCATCCTTCCTTTCATCCATCATCCATCCTTCCCCTCACCCATCCATCCATCCCATCCATTTATCCTTCCCCTCATCCATCCATCTCCTGATCCATCCATCCTTCCCCTCCATCCATCCACTCCATCCATCCATCCTTCCCCTCATCCATCCATCCTTCCCCTCCATCCATCCATCCTTCCCCTCCATCCATCCATCCATCCTTCTCCTCATCCATCATCCTTCCCCTCATCCATCTTTCCCCTCATCCATCATCCAGCTACCCTTCCATCCATACATCCAGCTATTTACATTTTCTCTCCATCCTTCCCCTCACTCATCAATCCATCCATCCTCTCTCATTAGCCATTTATTCAATCTGTCATTCATCCATTCACCCTTTTACTAATTCATCCAGCCATTCACCCATCCCTTCACTTACTTACTCGCCGACCTTTCCATATTAATTTTGAGCTGAGCCCTTTTAAGAAGAGGCCCATCAAGAACTTCACCCTCGCTGCAGGGGCCGTTCCAGGACTGGGACAGAAGCCACCCTGGGAGGAGACAGGATCCACCACAGAGGGGGACAGGAGCCATCACAGGTGGGGGTGGACTGGAGCCACAACATGGGGGGACAGGAACCATCCCAGGCAGGGGGGGGGGTGGACTGGAGCCACCACATTGGGGGACAGGTGCCATCACTGAGGGGAGGGCAGGAGCCATCACAGGAGAGGGAACACGGGGGTGGGCATGCAGTATTCTAGTATCATCTTGGGCTCCTCTCCTGCACAAGACAACGAGAAGACAGGCTCTCTGTCCAAAATGCCATCCCCCACTGTGATGTACAGTACTTACAGGAGATACTCTAAGAGAACTGATTGAACTGATTGTCCTCCATACTTTGTTAATCAGTGTGGGTGCGATTGTGCCATTTCTTTATTTTCTTACATTATAGACTGCATGTTTGAAGAACCAAGGTTTGCTTACAATTTAGTGACAGTAATTAAGCTCTGTGAAGAGAACCACTTGCTGCCTCGGTGTAATCAGGGGTGTAATCTGGCCGAGTCTCAGATGTTTGGGGCCCTGGGTAGAAATGGAATGTGTGAGCCCCCCTCTAAATAGCAGAGACATGACACATTAAGGGCTGTTTGCATGTGAATAGATGTCGCAGCTCCTGAACCTGCAGCCCCTCCCTCTCAGTCCCCTTCGAAGCACCTCTTAACAGGTCATCAAGGGCTGGAGGTGTGAGGGTAGCCATCCCGCTGTGCCTCTCCAATGCTGCGGGGCATCTGAGGAGCTTTGGTGCAGCATCGGAGTGAAGAAAAGAGGTGGGTGCAAGCTGTGCCGGCTTAGGGTGGAGCAACCGGTGCCCTGTTAAAATGACGGACAAATGGCGTCCGTTAAAGATTCCTTCACGGACAACGGACAGACGGGCGAAATTACGGACTGTCCGTGAAATTTACGGACGGTTGGTCACCCTAATCTTCGGACACCTGAACACTGACGGCAGATAGGGAACACCGAAGACCAGGCTCGTGCCACCTGTCGGCGGCAGCATCGCGCTCTCTGCCGAGTCTCCAGCTCTGTCAGTGCAGTCACGCCGCAGTGACGTTGCAGATACAATCACCTTAGGTCAGTGTCAGCGACTAACACTGATTTAACTACCTGTTGTAATGCAAGGGACCCTCCTAAATCCCTAGTACTCCTCTTGCTTTCTCACGAATGAGCACCCGTGTCTGTTCTGTAACTCCCTGCAAGAGGTTCCTGCACAGCAGCCCGACTCAGGAGGGACGAGGGACCCTGCACCCGGAGCTGGGCCCCCACTCCCGCGTGGGGAGGCTGGCCCAGGAGGGAGCCTGCACCCGGAGCTGGCTCCTCTCTCCCGGCGGGGGCGGCTGGCCCAGGAGGGACCCTGCACCCGGAGCTGGCTCCTCTCTCCCGGCGGGGGGCGGCTGGCCCAGGAGGGACCCTGCACCCGGAGCTGGCTCCTCTCTCCCGGAATGGGGAGGCTGGCCCAAGAGGGACCCTGCACCCGGAGCTGGACCTTGCACCCGGAGCTGGGTCCCCTTTCCCGGCAGGGGGAGGCTGGAGCAGAAGGGACCCTGCATCCGGAGCTGGCTCCTCTCTCCCGACGGGGGGGGAGGGTGGCATAGGAGGGACCCTACACCCGGAGCTGGGCCCCCACTCCCGGCGGGGGGAGGCTGGCCCAGGAGGGACCCTGCAACCGGAGCTGGCTCCTCTCTCCCGGCGGGGGGTGTCTGGCCCAGGAGAGACCCTGCACCCGGAGCTGGCTCCTCTCTCCCGGAGTGGGGAGGCTGGCCCAAGAGGGACCCTGCACCCGGAGCTGGACCTTGCACCCGGAGCTGGGTCCCCTTTCCCGGCAGGGGGAGGCTGGAGCAGAAGGGACCCTGCATCCGGAGCTGGCTCCTCTCTCCCGACGGGGGGGGGGGGTGGCTGGCCCAGGAGGGACCCTGCACCCGGAGCTGGGTCCCATCTCCCAGCAGGGGAGGCTGGCCCAGGAGGGACCCTGCGCCCGGAGCTGGACCCTGCATCCGGAGCTGGGTCTTCGCTCCCGGCGGGGGGAGCCGGGAGCAGAAGGGACCCTGCACCCGGAGCTGAGGCCCCTCTCCCGGCAGGGGGAGGCCGGAAGAGGAGGGACCCTACACCCGGAGCTGGGTCCCCTCTCCCGGCGGGGGGAGGCTGGCCCAGGAGGGACCCTGCACCCGGAGTTGGACCCTTCATCCGGAGCTGGGTCGCCACTCCCGGTGGGGGGAGGCGGGAGCAGGAGGGACCCTGCACCCGGAGCTGGGTCCCCTCTCCCGGCGGGGGGGAGGCGGGAGCAGGAGGGACCCTACACCCTGAGCTGGGTCCCCTCTCCCGGCGGGGGAGGCTGGCCCAAGAGGGACCCTGCATCCGGAGCTGGGTCCCCGCTCCTGGCGGGGGGAGGCGGGAGCAGGCGGGACCCTGCACCCGGAGCTGGGTCCCCTCTCCCTGCGGGGGAGGCTGACCCAAGAGGGACCCTGCACCCGGAGCTGGGCCCTGCATCCGGAGCTGGGCCCCCACTCCTGGCGGGGGGAGGCGGGAGCAGGAGGGACCCTGCACCCGGAGCTGAGTCCCTGCTCCCGGCGGGGGGAGGCGGGAGCAGGAGACCCTGCACCCGGAACTGGACCCTGCATCCGGAGCTGGGCCCCCGCTCCCGGCGGGGAGAGGCGGGAGCAGGAGGGACCTTACACCCGGAGCTGGGTCCCCTCTCCCGGCGGGGGAGGCTGGCCCAGGAGGAACCCTGCACCCGGAGCTGGGTCCCGGCTCCCGTCCGGCGGAGGCTGGCCCAGGAGGGACCCTACATCCGAGCTGGGTCCCCGCTCCCGGCAGGGGGAGGCGGGAGCAGGAGGGACCCTGCACCCGGAGCTGGGTCCCCGCTCCCGGCAGGGGGAGGCGGGAGCAGGAGGGACCCTGCACCCGGAGCTGGGTCCCCTCTCCCGGCGGGTTGAGGCTGGCCCAGGATGGACCCTGCACCCGGAGCTGGACCTTGCACCCGGAGCTGGGTCCCCTCTCCCGACGGGGGAGGCTGGCCCAGGAGAGACCCTGTACCCGGAGCTGGGACCCGGCTCCAGGCGGGGGGAGGCCGGCTCGGCCCCCGCAGCTTCCTGTGCACGCTGAGGCGGCCGGCGGAGGCGGGAGCAGGAGGAAGGCGGGATGGGTGCCAGCAGCGGAGGGGTTGTGTCGGGGAAGTTTTCACAGCGTGTCCTCCGTTTTCATATCTTCCCTCGGAGGAGCAGAACCTCGGGTCTCTGGGAGGAGGGAGGGCGGGGGTCTGACTCAGGGTGGAGCTCTCTAATCTCAGCTGTCTGCAGACATCTAACCGCAGCTCCTGACAGGACCCTGCAGCTGCCCGCACAGCTGGCTGCAGGAGGGTTTGTTGTTCACTCTTCTTTCCAAATCCAGCTTTTCTTTCCCCAACGGCGTTTCCGCTCCAGTTCAAGCCGGGACAGGGATCGGGAGGGTGAGTCGAAGCATCTCTGGAGAGTCTCTCTGGTTCTCTGCCCCTCCTCGCCTCCCTCTGTCTTACTTCTCTTCTCCCCTCGTCTCCTCTGTCCTCTTATCTACCCTGTTTCGTCCCACTCCGTCACTCCACCCACCCTCTTCCCCCACCTCACCAGTTTGCTCAGTTCATCTATCTTCTACTTTCCCACCCTCTCTTTCTTATTGTCTCCTATCTGTTCCTCCCATTTTGTCCTTTCCCCTCTCACGTACCCTCTCCTTCACACCCGCTTTCTATTTTCAAATGTTATGTTTAATAACCCTCTTCTTTTCTTAACTTCTTAGTTCGATCTCTCCTAATTCTCTACTTCTCTTCAACCTCAATAGACTCGTTCTCGCTTTTTTAACTTGTCTACCTCTCCAACCTTTTGGTATCTCCTGCATTGTTTCATTTCCCTGGTTTTTCCACTTTTATTATCTGATTCGTGCTCTCGTTTCATCTTTCATACCCTTCCCCATGTTTTCGCCCTCTCTCACATCTTTCTTAAGCCTTCCTTCCTTCCTTCCTTCCTCCTCCTCCCTTCCTTTCTTTCTTCCTTCCTCACCTTCCCTTCCTTCCTCCGTCTTTGAAGCTCTCGAAACAACCATTCACCCCTTCCTTCTTTCTTCCACCTTCCCCCTTTCCTCTTCCATCTTCCCTCTCCTGTACACGTTTCATCTCACACAATTGTATACGAACCATCTCTCTATTCTTTTTCCCTCTAGATATGCTTTTCTGCCACGTTCCTCCCCCACTCCCGCCCCCCCTCGCCTCCCGTCACCTCATGTGTGTCGCAGCCTCCCGTGTAGTATGTTTACATTCTCTTCCTCCGGGCTCTCTCTCCTGCAGAGTATATGGCTGCATGCATATATGGTCTGTTCAGTTCCCTGGCGTTCTCTTCCTCTGCCCACATTTGAATGATGTATTTCTGTGTATTTCTTCGTGAGCAGCGTAGAGCTCCAAGGTGGGGTGCTTAAGGCACCCCACTCTAACAGGCGCCATATACCTTCTCTACTCAACACCAGGTGCCCGGAGGGACCAGTGCCCGCACCAGTGGGAGCCAGAATGGACTTCCAAGCCTGAGAGGACCAGTGGCCCCCTCCAACTGGAACCAAAACGGATCTTGGGGTTAGAGGGGACCTGTGTCCTCACCACCAGGTGCCAGGAAGGACTAATGACCCAGAGTCCCTGCTAACAGATGTCAGAGGGGACCTAAGAGCCAGAGGAGAGGACAGCTGTAAGGGGACCGTGACCCAAAGGATACCAGTGGCTCCACCGCCAGAAAGCAGAGGGGCCCAAAGGGGTCACTGGTTCGCACCACCAGGAGCCCAAGGGACCAGTGTCCTCCACCACCAGGGGCTGAAGGGACAGTGGAATATAGTCGACCACTCCACCAGCGCTAGAAACGGGGAGAAAAGGGCAGGAAACCTGAGGCTTATGCTGGCCTTTGCCATTAGAAACCCACATGGACCCGTAGTCAGGGTCCAGTGGAGACGCGTGTTCCTCCTCCCACCACCGAGAGCCAGAGGGCACCAGTGCTCTTTACCACCGAGAGCCAGAGGGCTCCAGTGCTCTTTACCACCGAGAGCCAGAGGGCACCAGTGCTCTTACCATCGAGAGCCAGAGGGCACCAGTGCTCTTTACCACCGAGAGCCAGAGGGCACCAGTGCTTTTACCACCGATAGCCAGAGGACACAAGTGCTCTTTACCGCAGAGAGCCAGAGGGCACCAGTGCTCTTTACCACCGAGAGCCAGAGGGCACCAGTGCTCTTTACCACTGAGAGCCAGAGGGCACCAGTGCTCTTTACCACCGAGAGAAAGAGGACTCAAGTGCTCTTACCATCGAGAGCCAGAGGGCACCAGTGCTCTTTACCACCAAGAGCCAGAGGGCACCAGTGCTCTTTACCACCGAGATCCAGAGGGCACCAGTGCTCTTACCACCGAGAGCCAGAGGGCACCAGTGCTCTTACCACCGAGAGCCAGAGGGCACCAGTGCTCTTACCACAGATAACCCGAGGGCACCAGTGCTCATTACCACCGAGAGCCAGAGGGCATCAGTGCTCTTCACCGCCGAGAGCAAGAGGGTACCAGTGCTCTTTACCACTGAGAGCCAGAGGGCACCAGTGCTCTTTACCACCGAGAGCAAGAGGACCCCAGTGCTCTTTACCACTGAGAGCAAGAGGGTAAGGAGTAGTTTCTGTCCTGTAACTCCAGTTCTGTAGTAGGGGTATCTCTGTTATAGTCATAATCTAGTGAATAGTCCCGCCCATGTGCGTGGACCCCGGCAATCAAAAATAATCTCTTAAGTTGTCAAAAGAATGCAGGAACTGCAAAGACACTTAAGAGAGAATTAAAGACAAATAATGCAGCCTATATCCACAGGCTACACTGTCCAGTACTTCAACTAGAAATTCCACCAAAATTCACCACACACAGCCCAGCCTGCTAGTTTCTACCACAGAGAAACCTGCCTCCCCAGTCAAAGACCCAGGAATGATAGAGAGGAAGGTAGGGACAGACAAGCCCCATAGGCTGCCATTATGTGGCTTAAACAGGATACTGTGCCTTTAAGAGAACCTTCTAGACTTCTCCCAGTATCCCAGAATGCATAGCAGGTCCAACTTACTTTCAGTTCTTTTTGAAGGCGTATACAACGCCAGACCTGCAGCATTGTGTACATGAAGAATTCTCCACCGGGGAGGAGGGAGGGCGCTTATGACTATAACAGAGATACCCCTACTACAGAACTGGAGTTACAGGACAGAAACTACTCCTTCTGTAGTAGGGGATCTCTGTGTATAGTCATAATCTAGTGAATAGAATGGCAAGCCCATCCCCCAACTAAGCGGCGGTGGAGAGTAAATACATAATGCCACTATTGTGCGAACAAATTCCGCAGTGAAGCCTGTCCAACCTGAGCGTCTGCCCTGGCGTCAGTGTCCAGGCAGTAATGCTTAGCAAAGGTATGAACCGACTTCCAAGTGGCTGCCTTGCAGATTTCAGCTATCGGCACGTTACGGAGCAGAGCCGTCGTGGCAGCTTTGCCCCTGGTGGAATGAGCCTTAGGCTTACCTCCTAAGGTCTTATTAGCCTTCTGATAACACAATTGTATGCAGGACACAATCCACCTAGAGATGGACTGCTTAGAGGTCGCAAGACCTGTCCTGACCGATCCATAATTGATAAACAACTGGTCAGACCTACGAATATCTTTGGTTTTATCCAGATAAAATTTCAACACCCTCCTAACATCCAGAGAATGGAGAGACCTCTCCGCTGGGGACGAAGGGTTCTGAAAGAACGTAGGTAAAGTTATAGTCTGGTTGACATGAAAGTCAGAAATAACCTTGGGAAGAAATTTAGGGTGAGTACGCATAACAACCTTAGCAGCATGAAATACAGTATAAGGTTCATTACAACACAACGCCTGAATTTCACTCACCCTGCGGGCCGATGTAATGGCCACGAGGAACGCCGCCTTCCAGGACAGGTGCTGCAACGAAGCCTTATGAATAGGTTCAAAAGGTTCCTTCATCAACCTGGACAGCACCACATTCAATTCCCATGAAGGCGAGGGAAGCCTGACAGGAGGGAATACTTTCTTCAATCCTTCCAGAAAATCTTTGATCACGGGGATCTGGAAAAAGGAAGTCTGTGAAGGGCATTTCCTGTAGGCAGTCAATGCAGCCAGATGAACCTTAATGGAATGCACATTAAGGCCAGACTGCGCCAAATGTAAAAGGTAAGGAAGGATGACATCTTCCTTACAGGTCGTAGGATCATGGTTCTTAGACTGGCACCAGATACAAAACCTCTTCCACTTGTAAGCATATGAAGTCCTAGTGGAAGGTCTCTTGGACTCCTTCAGAATGTCCATGCAATCATCGGGCAGATTAAGATGGCCATACTGCACTATCTCAGGAGCCATGCCGCCAAACTCAAAGACGATAGGTTGGGGTGCAACATCCGTCCCCCGAACTTCGTGAGAAGGTCCGGCCTGCACGGCAACCGAATGTGAGGAAGGAGAGACCGGTGAAGCAGGTCCGTGAACCACCACTGCCTGGGCCACTCCGGGGCGATGAGTATCATCCGAGCCCTGGACCGGGCCAGCTTGATGAGCACCGCCGGAATCAGGGGAATGGGAGGAAAGGCGTACAGAAAGTTGTTCGTCCAGTCGATCCATAGCGCATTCCCCAGCGTCCCTTGCTGGAAGTACCTGGAGGCGAAGTCTCTGCACTTGCTGTTTTCGGCGGTGGCGAACAAATCTACGTCTGGAGTTCCCCACCTTGCGAAGACTTCTCCTAGTACTTCGTCGTTTATGACCCATTCGTGGTTTTCCTGAAGCAGTCTGCTCAGTGCGTCTGCCTGAACATTCTGCACACCTGGTAGATGGGTGGCCGTTATCGTCAGTCCTCTGGCCAGGAGCCAGTGCCAGATCGTCTGCGCCTCTTGTGACAGGGTGCGCGATCTCGACCCCCCCTGCTTGTTGAGGTAAT
Organism: Lissotriton vulgaris; assembly: GCF_964263255.1. Taxonomy (NCBI): domain Eukaryota; kingdom Metazoa; phylum Chordata; class Amphibia; order Caudata; family Salamandridae; genus Lissotriton; species Lissotriton vulgaris. The sequence goes on along the minus strand of NC_141695.1, from coordinate 804,450,098 downwards.
ACATCGTGGTGGTATTGTCCGTCTGTACAAGCAGAGAGTTGGTCCGGAAGGACGGAAGAAAGGCCTTCAGCGCCAAGTGAACCGCTCTGAGTTCCAGGAAATTGATGTGATACGTGGCCTCCATCGGTGACCACGTGCCTTGAATCTGCAGAGTCCCGGAGTGCGCTCCCCATCCCAGAAGAGACGCATCCGTCACGACCGTCTGCGTGGGAATGTCCTTGTGAAAGGGAACCCCTCTGAGGAGATTCTCCGCCGAACACCACCACTTCAGGGACTGAAGAGCATGCAGCGATAGGCGAATCTCGTCGTCCCAAGATCCTATCCTCTGATCCCACTGGTCCTCCAAGCACTCCTGCAACGGTCTCATGTGCAGCCGTGCGTGTGGCGTCAGGAAGATACAAGAGGCCATCGATCCCAGTAGAGAAGACACCGTCCTCACTGTTGTAGATGGAGTCATCATAAGAGCCTGAGCCTTCCGAAGGAGTGATAATCGTCGCTCTTCCGAAGGAGACACGCTTGCTGACAGCGTATTGATGGAGGCTCCCAAGTACTGTATGCATTGGACCGGAGTCGGAACAGACTTGGCCATGTTGATGTGCAACCCCAGCTTGTTCAAGAGAACGCACGTCTTCTGGAAGTGTGCTCGCGCTTCCGAGAAGGAGGATGCCTTGATCAGCCAATCGTCCAAGTAAGGGTAGACGAACACCTTGTTCTTCCTCAGGTGTGCCGCTACCACCGCCATGCACTTCGAGAATGTCCTTGGCGCAGACTTCAGCCCGAATGGGAGTACTGTGTATTGATAGTGATTGGTGCCGACTTGGAACCGCAGGAACTTCCTGTGTTTGTGAGCAATGGGCACATGGAAGTAAGCATCCTGTAGGTCTATCGCGCACAGCCAGTCTCCCTGTTGCAACTGAGGGTAGATCTGGTGCAACGACAGCATGCAGAACTTTTCTCTGCGAATCCACTTGTTTGCCTGTCGCAAATCCAGAATGGGCCTGAACTCGTTCTTGTCCTTCTTGCGAACCAGAAAGAACCGGGAGTACAGACCTCTTCCTCTCTGAGACAGAGGTACGTCTTCTATCGCCCTTTTCCTTAACAGGATATCCGCTTCCGCCTGAAGCTCGCGCAGCTGAAACTGCGAGCTGACCGGGGGAATCGCTGGAGGAGGGCTGGTGAACCGAAGACTGTATCCATTGCAAACAATATTCAGCACCCACTTGTCCTGAGTAATTTTTCTCCACTCTGCCAGAAAAAGTTGGATGCTTCCCCCTACCGGAGTGGGTAACGGATCCGGGGGAAGTAAGTTCCTAGGGCCTAGCCCCGCCTGGCCCTTGGGCGCCGGAGCCGACTGCTGGCCTCCTCTGCCCCTCTGCCGCTTCTGGAACGGCTTACGGAACTGCTGCTGCTGCTGTTGTGAGTGTCCCGAAGCCTGTCCCCGTCCTCGGCCTTGACCTCCGAACCGCCGTTGGAAAGGGCGGTACTGCTTCTTGGTCTCCTTGGGTTTTTCCAAGCCCACAGCCGTCAGCGTTTCGGCCTCCGCCTTCATGCGGGCCATTTCATCATCAGCGTGCTTTCCGAAGAGGGTCTCCCCGGAAAACGGCAGATTGGCCACCCTCTGCTGCGCGTCCGGTTTCAGGGACGTCAGCCGGAGCCATGCGTGGCGCCGTTGGTTGATCCCGTGGCAGAACCCGTGAGCAGCCAACAGGGAGGAGTCCGCAGCCGCACTGATTATCTGGTTGGCCACCAGCATACCCTCACTCAGGACCTCCATGAAGTCTTCACGCTGCTCCCGAGGCAAATGCTCCGCAAAGCGCTCGAGGGAGTCCCAGAGGGCGCGGTCGTAACGTCCCAACAGAGCCGTTGCACTCGCCGCTTTCATGGATGTCGCGGAAGTCCCACAGATCTTTCGTCCCGCCGAGTCCATCCACCTAGATTCCTTGTCCGGGGGGACCGTGGAGGTCGGAGTGGTGGCGTGCTGCTTGCGGGCCGCCGTGACGATGACGGAGTCAGGCGGAGGCTCCGCTCTCAAGAAGGCCGGATCCGATTCGGGAGCCCGGTATTTCTTTAGTAGCCTGGAAGGGGCCGCTCTCGTCACAGCCGGGGTGAGAAACAGCGCCATAGCCGGTTCTTCCAAGCCCGGTACCAGGGGCAGGAGGGGACGAGACATGTGCCTCTGATGCAGAGTCTCGAAAATGACGGACGTCTTCGGAGTAGGCACCGTCAGTGTAATGCCTAGCTTCGCCGCGCCCCGCAAAAGGACGTCTTGAAAGGCAACCAGGTCGTCTATCGGGGACACTCTGGTGTCCGGCGACCCCGACAGCGTAGGTGAATAGTCCCTGGTCCCAGAAGATCTCGTGCGAGAGCGAGATTCGCGCCTCCTATGGCGGTGTCTCGACCTCGTGGGAGACCTGCGCCTAGAGCGAGAACGAGACCTGCCAGCTCTAGGGCGCTCCTTCGGTTTGCGAGGAGGGGTCTTCCGTGGCTTCTCACGGGGACTCTTCGGAGCCTCCCGGGGCTTCGGTTTCGGGGTCCCCTTGGGAGGAACAGGCAGCGACGGCAGCGAAGTGGACCTCGGCGGAGGGACCACCGGCTGCGGGGCGGGCCCATGAGGTGGGACCGGAGGTGGATCAGAATCCCCCTTAGGAAGTGGTGGTATGGGCGGAGGGTCCTCCTTCGGTATGGGTGGAGGAGTAGGAGTCCTGGGCCGAGATGGAGTGTACACTTCCGAGTACACCGAGCCCGGTGACCCTTTAGGGGACGGTTGCGGAGAGCCATCCCCATCCGCAGGCGACCTCTTCCTCTTGCGACCACCGGAAGTGGCGTGACTCCTGGGGCTAGAGCCCCCTCTGCGCCGTTTGGGAGAAGGAGATCTACTCCTCGGCGCTGACCGCTGTCTGCTGGACGCAGAATGACGCTTCTCCGGCGTCGAACGGCGCTTCCTGGACTCCGGCGTCGAACGTCGTCCCCTCGACGTCGACCCTCTCATCCTCGGCGTCGAACGTCGACTCCTCGGCGTCGATCTCCTCTTGCGCGATCTCTCACGCCGCCCTCTCGACGTCGGGCGGTCCGCCCTCGGCGTCGATCGTCGACGTCGCCTTGTTGTCCCCGACGTCGAGGAGCCCCTCGACGTCGAACGGCGGTGTCGCCTCGACGACGACCGACGGCGTCGCCTCGACGGCGAGCGTCGGTGCCGCTTCGACGGCGAGCGCCGAAACACGTCCCTGCGCCTTCGGCGTCGGTATGAAGACGTCGACGTCGACGAAGACGATGACGTCGACGGCGGCCTTGACGTCGGCTTCTCCTTCGCCGTCGATCCGCCACGCCGTCTCGACCCGGAGCCCCGGGGAGACGGGGAGCACGCCGTCGTCATCCCTCTCGACGCCGTCGTCGAAGCCTTCGACGTCGACGGAGAATGGGACCGTTGGCTGGACTTCCTGCCCCCGGGGAGCCCCCCAGGGGCCTCAGCAGAGGCAGAGGGATCCTTCCCAGGCTGCCCAGACCCACCTGCAGCACGTTGACGCCTATCCTCCAGGCCAGCCAGCCTGATCTTCAATCTGTCCCTGAGGGTCCTAGCAGAAAGCTGCTGGCAGATAGCACACTCCTCAGGGCCATGATTCTCCGGAAGGCACACGATGCAGACATCATGGGGGTCGCTTTTGGCCTTTTTCCTCTCACATGCTGGGCACTTCACAAAAAGGCCAGGCATTTTGGAGCCCCAAAACACCTAAAAACCAGCACAAAAGGGAGAGGAGAGCACCAAGAAATAAACTGTAACACTTTTAAAAGACAAAAGTGCAAAAACGAATTCAATAAACCCTTGAAAAAGGGAGAGCTCAATGCCAGGGTCCTGTAAGCAGGAGCCGGAAAAAAGAACTGAAAGTAAGTTGGACCTGCTATGCATTCTGGGATACTGGGAGAAGTCTAGAAGGTTCTCTTAAAGGCACAGTATCCTGTTTAAGCCACATAATGGCAGCCTATGGGGCTTGTCTGTCCCTACCTTCCTCTCTATCATTCCTGGGTCTTTGACTGGGGAGGCAGGTTTCTCTGTGGTAGAAACTAGCAGGCTGGGCTGTGTGTGGTGAATTTTGGTGGAATTTCTAGTTGAAGTACTGGACAGTGTAGCCTGTGGATATAGGCTGCATTATTTGTCTTTAATTCTCTCTTAAGTGTCTTTGCAGTTCCTGCATTCTTTTGACAACTTAAGAGATTATTTTTGATTTCCGGGGTCCACGCACATGGGCGGGACTATTCACTAGATTATGACTATACACAGAGATCCCCTACTACAGAACAGTGCTCTTTACCACAGAGAGCCAGAGGGCACCAGTGCTCTTTACCACCGAGAGCCAGAGGGCACCAGTACTCTTTACCACCGAGAGCCAGAGGGCACCAGTGCTCTTTACCACCAAGAGCCAGAGGACCCCAGTGCTCTTTACCACCAAGAGCAAGAGGGTACCAGTGCTCTTTACCACCAAGAGCCAGAGGGTACCAGTGCTCTTCACCGCCGAGAGCAAGAGGGCACCAGTGCTCTTTACCACCGAGAGCCAGAGGACCCCAGTGCTCTTTACCACCGAGAGCAAGAGGGTACCAGTGCTCTTTACCACCAAGAGCCAGAGGGTACCAGTGCTCTTCACCGCCGAGAGCCAGAGGGCACCAGTGCTCTTTACCACAGAGAGCCAGAGGGCACCAGTGCTCTTTACCATCGAGAGCCAGAGGGCACCAGTGCTCTTTACCACCGAGAGCTAGAGGGTACCAGTGCTCTTTACCATCAAGAGCAAGAGGGTACCAGTGCTCTTTACCACCAAGAGCAAGAGGGTACCAGTGCTCTTTACCACCGAGAGCCAGAGCGCACCAGTACTCTTTACCACCAAGAGCAAGAGGAACCCGGTGCTCTTTACCACCTAGAGCAAGAGGGTACCAGTACTCTTTACCACTGAGAGCCAGAGGGCACCAGTACTCTTTACCACCAAGAGCAAGAGGACCCCAGTTCTCTTTACCACTGAGAGCCAGAGGGCACCAGTACTCTTTACCACCAAGAGCAAGAGGACCCCAGTTCTCTTTACCACTAAGAGCAAGAGGGTACCAGTGCTCTTTACCACCGAGAGCAAGAGGGTACCAGTGCTCTTTACCATTAAGAGCAAGAGGGTACCAGTGCTCTTTACCACCAAGAGCAAGAGGGCACCAGTGCTCTTTACCACCGAAAGCCAGAGGGCACCAGTGCTCTTTACCACCGAGAGCCAGAGGACCCCAGTGCTCTTTACCACCGAGAGCAAGAGGGTACCAGTGCTCTTTACCACCAAGAGCCAGAGGGTACCAGTGCTCTTCACCGCCGAGAGCAAGAGGGTACCAGTGCTCTTTACCACCAAGAGCCGGAGGGTACCAGTGCTCTTCACCGCCGAGAGCAAGAGGGTACCAGTGCTCTTTACCACTGAGAGCCAGAGGGCACCAGTGCTCTTTACCACCGAGAGCAAGAGGACCCAGTGCTCTTTACCACTGAGAGCAAGAGGGTAACAATGCTCTTTACCACAGAGAGCCAGAGGGCACCAGTGCTCTTTACCACCGAGAGCCAGAGGACCCCAGTGCTCTTTACCACAGAGAGCAAGAGGGTACCAGTGCTCTTTACCACCAAGAGCCAGAGGGCACCAGTACTCTTTACTACCGAGAGCAAGAGGACCCCAGTGCTCTTTACCACCGAGAGCCAGAGGGCACCAGTACTCTTTACTACCGAGAGCAAGAGGACCCCAGTGCTCTTTACCACCGAGAGCCAGAGTGCACCACTCCTCTTTACCATGAGAGCCAGAGGGTACCACTGCTCTTTACCACCGAGAGGCAGAGGACACCAGTGCTCTTTTCCACCTGCCTACTTAGCTAACGCTTTTGCCAGCAGCCCCCCCCCCCCCCACACCCCCTCCTAGCTTTACGCCACTTCCTACTATACACACAAACACATACACACAAACACAGGCCCTTATTACAGGCAGGCTCGAATTCACCTGTCAAGCAGAACAAAGCTGTTAAGCGTATCTCCCCCCTGCTGTCTGCAGTACCTGTCGCCCCTCCCCTCTCTGGGGCGGTTTAGGCGCCACAGCAGAGCCCTCTTGGCGCTTCTCCTCGATATACTCAGGGGAAACTACAGCCAAAGGTAGGTTTGTATTCTACCGTCTTGTGTGACAGCTCAGTATGTTAATGCGTTTGTTGTTTACACCTGTGGCTAACGAACCTGCGAATTGAGAGGCGCGGGATGCTGACAGGGCCCGGGGCTACGGAAGTCCGTCTTCACCTGCCCACAGCCCCTCCATGCCGCGACAGCTCTGTGTCCATTCCAGGGGCACAGCCTGTGCCAACCTCCAGGTGTCGCCTGGCACCGATTCCAGCTGGACGCAGTGTCATGTTAAGGATTTCGGGTGGTCCTGAGCAAGAAATATTTTGAGGCGCCCCTTTTCGGAACAACTATGTTATTATACGCATGTTTTGCTAATTCACGTTCTATGTTGCTTTTCATATTGAATTATACCAAAACTACACAGACGTGAGCTGGAGAGAAAGTTTCCTTTCTCTGGGGAGTCCTTGGAAGGTGGAGGCCTTGGGCCGTTGCCCACTTTACCCATGCCTTAAAACGCCTCTGCCTGGACGTGGACGCAGATTGGCTTTCTATGGATCTTCCGTTTACCTTTATTGGCATGACGTGTGAGGCAGGTAGCGCCAAAGTATACACACACAGGCGCGAGGTGGTTCAGGAACTACATGATGTTGCCAAGTGGTTTTGTGGACCGAGTTGTTACTATATGTGATGCTAACAACAAAGATTGGACTCACCCAGACCTAAATTCCCCAAAATATCCGCGTACCCATATTGTAGGCAGTGGGATCTCAGGCCGCTTATTTGGCAGTTTAGCCTGTCAAGTGCAATGCAGTATTATAGTTTGGGCAGATTCCTGCAAAACGGACAGTGAACTATCCGGCCTGCATGGGGACTGTGTTCCAACAGCAGCTTAAACATTGCTAATCTGGACAGGGGCATCACGCAGGCCCTGAAGCTCCCGGGGGAGACAGGCGTCTATCCAGGGGCTGAGGGGAGGCACGCCCTTCAGGGTACCCCCTTTGATTCCAAGGCTATTGCTATCTGAGAGACAAGGGAGGTCGCAGGTCCTCCTGCCAGCTCCCTTTTGACAGGTCTCCCGACACTGAGATTCAATCGCCCACACTCCTCTTCCGTGCACATCTCATCTGCTGCATTTTTGTTCTTCCGTCTCTGTTTGAAATTTTCGTCCTCTTTTTTTCCCTTTTTGCTCTTTTTCTAGCTGTTTGCATTTCGTCCTATATTTTGCCTATTTGCTCGTTCATCTCTTTGCACTCTGTTTGCCTCTCTGTCTTCAGGTTGATTTTTTGTCCTCTGTTGCCTATTTTGCCCTGTTTGCCTTTTTGTCTCTTTTCTCTTTACTGCTGCCCATGTGTGCCTTCCTCTCACCTCGCTCTCCCATCCTCTTCCAGTGTTCCCTTCCTTCTGCTTTCCTCTACCCAGCACCCCTCTCTCCCCCCAGGAACAACTTAATGGTTGCAGCAGCGCAGCTGCGTGGGCTCGCCAATTGCATTGACAAAGGCAAGACTGTTGTGACCTTCCGCACCTGTACCCTTAGCCCTCCCGCCACCCACTACATCGCCGAGGAGCTCTATGCCCTGGACCCCGGATGATGCAATAGCAACTGCTACACCTCCTCCGCTCAAGCAACCAAAAGACCCTGCATCTGCCTACACTGCCCCTTCTCCTACCACACAGGACTGGCAATTCACACCGGGTCCTGTGCCACACCTGCCCAGAAGACTAAGAACAACCGAGAACCGCTCCAGTGCATCCTGCTCAACGCTCGATATCTCTGCAAACAGGCCACAGAAATCTGGGACACCATCATCAATCTCTTCCCGACGTAGCCTTCATCACTGAATCATGGCTCAGCCCCTCCTTGAACCCCGACATCGCCACTGCAACACCCGACGGCTACAAGATGATACACCAAGACCGTACCAACAAACATGGCAGAGGCATCGCCAATATCTTCAAGGAAACCAGCTGATGCCTCACCACCGATTACGACCTACAGCTCTCATGGAACACCTCAACTTCCAACTACAGATCGACGCCAAGACAGCGTTAAGAGACACCCTCATATGCAGACCCCTGAGACGTTGACTGGCCTTCTGCGATGCCATTTTTGATTTCATTGCCCCTCTAGCCATTAATTCCAATCACTACATCCCACACGGCAACCACAATTTCCACGTCAATGACCCCATCAAGGCTAACTCTATAACTCTTCTGGAGAACATGAACAACATCAGCCTCGTCTTGTCCAATTTAGTGGTTTGGTATAGGCTAACTGGCGCCACTTAGACAGTCTCACAATTTTATTTAGGTGCAGATGTTTATCTCTCATGTTGCTATAAGGTAGAAGGAACCACCTAATCCTTCCAATAATGAGCATACGCTTCAAACAGAAACAAACTCCTTAGCACACGTATATCAAAATATAGTTATATATAGGTGTTGCCACCCGTTTGACACAATTGCAATACGTAGTCCTTGGTAATACAGGTATTCAATTTATTCTTGAATGTTGCAAGTTCTCCACACAGCCGACACGTGTTTCGTCGTGACCGGGAGTATAACCCAACGACTTTTTCAAGGCTATTTTCAATTCCGTTTTCTTTTATTAGTATGCGGTGATAATTCCAACCCGCATAGGGGTTCTACGGGGGTCTTCTGTTATAATGTCCACTATAATATGTCCAATGGACTCCACTTCACACTTTGGTTGAGTTTGGCTTTCGCCTAAATAGTTTTCATCCGTCAGTGCCCCCGTTCAGGATCAGCGTGTTTGCTCAACATCAGCCTCACCCAACTAGTCTCCGAACCCATGCACAAAACTAGACACACACTCAACCCCATTTTCACCTCCAGCGTCAGGGTTAAATTCAACCACGTCACAGAACTCCCCTAGTCCGACCACACCATTGTTCATTTCACCATCTCTGGCGAACAGCAAACCATCACGAAGCAGCACAGCTCCTCCCACTTGCAGCTGGGGCAGGATAACAGAGACACAGTGGACTCAGCCCTCAGCACCACCCAACCTGGAACTTCATCAGATCTAGAATAGGCTGTCCAGAACTTCTCCACCTGATTGCCAAATGTGTCAACCAAGCCGCCTGATGAAGCCATTAAGAACCCACAAAACCTCAAGATGAGCAAAGTGGTACACCCCAGAGCTCAGAACCACTAAAGCGCAACTGCTACCCACTAGGGAAACCATTGCGCTTCACCAGGAACCCCTCAGAGAGCACTGCTCACAGAGCGGCCGTCAGCAATTGCCATCTGCGTATCAAGGAAGCCAAGAGAGCAGCCATCACATCCCTCATCGATACAGCAGCCAACCACATGAAAGAACTATTCAAAATATTCAAGGAAAAAAAACTCCAACCTGACAGCCACAGAGAACACAATTTACCTGTCCCAAAAACTCTGCGACACCCTCTCGGACTCTTTCCACAGCAAGATTGCCACAATTTACAAAAACTTCAATCCCCAACCCACAGTTCTCACCTCAACAGTCTTGACCAACCAACGCACACCAGCCAAATTATCAACACTTGGACCCCACTCACCACACAGACCACAACGGCCAACATGTCATCCATCCACTCCGGAGTACCCACCGACCCATGTCCCCATCATTATTTCAACCTCAGAACCAATCAAATTAGCATGGAACTCACCAGTATTCTCAACACCTCCATAACCATGGCAGCCTTCACAGACAGATGGAAACACGCAGAGATCAGACCCCTCCTAAAGAAACCCTCGTCCGATCCTAGCGAACTAAAAAAATATTAACCAATCTCTCTGCTCCCTTATCCTGCCAAAGTAATCGCGATGGCCATCAACTAGCAGCTCATCAAATGCCTGGAACAAAACAACCTGCTTGACGTCCCCCAATCAGGATTCTGAGCCAAACACAGCATGAAGACCACACTGATCGCTGCTACAGACAACATCAGAACCCTCCTCAACCAGGGTGAGACTTCAGCCCTGATCCTCCTCAACCTCTCCCCTGCATTCAAAACCATATCCCACCACACCCTCATAAACATCGGCTTACAAGAAAACGCCCTCAAGTGGATTGCTTCTTTCCCTACAGGACCTATGCAGATCATGGGGCTGCCTCCCTTCACCTCTGAACCCAAGAACATCATATGCTGTGAACCCCAAGGATCATCCCCCAGTCCCATATTGTTCAACACCTACATAGCCACCCTCGCGGACATCGTCAGATCCCACGGTCTCAACATCATATCCTACGCCGACACAAAACTTATCCTCTCTCTCTCACTGAAGACCTCCCCCACTACCAGAATTAACTTCTGTGACGCCATGACTAATATATCCAACTGGATGAGAGCCAATTCTCTTAAACTCAACTCCGACAGGACAGAATTACTGATATTCTGGAGAAACACATCCATATGGGGCTGTGGCTGGTGGCCAGTTGAACTCGGACCCACACCCTCACCAACAGGCCATGCATGCAACCTAGGCATCATCCTCGACAGCAAACTGACCATGAAGCAATAGATCAACTCAGTCACCTCTTCCTGCTTCCACACCCTCTGCATGCTCCACAGGATCCTCAAATGGATCCCAGTCAACACCAGAAAGACTGTCACCCGTGCCTTTGTGACCAGCTGCCTCAACTACAGCAAAGCACTCTACTCCGGCATTCCCACCCAGCTCCTCAAAAGACTCTAGAACATACAGAATACTGCAGCCAGACTCATCCTGGACCTCTCCAAATGGACCCACATACCCCCACCTCAGAAATCTACACTGGCTCCCCATCGAGAAGATGTCAGTTCAAGATCCTCACACATGCATACATAGCCCTACACGATCAAAGACCTGCTTACATCAACCACCGACTGAACTTCCAGCAACGCATAAAACACCTGTGCTCCGCCTCACTAGCCCTCGCACACACACCCTCATCTGTAACAACCACATCGGTGGCCTTTCCCTCTCCTACATTGCAGCTAAGACCTGGAAAGACCTACCCCTCCACCTTCGAACAGCACCCTCCCTTGCGGATTTCAGGAAGAAACTCAAGTCCTGGGTTTTTGATGGAGACCTCGCATGCCAGCGCCCAGATAACCTCATGGTGACAGTGCGGCACTCTACAAATGCTGATTGATTAATGTGGCTCTCAGGAGTCCTTCGACACATCCTAGGGCAAGGAGGTGGATTCGTTCTCCTGCTCTAGACATATTTCCACAGTGTGCAAATCATAGGTGAGGGTACGTCTTTGGTCCATAAATCTGTGTGGAATCGATAAAACACAAATTTAAATCCAAGTCAAAAATCTCAGGGCTGGGCCAATATGCGTACGACGGAGATCTGGCGTAACTGACATGTCTCTGGTTTGAATCCTTAGTGAGTAACTCAATCAGTTCATGCATCCGTTGGTCAGATTAGAGTAAATTGTATGTCACATATTTAAATTGCAGTGACATTGCTCTGTAGATTGTTGTGTCTGCTTCAGATATCAATGTGCAAAGTGCAATCTCGGGTTCCAGTCAGTCGAATTCAGAACGCACCAGGGCAGTCCATCGTCTCCAGGAGCCTGTATCTAACCTTCAAGCCGCAGGTACCAATCCCAGCAAGGGCAGCTGATCCCTTCAACTGTCCGAGGACATCGTTTCAAGGTCAATGCAATGAGTGCGGTAACAACTCATAGGCTACCCTCCAGAGGCACTGGCCTGTAGTGTGGCTGACTGGACCCCCGCCAATCCTAATCAATGACCTCAAACATAAAGCCTCTGTTGGAGACATGTCGCGATCGTCGTCTCGTGCAGTCGGCGTGCAGTCCTAAAGGCAAGGCCAGATTGACAAGAGCAACATGTGGAAAGAATTCTCAAATTTCCTCAACGGTGTATATAACCCCTAAAGAGTCTAGATGGCTCTCAAAGAACTACCCTCCCTGCCTCATCTATTGTGCTTATAACTTCAGAGGAATTTAAAAGTCTCTCTCATTTATCTTATTTATTTGAATCTCGTGCTCACATCAACACTCTCCTCCTCTGTCACATTTTAACCCATGAGCTATGCAAAGTTTTTCCTCGGGTCTCCCTCCTTCAGCTTCTTTGCTCACACACCCATTGTATCCTTGAATGTCTCTCGTTGATCACTCCTCTCCCTCCTCCGCTGCACTGTGTTGTAATTGTATTCATCTAGCACTTCATTTCTATCCTTGATGATTTTCCTTGAGGTGTTTAAATACCTTCCTGAGACCACCCCTCCTTCCTCAATTACATCTCACCTCACCCTTTATAAATGTATCCTCCAGACTCCCTCCTATACTGTTTATACACATGATGTGTTTAAATGTCTCTCTCATATTATCCCTTTCCTTTTCTATTGCAACTGATTGATAATTAATTGCAAATTAATTTAAAGGCGCCTCTCATATCACCCCTGTTCCAACTGTACCCCATTTATACAGAAAAGTGCATTCTCTCCCATCATGCCTCTCCCTCGTATATTGCTTTTATACCCATGATGTATTTAAATGTCTCTCGCATACTACCTCCCACCTCATCTAGTGCATTTGTACCGCAGACGAATTTTAATGCCCCTCTCATATCACTGCAGTCCTCCATTTATACCTCTCATGTATGTGAACATCTTTAACCAGTCCGTGTCGCTTTTATACCCCTGACGTATTTAAATGTCTCTCTCATATTACCCTCACCGCCTTTATTGCAGTTATACAACAAATGTATTCAAATGTCCCTCCAATCTCACTTGAGTACTCCATTTCTACCTTTAATTTATTTAAATCTCTCTCTCTCGCCATCTCTCTCCTTCCTCGAATGCTTCTATACCTCTGATGGATTTAAATGTCCCTTTCATATCACCCCCACTTCCTCTACTGCTATTATATCGCAGATGTATTTACATTTTAATGTATAGCGCTCTAATACCTTCGGGTCGAGTCCGCGCTATATAAAACTGCAACAATAAACATAAATGAATAAATGAATGTCCTCATTTCCACTGATGCCTCTCATGCATTTAAATCTCTTTCTCTCATCACTCCTCTCCCTTCTCTTGTGCTTGCATCCCCTGATGTTTGGAAATGTCTCATATTATCTTCCACCACCCATATTGCATTTATACCTCAGGCGCTTTTAAATACTTCTCTCCTACCACCCCAGTACTCCATTTATATCTCTTATGTATTTAAATATCTCCCCCATCACCCCACCTCTATGGCATGCATACGCATCATGCATTTAAATGGTTCACTCATCTTTTCTCTCCCTCCTCATCAGTGTTTTATTTCCCTTCCATGTCGCCCCCTGCTCTGCCCACGGTAACTGATACCTCTTCACTTCAGCTTGCCCAGAGGGGGCAAACAGGACAGAACCTTTGATAGCACATCCCATGCAGCCCTCTTGACCTGTCTCCATCACCTTGCAAGTCTTCAGGAGCCCAGCTCTGCCTCACAAGTAGTGATGAGCAGGTCATACAGATCTAGAGGCAGGACAGGAGGCTTTGCTTTCAGCCTCCCAGCGTGCCCCCCTGCACCCTGCCCAGTCCCTGCCCTCCTGCACCCTGCCCAGTCCCTGCCCTATCTGCAGAATCCAGAGTAGTGGTGCAGCAAGAATATCACCCCCAGCGTACCTTACTTGCAGACCTACTCACCTGCTCCCTCTCTCTCTCCCGACTAGACATTTCCTCTTCACTGCCCTTGCCCTTTCCATCTGCAGGACACCCTTGTTATGTTATGTGTAGTTGTAAAGCGCACTATCACCTGTATGGGAATCCTGGCACTTAGCAGGTTTGTGTGCCGAGCCGTGCCTAGGGTAGGTTGGTTAATTCAATAGCCAGGTCTTCAGCTTCTTGCAGAATTCAAGAAGAGAGGAGGTTTTTATGTGGAGTGGGAGGTCGTTTCACACTTTAGAAGTGATGTAAGAGAGTGCTCGCCCTCCTGATCTGATATGTGCGTGGCATGTATGCGAGTAGGAATCCTGTGCAGCGGAGGTGTCTAAGTGGTTGGTGGATGGAGATGCGACTGTTCAGGTAGGTGGGGCCTAAGTTTTGTAGTGCCTTCTGTTTGTGTGTGAGGAGTTTGAAATGAGGGCATTTGTGTATTGCGAGCCAACGGAGCTCGCTGAGGTGTAGTGCAATGTGAGTTCTATGTGGGAGGTTGAAGATGAGTCTGGCTGCCGAGTTTTGGTTGTTTTGTAGACTTCTGGTGAGTTGGTTGCTTGGTGATCTAGATGTAGAGGGTATGCCAGTAGTCCAACTGGCTGGCGACTAGGGTGTGAGTGGCAGTTTTTCTGGTGTTGCTTGGGAGCCATTTCAAGATCACCCTCAGCATCATGGAACCAGGAGGCAGTGAAGGCATTGACTTGTACAGTCATGCCCATTTTGTTGATTCTGAGGTTCCTAGTGTGGGTCCAAGTTCTGCCGGCCACTAGTTGGCGTGTTATGGTGAGGTATTTTTGCTGAAGATCACCACTTCTGTTTTGTCAGTGTTGGCTTTCATCCAGTTAGCGACATCGGTCATGCAGTCGGTGAACTTGTTTCTTGTGTTGGGGTCTTGTCCGAGAGGTAGAGTATGTGTAAGCAGATGACATTGGCCATATGGATCAGTATGTGTTGGAGAGGGTAGAGCTGAGCGATGAACCATGAGGCACTGCGCAGATGAGTTTGCTGGCTTCCGAGGAGTACGTTTCTAGGCTGACAGCTTGTGTTCTATCCATTAAGAAAGAGCAGATCCAATGGAGAGTAGGTCCTTGGATGCCAATTTCGTGTAGGAGGCTGATGAGACTATGTCAAATGCAGAAGAGAGAATCTGGAGATTGAGGACTGCCATGTCTTCTCTGTCAAGGAATGCAGATGTAGTCTGTGGTAGCAATGGATGCTTTTTCTGTACTATGATTGAGCCTAAATCCATACTGTGTAGCATCAAGGAGCTGGCTGGAGAGGTGGTCGATGAGTTTCTCTAAGACCGTGGCCAGAAATAGTAGGTGGGAGATGGGTCTGTAGTTGGAGAGTGTGACTGGATCAGCGGATGGTTTCTTGAGCAGGGGTGTGATGGTGGCAAGTTTCCAGGTGTCTGGGAATGTGGCTGAGTTGACAGAAGTATTAAGGATGGGTGTTAGAGCTTCGCTGATCAGTGGAAATCCTTTGGTGAAGGTCTGGTGAGGAAAAGGGTCAGATGGACCCCCAAGTAGATGGTATTCATTGTAGGGAATGTTTTGCTGGTGGTGATGGCAGACTACAAGGTCAGGGTTTGCTTTTCGGCCATGATGAGAAGATGAGTTGCAACAGTGATGAGGTCCATTTGAGAGTCTAAGTTGCCTTATATTGAGATGATTTTGTTACAGAAAAATTCAGAGAGCTTGTTGAAAAGGTTTTGCCAGGGTAATTTTGCTGGAGGCGGTAGGAGGCATGGTGAAACCTTTGAAATAATTTCATGCCGGACACTATATACATCCTTTCTGGTTTGCCTTATTTTGTTATTTCCTTGTTTGTTTGTATTGTATGGTTTGGAAAATCTGTGACACTACTTAGGGGTTGTGCCAACTCCTCCTCGTATATATTAATCGTAAAAGTGCTGAGTATCCGTTCTCTAACTATCCAAATAGAATAAATTCAAGAGTCACTTTGAAATGATGAAATCATTGAGGGTGGCGAAGACTTCCTCGGTACTGTTTGTGCTGGTGTCGATGCAATCTGCAAGAGCCCTTCAATACGTCCAGGGGAAGGACTAGCAGCCTTTCCAGCAATGAGGGAAAAGCGAGAAGTCGTACTGTCAGGAAGCATTAGAGGGCCATGAAAGGAGTGGTGCTTTATCCCAGAGCTCTGCAGAACTTTACGGTTCCCCTAAGCACTCTGATGTGACTTGCACAGTGCAATGTGTTGCTGACTGACAATGCATACTGAGCCAGTGTCAGCGGTTTGCTGGTCCATTCGTAGTAAAGGAGAGCTAGATTGTTCATTCTGGGCATATTCCAAGCTCCGTGCCACACAAAAGACCAGGTTAGCTCACTTGCAGTTTCCCTTTGCAGGGAAACTGCATGTGAGCTAACCACACGTTTCCAGGGCTTGGGTAGTACACTGCAATACAAAGCAGTACACTTTCAAGCAGATGGCAATGCCAAACCTACAGGAGTTTATTTCTTAAAATAAACTATTTATGACCAATAAATGATCCTAACCTGACAGTTGGACCCGTTGAACAACCATAACAGTGCAACCTGCTTTTTAAACCCACAGGTCACACATATGACACTAGTCAGTCACCATCAACTCACCTGATTGAAGCTGCTTAACACTGATGAGGATAGACACCAAAGCCCCAAGAGATCTACAATATATGTATGGCATCTTGGGTGATTTCAAAACAACCCAACCTGCATTTTCCACCCTCATCCGTCACTATTTTCAAAACGGACATAATAAAGCATTATGAATTCTTTGAGAACAAGGCATATTTAAGGGATGACTGTAACACAATCCATGTGAATCTATGTCCTCTCTCTCCCATCTTTACACAAGATTTCTTAATTGCTGTGTCCAGCATATGAGGTGGTTTGAAAGTAATTTGGAAATCACCATAAACTCAGTAGGGGACTTGCAGTGTAATTTATAGCAGACAGCTAATTATAACCGGTGTCCACTCTGTCTCTTCCATATCTACCTCCTTTTGATCTTGACATGTTTAGAGCACCAAGGATGTGTGGGGTGGTAATGCCTGTGAATGGTGTATGGTCGTTCTCCCCTGCTCCATGTGTCTGACTGTGTGTATCTGGTATCCTCGTTGATGATCTTTTGCCCAGCCTCACACTAATCCTGGGTATATGCAGAGCACCAGGGCCTGTCCCTTGACATGAGTGAGGGTCTGAACCTCCCCTGTCACCTGGAGGGGCACACCAGGCATATACTCATATCACTGACAGTGCACTAATGTCCCTGTCATGGGTTCAGTACATAGCGCCGTGGTGGCAGTGTTGTGTGAAACCATACTTTTGACCAGACCTTTTTATCTGTGTCACTGGAGTGTACACCTACTGGACCACTTGTGTTAAGTTCAACTTCCATGCCATCACCCAGATCCTTTTTTTAAGTAAACAAGGGGGACCCAGGTGGTAGCTGTGGACCATGGGTATCAGTTATTAAGAAGAACAAGGGTCCTCAGCAATTTGAAGTAACAAAATATTATAATATAGACCACAAAAGGCTGCTATATATTTTCCTTGCCCATCCAGACAGGGAATTTATTATAAATCAATTCAAGTATATGAGTTTAAATACATTTAGCAACAAGCAATTCTTGCAGTAAGGCACAGTCCTGTACCGTACTGGAGAGTTAGGAGTAGAGAGGAGGGAAATAACAGTAGAAAATGAAAGAAAAAGGTTCTTCAGGTAAAGAGGAATGAGCGATCTGGGTGCTGTATAGAACCAATATGAACAGTATTTCCCAGAGTAGCACATACAGCAAACAGTGGTACAAAAGGGGGTGGTGATGGACGGAGCATCTGAATCAATCAAACACTCACACCCAGTCAAAAGATCTGGGTTTAATCCATCACCGTTCTTTAGCCCACTCTGCCACCCCAGTTCAGACATGGCTATATGCAAATCAGTCTGACCCTGTGCCTCATGGGAACAGTCCAGCCAGAAATGCCAAGCCATGTCTTCCCTGGACCGGAAACAAGCTTATGAGGACCGGTTTCTGGCATTCCAGCCGTCTTCAGCCCGGCCCGCTTGAATCCAGTGGCAAAGTCTCACGTCTGAGCATACCCTGCCACACTTATGGTGGCCAAAAGCGGTATAAAAGGGGGTGGTGATGGACGGAGCATCTGAATCAATCAAACACTCACACCCAGTCAAAAGATCTGGGTTTAATCCATCACCGTTCTTTAGCCCACTCTGCCACCCCAGTTCAGACATGGCTATATGCAAATCAGTCTGACCCTGTGCCTCATGGGAACAGTCCAGCCCGAACTGCCAAGCCATGTCTTCCCTGGACCGGAAACAAGCTTCCGAGGACCGGTTTCTGGCATATCAGCCGTCTTCAGCCCGGCCCGCTTGAATCCAGTGGCAAAGTGAGCAAGGGACTCACGTCTGAGCATACCCTGCCACACTAAACAAAATATTATAATATAGACCACAATAGGCTGCTATATATTTTCCTTGCCCAGACGGACAGGGAATTTATTATAAATTTATTAAAGTATATGAGTTTAAATACATTTAGCAACAAGCAATTCTTGCAGTAAGGCACAGTCCTGTACCATACTTGAGAGTTAGGAGTAGAGAGGAGGGAAATAACAGTAGAAAATGAAAGAAAAAGGTTCTTCAGGCAAAGAGGAATGAGCGATCTGGGTGCTGTATAGAATCAATATGAACAGTATTTCCCAGAGTAGCACATACAGCAAACAGCTCTAGATCATTTGTTATCGGTAACCCCTCCCTCTCATTTTAGTATCACCAGCGTCATCAGATGCAATACCTCCAGGAGCATCATTGTTTGTGCCCCCCAGCCCTCATAGAACGCCTCGGGCCCCATCTCTCCCCTCTTAGAAGGTATGCTCTCACTCGCCGAAGGTATGCTCTCACTCGTCGAAAACCCTTGCACTGTGCACTCATCGGGTAGTTCACGCTACCACCAGTTCAACACGCTCACTGCCTCATTTTCCTACAATTGATGGTTGATTTGATGTTTGATGAAGAGCCAACACCGCTCGCTTCATTATGAGTTTCACAGACGGTTACCTATCGAAATCCACACGCGACGGTCAGGAGGCTATGCTCACTATCACCATTCTTCAATATCTGCTGCCGACCTGGCACGCCAGAAAGAGCGCCAATTGAACCACCATTGCCATACTTAGCAATTGGTCACGCTGGCTTCCTCCTCACAACCACGGAGGCACCAGCTACTCTTCACCCACGTCTATCCCACATGGCTTTCATTACGGCATTTATTATGCACCGAACATCATTGTCACTCCAAATAATTTGTAACAATGGCACCTCATCACTGCGAATCCGAATGATGATAAACGCGGCTATGCTGACTTCTTGAAATTTACAAAACATTGTGTTTCTGTTCTTTTCTCCTGTTTTTCCCCTAACAGGCGTATACAATAAATAACCAGGCAATCACAATGTTTAAGTCCTGAAGATGATCCCATTTTAATTTGAGCACGGGATCGAAACGTCGACTCCTTTTAGTAGACATACTGTTGACCATTGTACACTGTTTGCTGTATGTGCTACTCTGGGAAATACTGTTCATATTGATTCTATACAGCACCCAGATCGCTCATTCCTCTTTGCCTGAAGAACCTTTTTCTTTCATTTTCTACTGTTATTTCCCTCCTCTCTACTCCTAACTCTCCAGTACGGTACAGGACTGTGCCTTACTGCAAGAATTGCTTGTTGCTAAATGTAAACTCATATACTTGAATTGATTTATAATAAATTCCCTGTCCGTCTGGGCAAGGAAAATATATACTAGCCTATTGTGGTCTATATTATAATATTTTGTTACTTCAAATTGCTGAGGACCCTTGTTCTTCTTAATCACCCAGATCCTAGCACCAACATTTCAAGGGTATGTTGTGCATCCTGGTACACGTGGGCTGAATGGTACATGTATTGTGTGTTTGAGTGTGCCTGTAGAATCCATTTGGGATGCCCTTAGCCCAACACCATGGACAAGATGGAGGTGAAGTTGTTTTCCCATACAAGGAAACTGCTAACAATTCTGAAGCTGGAGGGAGAAGACCTAGACTCTAGAATGGGAAGAGAGGAGAAAGGCTCCTTTAGTAATTCGATTAGGCCTTTAGCTTGAGGTTCTACTGATTACTCTTCCTGTTGCACTGCTATTTGTCAGATGGTGGGTGTAAAGGGTGAGACTGCAGTTTCTATTGTTCAAGGTGAAAGGGGCCCCTTAGATGAGGCCACCCTTGTGTCTTTCTTCTGTTCACACTTCAGGGAGGCTCATGAAAGCCGGGTGCAGAATACTTACAATTTGTGCTTCTTTTGTGGGTGCTCCAGACTACCCTGCTGTGAGGAGCGTCCCTCTACACAAAGAGGAGCACCCCTCTACACAAAGGTAATGTCTGACAAGGACACTTGAAAGGAGAACCTTCCCAGCCAGTTCCGAAAGTGCAGACAGTGGATCCACATCTCCTGTCTGTGTTGACTGATAAAAGTGGGACACACTTGTTCCAGTTTCAAGTTCTGTATGACCAAGGAAGAGTGTGCTCTGCAGAGTGCTCAAAGGACTGCTGTGCAACCAGAGCTGGTGTTTACCTAACAGCCAGCTTCCCAGATGTGATGGGACATCACATGAGTCTTGCCTTGCTGGAAGAAGCTGTTAATCTGCCCTGAAACACCTAGACTTCAGTCTGCTTCATGAGAAAGGAAAAGAGCCTGCTAGCCCTGCAGAAGGAGTCACTGCCCAGTGGGAGTCAGATGCAGCAAGACCCCAGTGCAGGTGGTGCTGTAGGTAAGATCGGTGGGGCGTTGGTGCCGGCTGGGGGGGGATTTCGGGGGACGATCACTAGGGGAAATTAAATAAATAAATAATTAACCCTCGTGGTTGTCTCTCGAAATCCCCCCCAACTGGCCGCACCACCCGACAGCTCTACCTGCAGCAGCCGCACCTGCCGCTGACAGGCTCTCCTGTTTGTGGTTCCAGGCAAGAACAGCAGAATCACGGCTGCCCGGTGCTGCTGCAATGAGGTCTGCGAGCGCAGTTGTTCCTGTGCCATTGTGACCAAAATAACTGTGATTGAGCTTGATCCTGTCCTGTGCCACTGTGATCAAACGAACTTTTGTGGTTACCATGTGCTGCTACACTCCATCCAAATTCTGAAACATACTTGTGTGCCACTGGTTCTGAAGAGATCTAGGCCTGGCCCAAGCTCTTTTCACCAAGGAGCCTAGTGCCTTGAAGAGGAGCCTTGTGAAGCATAGCACTCAGATCCTGGTCAAAGTGTGGGAAAGACAAGATCCAGCCTAGTGGACTTTCTACGGCTCCAGGTGTTCTGTTTTCATACTCTGTTGGCACTCTGGCATCTGCTTCTGGTGCCACACTTCAGCCGCGACCTTGCTGCAGCCAGAGGAGGCTGCATTGGACATGTGGCGTGCATGCCCACCTAGAAGCGGGAGAAGGGATGGTGCTGCTGCCAACTAGCTGCCGCCTGACAGCTAAATACCCTTAGGACTCATTACAGTGAGAGAAAAACTTCATGAACTATGAAAGACTGAGCACACCGACATGCACGTGGCCTAAACTCACACTATTACAACTGCTCAAGCCATTGCCACTGATACCACTAAGTGTCAAGTGTTGAATGGGTAGTATTTAGTCCAGTTTGCACAGCCATGGTACGACACAGACCCCAGGACATCAGAGGCGAATGATCCAACCCCCTCGATTGAGGCCCAGCAACCCCTGCGTGTTCTGTGGCGTCCACATAGTGTTTGCCATCAGGTCTCTCCTGCACCCCCCCAAAACACTTTTCATTGAGGCCCACAGCAAACACACCACTCTTAGCTCTCTTCCAAGCACTCTATCACGTTATAGTGTGTTACCAGCTCATCTGCTTGACCTCCTCACAATAGGGTAAGAATAGAAATACAACAAAAACCTAAACTACCAAGCAAATGTAGGCCACAAGGGCTCAACTAAAGTGAAATAAACAGAACACCCCACATAGAAATACTTGGCAATGCGTTATACACCACAAATTGGCATTTCTACTTTGTCTCTCTTCGGATCAGTTTGAGTCTACATTTCAATTTAATTTCTGAATGAGATTTTCTCCTGCTGGATTAAAAATTCTCAATTTGTCAACACAAGGTTACGTGACATCCATTCTCAGTGTCTTTGAATCGATCTGTAGTTGCGTGAAATGTAATTCACACAGCTAGGTGCTCTGTATGGTTGGTTTGCTTGGTTGGTCTCCTATTTGGAAAAAGCATGGTGGATGTATATGCTTAGCGGTCCAGGGTATGTCAAACACTCTGGGAGTGGCGCAATGGAAAATGCCAATATTCTGTAAAATAATCTGGGCTTATCTTTGCACCCGGCCCTCAAAACGGTAGCTCAAGGGAGCCATGGTAGGGTCTTCGACCTGACAGACTAGGCAGGGATGAGACCTGTAGTATGTCAGCATTTCTTTGGAGTAGACTGTGCTTAGGTACTTTGGGTGGGGTGGGCTTCTAATAATGACAGTGGTGTTCGGACTCCCACCCACAAGCCTCACTGGATGCCCAGTCTGGTTCCAGAAGGGAGGACCCATGCTGGCCTTAGGTGCTCGGCAGAGTGCCAGGCCTCGGCTTACTGGCATGGTTTGTACCATGATGAGTCCTGGCAGCTGGAGGTGGTCTCAGCATCTTGAATTTGAAGGCTTACCTTTGGTAGCCTTTCGGGGAAGAGATGTAGGCACTGCAGGTAGGCAACACACAGTCGATTGGATTAGAGGTTTCCCACAGCTCAAGACTTCACAACTTAAAAGTAACATAGTTAAAAGAATAAAGAATGTAGCTACAAATCAAGTTCATGAAAGGTAACAAAAATTGAAGTGGCTAACCACCCGCTGGATTGAAGACGTTACGAAGGGAAAGCGGAGTAAAATGACTTCAACAGTTTTCAGTGACAGCAAATGAGGCCATCTGGTGACATAGAAAAATGAATGGGAAAGAAAGGGTGGGAAAGTCAGAAAAATGTGCCATTGATATTTTTAGTGGAACTGCTGCTAAAGGAAGGACGCCTTGAGGGTGCTCTTGGCTTTGGAGTAACGGTGAACAGTGTCCTTTGGATTTAGCAGTCCTTCATGGAGCTCCCACCCCTGCAGCTGAGTGTCCAGTCTGAAGATTGACACTATCTGCTCTGAAAAGGGTCAGTAAGATGAGCACCCCGAAGTAAAAGAGGTGGGCTGAGACAGCTCATGCAGAGACGAACTTGGGATTGAGGAGTTCTTTTCTATCACGTCCTCAGGGGAAATTCACATACAGAGCATCTGGATCAAAATCACAAAATGGAGACGATGAGTCTGTTTTAAAGAGCGGCTTTGGCATAGCTGCAACACAGTCATAGAGGAGTGACCACATCATACACTATTTGATGCATATTCTCTCTCTCGGTTTTTTTCTGCATCGCATCAATTCATCTGTTGCCTTTACGCATCAGTCCAATCCCCCATTGCTAACTACCTCTTCACTCATTTAAACCCTCTTATCATACTCTTGCCATACCCCCTTCTCCTCCCAGGCTGCTTAGTGATGATGGCTAAAGGCACCAGAGAATCAGGGTGTGCTTATACATTACACATACGTCTGATCTGCAGTGCTCCCCAAAGCTCATCTCTCAGCCCACACTCTTCAGTATCTACATGGCTCCGTTCACCAACTTCCTCCGCTCCTATGGGCTCAACATCGTCTCAGACGCCAATAACACAGTTCATCCTCTCCCTCTCTGATGACAATACAAACAGCTAAGCAAAGGTCCACTGAATACCAGTCGTGTGGAAAGGGGGGGTTGCGGTGGTGGGAGGCCAAAGGTCTAGCTATGCCACTGCCGTATACATTTTAGAAGTCGCCCTCTGAATAAAGACCAACTCGCACAGCCTGAGGGGATATTCTTTACAATATACACCTTGTTCTGGTCTTCTGGCTGGTGGCCATCGGAACTAAGATTCACCCCATGTTTCCTAGCTAGGAACCTAGGGATCATGATCAACAGCAACATCTCAGTGTCCAGCCAGGCTAACTCATTCGCCTCCTCCTGCTTCAACTTCCTCAAGCTCCTCAGGGAAACCTTCAGATGGCTCCCCTTCCATATCCGTTGTGCTATCACCCAAGCTCTAATCACTATTAAGTTAGACTACGGCAAGGCACTTAACATGGAAATTTCCATCCAACTCACAATAAGGGTCCAGGTCATCCAGAACGAAGCAGCCAGGCAGACTTACATTCAATCTTTCCACCTCCCGCACCCACATTTTCACTCACCTCAAAAACCTCCTCCGACTCCACATCCACAAATCCCCCTTTTTCAAACAACTCATGCACCCGTGCAAAGCACTTCAAAACTTAGGTCCCACTTGCCTTAACAGCTGTGTCAGCTTTCACAACCCTGCCAGACACATCTGCTTCACCAACTTCCAGCTTGCCTCTGTGTCCCTGAAGAGGTGGTGGTCACACCTTTTCATACCTGGCTCTTAAGGTAACAGAATTCTGGTAGAAACTTGGCTATTCCAATAAACTCCAGGCAGGAGAGTTTATTCTTCTCTTAGCTCCAGGATACTCTTTTGGTGAAATGCGCACTGTACAAATGTACATCACATAATATAACATAGTGTACCATAGCATAATATAACAGACAAACCCACATTACTACAGGTATAGTATATGCAGTCCTATGCTAAATCTGAAATAGTAGTAAGCTTAAACAAGCATTTGCAATGCAATAGGTCTCGCAGTAGGAAAGTTTGAGCTATTGGTATTGTAAATGACAAATATTTTATTTATGTGTTGGTTTTGAAAATAGCGAAATTAATAGCTTTGTCATTTACAATGCCAATAGTTATAACTTTCGCAAATGTGACACCTATAGCATTTCTAATGCAATATGTGTTGTATTCACGTGACTTAAATGTATAACAATGGCTTTTAATTTTTTAAAATAATGAATACTTAAATAAAAGTTATTGTAATTTATAATGGCAATAGCTTAAACTTTTGTAAATAACTTTTGTGAAGATTATGTTCAGTGTATTTTATTGTGAGGAAAAACCAAGAACGGAAGTGAAATATTAACATACTTTTGTGAAATTTGTAATAAAGCTTGAAACATTAAGAGAACATATTTGAACCAGTTGTTGTTAAATGGTTGCACAGATTGATGCTGTGGTGGCGCTGAGTGATGTTGTGGTGGCGACGAGTGATGCTGTGGCGTTCAGTGATGCTGTGGTAGTGCATAGTGATGTTGTGATGCCCCTGAGTGATGCTGTGGTGGTGCTGAGTGATGCTGTGGTGATACGATAGATAGATAGAGTGAGGGCGATAGATAGATAGAGGGAGAGCGATAGATAAAGTGAGGGAGGGAGATAGATAGATAGATAGATAGATAGATAGATAGATAGATAGATAGATAGATAGATAGATAGATAGATAGATAGATAGATAGATAGATAGATAGATAGATAGATTGATAGATAGAGTGATGGTGATAGAGTGAGTGTGATAGTTGTTATGTTATGTTTTGTTGTGTTTTGTTATGATATGCTATGCTTTGTTTTGTTATGCCATGCTATGTTTTGTTATGCTATGTTTTGTTGTGTTTTGTTATGCTATGCTTTGTTTTGTTTTGTTATGCTGTGCTTTGTTATGCTATGCTATGTTTTGTTTTGCTATTCTATGTTTTGTTATGCTATGTTTCGTTGTGTTTTGTTATGCTATGCTATGTTTTGTTACGCTATGCTATGTTTTGTTATGATATGCCATGCTGTGCTTTGTTTTGTTATGCTATGCTATGTTTTGTTTTGTTATGCTATGCTATGTTTTGTTTTGTTATGTTTTGTTGTGTTTTGTTATGATATGCCATGCTTTGTTTTGTTATGCCATGCTATGTTTTGTTATGCTATGTTTTGTTTTGTTATGCTGTGCTTTGTTATGATATGCTATGTTTTGTTTTGTTATGCTGTGCTTTGTTATGATATGCTATGTTTTGTTTTGCTATTCTATGTTTTGTTATGCTATGTTTTGTTGTGTTTTATTATGATGTGCCATGCTTTGTTTTGTTATGCCATGCTATGTTTTGTTATGCTATGTTTTGTTGTGTTTTTTTATGCTATGCTATGTTTTGTTTTGTTATGCTGTGCTTTGTCATGCTATGCTATGTTTTGTTTTGCTATTCTATGTTTTGTTATGCTATGTTTCGTTGTGTTTTGCTATGCTATGCTATGTTTTGTTATGCTATGTTTTTGTTATGCTATGTTTCATTGTGTTTTGTTATGCTATGCTATGTTTTGTTATGCTATGCTATGTTTTGTTATGCTATGTTTTGTTATGCTATGTTTTGTTATGATATGCCATGCTGTTCTTTATTTTTGTTATGCTATGCTATGTTTTGTTTTGTTATGCTATGTTTTGTTTTGTTATGTTTTGTTGTGTTTTGTTATGCTATGTTATGTTTTGTTATGCTATTCTTTGTTTTGCTATGCTTTGTTTTGCTAGGCTATGTTATGCTATGCTATGTTTTGTTGTGCTATGTTTTGTTGTGTTTTTTATGCTATGCTTTTTTGTGTTTTGCTATGCTATGCTTTGTTATTCTATGCTATGTTTTGTTATGCTATGCTGTGTTTTGTTGTGTTTTGTTATGCTATGCTATGTTTTGTTATGCTATGCTTGTGATGCTATGCTATGTTTTGTTATGCTATGCTATGTTGTGTTGTGTTTTGTTATGCTATGTTTTGTTATTCTATGCTATGTTTTGTTATGCTATGTTTTGTTGTGTTTTGTTAAGCTATGCTTTGTTATGCTAGGTTTTGTTTTGTTATGCTATGTTATGCTATGTTTTGTTATGCTATGCTATGCTTTGTTTGTTATGCTATGCTATGTTATGTTTTGCTATGTTTTGTTAGGCTATGCTATGTTTTGTTATGCTATGCTATGTTTTGTTATGCTATGCTATGTTTTGTTGTGTTTTGTTATGCTATGCTATGTTTTGTTATGCTATGCTTGTGATGCTATGCTATGTTTTGTTATGCTATGCTATGTTGTGTTGTGTTTTGTTATGCTATGTTTTGTTATGCTTTGTTTTGTTGTGTTTTGTTATGCTATACTATGTTTTGCTATGCTATGTTTTGCTATCCTGTTGTGTGGTTGTGTGTGTGTGTGTGTAGGGTTGTGTGTGTGTGAGGGGTTGTGTGTGTGTGGGGGGGTTGTGTGTGTGTGGGGTTGTGTTTGTGGGGTTGTGTGTGTGATTGTGTGTGTGTGGGGTTGTGTGTGTGTGTGTGTGGGGTTGTGTGGGGTTGTGTGTGTGTGTGGTGTTGTGTGTGGGGGGGAGGGGGTTGTGTGTGTGGTTGTGTGTGTGTGTGTGTGTGTGTGTGTACGTGGTTGTGTGTGTGTTGGTATGTTTGTGTGGTTGTGTGTGTGTGTGGTTGTGTGTGTGGGGGGTTGTGTGTGTGGGGTTGTGTGTGGGGTTTTGCGTGTGTGGTTGTGTGTGTGTGGGGGGTTGTGTTTGTGGGTGTGTGTGTGGGGGGGTTGTGTGGTGTGGGGTTGTGGTTGTGTGTGGGGGGTTGTGTGGTGTGGGGTTGTGTGCGTATTGGTTGTGTTTGTGTGTGTGGGGGGTTGTGTGTGTGGAGTTGTCTGGTTGTGTGTGTGGGGTTGTGTGTGTGTATGTGGGGTTGTGTGTTTGTGGGGTTGTGTGTTTTTGGGTTGTTTGTGTGTGTGTGAGTGGGGTTGTGTGTGGGGGGGGGTTGTGAAAGGTTGGGCCTGCGGCTCAGAGAAGGGGCTCAGTTTCCCGAGGGCTACTGCCTGCTAGGCCCAGATGTTACAGTCTGCTCGAGAGTCTTCTGGCACCGTCAGAGATGGAGATAACATTAGTCCTGGGGGTAAGCATGGGCGAATTTTGCGAATCTCGCGTTCGCGAATTTTGCGGATTTGCGAACTCGCAATCCGCAAAATCCGCGAATTCTCGTGAATTTGCGGATTTTTTTTTTTTTGTGTTTGCGCGGGTTTCTGCCAGTTCGCGAGGGTTTTTTACAATGTCGCAAATTGCGAACTTACCTGTCGGGTCGCAAGTTTCGCGAACTTGTTGTTTCTACGTGTCCAGCCTGTTTGGGACACTCTTCTTCATCACTGCCACTCTCTGTCACCACTGCCACTCTCTGACTACTCATGCCACCCTCTGGCCCACCCATGCCACCCTCTGTTTCATCACAGCACCCTCTGGTTGTCCAGTCAGTGTACATTATTGTGGCAACGCAAGCACACCTTCCCTGCCTCAAGTGACCTGAATTAATTTGGGGCTGATTAATGTGTCACAGAATATTTTTTTAGCTGGCACCTGCTTCCTTAGTGCTTCCTGATTAGTGATCTTTTGCACTTGCTAAGTGCTTTCATTGTTGCAAAATTAGTTACAACACCTGCCCTGCCCCAACTGACAATAATGCATTAGGGGCTGATTAATGGACTTGAACTTCCAGCCTGGCTCCTGCTTGTCTCCCTTAGCTGTAATTCAGGACCTTTGTGGCATATGTGTAACTATTCTGAGGTTCAGAGCAGGGTCACATAATAGTTTCAACTGGCAACTGAACTCTGGAGGGGCCCCTCAGGAAGCACTACAGGAAATGGCTACTAATGATGAGCCTGAACTTTTGAACCTGGTAAGTAGTTACTTTCAGTTTTGCTAAGATCGTATTTCTGCAATTTTGCACTTATTCGCGGGGCGCGAACTCACGCGAACAGTGCGAACAGTGCGAGCAAAATCCGCTGCTCGCGGATTTGCGGATTTTGCGGGAGATTCGCGAATCTCGCGGATTGCGAATTTACCGAAAATCCGCAAAATCCGCGAGCGAAACGGATTTTCCGCCCATGCTTACCTGGGGGTAAATACTAGGAGGGAAGGGCGTGGGGGGAAGAGAGGGAGGAGGGAGATCACAAACAGATCGTGAGAAATTTAAAACAAGCCGCACAGGACTAGATGCTTGACCGCCATTATTTAAGATGTTAATAAAAAATAAATAAAAAAACGAGTTGGCCGAGCCATGCGGAAACACATTTATTGGGAGGGTGTAACACCCCAAACACCTTCCCCATCCCTAAAGATGTGCCTCTCTCCCTGCAGGCTCTGAAGAGATGGCTGTGTAATGGGAGGGACTGTTTGTGCTGGTTGTGAAGTCTTAGGGACTGTTTGGATAGGCTCCGAAGAGACAGCTGTGTACTGGTAGGAGCTGGCTTCACTGGAAGGGACAGTCGGTGATGTCTCTGAAGAGTAGCTGCTGTCTATTGGTAGGGGACAGCCGGAAAGGCTCACGAGTGTTGTCTACTGAGAGGAGCTGTGTGTACCGGGAGGGAACAGTCCGAAGTGCCCCTGAAGAGACTGCTGTGTGCCGAGGGACAGTGCGTCATGCCTCTTTAGAGACAGCTGTGTGCTGAGGGGCAGTCTGCGGTGCCCCTTAAGAGAAGGTCGTGTGCTGAGAGACAGCACGCGGTGCCTCTGAAGAGATGGCTGTGTGCAGAAGGACAGTCTGTGGTGCCTCTTAAGAGACGGCTGTGTGCCGAAGGACAGTCCGCGGTGCCCCTGAAGAGAAGGTTGTGTGCTGAGGGACAGTCAGTGGTGCCTCTGAAGAGACTGCTGTGAACACAAAGGTGCTTGCATGCAGTGGTAGAGACAGCCCCCGCTCTTCAGAGACTGTTCTGTACTGAGAAGAGTTTGCATGTGCATGAGAGGGACAGATGTGTAAGGGGGACAGTCAGAGCTAGCTCAGAGTGAACTGGCCAGCTCATAGATCACATGGATAACTAAAGCCTTCTAGTGACTCGTGAAACTGGAAATGTAAAGGGAATGTCATGATCCCGCACATAGCAACAGGAAGGCTGCAGGAAAAAATCGTTGATCTGTCAAGAACCTCGGGAGCGCATTCCATTGAAGTCTGATGGGGGGGCGGGGTAACGGCTTGCTTTGAAGTCGCAGACAAATGGTGTATGGAGTGCGATGTGAGATGTGGCTGGTTGATGTGCACACGCCTGGCTCACATGAACTGTGTCTAATCCGCAGCTTGGGGAGACTTTTCGGAAGCCTTACTAGAATCTCGCCGAACAATGCTTACGCATTGCTTCAGCGAGACCTAAAAAGGATTGTCAAACAATGTCCCTCTTCCCACCCGTCTACGCCTCAGCATTACTTCCTATTCAATTCATGGTCCCAGTCCTTAAGTCATGTGCATGCACACCCTAAAAACAGGTGCCTGGCTGCCTGGTTAAAATAAAAAAAATATTCAAACCATTCCCCCACCAGGTGTGCCTAAAAACTTCCAACTCTTTTCAGAAACAACCTTTTTGTTGGTGGAAGGCAGTCATCGTTTGCTTCCTGCCTACCTTTAGACCCTGTTTGGCCCTTTAATACCAGCTCACGCCCACCGCTGGGTCCCAGTTCTTGCTTATCCCGTTGTGACTGCCTATGGGTGTGGAAGGATGATGTGGACTGCCTTCCTGTGACTTTTTCTTCTTGCTTCTGTTTCCTCTCCTTTTTTTGAATTGGGGTCTTTCAGATGGGGTGTGTGGCTCTGGCTGTGGGTGTACCCTTGCCTGGCACTTGTGCACTAGAGGGGTCTCCACCTGCTCCAGCGTGCGAGATGTTGTTGTTTTCGTACCTTTTATGATTGCCTTTCCTCTCTCCACTTTACCAGGATTGATTGGTGTTTGCTGCAAAGGATCTGCAAATTAATTCTGCTCATCCTCTGATGGGTCCTCCTTCCACAGCCTCTGGTAGCCCCTTTGGGTTTCTGTGGTTCTGTCTGCTGGGTAGGCCTGGAGTCTGGGTCATTCAATGTGCTTCTTCTGATTCATGCACCTTCTTTTTTGACTGGCGGCGCTAGATACTGGTAGTGTTCTCCAATTTTTCTCCTTGTAGAAAATGAGGACTCCTTATGGATTCAACTCCGGGAAGCCTCATATAAGGGACATGCCAGGATATTCTGGTCATTAATTGGCAAGGGTTGCGGCACTAGATCCTGTCCTATGCCTATTGCCATTGATGAGCAGATTTGGGCTCATTACATCGAGAACTTATACAGCAACAATGGTCCCCAACGGGACGATGATGCTCCCATTGTAGACTCTCGTTTATATGATTCACCGTCCGAAAAGGAAATTGAACTTGCCATCAAAAGCATGCGCTCTTCTGGTGCGATGGGTCCCGACGAGGTCCCTATTTCGGTGTTAAAACAACAAAGTGAATTATGGAGCAAAATTCTTTATCCTGTGTTTAAATCCTGCTTTATTAGCGGAACAGTCCCCCCATCCTGGAAAGGGAGCATTTTAGTCCCTTTATATAAAAAAGGGGCTAGAGACCTACCCCAAAACTATCGTCAAATCGCTTTGCTTGATGCCATTGGCAAGGTCTTCGCAAAATGTCTTCTTGCTTTAATTAACGATTGGGTATCTAAGGCCGAAATTTTGCCCTTTGAACAAACTGGCTTTAGGCAAAAGCATGGTACGTTAGATAATTTGACTGCACTCCAGGTTATAACGGAGAAATATGTCAAAGTTCGTGGTGGACATGTGTATGGCGCCTTCATCGATTTCTCCACAGCTGTCGACAAAGTGGACAGGACATTGCTGTGGGGAAAGCTATTCGATTTAGGAATGCCATCTTTTCTTTTTAAATTAGTCCGTGCCCTGTATTCGGACACTTGGTGCAGAGTTTTGCTAGGCGGGGAAAGAGGTTTATCTAGAACTATTCACACGTCTAATGGGTTAAAGCAGGGTTGCCTATTGGCTCCTCTGCTGTTTTCTCTTTATATAGTTGATTTACCTCTGGCTCTCTATGCATGCTCTGGCATAGCTCTGATCCTGGGGGGTTCCCCAATTGTATGTCTCATGTATGCTGATGATATTTTGATTCTTGACCTAAAACCCAAGGGATTGAATAATCGCCTGCATGCCTTACATAAGTATGCAGGAAAACATTTTTTGTTGATAAATATTGCAAAAAGCAAAGTGATGTGTATGTCGGGTAGGAAGAAAACTAAATATGCGAATTTTCCATGGACTGTAGGGGGCCAAAAATTGGAAACAGTGAAATCGTATACCTTCCTTGGTAAAATTGTTATCAGTAATTTAAGCGAAAAAGCTCATATAGCTAATAATTCCCGGAAAGCTATTGTCCAGGGAAAGAGTTTGGTATCCTTGTATAAGGCTACAGGTAGGAGACACTTTTCAATACTGTTAGACGTATTGAGAGCAAAAGTCCCTGCCTCCTTACTCTACCGAATAGAGCTAATTGATATAAAAAATTGGAGCTTTTTACATTCCTCGGAAGGAAAAATTTTACGTAGCCTTGTATCGGTCAATACAGCGAGTTCAACGGCTGTCTTGAGACAGGAATTCGGCTTACGTAGTAGCTGGGTTCAAGGTTTGGCGGGGATCGTGCGCTGGGTTCTAAGCCTAGCAAGGGGCGAGCCGGGCACGCTAAGACATCTTATAAAAACTGAGTTGTTGGGAAATTTTAATGACTATTCATTAATTATAAACAATTTTAGATATGCTGTGAGTCACTTACAACTAGATAAAGATGTTTTATTTTCTTTGTCACCATATCAGTTGAAAACTCTCTTGAAGTCTTCCTCGTGGGAACTAGGGTTCAGACTGGATAGAGAGCTTCGCATTCTGAAAAAGGGTATTACTCCAGTTATCGATTCCTGTCTTGTGAGGAAAGCTCAACCATATGTTCTATGGAATATTCCTCATGTGGTTAGACGTCTACTATTTCTAATAAGACAGGATTTAATGCCTCTGAAATTGCTCTTATCTAAATGGTATGGCTCTTCAGCTGTCTGTGATTTATGTCATATGAAGGAGCAGGATTTGTTGCATGTTATTTATGTTTGCCCACGCACTGATGCCTTATAGGCGGAAATGGCTAAGACCCATTTGCTTTCAATTGAATATTTTGCCCGCTTCTGCTTTTAATGCAGCTATGATCAATCCCCCCAATGAAATGTTCTGTTTTAAACTATACAAATTTTTCAAATGTTTTCTGGATATGTACTAAGTGGAAATTCAGATGCCCTGATCTCTGTGTATCTTTATTTTATGTACTAGTTAGTATGTTTTCTCTTTTATGATTTTATTTGAATATATTTCTATGTTTTTATGTGGATCTCGTGAGAGTTCCGTTATCATAAATAAATAAAACTTGAAACTTGAAACTTGTAGATGTGGAAGCTTAGCCTACCCAGGGCATGGTTTATCTCCCGCTGCATGCCGTTTTTGTTTGGGCAATTGGATTCCATTTTCCTCCTCCCTTTTCTTGGAGTGGGGAATAGTCATGCATTGGCCCTGTCCTCCAAGAATGTCACAAGGCAGGGGCTGAACCTGCTTGTGCCTGAGGTGCTTTTGCACCTTGCTTGAGATTCTTTAGTGTTTCTCTGTCCACTTTGAATTATGTTCTGGAGGTCATTTACAAGGCTGATCTCAGGTGGGACCACTGATGACTTTAGTGATGCAACATGCCCAACACCTTTCCACTCCTCACCCCTGCTTGCAGGGATGGGTGCTCGTGATAGTCTCCGGCCTGGGCTCTCGATTTTGATTGGGTTGAATTGTGCTTGTTCAGCCGCAGGGTCTTTGTGCTGCTGCCTTTGGTACATACTGTTCTTTTCCCAGCCTGTCTGTCTTTTGGTGCCTGACAGGTGGCTTCCATTTGCTTCCTCGGCTCTCTTACCTCCTGTAGGGTGCTATTGTAGGTGTCCTCTGATTTGGGCCAGCTCCTCGGATCATGGGTTGCAACTTCTGCTTTTTTAAGCTCCCAGTGCTTGTTGCTTATTTTGGGACTGTCTCTTTGGGTTTTGTTTTGTTGGTCTTTTGGGTTCAGTCCTTTTTACTGCGTGTGTCCTTTTGGCAGGCTACTTTGGTGGGTAATCTATGCCTGCCATGCCTTCTTTGGTAGATCCTGATGGCGTAACGTTGGGACAATGAAGTGATAAGGAGGCTATGTTTTGTTTACTTAGCAATAATACCATTACTATGATTCTACTTCCTTGCTCCAGTCCTTACTATGCTTGCACCCTCTCTGCTGTGTGCCCGGCTTTGATGGTGCCCTGTTGGGCACATTTGGTAGTCGACTAGGGAGGTTTCTGGGTAGAGGTGGTCCTTTCTAGGTATCCTTGGAGGGTGAGGAGTTTTCTTCTTTTTTTTTTAGGTAGGCAGTGGGGAGCCCGTCGGTAGGGTGCATACACACCTAATGACGTAAGCAGTGGGATGAGAATGTAGAACGGGAGTAATGGGAATTACCAGTAAGTAATCAAGGCATTATTAAAAACTATGAAACCTAGGTAACGCAGTTACAAATGTCCATTCTCACTCTGATTTTTGATTATTAATAACGATTCTTACACCACCA
Source organism: Lissotriton vulgaris (assembly GCF_964263255.1). Classification (NCBI taxonomy): domain Eukaryota; kingdom Metazoa; phylum Chordata; class Amphibia; order Caudata; family Salamandridae; genus Lissotriton; species Lissotriton vulgaris. The sequence goes on along the minus strand of NC_141695.1, from coordinate 804,415,881 downwards.
CTTTGAAGGCACATTTTCAAGAGAATCTTCTTGGTTATGAGGGTGCTCTTACTCTGGAGGCAATAACATTCACGACCTAACTCCAACCCGACTGAAACGTTAAAAGTCATAGACAGCCCTGGACATAACCATTCCTTCCATCCATGCATTTCTGGTAAGTTTCGGCTCTCCTCCTCTTCCCCTTGTGACCAGACATCCACATCAATTAAAAAATAAATTTTTGGTGCAATGTAAACCCATTGTTTATTTTTCAACATAAAGCGAGGTGAATAGGTTCCACTTTCTGAGATGCTTAAAACATCTTTGTCATTCAACAAAAATGACTGGTACCACGACAGGCCTCCTCTTCACACCTGGTAGACAGTTCTGCCCTTCTTCTCTGCCCGCCTGAGACCTCGGGTAAAGATGGGCACACCTTCTTTGAGCCCCATCTTGAGATGGCTTAACCTGCTCTTAGCCACTGTTAAGAGACACATACCTTGCTCGTATCTCCCTCGATCAGGGCAGAACTCACCTCGTCTTGGCCCAAGTTGAAGACAGACTTTCTCGATCTTAGTCCCAGTTAGAGATGGCCTGCTTGTACCCTCCTTTAGAGATGGACATGCCTGATCGTATCCACATTATTGATGGATGTGTCTGCTCGTATCCCCTGTAGAGACGGACATGCTAATATCCATGTTAGAGATGGACATGCCTTCTAGTATAGGCTTTAGAGGTGGACTCTCCTGCTCTCGGCCACCATTAGATATGGACTCTCCATCTTCCATCCCCATGAAGGACTCTCCTGATCGTACACCTGTTAGAGAAGAACACCCTTGTCTCAGCCATCCAACAGATGGAGAGTCTCCTGTCAGGCTCCACTGGAGATGTCTCTCCAAATCTTACCACCAGTGTACTTTTAGGCTCTTATTCGCCTACACCAGTTGGAGATGGACTCTCCTCTACCAGCCACTGCTAACAAAATGACTCCTAGTGGAGACAAACCCTTCTCGCTTTCTTTCCTTGTAACGCAAGTCTCTACTTCTCTTCTCTTAGGCAAAGCTGTGCAAGGATGAATCAGTTGGCCCGTGGCTCCCCAATCTTCATGTACCTGCTGCTCATGGAGATGATGTTCAATGGCAGTGTGGCAGCCCAGCGGAGCAATCCCCGGCGGTCTCAAGGGCATTCCGACAAGCCACAGCGTGATGTTCCTCGCAAGCAGCCTCCTGCACCCACGTCATCCACACAACCCCAAAGCCAGACCTCCAGGTGAGACCCATGCACGAATTATTTAGTTGTCTTCTTTTAGATGGAAAAAATAAAATAACAATGATGTCTGGAACTGCTTTGCAAGCCAGAGACCATGGGGAGGTATAGCACAGTTGGTGGAAGATTTATCCTTATATATTCATTATTAGCTTCACTTACTGGAATTGTGCACTAAACATGAACATAGATGTGTAAATAAAACTACTGACTAAATGAGTTATGTAGTTGTCGCTCCTTACAGAGTGGGTGAGTAAGTACTTGCAGTAACCAGGTCACAGGCGTACATTAGAAGGCTCAGTGATAATTGGGTGTGTGCTCCTGTTTATTCCCTTAAGTGCCAGTCCTGTATAAAGCCTAGAGGGAGAGATATAACAGACAGATATCCCTGAACACCACAAGGGTCTTTGGTGGATGCTCTCTCCAGTCCTGGCAGTCTGGAAGGCAATATGTTGGATGTGTGATTAGAAATCTCAGGCAGCACTTCCCCATATTGGGTCTCTGAAAAAGGGTTGTGAGGAGTGTACATCCGTAGGCACAGTGACCATGGGTGACCTAGGTGAGTTGAAATGGCAAGAATCAGAAGGGAAGACTGCAGCTGAGGTAGGTGCACTCTAGGTGCACTGGTTGATTCTCTACAGCCTCCACAGCTGCATGGTCTAACTCAGGCAGAGGGAGGGGTGCAGCTCCACTGGGCAAAGAGGGTGGAGTCACCATGTGTTTTGTGCGGGCAGTAGGGCATGGTGTCTTATCGGATTTCAAAGAAACCCAGGCTGTGTTGGATAGAAAAGGTAATCCAAATTCTTCTTCATTTTTATCTTCAATCAAGCCCACCGTCGCACGTTCTCCAGCTCCGGAATCAGATCTTTAACTGTAGAGTTGAAGACTTGATTTTAGAGTTAGTCATCACTGCCTTCATGCGACTATTAATTCACACGGTAAATGCTTGTTTACATTCCCGATAACACGAGGCCATGGAGCTGGCGTTCCTCTCCCTCATGGGTCCTTTGTTCATATCGGAAGGGATCTTGTACGCATAAAAACCACTCGTGAACAACACTCCAAGCCAACTCAGGGGACAGGTCATGGAAAGACGTGGGTACAATGCACAAAGCAAGGGTGAGAAGCAGCTAACATCAACAGAAGAGCATTCCTACACCAGCCTCCTGCATCGACCAATCTCTTTTGTGAGAAGGAAGCCTCTGGTCCTGAATACATTAGTCATCATAATCCTGGAACTCTGGAGACCATGGGATCCCCCTCAGGGAACTCAGACGTTTGGAGCACCAGGGGAGGCTCACAATACAATACACCAGATATAACAAGTGTACATAGGAAAGTGTCACGGGATTGCTGATTGTGATGGAGAACAGACATCCATCAGGGAGGAGCCCCCCCTTTTCTAATCAGAGAGGACCTGATATCACAAATGGTGGCCACAGATAATGGGAAGGGAGTCTGGTTGCTCCCCTGCAATTTGTGCACATGCCCGCCTAGCTCCTTTTCTTCTTTCTTGGAACTGCGACCTTGGTGTCTCTTCTGTAGCTCCAGTCTACCCACAGTATAGACATCAGTTCCTTTGTTCCTCAGTTATTGTCGAGCTGTTGCTGGGCAGCAGCCACACTGTTGCGAAGAAACACCACATACTTGTGAAAGATTCATTGAGTGTCACCCGTTGCCTTGAGCAGCATCAATAAATCTTTGGCATCGTTTCCGTTTTAGTGGGCGAGAAAAAACAAATGTCCACACATCTTCAGATTTCGTGCAAATGTTGTACATTTGTTGTTTATTACAGTACATGCATTGCAGTCTAGTCTTTCAAGAATGTTCTGGTTAATGCATGCTATGTCTCTGTTCAAAGGTGAGCGTTCTCTTCTAAGTCAGTTGTCTTCCTGACCAGCTCAGAGGAGTCCGCTCTCATCTTGTCTCCAACTCAAATAAAGTACTGAAGCTTACCTGTGCCGTCTGCCACTTTCATTTACTACATTTATCTTCCCTTTTCTGTCATGAAGAAGTGATAATTGATTGGTTGATCAGCATTTGTTAGGTTATATAACTAGTGAATGATTGGTTTCTGATTAGGTAGGAAAATAGGTGGTGTCACCTTAGGCCTGTCCTGTGATCATGAAGGGGATGCCCCAGAGAAGGAGACAAGATAGTCTGTAGGTTGCTATGGACCAAAGTCGGACACAATGCAATTTCCAGGTCATGTCATGTGAACTCCAGGCACTTTGGGAAATCACTGTGTCCTATATACGACTGTGATCCCTGTATATAGTGTAGATAATTGGTCTGTATGCATTTTAAGGACTTCTTTAAAGAAATCAGGTTTGCAAGTGTATGGAGATTGCTGGCTTCCGAGGTGGGCACTGATCCGGGACTGGCAGCAGACCAGACACCTGGGAGCAGTGATTCTCCGAATTATATGCCACGAGAATCTGAATTTCATTAAAGACACTGAGGCTAACAATATGCATTGTTCCTTTAATGCAACTCCACACAGCCGCTTTGAAGTATTACCTCACAAAGAACACTATTCCAAAACAAAATACTTCTGGCACATAATAGGCATGCACACAGTACAATCTGCCTCTTTGAAATGCAGTCCAAATTCCTCTATCATGCATCATGAAGAATCCGAAAATGGCATGAGAACAACAGGATAAAGAACAAGCATTTACAATGCAACGGTCTCGCCTTTGCAAAAGGTAGAGCTATTGGCATTGTAAATGACAAACTTTTTATTTATGTGTTGTTTTTGAAAACAGATAAATAAATGGCATTGTCATTTACAATATAATAGCTTAATCTCTCGCAAATGTGAGACTTATTATTTTTGGTGTTGTCTTTTGTAAAGTTTAAGCAAATCTGTTTGTAATTAGGTGTCTTTTTAGTTTTTCTTTCATTAGTGGTTTTAAAATTTTTAGGTACATACACGCACTTAGTGTTTTTAAATATTTTAGGTACATAAGATGCACTTATGTGTGCATTCATGTATATGTAAGTATGCTTTATTATTGATATTGATATAGATATGCAGATGTATATAAATTTTATTATATATATATATGTATATATATATATATATACATATATATATATATATACATGTATACATACATACATCTATGCATATATATGCATGTTATGTTCATGAAGGTGTAAAAAACCCTATAAAGCTAAAGCTAAAAAGCCACCTGATTACAAACAGAATTGCTTTATGTGTAACTAGCAGCCCATCCCGACGTTGTCCGGGTATGAATTGCTGCCGGCCAGTAGTATATTGTTTTGTAGGATTTCGTTTAGATAGCCTTTCTTTTCTGCAACAGGCCTGTGAAACGCTCTAATTCACAGTGCACTGCTGATGCACTTAAGAGTGCGCGTTCAGTAGTGTGTGAACTCGAGTTTCCCTACTTTATTTTTCCTTGCAATATTATATAGCGCAAACTCGACAACATGGTATGAGCACAATTTACATAACAGAAGAGCACATTAATTTGTGGTAGGCACGGGGAAACAAAGCGATACAGCCTGGAATCACAGGATGTTGAGCTGATGCCGAGATTCGAACGTAGCTCCCCAGCTCTAAAGTTTGCAGTTCTAGAACTTGTGGCGGGAGGTGTGTCTAAAAGTGTATTTCGGTCCTGGCCATCAATGAGAGAGACCTGTGCATTTTTCAAATGGGTGGTGAAAAAATATGAGAATATTGCTGGAGATGTGGGTAGCCGTGCCACCAATGTACTTACCGGGGGGAGGGTAAACACCCATTATTCCGCAACTTTCTTTCTGCATACCATGACTCCGCATACTTTCATTACGAAAGTATCATGACTCCGCAATGCCATTATAACGCATTGCATTACATTTTATATGCTTTTACCACGCATACATTTACAACGAAATTCGTTGTAAATGCATGAATGGTAAAAGCATTTTTTTTTAATGTTTGGATAAGGTAAGTATGGGTATAGGGGTATAAGTTTTGGGGTACTGAGGGATATGTTTTGGGGTGTTTGGGTATTTTAAGGGTTCAGATGTAGTTTTGGGTTATGGGGTACAGGGGTAGTTTTAGGGTTTAGGGATAGGTATTGGGTTTGGGGTACAAGGGTAGTTTTAGGGTTTAGGGATAGGTATTGGGTTTGGGGTGCAGGGGTGCAGGGGTATTTTTAGGGTTCAGAGCTATGTTTGGGTTTTGAGGTAAAGGGGTATTTTTAGGGTTCAGGGGTAGGTTTGGGTTTTGGGGTACAGGGGTGTTTTAAGGGTTCAGGGCTAGGTTTGGGTTTTGGGGTACAGGGGTATTTTAGGGTTCAGGGGTAGGTTTGGGTTTTGGGGTACAGGGTTATTTTTAGGGTTCAGGGCTAGGTTTGGTTTTGGGGTACAGGGCTTTTATTAGGGTTCAGGGGTAGGTTTGGGTTTTGGGGTACAGGGGTATTTTAAGGGTTCAGGGCTAGGTTTGGGTTTTGGGGTACAGGGGTATTTTAGGGTTCAGGGGTAGGTTTGGTTTTGGGGTACGGTGGTATTTTTAGGGTTCAGGGCTAGGTTTGGGTTTTGGGGTACAGGAGTATTTTTAGGGTTCAGGGGTAGGTTTGGGTTATGAGGTACAGGGGTATTTATAGGGTTCGGGGCTAGGTTTGGGTTTTGGGGTACAGTGGTATTTTTAGGGTTTAGGGATAGGTTTGGGTTTTGGGGTACAGGGTATATTTATAGGGTTAAGATGGGTTAGTGTTTAAGGGTATTTTAAGGAGTAAGGGTGGATTATGATTATGGGGTGCAGGGGTATTTAAAGGGAGAGGGTGGGATTAGCTCACGATATGAGACATGGCATGAAGGGCGGAACGTACCACACACCCCCAGCGTTTGTCACGCCCCCAGCACACGCCCACCGCACAACCCAGACACGCCCACAAGGGACTACTGTGCTGGCACGGTTCTTTTACCTTTTAAATGTATATGGTGGGGGTCTGCATAGCCTATGTCCTTCTGCTGCAACTGCCCTTTCCAACGCTGTATTGGGTGTTGTGATTGGTGCTGTGTTCCTGAGATTACCTGCCTCAAAGGTTTGGGCTCTCTCTTTATCATATTAGTTTGGATAAAGATGAGTCTGATGGCATTTTGTTCACTAGTGCATTTAGGCAAAGAGTAAAGGTTTGGAGTAAGGTTAGGCTGTTTTTGCAGATTGAGTGGTAGAGAGTGAGTAGTATTTAGTGAGTAGAGAGTACTAGAGAGTGAGTACTAGAGAGTTAGTAGTATGATTAGTAGAGTGAGTAGTAGAGAGTGAGCAGTAGAGTAGTAGTAGGGAGTAGTAGTTATTAGAGAGTGAGTAGTAGACTAATAGAGAGTATAGTTGTAGAGAGTAGAGTAGTAGTGAGTTGTAGTCAGTAATAGAGAGTGAGTAGTATAGAGTAGTAAAGAGTAGTATAGAGTGAGGAGATATTGTGTATGAGATAGCGAGTAGTAGAGAGTGAGTAGTAGAGATTAATGAAGAGTACTAGATAGTAAGAGAGGGTAGTAGAGTGAGTAGTAGATAGTAGATTTAGTAGAGCGAGTAGTAGATAATGGGTAGTTAAATAGAGTAGATTAGAGAGCAGTAGTTAGTGAGTACTAGAGAGTACTAGGGTGTAGTAGAGAGTAGTACAGAGTGAGTTGTGATTAGTAGATAGTAGATAGTACTTAGAGTGTGTAGAAGAGAGTGAGTAGTATTGAGTGAATAGAGTACTAGAGAGTAGTAGAGAGTGAGTAGAGAGGAGTAGAGTGTGAGTAGCAAAGATTAGAAGTAGAGAGTGGATAGATAAGAGTTAGTAAAGTGTTCTAGAGAGTAGTAGAGATTGAGTAATATAGAGTATTAGAGTGAGTCGTAATGAGTAGGAGAGAGTAGTATTGAGTGAGTAGTATAGAGTTGTAGTAGAGTTATTATTAGAGTGTTAGTAGTATAGTGATTTGAGAGTAGTAGAGTGAGTAGTAGAGAATGAGTAGTAGTGAGGAGAGTAGTAGTGAGTAGAGTAGTAGAGAGTAGTAGAGTGAGAAGTAAAGAGTTATAACAGTTTTAAATAGTGAGTAGTGCGTAGTAGAGAGTGATTAGTAGTGTGAGTAGAGTAGAGAGTAGTAGAAAGGGAGTAGTAGATATTAAGTAGTAGAGAGTGAGTAGTAGAGTGAATAAGAGTGAGTAGTAGAGAGTGTGTAGTAGAGTAGTAGAGTAAGTACTAGAGAGTAATAGGTATTAATATAGAGTAGTATTGAGTAGCAGAGAGTTGTAGAGAGTACTAGAGTGGCGGCTGATAAAAGTGAGTATAGTTAGCAGTAGAGAGTGAGAAAAGAGTAGTAGTGTGTGAGTAGTAGAGTGAGTAGGGAGTATTAGAGAGTTGTAGAATAAGTAGTATAGTAAGTAATAGAGTGCCTGGTGCAGCTCTGTGTCTCGCATGTCTGCGCCTCTCTCGGAGGCCTCATTCCGTTATGAAGAGGTGACAGAACTTTGCCAGGCCCTGCAGACAGACAGCCCCCCCGGGGTACGACTACCTGAAGAGACAGAGACACTCCCCAATACGAGGCCTGCTAGGAACAGGCGGGGGTCTGAGGCTGGTGGATTCTATTATATGGTATTGGTCCTTGAAAGGAAGTCTTTTTGGGAACATTTGGGGCCATGGAAGTCTTAAGGGAAAGGGGAGGCCCCCTTGGTGTTTCTACAACAACCCTCAGCATTACTGAAAGTCCACTGTCTCTCAAGGTCATGTGTATACACTGGAGCACGGGTACTTGCTGCACGTGCATTCAGCCGAGTCGCCTCTAGGCGCAGTAAAGAGTGGAGTAGGGGTAGATTTGGAGCCAGACTAAGAGCCCAGCCCCAGGGCCCTCTGGCACATGGCCCCTCCCCCCCCCAGCCAACCACATGCTTTGTGCTATGGAGTTTTCTATGCATTAATCTGCCCCCTAAACCACTCCCGCAGCAGCGAGAAGCTGCGCGAGTAAAGGCCCAGTGGAAGGTTTCGAGCTTCTTTAATAGTAATGAACAAATGTTGCTGTTATTGGGCTCAGTTCGACTGGTGAATGCTGTTTAATGGCTGCGCTGGGGTGTTTTAAGTTTCTATTAAGTTTAATGTTTGCCTCATGATGTAAGCTGACATATGTAAACATTGCTCATGTGTCACAACCGTATGCTGTGTAAAACATTTATAACTTGTCGACTGGATTTTTCACAAGTGCACTTCGCCGCTCCTCCTTTCATCCATGGCTGGGTGGCCTAGCTGACATACTCGAGGGCACCCCCTGCCCCATCAGATGTCATTCAGTACCCCCCACCCTCCCTGGCACTAGGAGGTTCTGACCATGTCAAGAAATGAATACAAGTGGAGAGGCAGAACCAGAAATATATAAAAACAATGTGTGTCCCTTACTACACACCCCGGTGGCTGTTTCCTGCGTCCTCTGAGCGCACAACACGCCCGACACTTCACACACCACGGGCCTGTGATCTCCTGCCAGGGCCTGGCCTCTGTCAACATCTGTCCCGGGGAGGAGGGGGGGCGGCGGGAGGGGGAGGCTTCAGCACCGCCCTCACCATCAAGGTCCCAGAATGAGCTGTGAGAGAGGAAACAGATGGGGTGCAGGTGTGAACTCAGGGTTTGTCTGTTACAATGAAGAATGCGGCACCATTGAAGAAGGATTTACTTCTCCAAATGAATAGGGGGCGGGGCGACGGGACCCTGTTGACTTACATGACCTTGACTTAAATGTCCAGAATTAAATACACTCTGTTACCCGGACAACTTCCACCCACAACATTTTGCCATTGAATGTCCCACAATACACATTCTCATAATCAGTCAACGATTTTATATATTTTTCTTATTATTTCTGTCCCCCCCCCAAACCCCCATGTTATGCTTTTTGAAGTGTGACTTCGGTTGCTGTTTCCAATATTTAAATCATAACCACTCCGCCTGCTTGTTTCCTAATGTTGTTTTTTATTCAAACATGAAATGGTCGACACTGCGCTACCAAAGAGGCATTTCCTCTCCCCAACTCTCGAAGCAGCCGCTAGGAAGTGACCGCCTCGGGCAGATTTTTTGCTCCCAGCTCAGGTTCTAAACGGGACCAGCGCAGATTTGTAAACAAGCCGAGGCAGCATGGCCGCTGGAGAGGGAGGGAGGGGTGGGGGCCCGGGGGACCGCAGAGCGCGACGGAGGAGAGCTGCGGCAGAGGGAGGGGGGAGGCGAGAGCCCGATGGAGGGCAGAGGGAAGGGGGGAGGCGAGCGGAGCCGAGCAGCTCCTGAAAGCTGAAGGGAAGGGAGGCAAGCAGATCCGGAAACAGCACCACGTTTCACCTCCCTTCATAGCGGGTTTTCTGTGTATATTAACCTGAGCACTATTACGATTTCTAATGCTACATCTGCAAGCCCTGCCAGTCAAGTACGGCGCGGGGGTGGCAGGACAGCAAGCACGAACAAGGGGGGGGGCAGGACAGCAAGCACTCACCTGAGGACGACTTATTCCGGCGGCGATCGGTGGAAATGGCAAAACAAAAGCGCCGCCTCCCCCAAAAAAAAAGTAAACGCCCACCTCCAAATGACGAACAAAAAGGGGCGGGGCTTTAAAAAAAGCAAGAAACGCCCACGAATCTGCTCCAGCCCCGAGTGACACACATCTCTTCCAATGGCTAGCCTCCATTTACGAAGCTAGCCAATGGAAGAGAGAGGCGGGTTAAAGCCCCACTGCAGAAGTCATAAAATCTTCGGCTCCGCCCACTGCTTCGCAGTGCGACGGTAGCCTCGACCTAAAAACTTCAAAAATAACAAAGAAGCTTCATAGTAGATCAAAGGAGAGAAAAACATCAAACGCACCGATATTCCAGGTGATGGAAAATCCAAGAAGAACCAATCTACTGGACTTCATCTGAAATTAAAGAGGAATGGTAGTACATCCTATACAGCTAACTGTGTAAATCACCCCAAAAACTGTCAACATATGAACTTATTCAAAAAGAAAAATATAAATTGTTAACTTTCTAAAGCATTGTTTTAATATACTTTTATACTTATCTAAACACTCCAAGCCAACTCCAGGGATTGGAGGGTGAAATAATGTTAGCCTCTGTGTCTTTAATGCAATTCAGATTCTCTTGGCATATAATTAGTAGAATTGCTATTTCATTACAAGACCAGAGGTTACCATTATGCATGTTGGTAGTTCTGAAAACCCACATCTGACGTGCTCAATCAGCTTACAATAATATTTTGCAAAAGTAGCAGAATTTGTCCTCTAGTCTGCCACCCTTCCAGAAGGACTGACTAGCCATAGCACCCCTCATAGAGTGAGCTTGAAACTTGTTAAGGTCAATGCCCGCTAACTGCATAGTCCATTTAACCCATCTTGCTATTGTTGTAGAGATAACAGCTCTAAAGGGTTTTACAAAGGAAATGAGAAGTTGATTAACACCATCTGGATGATATTCACTCATTCTTGGGTCATACTTCTTCCAGTGGCGGCTGGTGACATTTGAAAGCGGTGAGGCGTAAAATGATTGTGGTACTGCACTGCAGCGAGCGAGCGAGCATTGCGTGCAAGCCCGAACCACCTATGGGGGTTCGGGGGGTAGAACGAGTTCTGCCCCTGAGAAAATTTTGAAAAAAATAGAGGACAAATGGTGCATTTTCAAGCAAATTTGAGAAAGCAGAAAGGTTAATAAAGCAATTGTGAATCAACTAACCTCACAAACAAGCACTCTGTTACAAACTCACTGGAGCTGCTTTTGTTAATATAGAGAGTTGAAATGAGTATTGGTCAAGAAGACTAATTTAGTTGTTTCACCTCTCACTTTGGTTAACACCTCAACTATCCTCAAAGCCAACGAACATAATAGAAAATGAATCTGCTTTTAATGACCAATAAATTACTTTGAAACATCAATTAGGCAATCACAACTACCCAAAAAAGTCACACAACACATGACAGCTCAAACAAAATCGAATGTGAAAGTCAAATAAAAACTCTTAGCTTTAGGGAATCAAATCAGGCAATAACCCACCTATTTTCAACCTGGCAACTCTTAGGTGAATGTGCAAACTTGCATTCCTCATGAGACCACGAGCAAGTTCCCCTCTGAAACTGCCTGCACACTTCAATCGTCAGCCATTTTGTATCACGTACAGGAGCCACATTTATAGCCATGTTGGAAAAAAACGGATTTCTTCTGTTGCAAATATAAAAAAATAAATAAAAGGCAACACAAGACCCAGCAACTTTCAAAATTGACGTTGAGGATAATTAAAAAACATGCACGGCCTTTAACGGAGATGCTGTGAAGGAATAAATGTGGTTCCAAAGTCAAAAAGCAGCATATGAAAACGTGATACCTGACGAGTGAAAAAAAATTAACTTGTCGATCAATAATCCCCACGTGAGGTTTCAATGCAACAAACAAAACATGCTCAAAGGTAACCCGTGTGGTTAATGTAGAAAGTAGATTTTCCTAGTTATTATGACGGAAAGTGTTAATTTTATTAAAGACACGGAAGCGAGTATTATGCTTTCTAATCTTGCATTTATTGCAATAGCAGCCAGAAAGAGAAAAAACTACAGTTCCCAGAGGGCCAGGCAACAACTGGGCCATGGAAATGTGAAAAAACGAGAGTACGATAACCAATCAGCACCAAGAACATAGATAAGAGGCCATACTGACTGCGCAGCTTCCTCTTTTCGCTGACGAGCTGGTCAGATAAAGTCATTGAACAAAAGAAAAATAGAAAGAACAATAGAAACAGCCATAGTCCAGGAACATATTTCTTGAATCACAGGAAACCAAAGCCAAAGTCCAACTTGGGTATCTGGAGGAGCCGGGAGAGTCGAGGAAGTCCACAAGGGTGAAGCACGAAGCCGATGGAGAGAATATCTCTTATGATGAAGCAGGTGGTAAGGCCGGATTCGCTGTAGGGAGGGAGAACACAAGTTAGCAGTGTAGAGGTGGGATAATACTCGCCTCAGTGTCTTTAATAAAATTAAGACTTTCCGTCATAATAACTAGGAAAATCTACATTTTATGACAAGACCGGAGTCTCCTATTATGCTTGTTCAAAGCATATCAATAACATCAGAAGCAACAGAATGAATAGGTTTACAATAGAACATGCAGAAACACTGTCATTGGACCAATCAGCTGATCTCAGAATGTCCTCCAAGCGGGAACCGGACCAAAAGGCCTTAGAGGCCATGGCTCCCCTGGCCGAATGCGCTCCGAAAACGGAGACGTCAATACCGGCAAGAGACATAACCCAACGAACCCACCTGGTGAGGGTAGGGGAAGAGACGGGTAGGGGAAGAGACGGGAAGGTGGGGTTTACGGAAGGAAATAAGCAGTTGGGAATAAGAGGACGCTCTGAGATTAGCGGTCTTTTGTTCATACACTTTTAAACATTGTCCCACACAAAGCTGGGGTTGATCAGGAAAGTAAGGATAGAAAACTGAATCTAGATTAGTCTTTGTTCTCCTGCGAATCTGGAACAGAACACCTGTAGGAGAAAATTGCCTAGAAGAAACATCCAGAGTTCTAACATCTGAAACTCTCTTGATAGAAATTAAACAAAGCAAAATAGTTAACTTAGCGGATAACATTTTGAGAGAAAGGTTAGAATTAACAGGCCAATTCATGAACAGTTTAAGTACAATGGAAACATCCCATAAATGGTTATACTTAGCCAACGGAGGTTTAGCACATCGTACGCCCTTGAGGAGGCGACAGATCAGGGGATGAGCCCCAACAGGTTTGCAATCAATCTGAGCATGGTTGAGGGAAATCGCGGAGCGATAAACGTTGATGGTACGGTAGGCCTTACCAGAGCTGGCCTCAGAGGCCAGGAAATTGATGAAAAAGATTAAAGGGGCTGACATGGGATTGATACCCCTTTCCAAACACCTGCTTGCCCAAAGAGACCAGGCGGATTTGTATGCCTTGGAAGTCCCAGGGCCCCAGGCCTGGTTGATGAAGAGAGCAGCTTCTTGTGAAATGAGGACATGAGGAGGGGAAGGCCGGAAACTTTCCAGGCCGACAGAGTCAAGGAGTTGTCCAGAATGAGATTGTGGCGAAGGCCCTGGGGATTGAGGAGCAGGTCGTCGAAGGAAGGAATCAGGATCGGAAAGTCTGTTGACATCTCCAACAAGGAGGGAAACCAAAATTGAGCCTGCCAAAAGGGGGCAACCAGAACCAGAGAAGTGGCTTGGCGACGAACCTGAGACAGTACTCGGTTGATCATCAGAAAAGGAGGAAAGGCATAATTGAGGTGAAGAGACCAGTCCTGAAGGAACGCATCTGTAGCAAGTGCCAGAGGATCCGGCCGCCAACTGAAGAACTGGGGTAATTGACAGTTGAGGTGGGAAGCAAAGAGATCTATAGAAAAAGGACCCCATTTGCGAGAAAGAGAGAGGAAAACGGAGGGACAAAGCTTCCAATCGCTGGAATCGTGGAGAAACCTGGAGTGCCAATCCGCAACGGAATTGAGATTTCCAGGAAGATACTCTGCTGTTAAGGAGAAATGATGGGAGAGGCAGAATTCCCACAGACTTTTCGCTAGATCCGCCAGAGGCTTGGACCTGGTCCCGCCTAGGTGGTTGATATAGCGAACCGCAGAAACATTGTCCATGCGGAGGAGGATGGAACATTTGATTCTGTCTTTGGAAAGGCTTTGGATCGCAAAGGAACCTGCAAGCATCTCTAAACAGTTGATGTGCAACTTGGACTCCTCTGCGGACCATGTACTTCCAGTCAAGATTGGTCCACATCGGGCGCCCCAACCCGACAGGCTTGCATCTGATTCTAATACAAGATCGGGGGCAGTGGCGAAGATAGTGCGTCCGTTCCATGCATCTAAATGGTCTATCCACCATTGGAGCTCGGTGCGGGGCTCTTGGTCTAGGGCGACAAGATCTGCGTAGGCGAGGCCCTGACGAAGATGTTTGATTTTTAAGCGCTGAAGGGCGCGATAATGGAGAGGGCCTGGGAAGATGACCTGGATGGAGGAGGACAGGAGGCCAACGATCCTGGCAAGAGACCTGAGGGACAGAAGGGAGGACTGAAGGACGGAGGCAATCTCCGCTTTGATTCTGGATACTTTGGAAAGAGGTAGGAGGAGGGAAGCAGCCACCGAGTCCACAGGATACCCAAGAAATTCCATGTTCTGGGACGGAGTCAAGGAGGACTTCTCCGTGTTGACTAGAAAACCCAAGTCCAGGAGAAGAGACTGAGTTGTCTGAAGATCGGACAAAAGAGAAAGTCTGTCGGAGTTCAAGATCAGAATATCGTCTAGATAGATGATAAGTCTGATCCCGAGGGAGCGGAGAAAAGCGACCACTGGCTTCAAGAGTTTTGTGAAGCACCATGGAGCAGAAGAAAGACCAAAGGGGAGAGAGGTAAAACAATAGGTCACTCCGGACCACTGAAACTGAAGAAACTTCCATTGGGACTGGTGAATAGGAACAGTGAGATAAGCGTCCTGAAGGTCCAAACGACCCATCCAATCCTTCGGACGAAGAGTGTCTTGTAAATGGAGAATAGTCTCCATTTTGAAGTGGCGGTAAATTACGAACTGGTTGAACCACTTGAGGTTGATGACAGGACGCAGTTTCTTGTTTTTCTTTTGAACCAGAAAAATGGAGCTTAGAAAGCCGGAGGAGTCGAAGGGAAAAATCTGAATGGCCTGCTTTTGGAGCAGAGAAAGAATCTCGTTTGAGATTAGGTTGGCCATATGGGAGGAAAAGACTAGAGGGGGGGAAAGGAGGTCTGGAGAGGAGGGGAAGAGAACTCTATGAGATAGCCCTGAACGGTGTTGAGAACCCAGGGATCTGAGCTTATGGTGCGCCATTTTGGTAGAAATAATCTTAGACGGCCCCCCACAGGAGGGGAAGAAGAAGGGCTTACCTTGTTGGTTGGGGTTGGAGTTGCGGTAGTATTTTTGTCCTTTGCCTCTGAAGCCACGGCCCCGCTGTCGGTAGAATTGGGGCTTGTAGTCTTGGGAGTTGTTGAAGGAGCCTCTGGAGCCTTGATTGTAGGGACGGCCGGAAGAGCGACCCCTGCCTCGTCCGGCCCGTCCAAAAACACAAGGGGCAAAAACTTTTTTTGATAGATTGTTGCGCCTTATCCAAGGAGGCGAAAGTAGAGACAAATCTGCTGAGGTCGCGGACCAAGTTGTCACCAAAAAGAAGACCATTGGCTTTGGGACCAGGATCCATAGGAGCAAGGTTGGCCAGTTTTGGGTCTAATTTAATCAAAAAACCTTTACGCCGTTCATGGGTAATTGCTGAATTGGCGTTGCCCAATAGACAAAAAGCTTGTTGAGCCCACATAGAAATGTCCTCCGCAGAGAGATCAGCACCTTCAAGACGGGCAGATTCCGCCATGTCCAGAATACGGGCCAGAGGACCCACCATATCCAGAACCTTGTCCTGACAAGAGGACCAAGCCTTGTCCACCCCTTTGCGGGGGTCTTTGCCAAATTTAGAGAAAAAAGTCAGAAGAGGCTGGTCAATAGAAGGAACTTGCGTGATCTTTTCAGGTAAAGAGGGTTTAGGGCACTCGGACTTAAGTCTAGACCGCACCGCAGTCTCCAACGGAAGGCGTAAACGGGCCGAAATGTATTCGCCCACATGATGGGAAGGAAACCATTCCGTGGAATTAGGTTGTCGAATTGAAGAAGGGTCAAACATGGGGAGGCCCTGTGAGTCAAAGACAGGCTCAAACGTGAAAGTGTCGAATTTGGAAAGTATGGGAGGGGGTGAAGGGGGGTCAGCCACATCAAAAACATCAAATAAATCGTCTGCATCAGCCATATCATCGTCAGTGTCCAAGACGGTGGAAGTAACCAGTTTTTTGACTGTTGACTCTGCGTGCTTAGACTTTTGTTTCTTTTTGCCCTCGGTACCAACAAACCCCTCCTTGATAGGAGGCCTGGCAGGCACTAAGTCCTCAGTCATATGCGAGAAGGACTCGCCCATCAAAAGTGACGATTTTTTGTGAGATAGCACAGGAGCAGAGTGGTCCACCTTACGTTTTCTGCTATCCCCCGCAGACTGGGCCAAGACCTTGGACATAAGGCTGAGCATTGAGTTCTCCATTTTCTTTGACATGCGTTTCATATTCAACTCCACAGCATGTTCTACGGAATTAGTGATAAAAGTGCTTAGGTCCTGTTTGAAAGAACCACCATCCTCCTTGGAGGGAATTTCTTCAGAGGAACTGTCACGTTCCATTATCCCAAAGCAAAACAACCAAAAAGGTGGCAGGAAAGGGTTAAGGAGCCGAGCAGTGTTGTGGGCGTGAGCAGGGCGGGTCAGAAGGAGAAGAAGGACCGCCTGCGCCAGACAGGAAACACGAAGCCGAGCTGAGGAGAGGCTTCCAGAAGTGCTGAGGAGTGGGAGGTGAGAGCGTGCGAGCAGCGCGAGGAGACCAAGCCGGGCGAAACCACCGGCAAAGAAAGAAAGAGGGGGAGGGGGGGGGGGGGGGGGGAAATGTATTTGCCCACTGAACACCTAAACGGAAAGGAAGCGCGTAAAGCGTGAAAGTGAGCGCGCCACAGGTGCGAAAGAAACGCTAAGCAAAGCGAAAGCAAATATACATAAAATACCAAAAAGCAATGAACATAATTCAAATCGTATATATACTGGGAGCAAAAGATAATAGCACTTATCTGACTGCGAGCAGCAAGAAAAGAGGAAGCTGCGCAGTCAGTATGGCCTCTTATCTATGTTCTTGGTGCTGATTGGTTATCGTACTCTCGTTTTTTCACATTACCATGGCCCAGTTGTTGCCTGGCCCTCTGGGAACTGTAGTTTTTTCTCTTTCTGGCTGCTATTGCAATAAATGCAAGATTAGAAAGCATAATAGGAGCCTCCGGTCTTGTCATAAAATCTTGATTGTTTCAGCAACAAACTTAAAAAAAGTTATTCCTGCTGAAAATTAAAAATAAAAGTCGACTTAAATACAGTGAGAAATTGTCCTCGCCCAGAAATTACTTACCTGTTGTCGTACCCCAGCCTGTCAACAATCTGCAGTGCTATGCTGTGACTGCAGCCGGGGCCAGTGTTCGTTCCAAGCATAAACACAGCCAACAACAAATGGAATACAGCACACCTCCAGTATTCTGTGATTCGGGCATCATCTTTTGAAGCGAGTTGTGTAGGAGGAGTAAGTCTCTTTGTAGGATAGTAATGTGCACCTCCAGCAGTGGGAAGTGATACAGATGCGGCACAGGCGTGGAATAGGTAGCCAAGAGTGGGTATCTAAACATTTCTCTGGGGTAGCTGGTCCCAATCATGCACAGAGACGGTGTAGCTAAAGGCTGGTTGGCAAGGTTCTGCCTTGGCCTCCGGGGCAAGAGAAGAAAATAGGCATGCCTCTAGGTTAATACACAGGACCAGCAATCCTATGTGTGGCTCCTATACCTGGGTTCTGGCTGGACACTGGTAACCTCTCCTGGGTCCGAAGTCCTTGCGGCACAGTCCAGTCTAAGGGCCTCTGAGTAGGGCACAGGAGGAGTCGTCCTGTATAACTTCCAGTCCACAGTCTTTGGAGTCCACCCACGAGCACGCTCTCACTTCACCTACACCAGGGGCAGCTCCGGAGCAGGGACTCTGAGCGGGCCAGGTGTTGGTAGCCCTTGGAGCCAAGTGTTAGATATAACAGACCCCAGGCGCCATACTGACCCCACTGATCCCTTCCGGAATGAAGGCACTGGCGGGGGCTGGCGTGAATGTTTACCCGCACGGTAGTGTCCACGTGGAAAACTCTACACTAAATATGGACACAATGGGTTTGTCATAGCCTCACAACAATCTATTTATTTACCCCACTGGTGGACCAATCCGCAGCGCTCACACTTGTCAGGCTGCTTAAACAGGAAGAAAATGTAGCTCACTTTATTTGGAGAAACATTACAGGAGGGCACTGAGCGCTGCACTGAAATCCCCTCGCGCATCAAAACAGCCCTGTACTCAAGCACACAGAGGACTGCAACAACTTACGCCCACCTTAAAGGACAGTGAACTCTTGCTATAGACCGGAACGGGGGAGGGTTGGAGGGAAAATGGGGCATAGGACGATATAGCTCAAGTGCTGTGCGTAGAGTGGAATCTATCTATCAACTCAGATCTAAGCAAAACCGATTATAGTTTTACAACCATAATGTGGCCGCTAAACATTAATACACACCACTGACATTCTGCAGTTGGAAGGTAAGCCCCTAAACACGCTCCTTCCAAATACCGAATCGGTATGTACTCACAATTCCAAATAGCAATTCGGTAACGTGTTAACAAATTGTAATGTGGTATTTATGCACATCAGAATTATTTTTTGGGTTCGCCAAAGGGCCGATTCCACTTTTACAACCGCAGAAAAGATTTGTACGTATTGTGAGAGTGGATGTACATTTCTGAATGGGAAAATTCAAGGGGGGGGAAGAAGGCAGAAGGAATTCTGTGACGGTAGAGGCTGGGCAGACTATGGGTGTAGTAGCCTGATGTGGCTGACTCCCCCCAGCCCTTCCAGTCTTTCCCGAAGACCCGCCTCTCCGGGACCATCATCATATCCCCTGCAGTCTTTGAGTTGTTTAGTTGTGTATTGCTGGGCCCGTGCCAGTGTCTCAATCACGGACGCCCTGCTGCAGCTGCTGCCAGTGCCGGGTGAGCCTGCTCGGACACGCCCGGCCGCTGCGCGTGCGGTTAGAGAGCCCGAACCTGGGCACGTCAGCAGCGCTCACTGCAATTAACATACCACGTATGTCTCCGGTGCGATGTTTGACCTTCTGAGGCAGGTTCACAGATTAAAAGCTTATGTGTACATGAATGGCGGCACGGAATTAACACTAAACAACGCGCACAAACAGAAAGCTGGGAATGTTACCTTTGTTGGGTGTCGTTACTAACATCTCTTCAAGTTTATACTATAGTGCTTGGAGTTCGAGGTACTAGACGTGGCATCTACCTCTATATACACTGCGTTAATATTATCGTTATTACTATTGTTACTGGCTTTATTATCGCTGCGTTTATTATTGTTGTCGTTGTAGTTGTTATTAGTAGAGTTGTTGTTGTTACAGAATGGACCCAGAGCCCGTCATGGCGACGCCAAAACCAGACTCTCCTCCTCTTCCTCCGCAGTGTGTGCGATGCTGCGACCCCCCGGTGCACACCGCCGCCATGTACCAGGCAGTGCCCCAGATTAACATCACCATCCTCAAAGGTACGTCACTGTCCAGAGCTCTTGGTCTGAGGAATGATGGGGGGATTGCGGTGGGGTGAAAGTGGAGGCCAGAAGGGCTACTAGGCTCTCACTTGGCGCGGGACTCCAGAAAGAGGCGAATGGAAGCAGCCTAGACTCGGCTGGCGGCTACACCCAGTCTTAGATTGTAACCCTGCGGGAAGCAGGGAGAGGGGTGCAGAATGCAATGTAAAGCACCAATCAAGACTTTGAATCAAAGGAAAGATTGTTTAGGAGAAAGGTAAGTAACACAATATATATTTATTTCTAATTAATACTAATGACTAACATAAGTATGGAAAGTTTATGTGGAGTTAGAATCCCTCATTACCTGGCCTTGGAAACTAGAAAAAGTCCCACTGGGATTAAAACACTGCCTAAACTACCCAGACAGAATGGATAAAAGGACTTGGGGTCCAACTTTAGTTTAAGATTCACCTGTTTACTTCGGCTATTTATTTTATTTTATTTTATTTATTTAATGCGATTTTATATAGCGCAAACTTTACCTGAAGGTGTCAGAGCGCTTTACATAAGAGCCAGTTGCAAAACATAAGTATTTAGGATTACATGCGTTACATAAAAGATACAAACAAAATGTACAAAATGCAAAGTCACATAAGGAAGAGATACAAACAGAAAGAGAAATTGCAGATGTACAAATAGTAGAGTCACTCAAGGAAGAGATACAAATGGATATACTCTAAGAGTCACATAGGAATGGTTGAGAGTACAAAGGTCTACTGCATATACTAGTGATTAGAGTTATCTCTATATACATAGGGAAGGGATACAAATGGATATACTCTAAGAGTCACATAAGAATGGTAAAGAGTACAAAGGTCTACTGCATATACTAGTGATTAGAGTTATCTCTATATACATAGGGAAGGGATACGAATGGATATACTCTAAGAGTCACATAGGAATGGTTGAGAGTACGTAGGTCTACTGCATATACTCGTGATTAGAGTTATCTCTATATACATAGGGAAGGGATACGGGTGGATATACTCTAAGAGTCACATAGGAATGGTAGAGAGTACAAATGTCTACTGCATATACTAGTGATTAGAGTTATCTCTATATACAGAAAAGCAGAGTTCCATTAAGTGGGGTCGGAGGGGGGATGCAGTCACAGCACCAAGGGAGGGTGGGAGGGATACAAGGGTATGGAGAAAAAGCAATTCAGAAAAGGGAAGAAACATTTGAGGATCGTCAAGGAGGAAACGAGGGAAAAGGGTTAAAGGACGAGGGAATAGACAAGATGGTGGGTCAGGGTCCAGAGAAAAGCGGCTGAGAGCAGCAGCAAAATGGCGGCCAGGACCAAAGAAAAAGTAAAGAAGTCCAGGAGAGTCCGTGGCATAGTTTCTTTAATTCGAATGTGTCTGCAGGACTGCTGCCTGCATCTGGTGTTATCACGGCCCGCTGCTTTGTTTTGCGGAGGGGTGTGTGTGCCCCGAGGGCCGCTCTGCACAGGCCCTCTCTACTAGCCCAGAATTGCGGGGGTTGCTGCAGACGTGGGACGGCTGGGGAGCGCGACTAGGGCTCACCCTTCTCGAGTGGGCTGCATGGTGATTCTGCAGGTCCAGGAGAACCATAAATCCCTGGTGTGGAGAGGAGCCTCCGGCCAGGGGCGGCCTTAGGCATGTGCAAGCTGTGCACCTGCACAGGGCCACCAAACCCCAGGGGCCACCACGCCAATATATATCCTTAATATAATAATCCTCTGAGGGTGGATACATATTTGCGTGGCAGCCCCTGGCAGGGATTTCAAACCAAACAGGTGATGGACCGAATGTGGATCAATGTCACACATTCACCCCAGTCAAAAGATCTGGGCCCAAATCCATTATTTTTTTTTGCACTCCACACCACCCTGGGTTAGACAATGGCGATATGCAAATCAGCTCTGACCCTGTGCCCCATGGGAACAGTCCAGTCCGAACTACAAAAGCCATGTCCTTCCCAGAACGGAATCAAGCATCCGAGGACCGGACCGGTTTCGAGGTAACACCTCTCATCAGCCCGGCTAGCTTGACTCCAGTGGTGTGGAGTGCCTGGGACCCACGTCTGAGCATCCCCAGCGCACTTATGGCGGTATTGCAAACAAAACAGGTGATGGACCGAATGTGGATCAATGTCACACATTCACCCCAGTCAAAAGATCTGGGCCCAAATCCATCATATTTTTTTTTTTTTTTCACTCCACACCACCCTGGGTTAGACAATGGCGATATGCAAATCAGCTCTGACCCTGTGCCCCATGGGAACAGTCCAGTCCGAACTACAAAAGCCATGTCCTTCCCAGAACGGAATCAAGCATCCGAGGACCGGACCGGTTTCGAGGTAACACCTCTCATCAGCCCGGCTAGCTTGACTCCAGTGGTGTGGAGTGCCTGGGACCCACATCTGAGCAGCCCCAGCGCACTTATGTCGGTATTGCAAACAAAACAGGTGATGGACCGAATGTGGATCAATGTCACACATTCACCCCAGTCAAAAGATCTGGGCCCAAATCCATCATTCAGGGTTGTGTGGAGTGCAAAAAACGATGGATTTAGGCCCAGATCCTTGTACTGGGGTGAATGTAAGACATTGATCTACATTCTGTCCATCAAATTGTTTTTTGTAATTTTCTCCCTGAGTGTACTGGGGTAGCTCAGACGTGGGTCCCAGAGCCTCCACACCACTGGAGTCAAGCTAGCCGGGCTGATGAGAGGTGTTACCTCGAAACCGGTCCGGTCCTCGGATGCTTGATTCCGGTCTGGGAAAGATATGGCTGTTGTAGTTCAGACTGGACTGTTCCCATGGGGCACAGGGTCAGAGCTGATTTGCATAAAGCCATTATCTAACCCAGGGTGGTGTGGAGTGCAAAAAACGATGGATTTAGGCCCAGATCCTTGTACTGGGGTGAATGTAAGACATTGATCTACATTCTGTCCATCAAATTGTTTTTTGTAATTTTCTCCCTTAGTGTACTGGGGTAGCTCAGACGTGGGTCCCAGAGCCTCCACACCACTGGAGTCAAGCTAGCCGGGCTGATGAGAGGTGTTACCTCGAAACCGGTCCGGTCCTCGGATGCTTGATTCCGGTCTGGGAAAGATATGGCTGTTGTAGTTCGGACTGGACTGTTCCCATGGGGCACAGGGTCAGAGCTGATTTGCATAAAGCCATTATCTAACCCAGGGTGGTGTGGAGTGCAAAAAACGATGGATTTAGGCCCAGATCCTTGTACTGGGGTGAATGTAAGACATTGATCTGCATTCTGTCCATCAAATTGTTTTTTGTAATTTTCTCCCTGGCAGGGATTTGGCGGCCACTTCCAAACACCCTGACTCTCCCCCCTCTTCACTGGCCTCCATGCTCTGCCCCGCCCGGACCCCCTCTTCTGGGGCCCCCTAACTACGCTCCCTGCCCAGGGCTGCCATGAGCCTAGAGCCGCCCCTGCTCCGGCGTTGCTCTGGCCCCCGGGGGCGCGGGGGGCCCGGGCTCTGCTTCAGAGCGGGCCGGGGGAGCCGCTGTTGTTGGGTGGCGGGTTGGACGCCAGGCTGACGGGACGGAGGCAGTGTGCGCAGGGAATCCATGGAGCTCGGGGTGGGAGTTTGCTCTTTGTGCTGGGGGGAGACTGCGCTTCTCCAGCAGCTCCCCCAGCACCTTTGCACATCAAATTTTGTGAGTTCCCTGGTTGATTTGTAAAACTCCACCACCATCAGTGCGATCAGAGCAAGAGAAGAGACGTGTCGCGGGTAGACAGGCATGGGTCGGTGGTGCCGGCAGCGAGCCCAGTATAGAAGGGGCTCCACCAGCGTCACACCGCCATTTTGGGAGCTCCGGTCACGTTACTCCGCATGAAGGCACCTAGTTGTGTAGGGCATGCTAGGGTTGACTGAGTGACTTCCCTCGGTAAATCAAGTCTGGGGATTTCAGAATAGTTAACGTTATTTAGTGCGGATAAGTAAGGTCCCGGTAAGTTACAGTCGCGCTGACTGAAATGGCCGCCATGAGAAGGTCAGGCAGTACGGAGGACTACCAGGGACTTTTAGATCTGGGTGCTTGCAGGTGAGTCAGAAGCTTTTGTGTGGCCCAGGACACAAAGATCATTCAGGGCCCATTCCTGGTTTTGTGGGAGCGCATCTTTTTCAAAATAGACACAGTTCGAGTCAGCTCCTGCAAAGGGTGCCACCTAGTGCCAACTGAAGTATGTGCATCCTCAAGAATAGATCACGAAAGCAAGTTTTGCGCTGTATATACACATTTCACACATGCAAACATTGTAGAGCAGCAAATTGGGAGATTAAAAAACAAGCATTTGCAATGCAGTAGGTCTCACGTTTGCGAGAGTTTAAGCTTTGGCATATTAAATAACAATGCCTTTTATTTATGTTTTAAAAACCAACACATACATAAAAAGCATTGTCATTAGCAATGCCAATAGCTCAAACTCTCACAAATTGCAGACCTATTGCATTGCCACAGTTTTAAAATATAGAAGCAGCCGCAATTGCTGGCATCCTGGGAGTGTTGGGGGAGGCAGCCAAAGTGAAAGCACACATGATACGCTGCTACTATATAGAAGTGTCCGCCATTGCTGCCGTCCCGGGAGTGCTATGGGAGGGGAGTGAGGCAGCCACACTGAAAGAACACATGGCGCACAGCTAATACATAGAAGCAGCCGCCAATGCCGGCGACCCACAAGTCCTGTCTATATCAATTAAGGAAATAGCTCTCCAGACCTCTGATGAAAGCTCCCGAGTTTGGACACATGTAAAAGAGCCAGTCCTAATAGGAGCTAATAACAGAAGTCTATACCTGAATACAGGATGCCTCGCAGAGCAGCGCATGCACTGCCCAGTCTCAACCTAAACAAGCATTTGCAATGCAATAGGTCTCACATTTACGAAACCCTCGTAAATGCGACACCTATTGAATTGCAAATGCTTGTTTGTAAAAGCGCCCACGTGTCGGCCACGTCCTTGTGCTTAGACGAGCTGTGTCTAAGAAAAGGGGTGCAGCTGCCATTAAAGTGAAAGTGCGGCACAGGGCACTTAAAAAACAAAAGTTAACATGGGCCGTAATCGGGGCCCGATGATAAAGCATGCCACCAACTAGGTTGGTGGGTGAGGGCCTTCATACTAAACCAAATGGTTTCCCATGTAGACACATAGAACACATACATAGCTAGTTCTCTTTGATTAACCACTATATTCCAGGGGAAATGAACTAGCTACTCTAGTTCCTCTCTCTCTCTCCTTGATTAACAGGACCCCTCCTTAAGACATAACCTGCAGTGACCATCAGGAAGAATATCAGTAGTGACTAATGGAAAGCATCACCCTGGAACCCCAGAGTGCCTGGAAACTAAAAATCACAGTGCTAGACTTTGCGATAACTCAATGTCTGCCTGTAGCTCAACATAGGGTGGAGAGGACGCAGCAGGAAGGTTTTCAGGAGCCATCTGGGAAGTCACTGCTGCAAAGGTTTGAAGGGAGTGCACTGAAGACAGGGACCGGTCTTGTGACCTGTGTCACAGTGAGAGGGATTTAGGCCATTTGATACTGCAACCCCTGTATAATCGTGTGCAATATTGCCTGGTTTTGATGCAGTCATTGTCCATGCCGGGCCAGTTGATCTTGTCTTCCGGTGTGAAGACCCATCAGGTCTGTAAGGTGGACATTCCTCAGTGAGCCGTGTCCATGCAGCCCTGGGTTGTCGAAGAATTGGGTCTGATTTGCATGGACGACACAGAACCTGGCTGGGAACAGGATTCTAATTAGAAGACCAAGTGCCTGAAGTTTCGGCTTGACCGCCAGGTAAGAACGTCATTGCTGTTGGAACTCTCTGGTGTAGTCAGGAAATAGGAGATCCTTAGCACATCAGAGGTTGGGGCAGAAGCAAGCCTCTCTCAAGATAGCATTTCTGTCCTTGAAGTTAAGGATTCAGGTGATCATTGGCCTGTGCTGTGCTTCCGGTGGTGGCTTAGGAGCCAATGACCTGTTGCCATCTCTATCGCAAACCAGGGGGATGATTGATCCACGGGAATCCAGGACTTAATACAGATTTCAAAAAATGTGGCAACTTGCTGGGATTTTCTGCTGTTCAGTTTCCAAATCGTGTTTATGTTATTGATCCTGAATCGTTTTTCCGCATCCTCCACACGTGATGGAACTTCATAGAACGTGTAAGGAGACTGGAGACTTGGGATTTCAAAGTAACAACATTGTCTTCCACCATGGACAAACGGGTCTTGGCCTCCGAGATCCTGGCTGAAGTGTTGCACAGATCGTGGCACAAGAAGGCAACGTCAACACGCACCAATTCGATCTTGGCTTACACAGCTGCTTGGGAGGTCTGTATGGCTTGGAGGAACGTGGCCAGATACCCATTCGAAGGTGAAGACTTCTCAACTCCGCCGTCCTGGTCTGTCCAGCACCAGCACCAGGGCTGGTGGTATACTGGTCAATGTGAGCCTGGGAGGCTGCTGAGCGGGCAGGTTTATCCTTGCCTATGGCAGCAGAGGAGAGCTGCTGTACAACACCCGCAATCAGAAGGCGTGTGTCATTTGGCGGGCAGATTTGGAGCAAAGTGAGGCTCCTAATAATGTGCAGATGGTAGCGGATGTCAGACGGGTCCAGAGCACTCAGAGTGCGACCGCCATCTTGATGCTTCAAACTTGACAGGGATAAAATTATAATTGGTGTGAGCCTTCTTTCTTCTCCAATGTCTATCTCTCCCCCCTGGCGGCATTGGTTGAATCCTGTGGGGTAAGAGTGATCTCCTATGCCGACGACACACAGCTGGTGTTGTTCAATTATCCTTCCGAGGCAGCGTTTGTCAATTTCAGACACTGTTTATGTAATATCCCCACTTGGATGTCGCAGAACATGCTGAAACTCAACTTGGACAAAACTGAGGTTCTATTTTTCAATCAAACAAGCCCCTCTCCTACATCGCTGTGGTCGCCATCCGAGCTAAATCCCTCTCCCAAGCCGGTGAACTCGACTAGGAACCTTGGGTTCCGGTTTGATAATGAATTATCAGGTAAATCCCAAATCAGTCAGGTTTCCTCTGCCTGCTTTGGAATGCTGCACATGCTTCGCAAAATCCTTCACTTTCTTACCATGGAGTCCCGTCGTACCATCATCCATGCCCTGATCACCTCCCATCTCGACTATGCAAACAGTCTCTATGTGGGAGCTCCAGCTTATCTGATCAGACGTCTGCAGATCGGTCAAAACGCGTCTGCCAGGCTGATCTGCAAAATCCCTTATCGCCACTCAATTTCTCCCCACTTAAGGAAACTCCACATTGGCTTCCCGTGACCAAATGCATCCAATTCAAGTCTCTCGTCCTGACCTTTGGATTGCTTCAGGGTCACGGCCCAGCCTATCTTAGAGCTCGACTCAAGCACTCCCAGTCCAGCCGTGTCCTCAGATCAAACAGTCTCCACCTTCTGGCTACTCCATGCTTCCGCTGCTCTAGAATGGGCGCAGAGCCTTTGCCGTGATCACAGCCAAAACCTGGAACAGCCTAGCACTCTCCTTGCGGTAAGCCGTGTCTGAGACGCTTTTCTGACGTTCATTAAAGTCCTGGCTGTTTTCCAACCCTTAGACCCTATCAAGTTCCTTCTGCAGCCTGCCAAAGCACCAGAACAACCTCGTTGGGGGAAGCTGTGCGCTCTATAAGCTTAAAAAATAAATAAATACATAGCAACAGTTACGTTATTACCAGAAAATGGGACATAGTAGGCACAATTTGGTGTTTTCTGAAATGTACCTGTGTAAAATTACGGGGATGCAGTGATTACCGCACACCTGGTAATTTCAGCATGTGCCATTACAGAAGTTACTGCACGTATCGGAATTAATATGGGCAACTGTAATCTATCTATCTATCTATCTATCTATCTATCTATCTATCTATCTATCTATCTATCTATCTATCTACCTACTATCTATCTGTCTGTCTATCTATCTATCTATCTATCTATCTATCTATCTATCTATCTATCTACCTACTATTTATCTATCTATCTATCTGTCTGTCTATCTATCTATCTACCTACTATCTATCTGTCTATCTATCTATCTATCTATCTACCTACTATCTATCTATCTATCTGTCTGTCTATCTATCTATCTACCTACTATCTATTTATCTACCTACTATCTATCTATCTGTCTATCTATCTATCTATCTATCTATCTATCTATCTATCTATCTATCTATCTATCTACCTACTATCTATCTATCTATCTATCTATCTGTCTGTCTGTCTGTCTGTCTATCTATCTATCTATCTATCTATCTATCTATCTATCTATCTATCTATCTATCTATCTACCTACTATCTATCTATCTATCTGTCTGTCTGTCTATCTATCTATCTATCTATCTATCTATCTATCTATCTATCTATCTATCTATCTATCTATCTATCTATCTATCTATCTATCTACCTACTATCTATCTATCTATCTGTCTGTCTATCTATCTATCTATCTATCTATCTATCTATCTATCTATCTATCTATCTATCTATCTATATATCTATCTATCTATCTACTATCTACCTACCTACCTGTCTGTGCTGTCTTTCTGTCTGTCTGTCGGTCGGCATATCTATCTATTACAGAGTCAGTGATAGCAACTCTGTAGTTAGAGTTCAGTCCATTTGTCAATTAGAAGGGTGTCTGTTATGTTACTTCTAGTGTTTGGCCGGATACGATGAATCTGCACAAAACATTCCAAAAGAAGTACACGTTTAGAAAAATTCACACGGATTGGTCAGGCAGAGGAACAATTATTAAAAAAGTGTCCAAAAAGTTAAATTTTTCAGCCTCCTTTGGAGCAGTTGGTCAGTTAGTGCTTGGCAGGTCAACACCATGACGTAAGATGGAGAGATGCCAATGTAGCTTCAAGCTATAGTTTACTGTAGTCAGACCATTTTTTTGACAAAACATAAAGTGTGTATTTCATCAGCTAGGTCTGCGGACTTGAAATTTGAATCCGAGCTGGCCAACACAGGGCTACGGACTGGACTTTCAAAGTAGTGTGGCCTAGAACCCCCTTCAGCACGTGAGAATCCATAGATTGGACAAACAGCTTCAGTTAATTGATTACTTTTGATTCCTTGACATGCCCGTAGAGAGATTGTTAACCTGTACATCTAGCTGTGTATGCAGCGCGACTGTGCACTCGCATCTGTATGCACTGCATTTCAGGCCTGGTCAGAGAGTTCGAACACTTTTCCACATGCTTTTGCCCCGGGGCAATAAACTTGCTGGCGATGTCCTTACTGCAGAAGTTGCCCTCTGTGTTTGTCCTCTTTCCCCTGACCAGCTGTCTCTCCCTTGATGTCCACATACATTCTGAGGCGTTTTTCCTGTTCCCTGCACCCTTCCCTGTCCCATGTATGAACGCCATCCCTGTGTTAACACATTTCCTTTTCTGTCATCACTGTTGCTGTGTTGTTTTGTCGTTTGTGGGGGCATATTATCAAGGGCTGGCGATAAACTTATCGCTACTTTAGCGTCGTTTTCGGGCGTAAAGCGGCGATAAGTTTATCGCCTAATCAACAAGGGCACTCTAGACTGTGTTTTGCTGACTTAGCGTCCGTTTCCAGCTCGCCTGATTTCACATCGCTAATGAGATGCAAAGTAGGCGTGGCTGTGAAACCAACCAGGGAATATATCGCGAAGGTAGCTTCAACGAAGGGGTAGCGATATTTGAAATCCCGTTAAGTATGCCTTAACGCAGGAATTTAACGTCTGTTACATTCCTGACTAAGGCATACCTAACATGGGGGTGGATTGTGTGGCTAAGACCACAGGCCCTATCAACAAGGATATCGCTGTTTTCCATGGAACATCGCTGGAAAACCAGCAATGTTCCATGGAAAACACTGCTATTGCTGGAATATTTATCGCCATAGCGCTAAGCGTTGATAATACAGCGCTAGCTTGGCAATATATTCCAGCGATAGCTGGCGATAATTAAATGTGCGCTAAGCACGCTTAGTGATAATTATCGCCAGCCCTTGATAATATGCCCCTTGGTTCTCTGTGCATGCAAGGTAGCACTACCTCCTGCGGTAGGATCCCCATGACCTCTCATGACCATTTTGAAGGCAGACAGACACACACACACATACACCCCACGCCCTCCCCCACCCCAGTAAAAGTGATGTTTAGTAACTTCACTCACAGATGACATCTCAAATTACATCATGGATGACTTCACTAATGATATTTATGTCAACAGTGTATGAATAAAAATAATTGTATTGTATTGCAGCACTTATTTGGCGCTTACTACCTGTATGTGGGGCACTGAAGTGCTTGCCAACATGAGTAGCAAGCAACACGATGTAGAGTGTCTGGTTGGAAGGATGCTGTTTTTGTTTTGAGCCTATGTGCGAAGTGTTTATGTCGTGGGTGATGACAACTGAGGTGCGGTTATCATGTCATGGGATGCAGAGCGTAGCAGTGTGTTGGATGATGAAGTGTAAGAGACAGAAGCACAGTTTATGGTTCTCTACACCTGGCCTTTGACCGTACATAGTACAGGTGTGCATAGTGTTGAAAGATATTATATGGTTTAGTGTACGGAGGGGCGATGATTCTCAAGAAGTGAAGCCTCAAGTCCCTCATAATAGCCCGTTACACAACTCACCTGCATGTATGCCTTTGCCCATGGTGTATTTTCATGCACATCGCTTTTAAAGGTATGTAAATAATCATAGCGTACTGGGTGAAGCCTGTGAGATAAAATCACAGACAAGTACTAACTGCATGATAGTGTTAGAGTAAGCCCATAATGAAATCTTTACTTGTACCTTTAGGAGACAAGGGGGACAGTGGAGAACGCGGAATCGCTGGCAAGAGTGGCAAAGCTGGGTCTACAGGGCCCAGGGGTCAGAATGGGATCAAGGGACAGAAGGGAAATCTAGGATCCCCAGGAGATCCCTGCAAGAACGTGTACTCAGCCTTCTCGGTGGGCCGCAAGAAATCCCTGCACAGCAACGACTACTTCCAGCCGCTAATCTTTGACACAGAGCTGGTGAACCTCTACGGCCACTTTAACATGTTCTCTGGCAAATTCTACTGTTATGTGGCTGGTGTTTACTTCTTCAACATCAACGTGCACACCTGGAACCAGAAGGAGACCTACCTGCATGTGATGCGCAATGAGGAGGAGATGGTCATTCTGTATGCCCAGCCAAGTGACCGCAGCATCATGCAGAGCCAAAGTCTGATGCTGAATCTGAAGGAGAATGATGAGGTGTGGGTGCGGCTCTTCAAGGGCGAGCGCGAGAACGCCATCTTCAGCGATGACTTTGACACCTACATCACCTTCAACGGCTACTTGATCAAAGCCAGCACTGAGGTGTAGGCAGGGCCCATCACCTCTTTTAACCTCCTCTTTTAATATGTCTATATATGTGTAAAAATATATCAAAGTATACACGTCAGGTCACGTGATTTGTATGTCCGGAAGCACCATCACAAGTCATTTGGTGATGCCCAAGCCTCACCGTTGACCAACGGTTGGGTTATGATATAATATTGTAGATGCTTAATCAACAGAGTCCTCTCAAACTGAGTGCGAGAGACAGAGAAAAGCGAGAAACCTAAAGAAATAGAGAGATAGGGAGAAAGAGAAAGGGGTGAGAGATAGAGAGAGAGAAGCAAAGGGAGGAGAGAGAGAAGCAAAGGGAGGAATGAGAGACAGAGAGTGAGTTTGATAGTGTGGCTCAGATTGAGACAGCACACCACTGACCAAGAGAGTATCCAAAGCTTTTTAAAGGGAACATCGTAATAAAGAGTTGACTAAAAGTACTATACGCACCATCTAAGGAGAGGCCTTTGAAAATTGTCCTTTGAGTGACCTCTTCAAGAGTGCTGCACTTAGAGGTGCATGGAAGGTGCCCCCACCTGTCTTCTTGCCCCCTGAAGTATACCTGTGTTGTCAGTGTGTGGGTAGCCCACTACGGTCTTATTGACAATATCACCACCACTGTCCCCCCTTATGGTAACCGTGCCATCCCCTTTAGATTATATATCTTTTGCGGCTGCCTCCACCGCTGGTGTTCACCAGAGGCAGCATTGACATTCTTGTAAGTTTCTAGGTGCCAACATGTGCTGTTCAATTGGTAGACTCAGATTACCATGACAGGAAGTCACGTGGGAGTGCTGGGGTTGTTTAGACAGTTGTCAAAAATTATCCAAATTGCCCACTGACTGTTCCAAATCTTCAAAACCTTTTAATATTGGACCACATGGGGACGACATATAAAGAGCAAATGTAGAGCTAAAGAATGCTCTGAATGCATCAGTACATTCAGGGCCTCAGCCCTGAAGATAGGGTAAGGTGGGATCAAAAGTGTATGCCTCAAGCCAGTGAAAATGCCCTCCAAAATCCTTGGGACTTGACTTAAAGTCTCTCTCTTACTGCGTGTGTGTGTTTCTCTCTCTCTCTCTCTTCCTCGTTGAAATTGTATTTATTGTCTGATTTCACAATAAACGTTCATTCTGTGATACCGCCGAGCATATAATGTAGAAGATTAAAGTATTACTCCTGTCGAAAGGTGCTATTATTGGGCCGTTGGGGCTGCCATCTCATAGGGGTGCTTGTGTAAATCTTGCCTCTGCACTGGCTCTCGCTGTACTTCCGGCCCTAGTGTCAGCAAGCGATAATTACCGCAGCAGATTCTCTCATGGTGGACACTCCCATGGTCCCTTTGTGTCACCGAGCATGACCTAAGGCCCCAGAATTTAAGGAACATACTTCTCGGAGCCAGGGCTTTGAGTGGGCCGGGTCCTGCCAGTGCTGAGCACCGGCAGTTCTAAAAAGCAGGTGCTGAGACGGGTCCCCAACGGGCTCTACAATTTCGCCCTCACCCCCAGGGTGAACAAAAATGTTAACCCTGCAACAGTGCCACCCTTCACTGCCTCTGAGGTAACTTCAAAGAGACTCGAATAGTTCTTTGGCAGTCTCATCATTTCAGAACTGGAGCATTTTCAATGATCTATACAACGAAGCCATAGTTGTTGCTTATTTATCTTAGGCATCTAACGACCATTGACAAAGCCATTTGTCTTACTTGTAGGTGTATTGTTATTTGTTGTTTTATATATTTGGATGCACGGAGAGAAGCAGCAAAATGCCAGTGGGCGGGACACTATGCTATGCAGAGATTTTTAGCTGAAGTGTTTTTAAACCACGCCCTTAATTTCATCGAACACGCCCCTTGGAGAGTCCGCCCCTCCCCACACAGTTTTTTTTATTTCTCCTAAACCCTGCCCGGAGCTTACTCCTTGGTGTCAGCGAGCAGGCCCAGGCGCAACGGAGCCTGTCACGGAGAGTAGGTTGTGATTAATTGTATTTTGTCTGTTAGCTGTCAGGCTAAACTAATAGCTCTTGTGTGTGTTAGTGTAGCTCTGCAACACCTGCCCGGTGCTTGAGGCAATCAGAGGGAGACTTGTCTCGAGGACAGGGAAGCCTGTTGCCATGGATATGGCAGTTATGAAACAGTGTATCGTAAGCCCACGCTTCTTTAATCACGTTGCTGCAAGGCCGCTGTTTCTCATTTTGACCCCTCCGGCCACTAAGGTTGTAGTCAGCGGTGCAGGTAGTCCATCGCACAATGACTCACGGACCACAAGTTCTTAGTTTAGCAATAAAGGCCACTTTATTAAGACAGGTGCCATTTATTTTCTCGAAAAAACATTTTGCCATTTTATGATCAATCCAATCCCCAAGCTTATACCAAACTATTTACAACCTAACCCCCCAAAATGTTGACTCCCCAACAAACCCAGAAGAACTGACCCCCATTGATAACTTCCCCTCTTTCTCATTTTCTTTCCCCCGTGACTGCGTACCCCACCTCCCCCCTTTGAGGATGGACAAACCCGCTCAAGGCTGCCCATCCCGCAGAAAAATCCTGCCTACCAAAAATGGCTAGCGAAAAACCTGTCTTATCGTGGCACGAACGCATGGACAAAAAAACCCTGGCAGTAGCCCAGGAAAAATGGACTCTGTACAAAAATTGAAACAAAAGGAAGAAAAGAGGGAAAGGTGGGTGGGACAAAAACTCCTCCGCACCTCCCGTCTCCCAAGGGCACAGTGATTTTCCCGCCCGCCCTGCCAATTGCTTTACCTGCTGCGCGCCATCTGCCCTGATTGTCCCCCTGCCCCACCTGTAAGGCTGCTCCCACCGTGTGAAACAGCCAATGGGGAGACCGGCTCGTGCCCTGCTCCCCCTGGGTCCCCCTTTTCCAGGGCTTTAAGTGGGAAAAAAAAACTGGGGGTGCTCTAAAAGGGGAGTGGCTACTCTCTTAAAGGGGTGTGGTCTATCAGAGTAGGGGCGTGGTCTAAATCAAGATAACTACCATTGTGTGCTTAAGAAAATCATGAAGTCGCATCCTGCTAAAACCCCCTTTTACTGCCAGACATGGCTCAGAGAGGACATCAAATTCGAAAAACTACAGGGCAATCCGACTGCTATCTGTGCCCTCTCAGCAAAATAACATTGATGAATGTGCATGGCCTTCAGCTCTCCAACGGCCTGGGAGCTGCCCTCTTGATAAACTGAGCAGGATATATGGCCCTGTTAGGGTTTAACTGCTGCTCACAGGATTTAAAGAAAAATTAATTTATAAAGTTTTAAATAGCACAAACTTGATCCCGCAGGATACCAGAGCGCTTTACAATTTGAGGCAAAGGTAACAAATCAGGACATTACTTAGTTCTCCAGTACAGACGCAAGTCCTCCCGACCCCTCCAGCACAGACATAGGCCCTCGCCACCTCTCCAGCACAGACACAGGCCCTCACCACCCCTCCAGCACAGACATAGGCCCTCCCCACCTCTCCAGCACAGATACAGGCCCTCGCCACCTCTCCAGCACAGATACAGGCCCTCACCACCCCTCCAGCACAGACATAGGCCCTCCCCACCTCTCCAGCACAGATACAGGCCCTCGCCACCTCTCCAGCACAGATACAGACCCACGCCATTGATACAGCACAGATACAGGCCCTCACCACCTCTCCAGTACAGACACATGCCTCACCATCCCCCCCCCCAGCAGAGACACAGGCCCCCCTCCCCTCTCCTATACATATCCAGGCCCTCACCAATTCTACAGCACACAGGCCCCCATGCCCCCTCCCGCACATATCCAGGCCCCCACTACCTC
This sequence comes from Lissotriton vulgaris, assembly GCF_964263255.1. Taxonomy (NCBI): domain Eukaryota; kingdom Metazoa; phylum Chordata; class Amphibia; order Caudata; family Salamandridae; genus Lissotriton; species Lissotriton vulgaris. The sequence goes on along the minus strand of NC_141695.1, from coordinate 804,381,196 downwards.
TCCAGCACAGAGGCAGGCCCCCACCACCTCTCCAGCACATAGGCAGGCCTCCACCACCTCTACAGCACAGATGCAGGCCCCCACCACCTCTACAGCACAGACACAGGCCCTCCCCACCTCTCCAGCACAGACACCGGCCATCCCCACCTCTGTAGCACAGACACCGGCCATCCCCACCCCACCAGCACAGACACCGGCCATCTCCACCTCTCCAGCCCAGATGCAGGCCCCAACCACCTGTACAGTCCCTTTAATGCCCCCACCCCCGTGACTTTCTCCCAACTAAAACTGTACAGTTTTTCGACGTACCATTTGGATAATATACATTTCAGAGTCAAAGATAAGCATCAAGAAACTAAAAGTGACAAAACAATTAGTTGCAGAGTACAGTCCCTTGCCAGGAGGCACTTGTCTGTCGATAACAAAACACGCTTAAAAAACAAAGATGCAAGTTTGTGACTAGAATCTACACGTTCTGCAAGCTGAAACAAAAAAACGTTTATAAGCAAACTGTGGGGATAATCCACTGCACTTACCGATCAAGGATGGGACTCCACAGGTGAAAAATGCTGAAACTAATTTCCACGACCTCTCCAATTCTAAACACGGCGCCAATTCACCAAGTGAAGGTCGGGTAGGTCGTGCTGGAGCAAGCTGCCTGGGGGCCTCTGCCTCTTCAGTTTTTCATCATCCACGACGTTGATCCTGTGTTGGTAAAAGTCCCGCGCTGGCACCACCACGACGTTGCTTCTGCGCTGGAAAGAGAGGAGAGAAGGGAAATCCTGAGAGAAAATGGCTCTCTTAAAGGATTTCCCTTCCTCCAACAAAGCTCACCTGGCAGGATGTCGTGCCGTGGACGTCATGCCGTGACCACTACTGAGTGAGAAAACTGAGCTCTCACTGCAGTAGTGAAAAATGTCACAGAGAGGTTTCTGAGCAGCAACCGCCAGGGCTTTAAGTGGGCAGAGGCAGAGTCTGAGCACCGGCAGTTTATTTTGGGGCCCTCGAAACGGGTCTGAAAAAAATAAAATAAAGAACCGACTACCTTTGCCAGCCGGGAAAATAGAGCCCGATAGAGACCCGTTTCGAGGGCCCCAAAAAAAAACTGCCGGTGCTCAGACCCGGACAGACCCGGCCCACTTAAAGCCCTGCCCTTTTCATTATATTGACTCTATGACCAGAAAGGCTAGCACTGCGCAGTCCTGGGACTCCCAGAGAGGTGTAAAGAGGGCGCTAGTGTAACTAATACAAAAGTAGTGCCTTTGATTTGTGGAAGTATGCTTTATTCCAAAGATTCAGCGGAAAGCAGGGGAGTGCATCCTTCCGCAAAGAAGATCAGAGTGCATCTGCTCGCAGTTGCATTCTGAACACGCTATGGGGAAACTGCCCCACGACCTATACATTCAATCATAAATATGTTATTGTATGCGCACGTCACTTAAGAATTATGCTGTAGAACAAGCATTGTTTGGCATAGTAATGAACATAGAAGATATATTAGTGAAATCATCATTACACCTTCCCCCTTCTTTTAAAGAAAACTTAGTACACATACAAATCTCTAAACCTAGTAGGCAAAGAACAATTGCGTGAAGATCAGGAGCTTCCTGAGCATGCATCTTCGAACAACGTATTTTGTTGCAACAAGGCATTTTGTTGCCCAGAAGGTTCTTAATGGAGTTGACTTGCAAGAGGAATATGTACAGTACACCTACCAAATGAGGAGTAGACTCATTGGATGCACTAGTCAGATAGTGAACCCAACAAGAAGTGAGTGCAATTGTCTATGTCATCCTCAGTTAAATTCTTAGTAAACAGAATCTTTGCTGCCTGCTCAGGGGACAACTTAACAACAACACTTTTTTTCCACCACCCCTTCTTATCCAAAAAGAGGGATCCTTTAGCAGTTTTCAATACCTGTACTGGCAAGGAGAATTTAAATTCATTCTTCTTTAATTTACTGTGTTTCTTAGCCGTGACCCTATCACCAACTGAAATTCCTTTCACATTGGTGTGTTTTGGGTCAAAGTATTGTTTTTGAATACTTTGTTTTATTAACACATTCAGACCCAGCTATATGCAAATGAGTCTTGACCCTGTGCCTCATGGGAAGAGTCCAGCCCGAACTGCCAAGCCAGGTTTTCCCTGATCCGGAAAAACGCATTCAGGGACCAGTTTCTGGGTAACACCCTTTATCAGTCAGGCTAGCTCGAATCCAGTGGCAAAGTGAGCAAGGGACCCACGTCTGGGCATACCCTGCCAGCTGTGTGCAAACAAACCAACACAAGGAGATGATGGACAGAGCGATGAATCTTTTCAGACACTTACCCCCAGTGACAGATTTGGGTTTAATCCATCATCATTCTTTAGGTCATTTCTCCATCTCAGTTCAGACCCAGCTATAAGCAAATCAGTCTTGACCCTGTGCCTCATGGGAACAGTCCAGCCCGAATTGCCAAGCCAAGTCTTACCTGAACCGGAAACAAGCATCCTGTGACTGGTTTCTGGGTAACACCCTTCCTCAGCCAGGCTAGCTTGAATCCAGTGGCAAAGTGAGCAAGGGAACTATGTCTGGGTATACCCTGCCAACTGAGGGCAAACAGCAAACACAAGGAAATGATGGACGGACCGAAGACTGCCCTCTTAGAGCGAACACCCTGGCTTTGTCTTCGGGGGCTCAGGCCAGGGGTGCCCAGGGGGGTTCGCCCAAACCAGGCAAAAGATGCACACATACCCGCAAGGGGCGGGAACGCGCCGGGCCAGATCGGACTCGCCTGTGAGACCTGGACTGCACCCCAGATACCGAGCACTACTGAATAATTCCCACTCTCCACAAAGATCTGGCTCCATAGACCGAGCAGAACCCAGAAGTATATCGCCCAAAACTCCTCATATGGACTTGGCTGATACAGACCTCTTTTGAAGTCCATTGCTCCTGGAATGATCGCCCTGGCCAACAGTGGACTACCCAAAGAAACAATGAATGAGCTATTTTCAAGTAGACGCATCTTGCTACAACTCATAGACCTTTCCCACTGCGATGATAAGTATCCTTATGTAGGGAGGGGTCCTCCATGCAACTCCAAACCCAAGCATTCTAGTTTCGTTGCTCACCTTTGTTCATTTGGGAAGATAGATGGTTCTGCTCTCGAAATATAGGGTGGGGGAATGGGGAAGGGGGTTGGGACAGTTCGCCAGAGTGTCTGTTGTTGTACTATGTTCATCACGTCAGCATTCCTACTCAAAAGCAGGACAGTTGCACGTACCACCCACAATACGGAAATACACTTGCTGCCCCGCAGCTTGCGTGCATTGTAGTAAATCCCACATCCAACCTAAGTCCCGCAGGCCTCCACTTACACCCTCATCCACCATGACAAATATATATAATAGTGGAGATCCACTCTGCATACTATCATGTAATGTCAATGGGTTACTGGACAAGGTTAAACGGATGGCAGTCTTGAGATATGCCAAACGCCAAGCGTCCAATATAATCTTACTTTAAGAAACCCACCTTATGGGCAACAACTGCCCCTTTCTGGCACTATACAGCTATGACAGGGCTTGGCACTCAGGGTTCGCCCGAGGCAGGGCGTGGCAATCCTCATACGGCGCAATCTCCCCTTTGTACTCACAATGGCCACTAATGACCCCCAGGGATGCTTCATGGCCCTAAGAAGAACTATAGGAGGAAACGCTTTTAACTTAGTCTCCATATACTCCCCTCCATCGATGCTCAAATCGATCTTAAAATGCACAACAGACCTTATCGCTTCTCTACCCCCAGGGTTGACAATAATTGGAGGCGACTTCAACGCGGTCATGCACCCCGATCTTGACACCACAAGCGCCCCCTTTGCCACGAGATCCACACATGCTAAACACCTGGCAAGTACCCTAGGTATCTGTGACACCTGGAGAATCTGGCATCCCCATTGCAAACAATTTACCCACACCTCTGCAGCACACCACACCCCTGCCCGAATTGATAATATTTTTATGCCTGCACTAGACTGTCAAAAGATCAGAGACGTCACCATCCTTCCCAGGGGCATCCCTCTGACATTTATACCGAAGCTATTGAGAAAGGCTCAGTTCCACCAGAAACAGACACCGCTATCATTGTGGCCATCCCTAAAACCCAACTTCCCTCACCAAACTGCACCGAATATAGCCTAATCTCCCTCATAAATACAGAGGTCAAAATATTTGCCTCGGTCCTCGCCCACCGATAGAGGCCCTGTCTCCCTAAGTTGGTCCCCCCTGATGGGAAGCATGCATTACAACGCATGCCATTACCCCGCATGTCGTTACAACGCAAAAGGCTTGTTGCAGGGGGTAGAAGGTGTTGGATTTAACTCCAACACGTTACCTACTGTTGCACACACTGGAGTTGGAATAGTAAATTATACTATTCCAACTTTCAGGTACGCATTGTAACTGCATGCAGGGTAATGGCATGCATTGTAACGTCATACAACCACCCTGAGCAATGCAGATTTAAGACATCTAGGGGGACCAGGCACTGCCTCTGACGTCTTCATCTAGCCTTAGGAAATTGCCAATACAATACCTAACCCCCTATTTAGCACTCCTCCTCAAGGATTTTGAAAAGGCCTTTGATTCCATAGACTGGCAGTATCTTGAAGATGTATTGGCCGAGATAGGTGTGGGCCAGCACTTCCGAACTTGGTTAAGGTATTATATTCCCGCAGCAAGCACAAGTGCTCGTCAAGGGGGCATTATCGGAGATGTTTCCCATTAAGAGGGGGGCAAGGCAAGGTTGCCCGCCTCACCTCTCCGAATCACCCTGGCGAGGGAGCCCTTGGCATGCTTTATACAGTCCGACGACCGAATTCAGGGATGGAGGTGGCCAAACTCTGAAGAAGACAAAGTCGCCTTATACGCGGAGGATGTCTTACTCTTTCTCATAGTACTGGCTCAATCTGGCCCCCACTGCCTCCGGGCATTGCACCTCATTCCACAGGTCTCTGGCCTGCAATAAAATCCCAGTAAGTCCGCCCTGGTCCCTCTCCGCATATCAAGAGATTAATTCGACTGGCAGTCCACAATACCTATCAGAAGGCAATCATTCAAATACTTGGGAATCTGGGTGGCCTTGCTTCCTGACCTTTTGCCTGGTCACTCAATGTTACCCGGCTAGTGAAGAGAGCTCGAGATGATCTCTGCAAATGGCAGACACTACCACTTAATCCCATGGGAAGAGTCGCCCTCCTCAAAATGATGATACTTCCCAGGTTCCTCTATATGATCCAAAATACCCCATTCTATTTCCCACTGACCTGGTTTAAAGAATTAGACAGCCTGGCCATTGGATTCCTTTGGGGTGGGCAAAGACTTCATATGGCCCTGTCCTAGGGCTGGATTCTACCCTTCAATGTGGGCATGGGCATGACCAATCCATACCTGTACTATCTGGCAACTCGCCTGCTCATGCTACATGATTGGTTTAATGGAGGCTGGTCTGACCTGACGTACAGAGTTGAGCTGAACGAGGACCTATCCCTGGAACTCTACCTGTAGTGATGCAGATGGTTCTCCTGGCTTGGCGCATCTCTTTGCGCCATACCCAGTGGACTAACAAACTGACCTGATACACACCGCTCAGGCAGGGTACCTGGCTACGGAAGGTCAGCGGAGTGGGAGGGTTCCGGGCCTGGGTCCTCATTGGTATCTCACAGCTTGGAGATGTATGGACCGGCGAACACATGCGTACCTTTTAGGATTTGCAGGCCTGATACTCCTTACATTCCTCACAATTCTACGGGTATCTGCAATTGCGCCATGCCCTCCAAATGCATGCACCAAATGGCACAACATTACCAGAATATAGCCCCACTGAGGCACAAACCATGACAGGAAACTTGGGAAAGGGAGGAATCTCGCGTATTTACAGTTAGCTAACTAACAATACTCCAAATACACTAGACCGGCTTAGGAGCCAATGGGAGGGACGGATCAGGCTCCTTGAAGAGGAAGATTGGAGAGATGCACTGATGGTGCCTAAAACAGTCACCTCCTCGGCCAGACTCCTTCTGCTCCAACTGTACTACCTAAAGCTGCATACATAACCCCAAAACGCCTTCATAGCGCATGTCTTAAACCAACTGCATCATGTACACGATGTGAACAAGACCAGGCAGACTTCTTTCACATAGTATTGGCTTGCCCCGTCATTGCGCGATACTGGAACTCCATAGAAAGGGAAGTCACAGAGGTTCTGGGTTGGGAGGTCCAACACAATCCACTATCCATGCTCCTGGGAATCACAGATAGACTGGACGGATGCAGAACTGATGAACTATTTCTTAATACAGCCATGGTGGTGGCTAAGAGGGACATATCTGCCAGCTGGAAAAACCCTGTCCAGCCTGGTATATAGAAATGGCCCAGGAGGGTGGACTGGGGCGCAGCACAAGAGTAGCCCATGTATGAGGCCAGAGGATGTCCGGCGTAACACCGCAAGGTTTGGGGCAAATGGTCAGATAGAATAAAAATGGCTCACTTCAGGAACTGTATGTATTATGTGGGATTGTATGAGATCATGTACTGCAAATATACATTTTTACAGACGTATAAGGTGGTGACGTCCTATGACTACTGTAATATGCTGCATTTGATTACTGCTGGTATTCTCTTGTTTAAAAAAACCAATAAAATTGATTATAAAAAAATAATACTCAATTTTGTTAATTAGCTTTCTCATAGGTAGAGTGAAAACATGGCTTGCATGGGTTCCTTCTTCCTCTTCTGTCTGCCTGACCTCACTGTGTCCTTCTCTTGCTAGTTGTCTGCTCCAGCCTGTGCCTTGGTATCGTTGAACTTTAAAGTTGGAGAGCTGAATTATGAAACTTTCCTCCTGTATGGTTCTGGCAATCCTTGCAACTGCATTCAGTTTGTCTGGGTCCAACACCATGCCCTCACCACTAGCACCGGCCTCGATTTACACATGGAGGTGTGGAGGACACCAACCTGTAAATGGAGTAAAGGGAAGGTAAGGAATAAGTGAAAACATGAGTGATTATGTGGATGCACACATAAATATGCATGCATTTTTTTCATATGCTTGTATGCTTGTGTGTGTAGCACGGCTACTAGGTGGGTAGCATGGTCCCATCATGGCCTGGTTGGCATATGATGGTAAAGGCTATTTACCCTGTCATGTCTTGCACAGGTGCTCTAAGGACATTTTGGATTGCTTGGCATATAGTGAATCAGAGGGCACATTATGAGGCACAGAGATAATAATCAGCACTCTGACCTTCTGGTCAGGAAACTGCACTCCCCTTGTGCAGCTCTGCTATAAGTATCCCGCTTCTAGCGCTGCCAATCCGGTGTTTGAGGCCCCTGTGCCTCAGTCTTTCCTCTGCCATCTGCTGCCATTTGTCCTGGTGCCCCGGGCATCTGCCGTTCGTCTGCCTATCTCTTTTTCCTCTTTTTTCTTGCCTTTTTATGCCTTCGTTTTTCTCTCCTTTTCTGCCTTTATTTAAAACCCCTTTGCCTTTATTTAAAAGTGTCCTTTCCTGCTGCCTCTGACCCTGCAGCCCCTCCCCCTCCTGCGTTCTCCCACCTCCCAGCTGTCCCGCCCTCCCCTGACCCCTAATTATTGGCGTCCGCTAAGCGGCCACCCTGCTGGTGTGCCATAGGTGCACCAACGGTAAGCCGGGATGCGCCCTTCCGTGACCCAACTGCGACCAGTGCCAGGGACCCATGTCCTTTGACACGGTAGCGCTACAGTTACTTGGCTCTCTATGCACTCAACACTGGCAAGGACAACAACTGCAAGCTCTCTTCACCTTTCGCACCCACAGACCCTTCACCTGCCGCCACTATTGTCACTCCTTCACCTACACCAAGACCTAGGACTCACCTCATTCCTCCAGTCACAACTCCACCGTACCAGAAACCCTGCAATGCATCCTCCTCAACGTCCGCTCCCTCCACAGGCAGACCGTAGAAATCTGGGACCTCCTCGACAGTACCGCCCCAGATGCCACTTTCTTCACTGAAACCTGGACGAATGCCGCCTCAGGACCAGACATCGCAATCACCATACCTGAAGGATACAAGATCACCCAGAAGGACCGCCTCAACCACCCCGTAGGAGGCATCGCTATCATCCACAAATCCAGTCTCTGACTGAGCACCCACACTGACGTGCCCTCAGACCTGATGGAACACCTTCACTTCAAAATTCAGAGCCACCCATCTACCACCCTTAGAAGCACCTTCATTCCTTCATTTATAGGTTCCCCGGACCCCGCGCGCCCTTTGCTGGCTCCATCACCAACATCATCTCCCTGCAAGCCATCCCCTCCACCGACTACACCTTGCTGGGAGACCTCAACTTCCATCTCAACAACCTCCAAGACCCCAACTCTACTTCTCTCCTTGACAACCTCCACAACCTCAGAGTCAAACAGATCATACATGAACCCACACACTCAGCAGGGCACATCCTCGACCCCATCTTCACAGCGGGAAAGTCGATCACTGTCAGCCACACCTCTGAACTCCCATGGATGGACCACCGTTGGATCCACTTCACCTTCAAAAAAGTCATCACCCACAAACGTCCACACCAGCTCTGGTGCAGAAACTGGAACAAGATCTCCAACGACCAGCTTTCCTCCTCCCTCAACAGCGCCGCTCCCACCGCCACTGGCAAGGAACCTACCACCGCCGCCCGGACCCTGCACAATTGGATCTCCGAATGCACCAGCACCATCATCCCCCTCAAGAACACCACCAAAACACATACCAAGAGAGCCAGCTGGTTCTCCACCGAACTTCAAGAATCTAGACAAAACTGCAGATGCCTCAAAAATCATGGAGGACTCCAGAACCACAGCAGACCTTGACAACTTCAAATCAACCACCACCACCCACCACAAGCTCATCAGATACACAAGGAAGTAAGCACTCCAAGACAGAATCTCTACTCACACACACAACAGCAAGGAACTGTTCTACATCATCAAAGAGTTTGCCCAGCCCAACAGTTAGACAACCGACATCCCCCCCTCCCAGGACCTCTGCGACAGACTTGGCCTTCTTCCATCACAAAATCAAGACCATCTATGACAACTTTGAACACCACCTACATACAGAACCCACACCCACCACTCCCCATACATCACAGCCTACATTTGACAGCTGGACCGCTTTCACCATAAAAAAGACCATGAAGTCAACCCACACCGGGGCTCCCGCGGACCCCTGTCCACACCACATCTACCTCAGAGCCACGGACATCATCGCCCCGAACTTTGACAAACCATCAACTGCTCCTTTGAGACCGCCTCCTTTCCCGAAGAATGGAAACACTCCGAGATCAACTCTCTCCTGAAAAAATCCTCGGCGGACCCCACTGACCTAAAAAACTACAGACCAATCTCCGTACTCCCTTACCCGGCGAAAGTCATTGAAAAAGCGGTCAACAGCCAGCTTGTCTCCCTCATAGAAGAAAACACATTCTTAACTCCTCCCAATCACATTTCAGGAAAAACCACAGCACCGAGACCACCCTTCTTGCCGTGACAGACGACATCCGCTCCCTACTTGACAGAGGAGAAACTGTGGCCCTTATCCTTCTGGACATCTCCGCAGCCTTCAACAGTCTCTCACCGCACCCTAGCCCACAGATTTCATGATGCAGGAATGCGGAACAAGGCCCTCAACTGGATCCGCTCATTCCTATCTGGCAAAACGCAGCAGGTGAGACTCCCACCCTTCCGCTCGGATCCAACACCGACCACCTGCTGAGTTCCCCAAGGATCCTCCATCAGCCCCACCCTGTTCAACGTCTACATGGCCCCACTAGCACCTATCATCAGATCCCACAGACTCAACATTGTATCCTATGCAGACGATACTCAACTCATCCTCTCCCTATCCAATGAACCCAACGTCTCCAAACTCAACTTTCAAGAGGGAATGGGAGCAGGCGCCAGGTGGATGAAGAACATCTGCCTACAACTAAATACGGACAAGACCAAAGTACTCATGATGGGCCCACAACCGAATGCCTGGTGCTACACCTGATGGCCCCCTACCCTCGGGAACCCACCCATCCCCACGAATCACTTGCGCGACCTTGGAATCATCATAGACTCTGAACTCAAAATGGACGACCAAATCAACGCAGTCTCGTCCTGCTGCTTCTATGCCCTCTGACTCCTATGAAAGACCTTCAACTGGATTCCCCTCAAACACAGAAAAACCGTCACCCACACCCTCATTAGTCGTAGACTGGACTACGTCAATGCACTCTACGCCGGAATCACCAAGAACCCCACCCACAAACTCCAGAACGCCCAAAACACCCCTGCCAGACTAGTCCTCAACCTACCACACCACTGCCACATCACCCAACTCCTACAGACACTACACTGGCTCCTCATCGAGAAGATAATCACCTTCAAGCTTCTCACCCACACTCACAAAGCCCTTCACAACAATGGACCTGCCTCCCTGAACAACCGCCTCTCGTTCCAAACACCCCAAAGATACCTCCGCTCAGCACAGCTCTCCCTCGCTATGATGCTGCGCATCAAGAAGACTTGAACGGGAGGCCGCTCCTTCTCCTACCTTACAGCCAAGGCATGGAACACTCTCCCTCTCGACCTCCTACAGATGCCAACACTCTCCAAGTCCATGAAGGACAACAAGACTTGGGTCTTCGGCAAATTGCTGTGAACTCACTGAGAGATGCAACACTCCCCCTCAGCACCTTTAGACCCTCTCAGGTGAGTAGTCGCGCTCAATAAACCCCTGATTGATTGATAATTGTATAGCTGGCAAAGGAGGTAATTAAAACATCATGGCATGGTTGGTGTATTGAAGATATGGGTAGATAATGGTATACTTGGAATATGAGAGAAATGGCAACATAATGACGTTTCTGTCTTATGATGAGCTGAGTACAACATGGCATGGCTTGTCATACTAGGGGATAAAGGGTGGACCATGCCATGGCATGCATATGAAAGAACAGACTTATAATGGCATAAGTGGCATTAGAGGGAACATGTGAAATAGGCACATCATTCCATGGCTAACTTATCAGAGAATAATGGCACACTGAGGAAGGATTGACATACTGGAAACAGACACAACACAGCTTAGCTATCATTTTGGGGGACCTGATGCATCAAGACATGACTGTCAAAAGGAGTAATCTAGGATAGATCATGGTATAGCTGACGTATGATGGAAGTGGGCACTTAATGACTGTAAAATGGGGGAACATGTTTACTGGCTGGTGGAGAAAGTCCCCAGATTACTCAGAGCGCTGTCTACAACCATACCTAACCAGAAAGCAGATTTTAGATGGAATGTAATGTCCTACTAGTCAAGAACAAAACCGAGGTGCTTTGGGTATAGTTCAACAGCACCCCAAGATCAGTAACTGTAAACTGATAATAGGATTACCACTTGATCAGAATGTATGTGGGGTATTTATATTGCACAAACCTCCCTGGTATGACAAAAGTAGGCAGGAAGACAGTAAGGGAAGGAGATGCCTAAAGGGGATGCTCTGTCGCAAATCTGACAGATATTCCATCACTGTATTACAAGTGCATTATGTCATATGGAACTTGTATTAGGAAGCACAGGATATGCGTTCCATTTGTGATAGAGCATAGCATTCTCCAAATTCTAAATGAGACCCTAAGATTTTTTTTGCAGCAGACAGAATAGTTTATAAAAGAGTTAGGTATAATACTGCAAATAAATTATTTTAGAAACTACAAGTTTGTGTTTTCAAATTATTGTCATCTCTTTTATGCCATTTAAATCATTGTAGAGTTTGACAGCTCTGAAAGATCAATTGGAGCTGTTTTATTGCCGACAAAGACAGTAATAGTTTGGAACATATCACATTCTATTTTTCTTAGGTGCTAAAACAACTGAGAACGCAAATATGTAATCTTAGAACCAAAACGTTCGGCAGTGAAACTGGCTTACAAAGAATTACTGCATCATTTCATTGGAGCTTGACAAGCATTTCATGTCTAGACTCACCATACAAATCTACAATGTCGTACAATGTCACCAAAGCTTACAGTGCTGGAACAGTCACCAAGACTGATGAGAATATTTTTCCGCTTAGTGTTACATAGGGCCTGATTTAGATCTTGGCGGACAGGTTACTTTGTCACAACGGTGACGGATATCCCGTCCGCCGAAATACAAATCCCATAGGAAATAATAGGATTTATATTACGCCCGACTGGATATCCGCCACCATTCTGGCAGAGTAACTCGTCTGCCTAGATCTAAATAAGGACCGAAATTAACAACGAGGGGAGGTAGAGTAAAGAGATAGGATTCCTACTCCACAGGCACTGATAATTAAACAAGAAGAATCCTACTCCCAGTGTACACCGCAAAGATGGGGGACACTCAGTGTTGTGTAAAATACCCCTCACACACCAACAGGCCCCTTGGTGTCATGCTTCATCATCGGGGTCTTCGCACCCCGCTAGAGGGATGCGGCACGCTGCGACCTGCGACTACGCGGGAGCGTTGACAAGGTTGACTATGTGTGGTGTGTGTTAAGTGCAAGTGAGGGGATACATGTGAGTGGAGGGTGTAGTGAAAAATTAAAAAGTACCTGGCTAGTGGGTGGTGTGAAAAAAACTTTATTCAGGACCCCTAGCTGGTGCTATTAAAAAGATGTGCAAAAAAGGCGAGGTCAGTTGTCTTAATTAGGGACACTACCTCTGGTGTGCGTCGACATGTTTCGGAACTGGTGTTCCTTCTTCAGGACGGGGCACAACTTCCCAACCCTACTCACGTATTTCTATAAAAAAGGTGTTCTTTTAAAATCTTTTTACTGAAAAGTGAAAACAATCTCACAGAGGCTAACAATGTGCCTACAGCGGTATTTGCTACCACCCTGTGCTGCTTCGCGGAGCAGCACAGGGTGGTAGAAGGAGGCCAATTTAGGCGGATTTCATTGTGGATCCACCTACCTACCCTGATGTTCTGGATATGCTCATGATGCAAAATACAACAGTGACTATGAGGCATGCAATTGCATGAACCAAAAATACCGCTGTAGGCACATTGTTAGCCTCTGCGAATAAGTTCAGTTCCTCCACACAGGCCGGCAGCGATCTCCAGCGTCAGAATGACATCATCCGCGTACAGGCTGATCGCATGATGGAATTCACCCATCTTGACACCAACAATGTCGGGGTTCTGCCTAACCCTCTGAGCAAAGGGCTCCATGTACAGGGCAAAGAGCAGAGGGGAGAGAGGGCACCCCTGTCTCGTACCCCGCTCAATGGGGAAGGGTCGAGAGCTACCGCCGTTCACCCGGACTACCGCAGAGGGGAACCGGTAACAATTGAAGATCAGATGACGGAACTTCTCCCCAATCCCGAATTTGCTCAGGACCTTCTCTAGGTAGGGCCAGTGCACCCTGTCGAAAGCCTTCTCCGCGTCTATGGACAGGAGCATCCTCTCCCCAGGGATCCTGGAGGCCTTCTCGAGGATGTGCGTCACCCTCTTTGTGTTATCTACTGTTTGCCTACCGGGCACGAAGCCCGCTTGGTCCGAGTCAACCATGCCCGGGAGGTGCAACGCCAGGCGTGCAGCTAATATACTGGTGAACACTTTCAAATCTGTGTTCAGTAGCGAAATGGGACGGTAGGACCCACAGGCGGTCCTGTCCTTACCCGGCTTCGGAATCACGGAAACCGTGGCCTGGAGAAATTCGGAGGGGATGGCTCCCGGTTCCGCGAAGGAGTTAAAAAGGCGGGTCAGTAAAGGCGCCAGTTCCTGACAGAAGGTTTTATAGAACAGCGGGATAAAGCCATCCGGACCCGGGGCCTTGCCCAATTTGAGCCGGGATATCGCCGTGATCACCTCCTCGACACGGATGTCACGCTCCAGATACTGAGCCTGCTCCTGAGACAACGACGGGAGCGGGACTGAGTCCAGATAGGCCATCTCAGCCCGGGCCGAGGGGGCCTCCCCGGTGTAGAGGTCAGCATAAAAGCTGCGAAAGACGTCTGCTATTTGCTCATCAGCCGTGACCCTACCACCGGTCGGGTCCACCAGTTCCTTCACACGGTGCTGCTGGTGTTGCACCCTAAGTTTATTAGCCAGGAGCCGCCCACACCGATCGCCCCCTGTATAATATTTATGTTTCAGGCGAAGCATCGCATACTCCGCCCGGTCCGTGTCAAGGGCCGCCAGGAGTTTCCGTGCCGCCTTCAGCTGCCTCCACACCCTGGGGGCCCCTGTCCTGTGATGAACCTGCTCCAGCTCCCTCACCTGCCGGGTGAGCTCATCTCTCTTGAGCTGTCGGTCCCTATTCTCGGCCGAGGAAATCGCTATAAATTCGCCTCGGAGCACCGCCTTCAGGGCTGCCCACTGTGTCGCATGAGAAGTATCCCCAGTATCATTTATGGTCTGAAAATCCAAAATGGCCGCCCTGATCTGATCCACCACCGACCGCCTGTGCAAAAGCGTGTCTCGGAGCCGCCAGACCCCTCTCGGCCGAACCACCGGGGGCAGAGTGAAAGCGCCCTCCACCGGGGCGTGGTCAGAAAGAGAGAGGACCCCCATGTCCACACTCGAAGCCAAAGGGAGCATTGGGCCCGACACAAGGAGATGGTCTAATCGTGCATAAGATCTATGGGCATGTGAGAAGTAAGAGTATGCGCGGGTAGTGGGGTGGAGGTGGCGCCACATGTCATGCAGATCCAGCTCCTCAGGTCGAGCTCGAATCGAGCCCGAAAGCTCACCCAACTGGTGGCGCCGCTGCACAGACCTGTCCATCGCCGCGTCGAAAACCAGGTTCAAATCACCCCCCAACACTATGTGCCTATCAGAGGTGGATGCTACGTCCTCCAAAGCCCTGTGTAAGAATTGGTCCTGGTGGTCATTGGGGCAGTAGATGGTACCAACAGTCAGTGCTAAACCCCCCATCTTGATCCTGTACATTAGGAGTCTCCCTTTCTGTTCTGCTACCTTGCACACGACCTCTCCTCTGAACTCCCTAGAAAACAAGATCGCCACCCCTGCCGTCTTGGAGGCGCTAGAGGAGAACAGCTGCGTGGGGAACTTAGGGGTACGCATCCTCGAGCAGTCCTTAGCCAGCAAATGGGTCTCCTGCAACAGACATATATCCGCTTGTGAGTTTTCTAACAAGGATAACACTGCCCGCCTCTTAACTGGATTATTCAGCCCCTTCACATTGAGAGTAAGCACCTTAAGAGCCATCAAGGAGGGGGATCAATGGAGCACATGTCAAGAGGCAAAGCCCCGCAGGCAAACACAGAAGGCACCACTCGAGGCCCCAAAACAGAGCAACTTTGAACCGTCCACTGGCACAGTACAGTCCCCGAACCCCAACACCCCACAACTAGAAACCCCCCCCCTGTCCCCACACAACCAAATCTACACCGCCCCCCGCCACTGGCCCCCCCTCTAGACCCCAGAATCAAAACATCTGCCCGCCTGTCCCAACCCCATTCCCTGCTACTCAAACTTTTCAAAGAAGACATTGTCCCAGTCCGGCCCGTAACGGGCAGGGCCGTGGTAAATCAGTCTAGTGGACGTCCAGCCACCTCCTCCAGCACTCGCCATACCTCCCAGCCCACCCCCCGGATCCCCGCACCTGCAAGAGGAATAAGCTAAAGTAGACTCCCCCCGGAGTGAGTTCAGGCCGTCAGGGCCACTTCGCCATTCGCCGCCACTCTGGAGGCCTCCTGGATGGCGGCCGCCATGTCCGCCCTGATCACGGGCGAGCCCGGACGCTCCGACGGAGGAGAGGTCCCCCCTCCAGCTTGTTGCCATCCGTCACGAGTGCTTCGCCTCCGCCGCGGAGCCGGGGTATCTGTATCCGATGCTGTGAGGCCCAACACCGCGCAGACATCCTGGAGGGACCGAAGCTGATGCAGAACACCGTTCCACCGAAATATCAGACGGAAGGGGTGCCCCCAGGAGTACTGTGTCCCTCGTTCCCGGAGGAAGTCAGTGGCGATCTTGAATGATTTCCTCTTCTGCAGCGTGACTGTAGATAAGTCCTGAAACAGGGTCACAGGGTGGTCCCGGAATCGGAAAGATTGCTGCCCTCGTGCTTCTCGGAGGATTCGCTCCTTCAAGGGAAAGTCCGGGAGGAAGGCCAGAATGTCCGGGGCGGGCGCCGTAGCTCTGCGGGGGCGGCCCACCCGATGTGCTCGGTCTATGCGGATCCGAAAGTCCTCCGACTCTCCCAGGATCGCACGAAAGAGGGCAGCCAGATAAGCAGTCACGTCTTCACCCTCCTCACCGGACGGCACACCGCGGACCCGTATGTTGTTCCGCCTGGACCGATTTTCAAGGTCCTCGGCGTGGGCCTGTAGCTCAATCTGTTGCTCCCGCAGTCGCAGGACCTCCTGCTGCAGATGGGTGATCTCTTCGTCCCTGGAGTGACCCGCTTCCTCCACTGTGTTCACACGTTCCCCCAGGGAGTCCATCTCTCTCCTTACTTCGCGGACCTCCCCGGCCACCTCACGCTTGAGCGTTTGAAAGTCCTCCCGAAGGGAGCTAAAAAGCGATTCGAGAAATGATCTCGTCACCGGGGGTTCTCCGCCATCTGCACCCCTGGTCGGGGCCGGGGAGGTCGTGGCGGGTTGGGTTCCACCGCTGCGTAGGGCACCGCGTCCCAGCATTTCCGGCAAGGTTCGGTCGCCCCGTCGCTGTCCTCTAGCGTTCGACATTGCAGCTGAGTAGAGGACGTTGAAGGCAAAGAAAGCAGCTATATGCCAGCTGGGGGCAGCGTCACATAAAGAGCACCAGGAAGGCCGAGCTGCCCGGCCGAAGACCACAAAATGGCCGCCCTGTGATGTCTAGGGGCCAACGCCCAATATGGAGAACCCCTCTCCGTCTCTGGTCCGGGACCCAAAAATCCGGCCAGTGGGCAAAGTCACGGTGCGATGGTCGCCGGGGGCTGTAGTCTCAGGGGGAGATCTGCCCCGGGAGCCCCGTTCCGCTGTTCCGCTCAGACAACCGGCCGGAGCGGCCTCTCCCAGCGGGCCTCTTCAATCCACGGGCTGGCGTAGTGAAGCGATGTCGACTCCGCCTCCGCTCTTCACCTCCGCTCTGCTCCGTTCCGCACAACCGCCGTCGGGCAACTCCGAGCCGTTCGCGAAGCCGCTGCCGACTCCCACTCCGACAGTTCATGCACCGCTGCGGGCATCACACGCAGGCAGCTGGGCGCTCCGACACGCTCCGAGGGTCGGGAGACTCGCGGCTTCCTGCTCGCGCACGGGCCATTCAGCGGGCCCCGACCCGAGCTTCACCGGTCAGGATCTCACCCCCGACGGCGCAAACCGGGCTCAGCAGTCGCTCCACACCTCCACCGCGGGCACCAGGCTCAGTCGCCGCGTGATCCGGGGGGGAATCAGCGGTTACAAGCGGTGCAGGGATTCAGGGGTCCGGGAGCCCTCGGCAAGTGCGACCTCTCAGCCCGCCATCTTGGCCACGCCCCTACACCTGCATATTTAAAGACATCTTGCAACAGGAATAAAAAATGATAATATTTCTTCACTATTTTATTAAAATGCAAAAGTGTTACACCTGAGTACATCTGGTTTATCAGTGCATTGAGAAGTATGTTTTAAAAGGGAACATTTTCAAAAATCGGTGTGGAAACATTCATGCCTCCTCCCACCCTGACAACAACTAAAAGGCAAGTAAGTTGCCATGTGGACCTTCTGGGTGGCCTACGTTGTTATCATATACATGGACATCATAGTTTAATAAATAAAACATAAGAAGGTTTTGTACTGTGCACAGCTTGAGCTCATGTATTTTACGGTGCACTTAAATGTGATAATGAAGAAAAGGAAGGCTAAGTGAAATAAAACAACTTTGACAGCCTTTTCCAAGAGCCATTATCATTCATTATACTACCTGTACCTATTTGTCCCCCCCTTTATTTACCCCTTATTTTTGACTAGCGTGTTACTTTTGAAAACTAATTGGGCTTATTTGAATTGAAAAATCAATTGCCAGGACCACACAATTTGTTCAAGTCTGGAAACCGGGATTGATTCCAGGCTTTCTGGTTTCAATTCTATTTTATTCCAATTCAATAATTAAGTAACATCCTTAGTACACTTGACTGTCCCATGGTAGCGATAACAATCAGAGAACGCTTACCCCAGGGAGCGATTGAGAGGTAGCGATTCAGACACAGCATAACATGGTACTGTTAAATGTATGACTCTCCTAGAGACTAGGGGTTTAATTTAGAGGGCAGTTTGGAAAGAATCACTCTCCCTTATATCCATCTTACATCCACTAGTGTCAGTAAATAAATTCTGCTGCAGCAGTCTTTCACAAGAATACCATGCTCTAGGGTCATGTGTTCTGTGGTTCCATAAAGTATACAATAAAAGATAGCCTAGCTTACTGTTTCGTACCCCAAGCACCGTACAGTCTACTACTGGTCTAAGGGGTTATGAAAGCAACATCTTGAACTTGAATACACTGTGTCCAGCCGCCACACAAAGGGCTGCATACCCCTCTAAGTTAGTCTGGAACCTGGAGTTGGAAAGCAGACAACCAGTGGACTTCAATGGGAAACCGCTGGAAGCTTCTCTCACTTCAAAGGAAGGCCCAGGTATAAATATTGGACCTCAGACACCAACTCATAGGTACACTTCTGAACCTGTGGAATCTGCCAGAAAGGAGGCCTGCTGTGCTGCTGAAAGGACTGCTGCCCTTATGGGCTACTGCCTTGCTGGATTGCTGCACTCCTTCCTTAGTCAGAGGAATTTGGTCCTGCACCTGCACACAGGACTCCCAGAGTAACTAGGAGGGTTTCTCTGCTGGCTTACTGTTCAGAACTATAGGGACAGAACAGGCTCACAACCACCTGATCCAGCAACCAGATTCAGCTGGAGTAAGTCCCTGACTCCCCAACTAGTGCTCCTTTTTGAACAAATTAATTTTGTTTTAATGTTTGCCCTTTTACCTGAGGAGTTTTGCTGTATTACATCTGCGAGGAAACAGATGGCTTGTAAAAAGATAGTTCTTTCTCCACAGAAAACTTTTAGAGGATCTCTCGCTTAGATCTCCTCTTTTAAAGCTAATAGTTGAAGCTTGTTTTAATGATTTTTTTAAAATGTGGTAATGAAATGTTTTATGGTGCCTAGGTTTATTTTGATGATACCTTTTATTGTTGTCATTTATATTGTACTTAGTGTACTTTTTGTGGTTTTCAGTAACCGAATAAAGTAGTTTTGACTAACTGACTGGTGCTCCTCAGGTCCTGGGCCTTTGGTGTGACCTCCGTGAGGCTAAATTTAAGTTTATGGGCTTTTCATGGATAGGAACAGACCCAATAGCGCAGAAACCTTGTCACTCACACAGTCGGCCAACATGAAGTTTCGTCAATCGGACTCTTCACGCTACAGCATCGACAGCTTGCAGGTAGCACCACTGCAAAGCTTCAGCCAGCTGGTTAGCGACAACAGGATCTTTGTGATTCAGCAACAAACATCTGCGATACCAGGCCTACTCTTTGGCTACATCGATGACCATCTGCAACTCTTCTCGAATCCTCGAAGCCTCCTCCACCGAGAGCGGGACTCTTTGCGTTGAACAGAGATGGTAACTTTTCAGTGGGACTAACCTGAGCTCTGTATCTGACCCGCGCTCCGTCGGGGGTCAGTCTGAACTAGTGACTTTTTCCCAGTCTCGCATGACTAGATAGCCACAAGTGGCGCTCTGGGCTTTTTGGCACTATTTTCACTTAAGTCTTTAAAATTGCATATCTCTGGTTCTACTGATTGAATTTTTGTTGTTCTGGTCTGTTTTAATTATTACATTTTGCTCTATTTTTTAAAATTGGTGTGGGATTTTCTTGTGTTGTGTTTTCACTTCATTATTGTTTGAAGTGCTGCATAAATACTTCACACATTACCTCTAAGTTAAGCTTGACTGCTCTGTGCCAAACTACTAGAGGGTTGAGCACAGGGTAATTTGGGGGTTTGCTTGCGCCTCACCCTGACAAGGATTGTGGTTGCTGCTTGAGTGGGGTTTTAAACCCCCTGCCCCCAACCAGTACCCCAATGTCGCATAAGCAAAACGATGTCGGCCCAGAAATAGATGGACAGGTGACCTTGTCTTGAGTTGCTTGATAGAGTGATTATTTTAGGCATTTCAGTCAATAATTTCGGATCTATCCAAATTAACCAAACCTGCAGCATACCACAATTCTCTGAGGTAAAACTGTCTATACACCCAATTATTGTATCTTTAAAAGATTCACCACTGCACAGGTAGAAGAGTAATTTATTTTTGTTCCTCTTGTGTGTTTCTATCAAGTCCATATGCAACTTTGGAACTCTCCCTGAGGTGTGATATTGGGACTTTGGATAGAGGACCATTTTCTTTTGTGCTTTTAACTGCCTTGTCAGACGTTCCTGATAAGGAGAAAATAATTCTCTTCAGACCTCTGCCACCTGATGCAGATGACATGTACTGCCTTCATCTGGCCTGCATCCCATAAGTGCTGCCTTTGTTTATTCTTTTTTCAAAAGACGAAGCCGGAGTGACTCTTGGTTTTTGTCTTCATGGGGCTTGTCCTTTTTTAGGGAATGGTACAAAGCACAGCACCAACCGCTGTACAAAAAAAGCACATTTGGAAAGAAACGTAGAGTAGTCTAAAGAGGGTTTGAACGAGGATAAAAAGATGAAAGTTCAAAGGCTGGCCTCAGGTTTCTCGATGAATTTCCAGCAAGCAGCACCAAAGGTTCCCAGACTCCCTTAAATGAACCCTTGATGCCGAATCCTCATTGACAGCTCATGCGCTGGTGGATTCTGCATATCAGCTCTGTTATGAAGATTCCATCGGCTACCTCTACATCGACAATAACTTTGTTATTAAGAACTTTGCCAACAAGGGACTCTTTGACCTCCATTCCATCAACAAAAACCTTCTAAGCAACAATGTCAATCTCATTGGTGGGGGACAATGTCCTTCAACAAGATCTTGGTGAATGGAAAAATGCAGAGTTATCAACAACCTTGCTGCAAGTATTACTGAAAGTGTCCACAACTTCTTGCATGATCTCTACGTCATCAATAATGCCCCTGTCACTGCCATCATTTTCGACAATAACAATAGTGGCTTCTCAATCTGGCTGATATCCAGTGCTGTCGACAATTTCATGCACCTGTGTGTCAAAGATCAAGTTGCCACTCGAGCAACAGTTTTTAACATTATATGGTGGCATCATGGAAGAAGGGGAGATATGGGTCTATATAATAAGAAGAGAATGTAGAACTGGAGGTATGGTTTACCTTAAATAATGCCACTGGAAATTAATTTCTCTCCAAATGACGACCTTGAAATGAAGCAAATGGTTTATTACAGCAACAGAAAGATAAGCCCTTTGGTCACCACAGTTATCATCTGCATTACTGGCCGATCTGCTGAATTTTCGAAATCTCTCTTTAAATATGATGTATACTTTCTGTAAGAGGTTTCCTAATCCTTAAGGGTTGCAGGACTATCAGCAGAGAATGGCTGCTCCTCACAGCCAGTATGTGTTCTGCCTCTACAAATACATAGGAGTCAGAATCACCAGCACCCGAAGGGGTGCATATCCCTGTCACTGAAGAAATAAAAGAAAATGTTGACCAGGGCAGTGATGATGAAAAAAATAGAGCAGCAGATACAGAGAACAGTAAAACAACTCCTGGTACTGAGTTGGATGACAGTATCCTTTATGGTACCTGTTATCATGAAGAAAAGCCACGCAGTCACGTCATGTAGATTAAGAATGTAGGTTGTTATATTCGTTATATCGTTATATCCTGAGTTCCAGGTTATATGCATCCTTGCTGCTCGGCCCATTCACTCCAGCTGACACTCATCCAAACACAAAAACTCTCCAGGTTTTAATGGCCTCACGTACTGGCTGAGCAGCAGGCAACACAGAGCAATGGGGAGAATGCATTGTACATCACCAGCACCCCCCAAAAGTGACCGACAAATCCCATCATCTTTTGGAGAATTCAGATAAGCAGTTCAACTTCTTTGTGTCTACTAAATGGAAGCAACACTTTTTGCATGAATTCAAACTGGATAAAAAGTAAGTCCATAAAATCTATTTTGATGGGTTGACCACCAACACGAGGAAGGTGTGCTCCTCATGAAGACTTCTCTGGGATTGTTGTTTTAATGTAGGAGAGGTTCATGCTGCTAATTATAACACAACATGCATTATTGGATAGCCGAAGACAGGTTCTGCAGCATGTATTAGTTTAAAAAGCTGACATCTCCTTGCTGAGCCTCACCTTGTATATCAAGACAATGACTCGATGCTGTGGAAAAGATCTGTTCTTTAGCAGGGATAATGGTCAAGGCATATAACATGCTGGATATTGTAGGTCACTGTGACTGACAAGTGTGGCTCAGACCTGTTCGGGGTGCAGAGGGACTTATTAACTCATATGAAACAACTGCATACCAGCCCCACCTAAAAGCAGGACTGGGAAGGCAGGCTCTACAAAGTGTCATGATGGTGAGGCTCTTAACTTTGCCAATACAAGATTATAGAGCTCACTGGAAAAATTGGTCGTCAAGTGGGACTGGATGTTGTTTGTGCCAGTACCATACAGAATCTGCGGAGCATGTCATTTGCTGTTGCACAGCTTTGCTAACCCCAAGGCATTTGTACTTAAGAACCATGTTAATTCTTTTAAAAGGTGTTAGAACATGTAGGGAGGCCTTAAGGCACATTTACACCACCACAGTGCTGATGGAGCTCTCACAAATTGGGAAGATGTATGTGGTTGCTGAAATGACTTTACGATCAGCCCGAGAATTAATAGTAAAATAATTTATGATTCTCGGATTACCAGCACCCGCACTTGTACAGCATCGCATTTTTAACACTTTTTGTCTACACTAACTTTTACTAGTAACTGGACATTTAACTGACTGAGAGGGGCACACCTAAATATACAACATTTAGATGTAAGTTACTATGACATCCACTAGTGTGCAGACGCACTACCTCCTCTCAGCCCTCCTTGGTGACGCTGCTCCACCCACCCTCTGCATGTTATATCCTACGTGTGTTTTCATTTTAAATGTACCTTTTCTCGTACAAAGTAACAATACTCATGTACTGGTGACCATGATAGCATCTTTGCATCTTAACCCTCCTTTTAGATTTTATCTATTCTATTTTTACCCTCTTTTTTAATTTGTATAAAATTTTGCTCAGCTTTTGTAAAGGATTTTAAGTAATCATACAGTAAAGTTGTAATCTCTCAAAAAAAAAATGTGGCAGCTCATAACTCCTTACTTCAAGATGATCCTGGAAGACCAGAAAGCAGAGGCAAAGCCATCGTGAAGGAGGGACAAATAACTTTGACAATGGTGACACAGCCATGGGCTTTGCTGAATCACGGTTTTGTCAAAGGCGAAAATCTATGGTTCTCTGTAGACAAGAAAGACTTCAACCCAGTAATACAGGATCAGACCATGGATGTAACAAAAATGGACTTGATATATTTAGTAAATATGTTGATGAGGACTTCAAAGCATGAAGATGGACACTGAGGGCCAGATTCACAGAACTAACTTGAGACAAAATCCTAAAGTTACTACCATTTTGGTATTCACAGAAGGCACTTACTCATTTTGGTATTCACAGAAGGCACTTGCTCATCAGTGAGTAAATGTCTTCTGTGAATACTAAAATGAGTAAGTTACTCAAAATGAGTAAGTTACACAAAATGAGCAAGTTACTCATTTTGGTATTCACAAAGGGCACTTACTCATCAATGAGTAATAGCCTTCTGTGAATACCGAAATGAGTAAGTTACTCAAAATTACATTTCTGAGGACTTGCCTCAGCACCTGTGAAAGAAAGGTTTTTCCATCTAAATAAAGAAGACAGAAGCTAGTCAAGCTGGCATCTTCCTTTCAGAAACCAGCAGCTTGCTTGGGCAAGGAATACAATGCACTGCTGGTAACCATTTCCTCATTCCATTCCACATGCACCTACTTCATTGTTGTCTGTATGGGATATTTATACAGTGGCCACTGACCTCAAGTGTACGCATGTCGAGAGCAGTTGTAATGATGTAGTGCAAACAAAACAACCATGTTGGCTTTAACCTGGAGTAAACCAAACTTTATCATGACTACAGAGAATTGCTAGGATGATGGGGGCACATCTCAGTGGCCTATTACCAGGGTCCCCAGGACAAACCGGAAGAAGCTTGTGAGAAGCTGGCCTGGTATATGATGTCCACTTATGTGAGTGGGCACCCTGCACCAGTCCATAAAACCCTTATTGTGATTTAAGAGGTCTTAGACAACCTTAGAAAGCTCTCTAAGTGGGAGCTGTGGAGAGCAGCCTTCAGGCTAGTCCAGAAGGAGTGTAAAGCAGCTTGTTTTACCAGAATGCCATCTTACAGTACAGATTAAGTGAACAAGAGCCACACAAGCTATTTATAAAAGTATGTATTTATTATATGACACTCTCTAACACATACAAATATCTCCTACCCGGAGATATGCACAATGCACACAATACTTTGCAAAGAAACACAGTAAATAGCACAGAATATACAGTGTACCGGGGTGGGGGGGACCAAACCATATTCTAAGAAAGTTGTATAAGAACGACGACTCAGGTCAAGACAATGTCGAGAGGACGTGGAAGTGCTGGGGACCCAAGGAACCACCCAAGGTGAGGGACGAGGAACCCCACGGAGAGCGTGTGCAGTGTGGAAACATGATCTGGTGCTCCGTACAAGTCGCTGTATAAGTTATAGTTGGATTTTTAAAGGTTAAGGACCCTTTCTAGTGGACCCTGAAGAAACCCTGTGGAAGACAGAAGGTTGGGGTGCCACCCCACCTGTGGATACCCTAGTACCCATGTTACCTACACCAGGGAAGCTGGGTGCATACATGTGAAGAGGTGTCGGAAACTGCTGTCAAAGCCAATGGAGGACTTCAGGAAAGTGCCGCTGCTGAAGAAGGAGAAAGTGTCTGGTGGAATCCGAAGGTGGATTCTAGTTGATAGGTACCTGCAAGCAGAGGGGACAGAGTCTATGTCACTCAGGAGTGACCAGGAGACTTCAAAGATGAATGCCCTCCAATGTCTTGTGTTGCAGGAGAGTTGATGATGACCTTGACTCTACAGCCTAGAGGTCCAGGCGACATTGAGGTCACACCTCCCTGTGGCAGGATGCCTATTGCTATGCCTTCCCTTGCTCGAGCTTGGGTCAGCAGAAGGAGGGTAGAAAGGTGACTCTGGTTGGCAGCAACCATTTTGTGCTGTCTGGGTCTAGAAGGTTGGCACTGGGAACACTCAATCAATCAATCAATCAAGATATTTCTATAGCACGCTACTCACCCGGAGGGTCTCAAGGCGCTTGGGGGAGGGGGGTCCGCTATTGCTCGAACAGCCAGGTCTTGAGTTGCTTCCTGAAGGAGAGGTGGCCTTGGGTCAGACAGAGGTGGATGGGGAGGGAGTTCCAAGTCTTGGCTGCCAGGTAGGAGAAGGATCTTCCTCCCATGGTGGCTCTTCGGATGCGTGGAACGGCGGCGAGGGCGTGGCTGGTTGATCGAAGCTGGTGGGTGGGAGTGTAGAAGGTCAAGTGGTTGTTGAGGTACCTGGGGCCCAGGTCGTGGAGGGCCTTGTGTGCGTGGGTGAGGAGTCGGAACGTGATTCTCTTGGTGACGGGGAGCCAGTGCAGGTCTCTCAGGTGTCCGGAGATGTGGCTGTGTTGGGGGTTGTCCAGGATGAGTTGTGCGGAGGCGTTCTCGATGCGTTGGAGTCTTTTCTGTAGTTTGGCTTTGGTTCCGGTGTAGAGGGTGTTTCCGTAGTCCAGTCGGCTGGTGACGAGTGCCTGGGTGACCGTCTTCCTGGTTTCGGTGGGGATCTATCTGAAGATCTTACGGAGCATGCGTAGGATGTTGAATCATGATGAAGAGACAGCTTTGACTTGTCTGGTCATCAAGAGGGAGGAGTCCAGGATGAAGCCCAGGTTGCGTGCGTGGTCCGTTGGTTTGGGTGCGCTGCCCAGGGCAGGGGGCCACCAGGAGTCGTCCCAGGCAGAGGGTGATGATCCAAGGATGAGAACTTCCATCTTGTCTGAGTTCAGTTTCAGGCGGCTGTTCCTCATCCACTCGGCTACGTCTTTCATCCCTTCGTGTAGGTTGGTTCTGGCGGTGGCTAGGTCGTTGGTGAGGGAGAGGATCAGCTGGGTGTCGTTGGCGTAGGAGATGATGTTGAGGTTGTGTTGGCGTGCGATGGCTGCGAGGGGGCTCATGTAGACGTTGAAGAGGGTGGGGCTGAGCGATGATCCTTGTGGTACGCCGCAGGTGACTTTGGTGGCCTTGGATCTGAACGGGGGGAGGCGGACTCTCCGGGTTCTTCTGGCGAGGAATGAGATGATCCACTCTAGTGCCTTCTCTTGGATTCCGATGTTGCTGAGGCGCTGCACTAGGCTGCGGTGGCAGACAATGTCGAAGCTGCGGAGAGGTCTAGGAGGATGAGGGCTGCGGTTTCCCCGTTGTTGAGCAGGGTTCGGAAGTCGTCAGTGGCTGCGATGAGGGCGGTCTCGGTGCTGTGGTTGGCTCGGAAGCCGGACTGTGAGTGGTCGAGGGATCCGTTTGTCTCGAGGAAGGCGGCAAGCTGCCTGTTGACGGTCTTCTCGATGACTTTGGCAGGAAAAGGGAGGAGCTAGATGGGGCGGTAGTTCTTGAGGTCGGTGGGGTCTGCTGATGGTTTCTTCAGGAGGGCGCTGAGTTCGGCATGCTTCCAGCTCTCCCGGAAGGTGGCAGTGTTGAAAGAGAAGTTGATGATGTCCCGGAGTTGAGGTGCGATGACGGAGTCGGCTTTGTTGAAGACGTGGTGGGGGCATGGGTCGGTTGGTGATCCGGAGTGGATGGTGTTCATCGTGTGGATGGTGTCTTCGGTGCTGACCGGGGTCCAGGTCGCAGAGGGTGGTGGTGGGGGGCGTCGGTTCGGTGGTTGGGTGCGTGGTCTGTGCGTCGAAGCTGTTGTGTATGTCAGCGATCTTGCTGTGGAAGAACGAGGCGAGTGAGTCGCAGAGGTCTTGTAAGGGAGTGATGTCGTTGTTTCCGGCACTGGGGTTGGAGAGCTCTTTGACGATGTTGAAGAGTTCCTTGCTGCTGTGTGTGTTGTTGTCTAGTCGTTCCTTGAATGCTGTCTTCTTGGTGGTGTGAATCAGCTGGTGGTGTTTGCGGAGGCATGCTTGAGGGCGGTCATGTTGTCTGTAGTCGGGTCTTTGCGCCAGGCTTTCTCGAGGGTACGGCAGTTCTTCTTGGAGTTCTTGAGATCGTCGTTGAACCAGGAGGCTTTCTTGCTGCCGGGCCTGCTGGGATGGTTTTTCAGAGGTGCGAGGTCGTCAGCGCAGTTGGTGATCCACTGTGTGCAGGTTGTTGGCTGCTTGGTTGGGGTCCGTAGAGCTGGCGGGAGGGTTCTGGCTCAGGGATGTGGTGAGCTGGTCTGTGGTGATCTTGTTCCAGCTCCTGTGGGGAACCTGTTGCGGATGGTGGTGAGTCATGGCCCTTCTGAAGCTGAAGTGGACGCAACTGTGGTCTGTCCAGTGGAGTCCGGTGGAGTGGCTGAAGGAGATGTACTTGCTGGAGGAGAAGACTGGGTCAAGCGTGTGTCCAGCGTAGTGGGTGGGGGTGTTCACCAGTTGCTTGAGTCCGAGGTTGGCGAGGTTGTCTAGCAGGGTGGTGGTGTTGCTGTCATTGTTGTTCTCCAGGTGGAAGTTGAGGTCCCCTAGGAGGATGTAGTCAGCGGAGGAGAGGGTGTGTGGGCTGATGAAGTCTGCGATGTCTTCGCTGAACTGTGTGCGAGGTCCTGGGGGTCTGTAGATGAGGGTACCTCTGAGTGTGGTCTTGGGGTCGGTGTGTATCTGGAAGTGAAGATGTTCGGCGGCTGTGAGGGTGTCGTCGGAGTTGGTCGTGATGCGGATGGTGTTCTTGTGGACGATGGCGATGCCTCCTCCTGTCTGGTTGATGCGGTCCCTTCGGGTGATCTTGTATCCGTCCGGGATGGCGATGGCGATGTCGGGTGCTGAAGAGGCGTTCATCCATGTTTACGTGAGGAAGGCGGCGTCTGGGGAAGTGGTGTAGACCAGGTTCCAGAGTTCCACGGCGTGTCTGTGGACGGAGTGGGTGTTGAGCAGGATGCACTTGAGGTGGTTGCTGCTGGTGCTCTGCTTGGCGGGTGCGGTACAGGTTCGGATGCATGAGAATTTGCAGGATTGGCAGGTGAAGAGTCCGTGGGTGCGTCTTGGGGTGGCTCGGTAGCAGCCGGGGATCCGGCCGGTGTTGAGTGCGTTGAGGGTGGCGGCGTCGTAAGTCTGGCAGGTGGGCTGGCATCTGCGGGGGCCAGGGGTTCTGGCGCTGGGCGCGGTCCAGGCATGGACGGGCGTAGACTAGGAGCCTAACAGAGAGCTCTTCCAGTGCTTGGAATCATACCACCATTTACTGTGTGGGGGTATGATTCAAACATGTTGGATACCAAACATGATAGGATTCATTGCAGCCAGTTTCGAGATGGCCATTGCTTAATTACTCGGTGCCCATATATATTGTATATGGCTGCTTCACTGTCAACCTAGGAGAATGGACTCTGTAGGTTGTAGGGGTGTCCTGCTCATGAAGGGGCACCCTCTCACTTAGAACCAAGCACCCTGCCTACATGATTGCAAAGCCCTGATATAGGGGTGACTTATAGGTTTTAAGTGCAGTGATCATAGATATAGGAAACCTATATCTTTAGTAAGTGGAAGAGGTGTGGCATAGCACCCAGAGTGCATGCCCCTGGAACACAGGATTCAAGGTTCGATCGCCAGCTCCGGCGGCATGTTAGCCATGTGACTCTGGGAAATAGCTTGCTTAATCTTCCTGAGGGCCCCCCGTGCCAGTACACCTCCGTCGGAGGTAGCTGTGCACTTTACAAATGCTGGCATTTACATATTTAGTAAGTGGTGCTAGCACCAGCTTACAAAGGCTGCAATGACAGGCCTGTAGTTCCTTTGTGAATAGTCTCCCATGAGTGGCATAATGCATGCTTCAGCCCATGGGGGACTTCTGGGGTACCTTTGCCCTGGGCACTTTAGTACCGTATATTAGGGACTTATAAGGTTACCCCAGTATCCAATCTGGGATGTACCTAAACACTGAACATAACAATTTAGGGAGAAAGCAGATAGACTGGGGTCCGTATCCCAGTCAGACTATTCAAATATAGTTTAGCACCAGGGAAAAGTTGGGGGTAACCATGCAGAAGGATCATACCTTCCTACAAAGCTCTTCCAGATACATGTCCTACATTTTAGAGCAAAACAAATGACAATGTAGGCTTTACAGCCACCCACGCAGATCTCAGCCTTCAGGATATAAATAAAGAACATGACCTACAGATACTACTAAAGGAAATATGGAGGTACGTAGTGCAAATGTGGAGACTTGAACTCCTACATTCCTTTGAGGTAGAACACCTAGAAACCAAGTCAAATGACTAACCTGACATCCTTATCAGGAGTTAAAAATCTTGCTATGAATAAAGGCTAGAGGGTGTCCAGCTGCATACTGTGTTCTACAGAGCAGTAATTTCACCACTTGGCTTGTTTGTGGCAGCATCCTACGAAACTGCCACTACTTCTCAAGCAGGTAGTGGCAATCAGTGAGTCAGGAAGAGACGTTTTCAATATCATAGTTTATTTTTTATGCTTACACCTTTCTGCTGTTTACCCTAATCCCCAGAGAGCAAGGAGGGCTTAATAAAAGAATTCCGTAACATGATTCTAATTACACCTTCTTGTATCTGCCATTTCATTTATGGATCTACTAGGCTATCAGCAGGAAAATCATAACAGTTGAAAGCAACTCCAACTCTCTCCACAAGAAAACATGAGTGGGGGTCCTTCAGCAAGACCCTTCATCACTTCGCTTGGTATCCTAGCTCCTTACTACTACAATTTTGGTGCATAAAAAATGTAAGAGTTATAGACAAATCCTTTGGCCTCTAGTATCCCACCCACTATCAAAACCTAGCCCTAAAGAAGAAAGGATTCTTGTGTTTTTCATGCTGCAATTGGGCCTTTAGTCCCCATCTCTTAGAGTCCCATCAGATCCTGCAGTAGGTTTAGTGGAGCCTCACATATACACATATGAGAATCCATACATCTGCAAGTGATCTCTTGATCTAGGAGATAGACGGGAATTATTTGGGCTCACATAGACTAAGGCATTTATGAGCAGCCTGTTTTGCACTTTACCTCCAGCATCAACCCTGAAACTGCAATACATAGTGTCCAAGCTCACAGATAAACCCTATGAACTGATACACAAAGTGTATATGCAAGTTATCTAGCAGGAAGTCTTTCCTGGTTCTAGCAGTAACAACAAGCAGATCAGTATGTGAGAAACCCATGCTCTACTTCTTTGAAGACAAAGTAATGCTGTAACCAAACTTCAGGTTCATCTATCAGTGACTTTCAAAGTAATACAACTCTTGGCTTACCAGCATTCTTTCCAAACCCTACACAAGTGGCAGAGAGAATCTGTATTCTCTCAGCATCAACAGGCCAGCGAAACTTTACTTGGACTGAATGTAATTCTTTTTGGTCTTTGGATATGCAGATAAAGGCAAGCCTATCTCCCAGGAAGGCATAAATAGATTAGTAGCTGCATGCATTATCCTTTGACACACCAAGGGTTGTAAGCTACTCCCATGAAGGGTGATGGTTCATGCCAGAAAAGGTGTGGCTGCAAGGCCACCAAGATTTGGCTAAATGCCCCTCCTATACATTTATGAAGTGAAAACATGGAGAACAGGTCAGACCTTCGCCTAGCAGTTCCTTCAGACTAGAAATGAATCTACATGAAATAAAAAGTGTCTTGACACCTTTTCTCACTTGTCATTCAGGTAACACACTTCATTCAAGCATGTAAATCTGTAACAGATCCAATAATAAAGAGAACAAAAAGTTACATATCTGTAACATGATTTCTAACATTGGTATTTTTCATAGACTCATATGCAAGCCTTCCCACCACTCGTTATGTGTTGCTCATACAACAGTCCATGGCACCAGAGCAAGCAGGGGCTACTAGACGTCAGCCCTGGGGACTGGGGTTGTTTGGCTCTGATGTTCCAGGGTCCATCCTGCTATGTCTGTGCAAACAGGGCCAAGTATAACCCCTTCAGCACTTGACTCTCAGTGTTAGCGATGGAGAGCAGTCACAGGCTTCTCAGGAAGGTATTTTGGTTGCGGGCAAACTCGGAACTCAACATTCACCCAATGGCGGAGTAACTGATTGTCCAATCCAGAGCTTTACATTAAAAGAGAACAGTATTTTAATCTACACACCTGAAACACAACACCACACAGGAGTTGAGCACTGGATTCTGCCCACCCTTTCCCAGGTCTCCCTCTCTCGTGAGTTTAGGCAGGTCCTCTTCTGCTTTATAGTGTCTGTTAGGCATGTATCAAGATGTGGGTGCATATTATCCAAAGGTGCACCTCCTGAGGTAACAGGGGTGCTGTAGGACCTCACATTGTGTCAAGCGAGCACATGCTAGATTAGTGTAAGCCTAGTGCCAAAATGAACTACCAGGACACTAAATACTCGCTGTCAGGCACTAAGGGCAGGAAAACACAACTGTAAATCATGCCCATGTACACCAATCCCATCCCAACAAATCTGCTCATACTTCTGCTATGAAACATAGAGGTCTTGTGGGTACATCTTGCATACTCATTCAAGATTTTCAAGAAAGTCATAGAGACTAAGGAGGTCCCCGGTAGCTTGTCTCCTTCCCAGTATAAGAATTGGCTTGGTAGTTTGGTTTGCCCTGTTCCCATCATGCACTGGGACAGGAACGGACTAATTTGCATATAGCCAGGTTCTGAAGCTGGGATGGTGCAGTGAGCTAAAAAACGGTGATGGATCAAGCCCTGATCTCTTGACTGGGTAGGAGTATTCTGCATCATTCAGAAACTCTGTCCATCACCTTTTCCAAAATAGAGACTAAGGAGGCCATTTTTCTTTTTTTTTTTTTTAACAGTTCTTTATTCAGTACATTTTTACATTAGTCCCTTCCCAGCTTTAGTCCCTCCCCACCCATGCCCAGCCAGCTTATACATTTTTTTCCCCTCCTTTCCTTTCCCTTCCTTTATGATCAATAAAAAAATTTAAAAAAAAAAAAAAAAAAACATAAATATAAACACTTATTTCACTAGTTTTTGCTGAATATGAAAACATATAATGAATAACATATTAGCACATTATTAAAGAAAAAGGAAGAGGAGAAGAAAAGAAGAAAAAAGAAGTAACTAGATTATTAGCTCGATAAATTATATAAATTGAGTATATTTATTTTCTATTTCCATACCCATTCGTCCATTCGTTAGCATGTTTATTAAATCATGTTATTTTCACATGATTTATAAGTTACTTGCTGCCTATCATTATTCGTTATTCGTTATTTTGCAGCCAATTAGTTAGGGGGCCCCAAATCTCGAGACCCCTTTTTTTCCTTTGTAGCCCCTTCCTCCTGTATATAGCTATTTCTAGGCTATAGCTAGCTAAGAGTCTTGATCGCCACTGTTGAAATAACGGAGGCGTGGGATCAAGCCATCCAGTTGCCAGACAGATCCTAAAGATGGCCATAGATATGGATATCAAGCCCTGTGTTTCTCTGGATCTTAAACCTTGTTCTAATCCCAACATTATTTCTGTTGTCGTGATAAAGATTGGACTTTGAAAGATTTCAGAAAGAAATTTAGAGATTTCTGATCTGATAGTAGTTAGTGAATGGCATGTGGCAAATATGTGTACTATATCGGCAGCATGTGTAGCACATTTTGGACAATTCGTACCTTTCCCTATACTCCATTTAGCAATCTGAGACGGTGTATAATATAGTTGAAAGAAAGTCTTATAATATTGAGCCTGTAATTTTGTGGATATTAGTGATGTTTGAGAGAATTGAAATGCTGATTGTACGTCGTCTATAGTGACGTTTAGTTTATTTTGCCATTTGAGACTATGTCTATCCAGATCATCTGGTAGCAGTGAGATTAATGTTTTATAAATATCTCCTATTTTAATAGTGGTCTTGCCTATAATTTCCTCTATTATTGAGACTTTATGAAACTCGGCCCTACCTCCCCCTTTTTTAGTTATGAAATCTCTAATTTGGAGGTATTTGAAAAAATCCCTATGTTCAAGCCCAAATTCCATCTTTAGTTCTTCAAAAGATTTAATAGCCAATGGTGAAAAAAATACCCCCAAATGTGTAATTCCGGTATTGATCCATCTGATCGTGCATGTATCATGAAATATTCCTGGGAGGTTATGATTTCGGATGAGACTAGTGTAATACGAGTATCTGCCAATTCCTAGTAATTTACGGATGTTAGACCAAGCATTGTAGATACCGAACAAAGTTTTAAATCTGACTTTTTTTAAATGATTGTCATATGTTAGTCGCCATAAATGGTCACTTGTTTCTGTTCCCAGAATAAGTCTGCAAGGAGAAGGAACTTCCCCTTTAATAATCGCAGAATCATCCGACATAAGTAAGCCTTTGCTGTAGCTCAACAATGAAGCCCACCAATATATTTTAAGATTTGGGGCTGCAAGACCCCCTCTCATTCTCGGAAGTGAGATGTGCTTATATGCTCGGCGAGTCTTTTGATATCCCCATATGAATCGAGAAAAAAGCGTTTCAATTTGTTTGAATATTTGTGTATCAAAATTTAAACATATAGTACGAAAAAAATATAAAAACTTCGGTAAATATATCATTTTAATTACATTGCATCTCCCTATAAGAGTTAAATGTAAATTGTTTAGTCTGCTCAAGCTGTCCGATGATTGTTTTAGGAGAGGATCTATATTAATTTTGACGAGTTCGTCTAAGTTAGATGTGATATTAACGCCGAGATATGTAGCATTTCTGACAATTCTTTCATCTATTAAATTTATATTCTTGTTGATTATTATCTGGGTTTTATTTTCGTTTAATTTATATCCAGAGATTTCTCCAAAACATAAGGCCTCTTCTTCTAGCAGTTTTATTGTAACATATGGATTACTTGTAGTGATCGCGATGTCATCGGCGTAAGCTAATATTTTAGTATTTCCGTTCGATGTTTTTATTGGTAAAATATTTTGATTACATTCTAGTTTACTGATAAAGGGATCGATGAATATTGCAAATAATAGGGGTGAGCATGGACATCCTTGTCTGGTTCCTAATAATAGGGGTGAGCATGGACATCCTTGTCTGGTTCCTGGAGGCCATTTTTCTAGTGCATATTGAATATCTAGTTACTGGATTGTAGGTAACATTCATCATACCCTCTCTGATATTGCTTAGTGATCCGTTTGACTTTAAGGGTTGGAAAAACACATCAAAATATGTGAATCTGCCATCTCCCTGGCATATAAAAATGAATTAATCACTCAAGAATTGATCTGAGACATAACGGAGATGTAGGATAGAGATGGTATGATTATGAATGATGAAGACTGGATGGTAGCGACGGCATCCCCTCGGGAGGTGGCTAATTCTGCAAGGCTGCGACTTGTCCAATTAAAGGTACTGCACAGAGTATATATAACAGAACCCACTCTAGTGAAAATTGGAGCAGGGGGCGAAGGGACTTATAGAAGACACTGCAGTAGTATAGGAACATTCATGCATTTATTGTGGGAGTGCGAACACATCCAACGATACTGGCATAAAATACATGAGATTATCAGTGAAGTGCTCTCACATACTATCCGCCCAGAAGCCAAGAGATGTCTCCTGAATGTGTGGGAGCCCACAGATTTGAATAGCAAATGCACCATTTAGATAATACTGGGCCTTATGGTGGCAAAAAGAAATATTGCGCAACTATGGGGAGCTGTGCAAGCACCAACCACAGAGGCCTGGGATAGAGACATGGACTGGTGCATGTTTAGAGAGAAAACAGTATACGTAGCTCGAGGATGCCCCCGAAAATGGACATAAATCTGAAACGATTGGAACCTTTATCGAGGTGAGATCTGTACCCCCCAAACATACCTACACATGATGACCCACTCTCGCCATAATTGTCATTGCAGAAACTATGTAAGTGATCATGTACTGATTTGAAGGTCTTAGCCAAGTATTAACCCCTTCGAAGCTAATGACGAGCTGGGCTCGTCATGGCGCTTACCTGCCGTGCGCGGATGACAAGGCCAGCTCGTCATGATTTATGGTGTTTTCGATATTTTAGCGCAGGACGGGAAAACGCCTAGCAGCCATGTGGTTAAGTAATTTGTCTACACTGTAATGTACCTTGTGTTGCCGATTCTCTTTGTTTAATAAAAAGAACTGTAAAAAAAAACATGTGAATCTATGAAACTTAAAAATGATTGCCAATTGTAGTTACAGGTCAGTAACTGTTTCATTTACTCTGTCTGACACATTTTGACGTCACTTGTATTATATATCTCTCATTGTGAACCTATGGCTCAGTCTTTATTGCTTACGGGTGAATTTGTTGCACTTGTCACATGATCTATCATCTGCTGCCTAATTTGCAACTTTCAAGAAAAATACATTTCTGCTATCTTAAATGGAGGAAAAGTTGAGGGTCCATTCAAGGTGCTGTCTCATTAACACACACTTTGTATACTATGAAGGCTAAGCAGGCTCTGTCATAATCCTTAATGAGTAAGAGGATTTTTTTTTACTATGAGGTCTACGAGTAGGCTCTATCATAATCAGGGTCAATGGAAATATGTGGTTGTGGGGTGTGTTTTTTTTCAAATAATTATGAATTCGCCACCTAAACTTCAGATTTAAACCCCCAAAAATAGTTTCTAGTTCAAATGGTTCAAAGGTTTTTCAAACTGCAGTGACAAGTGCTTTGCAAAGGTCACCTTTCTGTTGCTTATTGCTATATTTGTGTATTTAACTGGTACTAATGAGGTGCAACCCCTGCTAAAACAATGTTAACAAGTGTGAAAATGAGAAATAGCGACGTAATACTATCACAGAATGTGCTGCATTGCACCGTATAATTTGCCTTTTCTTGCAGCATAATTCAGTCAGCCCTGCCGCATGATTTGGCCAACCCCTGCCACATAATTCCAGTGGTCCTGATCATAATCATTCATGCGTAACAGGGGATTCAGTTTGAGGAATATGGTAAGTCAGCCTGGGAGTCAATAGCTATAAGAAGGTAACTTTCTAGCTCCCGTTCCTTCTACTCAGTTATCTAGAAGAAGGAATCTTATTTGATTTATTAAGTTTAAATGGAATAGACAGAAGGATGCTGCTTCCCCATTCAATGACTGAATCTCCTTCCACGCCTCGCCTTACCACCGTCCCTCGTTTCTAAAGGACCAGAGCAGGTAGAAGATCCTTTTCCAACCTCACAGCCAAGACCTGGATCAAACTCCCCCTCAACCTCCGACAAAGCCCGACACTGCACCAATCCAGAAAGGACCTCAAGTCCTGGCTCTTTGGATGACCCCAACGGAGCTACCTACCCTCCGCCCCCCTTCAGCATCTTGAGACCCTCGCAGGTGAGTAGTGCGCTCTACAAAACCCTGATTGATTGATTGATTCAGCGGAAAGGGAGTTAGGAAACGTTTCTACTGTGATTTTTGTGATCTAAGGAGATTCCTAGCATGGACCAAAGCTCAGTGGGACCCGGGGTGGGTGCTGGGGCAAGTGGGTGGGAGTTAAGGCCTCCCACAATATATATATCTCAAAGATGGCCTCCCTAAATATATACACATTTCTAACATGAAATGTCAGGGAGCTGAGCTAGGTGGAGAAGAGATGTAAAATGCATGCTTAATTAAAAATGAGAGGGGATCAGGTGTCCTTTATCTAAGAGACACGTCTTTCACAGTCGGAGTCTCGGAAATTACAGCACAGGTGGATGAATCTTTACATCTGCCAGAGGGGCACTTACATGACCTAAACGTAGGATGCCCTTCGTGCCATCTGAGAGCGACAAAGATAAAGAAGAGAGACGTCGTGGGAAAGGCACATTGCTTGGTAGTGCTGTTGTTATTGGCTGTCTGGATGCCCCTAATGAGGATCAACTTATATTTTTTCGCTACTCTTTCTTCTGAACTGTTCTGCTGGCAGGGTACTCTGATCTAGTTGGAAGGCGATACTAACTGTGTATTGATCAGGGATTTAGGCAGATCTTTCCCTCCACTAACACTAAGGTCCTACGAGTAATAGTGGGATTCTCAAAATTGTTAAACAATTGAGCACTTACAGAGTTATAGAGGTAGAACCACTGCCTAGAGAGACAATATTGCTTTTACTCACCAAAGCATACTTCACAGTACCGTCATATTATTTCATAGGTCACAGGCACATAAGCATGGTTACAACCTATACAGAATACGTGTTCCGTACACTGCCGCCCCATAATCTATTGATAATGAGTATTGTACCCATACACACCTGGAGATTACAGAGTGCCATGTTAAAGGACAGCACTTTCAGGCAGTCATTGGGGTAATAATTTGAAATTGTTTTCAATACTGGTATAGTAGGCCTTTAGGACCACTGTGTCAAAGGCAGGTTGAAGTTCAAAAAATGATGGAGAGAGAATTAGGTAGAACCGATCTGAGCAAAAACAGACTTAAACAGGAAGCTATAGTTGACCCCACTAAAAGACAAACATTAGTGACTGAGACACAGAGTTATAACACAACTGTTGAAAAACGTAGATGTCCTAACTATACCAAGTTTAGTGAAGGAGATAGACCATGACAGTTATTATCTTGGTTAATTAAACTCAAGGTTAGAGGGACCACTGCAAAGCCGGCCAGTGATGGACGGATGGTGCATACACAGAGAAATAAATGAAACCTTCTTAGAATGATATAAGACATCATATGCATTAGGAGAGGAAGCTCAAGAAGAAGAGTTTGAAGCTGATCTTTGACAGCATAACCCCGAGCAGAGTCCTGTGAGAGGTGCAAGGAAAGCGCGTCACTGCGATAACAGAGGTGGCGTTGAAGGATTACAGAAACAGTTAAAGAAGTGGCCAGTGGTGAAATTCCCTGGACAGACAGGTTTCCAATAGAATTGTATAAGACATATGCTAATACATTAGCACCACATCTATGTAGGATGTACACAAAAGCTTGGGAGAAGGTTTAAGACCCTGGCACACCATTTGAGGTCTTTATAGTCACCCTCCCTAAACACTGCAGGAACTCTTAAAGGCCTCGAACCATCTTAAACCTAGATTTCAGAGCATTAAGTAAAATCAAAGCAACAAGATTTAACCCATACCTGACTGCTTTAATTCACCAGGGCAGGAGTGACACTCATTTCAACTAGGAATACTTCTATAAACATTAGAAGATCATTTAGAGTCATTGAGAAACTTTGAGAGGGAAGGTAATGGGGATGCCTATTGACCTTGAAAAAGCCTTCAGTATGCTAAGTTGAAGATTTTTCCATAGTGGTTTTGGGATCGATAGGCATGGGTGGGAACTGGATCACATGGATAGAACTGTTTTAATCCGAACCAATAGCTAGCTAGGGTGAGAGTGGGAAGAATGAGCTCTGCCCAATACAAGATTTACAGAGGAACTAGGCAAGGATAAACTTTCAAACCTCTACTCTTCGCAATGATAATAGAACCCTTTGCTGATAAAATAGGAGCATCAAAAAGGGGAGAGGGATTCCCAATGGCTGATGGAATGCATGCCATCTCGCTCTATGTGACTGATAGGCTAATATTTCTAAAGGATGGGTAGATCTAGGTAGATCCGTTGGTGCCTCAGGGAATTTGGAGGTGTATCAGGTTTACATGCAATATGGTCTAAGACCTGTGCATATTCCATTGACTCAGTAAAGATTGACAACCCTCAAAAATTATAAATAATTGAGTATCACATGTGAGCAACATGCATTTACATACCTGGGAGTCCGAGTGTATCAAAGAGTTGAGGACATTATAACAGGTAATATGAGTGCTATTAGATCCCTGAACGGTAGCGCCAAATTCTGGAAATCACTGAAACTATTGATAATGGAGCACATAACATAATTTTGTCATTAATCTACTTGTTTGGGTCCCGCCACGTGGTTGAAGGACTCAAAATAATTTCTCAGGGACTTTCTATGGGAAGGTGATTTGACACAGAGTCTCTTGGATACTCTGAAACTGACTACACAAGAAGGTGGTTTGGGGGGATCACTGACAGAATTTCGACCTCCAAAATATCGACCTACAGGAATAACGAGTCAAAAATATCAAAGGCAAGAATATCGACATCCTATCCACAACATGGTAAGTACAAAAATATGGAAAAAATAATATAGATGTTAAAAATATCAATGTTAAAAATATCGTTTTTTTTCTTTTAAAATATAAATGTAAAATAAAGTATATAACACTAATAAATAAAATCTACATAGTTAAAAGTATCTAATAATGTTTAAAATTAATAAATAATACATATATAATAATAATACATTAATTAAATCTATACAGTAAATATATAATATATATGTACTGAACAATAAGGTGTAATAATATTTTACTAATTTATAAATTAATAAAGTATATTCCAAATTACAAATACATTTACAAACATAAAACAATAACATAAATAAAATGTAAAAAATATAAAAAAATAAATAAAGTTTTAATATTTTTACAATTAATTATATAAAACGTTGGATAGCGTAAGGGTAAAAATTACTATTCCCACTCCAGAGAGTGCAACAGTAGGGAAAGCGTTGGATAGCGTAGAATTATAAATTACTATTCCCACTCCAGAGAGTGCAACAGTAGGGAAAGCGTTGGATAGCGTAGGAGTAAAAATGACTATTCCCACTCCAGAGAGTGCAATAGTAGGGAAAGCGTTGGATAGCGTAGGAGTAAAAATTACTATTCCCACTCCAGAGAGTGCAACAGTAGGGAAAGCGTTGGATAGCATAGGGGTAAAAATTACTATTTCCACTCCTGAGAGTGCAACAGTAGGGAAAGCGTTGGATAGCGTAGGAGTAAAAATTACTATTCCCACTCCAGAGAGTGCAACAGTAGGGAAAGCGGTGGATAGCATAGGGGTAAAAATTACTATTTCCACTCCTGAGAGTGCAACAGCAGGGAAAGCGTTGGATAGCGTAGGGGTAAAAATTACTATTCCCACTCCAGTGAGTGCAACAGTAGGGAAAGCTTTGGATAGCGTAGGGGTAAAAATTACTATTCCCACTCCAGAGAGTGCAACAGTAGGGAAAGCGTTGGATAACATAGGAGTAAAAATTACTATTCCCACTCCACAGAGTGCAACAGTAGAGAAAACGTTGGATAGCGTAGGAGTAAACATTACTATTCCCACTCCAGAGAGTGCAACAGTAGGGAAAGCGTTGGATAGCGTAGGGGTAAAAATTACTATTCCCACTCCAGAGAGTGCAACAGTAGGGAAAGCGTTGGATAGCGTAGGGGTAAAAATTACTATTCCCACTCCAGAGAGTGCAACAGTAGGGAAAGCGTTGGATAGCGTAGGAGTAAACATTACTATTCCCACTCCAGAGAGCGCAACAGTAGGGAAAGCGTTGGATAGCGTAGGGGTAAAAATTACTATTCCCACTCCAGAGAGTGCAACAGTAGGGAAAGCGTTGGATAGCGTAGGAGTAAAAATTACTATTCCCACTCCAGAGAATGCAACAGTAGGGAAAGCGTTGGATAGCGTAGGGGTAAAAATTACTATTCCCACTCCAGAGAGTGCAACAGCAGGGAAAGCGTTGGATAGCGTAGGGGTAAAAATTTCTATTCCCACTCCAGAGAGTGCAACAGTAGGGAAAGCTTTGGATAGCGTAGGGGTATAAATTACTATTCCCACTCAAGAGAATGCAACAGTAGGGAAAGCGTTGGATAGCGTAGGATTATAAATTACTATTCCCACTCCAGAGAGTGCAACAGTAGGGAAAGCTTTGGATAGCGTAGGGGTATAAATTACTATTCCCACTCAAGAGAATGCAACAGTAGGGAAAGCGTTGGATAGCGTAGGATTATAAATTACTATTCCCACTCCAGAGAGTGCAACAGTAGGGAAAGCGTTGGATAGCGTAGGAGTATAAATTTCTATTCCAACTCCAGAGACTGCAACAGTAGGGAAAGCGTTGGATAGCGTAGGAGTAAAAATTACTATTCCCACTCCAGAGAGTGCAACAGTAGGGAAAGCGTTGGATAGCGTAGGAGTATAAATTTCTATTCCGACTCCAGAGACTGCAACAGTAGGGAAAGCGTTGGATAGCGTAGGAGTAAAAATCACTATTCCCATCCAGAGAGTGCAACAGTAGGGAAAGCGTTGGATAGCGTAGGAGTAAAAATTACTATTCCCACTCCAGAGAGTGCAACAGTAGGGAAAGCGTTGGATAGCATAGGGGTAAAAATTACTATTTCCACTCCTGAAGTGCAACAGTAGGGAAAGCGTTGGATAGCGTAGGAGTAAAAATTACTATTCCCACTCCAGAGAGTGCAACAGTAGGGAAAACGTTGGATAGCATAGGGGTAAAAATTACTATTTCCACTCCTGAGAGTGCAACAGTAGGGAAAGCGTTGGATAGCGTAGGGGTAAAAATTACTATTCCCACTCCAGAGAGTGCAACAGTAGGGAAAGCTTTGGATAGCGTAGGGGTAAAAATTACTATTCCCACTCCAGAGAGTGCAACAGTATGGAAAGCGTTGGATAACATAGGAGTAAAAATTACTATTCCCACTCCACAGAGTGCAACAGTAGAGAAAGCATTGGATAGCGTAGGAGTAAACCTTACTATTCCCACTCCAGAGAGTGCAACAGTAGGGAAAGCGTTGGATAGCGTAGGGGTAAAAATTACTATTCCCACTCCAGAGAGTGCAACAGTAGGGAAAGCGTTGGATAGCGTAGGGGTAAAAATTACTATTCCCACTCCAGAGAGTGCAACAGTAGGGAAAGCGTTGGATAGCATAGGAGTAAACATTACTATTCCCACTCCAGAGAGTGCAACAGTAGGGAAAGCGTTGGATAGCGTAGGGGTAAAAATTACTATTCCCACTCCAGAGAGTGCAACAGTAGGGAAAGCGTTGGATAGCGTAGGAGTAAAAATTACTATTCCCACTGCAGAGAGTGCAACAGTAGGGAAAGCGTTGGATAGCGTAGGGGTAAAAATTACTATTCCCACTCCAGAGAGTGCAACAGTAGGGAAAGCGTTGGATAGCGTAGGAGTAAAAATTACTATTCCCACTCCAGAGAGTGCAACAGTAGGGAAAGCGTT
The DNA here is from genome assembly GCF_964263255.1 of Lissotriton vulgaris. Classification (NCBI taxonomy): domain Eukaryota; kingdom Metazoa; phylum Chordata; class Amphibia; order Caudata; family Salamandridae; genus Lissotriton; species Lissotriton vulgaris. Next base: position 804,338,849 of record NC_141695.1, on the reverse strand, counting down.
GGATAGCGTAGGGGTAAAAATTACAATTCCCACTCCAGAGAGTGCAAAAGCAGGGAAAGCGTTGGATAGCGTAGGGGTAAAAATTTCTATTCCCACTCCACAGAGTGCAACAGTAGGGAAAGCTTTGGATAGCGTAGGGGTCAAAATTACTATTCCCACTCCAGAGAGTGCAACAGTAGGGAAAGCGTTGGATAGCGTAGGAGTAAAAATTACTATTCCCACTCCAGAGAGTGCAACAGTAGGGAAAGCGTTGGATAGCGTAGGGGTAAAAATTACTATTTCCACTCCTGAGAGTGCAACAGTAGGGAAAGCGTTGGATAGCGTAGGAGTAAAAATTACTATTCCCACTCCAGAGAATGCAACAGTAGGGAAAGCGTTGGATAGCATAGGGGTAAAAATTACTATATCCACTCCTGAGAGTGCAACAGTAAAGAAAGCGTTGGATAGCATAGGGGTAAAAATTACTATTCCCACTCCAGAGAGTGCAACAGTAGGGAAAGCTTTGGATAGCGTAGGGGTACAAATTACTATTCCCACTCCAGAGAGTGCAACAGTATGGAAAGCGTTGGATAACATAGGAGTAAAAATTACTATTCCCACTCCACAGAGTGCAACAGTAGAGAAAGCGTTGGATAGCGTAGGAGTAAACCTTACTATTCCCACTCCAGAGAGTGCAACAGTAGGGAAAGCGTTGGATAGCGTAGGGGTAAAAATTACTATTCCCACTCCAGAGAGTGCAACAGTAGGGAAAGCGTTGGATAGCGTAGGGGTAAAAATTACTATTCCCACTCCAGAGAGTGCAACAGTAGGGAAAGCGTTGGATAGCGTAGGAGTACACATTACTATTCCCACTCCAGAGAGTGCAACAGTAGGGAAAGCGTTGGATAGCGTAGGGGTAAAAATTACTATTCCCACTCCAGAGAGTGCAACAGTAGGGAAAGCGTTGGATAGCGTAGGAGTAAAAATTACTATTCCCACTCCAGAGAGTGCAACAGTAGGGAAAGCGTTGGATAGCGTAGGGGTAAAAATTACTATTCCCACTCCAGAGAGTGCAACAGCAGGGAAAGCGTTGGATAGCGTAGGGGTAAAAATTTCTATTCCCACTCCACAGAGTGCAACAGTAGGGAAAGCTTTGGATAGCGTAGGGGTAAAAATTACTATTCCCACTCCAGAGAATGCAACAGTAGGGAAAGCGTTGGATAGCGTAGGAGTAAAAATTACTATTCCCACTCCTGAGAGTGCAACAGTAGGGAAAGTGTTGGATAGCGTAGGGGTAACAATTACTATTTCTACTCCAGAGAGTGCAACAGTAGGGAAAGCGTTGGATAGCGTAGGGGTAAAAATTACTATTCCCACTCCAGAGAGTGCAACAGTAGGGAAAGCTTTGGATAGCGTAGGGGTAAAAATTACTATTCCCACTCCAGAGAATGCAACAGTAGGGAAAGCGTTGGATAGCGTAGGAGTAAAAATTACTATTCCCACTCCAGAGAGTGCAACAGTAGGGAAAGCGTTGGATAGCTTACGGGTAACAATTACTATTCCAACTCCAGAGAGTGCAACAGTAGGGAAAGCTTTGGATAGCGTAGGGGTAACAATTACTATTCCAACTCCAGAGAGTGCAACAGTAGGGAAAGTGTTGGATAGCGTATGGGTTAAAATAACATACTTATAAATAAAAGCTTTTTTAAATTATAAAAATATAAACCATTAAATAAATATAAACCATATACAATACCTACACATAATTATAAAAGATATGATTAGCTAAATATATTTAACCAAAAAGAAATATAAAAAAATACAATTTTATAATATGTAATTACCAATTAATAATTAATATACAATTATATTATTAACAAAAAAAATAATTTTAATACATTATTACTTAAATAAATTAAAATTACTTTCCACCCTATTCCCCTATAAACCCACTACCCACAACAGAACACATTTATCTATTTATGAAATAATTACAATTATTTACCAATCAATTAAAATTAATTACCAATTAATTAAAATGTATTACCAATTAATTAAAATTATTTTATACTTCCTACTAATTAATAATTAATTAAACATCATTAAATAACTTCCCACCCTATTCCCCTATAAACTCACAACCTGCTACAGAACATATATATCTATTAATCAATTTATTAAAATCATATACAAATTAATTAAATTTATTGACCAATTATTTGAAATTATTTTATAACTACTAATTAATTTTTAATTTAACATAATTAAATTACTTCCCACCCTATTCCCCTATAAACCCACAACCCGCTACAGAACATATTTATCAATTAATCAATTAATTAAATTGAATTACCAATTAATTAAATGTAATTACCAATTATTTTAAATTAATATTAACTACTAATTATTAATTAATTTATCCTAATTATATTACTTCCCAATCTATTTCCCTATAAACCCATAACCCGCTACAGAACATATTTATCAATTAATACAATTAATTAAAATAAATTTCCAATAATTAAAAATAATTACCAATTAATTACAATTTATTAATAAATCCTACTAAATAATAATCAATTTAACATAATTAAATTACTTCCCACCCTATTCCCCTATAAACCCACAACCCGCTCCGGTACTAAAAGATATAATTTGCTTATAAATAAAATTATTAATATATAAAATTAATACACTTATAATATTTATTATTTTAAATACTTAAGTAAAACATATGACACATACATAATAAAAAACAAAAAAATAATACAAATATCGATATTAGTGTCATCGAAATTAGTAACATCGATATATATGCTATCGATATTACTAACTTCGATATTACTTACATCGATATAAAGAATTTCGATATTACTTACCTTAGGGTCGATATTCTGTCCAACGATATTCTTGACATCGATATTCTGCACCTTCGAAATTTCTAACACGATATTTTGGTAGGTCGATATTTACTACTCGATATTTTGACTGTGTACCGGTTTGGGGGTCCCTGACCTCGACCTCTCCTACCTGACAACCCAGATACAATGGATAGCTATATGATTGGACAACATTCACAATCAAGAGGTTTGCCTATAGAGGCATGAGCGAAATCAGGCAAAACGAAGAGATAAAGAATTACTTAGGCTATTGAGGATTGCCCGAACATGCTGGAGAAAATATGCAAAGCCCACTTTACGCCTCCCACAATATCACAGATACCAAGAATTCCGGGGTTTTCTAGAGCAAAAGATTTGACTGTGTGGTAAAGGTTCCCATGATCACAAATCAAGCGGAAGAAGTTGTGTGTTTTATAACATTGGTTGATGATCACAGGCTTCAGGGTTTGTCACATGTGGAGATGAATTAAAAATATGAAACTTTGGTCACTCTTAACCGCCATACCAATGAGATGCAATAACTATTATTCACAATAGGGATTGAGCACAAATTAGAGACCTGATTATACAGATTATTATTGAATATGGCCCAGCAGAACCTGCATAAGATTAAAAGTAGACGGGAAAGAATTTCATAGGGAGGAATGCCAGAGGGTTCGGGATTAAAAATGAAGAGCACTTTTTATTGCAAGAAGTGAGGGTATGCAGGCTTCCTTTCTGCTTTGTGCAACATTGTGTCTGTTCACAAACTGTGTTTTGTAGTATGTTTAGTAGTACTACAGTAGTATTAGTCATGTACTACAAATTGCTATTCACTAACCTATGTGTGGAGTTCTCTGCCTCTCTATCTTTTATGTGCGGAGATCTCTGCACACGTATGCCTTAGATTTAGTAGTAAATGTGAGAGGGACAAGGGGAGTGGCTGGAACATGGGGAATACTTGGTACTAAATAGAAGGGGGTTAGGGGAGATCTAGGAGGCATTATGAGAGTTTTAGGAAGAGCATGCACCCACCCACAAAAGACTAAGTCCATTCCTATTGACAAACTACCCTTCTAAAGGTAATACAGCCAAAAACAGGAACCTAAACAGTTGTAAATATATTCCAACTCAGACCTTGAGCAAGTCCAACACCACACTACCACTGGTACTGCAAGGTCTTCTGATAGAAAATAATGGTGGCTGGGACGTTTTTTTATTACCTTTTTAACTTAAAAAAAGAAATGTAACTTTATTAAAAAATTATTTTAGGAAATTCTACACATTCCATTCAGTAATTTTTAATACCTAATAAATAAACATAAATATTTACCTTAGGAGGGATTGTTTAAAGTAAATATTTAAAAAATATTTATAATTAAATGTAACATATTCTAATGAATTACATATTGTATTTGAAATTAATAGTGCTCTGCAATTTGTGGGTTTTCTACATTTATACAAATTATAGAAAATGTATTTACATTAGTACTTGTCAGAAATATTTTTACATGTTTAGATTTAATAGAATAATACTTTTCTCTATACTTTACCCAAGGGTAGATAGCAATCCTGGAGGCAGAGATCTCACCCTACATGTGGTACGTACTGGTAGTATCTTTAAACCTGCAAATTATGTTTCAACCCGTGAATTCAAGTGGTGGAGACATATAGGTCTACACTTTGAAGTCAATTTACACTCGTAATTGGCGAATAGCCCAAATGAGTACATTTATTACAAAGTGGAAGAATAAATTTACATATGTTGTGAATAGTTCCCCATATGTTGAACTCTCGGAGATGCATAAGGCAGGGTTAATAAAACTGCATCCCTTTGCTTCCATGGAAACAAAACTATACATTTTTGGTTTATGTAATGCCATATTGCTGCGTACATTTTTTATTCTACAGAAACGTGCTATTATTGTATGTTTGTGCAGGGTGATGTGGGTGTAGCAGTGCTTAATTTGAGCCAGTGGTTTCTGATGCTCGGCACCAGCACTTTATTGTCAACACCGCCGCTTGTGCAAACTGCCACAAGGTGGCACTGCGCGGCTAATTTAGAGATGACCACAACAACAGTTAATTATTCATTACATTTACATTTAAAATGACTATTACCAGTCGCCCAAGCCATACTTATATTGCTTTGGGGGCCTGAAATAGTCCGAATTGTCACATTTATAGGAGTGTGATGGTTAGTAGTTGTGTTGTTACTATTATTGGCAGCATATCAGGGGCAATTTGTGGTGGAAACCCCAGTGGCCTGACGCGAGCCCTGGCTCTTACGTTTTCCACAAATTAAGCACTGGCGTTGTAGAATGAGTGTTCATCTCTGTCCTGCGTTACTCTCGCCCCAGGAGTCTACCTCTGACCTCTCTTGCAGTGTGGCTGCTTCTTGGCTTCTTGTGCTCCTGCCCGGCGTGGGTCTCTGCCAGGCACAGGCGTCGAGGTGATGCTGCACAGTGCGGCTCTGTGTTGTCGGATTCAGAAACACATGGCACAAGGTGTGTGTGATGTCATTGGCTGAAGTGTGGCTCCTTCTGTGCCAGGTCACGGCCCCCGAGGGTTCCCTGGAAAGACAACACGCGGCCCTGCGTCTCCAGCTGGCCGGGAGCCAGGAAAAGCACCGCGATCGTTGGCTCTCACTGGCCCAGAGCCTCCGAGGGGGGCCTGTTGAACACAGAGGGCACACCTGGCGCTGGGTGAGCTGCAAAGTAATACGGAGAGTCGAGCCAAGGGTCTCACTTGGCTGTGGGAGTCTGTGCGTGAGCCAAGCCATCAAAATATTTGAAATGTAAATTGTGCAACAATCTTCGAGTTCACATAGGATAAAGTAGTAAAAAATAGTGTATTTCTTTGTCAGGCGGGAGTGTTTCGTTGTAGGACATTCGATTATATCACTGCGTCATCGAGTGCCATTAATAAGAAGTGATGTTTTCTAAACATGAACCTAGAAGCATTCATGGACGCTAGTGAAGCAAAAGGAGAGCTGGGTGTCACGCTCCACGTATGCCCGCTAGGCTCAGGCTGTTATTACACGTCTGCACGTGAACAGAAATGAAGTGCAGCGCTCAGCTGCAGAGCTGCAGCCAGACTTTAATGGCAACGCGTACACTGTGCGAGCTTTTTGTTCTGTGAACCACAGTTACCACACCCTTAGGGCTGCAGGCACAGATGGGATCTGTATGACGCCAAAGATGGCACCAAGCCGAGCAGCAGTGATGGGGGGCGGCTGCAGGTGCCACAGCTCGACTCAACTGGTTTAGGGCCCTAGAGTGCAAAAGGACCTTCAGTTGAGCCAAGCATTTGACTTCGAGCCTAGCTCGGCCTACAGCGGCTTGCCCATCTCTCGGTACTGCACGTGCCACTTCCAGCCACCCAGCATCACCCTGCAGGGATACAGATAGAAGATGGGCGAGCCCACAAATTAACAGGGCGAGCCGAGCACAGGCAAACCAAGGTTATGGTTCGGACTTTGGAGCCAGTGCACGACACCCTCAAAATATTTGCTATTTAAATCGTACACCAAACATCAAGTTAAATATGATAAAAATCTCTTCAAAATTAAAAAAAGGTGTTTCTTTAACACGTGGAAGTTTTTACATAAACATGGCATGTTATGCCATTGCACTAAGAAGCACTTATTAAAAGTGATAGTTTCGCACTACTGGTACTCTGAACTCACATATTTGAAACTGCTTGTATATGTAACAATGAAGAAACAAAGAGCGAAATAAAATATTTACCCAAGAAAGTTTAAGTGGGGACGCCACGATTTATTCAGGTTTTCTAGTTTTATTACTTACAAATCACCAAGAAATGTGCATCTATTTGTCTTTCTTCATGAGAAGGCTTTGTTTTTACCCCTTAGTTAATTTTTCTGCAGTTTTTGAACACAGCGCGAGGTTGACCCCGATGGCCGAGGCTTATCATGAACCCAGTTACATTACACAAGGTCACACGCATTGTTCATAGGCATGGGGAGATTAAGTGATAGCTCAGAATCACAGGCTGTTGAGCCGACTCCGAGACTCGTACCAGGCTTCCCAGTTCCACAGTCGGCATCTCTGACCCTACAGCCAGATCCTGGGTAAAGGGAGGGGAAGAGGTAGGCAGAATCCGCATGAAAACTCGGCTGGTTATGGGCTCGAGGTTCCACCAGGACATCGAGCTGATCCAGGCTTCAGACTCGAGCTTTCCATGGCTCGCCCACCTCTAGTCTAGATACAGAAATAATTAACCATATATTCATCAGAGCCCAGGCCTCCGACGTTCGCCTAGGTTCTGGCCGCTGTTCACTGTACTTCTCCCAATCTATGGACCACATTCCGAGGGACCTGCCATTGCACCAAAAATTACTTAGCGAAATTTGCGCAGGGATAAACAGTTTTTTGTGAAATATGCCTTTATTTTGTAATCTTGAGTTTGGTACAAATTCTCATTTGTAGAGGTGGACGAGCAAACAAATTTACAGGGAGAACCCGTGCACCAGCCAATCCCTAAAAATGTTTACTATGTATATCATACAACAAACCACGTAAAATATGATAAGAGTTTTTCAAAGCACAAAAAATGTAGTTCTTTAACATGTGTAGCTTTGATATTAATATGTTACATTATAGCACTGCCCTGAGAAGTATTTGTTAAAAAGGATAGTTTTGAAAACATAAACATTAGAACAGTAAGATGCAAAACAATTTTCATATAAAGCCTGTACGTGGCCCCGAATATTATAAAGCAACATTACAGTCTAATAATTGAAGTTCAATAGGTTTTTGTACAACTTGTATTCTGAATTCACATATTTGAAAGTGCTTTCATATGTGATAATGAAGAAAAATCATTTTGGTGAAAGAAAATATTTGCATAAGATCACACAGTTTTTGGGGGGAACTGTGATTTATCCAGTTTTTCTGGATCCACTTTGTACAAATCAGCCAGGAAATAGGTATCTATTTGTCTTTCTTTATGATGAGGCTTTGTTTTTACCACATTGTGCATTATCAGCAGTTTTTAATAAAGTGCACTCGACCCAAAGATATTGGAGTGCTCTACCTGAGCACCAGAAAAATTGCACAAGGTCACATTCATTGTTTATATGCATGGGATATTAAGTGATTTCCCCAGAGTTCAGTGGTGGCCGGTACTGTACAGTATGGGGGTGGCGGGCGGGTGAGGCGGCGGAGGGGAAAAAAAATAAAGAGAATTTTAAATTAACTTACCTCTTACCTGAGCAGCCTTCTATCACACATCGTCTCTCCTCTGCTCCTTAATCACGAGCACCCAGGTTCCCTATAGCCAATCATGGCTCCCCTAAACCAATCACAACACTGCAATGCAGCATTGTGATTGGTCTGGGCGCTGTGGTTCGACGCTCAGCCAGGGAATGGGAGTCTGGGCATGCTGTCCACCTAGGCTGTAATGCAGCCTGGGTGGAGAACAAGCAAAGTGCACATGACTGTTTGGCCGGCCCGAGAGAGCCGGCTAAACTGTCATGTGCACTTTAGAATGCAGCAACCACTCTACCATCCCGTCGTCACAGGAGCCAAGCCCCGCCCCTCCCTAACCTGCCAGATACTAAAAATAAAATGATAACTTCGGTTATTATCCTTATATTTTTTCTTTTGCAATGCTCCAAGAGCAGTGGGGCGATGCTCCTCCGTCTTAGCGGAGGATCCGCCACTGCCAGAATTACAGGATGTTGAGCCGTGATACTGGAATCTGGATATCCAGTTTCAAAGTCGGAAGTCTGGCCATAATACCACATTCCGCTTGGTGGGATGGTGGTACACAGAAGTCACAAGAAAGCTAGGCTCCTTATGGTTTCAAGGTTCCAGCAGGACCTTGAGCTGAGCCAGAGCCTGATCCAGGCTTCAGGCTCGAGCCTGGTTCGAGCTTTCAGTGGCTCGTCCACCTCTACTCATTTGTGCTTGAGTCTGGGGGAGGATATAGATTTATAGAGAACACTGCTACCCTAAGAAGTTTAGTGCTGTTAAAAGCATTTAAAAACGTTGGAAATGACCAATTAGTCAAAGGGACGTACACGAGAGAAGGGAAAGTTTTTAAGCTGCTTACGAAAAGAATGATGATTTGGTTCAAGTCGCAAGGAATGAGGAAGGTGGTTCCAGCCTTTCTTTAAAAAAAAATATCTTTATTCAGTTTTTAACAACAATTTTCTCTCTCGCCCCCACCCCCCTCCCTCCAGGTCAAACAAGTATACATACAGTTACATAAATTAAAAAATAAACCAACGGTACAACCACGTCTGGATTCAAGTTAAACCTAGAATTCATTACGTACGGCCTTGAGATTTGCACCATTCTATTAGAGGGGTCCAAATTTTTAAACCTCTTTTCCGTCACCTTCTGCCCTTACGTTTATAGATGGCAATTTCAATATTTGAAATGGCGAGAAATCTGGCTAACCATTGTTGGAATGTCGGGGCATTAGCGTCCAGCCACGCTGAGGCAATACACAACCTGAAAACAGCCATTGCTATGAAAATAAGTTCATGGCCTATTCTAGCGTTTCTGGGGTCTGCTGCCCCTAGTAAAATACCACCGCTGGATAAAACTGTCGTACTATGCAAAACTGTAGATAGAAATGTCCTTATCTCTTGTTTGATAGATGTTAATCCTCCACAAGTGGAGAAAATGTGTGTACAGTCAGCATTATAAAGCATACATCTAGGACAACACTTGGTCTTGCCACTTCCCCACTTGGCTATTTTGTCAGGTTTATAATATAGAAAAAAACAAGTTTTAAAAATTTGGGCTTGGAGTTCGGTTGACATTAGAATGGTTTGCGACATTAAATAAGCATAATTAAACTCATCATTTGGTATTTCAGCTTTCTCTAGCCATTTCTGCGAGATTTTCTCCATATTGTCTGGAAACAAAGCAATAATACGTAAATAAATACCCCCAATCGTGTTTTTTTGTGCCAGACAATAGTGTTTCTACTAGATTGACTTTTTCAACCCCCACCCTCCCGCCTACCTTCCGTGACAAAAAATCTCTAATTTGGAGGAACTTTAAAAAGTACCGCCAATTTAATCCAAAATTGCTTTTTAATTCTTCAAAGGAATGAATCCCGATGGAGGAAAAGAGGCAACCTATCTGGACAATTCATGCGTCGTGCCACTTGTGTATATAACTATGATTACATTTTTTGGGGCAGTTCTGGGTTATTCTTATAGTCTCCCTATTAAGCATGAGCGAATTTTGCGGATCTCGCGTTCGCGAATTTTGCGGATTTGCGGATTCGCAATCCGCAAAATCCGCGAATTCCCGCGAATTTGCGGATTTTTTTTTTTTGTGTGTTCGCCCATGTTTCTGCCAGTTCGCGAGGGTTTTTACAATTTCGCAATTTGCGAACTTACCTGTCGGGTCGCAAGTTTTGCGAACTTGTTGTTTCTACGTGTCCAGCCTGTTTGGGACACTCTTCTTCATCACTGCCACTCTCTGTCACCACTGCCACTCTCTGACTACTCATGCCACCCTCTGGCCCACCCATGCCACCCTCTGTTTCATCACCACACCCTCTGGTTGTCCAGTGTACATTATTTTCGGCAAAGCAAAGCACACCTTCCCTGCCTCAAGTGACCTGAATTAATTTGGGGCTGATTAATGTGTCACAGAATATTTTTTTAGCTGGCACCTGCTTCCTTAGTGCGCCCTGATTAGTGATCTTTTGCACTTGCTAAGTGCTTTCATTGTTGCAAAATTAGTTACAACACCTGCCCTGCCCCAACTGACAATAATGAATTAGGGGCTGATTAATGGATTTTAACTTCCAGCCTGGCTCCTGCTTGTCTCCCTTAGCTGTAATTCAGGACCTTTGTGGCATATGTGTAACTATTCTGAGGTTCAGAGCAGGGTCACATAATAGTTTCAACTGGCAACTGAACTCTGGAGGGGCCCCTCAGGAAGCACTACAGGAAATGGCTACTAATGATGTGCCTGAACTTTTGAACCTGGTAAGTAGTTACTTTCAGTTTTGCTAAGATCGTATTTCTGCAATTTTGCACTTATTCGCGGGGCGCGAACTCACGCGAACAGTGCGAGCAGTGCGAGCAAAATCCGCTGCTCGCGGATTTGCGGATTTTGCGGGAAATTCGCAAATCTCGCGGATTGCGGATTTCCCGAAAATCCGCAAAATCCGCGAGCGGAACGGATTTTCCGCCCATGCCTACTCCCTATACCAAGCATTTTCTGACGGTCTTTCAAACCTTGAATCCACTAAATAGTGTTTTAAATTTAACCTTTTTGTGGTAGCTATCATGCAGATGTCTCTACCAATATCCTCTGCTCTCCCTGCCTAGCAGTAATTGGAAAATAGATGGCGCATAGACGTCTCCCTCCACACCTTCCCAGTTATTCTGTAATAGCTCATTGCTGTATAATAGCACGGTTGCTCAATAATACGCCTTCAAGTTTGGGAGAGCTAATCAGCCTCTAGCCTTGTGAAAAGTGAGGAACTTATAGGACCGCCGAGGTTGTGAGTATAAAACTAGAGAAAATCTGTTCTATTGATTTGATCCAGGATGATGAAAATTCTAGGCAGATCGCTCTAAACATATACAGAATTTTGGGAAAAAAGACCATTTTAATCGCATTCACTCTTCTAATGATAGAGAGGCGTAAATTGTCAAGGCGCTGGAGATCTTTCTGCATTGCAACTGTCATTGCTTTCAGATTTATAATAACCAGATTTTCAAGATCAGATGTAATGCAGACTCCTAAATAAGTAGCTTGTTCCACAACTCGAGCATCCCTCATTTCACTTTTCCTATTTAAGACAATCTGAGTTTTTCCCTGATTAAGTGCGTAGCCGGACACATCTCCGAATTGCTTCGCCTCTCTTTCAATAGCAGCCATGGCCGTGTTTGGATCGGATGTCACAATAGCGATATCATCCGCATAGCCCAGCGATTTAGTGGGATAACCCTGTGACATTATGGGTTTGATTTCTCCGCCTTCTTCTAACCGCCAGACAAACGGATCTATATAAATTGCGAAGAGCAGTGGCGAGCAAGAACAGCCCTGCCGTGTTCCACACGATATTATCAGCTCTTCAGTTAAACTACCATTTACCATCACTACGGCCCTTGGGTTCACACGTACAGTTTTTGGACTGCCTGTATATAACCACTCTTAATACCCATTCTGGACATTGCAGCCCACAGGAAGTGCCAGGAGACCCTATCGAAAGCTTTCTCTGCATCAAGCAGAACCAGTGCCATAGGGTCTCCTGTAACATCCCTACCATCGAACAAAGAGATCCCTCGCTGGATGTGGTTGATAGTGGATCTGACTGGAACAAAGCCTTGTTGGGTCTGAGCAATCACCTTGTAGTTAATAGGAGCAATTCTGTTGGCCAGGACTTTCGCATAGATTTTGGGGTCTGAATTAATGAGGGAAATGGGACGATATGAACCAAGCTGTCCCGGAGGTTTATTCTTTTTAGGAAAGATGACTATTTTCGCCGAAGACCAAGATTTTGGGGGATGACCTCCTTTAAAGATGTGTATGATAAAATCTATCAAGATGCTTTTAACTTGATCTAGGAAGGAGGCATAGAACTCCAATGGGATGCTATCTAACCCCGTTGCTTTCCCTCTTGGCAGATCTTTGATTATACCTATGATTTCTTCCTCTGTGGGGGATTCTCCTAAGAGATTTGCATCCTCATCTTTAAATTTCTCGTTACAAGACTTATCTAGGTAATCCTCAATACCTGCCTGGTCACCACCCCCAGTTTCAGTGTATAAATCTTGATAAAACCGCCAGAAAGCTTCTCTTATGAGTTTTGGGTCTTCTACTCTGGTTCCCTGAGGATCCTGAATTTCGCGAATCAAATTTGTAGAGGCCTGTTGTCTCATACGAACTGCTAGCTGATGTCCGATTTGCTTGTTCACTTCATATAGCATCTCCTTTTGAGAGAGTGCTTTTTTAATTGCTTTTTCCGTGAAGATTTTCATATTTAGAGCCTTGGCAATCTCCACCTGGTTCTGTACTTTTGCTACTTCTTCCTTCCTGCCTGGAATATTTCCCATTGTAATATTTATTAAGCCTTCCTCGGCCTTCCTCATGTTATCTTGTAGCCCCTGCATAGCTTCCCTGGCTTGTTTATTAGCTTTTATGGTTCAAATAATTTATTATTTTCAAAACAGGACAAAGGGGGAACAGGACCTCCTGCTCCTTCAGGACAATGCAGTACAGACATCAAGTGTCAGTGAAGGTATTCTTACTGAGTAATTGCTGGGAGCGGGTCAACAATAGACAATTCACAAAGAACATATGAGGGATTCGAACAACAAGCCCCCCCACACCCACCCCTCCCCCCTTTCCACAAATTATAAAGATAGAAATAATGCAAAGAAGTAGTGCCAGTGTAGTGTAGGTTACCGTGGTCCCCGGGGAACACGCTTCTCAGGGATTTGCGTGTCCGCCAGGCGGAGGAGCCGTAGGAATCGAGGGCAGCTCAGTTCCCTGAATTCCTTTGTAAGCAAGGTCAAGAAGGGCCGCCACAGCTCTGGGAACTCGCCTCCCTTTCCCGCCAAGTTGAGAGATAGTTTCTCCATGCCCAGCACCATCCATAGCCTGTGCAGCCAATCTGAGTGTTGGGGAACCTGGAGAGAGCGCCAATATGTTCTGGGTAGCTGCCCAAAGGGCGATGGCAATGAGGTGGCCTCTCCTGGATTTCAAGGGGTACATCAGCAAGTTGGGCGGCCCTAGAAGGATGTAGGCTGGGAAGCTTGGGAATTGTGTGTCAAGGTGAGAGTCTATGTCGTCAAGGATTGTGGCCCAGTATGGTTGGATTCTGTCACAGCTCCGGAGCAGGTGTTCTAAGGTGCCCAGCTCCCCACATCCCCTCCAGCACTGGTCACTAATGCAAGGGTCGAAACAATGGAGACGTTCAGGTGTGTGATACCAATAGGTAGCGACTTTTGTCAGTGTCTCCGTGAGTCCTGCATGATAGGCTGAGTGTCGGGCCCTATAATATATGCCACTCCATTCTTTATGGGATAGAGTCCTCCCTAGTTCCCACTCCCAGCGAGCCCTGCCTGCATTACAGGTATGGGTGGTGGCTGCAAGGAGATGTTTATACAGGTCTGAAATACATTTTTTGTCTGAGGATCGGGTAACCAGCCACTACTCGTTGGGGGTCAGGTATCGTGGCGCTCCGAGTTTAATCTGGGGTTGGAGTGCCCAGTGTCTAAGCTGTAGGTAGGACATCCTGTCCGCCTCTGGAATGCCATACAGTGTTCTAAGTTGCGGGTATGGAATGATGCCCTCTAAGTCAAATAGATGTCCCAGAGTCTGACAAGGGGAAAGACGCCAGTGTGTTAACGCTTTGGGATTCAGTCCTGGAGTAAAATCAGGGTTGTTAAACAGTGGAATCATAGGGGAAGGAAATGACATCAGCTCGTGCGTGATAACGGTGCGATTCATGCCTCCAGAATTGTACTTGTGATGTGGTATGCGTAGAGGTTGGGTGGTCTATGTTGCTTCCGGAGAAAGGGGATTCCCTGCAAGGGCATGCCCGCAACTGCCTGGTCTTGGAACACCTAGTGCTTTTAGGATTCCAGGCGGTGCCACTCCACCAGATAGCGGAGCTGCGCCGCGTAGAAGTATAGCTGCAGATCCGGTATCCCAATTCCACACTGCTCTGGGGGAAGGGCCGCAACTGCCTGCTTAAAGCGCGGTCTTCGACCCTGCCTAAATGAAGTGAGCTAGTTCGGACTGGGTCTGCTGGATCCAGCCTGCTGGGGGGGCGCAAGGGTAGTGTCTGAAAAAAGTAAAGGATCTGGGAGAGGATTGTCATTTTGATGGCAGATATTTTGCCCAACCATGAAAGGGGGTGGTGTTTCCATCTGCGTAGTTCTCCACGGATTTGGGTGCAAAGCTTATCATAGTTAGCTGTAATAGTGGTGTGAATAGTAGGGCCCAATTGGACACCCAAATAGGGAACCGTGGAGTTGGACCATTGAACAGTACGCTCCACCACTCGATGGGCCAGTGTTGATGCAGATAGTGAGATATTGAGGGCGACTGATTTGTCCGTATTGATCCTAAACCCCGAGGCCTGCGCAAATTTATGCATCTCAATGAAGAGGGCCAGAAGAGTCTGGGCAGGGTCAGTGATGGAGAGCAAAATATCGTCCACGTACAGGCTGATCTTGTGAACATCCCCCCCGAATTTAATCCCTGCAATGAGGGAGTGGTGCTGAATTCTCTGTGCAAGTGGCTCCATATAGAGCGCAAAGAGATTGGGGGTGAGGGGGCATCCCTGCCGGGTACCCCTACCTATGGGGAAGCGGGAGGACGTCTGGCTGTTGACCTGCACCGTGGCGCGGAGCGAGTGGAGAATGCGAGTACACAGGACCTCCCCAAAGCCGAACCCCTGTAGGACTTGTTCTAAGTAAGGCCAATGGACCCTGTCAAAGGCCTTTTTCGCTTCAATCGGCAGTAACATTCAGTTCCTCAGAACACACGATGCCGTTTCTATAAGATGTAGCACCCTTTTCGTGTTGTCACTGGTTTGGCGCTGTGGGATAAAACCTGCCTGATCTGGCCCCACCAGCTCCGGCATATAGGGGGCTAATCATGCCGCAAGAATACCTGTGTACAATTTAATGTTGATGTTAAGGAGGGAAATTGGCCTGTACACACTACAGCTAGTGGTATCCTTCCCGGGCTTCGGAATAACTATGATCAAGGCCTCCAGCATTTCCCCCGGAATAGCACCGGGTTGGGCAAATGTGTTAAAAAGGTCACGCAACATGGGGGCCACCTGGTTGCAAAAGGTCTTACAAAATGCAGCAGTGTAGCCATCTGGGCCAGGGGACTTCCCCAGTCAGAGGCGCGAGATGGCCGCAATGACCTCCTCTAGCCCAATAGCCCTATCCAAATGGGCAGCCTGTGCGGGGTTCAGTGGGGGAAGCTGCGTGCCGTTGAGATATTCCAGGCCATGGAGCATGTCGAGGGAGTCATCCGAGTAAAGCTTATCGTAGAAGTCCTGGAAGGCTTCTGCTATAGCTGCATCGTCGGAGACGAGATCGCCTCCAGATGTGCGTATAGATTGCACTCCTTGTCTCTGTCTCAGTTCTCGTAGTTTCTGAGCTAAAAGGCGGCCACACCTGTTACCCCCAGTGTAGTAGGAATGGCGTAGGTGGAGGGCTGCGTATTCAGCTTTGCCCTGTTCCAGTGCCGCAAGCTGTTTCCGCTCCGTGCACAGCAGGTGCCAGGCCCTGGCAGCTCCAGTGTGCTTGTGCATCCGCTCCAGCTCCGCCACCCATTGTGTGAGTTCGGCACGCTTCTGGCCCCGCTCCCTATTGATGGCAGAGGAGATGGATATAATTTCTCCCCGCAGAACGGCCTTAAGGGCAGTCCATTTTGTCACCAAGGAGGTATCCGAGTTGGCGTTGAGGGCTAAATAGTTCAAGATAGTGGTCTTGATTTGATCAACAATGGAAGCCTGGTGTAAGAGTGAGCCATGAAGGCGCCAGTGCCGTTGTGGTGTCGGAGTGTGTGGGAGTAAGAAAGAGGCTGTGACTGGGTAGTGGTCAAATAGAGACGCAGTAAGAACGTCGGCGTCCGTGGCTACTGCCAGCAGCGGGGAGGAGCACAGGAAAAAGTCCAGTCTAGCATATGTCTTGTGAGCCCCTGAGTAATAGGTATAGGATCGGCTATGGGGGTGGAAATGTCGCCATAAGTCAACAAGACCTAGGTCTTGAAGGTGTGCTAAACCCGCCTATGAGAGGGCGCCCACTTGACTAGTGCGTTGGCAAGAGCGGTCGATAAGGTTGTCGAAGACAAGATTCAAGTCTCCCCCCAGGAGTATGTTTTCTCCGAAATAGCTGTGTCATCAGTGAGTGCTTCACGTAAGAATTTATCCTGACCTTCGTTGGGAGCATACACTGAGCCTATTATGAGAGACTGCCCCGCTACTAGGAATTGGTACGTGAGTAGGCGGCCCTTGATCTCCCCCTCCTTTGGGCCCACTTTGCCGTGGAAGGAGCGGGAAACCAATATTGCCACTCCCGCTGACTTAGTGGAGAGTGAGAAGAATAGCTGTACGGGGAAGGCTCGGGATTTCAACCTGTGTTGGTCCTTGTGTAGCAAGTGGGTCTCCTGTAGGAGGCAGATATCTGCTGCTGAGTGTTCCAGGAAGTTCAGGATAGCTCTCCTTTTGATGGGGTTATTTAGACCTCGGACATTAAGAGTCAATACCTTAAGCAGGTTGTGCGCCATCTAGTGTTGGAAACAATTGGAAGCTGGATCGGGTGCCCAGCCAGTAAGGCACGGATGCAGGGCAGGGAGAAGGCAGCAGCAATGTCTCAGGGACGGTGTACACTAGCAAGAGGAGGAAAGTGTGGACAAGGGGACCCACCCAACCAAATGCAAAAAAGGGGAAAAATGAAAAACCTCAAAACCCCACACAAAAAAACCCCCACGCCCCCAATCCCCCAATCCCAAACACACTGCAAACAAGACAGTCTCTGAAAAAAGTCCGTCGTCCCAGGACGACCGGAGTGGCTGCCGCCTATGGTCCATGGTAAGGTCAGCGAGGAGAATCAACCCCCCTTCACCGCCCACCCAGAAGCAGCAAGGAGGCATCAGATGGGTTCCGGAACGTGAATGTGCGTTTAGACCATCATTTGTCCTCCGTGCCCTCACCCGCTAGGGCCTCCATGGCTGTAGCCAGCGCGTCTCATTGGTTTGGGGCAATTTCCAAAGCAGGTGGTCTTCGAGGGCGTCTTCTCCTGGTTTGACGCTGCCACCCGATGGAGAGATATCCGGGCCCGCACTCGGGCCCCTGGCGTCGCCCTCTTTGCTCTGTGGGGTCAGGCCCAGCAGGCGGCAAGCTTCCGTCAGCGAGCGTAGCTGATGCAAAATGCAATTAAAACGAAAGATGAGATGGTAGGGTGCCCCCATGAGTATGAAATCTCTTGCTGACTCAAATGGTCAGTCACAGGGAGGAGCTGCCTACGTCTCTGTAGTGTGATTAACGCCAAGTCTTGATACAGTATCGGGGACTGACCCTGGAATGAAATCGGGTGAAGAAACCTTGCCTTGGACAGGATGGCTTCTTTGGTCTTAAAGTCCTGCACACACACTAATATATCTGCGGGTGGTGCATTGGGGCCACGAGGGGGCCCCACGCTTTGTGCTCTGTCCAAGACGATGTCTGTCGCGCCGGAGTCGCCTAGAATATGCCGAAAGAGGCCCGTGGTGAAAACAAACTAGTCCCAGGTATCTTCGGTGCTTCTCATATCCGCGGATCCGGATATTTTGTCTGCGGGATCTGATTTCAATGTCCTCCAGGTGCATCTGCATATCTACGTTTTGGTCCTATAGCCGAATGACTTCTTGCTGCAACGTCGTCAGGTCCGTAACCGCGGTGTCACTCTTCTCTTCGAGTGTGGCCACACGCTTTCCGATACTGTCGACATCTCGGCGCACCTCTTTCAGTTCTGTAGCAAATTCGTATTTTACCGATTGGATGTCTTCCAACAGTGTGAGCAGGAGTTATTCCAAGAAGGCCTTCTTGATGGGCTTGTCTCCCGATGCCGAGGGTCGTTGGGGCATCTTGGCCTCCGGGGTTGCAGTAGCCATGTTTGAGAGAGACTGTGTAGTGTAGTTCCTATATTCCCAAAAGGCTCTGCACATTGGAATAATATATCCTGCAGCTTAGACGTAGGACTGAGGTCTACTGGGTCTCTACCGGTTATATTAGACTTAATTGTGAGTGCCAGCTAGCTCAGAGGTCACTAGAAACTTTCTGGAATAAACAAGAAGGGATTAGTTTCTGACAACCACCTAAAACATGACAACTTTGTTTCCCAAGAATAAGAAATCAAATCTCTAGAGTCGCGGAAACAATAGATAACTATTTCACTCAGTCAATCGTGCATGCGTAGTTTCACCAGAGATGCAAGAGAAATAGAGAGACGGGCCTTTTCAATAAAAAAGTATTTATTGAACAGCCTTCTTTCTCAAGCATTGAAAATGAACTGCTACAATAGTAAAGCTTACTATGAAGTACAAGGCATATAATACGATCAGTATTATAAAGTAAAAGCATGATATGGTTTCTAAGCCATAAAGTGCATAAAATGTATAAAATCCATAAAATACATACAGTGATAAAAGGATGACTAAAATACTCAACAGGTGCTTCTAAATACGCCTACCCCGGTATACATAACCTATGTCTAGTACGAGAGAAGAAGTATAAGAAGAGTAGCTTAAGTTTTAGGAGTTCTCTGCCATGAATCTGATTCCAATAATTCTCTAAGAGGTCTAATCAGCTCCGTACCTTTGGTTCTAGAATGAAGGAGGTCTTGTATCTCGTTCTCGGGACTCGATTTCCCAGATACCCGAAAGGGTAGCCTGGAAACACTGGAGCTGGATTTCTCGGCAGGAGAAATTACAGAGTCTCGCAGTGCGTCTGCTGGAGGGTCGGCTTCCTTCGGCACTTGCTGCTGCAGGGCGTCGGGCAAGTAGATAGTCGAACTGCTCCAAACCACTGTGCGCTTGTTTAGGCACATCAAGGCATATTTATACTTTGAAGGTGCCGAGTTTGACGCATGTTTGGACTTAATAACGTCACTCAAAGGGTCATTTCTTGGAAAATGCCGGGAGTTCTAGGAGAACTTAATATTCAAGCAGGGGGAAGTTCCGGGCTGCTTAAAGCGGGTTTTTCCAAGAACACTTTGTTAATTCTTGGAGCTTAGTGGAAGTATGCCATGCCGTATTTGGGCTGTATGGTTTGGCCAAATATGGTAATGATTTCTATGCCTATATAAGGAAATGTTAAAGTATACCTGTATAAGGGCATGAATCAGGAAAATTATACTAGGGTCCGAGATTCATTTACAACACGCACTCCATGGTCTTAAGTTCATTAAAGATAACCTAGCAAGCACTGAACATATCTAAAGCTAGTGTTTACAATCCCACCCCAATACATAAAATGCATTTGAACTGGGCATGCAGAAAAAATATTTTTAGCATTTTTTTTTTTTACAGTACACAATATATCCAAGGGAAACATTTCTAATCATACAGTCCTTAGTCTAATTTATGTAATGTGAAAAGAATCATGAGATTACATTTATGAAAACGCCTCTTAAATACAGAAGAAAAGTCGAGATTATTTCAGAACATAACATGTCATAGCAATCTTTCCTTTAATAGGGACGAGGCCAAATAGTTCCTTTAGTCAGTCTTCAAAAAATGACTTGTTCTCTAGGAATAGTTCTACTTTAAGCAGATTAGTCTGTGCCAAAAGTTCAATGTTTTGGAACAAGAGAAAAAGTTCAATTTGTTGTGAAAATAGAGTTCCAAATGTTAGAAGTCTTTGTTTTGAAAAATGAAGGCCGAATATCAGAGTTCAGAGAACACTGTGTGCATGACTCAAAAGTTATTCTCGGTGTCAGGAGAAAACATCAAGTCGTCTAGGCTGGCAAATAAATCGTCTACCACTGTAGGTGAAAGTGGAACCACTTGATCTAGCAGATCAAATGTGCATAGATGAGAAGCATTGCCGTCAGTGCCTGTTGCCGCGTTAGCAATGGTCATATCAGATGGTACCTGTGTGCCTGGTGTTTCTCGTACCTCTCCCTCAGTCAGACTTACTGGTGAGATCTCAATGAATGCCGTCATCAGGATCTGTAGCCGTTGGGGGCAACACAATGCATGAGCCATTACAGGACCTAGCAAGGTGTCGACATCCGATGGCAGGACTGATGGAAGTGTAAGACAAATGTCTAACACGCATTCCTCTCTGCAAAGCAGGCAGCGTAGAACAGGTAAGATGCAATCTTGCCAGATTGGTCTGAACGAGAGAAGCCATGTCATATTCAGATCTCTTAAACGAGCCAAGCCGAGAATCTGTGTTATTCTCTCACGATACCTCTGGTCATGGACCGTTTGTTCCATGAGGTATTGCCGGTTATTGGACTTGCCATATCGGAGCAGAAGAAATAAAAATAGTATTCCTGCTACGAGTCTCAAGATGAGAGGCAGGCCGCCAAACACAGAGTGCACGAAATTTAGAAAAATGCAGAAGACTGCTTCAAATGGTGCTAACAGTCCCGAAAAAATCGTCTTAAATACATGTGCGATGCCACTGGTATCAGACATGTTTAAGATTTGACTTAACATTTCTGCAAAATGTACAGGGCAGTTTGTTGATAATAATGCATGTATCTCTGCAGATGTCCTTGCAACTTGCAGATCATACGTTTCTTTTGATGATGTCAGTGGCACAGATTTTTGCAAAAGAATAGACTTTAGTCTACTTAAAGTATCAGTTCGTGTAGAAGAGATATTCAGTGAAGGCCTGTTGGACCTGCGATGGGCAAGCCCAGCACAAAGGGGGGTAGCTTGGCTTGAGTGACAAGGCGGTAGAAGGCTGTTGTGTTAAGCCGGCTATGACCAAATAATAACTCCCTGCACACCACACAAAAAGAAGGACACCACACCACTGTTATAGAAAAATACGTTTCGTTTATGTAAAAGTTCTCTGGGTTTGAAGGAAGTTCACTTAGGTAATCACATTCACATTTCTTACATGGGTTTGATTAGCTGTGTACTGGTTTCTCAGGAATAAATAGTTGGACTCTAATAAATAAATATACTGGATAAATATCAGGAGTCAATACATTAGAATTAATATCAGCAATGACTGGAATAAATATCAGCAATGACTGGAATAAATTTCAACAATGACTGGAATAAATATCAGCGATGCAGTACAGTTTCCTAGCAGGTTAGATACTGATCGTTTCACATAAATATCACAGGGTCATTCTGGTATCGCTGCCACCAATTAATCACTTTCAGGGTAAACACATTACGTTTGTCATTCAATGCGGAATTCGCGCTCTTACAGTTTTTTTGAAGTGTTCACCGGTTCGGGCTCTCTGGGCACAAGATACGCGTGATAATCCCTTTGTTGCACTCACAACTCATTGCGCGTATATCTGGAAGATAAAGGCATAAAATGACTACGGCAATTACACTCCGCGGCCAGCCGGTTCAATACTACTGCTGCCGGAGGAGTCTGTGCGCTTCTGTCAGCGCAGGCGGGGTTTCCGAAGGCGGCTCCAGTTCACGAGCCTTGGGATCGTCGAACGGGCTGCCGGAGGGGCCAAAACACCTGCGCGCACAGTTCAAAATGAGGCCGCATCACAGTTCCACAACAACGCGGCAACTACAGGGGAAGAGACGGCCCACCTCACTTCGGCGGCGCCGGTAAGCGCTCCAGTCAGTATGGCACTTCTCCCAAGGGCGAAGGGGGGTTCCAGGGGCTCCGCAATCCTCCCTCCGGGCTCACTCACGGGGGGGCCTCCGCCCACACACCAGCTCCCAAGTCACTCGGGCAGGGCAGAGACAGTAATCTCGCCCAAATGACGGCCAGCCTTTCCCCGCCCCAGCGCAGCACCTCACCTTCTATCCACAAACAGCGCGTCGACGGCGGTGGGTTCGGAGACGTCCGAACGCCCGCCAGGAGGCACTTAAGTTGAAGGGGGCACTTTTAAGAGTTGCAGTCGCGATCTCACCACTGGGGGGCGGGGAGGCTCTAATTATGTCCAAAGTCTCTGAGGGGCAATTGGGCACTCGCTGGCCAGGCGCTGAAGGCGAGAGGTCACTGCTCACGCTTCTGACTGGAACGCCAGTCAGGGTCCACGCCAGCAACCTCTGCTGCTCTTCTGCCTGCGCTATCAGCTGCATCAGGGGGTTAACAGGGCAGGTGTCAATCTGGGGTCAAGTCCTCTTCTTCTGGTGTTCTTTGATCATTCATAAAATGGCCGCCAGGGACTGGGCCTTTTATAGCCAGTGCCCTAGGATGCCAGCACGAGCCAGAAGGTTCTAGAACCTTCCCTGGCTATGTCAATGACATGGCCCTTTCAAGGTATCTTTTTGGTCATTAGGAGCCACCGTACTGGGCTTCCTAAGGCAGCCATTTTGTTTACTTGTAACTCCTGAGGGGATTCCTGTCAGGTTTGCAGGTTACACAAAGTGCTCCAAAACCTTCAAAGGGTCAGAGGTCAGAGGGGCTCCAATGGGAGTCACTCTCGTAGGGGACAATGGTGTCCACCATTTTAGGGTTGACAACCCCAGTTTGTTATGCCACCGGTTCCGTCAGGCGCCTTGTACATAGGTGCCAGGAACTTGGTGAGCAACTGGGCATCAAGGAGCATCTAGCCCCATGGGACAACACACAACAAGGTCCTGGTAGACAAAGAAAAAGCGACAAATTTTAGGAGGCACGGGGGAACAAAATAAATCATAGTGTGAGGGGACTCTCAGAAGCAGACAGGTCTAACACGCGTCCCCCCCAGCTGAAAGTGGGGAGAGCTACCCAACCCCTTGGGAGTTCTCAACACTAAGGCGGAAATACCTGGAGAGACCGTCTGCATTGGCGTGGTCAGCTCCGGGCCGATGTTCCACCCGAAAGTCCATTCCCTGTAGGGAGATAGACCACCTCAACAGTTTTGGGTTTTCCCCCTTCATCTGCATGAGCCAACGAAGGGGTCGGTGGTCTGTCTGAACCAGGAAGTGCGAACCAAACAGGTATGGTCGCAGCTTCTTCAGTGCCCAGACCACAGCAAAGGCTTCCCGCTCAATGGTACTCCATCTCTGTTCCCGGGGAAGTAGTCTCCGTGACAGGAAGACCACAGGTTGATCCAGACCCTCTTCATTGAGTTGCGATAGCACCGCCCCAATGCCAATGTCGGATGCGTCTGTCTGGACAATGAATTCCTTTGAGAAATCTGGAGCCTTCAAAATTGGAGCGTTGCACAATGCTTGTTTCAGAGTGTCGAAGGCTCGTTGGCAAGCCTCGGTCCACATGACTCTCCTGGGTTGCTTCTTGGCCGTGAGTTCAGTAAGGGGAGCCACGATAATTCCATACCCCATCACGAACCGTCTGTAGTAACCTGTGAGGCCCAGGAAGGCTCGGACCTCAGTCTGCGTCTTGGGGGGTTCCCAGGCCACGATTGCCTCAATCTTTGCCTGAAGGGGTTGCACCGTTCCCCGGCCCACCAAGTGACCTAAGTACACCACCGACCCCTGCCCAATCTGACACTTGCTGGCCTTGATCGTCAGACCAGCTTGTTCCAGGGCCTGGAGAACGGCTTGCAGGTGCTGCAAGTGATCCTCCCAACTGCTACTGAAGACGGCAATGTCGTCCATGTAAGCAGCAGAGAAGGATTCCTTCCCAGTGAGGATCGTGTTCACCAGTCGCTGGAATGTTGCAGGAGCGTTCTTGAGCCCAAAGGGCATCACACAGAACTGGTAGTGTCCATCAGGTGTGGAGAAGGCTGACCTTTCCTTTGCTCCATCAGTCATGGGAATCTGCCAGTACCCTGCTGTGAGGTCAATGGTACTCAGATATTGGGCAGCTCCCAACCGGTCAATTAGTTCATCCGCCCGAGGGATCGGATGAGCATCGGTCTTTGTGACCGAATTGAGTCCTCGATAGTCCACGCAGAATCGCAATTCTGGCGTGGTGCCAGGTGGTGCAGCTTCGGGAACTAAAACCACCGGACTAGACCAAGGGCTATTCGAGGGTTCAATGATTCCGA
Organism: Lissotriton vulgaris; assembly: GCF_964263255.1. Classification (NCBI taxonomy): domain Eukaryota; kingdom Metazoa; phylum Chordata; class Amphibia; order Caudata; family Salamandridae; genus Lissotriton; species Lissotriton vulgaris. The sequence continues at coordinate 804,314,384 of NC_141695.1, read as the reverse complement.
GCTCCAGCATCTTAGCTACTTCACTTTGGATGCTGGCCTTCACCTTGTCCGACAGCCGGTAAGACTTAGACTTCACAGGTGGGCTGTCACCGGTGTCCACGTCATGAACACACAGATGGGTCTGACCCGGGACAAGGGAGAACAGAGGAGAGACTGACCCCAAGACCTGGCGACATTCCTCTTGCTGCTCCAGAGTTAGGGATGGTGAGAGTTTCACTCCCTCCACTGACCCATCCTTCTCTTGAGATGCAAACAGGTCGGGGAGAGGCTCAGTGTCCTCTTCCTCCGATCCATCAGTCACCATGATTAACATGACTTCGGGCATCTCATAGTGGGGCTTGAGGCGATTGGCATGCAGCACCCGATGGGGATGCCGTGGGGTCTTGACGTCCACCAGGTAGGTAGACTTGCCCATCTTTTCCAATACCTCATAGGGGCCTGTCCAACGGTCCTGAAGAGAGCTCAGCTCTCCCGGCTCCATCACCCACACCTTCTGTCCAGGCTCCAGCTCCACTGGGTGAGCGTTGTGGTCATACCACGCTTTCATCACTGCCTGGCTGGCTTCCAAGTTGTCAGAAGCTTGCTTCCACAACTTAGCCATTTGGCTCCGGAAGGCCAGCATGTAGCTCACTACATCCTGGGGAACTTTCCGGGGAGACTTTTCCCAGGAGTCCCTCACCAGGCTGAGAGGTCCACGTACAGGGTGCCCGTACAAAAGCTCGAAGGGGCTGAAGCCCACTCCCTTCTGCGGCACTTCCCTGTAAGAAAAAAGTAAACAGGGTAGGAGGACGTCCCATTTCCTCCGCAGGCTTTCGGGTAGACTTCTGATCATACCCTTCAACGTCTTGTTGAATCTTTCCACAAGGCCATTGGCCTGTGGGTGATAAGGAGTGGTGAACCGGTAGGTCACTCCACACTCCTTCCACATTGCCCGCATGTATGCTGACATGAAGTTGGTCCCCCTATCAGACACAACTTCCTTGGGGAAACCCACTCGGGTAAAGATCCCCATCAGGGCCTTTGCCACCACCGGTGCCGTGATGGTTCTCAGAGGAATTGCCTCTGGATACCTTGTGGCATGATCCACCAGTACCAGGATAAACCTGTGACCGGAGGTTGTCGGTGGATCTAGGGGCCCAGCAATGTCGATGCCCACCCTTTCAAAGGGGGTGCCAACGACGGGAAGTGGTTCCAGGGGAGATTTCAGCTTCATCCCTGTTTTCCCACTGGCTTGGCATGACACACACGACCGACAGTATGCGTCGGACGCCACCCTCATTCGAGGCCAATAAAAGTGGGGGACAAGCCTGGCAAAGGTCTTGTCCTGACCCAAGTGTCCTGCCAAGGGAATCTCATGAGCCAACTCTAACAGGAAGGCTCGGTAACACTGTGGGACTACCAGGGCCCGTGACAATCCGTGCACTGGCACCCTGGGTTCACTGTAGAGAAGGCCATCCTCCCAGTAAACATGATAGTTCCCAGACTCGTTACCCGCTGCTTGGGCTTCAGCCTGTTGCCTCAGACCCTCGAAGGTGGGACATTCCCTTTGTCCCTTGCTCAGTTCCTCTCTGGACGGACCTCCCTCCACTCGCCAATCAGCGGGGATAGGTAAGTTCTCCAATGGAACCATGTCCTCCTCCGTGGACTCCGGGTCCACCTCCGCAGGTGGCCTATCCGCCTCACGGGGTACGGATGTCGAGGCAGGCTCCTCCTGTCCTCGACATGCTCCCTCATCAGCAGCTACGGGGCGGGCCATTGTTCCAGACTCCGACCCCTGCGACTTCTCCTCTCGAGCAGTCGCCGACCGGGTACTCACACAGGCCCAATCAGGTGTACCCAGCATCTCAGAATGAGTCCGGTATTCCACCTCCTTCCAAGCATTGTGCTCCATATCATTGCCCAGCAAACAATCGACTGGCACGGCGGGGCTTACGGCGACTCGAAGTGGACCTGCAACCCCTCCCCACTCAAAGGGGACCTCGGCCACAGGATAGTGACCCATTCTGCCGTCAGCCATTGCGGCTGGATGAAGTACGCCTGGCATCACCTGCTCCGAGGACACCAGATGACTCCTTACCATAGTCATACTGGCTCCTGTATCTCTCAGAGCTACCCCTCTATGGCCATTGATGGTGATCCACTGCCCATACTTGGGAGTATTCGCGGGCACCTGGATCTTTGGAACCATCTCCCGATCACCCAGGGACACTAAGGTGACTCCCGCCCACTCCCTTCCCTTACTTAAGGACATCTCCTCCCCGAGCGCTACACTAGCGACTCCTGGGGCCTTTCCTCCAGTGGGAGGGGGTGGTCTCTTTCGGCATTTCGGGTCTCCTTTGTAATGTCCAATACCACCGCACTCAAAGCAATGGACAACCCTTGGCTGCTGACTTTGGCCAGGGTTAGGGTTCTTCTGCGGGTTAGCCTTAGAGTTGGAAAAGGTGTTTTTCCCCTTAAAGTTATTTTGGGGGCCTTTGGAGAACTCTTTCTTATTATCTCCCCCCTCTTTCCTCTGCGGAGCGCCCTGTCCGGACTTCTGAGAATCTCCTCCAGTCCCCTTCGTGGACACTCGGGTACTCGCCCAAATGTCCGCCTCCTCAGCAAGCTTACGGGGGCAAGTAAGTTTGCTGTCTACCAGGTGTTGCCTCAGCTCGGGAAGACATTTCTCGAGTAGATGCTCCTTGAGGATTAAGTCATACAACCCTTGATAGTCCTCCACCTCACTACCTTGGACCCACCCTTCCAGGGCTTTCTTGGCAAAATCCAGGAAGTCAACCCAATTTTGTGAGCTCAGCTTGTGGCTGCCCCTAAACCTTTGCCGGTATTTCTCCGGGGTCAACCCAAACTTTCTAATGAGCGCCACCTTCATGGCGGGGTAGTCTACCTGTTCCTCCCGGTCTAGGGCCAATAGGGCATCCCTTCCTGTTGGAGGCATGTACCGGTACAATCCACCACCCCAGTGCTTCTCATGGATCCCATGGGCTCTTAAGGAGACCTCATAGGCTGCCAGCCACTTGGCTATGTCGTCCCCAGCGGAATAACTGGCGACCACGTCCTTTGGTAAATGGGGCCTGGGCTCCCTGGCAATTTCCTTGGACTCGACACCCCCCGGAGTATTATTAATGGTCTTGAGGTCGAGGTCTCGTTGCTTGATCTCATGTTCCATTCTCCTCCCTTCCATCTCCAGCTTGGCCAACTTATATGTTATGTTATGTTATGTGGTTTTTATTAGGCGCACAGATGCTCCAGCTAAGGAGCGTCCTGGCGCCAGACAAGGCAGCTACACAACACAACTAAATAAAACAGCACAAGCAAAATGACTAAGGGAATAAAAATGTTTTCACGGCGCGACGAAAAGAAAGCAAATCGCTCATAGCGCGAATTGCCGGGGGTAAGGAGTTCCACAAAGCAGCGGCCCGCACTCGAAATGAGCGTCCACCGGCCCTGCTTCGCTTAAAGCGCGGTACCACGGCCAATTCGAGGTCTGCCGATCTTAAGGGTCGTGCTGGGATGTAGTTGGCCATGAGGGTCGTAAGGATCATTGCCGGGGACCCCTTCAAGATCTTATATGCGACGCAGAGGACCTTAAACTGAATCCGCTGCGCCACCGGGAGCCAATGCAGCGCTCGTATGGTGCTGGAGGTAGGACAGAATCTTGGAAGGCCTACCACCGCTCTCGCTGCTGCATTCTGGATCCGTTGCAGGCGCCCGATCTCAGCTACGTTCAATCCGGCCAGCAAAGAACTAGCATAATCCAGCCTGGAGATGACGGTAGCTTGGATCATGAGTTGCCGAGTGGGGGCATCGAAGAACTTTAGCACAGGACGGAGCCCACGCAAGATGCCGAAGCAACAAGCAGCCGTGCGTTTAGTGTGGCATGCAAACGTAAGGGAAGGGTCCAACCAGACCCCGAGGTTTTTAAGCTCGGCGACTGGGATGGGAGCAGAACCCAACTCCTCCGGCCACCATCTCTCTCCCCACAGTTCCGGTTGCCTACCAAATACCATCACCTCGGTCTTACTAGCGTTTAGCTGGAGACAATTGAGCGTCATCCAGCTAGCGACCGCCCTCAGTCCTTGTTGAAACCTAGGAGCGTCGACTTCCGCATCCCCGCTGATCGTGACCGCTAGCTGGGTGTCATCGGCATATGACACCATGGTCATACCCCATTGTTTGACAACCTCAGCTAGCGGCCTTACGTACAGATTGAACAGCGTAGGACTCAGCGAGGAGCCTTGGGGGACGCCCAGGTTCAACGGATGGAATTTTGACTGATAAGGTGGGACGGTCACGCTAAAGGCCCGGTTGGTTAAGAACGACCGGAACCAGTCGAGAGCAGTGCCGGTAACACCAGCCTCCTCTAAACGCTGCAGAAGGATAGGGTGCGAGACGGTGTCAAAGGCAGCGCTTAGATCTAATAGCACCAGCGCTGCCGTTTGTCCCGCGTCAAGCACGGAGCGAAGGTGCTCCACCATATAAAGCAGAGCCGTCTCCGTGCTGTGACCTGCCCTAAACCCATTCTGCGTGGCGTCGAGTATATCAGCTCGACGGAGATGTTCCGAGAGAGCGGCATTTACGTGTGCCTCCGTCACCTTAGCCGGCCACGGCAAGAGTGAAATAGGCCGATAGCTCTCCGGCTTGCTCCCATCCAGGCTAGGTTTCTTCAGGATCGGACGAACCATGGCTCGCTTCCACTTCAGTGGAACTACGCCAGATGTAAGTGACGCATTGACCAAGGAACAAAGCGGAGAGATGTCGTGTGCCGCCAGGTCCTTGAACACTTCAGGGCAAAGTGGATCCTCAGGGGACCCAGACTTCACTTTGCGAGCCAAAGTGCCTAGGCTATCAGAGTTTAGCAAAGGTAGAGAACATAGTCCCTCAGATGGTGGTGGCTTAGAAGATGTAATCGCCGAGGGAACGACCACAGGAAAGGCTCGATAGATGGCATTCACCTTTTCCAGGAAAAACTCTGCCAACTTTTCACAGTGCTCCAGAGAGCTCTGGTGTGATGTTGTAACTTTTTTGGCAGTGAGGTCTTTCAATACCTTAAAGATAGCCTTTGCCGGGTTCGAACTGTTCCTGAATTGTGTCGCATAAAAAGCGGCACGGGTTCTACACACCGCCCGATGGTACACCTTCACAGTTGCCTGATATAAGACTTTCTTAGAGCTGGAATAAGCTTTGCGCCATGCCCGCTCTGCTCGCCTGCAAGACACCTTCAGAGCCCGCAGAGAGTCGTCGTACCAGGGGCTGGCCTTGCCAGATCCAGTTTTACAGGTCACCAAGGGGATGAGGGTGTCCAAGGCCCTGGAGACCCAATCACTAAACCTGTCGTACATCTGATCCGGTGGACCTGAGACTTAACTGTCTTTCCTCCCTCCTGTCAGCTAACTCGGTTTCTGATAACCCTCTTGATGATACACTACTGCCCTCCCGTGAGGCTACCTTGGGGCTGATTGACATCTCACCCACCCCGAGGGACATTCTGTAATCATCTCAATGACAGTTTCCCTGTCTGATTCCTCCTCCTCCACCGTTCCCTCCGTGTGTGCTTCCACCCAGGCTCGCAGACTAGTACGGAGCTCCTCTCTCTTGGCTCCTCGCCTAACGAACACTCCCCTTTCCTGACAGAACTCCTTGAGCTGTGCCACAGTATAGGTCTCCAGCTCTGACATTTTGAATTCCATTTTTGTCAGTTGAAAGTGTGGACAACCACCCCGAAGTAGGTTCTAAGGATAGGAACTCTCTGAGGGTCACCTCCACCCACCTCCAGGAAAGAATTTAGAAAAAGCAAAATCGCAGAATTAGAAGGCCGCTGGGAGAATACTCCGGGTGTGTACCCGTGATGCACACTGAATTATTATGAGGTTCACAACAGCACGGCTCGTGATCCCACCCGCTGAGCACCAATTTTATGTTGGACCTGCGATGGGCAAGCCCAGCACAAAGGGGGGTAGCTTGGCTTGAGTGACAAGGCGGTAGAAGGCTGTTGTGTTAAGCCGGCTATGACCAAATAATAACTCCCTGCACACCACACAAAAAGAAGGACACCACACCACTGTTATAGAAAAATACGTTTCGTTTATGTAAAAGTTCTCTGGGTTTGAAGGAAGTTCACTTAGGTAATCACATTCACATTTCTTACATGGGTTTGATTTGCTGTGTACTGGTTTCTCAGGAATAAATAGTTGGACTCTAATAAATAAATATACTGGATAAATATCAGGATTCAATACATTAGAATAAATATCAGCAATGACTGGAATAAATATCAGCAATGACTGGAATAAATATCAGCAATGACTGGAATAAATATCAACAATGACTGGAATAAATATCAGCGATGCAGTACAGTTTCCTAGCAGGTTAGATACTGATCGTTTCACATAAATATCACAGGGTCATTCTGGTATCGCTGCCACCAATTAATCACTTTCAGGGTAAACACATTACGTTTGTCATTCAATGCGGAATGCGCGCTCGTACAATTTATTTGAAGTGTTCACGGGTTCGGGCTCTCTGGGCACAAGATACGCGTGATAATCCCTTAGTTGCCCTCACAACTCATTGCGCGTATATCTGGAAGATAAAGGCATAAAATGACTACGACAATTACACTCCGCGGCCAGCCGGTTCAATACTACTGCTGCCGGAGGAGTCTGTGCGCTTCTGTCAGCGCAGGCGGGGTTTCCGAAGGCGGCTCCAGTTCACGAGTCTTGGGACCATCGAACGGGCTGCCGGAGGGGCCAAAACACCTGCGCGCACAGTTCAAAATGAGGCCGCATCACAGTTCCACAACAACGCGGCAACTTCAGGGGAAGAGACGGCCCACCTCACTTCGGCGGCGCCGGTAAGCGCTCCAGTCAGTATGGCACTTCTCCCAAGGGCGAAGGGGGGTTCCAGGGGCTCCGCGATCCTCCCTCCGGGCTCACTCACGGGGGGGCTCCCGCCCACACACCAGCTCCCAAGTCACTCGGGCAGGGCAGAGACAGTAATCTCGCCCAAATGAAGGCCAGCCTTTCCCCGCCCCAGCGCAGCACCTCACCTTCTATCCACAAACAGCGCTTCGACGGCGGTGGGTTCGGAGACGTCCGAACGCCCGCCAGGAGGCACTTAAGTTGAAGGGGGCACTTTTAAGAGTTGCAGTCGCGATCTCACCACTGGGGGGCGGGGAGGCTCTAACTATGGCCAAAGTCTCTGAGGGGCAATTGGGCACTCGCTGACCAGGCACTGAAGGCGAGAGGTCACTGCTCACGCTTCTGACTGGAACGCCAGTCAGGGTCCACGCCAGCAACCTCTGCTGCTCTTCTACCTGCGCTATCAGCTGCCTCAGGGGGTTAACAGGGCAGGTGTCAATCTGGGGTCAAGTCCTCTTCTTCTGGTGTTCTTTGATCATTCATAAAATGGCCGCCAGGGACTGTGCCTTTTATAGCCAGTGCCCTAGGATGCCAGCACGAGCCAGAAGGTTCTAGAACCTTCCCTGGCTATGTCAATGACATGGCCCTTTCAAGGAATCTTTTTGGTCATTAGGAGCCACCGTACTGGGCTTACTAAGGCAGCCATTTTGTGTACTTGTAACTCCTGAGGGGATTCCTGTCAGGTTTGCAGGTTACACAAAGTGCGCCAAAACCTTCAAAGGGTCAGAGGTCAGAGGGGCTCCAATGGGAGTCACTCTCATAGGGGACAATGGTGTCCACCATTTTAGGGTTGACAACCCCAGTTTGTTATGCCACCGGTTCCGTCAGGCGCCTTGTACATAGGTGCCAGGAACTTGGTGAGCAACTGGGCATCAAGGAGCATCTAGCCCCATGGGACAACACACAACAAGGTCCTGGTAGACAAAGAAAAAGCGACAAATTTTAGGAGGCACGGGGGAACAAAATAAATCATAGTGTGAGGGGACTCTCAGAAGCAGACAGGTCTAACAAGGCCATATTGCCGTCTGACTGTCTGACTTGCGAGTTGGATACAATACTTGCATACAACAAGTGACCATGGATGACACACTAACCAGATAAACTTTTCCTGGCACCATTCCACAGCAGCTGTGATCATTCAACATAACGTAACTGCCATTGGATAGCTGCCTGAAAACGGGTTCTATCAGTGTGGAGGGATTACCGTGCAGGTGGCATGAAAGGTTATTAGCAGAACCATCACAGGCTCCGTGTAAATTAATACCCTGGCACAGAAGTGTACAACTTAGTGAATTTTTACAATTTTTCCCACTAAGGAATACTTCTTTCCCCTTATTCCAACATTTGTGTGTATATGGTAAAGTCCATGTTGACTTAATGTATTCTTTTCCCAAGCTTTCATAGAGGCCTTCTGGTATATCCTGTAGACAATACTGAAACTGGAAAATCGTCACTGGAATCATGATGGTGCCGTGAATTATCCATTCTATTGCAGGTTTCTCAGAAACTGTCAATGGTAATCTTTCCAGTTTTTCAATGCTCAGCATCGTATAGTCTGCTCCTCTTTGTGCCAAAGAGATTTGTTTATCTGTAAGGTTAAACCCAGTAAACATTGACATTGTGTTGATAAGCCTCCACGGCACGTAGCCTGAACGCAGATTTTGTAATGTCCAGCCTAGCTGCATTATAGAACGTAATTGAGACTGGCCTGTTGTAACATTAGCAAGTCTTGTTCTATTATGTCAATTGCAGAGGATACAATGCTGTCCAATGAATATATTCTGGAGGACAGAGTAGTTAACCCATTGTCCACTACAGAGAGAGCTTTCTCCAAGTTAATACGATCAATTTCTCGTATTCTTTCTGCAGTTTCTAATTATGTTATTTTCCAAGCCACGCTATATGCAGCATATATACCGGTGTATATGAAACGTTTTTGCCGTGGTTTGCGAGGTCCCAATAAGAAATCTCGCAAATCATTGCTTTCTTTAAGTAAAGTCAAGTGTTGTTTAATTTCTGGATGTGTAGAAGTTTTCAGCTATTCAAGGCATAGTTTCCCTACACTATATGTTGTTACTATCCCTGGATGTTGTCTCTAGGAGTATCTTGGATCTGGCCTGTTCAGAATTAAACCCTGTGTTTTGTTCAGGAATCTATCTTGACAGTTATTGGTGCCTGAGGGCCAGATTAACCATTTTTTCCAATCAGGACTAGTTCTATTCAATTTGAAAACATATTGTACGTCTATCTCCCCTTCAGGCATTTTGTTATTTTCAGGTATGGGCTTTGGTATAGACGGTTTATTTAGATCTTTTATTTTTGCTATGCCAAGACAAGATGTTTGTTGCACAGTGTCATTTAAAAACATTATTTGTTCAGGTATAATGCAGGCTCTGAATAAAGCTTCCAAACCTTGCACCTGCCATTCTTTTGTGCCCAAAACAGTTTTTGTCTCGATGTTGTCTTTCCAGAATTCGTAACCCAATGTGGACAACTTAGCATAAAAGTTTGCAGAATAAATTTGTTCGGTATTGGTAAACATTGTTTTCAATCCTGTCTTATTTACATTTTTGAAATAAAACGTTTCTGGATCTGTAACATTAAACCCTGAGAAGTAAGGAAACGTTTCATAAAATGTTTTAGAGCTGCCTTTTTGTGGTGTTGGACAATGTTCCCATTGATTATACAGAAAAACATTTCTAGGGCTTGCAGATTTGTGCAAATATTGATGACCAAAACGGTTAAAACAATACATTTGTTCATAGTCTGATGACTCTTCTAAATAGTCATGTTCAGTATATTTCGCAGACATTTCTAAATCTGACATCATATTATTAATTGTCTCAAAGTTCCAATCATCAGAGAATGTGCTGGGTGTTACAAAGTTATTCAAAGAAACCTTGAACTGATGTGGAATCCTCAGCATTTCTACCGGGCCATAGATATCATAATCAGTTCTATCCCATGCTATACCTCCTGGTATAGGGATGGCTGTGATGTTTACTGATGACAGTTCTCTTTTTTCAACATGTGATGATTTGTGCGGTTTTAAGACCAAGTTGATTTTCTGACTTGCTGTGTCCATTGTACTGTATTTTCCATCTATCATTTGTCCCAGGCTTAAAACCATTATTAGCCAGAGCAGGAGAAAAAATGCACCTAAACCAATCCAAAATTCAGTCCATGGTGAAACCAGATATATTTTTTCAAGTTCATTAAAAAGTTCTGTCGCTTTTACTTTGAGAGTTTTCTTCGTTGTTGTATCTTCAGGTTCAATTGGATCCTCAGAAAAGTTATCAAAGTTAATGAAATATCCAGATGCAGTTCTGTCAATTGTTTGAATGGCATCGCGGTTTGTTGAAATCGCTGGAACTGATTTCTCATTTGTCATTTTAGTATATTCAGGTGCTACATCATTGTAGACTGATGTTTCTGGTCGGACAGATATTTGGGTTTCAAGAGGCAAGAGTTCCATTGCTTTATGCATAGTCCTTCTTTTCTTACTGCAGGTTTATTAAAGATGATAAGTCGTTCAGTTTGAACCTCTTGGATTGTAGCAAGATTTGGCTGTCTGCTACATCTTGGGAGTCCACTTGATCTACTACTTATTATTGGCCACATGTTGTGGTTTTACCAGGTCGATGGACACGACTCTGTTCTCCTTTTTACCAGCAAGGGGCGGTAGTACTACTGATCTCGTTCCTTGTATTCTCAAGACAGGTACCGCTTTTCTGTAAGAAGGCCCAAATTCCTTCTTCACCGCTATCTTTTCCCTGACTAGATCCCCAATCTTTGGCATCCAGACAGGTCTTGCTGGGACAGGTGGTTTATCTTCAGTGGCTGTTGGCTTTTGTGTTGTGTTTACTCAGACTTCTTCTTGTTTCATTTAAGTCCTGTCAGACAGCCATACGATCTTTGATATCAAAGGGTTTCTGTTCTTCCACTGAAGTCTGACAATCGAGATCCTCGATTATCATTCTTGTACTAAATAGTAGCTCATAAGGAGTAATTCCCCCCAGAGAATTTCTTGGCAGATTGTTAAGACTACGTTGGACACTGATTAGATGTTTGATCCACCCATCACCCGAACCTAATACTTTTGCTGTTATGGATTGCTTTATTTCATGTTTTTTTCTTTCCACTACTGCATTACCCTCAGGATGGAAGGGACTAGAATACCGCAATGCAACGCCCAAACTAACCATGGCCTCCTTGTAAGCTCGAGAGCTAAACTCAGGACCCTGATCAGAATGTAGCGTGCATATTGCGTATCTGCCGATAAAGACTCGCAAATCCTTTATAACAGTTCTGGCGTCAGCTGAGTGCCGGGGCCATAACCAAATAAATCTCGTCCTAGTAGTTGTGGGACCGCATTTGTCTGTAGGGACGCCTGCGGGTAGATAGCCTAACGCTGTCTAACAGAGGTGTCTGTATCTGGCTGGCTACTCTGTAGTCAGGTGTCTGGGGCGGTTCATTGCTGCGATCTCTGTTGCAGTCTGGGCAATTAATTGCAAAATTGTATACATCAACTCCCAATCTCGGCCACCAGTACATCTTTTCTAACTCTATTAAAGATTTCAAGATCCCTTGATGTCTCAGACCCTCTCCCATATGTGCTTCTTGGATCAAGTGAGCTCTCCGCTTCCTGTTTGGAATTACTCTGCCCCCCACTCCAGGGATTTGAGCAAAAGAAACGGACTTTGCATCAATTATGTATATATTACCGAGTGGATAGTTTAGAGGTAACGCTGCATGATTGCCATCCATTGAGGCTTTTACTGCTAAAAGCGTTTCACCATCTATTGTTCTTTTTTGAGCGTTTAATTGTAGCTACGGAAGCCACTTGCACAGCTGACTTCGCGGCTTTATCAGCCAATGAAGTCCCTGCAACGTGAACGCTATCACGTTGATGACTCAGTGTGTAGTGTAGTTCCTATTTTCCCAATAGGCCCTGCGCATTGGAATAACATAAACAGTAGTATCGACGTAGAAGTGCGGATCTTCCAGGCCTCTACTGACTATGCTAAACTTAATTGGGTTTGTTACCAACTAGCTCAGAGGTCACTGGAAACTTTCTTGACTGAATAGGAAGTGATCAGCTTCCCTGGCACAGCCAAGAAGGGATTCAGTTTTCCAACAACCGTGCAACATGACAACTTTGCTCCTCAGATAAGAGTCAATCTCTAGAGTCGTGTGAACAATAGACAGTTATTTTACTCAGTCAGTTGTTGTGCAGATTACTTTCACAATATGTAGAGAATAGAGAGACGGGCGTTTTCAATAAAAGGTAACATTTATTGAACAGTCTTTCTTCTCGTACAAGAGAAATGAATTGCCACAATTGCAAGACTTGTTATTATAAAACGTACGTACAGTAAGATGAGTATTGCGAAATAATACTGTAAAAGCATTGATATGGTTTCTTAGCCATACAATGGTTTAAAATGAATAAAACATATATACATTCATATATACATTAGGCTAAAATACTCAACTGGTGCTTCTAACTACGCCTACCCCCGTGTACCTGACCTAAGCCTAATACTTGGGAGGGGAGTAAGTAAGTAGCTTTAAGTTAAGTTGGTTTTGCCAAGGTTTGCTTCAAGAATTCTCTCTAAGGGTTTAGTCAACACCATACCTCTGGAATAGAATGATGGAGGTCTGGTATCTCCTTCAGGGAACTCGATGTCCCAGTCACTCGCAAGAGTGGGCGGGAAACGCCAGAGCTGGATTTCTCTGCAAGAGAAAAGACAGCGTCTCTCTCAGCGCATCGAGGAAGAGGAGGGGCAGCGTCCGCGGGCAGCTTGCATCTGCTGGGCTCTTGCAGGGGGACGGCTGTTCAGCTCCTAAGTTCACCACACCATCGTTCGCTCGTTAGCAGCGATAGCAGCGAAGGTATCATCAGCATAACAGCAGCAACTTCAGCGTTTGCTTAAGCCAACGTTGGTAATATTTATACCTGAAAGGTGCCTTGTTTGACGTACGTTTTTGGACATAAGACGTCAATAAAGATGTCACTAGGAAGTGATCGTCTATCAGTGCTCATTAGAGTTCTATTACTAATCAAAACATAGCAAGCGGGGCTTTCCCAGGTTGCTGAGTTTTTATCTTGTTGAAGAACTCGGAGTGTTAATCTAGGAATCTTAGATAGTAACTTCTGCTATGTCATTGCACTAATTAGCTGCAAAGGAAGTTGCAGAGGAAGCGATTCGGAAATGTGGCTCTGTTCGTGTGAGGCCAGAGACGAGTTTCTGAATATTGCATTTGATCGGTTATGCCAATATAGGGGTACAAGGGGATTATAGCCGTATAGGGGCATAAGGTCACAGTATCGATCAGGGTCCTAGATTAGAACGCAACAAGTGTATGTATCACTTGAGTCTTTTGTAGTTCTTTCTGTAAAAGAACTACTTGTTCCCAACTGCGATGAGGACGCTATTTTTGGGAGGGGAACAGAGTCTGAGTACATCAGAGATCCCCAGACTAACACAGCCACGAACAGAGACTTAACAAAAGAGAGTAACCAGACCATAACCACCACGATATCCCAGCGCGTACAAGAAACCGATACGCACGGAACACAAACACCCGCCGGTACCGGGCCTCACTGTAAAATCAGTCCAGAAAACGCACCAGAACTAGGGAAAGGCCCTGAGAACTGGTCTAGTAATGACAACTTACATCTTAAACAACTATTTTTTACACCGGAATACGAATCTCAGGGGCAACATGACATCCTCAACATGGGAAATTTGTTTAAACTTTGCGCAAACATTGAAGGGCTTCAACACCTAACTAACACTGATCTACTGTCAGTCAAATTTTGCAAACAAGACATAACTAGTTCATTGGAACAAACATTAACAACATGGCGAACAGCAGAAATCGCCCAGTCAATAATATCCTTTAGAGAGAAGTTCGAATAATGGGGCATAAGACTTTCCAGGCCGGTAAAACCACGCTATCCAGGTCCTCTTGAAGCTCGTCTGGTGACAAAAGGGAAAAAAGAAAAACGAACAGATAATAAGGATCAGGCAATACTCAGTCAGTACTATGGAACGCCAGAGGGAACAGCCCTTCACCGACAATCTATTCCCTAACCACAACAGGCAATCAAACAAAGCCCAAGTATGATGCAGCCTACTGGCACTGGCTAACAGACACATTAAATAAACAGAAAAATAATTGACCTCCCAAAAAACCTCAAAAGGATAGTACCCATGAAATTCTCCACCTATTGTCCTGGAACATAGCCGGAGCGAGGAAATGGATGGAAGACGGCTTGCCACTCCACAACTGGACATCATGCGACATCATTGCCTTCCAAGAAACATGGGCATTGGAGGAGCTACCTCTTGTCGGTACACTCACTACAATATACCAGCACGGAAAAAATTCAACTTTGGTCGACCAAAAGGGGGTCTATCAGTTTATATCGCGTCGGACATCAAGATTAACTCAGAACAAATAGCCCCATATGGGCCAAACATGCAATTAATAAAACTATCAATGCCAGGCAGACCAACCCCGGTACTACTTGTTAACTTCTACGCACCCCCAAAGGTGAAAGAGAAGCAAGTCGCATTGGATCAGCTAGTATCCATAATCATGGATACTCGAAACATTAACCCATCCTGGGAAATCATCGTAACAGGTGATTTTAATTCAAACTTAATCTATACGCCTGAGGACGATGAGATAATAGCAGCTGACAACGAATTTTGGAATGTCAAAACAGAGCGATCCGATCCAATTGGGCGAAAAACTGGTAACAAGCCTGGAATTCCTTGGGCTGCGGTTCCTTAACGGGAGAATCAAAGGTGACAATCCGCCGCAGCACACCCACCTAGGAACCTTGATTGCCTCAAGGCTAGATTACACAGCAGTCTCTCTTCCTCTATTGCCATTTGTCCAGCAATTTTCAATAGAATACACTTCAAAAAGCGATCACTCATATCAGCACACTTATTTCAATTTAAAACTAACTAAATACCATAGTTACAACATAGTGGGAGATAACATCGTGACCACTAACTTGAAACGACTTAACTGGACAACGGCCAACATCGACGTACTGCAGGCAAATGTGCAGAGACTAAAAATAGAAAGTGAGGTAACAACAGGTACCCAAATACAAAAATGGGAGAGCTTTACGGGAAAGTTAATAGCAACAACGTCCGCCCCAAGTAAACCACATCCTCCCACTAACAAAAATTCTCTGCCAAAGAACCTGGTAAAACTCAAAATAGAGATAAGGAGAAACGCCAGAGCACTAAAAAAGACAACTACGTCGTCCAAAGACTGGATCCAAAGACAAAACCTCAAGAAAGAATACAAAAAGAAAATGTGGGAATACAAAAGATCTCTGAAGGATGACCTCTGGGCAAAACTACTCTGCTCCGCCAAGAACACCAACTCAAACGCATTTTGGAGGATTATTAACAGCTTAAATCACCCTTCAAATCCAACATCATCCAATGTCCAAGAAGCGGACTGGGTTGCGTTATTAACAGAGAGGTTCGCAGAGATAACACTGGACCAGCATAACCCAGGAGCAATCCAACAAACTACCAACGAAGGGTCCCAAAAAAGAAAAGAAGGAAGCGTCACTTCCAGGCTTCCCCGCGAAGTGGTTAGCCTATGGGAGAAGAAGGACGCAACAAATAAGGTCAAACCAACATGGTATAGTGAAGAGGACATAAGAAGAATCATAAGGAAGTCACGTGGCAATGGAGCACCAGGGCCGAATGGGATCCCTCCAATAGTTTACAAAACTGACCCGGACTTTTGGTGCAGAAAATTAAAAATATTATTTGAAGAAATAATAGGCCAAAACCAAATACCATCCAGCTGGAAGGGCTCCATAATTTCACCCATCTTTAAAGGAGGAGACAGAACATCCCCAGCTAATTACAGACTGATTGCCCTCCTAGATGTGGAGGCGAAGTACTTTGCATCCCTCGTCCTGGAAGATCTAATAAATTGGTCCGACGTCACAAAGAGAATACCACTGAACCAAACAGGCTTCAGGAAAGGAACTGGGACACTACTAACATTATGTCTCTCTCAGTGCTAGCCGACAAATATCTTCAGAGAAAACAGCCCCTTCATCTATGTTTCATTGATTTAAAGGCAGCATTCGATAGTGTGGATCGGAACATCCTATGGAGGAAATTGTGCAGCTGGAACATTCCGGATAAAATCCTGAGAGCGATCTTACTCCTTTACTCCAATACCTGGATTGAAGTTAAATTGGGGAGTGGAACACGGCTCTCAAGAAAAATCAATACCAGCAAAGGCCTCAAGCAGGGCTGTGTCCTAGCCCCCCATCTTTTTAACCTTTTTATGGCAGACCTAACATCAAGTCTAAATAAGATCCCATCTAATCCACCTAAACTTGGCTCCCTTCCTCTAACTCATCTATCCTATGCAGACGACGTGGTATTATTGAATCTAACGAAGATTGGCATTCAAAGGTTACTAGTAGGGCTGGCAGAATTTATAACAAATAACAACCTGGAGATAAACACAACAAAAACAAAAACAATGCTTATCACCAGGCAGCGGACAGCCAGTACATACATCTACCTGGAGGGAACAAAGCTAGAGGCCGTGTCCAACTTCAAGTACTTGGGCTTCTACTTCGATAATCGACAAAGCCATCAGCAGCAAATGTCGTACATCACTCAGAGATCAAATTCACTCTCATTTGCTTTTAGATCTTTGGCCAAAAAGCTCACGGGGCCATCATATAAACCTCTACTGGCAACAATAAAAGCAAAAGTTCTACCAACCCTCTCATACGGCAGTGTAGGATTGCATGGGAAAGATGCGGATCTGCTTAACAAAATGCAGACAGCCATCTTCAAATCTACCTTCCAAATACAACAGGGAGCCTCACCAGCTCAGACAAGGTTAGAATTTGGAACAGTAAATAAAACAGGGGGAAGAAAGTACGCAAGTATTAAGTACTGGTATACACTGAAACAGAACACGTCAGCCTCGGAATTGCACATAGCACTATGGGAAAAAATTAGATCTGACACTAAATCCCCATACAACCAGTATCTTGAAAACTCCATAACTGAGACTGGAACAAGAAAACTCTGGGAACTTAACCTGCCTTACCCGGCGTTCAAACAGGCTATAAACAAGTCGACAAAATTCCACTCTCTCTTACTTGATAAAGCCACGTTTATCAACAGAAAACACGCATGGATGGTAATATCAAATTACAAAACACTTGTGGCAGCCCCATACTTAACAATTACATTTCCAGCTCACAGAAAACAGAAATTAATGGGACTCCGTTTGGGGAAATTTCCATCGATTATGGACCAACCAATCTGGGTGCATAATGGACCAAAAACCTGCAGACTATGCGGGAGGAGCAACGAGGACTTTATTCATCTTGTCTGCATCTGCCCGAATCTAGCTCAAGCTCGAAGCTCTCTGTTAAAAAAGTCTATGAACGAGCGGGGTATAAGAACGTGCAGATCTGCAATTATGGCAACCTTGAACCCAGCAGACACGCGATTGAACTGCCTATTACTAAAGTTCCTTGCAGCCCACTCCCAAGCGCTAAAACACACCATGGCACCCTGTCAACAAAAGGATAACACAACTGTGGTAGCTCGGGCAGAGAGCTCTCCGGAACATAAAAGAGGAAAAAATCAAGAACTTCAGAACTAAGCTAGACAGACTGCATTTTTATTACACTTCATTCGATTTTAAATAACAAACTCGGTTTTAGACGGAGAGTGTTATAGAATATATTAACAGAGATTGTACATATATATTAAGAAATTTTAAACACATTAGTCGATTCCTTTAAAATGTATTGTTGTGGTTTTAATTAACTGAAACAATAAAAATGTTTCACTCACTCACTCACTACTTGTTCCCAAAGCAACTTATGCTTGATTGTGCCACCTTTAGCGTCTTTGAATCCGTTTTGAACCCAGTTCTGCAGATACTCATTGTAAGATTGGACGCAGTAATACGGATCGCACACTATAAGTGTGGGGAATTCGCGATCAGTATTCTCGAGCGCCATCTTGAAAGCCTGTAGTTCAGCTCACTGAGCTGTACAGTTTCCGAGTGATTGAGTTTTTGTGACCATAGGTCTAAATTTGCCTTCGCGCCAGCGACCTTTAACAATCGAGCACGCCGCACTATAGGCTTCTTTATCCCCAATTGCGGGCTGTGCTGATCCATCTGAATATATTATATCGCCATAATGTTCAAGAGGAAGAATTTCGGCAGAGGACATTCGTGTTCATATTAGAGAAATTCTTGTGTCTTTAGACTAGGGTCAAAAAAGTATTGAACGTCTGTTGCAGCAAGAGAGTTAACCCATTGTATACATCTCGGATGTAAAGCTTTCGAATTAGGCATGCCTGCTCTTGTCACTGCCTCTAAGGCAGGTACAGGTGTAACAATCATTATGCATTTACCCTCCGCGAGAGCTCTCTCTTTTGCTACAGCAGTTTGAACCGCTGTGAGAATTTTCTCTGTAGAAGTGAACTTCATTTCTGCTTGCGTGTGCAAGTGTGATTTGTAAGCTATGGGTACCGTTCCTCCTTCATTAAAGGTTAGGTACGTGAATCCACATCTTCCTGGAATGATTTGAATTACAATGTTGCGCACGTTTTCGCGTGTGTCTAGTTTAGTTTTTGCTAACATGTCTGTTTGGACTGAATGCAAAATTTCTGTGTATGTTTGAGTCCAATGTGTTGGTTTAAAATCAGGTTTGATTAATTCGTAGAGAGGTTTAACCCTCATTGCGTAATTCAGAAAATAAGTTCTTCCAAAATTCAGGAAACCTGGAATTGACTGTAAGTTTTTTCAGCATTTTAGGAGGTTGGAGCAGCGCACATTTCTCTAGAAAGTTTGCTGCTAGGATTTTGCCTTCACTTGATAGCTCATATCCCAAGAATATGACATTGAGGTGGGCAATTCTTGATCTTTTAAAATTGAATTTATACCCCTCAGAAGCGAACCCAATTATTATGGTGTTCACTCTTTTCAAGTGCTTGTCCAAGTCGTCATCCGTAAGATAGGTATCATCGACATAAGATAATGCCTCATCATCGTACGTTTGGAGTAACTCCGTTACTCTTGCTGAAAATAACCGTGGGTTATTCTTGAATCCTTGGGGGAGACAACAAAATTGTCGCTGTGTCCCCAAAATTGAGAAGGCGTTCAAATGCCTGCTTTCTGGTGAAATCTTTTGACAGAAAAATCCATTTGAAATATCTAATGTTTTATATTTTTTGCACACAATGTTATTCATCAGTGCTGCACTGTGTGAGTTTTGCACTGCAAATGTTTTGCAACAAGAGTTTAGGTGTCTGTAATCCAATACTAGACGATATGACGTCTGGTTTGGATACAGGAAACAAAGGATTGTTCATAGACGAGGTGCATGTTTCAATCACCCCTTGGTATTCAAGTTGATTTAAAATCTCCCTGACCTGTTTTTTTGCTTCTTGCTTAACTGGGTACTGCCTTTGTGCAGTGGGCTGGTTTTTTAACTGGATTTTATGGTGAGGAGAATCCTCGTCCCATCCTGCGTGATTTTTATATAATGCTGGAGCTTGGGCTACTGCCCATTTTCTGCCATATGTATATTTTTTATGAATTGGAATGTGATTTGAGAAGGCTGGCATAATTATCTCTTCGCCATGTGGGCACTCCCTGACAAATTCAGGTGGCCAGTCTTGTTCAGCTAGAAGAATGTCATAGCCCTTAGAGAGCTTCTCCCAAAAGAGTGTTCTTATTTTTCTAGTTATGTCCCCCTCCATCCAGAGTGTTACTTCATATAACTTATGGGGTATACTAACGCTGGTGTCTGCAGTTTCAACCTGAACGCATTCATTCAAGTCCACTGTCTCCAGATGATCCTTCAGGATCTTGCAAACTATTGTTACTTCTGCTGCGCTGTCTAGCATTGTCTGAGCCCACTCCCCGTTCTTGAGTTGTGTCCTCAAGATCCTCGGCATGTCTGATTTTTATGCTTGCTACCTTCTATTTGGAAAATTGAGATGTTTTACTTTGGTGAACAGGTTCCTTGTCTTTGGACTTGACGCGTTCTTCCTTGTGTTCTGACCGTCCTCTTATTTCCGATTTCTGCGAGGAAGTCTAAAAAAGATCGAGAGGGACGTGTATCATTATCTTGATATCTATCAGGTTTTTTCAAATTATCCCTATTCCTAAGATTATATCTCTTTTCAGAGGGCTCCCTTTGGGGAGACTTGTCTCTCATTTGGGGAGACCTTCCTCTAGGTTGGGAATATTTTTCTCTAGGAAGAGATTGTTTATTACTCTCCCACTTCTTCTTTGGAGTAGTGAGATTATTCTTAATAAATGTTTTTTCAGGATTTTCAGTTAGTTGGGTCTTCTATGGTTTTCCACCCAAACTATCTCTACCTAATTCTTCATATGATTTTTCAATAATTCTAGCAAGTTCATATGGTTGGTCTGCTATATCTGTTTCTTTTAACTTCTGGCGGATTGCCAAGGATGCTGCTTCACCTCTAATGTTAGCTAACAATATAGCTGAGACCTGTTTGTAATCTTTCAGTAATTTCATACCTAGATTTAAGGCTAGTTCTGGGCCATATTCATTCTGAATTTGTCTCAGAACGTTGGGTATTACCGCCATGGACGGTACACCATGTGTTTTTGTGTAGATTGAAGCAAAGACTGTACCCCAAGGGTCACAGTCCTCCACATGCGGTGCAATCCCCATTGGTAAACAGATTGTCAGAATTCTGTGTTTTTCATGAGGTGTACTATCGGGAAATACTGCCTCTATTTGAGTAATTTTTTGTGCTAGCCAAAACGGAATTTGTTCACTTTTGGCGGGTAACTTGCCAATGACTGACTGTATAGTCTGTGGTGTAATTTTGTTTGTGTTCCCCTGGTACGGGGTGTGTTGCGGAATTCTTATTGCTGGTTGGACTGTTAAAGTCTTCATGACATATTCAACCAATTGTCTATGTATTTTTATTAATTGTTTTAGCTGAGCTAAAAGTTCTCTATCTGACATTTCTTGAATGTCAGGATGTGGTGTATAGCTGGCTAGTACCGGCCATGTAGCTCCTGGTCTACCTAGTGGACCGGGCCTAGTAATGTGATTTTGATGTTTTAGGGCGCCACTAAACCAGAGCTGATGCTCTTGGTAAGTTAGTGGAATTTCAACGTCCTCGAAAGGAACTTATTCTGCTAGAGGTTCCTCTTCTTTGTAGTAGTGGAATTCCCGTGTTACAGTATTTGCTTGTGGAAAAGTTATCCATGAATAGAATACCTCTGTCTGCCGATATTCATGTGCCTCTATCACAAATATAACTTTACCACCTCTCGATGATACTCCATTTTCTATAAGTTTTATAGTTATGGTTTTCCTTATATTTGCCGGGATGATTATAGCATCCGGGCTATTTTCATTAAACCCTGTAACGTCTATACCTGGTTGGTGCGCATTTACTGCAGCTCCACCGGTTGCGTTGTTGTCGCCATTTTCCGACATTGTCTAATGAAAGTTTGCAGAACAATTTTCAAGGAAACAACGATTAGGTGCACAATATTTTGGAACACTGTATCCTTCAACATTGAATAGACCAAAACTAATACATAGGATTCTCGTCCTACTAAGATTTGCCGGATATTTTGCCCTTCCACCCACTCCAGACGTCTATTGGAGTTTTTACGGGAAAGAGGGGTCTGTGTGAAAAGCACGACTGAGTTACTCTAGTATCTAGCGTTAAGTTATTACCTTACCAAACGTTGGGCGCCATGTAGTGTAGTTCCTATATTCCCAATTGGCTCTACACATTGGAATAATACATCCTGCAGCTTAGACGTAGGACTGAGGTCTACTAAGTCTCTACAGGTAATATTAGACTTAATTGTGAGTGCCAGCTAGCTCAGAGGTCACTAGAAACTTTCTCGAATAAACAAGAAGGAATTAGTTTCTGACAACCAAGCGAAATAGAGAGACGGGCGTTTTAAATAAAAAGGTATTTATTGAACAGTCTTCTTTCTCAAGCATTGAAAATGAAACTGCTACAATAGTAAAGCTTAGTATGAAGTACAAGGCATATAATACGAACAGTATTATAAAGTAGTACTGTAAAAGCATGATATGGTTTCTAAGCCATAAAGTGCATAAAAGGAATAAAATACATAAAATACATACAGTGATAAAAGGATGACTAAAATACTCAACTGGTGCTTCTAAATACGCCTACTCCGGTGTACCTAACCTATGTCTAGTACGAGGGAGGAAGTATAAGAGGAGTAGCTTAAGTTTTAGGAGTTCTCTGCCAGGAATCTGATTCCAATAATTCTCGAAGAGGTCTAATCAGCTCTGTACCTTTGGTTCTATTATGAAGGAGGTCTTGTATCTCGTTCTCGGGACTCGATTTCCCAGATACCCGCATGGGTAGCCTGGAAACACTGGAGTTGGATTTCTCGGCAGGAGAAATGACAAAGTCTCGCAGTGCGTCTGCTGGAGGGTCGGCTTCCTTCGGCACTTGCTGCTGC
Source organism: Lissotriton vulgaris (assembly GCF_964263255.1). Taxonomy (NCBI): domain Eukaryota; kingdom Metazoa; phylum Chordata; class Amphibia; order Caudata; family Salamandridae; genus Lissotriton; species Lissotriton vulgaris. Next base: position 804,291,918 of record NC_141695.1, on the reverse strand, counting down.
AGGGTGTCGGGCTAGTAGATAGTTGATCTGCTCCAAACCACTGTGCGCTTGTTTAGGCAAATCAAGGCATATTTATATTTTGAAGGTGCCGAGTTTGACGCATGTTTGGACTTAATAACGTTACTTAAAGACTAATTTCTTGGAAAACGCCGGGTGTTCTAGGAGAACTTAATATTCAAGCAGGGGGAAGTCCCGGGCTGCTGAAGTCGGATTTTTCCAAGAAAACGTTGTTAATTCTTGGAGCTTAGTGGAAGTATCCATGCTGTACTTGGGCTGTATGGTTTAGGCCAAATAGGTAATGATTTATATGCCTATATCAGGAAATGTTAAAGTATACCTACATAAGGGCATGAATCAGGAAAATTATACTAGGGTCCGAGATTCATTTGCAACAACTGAGGCTGGCCAAAGATGTCCTTCGGAGGTTTTACCTTGGCGTTTCTGGCCTTGGACATGCTCACGCACCCCTCCGGCGCCTGGTGGTGTAAAAGCTAGGACTGTCGTCGACAGAGGGCATACAGCAAGCCGGGGGTGGGGCTACCCGGGGTGTCCCAGAGCGTGTCCACTGTGGGTCACAGGCACGATCAGGGCACGGTGTCACTCTATTGCTTAGATCCCGGGCACAGCGGTCGCAGCGGCAGCTGCTCCTCAGCCCCGTCAGGTCAGGGGGGAACGCTCCACGCCGTGCCCGCGGAACAACCTGAGGCCCTCTGGTGCCCCTTGCCCGTGCATGGTGCAATGGCTTGTGGGGTGATCAGGAAGGCCTTCAGGCTAGACACAGGGGCCCTCCTCAGGTCTCGTCACTCTGGAAGCTATTGGAGCCGAGCACTGGCCAGCAATAGTCTCAAATGTAGCCAGTAGATGTGGGGTGTAGAGCAATTGTGCCAAAGTTAGGTATCGTGAGGGGCCTGCGATGCGGGCCGCTCGGTGTGGGTGCAGGCCACTCTCTCAAGCAGCCAGGCTGGATATCCACGTACCCGCAGCCCCCACCACACCATCGCCGCAACTCCACAATGCACACAGGCCTGCCACTCCTCGGATCCCCGGGCCGGTGCTTGGCGCAGCCCCCAGCCAATCCCCACTGGCGTGTAGCAGTATAGCAGCGCCGCGGGCGATGGGGGCAGCGCACCGCCAGTTTGAGGGGGGAAGCGGCACTGTCGTCAGTGTGGTTTCCAGGGGCCCGGGTCTCACTTGCGGCGATATCCCAATACCTGGTCCGGCACCCGCAGCTAGTCGGGGATCTGCGCTGCCCGGCCCGGTGATGCAGGGGCCTGGGCCGCAAGCAGCACTTGTCTGCCTTGGAGTGACTAAAAATGAGCCCGCTTTCACTGGCTAGAATAGCAACCCCATATTACCCTAGCTCCTTGTGATGTGGCTCAGGTCAACCTATATCCTAATGATTTTGAAATATGCATTTGTGAGCCCTCAATGTGTGTTTCTTGCAAACAAACAATATTTGTGCCCCAAGCTTGAAATCCTACTGCCACGCCTGCCTTTTCCTGAGATCGTGTAGGCCACCGATATTCATTGATAATACTCCTAGCAGACCCATCTTTTTACACTAGGTACTCCATGTATATAGCTACAATCTTGCGACAATCGAAACTGGGTAACATACTTAATTTGTTTGGACCATTTTTACAGTTTAGCGTAGCCTGTCTGACCCGCCCCCCCACCATCCACCACCTTTGGAGGTTACCTGGCCGAGCCAGGAGTTTGCCAACCGACGTGCAGAGCCCGGCGATCCCGTTGAGCCTCCCTGCCTACAATAAAGAAAAGAAAAGAGGCAAGATGGCGACCGACTGACATTGCTGCGAAGATGCTCTGCTGAGTCTCCCCTAATGAGATGGCTTTGGATGCTCTTTGATCGCTTCTAGGTAGCGGAAGAATGAGGAAACATTAAACAGTAAACTTAGTGTTAAACCCCCTCATTAGTTAAAGGGAAAAAAAAGAAAAAGGAAAGAACGCAGCTGAAACCCGACATCGAGTTCTGACAAGACTCACCTCTGCTGCTTGTTGTTACGCTCTGCCCCAGCTGCGAGGACGTCGAGACAGCTCGGACCTCACGGATGCAATTCGGCCTGTGTGAGTTTTTCCCGGCTCGGCAGGACAGCGGAAGGGTGATCGGAAGAAGGCACGATCGTCACTCAGAATGGAAAAGTCTCCCACTGTGGTAGCGCTGCAACCGCTACAAGATCCGAGACAGAGACGGAGCGTGGAGCGGGATCAGTGTGGAGATACTTTGTTGCATCAAGCGCGTCTGCTTTCACCTTACCCAAGTAAGGATGACCGGCAAGGGGGCGAGGGTAGGCAAGGGAAAGACTGTTCTAGTACCCTCACAGACAAGCACAGCGCTTGCACTCACATGCCAAAAACGAATGGATACTTCAAACGCGAGAGGCAGAGGTGGGGGGGGGGAATGTGACGGTGTAAATAAGAGCTTGCAGGAAAAAGACTCTATATTCACGGCCACTGGGAAGAAGAGCACCACTCGAGTACTTAAGGAAGCTGATGGCTCGCAACCCTTAATTACCAGCAGTTTCGCTGAAACAAGTGGGACAGAGAACAATGTGCCTGTCAGCCGTTCATATAGCCAGAGTATAGTGGGCTTGGCAGGTAAACTACTAGATACTCCTTCATCTGATGATCTAGGTAAAGCCCTCGCCCTTGTACCGGTAACCTTGTCAGCAGAAGGCGGCCCGGAGGGCAACTTGACCAGCATGCACAATAGCCCCACTACATTGGCGAGCAACATAACTGCTGCTAACGACTCTGCAGGTACAGCTAGCCCTCTTCCTCCAGCTCATCCTGAGGATCATGCGCCTATAGACTGGATTCCAAAAACGCCAGACAACCAGGATACGTTTTATTCTCTGACAAAGGAATCAGAAATGTCAGCTATCAGAATTTCGTTGTCCAGTGGGGAAGAAGGCAAGAAGTGGTACAGCAGTCCTAACACTGATACCCAGCAAGTTAAACCAGGTTTTAAAAAACTTTTTTTTTAAAAGAGCAGAGATCGTGCGCAAAGAAATGGCGACTTGTCTGATAACAAGGGTGCAAGAAAGCTGAAATGGGACTACAACAACACCCCTCTCACGCTAATATCAAAATCCACCACAGCTTCTGGGCACAATCCAACAAGCATTGGCAGCGGTAAAGGGGGAGATCTCGGAGACTCAGGAAGTGAACCCGCCTTGACAGATTTTCTGCAGTCCATCAAAAGCTTCCAGGAGGTAGTCAAGAGAGACCGTCGAAGATCCCGCTTGGCGGCCAAAAAACTGCAAGGGGCAGTCAGAAAGGTTGGTAAACCTGTGCCGATATTGCGGAACGAATGACTATGGTGGAAGGAAGGACAGAACAACTAGAAAAAGATGTTGCCACGCTACAGACACAGCATGATGAACACGAGGGGGTGGTGAAAGACTTGATGTGGAAAATGGAGGAGCAGGAAAACCGGCAGTGACGCAACACTTCTTAGAAATTCCGGAAGGGGCAGATAAAGATGACCACAAGAAATGTATGATTACTTTACTTACAGGGGCTTTTCCAGAAATGCAATCATGGACAGGGAAATTCAAAGAGCCCACAGATTCCCCTTGTTTCCTGGTAAACATGCAACGGCATGACAGCACCCTCGTGTCATGCTTTTATTTTTTGGAAACATTCTACTCCTCCAAACTCTTTTTTACTTGGCCAGACCCACAAAGAAACGAACCTTTGACGGAATAACCTTCTTTACCAGACCCGATTTTGCTCACGCCACAGTAGAGCGCAGGTGGAAGCTTCGGCAGCTTTTTGAACATTTTCAGAAACAAGGGGCCGAGGTGTACTTACAAAATCCAGCCAGGCTGAAAATTGTATACAAAGGGGCCACCCGCAGCTTTGTTTCTGAAATGCAGGCGCAAAAATACCTAGAGGAACTTTCTGGTCACAAATAATGTAGCTAATAATTTCAGAGTACACATCTGAGGGCGTCCCTGTGGCAATTTGCTAAGCATGCTTAGATACTGCTTGAGTAATATGTTGAAATTGTAGGCATGCTATAATGCTTAGCAGCTCTTTCTTCTGCTGAATCTGTTTGCTGTTCATGGCTTATTTGATTTATTTTTTCCCATTTGCTATTAAGGAACGTTGGGTCTCTTGGGGGTAACTGCTACCAGAGGCTATGGGTTTTTCTTTTCTTTATGGTTCCAGCCTTTCTAAGTGACAAAAAAGTTCAAGCACTCGTACAGAACCCTTTGGAATCTTGGGGGGATGAAGGAGGAGCACAGAGTAAGAACAAAGAGTTTGAGACGGTGCATAAGGAGTACATTAAGACTGAACATATATGGGGCCTTTTCCATGTGTAAAGACAGCCCTGATGCAAACGCCACAGACTTAGACAAACATGGCTCCTCAATAGGAAAGAAAAGACGTTTCATAACAAATGTGAGAATGGGAGGAGAGTGTGAGAAGTTGTTTTGCTTGAGAAACCCCAGCCATTTGCAGATTATTAAGTAAATATCACCGAGAGCCACACATAATTATTTAACATATTTATGCCTAGAAAGTGCAATGGCTTGACTGACAACTTTCGGCAATGGTCGAAGGAGATGCATCATTTTTCTAATCATTCTTAGTTGAAAGAAACAAGTGGAACAGAAGTTTATAATCTAAATGAGAAAGATAACATGGAGTTGAAGTACACTCCCCGATTCTTGGTGCAGGCGGTAGGAACATGAGAAGTGCCTAAGTAATTTCACCAATAAAAAGTCCTGGTTTTAGAGGGATTTCAAGTTATTTCAGTATTGAGTTTTAAATGACTACGGTTCATCCAATTAGCCACTTCGAGAACGAAGATTTAAACATTGGACTGAGTACAGCAGGGAGACTGATCCGGACATAAAACAATGTTAGCCTCTTCTGGACAGCCGATTACAGGCAGCCCATGAAAAATAAGGAACAGGACTACCAGGAGGCCCAGGAGGTACACAGCAGTTGAATTAATGGAAATCTGGCTGATAAGCTAGGAGGTTGAAAGATTGAGTGTTTAACAAGAAAGGATTTCACTCATTGCAAAGTATGGCTTTGGATACCACAGTCCATCAGGCTCTTCCGCTGCTTACAATCCCAGGAGGATCAGGGCAGAGGTACCCCCAGCAACCGTTGCCATTCTGAGATGGCCAAAGCCATATCAAAGAAGTGCCCCCACTGGGTTATTTAGAGTTAAAAAATATGAGTTGGAAACAGGAGGAACATCCTTTAACCTCAGTGGACCAATAGCGGCTCAGTGGTCTCATATAGGCAAAGGATGAAGTGAAGAAACATCATATGCAAGACATATGTGTTCACTACACCGCGAGCCTCCATCCTTTCCCTCGGCATTCTGATTTGTGGGAGGGCAGAGGTGTCAGGGGTCGAAGAGTGAGTGCTCTTGGCACCTGCCACTCACCTATCTTTCGGGGGGCTCTGCTAGGCTACCAGATTCTAGGGTCTTAGCCTTATTTACCCACGTGACTCCTACAGTTAGAATCAGTGTTGTTGCACCAACGAAGGTTGGGGGTCCCATTAGGCCTGGTTTTAAATACATGAAAGGATGTAGGGCACAACATCCTGCCCATGTTACTCTCTTCCGTTTCAGCACCCGAGGCTGCTAGGGAAAACGACTGATGCCCAAAGCCATACATAATTCTCTCCTCAGGAAAAAGAAAGTGGCAACCTGTTGATGCTGCGAAACTACTGTTCCCGCCTGATAAAACAGATTGGTCGGGTTATCCACAAGCTTGCAGACTGGTGTTTACTTAACTTGTATCAGGTTCAAGACCCTTTTTTAGCTCGCTCAGCTTTCCAACCTCCTACTACAGCAAGATGTCTCGGGTAATCAGAGCAGTGATATTATAGGATTCAGGGCGCAATACAGCTGTGGTTTACCAAATGTATGTCCATTACATGTAAAGTATCAGTAATAAGTAGCACATTTCACTATTTAAAGCACCGTTTTTCTGTGATTTATCACGGAGAAGTATTTAATAAATGAGGAACAGATACACACGGACAATACAATTGTACCCAATCGCTCACTTCCTGAACAGCACCAACCCCAGGGCCGGCTTTAGGGCACTGCTACTGCGGCGGCACAGGGCGCTGACCTGCAGGGGTGACGCTGACCTCAAGGGGGCGCTGTGTTTAGCAATAATGCAGGATTTAAAATCAACTACTGCAGAGTTTCTTCTGGGTACAGCTTTCAGGCAGCGATAAAAATGTCATGATAACTCTTATGATTAATGTTCCTACTACAGAGAGAAAGGTCATGGGGCCAGATGTATCAAGATACACTTTTGCGATTCTCAAATAGTGATTTTTAAGGAATCGCTGTTTGAGAATTGCAAAATGGTATGTATGTAGAAATTAGCTATTTTTTAGCGATTTCTTAAAATTCCTTAATTGCGATTAGCAAATTGCTAACTGCAATTAAGGAATATTTTCCCATTCATTTCTATGGTCCAGGAGGCCCATAGGAATGAATGTGAAATTATTCTCAATTTGCGATTCGCAATTTGCTAATCGCAAATTGAGAATAACTTCAAGGGTGCAAGGGTGTCCAAAGGACACCCTGTTGCACCCCTGAAATAAGCATGGGTGCACATGTGGTGCACATACATGCCCTAAGGGCATGTATGTGCATCACATGGCACTTTGAAAAATGCAAAAATGGGCATTTTTCAAGAAATTCGCAAATTACCACCAACTTGAAGTTTCTGGTAATTTGCGATTCCTTACGGACAATTAGCAATTTTTTTTTGCATCATACATTGCATTTAAGGAAGCGCAAATTTTGCGATTCCTTAAATGCAATCACAAAATAAGGAATCGCAAATTTGCGATTCCTTATGTTGCACTGAAATTTTCTACATACATACCATTTTGCTCGAATGAGTTCGCAAACACCGAAATTCTGCGAATTTCAGCGTGTGCGAACCCATTTGAGCTTCATACATCTGGCCCTTAGTTTTTCTAGCGGCAGTTGTGACTCGCCATAAAGTAGCGCAGAGGGTTAATGTGCCTTCTGCCCAGAACAGATGCTGTATTTTATGTGGATAGTTAAGTGGAAAAGTAAAGTCAACCTTTACCAGCTCTTTAAAACAAATGAAATATATTTGAGAGATGAGGGGCACTTTTGCCCAGGTGGTAGTGAGGGAATCCGAGGAGGAGGTCAAAAGGGGGGAAGGCGCCAAATGACATTGTAACACCGGGCTCCATCATCACTATAGCCGGCCCTGCCAAACATTCCCAGGGGACCAAGCTAACTAACTGAACACAAAGCAGCTGTGCCTGTTTTATAACAAGGGGCTGAATAAGTATGTTATGTTATGTTATGTTACTGGGGGTTTTGTAAAGCGCTCAGCTGCTCCGAAGAGCGTCCCGGCGCTGCAGATCAAAAACAAATACCAGCAACTAACAGAAATTATACCAGCGACGCAAGGTGCTCAGAAGAAACAGAATTATTGGGCAAAGAGAAGAGTCTTAAGCTCCTTTCTAAAAGTGAGCAGGTTGGAACTGGTGCGTAAGGTCAGAGGTAATGTGTTCCAAAGACGAGGGGCAAGGTAGCTAAAGGAACGACCTCCACATCGTGCATGTCGCACTGCCGGCACGATTGCCCTGGCCTGGGCAGCGGACCTCAAGGGTCTAGATGGAAGGTAGAAATTGACCCTTTTTTGTAGATACACTGCACCGAAGTTATGCAGAGCCTTGAACGCTATTGTTAAGGTCTTGAAGGTGATGCGTTTGCGGATCGGCAGCCAGTGCAGAGCTTTAAGAAGGTCGCTGGCCCTAGTTCTTCTGGTTAGACCGAATATGGCTCTGGTTGCCGAGTTCTGGACGACCTGCAGGCGAGTCAGGAGATACTCGGGGAGACCCAAGTAAAGGATGTTAGAGTAGTCCAAGCGCGAATCTATCAGAGCCTGCACCGTGATCTTTCTGTGCTCCAAGGATAGGAACAGCAGAAACTTTCTCAACACCCTTAAGATGGCAAAGCACTTCCCCGTCAGACCTGCTACTTGGGCCTTAAAGGAGAGAGTATTATCCACCTGAATGCCCAGATTCTTAGCTGTTACAGAATCGCTGGCTGGCGGGAACATGGCCGAAGGCCACCAGTGCTTCCATCTCGGGTCGGCGGGACACCCAAAGAACAGGATCTCAGACTTGTCCGAGTTGCATTTGAGGCCGCTTTTCCCGAACCAGTCAAACACAACCTCAAGACACCTCAGGATGGCGGCTCCATCGAAATCACAGCCCCTGTCACATGTGAACAGGAGCTGCGTATCATCCGCATAGGAGACGATCTGGGCCCCATGCTCTTCCACTAGCGCCGCTAAGGGTGTCAAAAAGATGTTAAAAAGAGAGGGGCTGAGTATAGATCCCTGCGGGACCCCTACCTCAAGCTGCGGCATTGCGGCGGAGAAAGGGGGAGCCCAGATCGTTTGTCTGCGGTCAGCCAGAAAAGATTGAAACCATTTGAACACCGTTCCCCTAAGACCAATCTCCCAGAGTCTAGTAAGGAGAAAGTCATGGGGAACGGTGTCAAAGGCCGCCGACAGATCTAGCATGATAAGCATGGCCTTTCCACCACTGTCCAGAGTTTCCTTCACAGCCTCGGTCACCTCGAGTAAAGCGGTTTCTGTACTCAGGTTGGATCTGAACCCGGACTGTGACTGGTGAAGTAAGGAATTTGACTCTACAAAGTGGGATAGGGTGGTGTGCACATGCTTCTCCGCTATTTTCGCCAGAGCAGGCAACAGCGAGATTGGCCTGTAATTGGAGTGCAGTTTAGGATCCACATTGGTTTTTTAATAAGAGGAATGACGAGGGCCTGCTTCCAGGAAGTGGGAACCTTGCCGGTGCTCAGGGACAGATTAATGATGGGGTTGATGATAGGGTTAAGAACGGGAGCCAAGGTCGCAAGACATTTGGCGGGGTAAGGGTCAAGTGGAGAGCCTGATTTTAGTTTGGCCAAGAGGTCCAGCGAAGTATGGAGCTCTAGGACAGGGAAACAGTCAAGAATGGGACTGGTTATAACTTTGTCCGGATCGGATTGGTGTGACCAGGGAACAAGAGGATCATCGACCTCAGGGCTGGAAACAGCGACATTGTATGTTCCTTTCAAGGCCGCTTGGATCGTGAGAATTTTGTTGGTGAAAAATTCTGCTAGATCAGTTATCCATGGTTCCGAAAAGGAAGACGTGGGAGTACAGCAGGTGGGAGCGATAAACTCTTTGACAATCTTGAAAATCTCTTTACAGGAGCTATCTGCTTCCTCAATCCTTCTGGCTAGAAAGGATTTCTTTTCTGCTGTAATGTCCCGGTGATATTCTTTCACCGCTTCTCTATAGGACTGTTTAGAGGTCGAATCATACTGCCTCCGCCAGTCTCTTTTGAGCTTCTTGCAGTGCCTTCTTTTGCCCGCCAAGGCAGCGGAAAACCAGGGGGCAGAAGCTTTTACCAGCTGTGATCTAACCTGGCGAGGTGGCGCAAGTGCTGCCAGGCGTGCAGTGAGCCAATCCTGAAAGCACTTAACATCGTCCTCTAGCCTGCCTGTGAGTACACACGGATAGGTCTCTAAAGCCAGAGTGAGCATGGCTGGAGAGATTTTGTGGAAGGCTCTGGAAGTACGTGCTTCGTGCATCTGACCATTGCGTGGGGTCACTGTGTGATGTGCTATCTGGAAGTCAGCTAAGAAATGGTCCGACCAGAGGACTGGGGCAAGGGAGGATAGGGTCACTGGGGCAGTAGAGAAGAATTGGTCTAAAATGTGCCCTTTCTCATGTGTAGGTGCCTGTAGGTACATGTTGAACCCCGCGGAGGATGTCGTGTCCAGAAATATTTGCACTTCCGGGTCCTCTGCCTTGTCCATGTGGATGTTAAAGTCCCCTAGGACCAGGCAGTGTCTTGCCCTAAGGCTAAGTGTGGAAATGATCGAGAAAAGGTCCTCGGTAAATGAGCCGAGAGGGCCTGGGGGTCTGTAAAGTAAAAGCCCAAAGCAGGATTGTTGGGGAGAGAGGGCCAGGGAAAAGGCTAGGATTTCACAGCCCGGTAGATTGTCCACAGGCAGGATCGTGCAGGGGATGTGTTTATTAATAATGAGAGCCACACCGCCCCCCCTGCCCATGCTTCTGTCTCTGCGGAAAATCGCATGGCTCGGAGGAATGGCTATGGCCAGATCAGGTTCAGAGCCCTCGCCAAGCCAGGTTCCGTGAGGAAGAGACAGTCCATTTTCTCATGAGCAAGGAGGCTATAGATGTTGAGGGCGTGTTGGGGCAGTGACCTGGTGTTCAGTAGTGCGCATCTGCTGCTTATAGGGGTGGGATTGCAGGGGGGAATACCGGTGGAGCCAGGGCGCCACCCACATATGGAGCAGTTAACCAGGTCCCCTGCAGAGTTTGGAATGACTCGCTGACAGGGAGCAGTATTTTTGTCGTAGGAAGTAAGCTCCTCTTTAGAGTAAGTCTGCATCGTTACGTTGATAACCCACCTGGCTCGCGCCCCAAGCGCCTCCAGGACGCTGACGGGCGCAGACGGGCTGACTCAGGCTAGACTCTGGCACTGACGAGGCGCGTCCACAAACGCGTCCGCTAGCGCGGAGGGTAACCGTATCCTTTTATGCAGGAGACTAGAGCGCTCTCACCGCTCTCGCCCCCACTCAAGATGGCCCCCGTTGGGGATGTTAACCCTGCTACTCGGTTCCTTGCCCAGAAATCGGCAGGGACCGTGAGAATGCGGCGGAAGTGAGTGTAAGTGAGTCAATTGAAATGCTGAATGCACACAGAGTGAAAAAAAAACACAATTTAAAAATATGGCGATTAAAAGTTAAAGTTGCACGCAAATAGCGTATGGATAAAATGAGCTGCTAACAGAAGCTATTATATTTGAATGCCACATTAAGAGAGTTACAAGATGGGAAAATGCCCTTTTCCATCCACAAAAACTTTAGAGGTTGTTAAAAAAAATCTCCGACATGTATACAAAAAAAGAATGCACATGCCAAAGGTGTTTTACACAAACGTTGCTTATTTAATATTACATATATTTTCACAGGCAAAAAACGCCTTAGTATGAAAACAGTGCCGTTCGTGTTGAAGGTTATCCTGCGTCAGTGACGCCATCTTTTAAAACTTAATTCAGTCTGTGGATTCCACATGGAAGAAAGCTCAGGTTGTGTAAGATGAGGTCTTAGATCATGCAGACTATTTCCTCATCTCCAGCCCACCAACACCCATGTCAGCACGAGACCTTTTTTTTTAGTCTGGACTACAATCAACACCTGGGGCTGAACAAACACTCATTTCTTCTGAAACATAGAAATCATTCCAACTCATGTTAACTGTAAATTGAACATAAATACTGAATCAATTAAGAAAAAAACATTCTAGAACATAAATTTGAAAGAGGTGGACAATGCCAACTAAACATATTTCTTACGTGGGTGTACGTTACATCTTTAGTGCTTGTATTTTTATTTTTATTAAACATTCCTCAGTTGTAGAGTATAGTATCATAACAGCAGGTTTGTGGTAGCACGCACAGTACATTGCATTTCAATGATTACATTAAACTTAAACAGCATCTTAAAGAAGAAATATTGTACATGTTGATGGTGACTTTCATATATTACCATAGGATCACAGGAGAGGGAAAAAAGGGGAGGAGGGTTCTCCCAGTCCCTTCTATCCCTGTCCTGGCACTAAGGACCGTCAGAGACCCCGATATCCAACCCAGCGACCCCAAACATTTCCCCATTTCCGAGGGCAATTTCTCCTCTCATAGACCACTCTTCTGCAACGCAGCACCAATTCAAGTCGGATTTCCATTGCCCCACCCTTGGAGGGAGGGCTTGCCTCCCAGGACCTGGCGATATTCTCTAGGCTACCATAGGCGCAACCATCAGCCACAACTTTTGGTATCTCGGCCATTTCCCCTCACCTGTTTCACATGGTATATGCCACCCAACCTTCAGTGGTATTGCATTAGTGTTTGTATTTTTATACATAGGCGCGTTTAGTACATATATTTGACAGCGTGTTGTTGGGGAGACACTGTTAAAGTCAAAGTCAAAGTGTCTTGATTAGCGCACATATCACCGTAAGGTCTCAGGGCGCTTGAAGACACTTCAACCAACCTTGTTCTATCTCATGTCATTAGGGAACAGCCATGTTTTTAAATCTCTGCGAAAGTGCAGGTCATCTGTGATGGACGAAATGTAGGACGGGAGCTTGTTCCAGAGATGGGGAGCAAGGTAAGAAAAGGAACGGCCTCCGTTTCGCACTTTGCGAACCCGCAGAGGGATTAGGAGAAGTTAGCCCCAAATGACACAATTCAGAATCGTGACAGGAATGCAGTGACTTATTTTCAAAGTCCTTATTAATTAATGCAGATATATATCTTACATCAGCTCGTAAATACTAATTGTCATGATATAATATGCAGTTTACATCTGCGACAAGGAACACACTGTTTATAGATACTTTCTTTCCAGCTGCCCTTGCATGCTAGGAGAAAATCCTGGCCGGCAAGGGTAACCCTTGGCATGCAAGACATACAAATTGCTCTCTAGCCTGCAAGCAGTGCCTTCTGACCGACATGGAGTTTCGGCTGGCATATAAGGAGTGGCCATTTGCCTACAAGGAGTGACTTCTGACCTTCATTGAATGACCCCTGATCCGAAGGAAGTGAGATCTGCTGTATATGAATCGAATGCTCCAACATTTGGGGAAAGTTACGAGGTGGCTTTAGTCACTTTTAATGAGATGCAAAGTAGGAGAGTGTTAACATAACACAATTTTAGGTTAAACCATTGTGAGTTGAAAAGGGGTGAGTTTTGACCTAGATGTACCTACCCCTGCCCACAGGGATTCACCCCATAAGTCCAAGATGCTACCACTTACTGAAAGAAAAGCCCCAATGCCAGCTAATAAGTGTCACTCACAGTGATGGAATGGCCCATTGTTCTCATAGGATGGTTGTTGGCCTGAAAGTAGTAGACCCACTTGGATGGACAACCAGCCTGGTAGCAGGGGCGAAACACAGTCTCTGTAGCCCCTGCGGTATGGGGGTGTGGAGGTTTAGGGGGTAGAAACCCTTAAAGAGGAGCCTCACTCAGCCCAATAAATATCTAAGGAATATTGGAGGCTGGCGCCCCCTCATCACATTCTGCGAGGGGGCGTTATAATTTTGCGTCACACGAATGCCTGTTAGGAGGGATCCACAGTATGAAAAGGAATGAATCCTGGCATGCAAACAGAGACACCTGACCTGAAGAGAGAAGGGACTCTACATGAGGTGAACTCTGGCCTGCAAAGAGAGAGCCCCTGGACACATCTAAATTATTCTCTCAGCTAAAGACATTGAGCTCACCATGGAACTGTGCTCCGATTGATATTTTGTTTCTCTGTAGAGTGCACTTATTGCAACATTTTAGCACTTTAGTCTTAACTACCCCAAGATGTCGATAGCAGGACAGGAGTGAGTTTCTTCTTGTTGCATGTGCCTTAATCATCATTATCTCTGCTTCGACTTAATTCTCTGCTTCCAAATGTATTGCAGTGGGGAGAAAAGAACTGTGTATCTGGCAAATGGAGCTATTTTCCCCTGCATATCCCTGTCCCTTCCAACATCAATTCAAGCATCCTCTTTTTCCTGGGACCTGGGGGACAGGAAAGAGAACATGTCTGTAAATTGTCAGGGCTTAGTACTCGTCCAGGGCGGGCCCACAACTGACATCAGTAGGAGTGACTTGGAAGAAACTAATGGATCACAAGAGGGTGCAAGAGCAAACACGCTACAAGCATGTGTTTGTTAAATGGGTGGCACCATTTGAGTAGCTCCAGTTTATGTATCAGAGTCCTGTTTGCTCTACTGCAAAGAATCTCTCAGTGACCCTAACTTCTAAAATCCAAGATGGGATAACCCTTTCTACCTTGTGCAGTGCTCTTATGTCCACCCAGAGGTGTGGCCAGAGGAATAAGCAGTCCCATTCCTATGTCCACTACAGTTCTGGTGGTTTCATCCCTCCGACTGGCTTCAGAGTCAGCTTGGCCAGTGTGGGCCTTAGGGATCAGAGGCTTTCCCTTCTTTAGGTCTCAGCTTACATAAACTGTGAACAACCAAGTTAAGTTCTAGATCCACCCCTGGCTTGATTGAGATCAGATGTCCCACACCCAGCCCATCCTGCCACCATGGCTAACTTATTGTTCACTTTTGTCCGCAACATATTTGAACTTGGGCAGCTGCCTCTATAAATATTCATATAAACTCCTTATTTAAACTCTCCCTTGATCTTAGAACTGTGCCATTAGTCTGGAAAAAGAAATTGGTGTTTCCACTTTTGAAAACAATTAATGCGGATCCTTTAATTTTGATCAACTCCAAACCCATATCTTTACTCTCTGAGTTGGAGAAAATGATTGATACTACAGGTCACTTGCACCATGCTGTGTTCCTGTAGCCATACAGGGGGTAAGAGAATTGAGATGTGGTGTTCCACAGGGATCAGCACTCAACCCTACTTTGTATATTTTTTACATTGCCCTGCTGGCCCTTACTGTTCAACCTTGGGGCTTCAGCATTGTGTCTTATGCCGATGACACATAGCTGACCGGTATTACGGTTTTCATATGTAGGGCATGTATTTACAGAATCGGTATTTTACTGATTCTCTATTTACCGATTCGGTAAAATTACCGAATCGGTAAATACAGACTCGGTAAAATACCGATTCTGTAAATGCAGATGTAGCTGGCACATGTCAGAGTGCCACAGGGCTTTAAGAATCGGTATTTTACCACCCAATCCAATTGGGTGGTAAAATACCGAATCCAGGTGTGCATGCACATCTGTGCATGCACACCTGTGCCTTGTGACACACAGACATGCCCATGGGGCATGTATGTGTGCCACATGGCACACAAGCCTGTAATTGGGGTGCTAGAGGGTGTCAAAGTGACACCCCCTGCACCCTTGCAAGAATAGGTAATTACCGAATCGGTAAATACCGATTCGGTATTCCACATTGATTCCTATGGGCCTCAATGGGGGATACCGATTCGGTATTTACCGATTCAGAATTACCTACATTCCCCCCCCCTCTAATTTACCACTTCTTAAATACCGAATCGGTATGATTCGGTATTTTAGAAGTGGTAAATTAGATTTACCTACATCAGGCCCCTGGTTGGTAACTTTTAGGCATGTCTGTCAGCAGAAGCAAGTTGGATGGGCAGTAGTTGCTTAAAGCTGAAGTCAGATCAATTTGAAATTTAGGTTTTTGGTGGTTCCGCCCCGTTAGACATCTTGTGATTATGGCCTACTGAGCTAGGAGAAGCCCTCTACCTACATCAGTTGCTAAAATCTGGGGGAACAACTTGACACTGGCTTATAATTCAAACCGCAGGTGCAGATGATTGCAGCCATCTGTTTCTCTCTCCTGAAAGAAAGACTATAAAAACCCTCCTAGTGGTCACCTGGAAAGACATTGTGCATGCTCTGATTACATCAAGACTAGATAATGCTAACGTCCTTTATCTAGGGGCTCCATTGGAGTTCATAAATTGTGCGAAATGCAGCTGCTTGACTTGTATTAAACATCCCTAAACGGCAATCTATTTGGCAAGGTTTGAAGCAACTGCGTTGGCTACATATCAAGCATAGAATAAAGTTCAAAGTGCTAATAACTACTCATAGGAAAAGGTCTCAATTACATTCAGAAAAAAGTAAAAAAGTATGTTCCCCACAGGGCACTTCCCTCTTCTAATCAAAATCTCTTATGCATTCCTCTGGTGCATAAATCCAGAGCAGGGGGAAGATCTTTCTCCTTCTTGCCCACCAGCCTAGGGAACTCTTTACTGGAGCGTCTTGAAGCAATTCCTATGGAACTCACCTTTAAAGCCTAGTTGAAGACGTTTTTGCTTTGAGAGGTGTAAAGAGAATCTGCTTTCTAACTTCATCTTAACAACAGGATGCTTCCTTAGAAGCTACTGTTCACACTTTATAAATTATTTTTCATTAATTCATTCAGTGTTCTGCTCTAGGAGCAGTTTTCAGGCCTCATCAAGGTCAAGCAGTTGCCCGGGCGCCAGAAAGGGAAAAGGTAACTTTCTGATAGTTACCTTGCCTATATATCTAATAAAAATCTAACCTCACCAATTAATAGGAGTTTTAATAAACTATGAAAAGGTCTATTAATTACTTTTTTTAGCAGTTTCCTGTCAAACGTTACAGATTAAAGTGTTTATAATCTGTACTTTGACATCTTTTAGGAGTTGGTTACAGCTTTATCAGTAAAAACTTGCTTTTGGAATCTAGTCGCTGGAGGAACATGACAAATTTGTATTTGCACATGTTCCACTTTCAAATATCAGGCACTCTTCCTTGTGGGCGACTGTTTTTTGCAATCAGTATTTAGTAGATCTGGACCAAAATGATCAGATTTCACCATATGTAATTGAGGAAATCAGGGGATTAGTGCTTTGATTTTCTCTGTTGCAGTACGAATACTAGTTGTGAAGGGGTCTTTTTTTGTAGTCACAAATACCTGCCAATTAAAGGTTTAACTTCAAGTACTATGTGCATGTTCCTTTCAACATTATGCACTAGTCCACTAAACACCAACCAAGTCACCTTTATTGTCTCTTTCACACAGTGGAAAGTACAGGCTAGTCAGGCGTTGAATTCTATGTAAAATATTGTTGTTGCAAGGCAAACATTTCTAGGCAAAAGAGCAAAAGGAAATGACCACAGACAATGATTGTTCAGGATTGTTTTGGTCCTATTTGGTTGCAAATACTTGGCAGCTTCAGAATAACCTATTGTAGGTGCTTCTGCTTGAGAAAGTTTAACACACAATTCAGTATTGTTTGGGGTCATGAAGGCTTGCATTAGCTGAAAATTAATAATACATATAATATTGACTAAACAGGGGGCCCCAAAAATCTTAAAATTGCCCTGGAAGGGCAGATAATTTGCTACCATAATGCACTCCATAATGCAGCACACTTTTTGAGATTGTCTCTGAGGCTAGACTATTTGCCAGGGTCTTCTCTTTAGTTCTGATCTGCTGTCTATCAAAATGTGTTTGAAGTCATGCATTGCTCCAGCTGATTTATACCAAGATGAAATCTAATCTTTTGGCACATCCAGGAACTTATAGTTTGATTTGGTTATGGACTTTAGCTTCTTGTTTTTATTTTTTATTTTGAATGTCTTGTGCCGTTTCCCGATTCGCCAGGCTACTGCACTTACTCACTTTCTACCTACTCCCTGTGGGTGGTAATAGTGGATAGTGGGGATTTTCGATTCCTGTGGTGAACAGTTACCTTGAGAAGCTCAGGAACCCTTTATTTATTGACTGCTTCAGAACAGTGGACACTACAGAGGTATTTTTTTGTCTGATTTAGGAAGACAACTGCAAACTATAGTGCTCCTAAGTCAGGCCTGGAAGATCCATCATAAAATTCAGCACAGTTTTGGGGGTTGTCTCACAGACTAGACTGTGTGCAGGTATCCCTCACTTCCCTTTCAGGGGCTAACGCAAATGGGGCTGTGTGTAACGTTAGTCAGCGCGTGGCCGTAGCATCGGAAGCAACCTGCCCTAGTGGTAATGATGCCTCCATTTTCTGTGGTTTTGCACCACCTGGAAGGTACAATGGGGACACTAAAAAACGACACACATTCCTTATCCACTGAGCTTGCATTTTTCTGTGGTGTCCAGCAGCTTTTCATACACCTGAGTTCAAAAGGGACCTTATATTATCCTACACCTCTCTGGATGCTGCAGCTGGCTCAATCCCTTTATCATCACAGGATAGCCCTCTTCTGCATGAGGTAATATGAATAAACTGAATTAAAAAGGATATTGGATTGAATGGTAGTAGTACGAATCATAAATAACACATTTTGCATAAATGAAATAGAGATCTGTTGAGTTGGTTGTTGGTTGACGGTCAGTGGCCAGAGGCAAACCACTTTTCTGTGTTTTTGGCAGTTCAAGGGATGATCTCATAGATATTTTGGCTCTGGTTGTCATTCAACCACTGAATGTAACACACGTAATGAATTGACACGTAGCTGGGTCATGAGATGACTGTGCGCAAAAGGGGAAAATAGAATAAAATGGCACGCCGCATGCACTAACTTACTTGCCTCTGTCGAAGTAGAAAAAGGCAACGCCGATTTAAGGGTTTAATCCCCTTCCAGAACCTATGCTGATAAGCACTGTGAGGTTACTTATCAGCAAGTTGCAATGGAATAAGAGGTAGAAGAAAAGGTTTTGTATGTATTGTGAGGCTGAAAGTCACTTTCTCAAGCACTGCTCACTAAAAATAATATCCTTCGGCCTTCGGCGGGGTATTCAGTAGACAGCATACTATAGTTTGGTGCTGCCTACTCGGTCTCTGTCGTTTCCTTACAGTGGGCAGAGGTTGACAGGATGTCTGTTATGGAACACATGGTAGCCATAGGTGGCTTTTGTGATCGTTAGTTCTCCAGAGCAAATGACATGCCTCTGGCCAGCAAAATGTATGGAGAGCATGGAAGACCTGCCCTATTGATAAAGCTATTCTCGGATTAGAATTATATTTGCTTAATAATATTAACCTTTTGTAATTGAAACGCTCATGCTGAGATGTACAGATCTATGTTTTCCTGACATAGGCCAAACAAGGTCTTGACTACTTAGTGCCAACTCGACTTGTTTCTTGGAGCAGCCATTATTATTTATCAATCATGTTATTCATTTTTTCTTGACATCCGGCTCAGATAAATGTGCATGATTGTTTTGTAATGATACGTTGTTCTTCGAGAGCCTCAAGGACATTCTTCAGTTAAACTGTTGCAATCCAAGACCTCTTCCTAGTCCGTTTACCATGGATCTATTCATGCATGCGATATTTCATTGTTTATGTAACCACATTTGTTCCAAAACCTCAGATGATAATAACAAAGGAGGCAGTATAATATTATATACTTAGGGCGAATAGTGTTAGGATGCTACTATGACATTTTACACTGCTGTTTAGGTCTCGGCTAAACGCGCGGAAGCGCGTCTCGCCGAGATCTTTTGTTAGCGAGTGTGCTTCCCAGGAGACAGTTTCGGCCGCGCGCATCCTTGGAGCCGATTTGAAACGGGAACGCGCGCTGTGGCCAGGCGCTGTCTCCTGGGAAGCTCAAGCACCATACACGCATGCGCATACACACACACAAGCGCCCATGCACGCACGCACATACATACATACAGAGACACCCCCCCTGACACATACACACACGCGCGCACACACACAAGTGCACCGAGGCCCCCCCTCCCTCCCTCCCCCGCCGTCACCGTCGCACACATACATACACACACGAGCATACACGCACACACACACACAAGTGCACCAAGCCCCCCCAGCCTTTTGGAACTTACCTGGCCAATGTCGGGGACTCTGCTCTCAGCACGCGGCGCCCAACCTCCTGCTGGCGCGGCCCCGGGGCTCCACACTGCTCACAGGAGCCCCGGGCCGCGAGACGCATCGACTCCGCCTGCCTCCTCTTCCTGTCTGGACGTGGCCCCGCCCCCGTCACAGGCGACCGTGCCTGACTTCCGGGGCGGCCGCGGCGGGCTTCCGGGGGCATTTAGGAAGCTGCTGTTATTTACAAAATATCTTCTCTGTTATTCACAATGTGTCTTTAAATTAGTTCAGCTCTACAAGTTTTTTTAGCAGCAGATGCAGAACATTGCTGTAGGCACTCCCTAACATAATGAAACCTGACATACGCACAACACAACTCTTTTTCTCCCTTTGGTTTTAATTACATGTCTCCATCTATTATCCACTCTCCTTTTCAAGAAAAGGTTTTGGGGTGCTGGGGTGCCTTAGGGAATATCGTCAGGTGGGTTGCTGTGTGCTGCCCACTCCCTCCCCAGCCCATAGCCTATGACAAGGATGCCATGGGTCTATTTCACTCCTCGCCTGAGTACACTTTAGCCAACTGAAATTCCAAATATTGGCATCATGTACAGACTTCTGTTTCTCCTCTCAGATTGGTGCTAGCGTCGGTGTTATGCAATCAATTAAGCACTCTCACGTCTGGCAAACGTCACTCAAAGCAGAGAATTAGCTAAACATGCAAAACAAACAAAATTGCTGAAAACGTTAAATGAAATATTTTTAAACGTTATCTGCCCCTCAGTTTCCATAGATGTGAAATGAATGGTGGTCAGCCATCAGCGGTAGTATTTTTGTGAGAAATATTTTAAATATGCATCTGCTCCACTTACAATTTTTGAGCACACCTGAAATCTGCTACCACGTCTGTGCTTTCTTGAAAGTAGCCATCCGGGCCAGTAGTGAGTGCAGAGTAGTGAGTGCAGAGTAGTGAGTGCAGAGTAGTGAGTGCAGAGTAGTGAGTGCAGAGTAGTGAGTGCAGAGTAGTGAGTGTGCAGAGTAGTGAGTGCAGAGTAGTGAGTGCAGAGTGAGTGTGCAGAATGCAGAATAGTGAGTGCAGAGTAGTGAGTGCAGAGTAGTGAGTAGTGAGTAGTGAGTGCAGAGTAGTGAGTGCAGAGTAGTGAGTAGTGAGTGCTGAGTAGTGAGTGCAGAGTAGTGAGTGCAGAGTGGTGAGTAGTGAGTGCAGAGTAGTGAGTAGTGAGTGCAGAGTAGTGAGTGCAGAGTAGTGAGTAGTGAGTGCAGAGTAGTGAGTGCAGAGTAGTGAGTAGTGAGTGCAGAGTAGTGAGTAGTGAGTGCAGAGTAGTGAGTAGTGAGTGCAGAGTAGTGAGTGCAGAGTAGTGAGTGCAGAGTAGTGAGTAATGAGTGCAGAGTAGTGAGTGCAGAGTAGTGAGTGCAGAGTAGTGAGTAGTGAGTGCAGAGTAGTGAGTGCAGAGTAGTGAGTGCAGAGTAGTGAGTAGTGAGTGCAGAGTAGTGAGTGCAGAGTAGTGAGTGCAGATTGATGCTTGCGTCGGTGTTATGCAATCAATTAAGCACTCTCACGTCTGGCAAACGTCACTCAAAGCAGAGAAGTAGCTAAACATGCAAAACAAACAAAATTGCTGAGAACGTTAAATGAAATATTTTTAAACGTTATCTGCCCCTCAGTTTCCATAGATGTGAAATGAATGGTGGTCAGCCGTCAGCGGTAGTATTTTTGTGAGAAAGATTTTAAATATGCATCTGCTCCACTTACAATTTTTGAGCACACCTGAAATCTGCTACCACGTCTGTGCTTTCTTGAAAGTAGCCATCCGGGCCAGTAGTGAGTGCAGAGTAGTGAGTGCAGAGTAGTGAGTGCAGAGTAGTGAGTGCAGAGTAGTGAGTGCAGAGTGAGTGTGCAGAATGCAGAATAGTGAGTGCAGAGTAGTGAGTGCAGAGTAGTGAGTAGTGAGTAGTGAGTGCAGAGTAGTGAGTGCAGAGTAGTGAGTAGTGAGTGCTGAGTAGTGAGTGCAGAGTAGTGAGTGCAGAGTAGTGAGTGCAGAGTAGTGAGTGCAGAGTAGTGAGCGCAGAGTAGTGAGTAGTGAGTGCAGAGTAGTGAGTGCAGAGTAGTGAGTAGTGAGTGCAGAGTAGTGAGTGCAGAGTAGTGAGTAGTGAGTGCAGAGTAGTGAGTAGTGAGTGCAGAGTAGTGAGGGCAGAGTGCAGAGTAGTGAGTGCAGAGTAGTGATTAGTGAGTGCAGAGTAGTTAGTGCAGAGTAGTGAGTAGTGAGTGCAGAGTGGTGAGTAGTGAGTGCAGAGTAGTGAGTAGTGAGTGCAGAGTAGTGAGTAGTGAGTTGTGAGTGCAGAGTAGTGAGTAGTGAGTGCAGAGTAGTGAGTAGTGAGTGCAGAGTAGTGAGTGCAGAGTAGTGAGTGCAGAGTAGTGAGTAGTGAGTGCAGAGTAGTGAGTGCAGAGTAGTGAGTAGTGAGTGCAGAGTAGTGAGTGCAGAGTAGTGAGTAGTGAGGGCAGAGTAGTGAGGGCAGAGTAGTGAGTAGTGAGTGCAGAGTAGTGAGGGCAGAGTGCAGAGTAGTGAGGGCAGAGTACAGAGTAGTGAGGGCAGAGTGCAGAGTAGTGAGTGCAGAGTAGTGAGTAGTGAGTGCAGAGTAGTGAGTAGTGAATGCAGAGTAGTGAGTAGTGAGTGCAGAGTAGTGAGGGCAGAGTGCAGAGTAGTGAGGGCAGAGTGCAGAGTAGTATTTTTGTGAGAAATATTTTAAATATGCATCTGCTCCACTTACAATTTTTGAGCACACCTGAAATCTGCTACCACGTCTGTGCTTTCTTGAAAGTAGCCATCCGGGCCAGTAGTGAGTGCAGAGTAGTGAGTGCAGAGTAGTGAGTGCAGAGTAGTGAGTGTGCAGAGTAGTGAGTGCAGAGTAGTGAGCGCAGAGTAGTGAGTAGTGAGTGCAGAGTAGTGAGTAGTGAGTGCAGAGTAGTGAGTAGTGAGTGCAGAGTAGTGAGTAGTGAGTAGTGAATGCAGAGTAGTGAGTAGTGAGGGCAGAGTGCAGAGTAGTGAGGGCAGAGTGCAGAGTAGTGAGGGCAGAGTGCAGAGTAGTGAGTGCAGAGTAGTCAGTAGTGAGTGCAGAGTAGTGAGTGCAGAGTAGTGAGTAGTGAGTGCAGAGTAGTGAGTAGTGAGTGCAGAGTAGTGAGTATTGAGTGCAGAGTAGTGAGTAGTGAGTGCAGAGTAGTGAGTGCAGAGTAGTGAGTAGTAAGTGCAGAGTAGTGAGTAGTGAGTGCAGAGTAGTGAGTGCAGTGCAGAGTAGTGAGTGCAGAGTAGTGAGTGCAGAGTCGTGAGTGCAGAGTAGTGAGTGCAGAGTAGTGAGTGCAGAGTGAGTGTGCAGAGCAGTGAGTGCAGGTGCAGAGTGGTGTGTGCTGTTGAGTGCAGAGTGCTGTGTATTGGCAATGTAAATGACAATGCCATTTATTTATGATTTAAAGAAAAAAAAAGAAATGTCATGAGCAATGCCAATAGCTCTACCTTTAATGATGCCGAGACCATTGCATTGCAAATGCTTGTTTTAGATTTGTCGATGTATTGATACATGTTCTCACCCTATGCTGACCGTGAGGTTTGCGTTGCTTCCCATTGTATAATTTATTATAGAAGCCCTGATTTTAGGGGTGAGCCACATTTGCTTAAATCTACTTGATTTGCTGTGCACTCAGGAAAAAATCTATTTTCAGACTTTGCTCATTGCTTCATTTATTTTAAATGTTAAGGGGCTTCTTTACAAGATCCTTGCACAGCCTGTGCATCACTTTTTTTGAAGCCTCGGTGGCGCATTGTGCTGGCCCATATTTAAAAGGCCACGCAAAGCCACCCCCTTTGACTTTTCATGGCCTTCTAAACACAGCCACTTTTCATGCATCACTTTGCGTGAAAGGAGCATGCCATGAGTGTTGCTGTGGGTGTTCCTACACTACACCCATGGATTCTGCCACATTCCCAGATTTACATTTTGTAGGCCTGGGAATGCGTCAGAATCTTATGCCTCCCGGGAGAGGCATAAGGAGGTGCAAAGAGGAGAAATTCTTTTATTTCTCTTAGTTTTTTCCTCTTTCTCAATCAATCAGGGGTTTGTAAAGCCGGCTATTCACCTTTGAGGTTCTCAGGCCGAAAGGGGGGAGGGGCTGCTGATCCATCTGTATGTGGAGTTTCAATCAAAGAGCCAGGTCTTGAGGTCCTTTCTGAAATGAGTCAACTACACTGATTGCCTGAGGTGGAGGGGCAGGGTGTTTCAGGTCTTGGCAGCGAGGGAAGGAGAAGTATCTTCCTCCGGTTCTGGTCTTGTGGATCCATGGAACATAGGCCAGGGCTAGTTGAGCATAACAGAATTGTCTGGTGGGTGGGTGGAAAGCGAGGCCATGGTTCAGGTATTCTGGTCTGCGACGTGGAGGAACTTGTAGGCATGTGTGAGGTGCTTGAAGGTGATTCTCTTGTTGAGAGCGAGCAGGTGGAGTTATCCGAGGTTTTGTGTCATGTGTCTGCGGCAGGGATGTCGAAGGCCAGTCTGGCTGTGGCATTTTGGATTTACTGTAGTTTCCTGAGCTATTTCTGGGTGATGCCGGCATATAGTGAGTTGCCATAGTCCAGTCCACTGGTGAGGAATGCGTGGGTGACCGTCCTTCTGGATTCCGTGGGGAGCCATCTGAATGTCTTTCAAAGCAGTCAGAGCATGTGGAAGCAGGATGAGGATACTGCTTTGATTTAGCGTTCATTGAGAGCGAGTAGTTCAGTATAATGCCCAGGTTGTGAGCGTGGTCGGTAGGGGTTCCAAGTGCGGTGGGCCACCAGGAGTCGTCCCAGGCTGAGGGGGTGGGTCCCTGTAGGAGTACTTTGGTTTTGTCTGAGTTGAGCTTGAGGCAGCTATCATGCAACCAGGTAGCAACTGCCTTTATTCCGTTGTAAAAGTTGATTCTGGTGGCTTTGGGTTTGTTAGTGACGGAGATGATCAGCTAGGTGTTAGTCGGCCTAAGAGACAATGTTGAGTCCATGGCTTCTGACAATGGCTGCGAGGGGAGCCATGTAGATGTTGAAGAGGGTGGGCTCAGAGATGAGCCCTCTGCAGCTGATCTCTGTAGGTTCTGAGATCAACGGGGGTAGTCTCACTCACTTTGTTCCACCGGTCAGGAAGGAGTGGAACCAGTCCAATGCCTTGTCACAGATGCTGGTGTCGTGGAGTCTCGTGATTAGGGTGTGGTGGGAGACGGAGTCGAAGGGGGGCTCGAGGTCTAGTAGGATGAGGGCTGTGGTTTTGCCCCAGTCTAGGAATTAGTGGATGCCGTCGGTGGCAGTGAGAAGTGCGGTCTCGGTGCTGTGGTTGCTTCGGAAGCCCGATTGGGAGGTGTGCAGGACGTGGTTCTATTATATGAAGTTGGAGAGTTGGGCATTAATGACCTTCTCGATGGCCTAGGCTAGAAGGGGAGGAGGGAGATGGGTCTTAAGTTCTTGAGGTCTGTCGGGTTGGCAGACTGTTTTCTTTAAGAGGGGGTTGATCCTGTTGTGTTTCCAGTTGCCGGGGAAGGTGGTGGTTTTGATGGAGCATTTAATGGTGTGCAAAGCTGGGGGATGGTGGAGGATGCAGCTCTGTGGAAGATGTGGTACAGGCAAGGATTTGATGGGGCTCCTGATTGGATGCTCTTCATGGTCTTGAGTGTGTCATTTGTGGTGAGCGGGGTCCACTTGAGCAAGATCTGTTGAGGTGCAAAGTGTTGCGTGCAGTGGTGGTGGGCATTGTGGCAGGGTCTTGGATGATCTTCTGGTGGAAGAAGGTGCCAAGTTTGTTGCAGAGGTCTTGGGAGGGTAGGATATCTATGGTCTTGCTGTTGGGCCTGGCGAACTCCTTGATAATGGCAAAGAGTTCTTTGCTTTTGTTTGTGTTGGCGTTTATTCTGTTTTAGAATGCTGTTTTCTTTGTGGTTTTGAGGAGGAGGTGGTGTGCGCTGACGGCAAATTTGAAGGTCACATGGGTTACCGGGGTTTTGTTAGTCCTCCATCTCTTCTTGAGTCGCTGGCAGGTGCGTTTGGAGTTGTGAAGGCATGAGTGAACCAGCTGGCTTTCTTGGACTGTTGTTTGCCTGTTGTTTTCTTGAGGGGTGCCAGAGCGCTGGCACAGTTGGAGATTCATCAGTGAAGGTTGCGAGCTGCGGTGTTGACGTTTGTTGGTGTTGGTGGGGTGGTCGTGCTGAGGAGGTCAATGAGACGTTCTTCAGTGTCCTTGTTCCAGCTGCGACAGGGGGGGCGATGAGGGTGGTGGTGTATGGTGGGGGTGGTGAAGGTGGTGAAGGTGACTGTGGCAGTCGGTCCAGAGGAGTTTGGTGGTGTGGCTGTAGGTTGTTTCCGCTAGTTGAGAAAATGGGGTCCAGCGTGTGTCCGGCTGTGTGGGTCTGCGTGGTCACTAGCTGCTTGAGTACAATGTTGGCGAGGTTCTCCAGTAGAGAAGCGGTGTTCCGGTCACTAGGGTTGTCTAGGTGTAAGTTGATGTCTCCGAGTAGTGTGTATTCGGTGAATGCATGAGTCTGGGGTGTGAAGAGATCTACAATGGTGTCAGTGAAGGGCAAATACACAATAAGTATCTAGGGGTCAATGTGCCATGTCAGTCACTGTCAGTCTAAACCTCAACACAATACAGACAGAGTAGTGAAAGCCCAAAATGCAACAAAATGTGACATGTGATAGCTAGGTGTAAGCTCTAGGGCAAGAGAAAATATTCCCATCAGTAGCCGTCCTGTACCAACCCTTTTAACATCATTTGGGTTCTCCTTGCCCAGGAGACAGGACAACACAACATAGCCTATCGGTGTTCTTAAGACTATGTGTTTTTCTAAAAGATATGTTTTGTCAAGAAAGGGTGGTAATAATATCAATGTGGATGAATTTTATGGCTACTGAATAAGCAGTGTAAATAAAAATAGTGAATAAAGTGAATAAAGTTAAAATTGGGTCAACTGAGTAGGTTATACGTTTTAATGGTGTCTCACAGTTGTCCAAATCTAAAAACATAAGGTGTGAGAAAACAGATTTAACAAAATATCTGTGAGTAGTAGGTCGACATGTTTCTGCATAAAGGAAGAATAGTTCTAAATGCTTTCTTCAGGACCAGATGGTAACTACTGCTTATAAAGTGAAAGATTAAAATCAATATCACCTGCTGTTTTCAGGTATCAAATTCCACCACATACCATTTGTACTGATGGTAGCGCTTCACCCCACCTGGCAGGAGCTCAGGTTAAGAGGAGCACTGGGAGGCCTCCCCAGACAGCTCGGACGACTGTGCGGAGACACCGACGGACAGAGCGGTGCTCCTCTTAACCTGAGCTCCTGCCAGGTGGGGTGAAGCGTTTTTGTAGAGCCTAATGTGGGCTTTGTATCCACTTCTGTCTTCTGTGTTCTCCATTGGCGTTCAAGCCTTTTGCCTTTCCGTCTTAATTCACGTAGTTCCTCAGTGAACCACGGTAGTTTGGAGGATTTCCTATTGGGAGGGAGGGCTTTAAGTGGCAGGACTGTATCGAGAGAGTCGCTAATCCATTTATGTAATTGAATTTCGGCTTTGGAGGGGTCGAGGTCGACTGTGGGTAGAGTGGAGGACAGAGAGCGTTCCCATAGGATAGTGTCTAGTTTTTTCCATGGGCGTGACAGGGCCCGGGGGTGAGGAGTGTCCGAAATCTTCCCCGGTGGTGGGTGGGGTGTGTGAGAGACCAGCAGTACGACTCCCAACAGGCCCCCATGTCCACAGGGAGGGTGGTGGCGGGTGGGATGTTTGAGAGACCAGCACTACGACTCCCAACAGGCCCCCATGTCCACAGGGAGGGTGGTGGGGTGTGTTGAGAGGTGGGTGGGGTGTGTGAGAGACCAGCCCTACAACTCCCTTCAGGCCCCCATGTCCACAGGGGGGGTGGTGGTGGGTGGGGTGTATGAGAGACCAGCACTACGACTCCCAACGGGCCCCCATGTCCACAGGGAGGGTGGTGGGGTATGTTGAGAGGTAGGTGGGGTGTGTGAGAGACCAGCACTATGACTCTCAACAGGCCCCCATGTCCACAGGGAGGGTGGTGGGGTGTGTTGAGAGGTGGGTGGGGTGTGTGAGAGACCAGCACTATGACTCCCAACAGGCCCCCATGTCCACAGGGAGGGTGGTGGTGGGTGGGGTGTGTGAGAGACCAGCACTACGACTCCCAACAGGCCCCCATGTCCACAGGGAGGGTGGTGGTGGGTGGGGTGTGTGAGAGACCGGCACTACGACTCCCAACGGGCCCCCATGTCCACAGGGAGGGTGGTGGGGAGTGTTGAGAGGTGGGTGGGGTGTGTGAGAGACCAGCACTACGACTTCCAACAGGCCCCCATGTCCACAGGGAGGGTGGTGGGGTGTGTTGAGAGGTGGGGGGCTGTGTGAGAGACCAGCACTACAACTCCCAACAGGCCCCCATGTCCACAGGGAGGGTGGTGGTGGGTGGGGTGTATGAGAGACCAGCACTAAGACTCCCAACAGGCCCCCATGTCCACAGGGAGGGTGGTGGTGGGTGGGGTGTGTGAGAGACCAGCACTACGACTCCCAACAGGCCCCCATGTCCACAGGGAGGGTGGTGGGGTGTGTTGAGAGGTGGGTGGGGTATGTGAGAGACCAGCACTACGACTCCCAACAGGCTCCCATGTCCACAGGGAGGGTGGTGGTGGGTGGGGTGTGTGGGAGACCAGCACTACGACTCCCAACAGGCCCCCATATCCACAGGGAGGGTGGTGGTGGGTGGGGTGTGTGAGAGACCAGCACTACAACTCCCAACAGGCCCCCATGTCCACAGGGAGGGTGGTGGGGTGTGTTGAGAGGTGGGTGGGGTGTGTGAGAGACCAGCACTACGACTCCCAACAGGCCCCCATGTCCACAGGGAGGGTGGTGGTGGGTGGAGAGAGGTGGGTGGTGTGAGTGAGAGGTCAGTGATATGTAATGTTGGAAAAATAAAACATGTCATGTCCACAGCATTGATCATGAAAATCTTGTCCCTCAGGTGAGCGCAACTTGACTGGCGAAACCAGCAACTGCCTGCAACAGTCGCCCCACTCACAGCACGGACTCTCTGGAGACGATCACATTGCCAGCTCCGGTGTGGAGGACGAAGCGGGCCCAAGCAGACTCCCAGGGCCATCAGGCTCACAGGACATCCCTACCTTCACAACCTTGGCCTGTGTCACTCCAGCAACACCTGCCATAGTGAGCTGTGCAGCCACCACCACCACCACCTCCACCACCACCAGTACCACCACTCCTGCCTGTGCCACCCTGCCTGACCCATCGCACGACGTAGGGCCATCTACATCCCAGCCAAGCAGGGAGAGTGGATGGGAAAGGACAGAGCTGAGGGCACATCTCACAAACAGGAGTGCTTCTCACCGGCGAGGTGGGGAAGGACACCCACCCCATCCTGGCGCAGAAACACTGGAAGCCCTAGTCAGAGTCCAGGCCTTGTCATATAGATGCTGCTTTTCTATATATTGTGTTAAGTTAGCATGAGTTTATTAAATGTTTAAACAACATATTTTCCTTTGGCTTCAGTTTGCACATGACACACAATTGTTATTGTAGCTTTCAGCCTAGACGAAAGATGTGATTTATTTGAGAATAATATGTTATTGCTCTGATATCTGTCGTGCTTGGTACATTGTCTGAACAGTGGGTGCCGAACGCTCTAAGAATAACCTAACACAAGTGTTGAATAATCATGAAAAACTCATGAAGATGTAATGTATTTATTGGCAGCATGGCAATCCATCCACAGGTTACAGAGTACAGCTACAACTGAATACTCCAACAGCAACTCATAAGTTCCACCAGCATGTGGAATCCAGAACCTTGTTGAAAGAAAACATGTCGCATGCAGTGGCATGCGACCATGACCAAGCCACTTAAAGGAATACAACATGAAATAAGAATACAACATCTTCCCTTTTCAAAACAAAAGAAAAAAGGAAGCTAACAAATATGTACAGTATTAAACAGTAAAAAAAAAAAAAAAATACAACATTACATTCAATCAAAAAATCTTTTAGGTAAGTTAATAACTCGTTTTTCACCTTTGACTCTATGAGCTATGGAATCATGTAAGTCTGCATCAACATGTTCATCAGCCAGATTATTGTGAATATTATAAGGCTTGGAACATTTGGCCAACCTACACATATTCCAAATTCTACCATCTTGGGTCATGACACTGTTGGTAAATACCTTTTTAATCACAATCGGATCACTAAATTTGCTGGATCCTTTGGGCAAGAGACCAGGTTTAAGAATTCTGACCCATTCACCCTCTTGAAACAGAAGACGTTTGGTATTCCACTTCTTATCATACCATGATTTAGTTTTTGACTGTTTACATTCCACACGTTTAGCTACTTCAACAATATTTTCCTTATCATCCAAAGAAACCTTGCTATGCTTTTCTTTTAACCACCAAGGTAGGACACTGGAAGCTGGATTCCGACCTTTGAAAAGTTTAAAAGGACTCACCTCTGTAGTGGAGTGGGGCGTGATACGATAAGTCCACAACCTCTCTCGTAACGCACTTACCCAGTTTCTTCCAAATTTGACAGATTCCACAATAAAATTCTTCAACACTCGATTAAATCTTTCCACTTGCCCATTCTCATGTGGTTTGTATAAAGATGTTAATCTGTGGACAACATTACATTCTTTAAGAAAAGTAGACATTTCCACAGAGGTTAACTGCACCCCATTATCAGATACCATTACCGAAGGACAACCTTCTCTAGTAAAAATGTCCTTGAAAAATCCAATCACAGCTTCAGTGGAAGCTTTGGGTACAAATTTAACTTCCGGCCACTTGGAATGGTAGTCTATCATGACCAACGCATACTTTGAAGACTCTGGTAACATGTGAAAAGGACCGGAAATATCAAATGCAACCTTTTCCCATGGTTCCAATGGCCACTTAACCATTTTGAGGGGTGGAGTAGTAGTTTTCATCATCCTGTCACTGGATGCACAATCCTGACATTCTCTGACAATTCTATCAATGAATTTGTCAATTCCGGGCCACCAAAAATATGACCTAACTAATCTTTTCATAGATGAAATGCCCGGATGAGTCCTGTGTGCTACCTTAAGTATGACATCCTGCATTCCTTCTGGAGGAACACACTTGCCCGACTTAAAAATAAAACCAGACTCTAATTCCAATTCTTCTTCCACATTATAGAAAGGCAACAGCTCTGCTCTAATTTTATCCTTGCTAGGCCAACCCCCATTGATATAATTTTTGAGTTCCTCCCATTTATCATCTTTCTGTACACACTCCAACCACAACGATTCAGAAATATCTTGAAAAGAATCCTGTAAAACATCCTGAACTGTAACCACAAAATCCCCTTCATGTAAAGTGCCCACTACATCTTGTTCACACGGTAAACGCGATAAACAGTCAGCCATAACATTCTTTTTACCAGGGACATAACAAGTGACACAATTATACTATTGTAATCTAGAGGAAAGTCTGGCTATTCTGGCTGTTGAGTTCCATCCACCACCAACTGATAAAATGTTGACCAATGGTTTGTGATCTGTCCTAAGGACAAACTTAGAACCCCAAACATACAGTCTGAAATGTTCAATCGCCCAGACACAAGCAAGAAGTTCCCTTTCTATCACTGCATATTTTCTCTCACACTCATTGAGAGTTCTGGATGCAAACGCTACAACCCACTCATTGTCACCCTCTTTCTGTGATAAAACACTGCCCAATCCATACAAACTCGCATCAACTGTAATTACACATTCCTTGTTTATGCGGAAAGGCTTAAGAGTAGGGGAACTTACAATATCATTTTTGATTGTTTCAAAAGCTTGTTGTTGTGTAGTAGACCACTTGAATTCCTCACCTTGTCTCAGTAACTTTCTCAGAGGTTCCATCTTAGTTGCAAAGTTTACTACAAATTTGCTGTAATATTCACACATTCCAGCAAATGCTAGCAACTGATCCTTATTTATTGGAGCAGGAGCCTTAATAATAGCATCTACATTTGATTTTTTAGGAACAACACCCTCACCCGATAATGTGTGTCCTAAATACTCCACAGACTCCTGAAATAACTTACACTTATGTGCTTTAAGTGTAAGCCCATTTGACTCTAATCTTCTGCAAACCTCTTGCAAGTGAGTCTCATGTTTATTCACATTTTTTGAAAAGACTAGGATGTCGTCCTGAAAGCATTTGACAAACCCATCCAAATCTCTGAAAATATGGAACATTGTCCTTTGAAACACGGATGCAGCCGATGCTAAACCAAACGGCATACGTACATATTGGAATAAACCTTGAGGTGTAATGAATGCTGTGAGTTTCCTAGAGGTTTCTGTTAAAGGAATCTGGTGATAAGCCAATCTCAAATCTAATGTTGAAAATATTTTTGCACCTTCTAACATAGACACTAGCTCGTTTATATTGGGCAAAGGATGACAGTCAATCACAATATTGGCATTCAGTGCTCTTAGATCTACACATAGCCTTAATTTTTGATCCGGTTTTCTTACCAAAACTATGGGCGAAACCCATTCGGAAGATTCGATTGGTTCAATGATGCCCTCATCTAGCAAGTCTTTTAACATGCTTTTAAGTTCCTCCTTGATGTTGATAGGTACACCTCTGAGCTTTTGTACAACTGGTGTATGGTTTCTCTTAAGAACAACATTATGTGAAAAATGTTTGAGCATCCCTAATTTTTCACAAAATACTGAACCAAAAGACTTTACTAGATTATCAGCTTTTTCAGCATAAGTAGTAACAATATTAGATGGTTCAATTAATGAAACAGTACCCATAAGACTGTCATCACACAGCGAAATGGGATCTTTGGCACGTGGATTAATCAGAATTCCTAATTTCCACTGATCCCACCATCCAAAAACATTAACACCCCTGAGAGAAATATACAATTTTATGTCAGCTTTCCTATTTCTAAATTGAATCGTAACTTGAAAAAAACCAATAATGTCAATTCTTGTACCAGAGAAATTCTTTGCGAAAATATCGGGTTCATTCATTTCATTCAACATTAAAGACTTAGCTAAAATCTGGTTAAAATACTCTTGAGTAATGATAGTCCAAGGCGAACCTGAATCCACCATGAGAGACAATTCAATTTTACCAATATTGAAGATACAATCGGGTGCTTTAAGGTGTAGCAAGGCCTGTTCATCAATGATGGATACTACAAAACCACTAGAATGTGATTCAAGATTACAGATTGCATCTGCTTCTGCTACAGAAGAAACAGAACCCTTATTATGAATTTGAAAACGTCTGTCTCTACACATGTTTCCAAAATGACCAATTCTTTTACAAAAATTGCATTCCTTTTTAAGTGCTGGACAACCTGGAAAAGAAGCATAATGGGATTTGTTTCCACATCTAAAACACATTCCTTGCATATTACTATAATCATTAGACTTTTGTGTAAAATTGGTCTTAGATCTGGAAGGCACATATTTTGATGACGACTGGTTAACCACAAATTTGTTGTCCTGTCTATTTTTAATAACACAGACTTCTTCCTCAGGTACTTTCTTTTCTGTATCCTTTCTAATAGTTTTCATCCATAAGTCAGATTGTTCCTGTGCTTTCGCAATTGCAATTGTCTCTGTAAGATTGGGATCACCCATAACCCAAAGTTTGTCTTGTATCTTTTTGCATTTAACATGTACAATGATCTGGTCTTGAATCATTTCATCTGTCATCATACCAAAATTGCAATGCAAACTTAACGATCTTAAAGAGGTTAAAAAGTCATCAAAAGTTTCATCTTCTTTCTGTTTTCTAGTATAGAACTTAAAACGATTTAGGGCAATGCTGACAGTGGGTTTAAATCTTTTCTCAAGTCTCGCTAAAGCTTCAGTGTAGACGTTCATTGAATCTCCACCACCATCACTTTGAGAAATAATTTGTGGTAAAGATCTAAAAATAACCTGGTCTTCTGAACCAAGGCAATGTAGAAGAATACTCTTTTTCCTCTCAGAGCCCATTCTTTCACCGTCAATGGCCTTCATATAAGTCATGAATTCTTCTTTCCACCTAGTCCACGGCATGGGTGGATCTCCTTTTAGTTGTAAAAACTTAGCAGGGGGATCAAATTGCATGCTGTAGACAAAATAGCTTGCAAAACTATATTATAATTTGTAGACGGAAAAATAATGTACAATGCTGAAATTCTGTAAAATTAATATAAATTGTTTTTGTTTGTTTTCAATTTGCAGAGAATGTATCTTCCAGTTAAAAAAAAAAGCAAAATGACAGTAGTGTAGTACAGTGTTACACACGCTGTATTTCCATGAAGTCACAGTCTCAAAATAAATATATTTTTTAAAGTTTCCAATAAAAGGACATAAATCGAAAGAACAACTTACTTTGGCGCGTTGTGGGAAAGCGCGTTGAAAAACGAAGTCTCTAAGTATGTGAAATCCTTCAAACAAGATTTATCGGGTTGGAAGCGTTGTCAAGGAAACCAAAAGAAAGCAACGATGCTAAAGCTGGAAATGACGTGGGAGCGTGGTGAACGTCATTCGTCACAGAGCTCAATGCGCATGCGCTGAAGGATTGAAGGGCGCTCGAGCAACAGCAATCGGCAAATGTTTATTCCTGAAATTTCGTCTTGGAAACAGGTAAACAAATTGAAAAATCAGCGAAAATGTTAAGCGAGTGCCGCTGTTAACTCGGATTAAGTCACAGTATAACGGGTTGAACTAAAAAAATGACACTACGAAAATAAGATAGAAATAGACGCTTGTAAACACGATGAATTTGAAATTAAAGCTTGTAAAAGCTGAATTCAGCCGCAGGTGCGATCATAGCACATAAACATTCAATATCAGCCGCAGGTACCATCAATGTACATATTAAAATAAATTAAAAAGAGTACATACCAGAATTTCAGCAAAAATAAAGGAAATAGTGAGTTCAACACCACTGAAATCCATGCTGCCTAGTGGTGATTTCCCTCGTCGCCATATTTTGTTGAATAATCATGAAAAACTCATAAAGATGTAATGTATTTATTGGCAGCATGGCAATCCATCCACAGGTTACAGAGTACAGCTACAACTGAATACTCCAACAGCAACTCATAAGTTCCACCAGCATGTGGAATCCAGAACCTTGTTGAAAGAAAACATGTCGCATGCAGTGGCATGCGACCATGACCAAGCCACTTAAAGGAATACAACATGAAATAAGAATACAACAACAAGGTTGCTGGGAGTTCTGATCCTCGCACCACTAGACATAACACAAATACAGTTGCTGCCAACATTGGGCTCTAAGCGGGTTTAAGATAGAGTCTCTGGTGCCTCTCTATCTGTGTTCAGAATAATGGGTAGTGGATGAGTCAGATGTCTGTTTCTTGACTGCCCGGTCCAGAAAGTGGCCATCTACTTCCGTACAAGGATTTGGCAGCTTGAGACACAGGTATGGACCAGTGCTGGAGTATTCATTTTATTCCCCAGTGCATGATCTACATGTTAGTTTACTGGCCTCCCCAGCTCTAGCCGGAATGACTTTCCAGATAGAATATTTAGCCCATACATTCTTTGATCACAATCAACTTCTAATGAGCTTAGGTTGGGGGAGAAGATTGGCCCCGGTTCTCACCTGGAGACTTCGCTCAGAATTGTTGCACAACCAAATCTTCTGGGATTTCCTGGGAGAAGCCATTAGGGACTTCTTCCAACTAAATCAGTCTCCTGCACCCACATTCACGGTCTGGGAGGTGTCTACGGTAGTGATCCGGAATCACTGTCAGACACACAGATAGGGGGCTGTAGATCCATGGATGCCGAACTCACCAACTTAGAGACTAAGCTGAGGACTCTGGAGACCACAGTGCTTCACGTTCCTTCACAGAGTCCGTAGCGCCTGGAGGTGCATAGGCAGCACGCCAAAATGGAGCAGAGATTGGTCCTCTTTTCATACAGAGAATATACAGCTAAGACTCATATTGAGGGAGGCAGGGCAGGGTGACTTTTGTCTTGGCTTGTCACCCCGGAGCACCATGCTCATGTGGTACGAACACTCCGTGCAACACGTGGTACAGTAAAGCACACACACATACCGACATTCATGACATGTTCGTGCAGCACTACAACTGAGGATGCTTAATTGATAGATTTCTTGTGGAGGCAGCCTCTCAAGTATCCAAGATGACACAAGACAATCGGTAGGACTATCAATCACAGAACAAGAAATTAGTGGGGCCATTAAGGACTTTATGGCCGTGAACACTCCTAGAGTGGGTGGTCTCCCGCGGACTTCTACCAAACGTTTGCCCCTAACATTGCGCCCCATTTGGAGAACCTGTATCAGGCAGCCTGGCAGAATGGCACTTTGCCCCCATCCTGTCGAGAAGCTGAACTGATATCCTTACCGAAACCATGTAAAAACCCTGAGGTGACCTCCTCTTATCGTACTCTGTTGATGTTGACTATTGATTACAAGATACTTAGTAAGATCTTGGCCAGTCACCTACAACCCCACTTGCACCCGCTGAGCCACATGGACCCCAACTTTTTTATCCCACACCATAATACCTCTCTAAATATCAGACACCTCCACCGGGTGATGGTTGCCCCGGAGGCCTTCCCGACATGGTTGATCTGCCAAAGACCTTTGACACATTACAGTGGCAGTACATATAAACTGGAATGCTTTGCATGAACCTAGGGCCTGAATGGGCTAAATGCAATGCACTGCACTGCTATACAACAGGGCACATGCAAGGGTGAAGACTGGGCACAATATCTTGGAGTCCTTTGAGGTTCGCACAGGCTCAAAAGAAGGATGTCCCCTGTCCCCCCTGTTGTTTGCACTGGCCATTGAGCGTTTTGCTGGGATTATTTGACAGATGGGGCGAGGCAGGAGCATAACGCTGCATTACAGGGAACATAACATCTCCCTGTATGTGGATGACATGCTCTTATTTTTATGTGTTGTACCATGGGAGGCCTTGATGCTGCATCTGCTGGGGGAGGCGACGGGCCTATGCACAAATTGGGAGAATTCATGTACCTTCTTCCGGGTGCATGAAGGTCATGGAGGTATCCCGCGGGCGATCCAGTACTGAGACATCCCGTGGGAACCCAAGATGTTTCAGTATCCCGTGGTTAAAATTTTCCACAAAGATATAGACAGTCAGGAAGGTAACCTAAATGGAGTGCTTTGCTCTTTGAGAGGTAGTGTGGCTTTCTGGCGCATGCTGCAGTTCCCGCTAATGGGGCGAGTAGCTCTCACTAAAATGATCATCTTGCCCAGTGTACTCTACTTCTTTGTGAACTTCCCACTTTAGATTCCCAGATACTGGTTCAGATTGCTAGACACTTTGGTGTACGAGTTAGTATTGTACGGAGGCAGATATAGGACAACGTCTGACCAGGTGGGGAGTGTTGGGAGTCTCGAACTTTGAGAAGTACCATATTGCAGTGCAGGTGCAGTGCCTGGCTCAATTGCTCGGCTAACAAATTTAAAAAAGTTTGATTAAGACCTCAGGAAATCGGAGTGCACTTTGTATCCCCCTTATCAATCAATTGCT
Source organism: Lissotriton vulgaris (assembly GCF_964263255.1). Classification (NCBI taxonomy): domain Eukaryota; kingdom Metazoa; phylum Chordata; class Amphibia; order Caudata; family Salamandridae; genus Lissotriton; species Lissotriton vulgaris. The sequence continues at coordinate 804,254,876 of NC_141695.1, read as the reverse complement.
CGCATGCCAGTATCTGGAAGAACTGAGACTGGATTGTTTCCCCCTCCCCCCCCCACCAAAGAGGGACTACTGATACCACTCCTTTTGGAGGAGCATCCCACTCAGGGTCCACTTCCGAAACTGCTCTGAATCACTTTGTGCTGTTGGGAGAAATGCATTAAGCTATCAGGTCACTCATGGCCATACTCCCGGAAGTGCCATTGGTCGGCCTTTCAACGCCCCGGTATGGTCCTCTCACATCTCACAGGCTTAGCACCTGAACTGCCACTGATCGACTTATGGTTGGAGAGGGCTTTGATGAGGGCAGACTGAGGCCGCTGGACGGACTCTGCCGGCCTGTCTGCCTCGTAAATCCTACCGTATGTGGCTCTTACCTGAGCAATTCACATACTTTGGAAAGGGGACAGGCTGAGCCGTAAAAGCACGAGGTCTTCCAAATTGTCCTCACTTTTGGAGACAGCCTGGTTTCCTGGCTCTATAAATTGGCACAACTCCAACCCAGGAAGACTTAACACCACTCTGACGGGGTTGGGAGACTGCACCACACAGAGACATAAGTGATAAGGAATGGCCCAGTAAACGGGATCATGTTCACACTGCATCACGCAACATCAGATTTCAATACACCCTGTTCAGCTTTATACACAACATATCTCACCCCGCACCGGCTCAGCATGATACAGGGCACTCATGACCAGAACTGCCCCAGATGTAGTAAACTGGATGCCAACTTCATACATATTTTACTTGGTCATACTCCGTGAACATGCGGTAGGTACTGGAGGGATGCGGTGGCTGACTTGGAGCATACACTAGATCGGGCAGAACTTTGGCGGATGGAGCTGTCTCCTATGCAAAGCTGACAAGGCTGGGAGCTAGATTCTTGAGCTTAACACTGGCATTGGCCAAACGCACCCTAGCTATGCAGCTGAGGTCTCCGGGGTCTGCCCCACTGCAAGTGAATTAAAGCGGTCGAATACTGGGCACTGGCTGAGGACTCTGCATTAAGGGAAGAAGAAGGTATTGCTGGGCATCCATTCTGGTGGCTTTCATAGAGGTGTAGTATCTGCCATTGGGTGGTCCTGGGTACAGACCGGCATGACTTGGGGATGCTGTAACCTTGCCCCCTTACGCCACGCGGACGGACATAAGTGAGTTGGGAGGGAAGTGATAGACATACATTTGATTGTTTAGTGACCCCGGACCTTTTGCCTACAGTTACATTGGGGGGTGGGGGAGGGGCGAGTAGGGAAATGATTGTAGACAGGCTTGATTATAGCAGATGTAGTGTTGTGTATTTGGGACAGATGCTTGGGGCCATCGCTGTGTAGCTTTGTGACTTTCATGCTTTTGGCCCTGCAACGCATGTTTCAGCTGCACCATTGATCAACGCATTTTGCGTTGTTCTCATTATGAAAATGTGATGCTGCTGTACAGTATCGTCTGCAACCACTTATAAATAGAGGTTTAAAAAAATAATGAGTGGTTGACTGGATGTTTGTGAGAGGGGGTGGAAGTGAGTCAGCTGTGTAGCTATCAATGGTACAGCAGGTGCAGCTGTGCCAAGGCACACTCAGTGAGTGTCAGGGACGGATAGCAACATTTAAAAGTGGTGAGGTGAGCGAAGTGCCCCACTGCTTCCCAAAAGCCAAACCTGAAACAACCCCTCCAAAAGCCAAAAATCCACAACAACCATCATGCAGCATAAACGCAAATTACACTGATATGCATTGCACTAACATTTGAAAGAAATAAAATAAAATAAAATGTGGCTTACCCACGGGCTGCGTGCCCTCCTGTGTTCTTCTGCAGTCTGAGCATAAGTCAAAGAGCTAACCCCCCTAACCAATCCAGATGCTGTTCTCATGTTATTAACCAGCATGAGAAAAGCACCAGGATTGGATGAAGCTAGTGCCTAATTCGAGCAGGTGGTTTCCAGTGTTTAGCACCGGCACCTAATTGTCAACATCAGAGCCTGACAGTCAGCCACAAGGTGGCGCTGTGTGGCTAATTTAGAGATTACTACAACAACAATTAATTGTTAATTCACTATACATTAAAATGACTATTAAGTGCCGCCCAAGCCATTCTTATAGCTTTGGGGGACCGAAATAGTCTGAACTGTCATACTTGTAAGAGTGTGATTGTTAGTACTTGTGTTGTTACTATCATTGACAGTATAGCAGGTGCAATGTGTGGTGCAAACTGCAGTGGCATGCTGACAAGAGCCCTGGCATTTATGTTTTTTTTACAAATTAGGCACTGGATGGAGCGGGCTGACTGGACAATCCTTTTGGCCCTCGAGGCCTGTGATTGCGCTCCACACAGCTGTCTAACACAGCTTGGGTTGGAAATCTTCAAAGTGTGCATGTAAGGTTGGCCATCGCAAGACAGCAGACCAAACTGACATGCACAATTTGAAGTGTCTGGTCACTACTCCAGTCCTCCATTCTGACAGTCAGCAGCAAAGCAAAGGACACGCCCTGCGTTTCTCTAGGCCCAAAGGCAGACTGCGCATTGGTAAAAAATAAAATGGCATTTCTTTGCCATTTTATTTTTCACATTTGGTACGCTTGGCTCGCAGGGCGAAGCTCCTCCCTATTGAAGAAGCCAACGTTAGTAAGTATGGGTTAGTAAGTGAGAATGAGACCCGTGAGTATGAGTATGTGTGTGTGAGAGAATGTGAGTTAGAATGAGTGAAGGGGAAGAGTGCAAATGTGAGAGGGAGTGAGTATGACTAAGACAAATTTTGAGAGAAAAAAACGTGGCGAACTCCTGGCTGGGATTGCACCCCACCACTTTCAAAGATTACCAGTGCAACTGTTGCAGTATGCTTACATTTTTCTCCTGCTAGTTTTGAAGGAAATCTGGTTGAAGTTTTCAGCACCGTTTCTATATCTGCTAGATACAGGTTAAAGAGAAGGGGGGGGCCTAAAATACATCCTTGCCTTGGTCCCTTGTTGGTATAAATGTTATCCAACAGCCCATTGTGCTGTTCCTTTCCCCCATCTATGTTGTCAAAAGCAGTGGCAAAGCCAATAAAAGCTGCATATAGAAAATGGCCTTTTAATGTCACTATTTTATTGATCAATAATGACAAAGTTAGTAGGTTGTCCTCAATGTTCGTCTGTATACCAGCTAGATCACAGTGCCACTGTAAACTTCTCTTACCAAGGAGAAAATAGTTCATGGCAACTATTGAACTTGACAACTCTGTCCCATCAGGGATCGTGGAAACAGTAAAGTACTTTTCGCTCAGTCACTCGTGCTCACTTTGTCTCAAGAGAGATACACAGAATAAACGATGCAGACGTTTTCAATAAGCATTTATTGAACCAGCGTCATTCTAGTGTAACATAGGTGTGCGAAAACAACCATAAGACAGAAAAAGATATAAACGATTATAAGCACCAATAGAGTAAATGGATGGTAGATTCCTACCATAGTGCTAAAACAATGAATATAGACAGGTATATAAATACATGACAATAATAAAGTGTACTCCTATGACGCAACCCTAACTATATATACATAAGTGTACCTAGCATGTGTGTAGGTGTAGTGCCAAGTATTCCCCTAGGATGAAGCCAACCTCATTACCTGATGTGAGAGAATTAAGGACCCTGTATTGGTCTCGAGATAGACAACCCGAGAGGGATGTCAGAGCACTGCATGCTCGAGTGTCTGAGTGCAGGAACCTCAGCGTCTTGCGTCAGTGTGTCAGCATGGAAGTCTTTCTCCTCTGCCTGCCCCAGCAAATATATGGTGTTTATATACCCAAAAATTTCCCCTCAGGGATTCTACCTTGCTGTGTCTAGGGTGACCAACTGGCATGAGTGCAAATTCAGGACAGTGAGTGCAAAAATTCAGGACAAAGGGTAAAAATTCAGGAAATAGGTTCAGGACAGAAGGTCAAAATTCAGGACAAAATTTCGGGACAAAAGGTACGGTTTGCAAACACATCAGAGGAAGTGGCGCAATAGTGCATAAGTAAATAGACAACCAACACAAGCACAGTTAAAATAAGTTTATTTTACTTTGAGAGAACCTTGCACTCACTGCATCTGTTGTGTATGTGAGTGAAACACACCTGTGTTTGCCTATTCAAAAAAAAAGTGAAGATAAAGATCAAAGCTGAAGGCTTCTCAGTGTTGTGTGGCGTTTTAGGCTCCGAGTGAATTTACCCAATTCATGCCTTTATATAGGTACAATTCACATTGCCCTAATATAGGCATAGAAATCAAGCCCTTATTTAGACATAACCCATGCAGACCAAATACAGGCATGGCTACTTCCACCTGTATCAAACGTCACAACGATTTCTTGGGAAAACGGCTTAAGCAGTCAGGGACTTTCCCTTGCTTGAATATTGATTTATCCAAGAACTCATGTACTTTCCAAAGAACGACTATTCCCAGGGGTTCTTTCCTGACGTTATTATGCCTGACTTTATGTCAAACTATGGCATTCCTAGACACCTTCAAGGTATAAATATACCTTCACTTGCTCTAGCAAGACACGGTGGTTCGGAGCAGTTCAACTATCTACTTGCCCAACGCAGCTCGCTACACCAAGTGCCGAAGGAAGCTGACCCTCCAGCTGACGCACTGATCAAGAGGCTGCCTTTCTCATGCCGAGAATCTAGCTCCAGTGTTTCCAAGCTCCCCTTGCGGTGCGTTGGGAAATCGAGTCCCAAACTGAGATACCAGACCTCCTTCATTCTAAACTAAGGTATGGAGCTGATTAGAACCTAGAGAAATCTTGGCTAGATACTTGGCAAAGAAAACTAAAACCTATGCTACACAATACTTACTTCTTCCCGCGTACTAGACTTAGGTTAGGTAAATTGGGGTAGGCGTATTTTAGAAGCACCAGTTAAGTATTTTTAGTCATTGTTATTTATGTATGTATTTATATATGGTTTAGGAACCATACAATGCTCTTACAGGGTACACAGTCAAAATATCGAGTTTTAAATTTCGACCTACCAAATTATCGTGTTTGAAATTTCGAAGTTGCAGAATATCGATGTCAAGAATATTGTTGGACAGAATATCGACCCTAAAATTCTTTATATCGATGTAAGTAATATCGAAGTTAGTAGTATCGATAGCATATATATCGATGTAACTAATTTCGATGACACTAATATCGATATTTGTATTATTTTTTTGTTTTTTATTATGTATGTGTTATGTTTTAGTTAAGTATTTAAAATAATTTATATTATATGTGTATTACTTTTATATATTAATACATTTATTTATAAGTGAATTATATGTTTTAGTACCGGAGCGGGTTGTGGGTTTATAGGGGAATAGGGTGGGAAGTAATTTAATAGTAATTAATAAAATATTTATTTATGTATAATTTATTTTGTAATTAATTATTAATTGGCAATTAATTTTTTTAATTGATAAAAATAATTATTTAATTGGTAATTAATGTTAATTTTAATTACATGTTATGTTTTAGTACCGGAGCGGGTTGTGGGTTTATAGGGGAATAGGGTGGGAAGTTTTATAAGTGTGATTAATAAAATATTTATTTATGTATAATTTATTTTGTAATTAATTATTAATTGACAATTAATTATTTTAATTGATAAAATAATTATTTAATTGGTACTTAATGTTAATTTTAATTAAATGTTATGTTTTAGTACCGGAGCATGTTGTGGGTTTATAGGGGTATTGGGTGGAAAGTAATTTTATTGTAAATATTTAATTATTTATACATTTTAGGTATGGATAATTAATGTATTAAATAATTATTAATTGGTAATTAATTATTTTAATAGATAAATATTTTTTAAATTGTCAATCAATATTTGTAATTTGTAAATATTTTCGAATAACTAGAAAAATTAATTAATTGTTAAACATTTCTTTTTTAAATATTGATTTGTATAATGTTTTTTAATTTTTAATGTTGATTTAAATTTAAATAATATTTTATTGTTATGATAAATAATTTATTCTTTAATATTTATTATTTGGTGAGTAATATTTAATAATTATGATTTATTGGTGTTTGTTGTTAATTTATTGTCAATTATTTATATAAATTTAATTGGTTTTATTAATTATTACTTGTTTTTATTGATGTTAATGTATTTAGAAAATTAATTATACATTATTTCAAATATAAACATTAATTAGAAGTATGTTAAAATAAAAATCTCTGTTATTAAACGCTTTCCCTACTGTTGCACCCTTTGGAGTTGGAATAGTAATTTTTTCCCCTACGCTATCCAAAGCTTTCCCTACTGTTGCACCCACTGGAGTGGGAATAGTAATTTTTACCCGTACGCTATCCAACGCTTTCCCTACTGTTGAACTCACTGGAGTGGGAATAGTAATTTTTACCTACCCGCTATCCAACGCTTTCCTACTGTTGCACTCTCTGGAGTGGGAATAGTAATTTTACCCCCTACACTATCCAACGCTTCCCCTACTGTTGCACCCTTTGGAGTTGGAATAGTAATTTTTACCCTTACGCTATCCAACGCTTTCCCCAATGTTGCACTCATTGGAGTGGGAATAGTAATTTTTACCTATCCGCTATCCAACACTTTCCCTACTGTTGCACCCTATGGAGTTTGAATAGTAATTTTTAGCCTTACGCTATCCAATATAATTTATATTTATTTATGTATTATATAATATTTTTATTTTGTTAAATAATGTTGTGTTTAATTAATTTTTTAAATATTGAAAGTATATGTCATACTTTTTATGTATTAAATATAAATATGTATTATTATTTATGTTATTATTTTATGAGTGTTGATATATTTGTAATTTATAGTATTTGTTAATATGTTTAAATTAATTAACAAAATAATAAACATTATAATTAATTAAATATATATTACATATTGTATGTTTAATTTTAATTAAATGTTTAACATTAAATATGTATTATTTATTTATTTTAAACATTCTAAAATATTTTTCTATAAGTTTAAATTATATTAAAGTATTATTTACTTTATATTCCTTTTCTTTATTACAAAAAACCCCAGATATTTTTAATTATGATATTTTTAACATCGATATTTTAGTTTCGATTTTTTTGTACTTACCATGTTGTACATAGGGTGTTGATATATTTGCCTTCGATATTCCAGCGGCGATATTTTGTCTGTCGATAGCCTGGCTCTCGATATTCTGTCAGAGATTCCTCTTACAATATTATTTTACAATATTGTTCTCGCTGCATGCATTATACTTTGCAGTCTGCATTACGATTGTAGCAGTTCACTTTTCTTGCATGAGAAAGAAGACTGTTCAATAAACCTTTTATTGAAAACGCCCGTCTCTCTATTTCTCTGCAACTCTGTAGAAATGAAGCATGCACGAGTGACTGAGTGAAATACTTATCTATTGTTTCCCCGACTCTAGAGATACATTTCTTATTCTTGGGAAACAAAGTTGTCATGTTTATGCGGTTGTCAGAAACTAATCCCTTCTTGTGAATTCGAGAACGTTTCTAGTGACCTCTGAGCTAGCTGGGACTCACTATGAAGTTTAATATAGTCGATAGAGACCTAGTTGACCTCAGTCCTACGTCTAATCTATAGGATATATTATTCCAATGCGCAGAGCCTATTGGGAATATAGGAACTTCACTACATGGCGCCCAACGTTTAGTAAGGCACTAATTTAACGTTAGATACTGAAGTAACTCAGTCGTACTTTTCTCAGAGACCCCTTTTTCCCGTACAATACTCCAATAGACGTCTGGAGTGGGTAAAAGGATAAAATATCCGCCATAACTGAGTAGGACAAAATCCTATGTATTCGTTTTTGGTTTGTTCAACGTTGATGGATAGAGTGTTCCAAAATATTGTTCACCTTATCTTTGTTTCCTTGACACTTGGTCTGCAAACTTACAGTCAACAAAATGAGTGACCCAGAGAACGGTGGAGCTGCAGGCAATAATGCCGTAGCAGGCTTTGACGTTACAGGTTTCCAAGAGACCGATGCGGATGCTATAATCATCCCAGAAAATTTAAGGAAAGCCATCACTATAAAACTTATAACAAATGGCCTATCATCAAGAGGTGGTAGGATAATTTTTGTAATAGAGGCACATGAATATCGTCAGACAGAGGTATTCTATTAACGGATTATCTTCCCTGAAGCAAATCCAGTATCACATGTGTTTCACTTCTACAAAGAAGAGGAACATCCAACTGAATACATTCCTTTCGAGGATATTGAAATGTCACTAACTTACCAAGAGCATGCTCTCTGGTTTAAAGGCGCCCTACAACATCAAAATTACATTATCAGGCTCGGTCCACAATGGAGACCAGGACCAACATGGCCGGTATTAGCCAGCTATACACCACATTCTGCCATTGAAGAAATGTCAGATTCAGAACTATTAGTTCAACTAAAACAACTAATAAAAATACATAGACAGTTGGTTCAATATGTCATGTGGACTCTAACAGTCCAACCTCCTATAAGGATTCCACAACACACCCCATACCAGGGGAACACAAATAAAATAACACCACAGACTATACAATCAGTCATTGGTAAAGTACCCGCAAAAAGAGAACAAATTCCATTCTGGATAGCTCAAAGGTTTTCCTCAAATTGAGGCAGTATTTCCTGATACTACCCCTCATGAGAAATACAGGTTACTAACAATCTGTTTACCAATGGGGATCGCACCACACCTGGAGGACTGTGACACTTGAGGTGCAGTCTTTGCTGCAATCTATACCAAAACACATGGTGTTCCGTCTATGGCGGTAATACCAGACGTCCTGAAACAGATTCAACATGAATACGGGGCAGAGCCTGCTTTAAATCTAGGTATGAAATTACTGAAAGATTTGAAACAGGTCTCAACAATAATATTAGCTAATATTAAAGATGAAGCAGCATCCGTGGTGATCCGCCAAAAGCTAAGAGAATTTGATGTAACTGAGCAACCACAAGAACTAGCCAGAATAATTGAAAAATCCTATGAAGAACTAGGTAGAGACAGTTTGGGTGGTAAACCAGTGAAACCACAGCTGACTGAAAGTCCTGAAAAGGTTTTTATTAAAAACACTCTCACTCTTCCTAAAAAGAAGTGGGAGAACACTAAACATACTTCTAAAGAGAAGCGTTCTCAATCCCGAGGTAGGTCTCCTCAAAAGGAGCCCTCCGAAAGGAGGTATAACCTCAGGAATAGGGATAATTTGAGAAAACCTGATAGATATCAAGATACTGATACTCGTTTCTCTTGTACCTTTCAGACTTCATCACAGAAATCCGAAAGAAGAGGATGGTCAGAACACAAGGAAGAATGCGTGAAGTCCAAAGACGATCAACACGTTCCAGAAAATAAGAAAACACAATTCACCAAAAAGAAGATAGCAGGTCTAAAAATCAGACATGCTGAGGATCTTGAGGACACAACTCAAGAACTGGGAGTGGGCTCAGACAATGTTGGACAGTGCAGCAGAAGTAACCGTAAGATCGCAAGATCTTGAAGGATCATCTGGAGACAGTGGACTTGAATGAGTACATCCAAGTTGAAACTGCTGATACCAGGGTTAGTGTCCCACATAACTTATATGAAATAACACTCTGGATTGAGGGGGATATAACTAGAAAAATAAGAGCACTCTTTTGGGAGAAGCTTTCTAAGGGTTATGACATTCTTCTAGCTGAACAAGACTGGCTACCTGAATTTTTCAGGGAGTGCCCACATGGCGAAGACATCATTATGCCAGCCTTCTCCAATCATATTCCAATTCATAAAAAATATACTTATGCAAGGAAATGGGCGGTAGCCCAGGCTCCTGCATTATATAAAAATCATGTAGGATGGGATGAGGATTCTCCTCAACGTAAAATCCAGTTAAAAACTCAACCAACTGCACAAAGGCAGTACCCAGTTAAACAAGAAGCTAAAAAACAATCAGGGAGATATTAGATCAACTTGAGTACCAAGGGGTGATTGTAACATACACCTCGTCAATGAACAATCCTTTGTTTCCTTTGTTTCCTGTCTCCAAACCAGACAATACATATCGTCTAGTTTTGGATTACAGACATTTAAACTCCTGTTTCAAAACTTTTGCAGTACAAAATACACACAGTGCAGCACTAATGAATAACATTGTGAGTAAAAAATATAAAACAACATTAGATATTTCTAACGGTTTCTTCTGTCAAAACATTGCACCGGAAAGCTAGTATTTTACCGCTTTCTCAATCATGGGGACACAGCGTCAATTCTGTCGTCTCACCAGGGGATTCAAGAATAGTCCAGGGTTATTTTCAGCCAGAGTAACAGAGTTACTACAAACCTATGATGATGAGGCATTATCATATGTCGATGAAATCGATCTAACAGACGATGACTTGGACAGGCACTTGAACAGGGTGAACACCATAATATTGGGCTTCGCCTCTGAAGGGTATGAATTCAATTTCAAAAATTCACAAATTGCCCACCTCAACGTCCTGTTTCTAGGATATGAATTATCAAGTCAAGGCAAAAGCCTGGCAGCAAACTTTTTAGAGAAATGTGCGCTGTTCCAACCTCCAAAAACGCTGAAAAACTTACAGTCAATTCTAGGTTTCCTAAATGTTGGAAGAACTTACATTCTAAATTACGCAGAAAAGGTTAAACCTCTCTACGAATTAATAGAACCTGATTTTAAAATAATTAATTGGACTCAAAAACACACAGAAATTTTACGTTCAGTGCAAACAGACATGTTAGCAACAACACATTTACAAACACACGTAAACATACGCAACCTAGTGATCCGAATCATTCCAGGAAGATGCAGAATTCCGTACTTAACCTTTATTTTTTTTGTCAAATCTTTTTTATTAGCAGTTTTTTGGAAACCTTACAAGAATCAATATCACATTGCATTGGACATTTTCGCAGTTGCAGCACAGTAATTGGGTATGCCAGACACGCTTCAATGGGCCTAGCGGTTTGTACTGATGGGGTACAACAACCATAAGTGGTATCAGAAGTGGAAATACCCACCCAGTACTGGCTAAACACATGCTGTCAGGGCGCTGGCCCTAGAATGAGTCCATGACTGTCCACACGCTAAGTCCCTGTGTAAAAGCATAGTTGGGGATGAATCCTCCCAGAACCAATTTTGTGCACAAGATAGACTTTTATATAACAATTGGTATCAAACATTGAAAGAAAATAGAAAGGAACAATTGCAGCGTGAGGAAAAAACACCAGTATCTATTGGTCTCTCCTTCCTCTCCCCCCTCCTGGGCAGCCCCCCCCGCACATGCTCATTCCCTAGTCCTAGCTAAACTACACACCTGAAGCCCATGCGCACCCAGTAATCATGGTCAGTATCTAAGTGAAGTGTCGAACTGGAGATCATCCCAGCCTACACCCCCCCCTTCAAGGGCACCACTCAGTCCTCTGCTTCTCCTGCGCCCCCAGCCGCCCCATCTTGCTGCAAGGCGCCAAGCATGCATTCCCAGCGCTCCGCAATTGGTTCCTTCCGGAGTCCCACCATTTCTTCCCTACGTATGGCCGTCCACTCGGCCCGGGCCTACGCCTGAAGGGAGGAGGTCCATGCCTGTACACTTGGTGGGTCACTCGACCTTCCAGCGCCTCGTAATGAGATGCGTAGCCACCACTAATCCCAGGTCTAAGAAGCGAGAGGCCGCCTTATCTTTAGGTGGTCTTTTAAATTGATGCAATATGTATTCCGTCCACTCCAGGGGTATAGTACGCCCAGTGCGTCTGCGGAGCAGCTCAACGATCGCACTCCAGTAGGAGCCCAATCTGGGACAGCTCCATAAGAGGTGGAGGAGCCCCGCATCAAGGGCAGGATGCGTCCGCGCGGTGGAAATATCTGTTTATTAGCGCTGGCATAAGGTAGGCTCTGTGAACAACATAAAGTTGTATTTGGCGGAAACGCAGATTTCTGGGGATGCACACCGGGCTTTTGAGTATTCTGTCCCATTACTTGTCAGACAGTGGCCTGCCCATATCCTGCTCCTATTTGTCCCTCAGTGGGGTCAAGCTAGTCCCTGTGTGCACCCTTAACAATCCCGCAAACCAACATACCAGGTGCCTTCCCCTCCTCATGACATGTAGATATTGTATGGTTAAGTCATGTCTCCCCATTTGGCCGTCATCTTTGCCACTATGGATCTGTGTAGTAGGAACCCCCCGGGAGGGAGTCCGTCCTCCGAGACCAGCGTCTCATACGGCACCAGCTCGCCGTCTCGATATAGGTCTCCCAGTGTCTGTACATCCGCCTCTTTCCTGCGGTCCAACATGGGTCGCGCAAGAACTCCGTTGCCTACAAGTAAAGCTTCCAGAGGCACCGCAGGCACATATGTGAGTACACTTCAGGTAAGAAAGAGGGCACTACGAAAGCACTTGTATGCCACCGCCAGCAGCTGCGGGGTGGGCCTCACAGGTGCCGCCAGTGGGTGGAAAAGCTTAGTGATTCGCTCTATCGAGTACGGCGGCTCCATTGTGGCGGTGTCTTCCCTGCCTCTGTCTGCCAGCCAGTAGGCGATCTACTGGAGTTGCGCCGCTAAGTAATAATGCTCAAAACAGGGAGCAGCCAACCCGCCATTATCCGTTGGTAGGAACAACTTCGTAAGCGCCAGCCGGTGCCGGGACGTGCCCCAAATGAAGTCCTGTAGCATCACATTGAGCGACGAAAAGAAGGAGGGTGGCACATAGAGAGGCAAGTTGACCAAATAATACAGGAGTCTGGGGAGCAGAACCATTTTAGCCAGGGCCACCCTACCCGTCGTGCTCAGCGGAAGGGTAGTCCAGAAACTCATCTGTGATCGAAGCGCTGCCACCGCTCTACCCAGGTTGCCGTTGAACAGGTTAGCTGACTGCCTATAGACCTGTATCCCCAGATACCTGAAGGTGTCAACCTTCCATTGGACCCTCGTGTCTGCAAGACAGTACACCGGGTCTTCTACCTCTGCACTGAAGGCATAAAGGCAGGACTTGCCAGCATTTACTCTAAGCCCCGAGACAACCGCGAACTGCTCCAGCACCCGGGCCAGCCTCTCCGGCACGTGCGTCACATCCTTAACGAACACGAGCAGGTCGTCCGCATAGAGCGCGACCTGCTGAGTCTCGTCTCCCAGTGGTATCCCTGCTCTCAGCGTCTGCCGCAGTATCGCCGCCAACGGCTCCACCGCCAGTGCGAATAGCAGCGGGGACAGGGGACACCTCTGACGGGTGCCCCGGCCCACCACCACCGACTCGGAGATGTAAGGGCCCAGACTCACCCGAACCTCAGGGTTTGTGTAGAGGAGCTGGACCGCCTGCAGGAAACCCTCGCCCAGATCGTAGCGCGAGAGCACCTCAGCTAGGTACCTCCATTCCAGGCAGTTAAAGGCCTTTTCCAAGTCAATTATCAGGCACCCCGCCCTGGGCCATTTACTTGTTGCCTCAGTGGCCACCCTAAAGAACCTCCAGAAGCTCAGGGATGTAGAGCTTGCTGGCACAAACCCGTTCTGGTTGGGGTGCACAAGGTAGGGGCCACTGCCGCTCTGCAAGAATTTTCACGAAAATGTTATAGTCCGCATTGAGCATTGCTAGCGGTCTATACGAGCCTAAAGCAGTGTGGTCCCTGCCCGGCTTAGGTAAGCAGACTAGAAATGCTTCCCGCATGGTCGGGGGGAACGAGCCTTCGTCTATGGCTTCGTTAAACAGCCGAAGGAGTAGGGGTGCCAAGGTGTCCCCGTTTCCCTTATAATATTCCGCGGGCAGGCCATCCGGCCCAGGGGTTTTGCCAGTCGCCATGTCTCCTATTGCATCTCACACTTCTTCCAGTGGAAATGGAACATTGAGCTCGCCCCTATGGCCCTCAGATGCCTCGGGTAATACAAGAGCGTCCAGGAACGCGTCCAGCGCGTGCCGGGGACCTGTGCCTCGAGACCGGTATAATTGTTTATATTGTTCGGTCAGAGCACAGTGGATTTCTCTCTGAGTGTATACCATCTCCCCCTCCGCAGTGCGCAGCACACCTATAGGGGTTTGACGCCCTTCACTTTGCACCAACCAGGCCAACAACCGGCAAGCTCTGTCCGCCTTGGCGTGTGTCCTGGCCGTATGTGCTGCGTAATTATGACAGCGAAGCTGCTCCAGAAGCGACGCGTGCCTTGTGCGAAGTTCACCAAGCGCGCGAGAGTGCTCCTCTGATCTCTCGCTCTACCTTTCGTATGGGAGGAGCTCTAACTCCAGGTCCGTCAGGGTTGCTGATAAATGTTTTCGTATGTTCCATGTGGCCCCCATGCAGTGCCCGCAAGTAGCTGCTTTATGTGCCTCCCACTCTACCAGTGCGTTGCTCGCCGTCCCGTCATTGATCTCAAAGTAAGTTAAGATAGCCGTGCCTAGCGAGGATCGGAACTCGGCGTCTTCAAGTGCGGCAGGCTGCACCCGCCACATGGATACTGGTGGACGGTCTGCCTCCCAGCTAACTCTGAACCACAGAGGGTTGGGATCGGAGTGCGTTCTTCCTAGGTATTCTGTTTTGGCGAGGAGCGGGAGCAGCGATTGGGTGCCTATTATTCTATCCAGGCGGACGTGCAGGTCATGGAGGTCATGGACCGGGGAATAGAAGGAGTAGATTCTGTCTGTGGGATGCTGCACGCGCCAGAGGTCACATACCCCCCAATGTGTAAGGCAATCCCTAAATGCTTGCGCGGTAGACGTCACTGTCGCAGCTCGAAGGGGAGGGAAAGACCTGTCTAAGTATCATATTGAAATCCCCCCCAAGCAGCCAGGGCAGTCCAGCGTATGGGTGAAGGATGTGATTTAAACCCTCTAAGTAGGAAGGCTGCTCTGTATTTGGGGAATAGAGGGAGCCCAACAGGATTTCCTGGCCATTCAGTCGCCCCCGCGCCAATGTGTACCTGCCCGCAGAATCCACCAACACGTCTGTACAGGTAAATGGGACACCCGCCCTTATCCAGATCAGCGTACCACGCGCGTTTGCAGAGAAAGTTGTACCAAATATCTGGCCCCTCCAAATAACTTTTCTATCTCGACCAGGGTCATATGTGTCTCCTGGAGAAGGGCTATCCCCACCCCATGACGTTGTAGGTAGGAAAACACTGAATAACGACGAGAGGGGGTGTGCATGCCGCGAATGTTCCAGGACATTATGTTAGTGTGTGTCATGTGGCAGATCTGTTCTCACGTGCTTCGGGCCAGGGGAACGCCTCACAAGGGGTCATGGAGTGCCTGTGAGGGAAGGAAGACCAGTGTGCTGCATTGGAATCATGTGAACGGTCACAAACAATATAACAAGAAGGGCGCGTCCCCGGTAGGACATACGTCCAAACAGTAACAAAATCCACCTCACCTTAGTGGGCTCGACTCAGTGTGTTTGCTGATTGGGTGCGTGTGCTGCCAACAATCCCATTACTCTGTACCCCTAACACCTATCGCCTGGGATTGTGGAGGGTGGCAGTGAGCATCCGATACCCACAGCCGCGCCTGGGCGGTGCGTGACACCCGCAGGGGAGCTCTCCAAATAAGTAAAGTCAGCGCCTGGTAGATTCTGCCCCGGAGCTAAACCCTCCGCCCGCAGCCCGTCAGGATTACATAGCCTTACAGATATACATAAAGGAAAGGAAGCGCCTCTTAATATTATCTCTTCCTTGCACCCAGCAGCGGTATAATGCAATGAAGCACCCCTAGTAACTCTCAAGCTAACAGCAAAGCCCCGTCTTTTACTTTCACCCCAAATCACATCACATAAGAAGGTCAGCTGTCTGTGGTGTCACCACAGGCATGGCTACGTCGTCAGAGAGTACAGTTGAAGGGGATGATGGGCTGCTCATATCTGGCTCACTGCATGCCTGCAAGTTCTGTCGGTCCGCGCCGTGTGGTGCTGCTATATTCACGACAGCTTCCAGAGCTTCCTGCCGCTCGAGCCGCTTTTCCTCCAGACTGGGCGCTGCTGGGCCGATGCCCTGGCTACGACGGGCTCCTTGTTTCCTGCGTTTTCTCGATCTTCGCACCTGCCATTCCCCGTCCCCCTCCGCAGTCTCAGGCCGTGCGCCCTTCCATTGCCCCGTTTCTTCCAGCCAGTCCCATACATCCGACGGCGTGTCGAAGAAGTGGGCCCATCTTTGGTGATCACTCTGAGCCGGGAGGGGAACAGCAAGGAATACGACAGTCCCAGGTCCCACAACTGCTTCTTCACCGCCAGGTATGTGCTCCTCTGCCTCTGCACTGTTGCCGTGTAGTCAGGGGAAAACCTCACACAGCTGTTTTTCCACCGTTAGGGTGTCCAGCTTCCTTGTTTCACGCAGCACCACAACCCGATCACGGTAATTGAGCAGCTTGAAGAGGAATGGGCGAGGTCGGGCTCCAGGTCGAGGCTTCTGCGCCGGCACCCTGTGCTCTCTTTCCACAGCAAAGTGCGGGGACAACACCTCCGAAGGCAGGAGGTCTCCCAGCCAAGACTCGGTATACCGCTCCGGGTCCTTCCCTTCTTCGCCTTCTGGAAGACCAACCGCTCGAACATTGTTGTGCCGGAAGCACCCTTCCGCGTCTTCCATACAATCCTCTAGCACATGCACCAGGTCAAGAATGTCCTGAAGCGCAAAGGTGTGTTGATGCACCACCGGCTGCAACTCCTGGAACGACTGGCGCTGCACAGTGACTGTGTCCACCAATTTGCGTTGGTCGGCATGAAGTAATGTGAAGTCTGACGTTACCTTATCGATTCGGGTCTCAAGTGATGTCTCCGTCTGCTCCAGCGTGTTGCCAATGCGTTCCACTGCCGCCAGTAGAGAATCCAACCTGGCTGCAAGGGCCGCCACCGGACCCAGATTGTCGCCTTGTGAGCCATGCGGTTGACCCGGTCCCTCTGCGACCTGCTGCTTCTGTAGGGTTTTATCCCTTAGCCTGCCCATCGCGAGCTGCTGCGCAGACGGCATCCACACCTGCTGACAGCCGCCCGACCACCAGCGCCCGGCCCCAATCTAGGTCACCACAAGGAGGGCACCTCTTCCAGTCCAGCGCCGACAGTCGCCGCCGGGGAGACACCAATCCAGTCCAAACGCCAATGTAGTGGAGGCCTCACCGCCTAAGAGTCCGCACTCATCCCCCTGGTGTCTCCGGTAGCACACCAATCAGCACCACAAACTCCAGCGGGGGTACGTTCCCTCCGATCCTCCAGGGGCCTCGCACCAGTAGTCCCGCGGCAATTGATTACCCTTATGTCTTCTCTGTAACTCCCAGTAGCATAGGGCACAGCGCCACTGCAGCGATATCCAGCGTGCTTTACGCAGACCTGAATTCCCAATGCCGTCCTCAGGCACGGCGCCGGGCTCAGTTCAATGGCAGCCGTCCCAGGAACAACACCAGGCAAGCTGACACCAACAGCAGCAAAAGTGGCACCAATAGCGACAACAAAATGGCATCCAGGACTCGCTGTACCAGGCTGCAGGCGCAGAGTCTTGTTACCACAGTCACGGCCTGAGGATAATAAAAGCGGCCATCCAATCAACTTTGGTCAGCACCCAGCACTACAGCTCGCGCCAACATCACTGTCCGCTCGTTGGGCAGCTTCTATCCAGGCGTGGCATCCGTGTCCGCCAAATCTCAGCCCCCGCCAGCCAGCATCAGCCCCACATGTACCTTTAGTAATGGCCGGACATTCACCACAGCCCACAAGAATGGCGCGCTTGCGTAGACCCAGATGGCTCCTGCCCAGCTGTCACCGCACACAGGTGTTCCCAATTGCGGCTCCTCAGTGATCCCAACAGCAGGGGCCCCAGTGACACATCCAGCGAAAGTCACACGCTTTACAGGGCCCCAGTCGCCTGCCGCCGTCTCCCCGCAGGATGCTGAACACACTCCAGGTGCAGGGGACCAGAATGGCTCTCTCTGCTCCTCCAAAATGGTGCCTGGCGCTGAAGGCGCCGGCCTGAGTGTGCAAAACTCAATCCGGTAGGGCTGCCCGGCTGCCGTGAATCACGGGCATCCAGCCCGCCGCATTCGCCAACCAGTCCGGGGATCTGTCTAGGGCGGTGTCACTTGAGCCCCGTAGGTCTACTGTTCCCGGGGCAGACACCACCAGCCGCCTCCAGCCCTCCTGCATCCCCCTGCAGCCTCTCTTCTTAGGCTATATCAGTTTCACTCCCAGGGGCAGCCCATTCCCGTGTGGCAGTCTCTTGTGGTGTGAGCTGTTCTGGCCACCAGCGTAGGCCCCTCTCTCCTCACCTCCAGTTCGAGATCAGCCCCGTCTACTCCTAGGCGGGCGGACAGCTCGCAGCTCTCTCCCCACTGCTCAGGTGCCAGCGGACACCGCACCAGGGCCGCCGAGCTCCGCGCCTGCCTCCTGCACCGCCAGGGATGGAGTCGGCCTCCTAGTTCAGCGCCTCTGCGGGATCGCCCCCAGTTCGCCTCAGGTCCCTCTCCTGTCCGCTTGTGTGGGGTCCGCTAGCCGCAGCTCCAAGGGCACCGAGGCGGGAGCTGCCGCAGGCCCGTTTCCGGGCCTCAAGGGGCCACCAGGCCTCGGTCCGCGCCTGCCTCTGGCGCCGCCTCACACCGCGTCCTCTCAGTGCAAGGACCCCATCGCTACCGTCAGCCACCTCCTCCCTCGTTTCACTAGGCAGCGCCGATTCCGCTACGGGACTCACGCTCCCCCAAGGGCCCAGGGCAGCACCAGGCAGCCGGAGTCTCTCCCGCCGCAACAGCCACTGTGATGGCCGCCAGTCACCCAGCGCAGCGTTGCCCTGCGGACCGCTCCGCCACCATCTGCTGCGTCGTTGGAACTCCGGCCGCCTCTGAGAGCTCCCCAATTCGTCCCGCACCAGCTCCCTGTAGCACGGACTCCGGGGGACCTCCAACAGGGTAATTGCAGGATAATTAGGGGTTTCTAGAGCGGAGCTCTACGCGGACACGTCCGCCATGTTGGCTAGCTAGCCACGCCCCATCATGTACTTAACCTTTAATGAATGAGAAAAAGTACACATAGCTTACATATCACACTTCTACACACAATCTGAAATGAAATTCACTGCTACAGAAAAAAATCTGACAGAGGTTCAAACTGCAGTAGCAAAAGAGAGAGCCCTCGCACAGGGTAAGCGCATAATGGTTGTTACTCCTGTACCCGCCTTAGAATCAGTGACAAAAGAGAGCATTCCAAATGCTAAAGCTTTACATCCAAGATGGATACAATGGGTTCATTCTCTTGCTGCAACTGATGTTGAATACGTTTTTTACCCCTATTTAAAAACACAAGAATATCTACAATACGAACAAGAATGTCCTCTGACCACTGAAATTCTGCCTCTAGAACAGTACGGATGTATAATTTATACAGACGGATCAGCACAACCCGCAATTAGGGGTAAACAAGCTTATAGTGCTGCGTGCGCAATCGTTAAAGGTTGCTGGCGCAATGGTAAATTCCGACCTATGGTCATTAAAACGCAATCTCTAGGAAATTGTACAGCTTAGCGAGCTGAACTTCAAGCATTCAAAACGGATTGCGGATTCCCCACACTGATAGTGTGGGATTCCTAATATTGCGTTCAATCTTACAATGAATACTTGCAGAACTGGATTGAAAACGGTTTCAAAGATACGAAAGGTGGCAAAATCAAACATACGTTGCTTTGGGAACAAGTAGTTCAGTTACAAAAAGAACTACAAAAAGCAGACCTGATCCATACATTGAGTCATCAACGTGATGGCGTTCACGTTGTAGGGAATTCATTGGCTGATGAAGCCGTGAAGGTAGCTGTTCCAAAAGCTTCCGTAGCTGCAATCACTCGTTCAAAAACGAAAATAGACGGCGAAATAATACAAGCTGTCAACGCTTCAAGCAAAGAGAGTGGTAAAACATTACCAAAAAGCTTTCCACTCAAATACTCATACATAACTGATGCAAATAATGTTCCTTTTGCTCGAATCCCTGGAGTGGGGGATAGAGTAATTCCAAACATGGAAGATAGATTAGGACTAATTTTAGCAGCACATGAAGGGCTCGCTTCTGCACACGCAGGTGTTTCCACCACAGTATTGTTATTAAAACAGAGATACTGATGGCTGCGCATGAGGAAACAAACCAGAAACTATGTTTTGGAATGTGAAATCTGCCAAAAGATGAAAGTGTCTACAGTGAAACGTCCTGCGCAGATGCCCCTGCTAATTTCAGATAAACCATTGGCTTGTGTTTACCTGGACCACTGCGGTCCCTTACAGAGGGATGGTAACTATAAATATATCATGGTCGCAGTGGATTTGTGCTCAAGATTCATTTGGATGTGGCCTCAGCGCTCTGCTGACGACCGAACTGTTATAAAAGATTTGCGAGTCTTTATCGGCACATACGCAGCCGGCACGCTACATTCTGACCAGGATCCTGCTTTTAGCTCAAAAGCTTACAAGGAGGCCATGGTCAATCTGGGAGTTGCATTGCGGTATTCTAGTCTATTCCATCTTGACGGAAATTCTGTAGTGGAGAGAAAAAAATGGGACATAAAGCAATCTATAACAGCTAGGGTACTAGGCTCGGGTGACGGGTGGGTCAAAAATCTAATAAGTGTCCAACGTAGTCTTAACAATCTGCCAAGAAGTTCTCTAGGGGGAATCACTCCATATGAAATCCTTTTTGGAACTTGAATGATGGTCCAGGACCTTGATCGTCACACTTCAGTGGTAGAACAAAAACCTTTTGATATCAAAGACCGTTTGGCTGTTTTGCAGGACTTAAATGAAACAAGAAAAAGTCAAAGCAATGTATTGCAGGAGTCAACAACCACTGAAGAGAAACCACCCGTCCCAGCAAGTCCTGCCTGGATTCCAAAGATTGGGGATCTAGAAAAGATCGCAGACAAGAAGGAATTTGGGCCTTCTTACAGACAACCAGTACCTGTGCTAGCGATCCACGGATCAAGAACAGTGTTACTGCCGCCCCTTGCTGGAAGAAAGGAGAACAGGTTTGTATCCATCGACCTGGTCAAACCACATCATGTGGCCAATCATAAGTAGTAGGCCAAGTGGACTCCAGAGAGATGTAGCAGAACCCAAATCTGTCTTCAATCCAAGAGGTTCAAACTGAGAGACTGATAACCTTTGAAGACTCTGCAGTACAGAATAAAGGACTATGCAACAAAGCCATGGAACTTGTGCCTCTTGAGACCCAAATAACAGTTTGTACAGAAACTCCTGTCTACAATGAAATAGCATCTGACTATACTAATATGACGAGTGATCAAGTGGTTCCAGGGATTCCATTGAATCCTGAAGCAACCCCTACAATTGACGGAATGGCCTCTAGCTATTTCATTAACTGATACGTTTTCCGAGGATCCCTGCGAACCTGAAGCAACGCCAGTTAAAAAAACTTTTAAAGAACAAGCAACAGAACTCTTTCATCAACTGGAAAAGACATATCTGATTTCACCATGGGTTGAAGTATGGATTGTTTTAGGTGTACTTTTTCTTCTACTTTGATTGACTCTGGTATTTACCTTGGGAGTGCTCATCAATGGGAAATATAGTACAAAGGAAACAGCAAGTAAGAACATCAACTTACTCCTCAAGCCATACAAAACATCCCATCGTGAACAAAGAGACTGGTCATCAGTGAACATCACAGCCGTTCCTATACCTATTTATTAATAATATGATGTCAGACTTAGAAATGTCTGCAAAATTACAAATGAAATGGTTGGGAAGAACCGTCGCACTCCTATGGTATTCCAAGAGTCAAACTTTAGAAAAGGTAAATCGGTGCTATTTGGTGTTCCTCCTTAGTAAGAGGTGAGAAATGAATCTAAATGCATTGATCAGACTGTGAGCAACGTCCCCAAATGCACTCCATTAATAATGTTTTGAACAAACACTACATGAACTGTTTTGTTACAATCTTTCAATAAAGTTTTATTTTGAATTCATTTGTTTCCTTTGATTCTTGTCTTTTTTTCAAATTTTCATGATGTGTTCACATCAATAACATTTCAGGTACCCTAGCACACGTAAAATTCAATACAATCTTATTCAGACAAAAGTAAAATACAAAACAAATGATGGATCTTATTCTTTCTTTTCTTCTTGTTTAAGCAGACATCCCGAAGTTCGGGGTCCTTGTTTTCCAAGCCAAGCCAACACGTGTTTCGTCGCTTCTTGTACACATTAGAACATGCGACTTGTTCACGGCTGTACGTATGGTCATGGGTATATTTCTTTCATGTGGCGTTAATTCCAAGCCACATGGTCCCGTGGCATGTTATACCTGAATCCCTGAAGGATGCGGCGACAATATTCAATGGCCAAATACCAGCAATCAAAATCTATTGATCCTTCGACAGACGCCAAATTTGCGTTGCCTCTCTTCCACGCCAGGTGCTCGAGTGCGAGTTATGTTCACATCAATAAGTTCAACACGACAATGTTATTCTTGCCCAAGAATAACATTGTCGTGTTGAACTTATTGATGGTCATCATTTCTTGCATAAATCTGCAAACCCTAGAAATGTACTAAAATTTAACCAATTGGAACATAGTCCAAAGCCACAAAAGGTAGCTCAAAAACTTTTTATGACAAACTTTTCAGGTTTTAATGTTTCAAATCCAGAAACATTTTACTTTAAAAATGTTAATAGGACAGGAATGAAAAGTATGTTGACGAATACAAAGCAAATTTATTCTGCTGCTTTTTATGCTCAGCTGTCTACATTAGACTTTGACTTTTGGAAAGACACCCTTGGACAAAAACGGTCTGGGGCACAAAGGCATGGCAGGTGCAGGGATTAGAAGCTTTATTTTGAGCCTGCATTATCCCAGAGCAAATAATGTTTTTGAATGACACTGTTCAACAGACATCTTGTCTTGGATTAGCTAAGATAAAAGGTTTAAACAAACCGTCCATACCTACACCTAAACCGGATAGTGAAAACACTACGGAAGGGGTGGCCGACATAAATACTATTTTACGTAACAACAGAACAGATTCTGAATGGAAAGAATGGTTAATCTGGCCCACAGACACAAACTGTCAAGATAGATTCCTGAATAAGACACAAGGGTTCACATTCACTTGGCCAGATCCAAGATATGTCTAGAGACAACATCCAGGGATAATAACATCATACAGTGTGGGAAAACTGTGCCTTGAGTGGCTACAAAAATCTACACTAAAGGAAGTAAAACAACACTTATCTTTACTTAAAGATGGCGTTGACTTGAGGGACTTCTTAAAAGGACCTACTAAACTGCGTCATAGACGTTTTCTATACGCCGGTATCTATGCCCTATATAATGAAGCATGGAAAACAACGCAAGCAGAGACTGCAGAACGAATACGAGAAATTGATCGTATTCATTTAGAGAAATCTCTCTCTGTAGTTGACAATCGGTTAACAACTCTGTCATCCAGAATATATTCTTTGGACAGCAAAGTATCCTCTGCCATAGACATAATGGAACAGGACTTGGTCATGTTACAACATGGTCAGTCACAATTGCGTTCTATAATGCTATTGGGCTGGATGTTACAAAACCTTCATTCTGGCTATGTGCCTTGATGTCTAATCATCACCACGTCATTGTTTTCTGAATTTAACCTTACAGATAAACAAATCACATTGGCACAGAAGGGAGCAGACTATACGGTGCTGAGCATTGAAAAACTGGAAAGATTAACATTAACTGTTTCTGAGAAACCGGCAACATGATGGATAATACACGGTACAATCACTCTGCCTGTTACGATTTTCCATTTTCAGTATTGTTTGAAACATATACCAGCAGGCGTATATGAAAGGTTGGGTAAAGAATACATCAAGACATCCTGGGATTTACCTTATACACACAAATGTTGGAGTGGGGGAAAAGAAGTGTTTTTTTTTCTTAATTTATTTTTTTACCAATTCTGTTTATTGAAACAAAGCATCAGCAAAAGACACAGTTACAGAAGATTATTGTCATAGCCAATATAACACCTACTGGGGGTACAGGGGACAAGAATAAATACAAGTCAGAAACTTACGGGGATGGGGGTACATCAAAAACAGCATCCCTGGGTGGCACACAAATCTCTCCTCTGTATTTATTCCAAGGTCCCCATATCGAAGCCCACCTTCGAGGGCGGCCTCTCGCAAGAAAAACAGTCTTCTCACAAAACATATTCCAGTCTAGGTTATTTTTCCAGATCTCAAGGGTGGGAGGCTGGGCGGATCCCTATTGCTGGGCAATATTCCTTTTCGCTATCATGAAACTCAATGTAGCCCACTGTGTTTGGCCAGAGTTGAGGTCAGTGGGTTCCCATACGTTAAGGAGGCATCTCCTCGCCTCTGGTAACAAGGAGACCCCCAAGACCTCATGTATAGTGTTATGAATCTTACGCCAGTACTCAGAAATATATTGACACTCCCAGATGATATGTAGGAACGTCCCCACGAGACCACACTTTCGTCTACACAATCCAGTATAAGACAGTTCCATGTGAACAAGACGGAGCCTCGTGACATAAACCCTGTGTAGTATTTTTAACTGAAGTAGCCGTAGCATCACAGGAATGGCAACCACCTTAGGAGAGGACACAGCTGATTGCCAGTCCTCATCATCAAGTTCTATCCCATTTCACACTCACTTCTCCCTCAAATCCATAAGTAGATCCGCCCTGTGATTAATTAGCTTCTTATAGATCAAGGAGATCGTTTTCTCAGGGAGGTGGCCATCCAAGATTCTATCCTCACGAGGTGAGGCCTCTGGAAGATCGGCGTCCCCAGGCAGAGCCGCCTGTAGCGAATGCCGAATTTGTGCATAGTGGAAATATTCAAAACACAGCTCAAATTCAGCCTGATTTCCTCAAATTACTTAACCTTCCTGTTGCCCCATATGACTTTAATGGTGGAGATCCCTATCAGGTCCCAATTATCGAATCCTTTCGTCTTCCAGAGCTTACCCAGCCGCTCCAAGTTGAAGAGTGAGGTAGCTAGCGTCAACTTGTCCCTCCATCCCAAAGAGTTTGTGGTGTCAAGCCAGATACAGACAGCGTGCTTAGTCGGTCCCGTCAAGTCTAACTTTGCTGGCTTTGAGTACAATGCTCGATTATAACTGCCTCCGGGAAGGAGCCATTTATCCATGGCATAACCGGGATCAGCAATGGGACCATACATTCCATGATTGATCTCGGCCAGCTGTGAGGCCCAATAATACTGTTTAATATCTGGGAGGGCAATGCCTCCATCATACTAGGGGAGCGGTAATTTAGCTAAAGCGATACGGGGTCTGCCCTCCCATAAAAGACTACGCTGCAACCCTTCCACCTCACGGAAATAGCTGGCCGGCACTACATCTAGGGTATTTTGAAGGGCATGGAGGAACCGAGGCAGTGCCATCATTTTAAAAAAGACCGCTCTCCCCAACAGGGAGAGTGGAAGTTTTCTCCAATTGGTGATATCACCTCGAAGCCTCTGCAAAGGGGGAAGGAGATTCTGGACATACTGAACTGCGGGGTCAAGAGAGATAAAGATTCCCAAATACTTGTACCCATCTGTACTGATTTGAATGGGGCAGTTCCGCGGAGGGACCGGGGGTTCCCCCCTAAGGACAAACAACAGGGATTTCCCGCAATTGATGGAAAGCCCAGAGTTCTTACCGAAAGAGGCCAAGGCATCGCACGCGACAATGAGGGATTTCCGGGGAGAGGTTAGATAAATCAGAATATTGTCCGCATACAAGGAAATGCGGTCCTCCCAATCAGGGCACCACAGAATGCCCCAGATAGATGGTTCCCAGCGCAACCAAGCCGACAGGGGTTCCAAGGCCAACCATAAAAGAAGAGCTGAGAGAGGGCAGCCCTGCCGAGTACCCCGAATAAGATAGAAGGACGCCGAGACCCAATTATTAACAACTATTTGAGACAGCAGCTCAGTATATAACAAGCGCACCCAACTAATAAATTCAGGGCCAAATCAGGGCCAAATCCAAATTTAGATAGGACCGCCAACAAATAGGACCATTCTACTGTATCAAAAGCCATGATGGCATTGAGTGAAACAATTACAGCTGGCTCCTGCAAAGTATGGGCCCTAGCAATAAAGCCATACAACCTACGTAGGTTTAAGGCCGTGTTCCTATGGGGAATAAAGCCCGACTGATCTGGGTATATCAGCTCGCTAACTACTTTTACAAGTCTCTTCCTTTTTACACCTTAGAGCGGGGCCTCATATTCCCGAGCGGTTGCCGGATGAGGTGAGGTCATCTCCCACGCAAAGCGCGGTGAGTATTCACAGATAGGCTATTTCTTCTGTGAAAGAGTGAGTATACTCAAGAATAAGCTAAGTACAAAATACTTATGCTATTGTGTTGTCTGGACAGTCTCTTGTGAATATATGGATATACATGTGAATATGTGTCTGTTTTTTGTGTTTGCTTCAACAGGATTAAGACACAATTTACATCTTCCTTGTGAACATTGGGGCTCCAAGTTCCTGATAGATATAAGTATTCCTATATAATAGAACACCTAAAATATTTCTGTTATTCTTTTTGTTACTATTTTTCACATTCATGTTTTTCCATGTTGCAGTAGCTTATTATCTAGGTCCTGACGAAAGCCGGATAGACTTCCAATTTGGCTTGAACATGTTGACCGTCCTGCACAGCGCCATAGTGTAGTTATATATTTAGGCTACCCGGCGTAGTTTTAACCTTGACACTTAGACGATTTTCATTAAACATATTTTTTGTCTGAGTCGTTAATTTTAATTTTTCCTTCACCACAGCACTGCACTACACACCCTTAGTACTACCCTCTGAGTAACATTCTGGCTAGAGTTTCTACTCCACATCCATATCCGCACCGTCATTTGATGGCTTGGGCAGTTGGTTGGATGGACTAACAAATATCCCATATGATGAGACTCCGCCAGAAGGGTGGTCTGATGGGAATATCTCAGCCAGTTGTAACTCTTTCACTGTTTGCATGAGTCCTGTTTTCTCAGTCACTAGTACAGCAACACATAGAGGGCTGGTCATTTCTATATATTTTTGCATAATGTCTATGATGTAGGGAAATGAAATGACAGGTCGTTAAATATATTCCCTTGACCCCCTTAAAATTCTTTTTATCCGTAAGCAAAGCTTTCTCCTCTGTAACAAGTTCTGGAACTACACGGTCAGCACAGTCCTTTTTGTCCAACCAAGCAAAAAGTTTACCTGCCTTATCCCCGAGGTCATAAAGCCTGCGCTGTTGCTCCCTACCAAGAGCCCTTGCACTATCAGTGACTATTGATTTATAATCATACTGCCTAAGACTTAAAAGATGTAATTTAGCTTGTGTTACCTCATGTTCCAATTCCCCCTCCAGCCAACCAATCTCAGTCTCTGCATCAACAATCTCCCTATTTCTTTCCTTTTTAGTTCAAGATATCAGTGATAGAGCCTGACCCCTAATGACAGTCTTAAAGGCTTCCCAAAGAGTCATGGAGGAGGACACCGATCCCTCATTATCCATAAAATATTCATCTAGGGCCTTAATGAGGTCCTTGCGAAGTTTGGGGTTACGTAGATACCAGGGGTAAATGGGGGCTACCCTACCCGCCGTTCCCGAAGCGAAACAAAGCCGAAACCAGAGCAAGGAATGATCAGAAATACCACCCCTGGCGAGATGGACAGCCTCAGGGACGTACGACGCCTGAGCCGCCGGGACCAGACAGTAATCCAAACGGGAAAGGTTGTTATGGGAACCGGAATGAAATGTGTATTGTTTCTGATCAGGATGGAGCAATCTCCACCCGTCCACTAAACCCATAGCGCCGATGAAGTCAGGTAGCCATCGCATGGCGCGCTCAATATCTCACGGGGGATGTCTATCCATAACTCCAGAGACAACCGCATTGAAATCCCCACCCAAGATCAAAAGCCCAACCGGCAGTTCGGGCAAAAGCTTTCCAAAATCAGCAAATGAGGTACTGTGCATGCCCGGGGGGACATAAACAGACAAGAGGGCAAGAACATGTCCTTCCCACCGACCCGTAATGCCAACATATCTGCCCCTGTCATCCTCCCACGTGAAATCTATCACCAAAGGGAGCGCTTTCGGAATTAGGATACCCACCCCTCTGGAACCAGAGGTGAAACCTGCGTGAGCCGCCAACTTGTACCCCATTCTGTGCATAGCCTTACATGAATTCCCAACTAAATGTGTTTCTTGAAGCAAACCTCACAAAAGAGAGAGTTACCCAGAAAACCAGAAAGGACTGGGTGGTATAAACAATAAACAAAATATTTCCTTTCTGTGTTACTCAATTATTTCTCAAGCTGATAAAGAGACCATCTAGTGACTAACATGACACAACTTAAGGATTGTTCAAATGCAAAATAGGTTTTGTTTGTTCATTTTATTAAAAACACGTTTATCTCTTTTCATCAATAAAAATGTAAATTAATCAGTACATCAGGTAATATAGACAACAACACAATTTTGAATCTAGCAGGCTCAGAGCATACTCATTTGACCTATAGTTTTTATCTTCTAACAAGTTACGTCTGTAGTGTAGTATACAGCAATATTCTCATAAAAATTGATACACAATGAATTATACAAACAGTTTACAACAATTTTCATAAAAGTCCTTTTGTCGACGCGTTTTGGTGTCTTTAAAATTGTTTATACACCTTCCTCAGGACAGATCAGTTAAAAACAAAGCATCTTCAATCTAAAAATAAATATATACAATTAGAGTCATGAATACCCGTGTCCGTTTATAGAAACACCTATTGTTTTAAACAATTTTATCCTTTGATTTATTTTAAAAAATTGTGTCAACTAGAATGGCCATCAAACAATGGATTTATTTTCCTTACATGAATTGCAAACAATTGGCTTTCATTCATGCAGTGGTGGACCTTGACTCTTCCTTCTCTTGGTCTCTATTATTTGGAGTGTTTTTTTCAATTAAAACTCTGTTGCCTATAATTTAGAAGCAAAGAAACTCATTTGTATACAAAGGATATAAGATCTTTTCCTTTTGTTTATGGATCAACCCGTCTTCTCATGATGGTCACACTTCGTGCTTGTGTATAGATCGAAGGGTCTCATGGGATAGGACTACCTTGGTGGATATGTAGCTACCTCCTTTTTTGGATGGCGGCGTATTTAAGCACCTTCAAAATCGGGTCTCAAGTCTTCACTGCAGTCAGCTCCTGTGACACGGGAGCTGACTGCTATTCATGTAAGTAAAATAAATCCATTGGTTAAGTTGTGTCATGTTAGTCACTAGATGGTCTCTTTATCAGTGTGAGAATTAATTGAGTAACACTGAAAAGAAATCTTTTGCTTATTGTTTCTTGAAGCAAAACCACATCTGGTGCCTGGCGTTTAAGATACTGGAGAACCACACTGCATTTAATTTTGTCCCCCAACCCATTCACATTCCAACTCAAAAACGTCAGTTCCCTACCCCCCATCATCATTTGCAAAAAAAGACATGACAATCCTCTATCTGCTGCATGGTAAACAAGTTCAATATGCTGATGCCATAAACAATCCACCCAACTAGTAAAACAAACTTCCCTCCCCAACACCCCCCACCCCGCTGCCCTGCCCATTAGGCTTGGAACTGCCCATTGAAAAACGCAGAGTGCCTGTCGCCCTGAACATTCAAAAGAAAGAACACAAAAGTTTTTAGGGGGATAGATCATAGGAGCTCCGATCAGCACCCAAAAAGACATAGTAATAAGTCCGTGAAAAATACAGTTATGCAAACATTATATCACTCCCCCCAATGAATCCAAGGATCCCTCTCGTCCCACCCCCCCACGCCCCCCCACACCGCCGAAACACATGAACCCCCATTTAAGAAGGTTGAGCTTCTGAGTCACCATCTCCTTCACGGTCTGCTCGATCCAGGGGGTCCCGAACCTCAAGCCACTCCGATACTGTCTCCGGCTGATCAAAAAACCATGCCCTACCGTCCGCCTCAACTCTAAGATGGGCCGGAAACAACATGGAATACTTCATGCCTCTCTCCCGCAAGTCGTGCTTCACGGACAAGAAGGATTTATGTTGCTTCTGAACTCTTTCCGTGAAGTCAAGAAAGAAGGCAATGGTAGCGTTTTCATATTTAAGGGGAGGACTGGCCCTTGAACACTGAAGAATAGCGTGTCTGTCTCGGTAGTTGAGGACAAAGAAGTGTTTCTTAGTGGTACGAATTGCGAAAATGCACTAAGCGGTTCACTCATGTCAGGGTATTAATTTACACGGGGCCTGCGATGGTTCCTCAAACAACTTATCCTGCCACCTGCAAGGTTCTCCAGCTGCAGTGATTGATCCAATTTTTAGGCAGCTTTCTAATGGAAGTTACATTATGTTGAATGATCTCAGCTACTATGGCATGTTGCCAGGAACCCCCTATCTCGTAACTGTGTCAGCCAGGGTCACTTGCTGTATGCAAGTATTGTTTCCTAAAACTAAGACAGACGGGGAGTTGCCATTATGGCCTTCTTATCTTATCTTATATAAGTAGGAATTTATAAAGCGCTTGGTCACCCAGAGGTTTCATTGCGCTGATCAGGCAAAAGTCACACCAAAGGGAAGTTACCCAAGAGCTTGCTCATATAGCCAGGTTTTTAGCATTCTTCTGAACGCCAGAAGATTGTTGCTCATCCGGATTGGTAATGGTAGGGAATTCCCAAATTTTGGGGCGAGATAAGAGAACTTACACCCTCCCTGGCATCTGAGCTTGAAGGTAGGGATAGACAGGAGCTGAAGATAAGCGGATCGAAGGTTGCGGGGAGGTGCATGCCTAACTATTCGGCAGCTGATAAATTTTGGGCTAATGCCATGCAGGGCTTTCAAAATTATACATTCAGACTTAAAGGCGATGCGTTGAGCCATAGGAAGCCAATGAAGTTTATTCAACATAGGTCTAGCAGATAGCCATTTAGGTTGCTTGTGAATTAACCTAGCGGCCTGATTTTGTACCAGTTGGAGACGCTTGAGTAAGCCCAGAGTAAGGTCGAGATAGATGGAATTTGAAAAGTCTAGGCGTGACAGGACCAGGGCAATCACAACCTGTATCAGAGCAGAGTGGGTAAGCAGGTGGGCAATTTTCCTAATCCTGCGTAAGTGAAATAGACAGGATGAAACTACTGCACCCACTTGGCCTCTAAGAGAGAGGTCGGCGTTGATGATGACCCTTAGGCTTTTTACCGATGCGGAAGGGGAAGGGGAGGGACCCAATTCCGCCGGCCAATAGTGAGGGCCACAGGAGAGTTCGCTCATCCTGGGCAAGATTAGTTCAGTCTTGTCCAGGTTGAGTTTCAGATGGTTTTGGTCCATCCAGCTCTGAATATGGAGCATAGTAGTTTGGAATTGAAGAATGGAATCAGTGGAACTGTCCAGGGTAAAGACCAGCTGGAGATCATCCGCATAGTTGAAAGTGGTAACCACCATGTCCTGTAAAGAATGAATCAGAGGCCGAAGATACAGATTGAAGAGGAGAGGCGAGATGTACGAGCCCTGTGGGACTCCGCATGAGGTTGCCAATTTAGGAGCAGTGAAGGAAGTGAGACGAACAGCTTGGGTTCTGCCCTCGAGGAAGGATTTGATCCAGTTGTAGGCAGCGCCCAGGATGCCGGCCTGTTTGACACGGTCCAATAAGATTTTGTGGTCGACTTTGTCAAAATCGGCCGACAGATCTAATAACACTAACGCCTGGGCATCACCTTTGTCGGCATTGGCTCTCATGGCATCCAACATAGCCAGAATTACAGCCTCAGTGGAGTGGGCAGGCCTAAAACCTGACCTGATGTGGTTCTAGATATTCTGTCTGTTCTATGAAATTGGATAGGCTCTTAGTCACATAAGCCTCTAAGATCTTAGACAGAAAAGGGAGAAGAGAAATGGGCTGATAATTAGAGAGGTTCACAGGGTCAGCCCCCGGTTTTTTTAAGTAGGGGGACAATTATAGCATTCTTAAAGGCAGAAGGGACCCTGCCCTGCCTGAGTGACTCATTGAGGAAGGGTAACACACTGTGAGGTAAGTAAGAGAGGACGTCTCTCATGATGTGGGGGGACAGCAGTTGTTAGGGGAGCCGGATTTGACACGAGTCAATAGATCTGAGAAAGTCAAAGGACTGATGAGGGGAAAATGATCCAGGGTGGATGCGTTAATTATCGGGTTGTCCGGAGATTCTCTAAGCAATGTACTGGGGATACTAGCTTTGATGGTAGAGACCTTCTCCAGGAAAAAGTTGTTTTGGGAATCACATAGGTCTTGAGTGGGAGTTTGTTTGAGAAGGATCCTTTCGGAGTTACAAAGGTCGTTAACTATTGAGAAAGTTTCTTTCGACTTGTTCTGGGAATCTAATATTCTTTGTGAGAAGTAGGCTGCTTTGGCTCCCGAAATGGCAATGTTATATTCTTTACGGGCTAGAGAGAACTGGTGTTTATCTTCCGGGGAGTAGCGTGATCTCCATTTTCTTTCATTTTGGCGCAGCTCGAGTTTCTGTTTTTTTAGTTCAGCAGAACAAAGAGACGTATGATCTGCAAGTTGCAAGGACTTCTGCAGAGATACATGCGCTTTTATCGACCAACTGCCCTATACATTTCTCAGAAATGTTAGGTCGTATCTTAAACATGTCTGATACGAGTGGTATTGTACATGTATTTAAGATGATTTTTTCGGGACTGTTAGCACTCTTTTAAAGCAGTCCTAGGTATATTTCCAAGCTTCGTGCACTCTGTGTTTGGCGGCCTGCCTCTCGTTTTGGGATTAGTATCACGGATACTATTTTTGCTCATTCTGCTCCGATATGGCAAGCCAAGTCACCATCAACACCCAGATCACCTTGGAGAACACTCTCCTGGCAATGAAGTGTCATGAGCACATGATACAAATACTGGGATTGACTCGTTTAAGAGATTTGAATACCATGTGGTTTCTATCATTCCGACCAATCTGGCAAGATTGCATCCTACCTGTTCTACGATGCCTGCTACGTGCAGAAGAATGCGTGCTGGACATCTGTCTGACACGACCATCAGTGCTGCCAATGGAAGTTGATACTTTGCTTGAACCAGTAACGGATCATGCACTGTGTTGTCCCCAGTGGCTACCAATCCTGATGACAGCATTCGTTGAAATCTCACAGCCGCAAAATGTAGACGGTGAGATACCGTCTACTTCAAACATAGCTAACGCGTCTGGCGCTGACGGCCATGCTTCTGATCTATGTGCGGTTGATCTGCTTAACGAGGTAGTCCAACTTTCACCTACAATAGTAGACAAATTCTTTACAAGCCTAGAAAATTTCTTTTCTCCAAACAATGACACTGACTTTTGAAGTTAGCA
Organism: Lissotriton vulgaris; assembly: GCF_964263255.1. Taxonomy (NCBI): domain Eukaryota; kingdom Metazoa; phylum Chordata; class Amphibia; order Caudata; family Salamandridae; genus Lissotriton; species Lissotriton vulgaris. The sequence goes on along the minus strand of NC_141695.1, from coordinate 804,221,553 downwards.
CACAATGTTCTGTGACTCTGAATTCGACCTTCTCTTTTGAAAACAAGCTTCTAACTTTGGAACTCTATTTTTCTATGATCAGATTTTTTTTCTCCAAATTTGTACTTTTTTTGGCACAAAGTAATCTGCTTAAAGTAGAACTATTCCTAGAGAACTAGAATTCTTTGAAAACTTCCGAGAGACAATATTTGACCTTGTCCACACTCAAACAATTTATATATTCTGTCATGGAATGGTCTTGACTTTTCTTCTGTATTTAGGAAGCCATTTCATAAATGTATTTTCATAATTCATTCAGATAGCGTTTTTCAAATGTCATCTCTATGCTTTGAGTGAAACATTTCCTTTAAATGCGTACAGCACAAATGCTCTTTTCACGTACACCCATTTTGAATGCATTTTTATGTATTTTGGGTGGGGTTTTAACACATCATATTTATATATGTTTTATATTTTTAGGACTTAGTAATGTCGTACATAATAAAGTGGAGTGGGTGTTGTGTGGCGTTTTAGGCTCCGAGTGAATTTTCCCGATTCATGCCCTTATATAGGCACAATTGACACTGCTCTAATATAGGCATAGAAATCAAGCCCTTACTTAGACATAACCGATGCAGACCAAATACAGGCATGGCTACTTCCACCCGTATCAAACGTCACAACTATTTCTTGGAAATCGACTTAAGCAGTCAGGGACCTTCCCTTGCTAGAATATTGATTTATCCAAGAACTCATGTACTTTGCAAAGAACGACTATTCCCTAGGGGTTCTTTCCTGGAGTTATTATGCCTGACTTTACGTCAAACTATGGCATTCCTAGACACCTTCAAGGTTTAAATATACCTTCACTTGCTCTAGCAAGACACGGTGGTTCGGAGCAGGTAGACTATCCACTTGCCCAACGCAGCTCGCTACAGCAAGTGCCGAAGGAAGCCGACCCTCCAGCTGACACACTAATCAAGAGGCTGCCTTTCTCTCGCCCAGAATCCAGCTCCAGTGTTTCCAAGCTCCCCTTGCGGGGTGTTGGGAAATCCAGTCCAGAGACTGAGATACCAGACCTCCTTCATTCTAAACTAAGGTATGGAGCTGATTAGAACCGAGAGAAATCTTGGATAAATTCTTGGCAAAGAAAACTAAAACGTATGCTACACAATACTTACTTCTTCAAGCGTACTAGACTTAGGTTAGGTACAATGGGGTAGGCGTATTTTAGAAGCACCAGTTGAGTATTTTTAGTCATTGTTATTTATGTATGTATTTACATATGGTTTAGAAACCATACAATGCTCTTACAGTATTATTTTATAATATTGTTCTCGCTGTATGCATTATACTTTGCAGTCTGCATTACGATTGTAGCAGTTCACTTTTCTTGCATGAGAAAGACTGTTCAATAAACCTTTTACTGAATACGCCCGTCTCTCTATTTCTCTGCAACTCTGTAGAAACGAAGCATGCACGAGTGACTAAGTGAAATACTTATCTATTGGTTCCGCGACTCTAGAGATACATTTCTTATTCTTGGGAAACAAAGTTGTCATGTTTATGCGGTTGACAGAAACTAATCCCTTCTTGTGAATTCGAGAAAGTTTCTAGTGACCTCTGAGCTAGCAGGCACTCACTATTAAGTTTAATATATTCGATAGAAACCTAGTCGACCTCAGTCCTACGTCTAATCTATAGGATATATTATTCCAATGTGCAGAGCCTATTGGGAATATAGGAACTACACTACATCAGATCTTATGTTCCCGCTCTCCCCCAGGGAAAAAAAACACCAGATTGAAATTCTGTCACTGGGCAGAGAGGCCCATTATCATTCTGTGTGATAATTAGGCCGACATACAAAATGATTATGGGCCTGATAGCAGTCTGTGCCGGGATGGGGAGGGCCTGCTGCAGACCACAGATCACAGCAGGAGCGTGAGCTGGCCCCTGCAGTGGGAGTTACAGGCTGCTTGCAGGGGGCAGCTCACGCCAATGTCTGAAATTACAGACAAAAGGCGTCCGTGGAAGAAACCCTTATAGACAACGGACAAGAGGCCCAAATTACGGCCAGCCTGTGAAATTTACGGACGGTTGGTCACCCTAGCTGTGTCATGTTGGCTGAGGATGACGAATCGTTGACACATAGACATAGTTATTATGCAGAAGATGGTAATCCTGCTGTGATTCTGAGAAACCTCATGCATAACAAATGAAGCTAGTTTTCTGGGAAAACCACACGACAACTATGAAGCACCAAACCTAGGTAAAAGGTCAACCCCAAAAAACGTTATCTTGTACAATGGCAGGGAAAATGTAGGTTGCTACCCAGGCCTATATAGGGTTACATTACAAAACATAACAGCATTGTGTCTCACGTGAGACAGTTTTAGTAGGGTGGGGGCAGAGTCTGGGCTCAAAATGATGGGTTTGCTGTGAACATCAGTGCTGGAATTCTGTTGGGATCCGGTGCTCTGTTACCGCAAATCAGTTTATATATTTGCTCCAATGCTTTCATAGTCAGCAGTCTTCTGGAGGATTTATTGTTGTATCCGCAGTTTCTTGGAGTCTTTCCAATCAAAAATCTTTTATATGTTGTGCGACCATTTTGCGGGGGGTATTCGTAATTCTTCTGGTTTTGTCTTTTGCTAGTGTCCGATTTCTAGATTCCAGCACTTTCTTGGGTGTTTTTATTCATTATTCAGTGACATTATGTAATGCTGTCTTCTCTAGCTCCTCTCGCTTCCCATAATGTTTTTTTCTTCTGCGCAGCGTTATTGTGGCGATTTCTTTATTTAATTTGGCATCCAGTTTTTTGCATCTTTGTGACCTCAGTTCATGTAGTCGCACATGCCAGAGTTTTCTGGGATTAGCTGTGCCAAAGAACGCTGTTATGTACCTCATGGTTTTAGATCTATGTCAGTGTTTATTTTCCTTCTTATTTTAAACAATTGGTTATTGGAGAAGTAACCTGTTTAAGCTTCTTTAATTCCACACAAAATAGTTGCCATTCCATGTTTCACTCACTAATAACATTCTAATCTATTCTGCATGAACTGGCCAAGGAAAACGACTCTTATTCCATGGAAAACTTGTGTCACTCCGTGTGGTGTCATTTGTGAAACATGCCAGAGTATTCGGGGAGAGCTGCGCCAAGGTTCATTGCTCTACGAGGTTTGACTATACATGACTTACATTTTCCTCTTTTATAATTGATTCATTTCCTGTTTTTTACGACCTTGGGGAATCCATTTGAAGTCATTATGTAGAGAACATGTCTCATTCCAGGTTTCTTAACTGGTTGAATGCCATCGTGCCAAAGCCACCTATATTTACAAAATGCGTCAGTGGTTTGTCTGTATGTCGCTTCATTTTCCTAATCAATTGGCGTTATATTGTTCCTGGCTTTATCCTCGAATTCCACCGTAATTTTATGTAATCATCTGTCACTCCAGGTTGTAGGGTCGGGCCACCGACGCTGGGTCCTTACACAGGTCACGTCACTTTCGAGACAGACTGACACAATGAGAACACAATACACGGAAGCACAATTCCAGTGTTCGTTGTTTTGCCCTTATACTCGCGTTCAACATTTCTTCTCTTTGTGTTACTCTCTTTTACAAATCTTTTTTGTAAGTTCCGAGTGGTGCCATGTGGAGGTGCGTGCAAGGAAGTAAGAGTATGACGAAGGTGCCCAGCTTAGCTGCGAAAACCCGAGGGACAAATTAGCATTTTTGCATTTAAGCACTTCTCGTCCGGCTCATCACTGAATCTATCGCGGAGCTCAGGAAGAAATGTGCAGGCTCTGCGCCGGGCCCGGGATCGACGTATGCGGGGGAGTACCATAGGGGAGGAGAGTGCCGGGTTGGGATGGGAGGGGCTGCCGGAAAAGGGCGTGTGCCAGCCCGTGGCGTGGCGAGGTTCATCCTTCGAGGGTAAGTGTGCAGCCCCTGGGAGGTGTGTTGCAGGGAGGGGTGTCTGCAGGCCGGCCCGGGGGTGGTGTCAGCAGTGCTAATGAAGGCGGGATAATGCAGCGGAACCAGCCCGGCTCTCTGCGTGTGACGGGTGAAGAGGCTGCAGCAGGAAGAGGAGGAGGCTGATCCGAGTCCAGGCATGGAGGGCAGAACGGAAGGACTGCTACCTGTGGAGGAGCGCAGGTCTGAGAGGGGGTGGAGAGTTGGGGGGAAGTGGGTGTGAAGTGGTTGTTTCTAGAAGTTATTTGTCCAGGGCGGGGCATCTTCCATGGTTCCAGCTTAGCCCCCTTAGGGTATGTTTTCGAGAAGCTCGCTCGACTCGCTCCGTTTCTCGCCTTCGTTCACACCCTCGAGCTTTCTCAGAGCAGCTCTTATTGGTCGCAGGGCAGAGTTGGTGGGCTTGTTACAGAGCACATTGCTCGTTGCATGCAACTTGTTTATATCCTAGTATGACAGCTCAGCGTGCTAGATGCAAATTAGTGTGAAGGTCGCTAGTTTCAATCTTGGTGCTATAGCTCAGTATGTTATGCGTCTGTTGCAAATCTCTGCGTGTAATAAGCAAGACCTACTATTCTACATTCGTACAGACCTTTAGCAATTAGACTCTTTCATATATTAGTTTATGTTACTGGTGGGCGAGCCAAGTAATTAATAAAGAGAGCGGAGTCAAGGGTCCGACTTAGCTCTAAGAGCCCGTGCACAAGCCAAGCCATGAAAATATTTAGCATGTAAACCAAGCAAAAAAAACATCATGTAAAAATAGGATCTAGTCTCTTCAAAATTCAGAAAAGTGCATTTTTTTTAACCTGCAGATGCAGTTCACCTTAGTGCATTAGATTATATCGTTTTATTTAGCGGTATGTACAATTTGCATGTGGCAGAGAGTCTTATTGTACACAGAACAATACCAGAGGTTTTTGTTAAGTGCACATCCTGAACTCGCATATTTGAAGATGCTGTCATATGTGATAATGAAAAAAAGAAGCCCAGAGGAATAAAACATTTGCCTAGGAAGTGTGGAAGCCTGGATTTATTGCCCGGCTTGTGGTTTCACATTGCACAGTTCATCTACTAGATGGGTATTTCTCTCTCTCTGTCTCTCATTTTATATGAAAGGTTAATGTTTGTGTTTAGTTCTTGTTGCAAGATGTTAGGTCATGGGTGGCAGGCAGAAGCCACATGAAAGCTTGTCTCGTTTTAGGATCGATGTTCCAAAAGGAGGTTGTGCAGAGTCAGGCATGTGGATGGTGCCTAACTCGAGCTTTCAGTGGCTCACCCACCTAGTTTATCTCTTGCGAAGCAGTGAAATGAGAAACAGACAGAGTACATCTTTGTTTTCCCTAATGGGTTGCAGAGTCTAGAGAGACGTGTGTTTTGTCTTTAGCTTGGCTGAATTTGACTTCAGAATCCTGCTGTCGGCTAGGCCTAAACTCGGTGACCGCTGGCATCTATGGGGAGAGGTGAAGCGGGCAAATGGGTGGTGGGTAAAAATAACAAGCATTTACAATGCAACGGTCTCGCCTTTGAAAAAGTTAGAGCTATTGGCATTGTAAATGACAACATTTTTATTTGTGTTGGTTTTGAAAACAGATGAATAAATGCCATTGTCATTTACAATGCCAATAGATTCATCTCTCGCAAATGCCACACACAAGCCCACACAGAATCCCACACACATACATACCTACAGAGCCATACACACACACAGCCACAGAAACACTCTCAGGCCTCCCACACATACCCCTAGTTTCCCCCATCTGTCTACCCACCTGCCCATGTTCTCTGGGTGGTCCATCTGTGAAGTAGATACGGGTGGATTTCCTCACTGACTAGAGGATGTTGTTGTGTGCTGTCTTGTGCTGTGGCCTCCAGAGTGCTTCAATGAAATCACTTACTTTCTTGGCATAATGGTTACATCCCACTTGCTCAGACTGTGCATGTCCTTTGAGAAGCAGGGGAGGGCGAGCGTGGGTTCACTGCAGTGCTGGGGTTTTACTCCAGATGTGTTGTAACCATGTTTGTGTTTTCCTTTTGTTGTAAATCGTAGCCATACACTGGCAGTATCAGCGCTATTCTTGCAGCACATGCCATTGGTCAGACCTGCAGGACCCCCTCTGCCGCCTCTGACACCACTATGGACCCCCGAACTGTGTAGTTGGTTGAATACAGTCGGTGCTGATGGGCGTTGCATAGGAACTACTTACACTAGTGCAAGGAAAGATAATGGGCGCATTTAACTCGGTCAGTTTAATGAAAGACAGAAAAAAAACGGGAATGAATAGGCCACTTTAACACACAGCCTCAGTTCCACTCCACCTGCTTCACTTACTATAGCTAGACCCTTGGGTGGTGGTGCAGACTGGCTTTAGTTCGGATTTTACAGTTACGTCAGCGGACTGTAAAACAGGATTTGTGGGTGATCAGGGGTAAACACACCTGCCTGCTGAGTGCTACGCCCACTATGCAGCCGTGCTGTGAGATGGGTTCTCTGTGTTGTAAACCATGTTTGTGTTTTCCTTTTGTTGTAAATCGTAGCCATACACTGGCAGTATCAGCGCTATTCTTACAGCACTTGCCATTGGTCAGACCTGCAGGACCCCCTCTGCCGCCTCTGACACAACTATGGACCCCCGAACTGTGTAGTTGGTTGAATACAGTCGGTGTTGATGGACGTTGCATAGTAACTACTTACACTAGTGCAAGGAAAGATAATGGGCGCATTTAACTCGGTCAGGTTAATGAAAGACAGAAAAAAAACGGGAATGAATAGGCCGCTTTCACACGCAGCCTCAGTGCCACTCCACCTGCTTCACTTACAATAGCTAGACCCTTGGGTGGTGGTGCAGACTGGCTTTAGTTCGGATTTTAGTTACGTCAGTGGACTGTAAAACAGGATTTGTGGGTGATCAGGGGTAAACACACCTGCCTGTTGAGTGCTCCGCCCACTATGCAGCCGTGCTGTGAGATGGATTATCGAGTGGAGGCAAAGTAAACAAGTCAGGTCCCAGGCTGGCAGCCAATCACAGCGCGGCCCGGGGAATGACTTCACGGGGGTGTCCCGGGCCGGCAGCCAATCGCAGCGCGGCCCGGGACACACGGCAACAAGGGGCGGGACTTAAAAAAGAGTCAGAAACGCCCACGATTCGCGTTCTGAACGGGAAAAAGTGATTGACAACGATGTCTTCCAAGGGCTAGCCTCCATTTATGGAGCTAGCCAATGGAAGAAGGGGCGGATTCAAGTCCCCCATACTGTTATAACATTAGATTTCGCTTGTGCGAAACGCTGCTTGTGCAGATTTCGACAGGCGAAACCTAAAATCTGCGACATGTCCGACCCCTTCCTTGATGCAGGTCTTCCTCCGGTAGCGCTATCCCTTGAGAAGTGCCTTAACCACTCCTGGCGCTGCTTTAATGCTGTGAGAGCCCCCTGACTGGAGGGAGCGACCTCCCAAGAACACTGGAGCCCTGCACTTATTCTATCCCACATGTTTTAAGAGAGCTGGGATAGAGGTTTCAAAGTGCGCATGTCTGGCTGGCCTTTGCAAGATGGTCAGCCAAAAAAACATGCACACGTTGAAAAGTGCTGAGGCAGTCCACCCTCCTGCTGTCACTTAGCTGCGGCTCTGCCCCCGTCCTGACATGAGTGTCAGGACGTGATTATATTGAAAAATAAAATGACCTTATTACCATTTTATTTTCCAATTCTGGGCCATTTTAACCAGTGGGCAATGCTCCTCTGATCAAATGGAGGAGCCGGCCCTGCCTAAACTCAGTCAAAAGGTACTACTTTTTATCTGTGAAGTGAGGCATTTGGAGCTGGATCCTGCCGGGGTAAGAGATTCCAGTTGAATGTCCACTACCATCGCATGCTGCTTTATTATGCTGCACTGCATATAATGGTCCTCATTACTAGTGGCCCAGAAAATGGCCCGGTTTTTTCCCAGCCCTGTGATTATGGATACTGGACGTATTTGTAACTCAAGGAGTGGTGAAAATCCAGGCTATCACAAGTTGAACCCTGGGTGTCCCCTTAGAAATCTATACTACTATTATAAAGAGAGAACTGTGTCCTTTGAGCCAGGTAAACTCGAAAATTACACCACCAATCCAAACACCCAAGACATCTTTGAAAACCTCAGGGCAAGCAGAAGGACATAGGCTATATAAAAGTAAAAAATATACGTTCTTTAAAAAGTAGTCCCTTGCAAGTAGCGCCGGCCGCGACATGCGTGATGACATCGGGAGTGCGGGGAGGAGCGGCGTTCAGGAGCAAGAGGAAGAGCGGCGTAAATGAGCGCGAGGAGGAGCTGCAGACAGGCGGGGAGGAGCGGCGAGCGGCGGACAAGCGGTGAGGAGCGGCGAGAAGCAGAGGAGCAGTGGAGCGGTAAACTCAGCAGCACGGGGAGGAGCGGCGGCTGAGGTAAGTGAAGCAGCCGCGGGTGCGCCCCGAGGGATGGGCGGGGGCCATGAGTGCTCGCAAGCCTTTTACTCAAAGTTGGGACGTCGGGGGAAACAGTGGACACGAGCGTGGGCAGAAGCGGCCAGGAGCAACAAAATCGGAGCAAGGAAACACTAAGTACGCTCTGCTGCTCCCGGCCGCTCTGCTGCGCCTCTCCTGCTGCGATGCTGCCCCCAGCCCCCTTCTGCCCTGGGCAACGCCGGGGCGGGCTGCTAGTAAAGAATTATTTGGAGAAACTGTATTTTTGGTCAGCTTTCTCTGGTAATTCTTTATTTCCCATTGGGATTTCACATAGTGATTTTGGTGGCTTTCTGTGTGAAAATAAACACATTTGCAGAAACACTGCAGAACACATAAGTAACTGCTGATATCGGCTCCATCAGAATTAAGAAGCAGCTCATAATGGGGTACAGTGAATGCTTGCTTCTTGGGGGTCAGTAACCTGCACCAGTACATGGGACAATTCGCCAGGGACTGCCCATGACACGGTTCCAGCATAAAAATAGCTTCTGGAACTGAAATTCAGCAAATCCCTGCTCAGTCCAAATACTCCAGTGATTGATGCTAAATTAATCAAAGGTTCCTTCAGTCGAACTGTGCACTATACATTAAGACCAACAGCAGCAGCGCTGGTGCAGTCTGAACCTGATGATATTTATATGTGTATGGGTGTACAGTTGACGAGCACGGATTGGGGAACTACCCAGGAGTGACGAACATCAATTCAGCGAGATTGCTCAGTGGCCAAATGCTCTGATTACGTACTAGCAGGGCCACTGTACGTATGTGGTTCTGCAGCTTAAAGCGGTTGTGCATATTTATGGATTTACCATGATTGTCTCTTGGTCCACCCTCTGCTGCAGAATGTGCATCTTTCAACAAAAGATAATGTTAGTAGGTCAGACTGACCAAGTGACTAAAAATGAAAGTGAGACACATTGGGCGGTACAGACTCTTTGTAAAGGTTTTTATATTTTTATTTGTTTTATTTATTAGCTTTTGTCAAAGAGAAGAACACGTAACAACAAGAAGGCTTTGTCATAGTGTAAAGCAAATGTTCAGATACTGGAATAGATTCAATATGTTTCTGCACGTAGTACAATCTTTTGATAGATTTACATTTTTGGTTGTGCAACAGTAAACCCCCCCCCCCCCCCCCCTTTGGCCCCCCCCACCCTCCTCAACTGTCATGCACAGGGCCATTATCAGAACCGTTATCCTCTCTCACGTTAGCCAATTGCCCTCAGTGCTGCCCCCTTCCAGCTATACCGGAGGTGCTCGCTCCGTCTCCATCTCCGCCGTCATCTCCCGGAGGTATACAGCAAAGGGTTTCCAGATGTCTCTAGATCTAACGCGCTCAGGCATTAGCACCCATTAACTACTGAGTTGCTCCTGGCAGTAGGCAGTGTCCCGCAGCCATGCAGCGCGCGTCTGCGCAGGCCGGCACCTCCAATGGACCGATCTCTGCGCATAGCCAGCACCAGCGATATAGCCATCAGCCTGCGCTGCACCACTATTCTCTTTTCAACATATCCCAACAGACAAGTCACTGGGTCCGGCTCAATAGGAGCCCCCACTATAGCCCCAATTGTCTCACACTCATCAGTCCAAAATGTAAACCCTGTCAGCAGCTCCAGGCCAGGCGCAGGAACAACGCATCTGGCGCCTTGAGGTTTCGCATAGTCCCATCTTATACATTTGCAGAGGAGTGCGGTACATTTTACTCAAATACTTAAAGTGGATCAGCACAACTTCTAGTTGGGAGATAGCCTCTCTGTCTGTCCACACTGCCTCCAGAAGCTCGGTGCCCAGTTCCTTCTCCCAACGCCTCCCTTGCCAGGGATGTTCCTTGTGTAGCGGAATTACCATGGAGTATAATCTGGTGACAAGGATTTTGGGGGTTGACCTGGTATATATGTGTTGTAGTGCCTTGAATGTGGGGGGATGTTCTGGAAAAGTAGCTTTCTGCTGGACACAAGCAGCTGGTAATAAAGTAGAGTGACATGGGCCGATGCACCGCGCATCGTTGGACTAGGCACGGAAGCCATAAATCTCCCCATCAAGAACAGATCCGTCACAGTCGTCAGACCCAATTCCGAGGCTGTGTCGGCCATCCCCTTATCTTGTTATGGAGGAAACATTGGGTTAATGGCCAGCGGGCCGACTGAGCGTGCAGTTTCGCAATGCAGGCGCAACGTTGGAGTACCTCCCAAGCTCACCGCATGCATTCAACCAGGTCTATTTCCCCACAAGGTGCTCTACATTTATCAAATACCACATTCGAAAGCGGCAGTGGCTCCACTCTCTCCACCGCCACATGTGGTTGGAATGGAGTGGGGTGCAACCAGTGGTGGAGGTAGCTGGCTTGCGCACATAGGGCATACACCTGCAGGTCCGGGGCTCCCATTCCGCTTTTCACCAATGGACGAGTTAGTGTCTCATATTTAATCCTAGGTTGGCTGCCCACCCAAACTAGCTCTACCAGCCCAGGACGTTGTCTTTTGAAGAAATGTGCTGTGAGGGGGGATCGGGACAATAAAAAAAATATACAAATTTAGGCGAAACAATCGTCTTTTCTATTGCCACACGGCCCGCCGGAGACCGCGGCAGTCCCCTCCATACCTGCATCCGCGACTCAAACCATTCGGCGGCGCAAACAAAATTTGTCCTCCAAACCTCGTCCACGTCTCAGCTTATCCAAATCCCTAAGAATTTAGTAGGTTCGGCGGCCCATCTATAGGGATGGTCCGTGGGGCAGGGGGTGGTAGTCATTCAGCAGGAAAAGAACCAACTTGCTCCAATTGATCTACACTCCAGAATGCCCTCCAAATTGTATAACCTCAAACCTCATTGGGGATATGTTAGTGCTAGGGTCTCTGTTGTACATCGTGATGTCATCCGCATAGAGCAAAACAACCAGGCCCTTGGTGGTAAATCTGATCCCACGCTCCGCAAGGTGTTGCCGCAGCCTAGCAGCCAGAGGCTCCATGGCCATGGCAAACAGGAGCGTGGATAAAGGGCAGCCCGGCCTGGCCCCCCCTCCCTGGTTATTACAAAACTCTCTGAGATCTGCCCATTGAGAGACACCCGAACCATCGGGAGGGTGTAAAGCAGACTTATCTTTTTTTATAAAAGCAGGGTTAAACCCCAGTCTATCTAGTAGTGTGAACCTGTATTGCCACTCCAGCGCGTCAAATGCCTTTGTAGAGTCAAGTAGCGCTGCCACTGCCCTCAGAGGGCTGAGATAGTGCAATACAGAGAATATGGTAAATTATGTGATGTCTCACTCCCCGGAATGAAGCCCGACTGGTCCGGACGAGCTATCAAGGGCATGAGTGGCTGCATTCGGTTAGCCAAAAGTTTTGCATAGATTTTCGCGTTATTGTTTATTAGAGACAGAGGCCGGTGCGAGTCGTCCGGCTCCAGAATTGTAACAATTGGCACTTCACGGAGCGATGGCAGAAGTAAGCCCACCTCCAGAGATTCATGGAACATTTCTATGAGGTGATGAATGAGCAAGTCTGCATATTCCTTATAAAAGACAGGGGTAAGCCCGTCAAGGCCTGGCGCCGAAGCAGATATAACCTCTGCGACCTCCTCTGGTGTGATCGGATCATCTAGATACTCCAGATGGCTCGCACCAAGCCTCAGAAGCTCAATAGTGTCGAGGTAGGCCAGCAGTTCAAACTCTCCTACAGTGCCTCCAGATATGTATAGAGTTTTTATAAAAGGAAGACCTCACTTCCAGCAGGGCATGGGATGTACACCAAGTGACCATCACTGTCATAACTCGGTGAAATAGGAAGCGGCATGCGGTTTGCGCAGCATCTCTGCCAAAGTCATCCCGGGTCTGTCGCCCTCCCCGTATCGTCGCGCCGTTGCCTCCTTCCCCAAGGTACTTCAGCTTCCTCCATGTATTCAGACAGTTTTCTACGAAAATCCGACAGAGTTGTTGGGTTGGGTTCAGCGTCCAGCTCCCTTTCTAGTTGCGCAATTTCAGCGTCTATTCTGCTTAGTGTACCTCTGATCACCTTCAGCACCCCAGCTTGCTTCGCAATAAATTCAACATAAACCACCACCTTAAAGGCGTCCCCTAAAGCATGGAGGGCGAGTCCACCGAGCCCTCATTATGAGCAAAATAGTCAGAGCTGTGCAAATCTCTGCATGGAATGCAGCGTCACACATCGAGTGGGAGGGGAGACGTTGCGTAAATGCGCTCTGCGTGACCTGCGGGATTGTTAGAATCAGGCGCACAGGGGAATGATCAAAAAGTGTCCGAGGTAGGTGGTCAACCGCCGTCGCCCAAGTTGCAGCGTCTTCCATCGGGAGCCAATAGTCTATTCGCGACCAGGACCATGGTACTTGGAGCTACAGGTGCCACTCCGCTGTCCAATATGCAAGCGTCTCCATATGTCTACCAATTAATTATCTTCTTTTATAGTATTCATAGGGCCTGCTGCCTGCGGTTGGTGCTGTCTAGCCCCAGAGTGGTCAAACTGGTAATTTATCAAAATGTTAAAATCCCCGCCCCCACCGCACAGTCCCAGGGGCCATGCCTGCCACCAACCTCCATATCGGCAGGACAAAACTAGGGTCATCCTGGTTGGGACCTTATACTGCTGCTAATATAAGTGGCCTCTGATGTAGTCTTCCCACTATTATTACATACCTCCCTTCTTTATCAATCTCTACTTGTGTGGGGGTACATAATAGACCTTTTTAAAATAACACTAGAACCCCCTTGCTGTAGCTGGAATATGCCGCTAAGTGGGTCTCCCTCCCCCCACCATCGGGCACGCAGCTGAGACGCAGTGTCCCTAGTCAGGTGAGTTTCTTGCATTCTACTGATATCCACTCCCTGTCGCACTAGGTATGCATGAACCAGTCTGGCCTTTCGGCAATCATAAAGTCCACGGACATTCCAAGTCACGCAGATTACCTTAGCCATACTGTACCCACTGCAGTAAAACCATGAAGTGGCAGGCGCTCCTAGAGGACGCTGCTTATGGGACTCAGGAATAGGGGCAAGCAACTGCACCACATTTCTCAGCATGAACATTCCAGCCACATTTGCAGAAATCCTATATTTCAAGCCTTGCAACATAAAAACAATCCTCATAACCTTCCCATCGTCGAGAGAAAACAGAACAGTAAAACAGTGTTACCCATATGGAGCACTCCTGCTCCCACTCCACCCTCCCAAACCAACCCCCCAATAAGGTTTGTGATAAGCCACCCACCCACCAACCTACTGCCAACATAGGAAAGGAACAAGGTAATTATCCTAAGGTGGCCTGGTTCCACTTGGCTTTCACCCCTGCTACAAGACAGGGTGGCTAAGCCACGTTAGCAGCCGGACAATTTTACAGCAAAGTCTTCTTTAGCGTAAAGGCAGCCCGCACTACCAGAGTCACATCCTTAACCCAAAAACGTCTCCGCTACCCAGACTCCTTTAGCACTCTCAGTGGTTTTGGATGTGTTTCTTTGTTGCACCTCAAGTTTCTTTGCGAATGTCAGTGCGACCTTTGGGTCACTGAAGAACTGTGTCTGCATACTTCTCTTTATCCTTAGCTTGGCAGGATCGACCAGGGCATACTGCACGTCCTGTTTCTGGCCTGCACCGCCAGAGTAAAGTCCGCATAAAACGCCAGCACGTTCCCCTGGTGCCGCACTTCGCACGCAATACAGCATCGCGGTCACTGTTATTCAGAAACTTGGCGATGATCGGGCAAGCTGGCGTGCCGGCGGGGGGTGCAGTTACAGAGATCTGTGTGCCCTTCCCACTATAAACACCTTGGAGAGTACATTGCCAAATATTTCCTGCAGAAGAGTTTCAACATAGTCTTCCATCCTTGTGATATTGGTGGATTCAGGAAGGGCTGTAATACGGAGGTTGCTCCTCCTAGAGCGTAACTCCAAATCTTCATTCTTTGCCTTAATCAGTTCCAACACCATGTCCATTTGAAGGAACTTTTGTTTGTCCGCTGCTGCCGTGTCCTCAACATCAGACACTCTCTCCTCAAGCTGCGCTATTGTTGTATCCTGAATATCTACCCTGGATTTTAAATTGTCTAGGCGAGCAGACAATTTGTCAAGGTTGGAGTCTATAGTGCTAAGACTGGTTTTAACTTCCAACAGTAGCATCTTCAAGTTGTCGTCCCCTGCTGCTCCAGCGTCAGTTCGGGAGGACTGTTCACCCGCCTCCTGGACAGGCTCCTCCTGTCGAGTTTGTCTCCTGTTGTCGAATGTTAGCTTGGTTTGCTTAGTGTCCGCCTTGCCCATGATGTCCGCCCAGTGAGGGGGGGTGGCAAAATATGAAACACTGAATGACCCTTGGTAGGTGTTTCTTTTCAGTCAGTTGTATAACTCAGAGCCCAGGCTTGGACAGATCCCCCAAACGTTTTACCTCCGTCTGGTCTTCGCTCGTTCCCACACTGCAAAGGTGCCTCTCCTCACCACCTCTCCCTGCAACAAGGTACTGCTCGCCACTCATGTGCTCCTGGGTGTCACTGGAAGCAGTGTCCGCCAGTTTCCAAAGCATAGCACCCTGTCCACTCCAGCCAGTCAACCCAAATAACTTTGACTCGGGGGGCAGGAAGCGAGGCTGCAGAACAAACGCAAGCACTCCTCAATGCGGTCTCTGCATCAGCCTCACTCCAGCAGGCGCCGCCTGCCACCGAGAGCCCCTTCTCCAGGTCGTTGCTCACCACCAGGAACAGGCAAGGGTCTCCAGCCTGTTCTAACGCTGATGCCTCAGTCGCGCTCCGCAATCTCCGCAGTGCAGCCAGTCAGATCTCCATCCATAGGTGGGGAGGGAGTGCCAGTGTCCGCTCCTTACAGCCGCCGCTCGTACCGCGGCTACGGCTGTGATGTGGTAGACCTCACCGAGGTCTGGTCTTTCATGCAATTAATGTGGCCCTCTTCTCTGCTCCAGCATCAAGTACAGGCCATACCCCGTCCCCAACAGCAGCTTCCCCACCACACGTTCCGCTCTCTGCGGCACACTTCGCAGGCCCGTGTACAGCTCTCCAGGCGCTCACTGCAGGGCAGTCCACACAGAGGAGGCACTTCGAGCAGGGATGCTAGGAGGGTGCAGCACCCCCGTCACAGGCCTTGTGGACACAACAGTGGTCCGGAATAGGAGCTCCCGTCACCAGGTCGTGCCTGCCCAGCCACGTAGTACAACACTTGTGCCACATCTCCGCCGTCAGCCTCCTCCGATCACAGCCACTCCACTTAATTGGGCCTTTCGCCACGCGCCCGCCGCGGTCGCCATGCTCTCCCCGCAACCTCGGCTCCACCTGCCTTAGGAGAGCCGCTTCACAGCGGTGCGAGTGCCGGCTCAAAGTCTTCCCTTTGATTTTTCCCTCAGACCAGTACTTTACACTCGCAGGCTCTGCCATATTGCGCATATGCCACTGCACCACACGGGGAGAGTTCAGTCCTCTACGATACAGCTTCTCGGGAAATGTTGCACTCTCCACGTTCCCCAGGGTGCGGGCGTCGTGCTACTCGGTCGGCGGGGGCGGGGGATCCGAAAGAGCCCCCAGTCCACAGGATGATGACAGATTATTGGCTTGGCCGGCAAAGGCCACTCGGGGTGCAGCCATCTTGCGGCCGGCTAAACCACGCTTCCCGACCCTTTGTAAAGGTTAGTTGGTGACCTTTAAGTTGCAGTCAATAAGTGGCAGCTCTACAAATATTACGGAGAGAATATGTACTAGCCCCCCCCTATCCCCTGCCATACCCCTGCTCAGCCCTAGCCCAGGATGCTGTTTTCCTCAGGTGAGTGCATGACTGGCCAGAGGAGGGGAAACATAATACCTTATTCTAATAATTGTGGGTGCTCCCAATATCCAGCCATCTGGTCGGGGTGAATCAGTCTTCACTGTTATGAAGGATTGAAGAAGAAGGGAGGTATATGTGCATTGCCGTTGGAACATTCAGTAGTTGAAGTGGCTACACCCCTGATGCATGTGAAAGGTAAAAGGCAAATACAATAGATTGTTACTGATGATTAATAGCACTCACATTGGGCACCAGCCTAGAGCGTAAACACCCTTTGCGGGAAAAAAACACAGGTAGAGCGCTCTAGAGCAAAAGGACCCCAATTCAGCAAGTCTGCATATTGAGGTAATTGCATTCAGGGATAAATATTATAAAGCTCCCCAATGGTAAAAACAAACATATTTGTAGAAAGGGTAACATTAAAGGTAAGACGCATGCTGGAACAAGAGTTCTAAGAGGTGAAGTTGTGATTCAGGAGCTTGAAAGGCTCCCAGCTCTCCCCATGGATCTATTAAAACATAACCATTGCACAGCTATTGTCAATATTGAGAGACTATTATTGAATCAGTCCTGTCGAAAGTTTAGAATAAAATGGTTCTCACAATCTTTAGATGAGGACCATCTCCCTTGACACCAAGATTGGAAATAGGATCAGTGATGGCCATGAGAATCTGTCTTAGAATGTCTCCAGGAGGCCTCGGTAGAAGTAACAATGAACCAGAGAGGGCTTCCGGGCTATTTGGAGTTTAGTGGATATCTGCAAAAGGTGCCCTATTTAGAGTGCCCTAAATTGGGCCGACGAGACATTCATCACAGAGTAAACTAGGGAATACACTCTCAATAGGGTGGACAGGAAATCAGCAGATTTTTTGTAATGTCTGCCAAACTCTGAATATTATCTACCGCCAAGTTGCCGAAGACCATCCTGAATTCCAGGGGAGACTACAAGACAACAGCAGAACAAGGGGATACATCTAGCAAGGCGACCGGTGGGCTAAAAAATCATCCTCACCAAGTTCCCTCAAACCTAAACATTATTTTGTAGACTAGGATATTGTCCATAGTCACTAATAAGTCTACTAAGCAAACCTTTTGTTGAGGGAGTCAAAGATTAAGAGGGAGAGCTGGAATGTCTAAGAGGACGGGAACACCCTAACTATTCAATCTGCCAGCTTTTTTTTTTAGTTTAAATTAAGCATATACTTAGGATACAACACATTCATCATACTCATTTCAATAATAATAATAAGTCTTTAATATGTCTACAAAGTGCAGCTGTGCATAAGTGGAATAGCACGGTATACTTTCAATAAAGTGCATGTGTGCGAAGTTTAGCAGCCTTCCGTTCAATTCATTAGATCCTTAATATGTCCAGACAGTGCAAAGGTACTGAAAGGGATATAGTAAAATATACTCTCAATAAAGTGCAAGATTTAACAGCTAATCATTGAAAGCCATTCAAAATACCATCCCTCAAAAAAAGAAAGTGCAGCTGTGCTTTGTTTAGCTGCAAACCTTAAAGTACATCTCAACAGCTTTCATTCTTGATCTCCTCAATAGACCATCGTTTTAATAGTAAATTTTCCAAACATTGATCTAATATGGAGATTTCAATATTTCTATATACTATGTTACTTATTAACTCATTGGGGATATCAAATACTACTAGGCGATGTCCTACCCTATTTGTTTCCAATCTCCTTCATAAAATGCCAGGAGGCGCTGAATCTTTTGAGACCACCAACCCTTTTTGCACATGCCGCCTCAGACTTTTTAGTTCAACTCATTTTGCTGTACAATTCCTGATAGGTTGGTTCTCTATTTGTTTTCCAATCCTGCAAAATCAAAGAATGGGAAACTAAAGAGATAATAGTAATAAATACATCCGCCCCATGTCTCCGTGCTTGATTTTGCCTTCGTCTACAGAACCCCAGGAGTGCCACACCTACTCAGGTTCCATCCGTCTGTTTAACCCCATGTTTAAGGCATTAAATACTTGTTCCCAGAACGGTGCAATCCCAGGACAGGTACAAACTTATGTAACCAAACACCCCCACCCCCTAATTGCTTACAGCAAAAGCAGCAATCTTCCAACTCCTGATTCATTTTTTTAGAGGGCTTAGGAGTATGAAATGCCATCCATCGAGCTAAAAAGGACATTCTCTTTGGCGGCTCTTAAGTCCTTATTTCCTAGTTTTGAAATTACCTGCCATTCAGCTTCAGAAAAAGTACCCTGGGTTGTCAGTTTGATATTTTCTAAGAACCGTTTCTTCAAATAGCACTGCCCAGGACTCCGTAGTAGCCTATACCAATTTCCTATCCCTCATCTTTGTCCTAAACATGGTCATTCATTCATTATTGGTGAAGAGATGGAACTCATTTGAATATTACATTTTCTTACGAAGTGTACGATTTGCAGGTACCCAAAGTGAAAAAGCTTGCCGCGATCTCCGCATCGTGCTTCAAGATTCTGCCAAGAAATACAGTTCACTCCATCAAAAAAATTCTTTAAATGCATTTGCATAACAATACCCCATATGGCTATTTGGTATTTGCAGACACAGCCTCCTTCATTCATTTAGCTGCAAATACCCATACCCTTCAGATTGTCCCTTTAGAGGCATAAAATGCTTGAAGTCTCCAGCTTGCGTGTTTTGTATCTTTCCTTTTATGGCAATATTTCTGTATTTTTAAATAACATTAACTGTCATTTCACCTCCTGCACCATCTTCTCTATAAAAAATGTATCCTGAGATCCCTTAGCATCTATAATCCAAACTATCCTATCTACAAGTGCTGCTTCCTAATATGTATACATATTGGGCAATGCAAATAAACGCCCCCCCCCCACCCCCGGCAAACATCCTTCCGAAGCACTGGAAATTTAAATCTTGGAGCCTTTTTATTCCAAATAAAACACCTATAAAGTACATCCAATTCCTTAAAATACACCCTAATAATTTTTATTGTATATTGTTCAAAACAAAAATCGACAACGGTAGGCTAGACATTTTTATCAGAGCTATGAGCCTTATCAACAGAAGCGGGAGAAATGGCCATCTATCAAATAAATCTTTGATCTTTTTCATCAACATTTCCTAGTTCAATCTATAGAGTTCTGCAAATTGATTAGTTACTTTTATCCTTAAATAACGAATTGGTTCCCTATTAGCAGCCTGCTGCTTGAGATTGAAAGGGAGTATCTTGAGAGAGGCATTAAATAAAAGCAATTCTGGTTTTCTTTGATTTTTGTATCCCCAATTGCTTGAAACCTGTCCAATTCTGACAGTATTTCTTTAATATTTTGTCCTTCTGGCCTGAGGTATAGTATTATATTGTCCGCAAATAGTTTAAGCATGGATATTCCAGCAATCAGTGCCACAATACCCATATTATCCCTGATGCTAATGGCCAAAGTTTTGATAAAAAATTTAAATAATACAGGAGAAAGGGGACAACCCTGACAAGTTCTCTTGTTAATTTACAAGACCCATTTACATGTGCTCCGTGATATACCCCGTGAAGCATTTTAATAAACTGAAGAGGGAAGCCAAACTTCTCAAGGCCGAAGAAAAGAGCATCCCAATTAACTAGATCAAATGTTTTTTCTGCATCTGCCATCATTATGACTGCTGGCGTCTGGTTAATATTAAAAAAAACGAGTGCTTGGATTTAGAAACATGTGTTGGATAACATCATCCTATCCGCAATAAATCCTGTCCGATCCATATGAATTATCTTCTTAGTTAATGGGGGTCACACGATTAGCCCAAAATGTCATTAACATTTTGCAATCTGCATTTAATAAACCTATCGGCCCATATGAATTGGCATCTCTAGGGTTCTTGCCCCTTTTTTTTAAACCTGGCATCATTGGCGTGAGTCTCCCTTCCTTTTTGACGGATTGCCTCCTCTTTTTTTATATGTTTTTGCTGGATTTATGCTTTGGGCACTGTGCCACTGCTGATCAGTGCCACAGTGCAAGTGCACACTACATTAAATGAATGTACTATTTGGTTATTCCATGATTGGGTTATTGGTTTATCTGTCAGCCCCTAGTACAGTGCACCATGTGTGCCCAGCGCTTGTAAATCAAATGCTAATGGTGGGCTTGCAGCACCGGTTGTGCCACCCACAGAAGCAGCTTGTAAAATGTGTCTCAGACCTGCCATTGCAAGGCCTGTG
This sequence comes from Lissotriton vulgaris, assembly GCF_964263255.1. Lineage (NCBI taxonomy): Eukaryota > Metazoa > Chordata > Amphibia > Caudata > Salamandridae > Lissotriton > Lissotriton vulgaris. Next base: position 804,201,162 of record NC_141695.1, on the reverse strand, counting down.
TGCAGTTTAGCACTGCCATGTCGACTTGGCCAAGTGCACCCACTTGCCAGTCACTAAATCTTCCCTTTGCTTCATATTAGACCCACCTATGGTAGGCCCAAGGGCAGGGTGCCTTGTAAGTATGTGTGTAGTATTGTGTGTAGCATGTTCTAATAGTGAATTACAGCAATTTTTGTTTTTCACTATTGAAGGCTACCTGTTCTCCATAGGCCAGAATGGCAGTTGGATTATTACATTCTTATAATCCTAACTGACTCTGGGACCATGGTAGAAACTCGAATTTGTCTTTTCATCCAATCTCGTTCCAGGGTCAGTCCCCGGTTCTATACCAAGACCTGGCACTGATTACACTCCAGAGACTTAGACAATTCCGCCTTGTCACTGAACATCTACGGCAACGAGAGATCTTGTACTCCTGGGGACATCCCTTCCTTCTTATCTTCCCTTTCAATGGAATGCTACACCAGATGCGCTCTCTAACTGAGGCTTGACGCCTGATGGGCCTGACCCCACCGAGCGGAAAGGACGACGCCAATGGCCTGAGCGTGAACCCAGATATCTCTCCGTCGGGCTGGCAGCGAGAAACAAGGAGAAGCCGCTCTTGAAGGCCACCTGCTTCTGAAATTGTCCAGAGTCAACGGGATGCACTGGCTATGGCCACGGAGGCCATAGCGGGTGAGGGCACGGAGACCAAATAGCGGCCCACGCACTTGCTGCACTCTGGATCCCACTGGTCGCTTCTTTGCTGTTTTCGGGCGGGAGTGGGGTTGTTGTTTTTCCGTTGCTAATACCATGGACCCTCCACGGTTGCAACTCCGGTCGTCTTGGGATGACAGACTTTTTACAGGGACTGTTGTGGTTTGCACTGATTTGGGGATAGGGAGGGTTAGGGAGGTTTCTTGGGGTGTGGGGGGGGGGTTGGGGTTTTCGCTTTGGTTTTCCCTTTTTGTAGTTGGTTGGGTGGGTTCCCCTGTCCACATCTTCCTTTCCTGCTAGGGTATACCGTCCCTGGGATGCTACCGCCCTCTTCCTCTTGCCTTCATCCATGCCTGCGTGTGGGACTACCGAGCTAGCTTCCCCATGACTCCGACACTAGATGATGCACCAAAGGCTTAAGATTTTGACCCTCAATGTCCAGGGCCTAAATAACCCCATCAAACGGCGGGCAATCCTATCCTTTTTGGAGCACTCTGCTGCTGACATTTGCCTCCTGCAGGAGACCCATCTGCTACGCAAGGATCACCACAGGATGAAATCCCGCGCTTTCCATATTCAGCTATTCTCCTCCCTCCCCACTAAGTCAACGGGGGAGGCGATACTGGTTTCCCGATCATTCCACGGCAGGGTGGTCCAGAGGGAGGCTGAGATCAAGGGCCGCCTACTTACGTATCGATTCCTGGTGGCAGGTCAGTCTCTTATCATAGGCTCAGTGTACGCTCCTAACGATGGTCAAGATAGCTTTCTACACAAAGCACTCACTGACGCCACAGCCAACTCTGAGAGACAGATACTGTTGGGAGGCGACCTGAACCTTGTCTTTCACAATCTGACCGACCGCTCCTGCCAACGCACTAGTCCAGTGGGGGCCCTCTCTAGGTCAGGTCTAGCACGCCTTCAAGAGCTAGGTCTAGTTGACTTATGGCGACATTTCAACCCCCATAATCGGTCATACACCTATTACTTAGCGGCCCACAAGACATACTTCGGACTAGACTACTTCCTGTGCTCCTCTTCATTGCTGGCGATGGCTACGGAAGCTGATATTCTCACTGCGTCTCTATCAGACCATTCCCCGGTCACTGCCTCCTTTTGACTTCCTCCTACTCCCGACACCACAACGGCACTGGCGCCTTCGTGATTCACTATTAAGCCAGGCCTCCGCTGTGAGCCAAATTAAGACCTCTATCACGCAATATCTAGCCCTCAATGCCAACTCGGATACTTCCCTGGTGACACAGTGAACTGCCCTTAAAGCCGTCCTGCGGGAAAGAGTTCATCGCTGTGTCCGTTGCCAACAATAAAGAGCGGGCTCGGAAGCGATCTGAACTCGCACATCGGGTAGCAGAGCTGGAGCAGATGCACCATCGCACGGGGGCTGGCAGGGCATGGCGTCAACTTTGCACGGAGCGGAAACAACTGGCTGTGCTCAAGGCAAAGCAGAATATGCAGCCCTTCGCTTACACCATTCTTATTACACGGGGGTAACGGGTGCGGCTGCCTCCTAGCCCATAAGCTTCATGAACAACGACAGAGCCGTGGGGTGCAATCCATTCGTACAGCTGAAGGCGATCTCGTTTCTGATGACGTGGCTATAGCGGCAGCCTTCTGAGACTTCTATGCTAAGCTTTATGCGTGTGACTCCCTCGACGCGCTCCATGGTCTGATTACCTGGACGGTGCGCTGCTTTCTCCACTGAACCCAGCTCAAGCTGCGCACTTGGATAGGGAGATTGGGCTATAGGAGGTCATCGCGGCCATCTCGTGCCTCCAACTCGGGAAGTCCCCTTGCCCTGATGGCTACTCGGCAGCCTTTTATAAGACCTTCTGTAACCTGGTGCCCCCCTTCTATGGGATCTTTTTAAATCATTCGCCCAGCCCGGGGCTATCCCAGAGGAAATGCTGGAGGCCTCAATCACTGTCATTCCGAAGCCTGGGAAAGATGTGAGTAGCTGCAGTGCGTACAGGCCCATTTCCCTTCTTAATATTGACAACAAATTGTACACAAGTATTCTGGTGACGCTGTTGGCTCCGTACATGCCGCAACTGGTAGAGCCGGATCAGGCTGGTTTTATCTTGCAGAGACAAACCAGTGATAACACAAAAAGGGTACTACATCTTATAGAAGCGGTGTCGCGGAATCAGAGACTGTATGTTGCTGGCCATAGATGCAGAAAAGGCCTTCGATAAGGTCTGTTGGCCCTTATTTGGAGCAAGTCTTACAGCGTTTCGGCTTAGGGGAGGTTTTGTGCACGTGCATTCTTAATTATCGTTCGCCCTGCGCCACGGTGCGAGTTAACGGTCAGACGTCCCCTCCCTTCACTTTGGTAGGGCTACCCGACAGGGATGCTACCTTTCCCCCGTTTTATTTGCGCTCTATATGTAGCCACTTGCCCAGAGAATTCGACACCATGCCCTCATTGCAGGGATTAGATTCTGGGGGGATGTTCATAAGATCAGCCTATACGCAGATGATATTTTGCTCTCCCTCACTGATCACGACCAGACTCTTCGGGCCCTCTTTATTGAATTGCATAACTTCGCTCAGGCTTCTGGGTTTAAGATCAATGCGGACAAATCAGTCGCCCTCAATATCTCTCGGTCTGAGTCGACTCTTGCCCATATACAAGAGGAGCACCCTGTTCTATGGTCCGACACCACGGTTTCTTATCTGGGAGTGCTATCCCCTCCACCGTTGCCACGAACTATGCCAAGCTTTGCACTAACATTCGCGGGGAACTGCGGAGATGGAGACATCACCCCCTTTCATTGTTGGGCAGGATAGCTGCCATTAAAATGACACTCCTCTCCCAGATTCTCTACCTGTTCCATATCCTACCCTTGCGTCCCCCAGCTGGCTGGATCCAACAGACCCAGTCCGACCTGCCTCACTTCATCTGGCATGTTTGCAGACCGCGTTTTAAACGGGCAATTGCGGTCCTTCCCCCAGAACAGGGAGGAGTTGGGGGTACCTGATCTGCAACTCCGCTATTTGGTGGAATGGCACCGCTTGGAGTCTGAACGGTACTGGTTATTCCAGGAACAGGCAGTAGCGGGCTGCCTTTGCAGGTAATCCCATTTCTCTCAAAATAACGCAGACCACCCAACCTTTTTGCAGCCTACATCACAGGTACCATCCTGGAGGCCTGGGACTGCACCGCCATCAAGCATGAGTTGACGTTCTTTCCTTCCCCATTGACCCCCCCCCCCCCCCCCCCCCCCCTGTTTTATAACCCTGATTTCACTCCAGGACAGAATCCTAAAGCATTCGCAAACTGGCACCTCTCTCCTTGGCGGTCCCTGGGGCACCTTTTTAAAACCTCGTGGGCATCATTCCGTTCCCACAGCTTAGAGTAGATTATGGCATTCCAGAGGCAGATAGGATGTCCTACCTCCAACTTAGACACTGGGCACCCTAACCCCAGATCAGACCCGGAGCACAACGATACCTAACCCCGTACGAGAAATGGCTAGTTACCCGATCCTCAGACAAAAAGCCAGTCTCCAACCTGTATAAACATCTTCTTGCAACTACCACCCACACCTATAACGCTGGTAGGGCTCTCTGGGAACGGGAACTGGGGAGAGCTCTCTCATAAAGAATGGAGCAGCATATTATTTTTTTTTTTTTTTTGTAAATAATTTTTATTGCAGTCATGCCTGTACAGGCTCATACACGTGCAAGTTGTTTCATAAGAATGAGCAGATATACAATATTAGGTGGTGGTCAGTACACAGCCGTTATGCCCACAACCCGGGGGTCGGGCGGCGATGATATCTCTGCTCTCACATGCCCGACGTCCAGGTCAAAGGAGTAATCGGTGTCCGGATCGTGTGCATGACTACTTTTGCAGTCCTACTTAACTTATGCGCTAACCCCCAACTCCCCCCCCCCTGCGCAAAACCCTAGAACTCCCCCCCCTTATCCCACCCCATTCACCACCACCCACCTAAGGCACTCATAGCGATCGTCCCTGGAGTACTATTGCCTGTCCTCCTGTGTATCTGATGCTCTCGGGGTCTCAGCTAGTCTCTGTCTCCCTTCCTGCCTCGGGGGCCTCTTCCTCCTCATCTGACTCGTTGTCCCGGAGTGCCTGTACCATTACTTCCCAAGAGGTCGCCGTGTCTGCCGCTGTCTGGCTAGGGGATCTGCGCGCAATCTGGTATCTATATGAGCTGTCAGCCGCCGCCCACTTCAAGAATTCCTGCCGCCACCTCCGCGGAGTTGGCCCCACCCTCGCCTTCCAGTTCCTAGTGATCTCCCTCTTAGCCACCATCAGTCCCATGTCGATGAACTTGCTCGTGAGTTTGTTTTTGGGGGTATGGGGAAACCAGTGCAGGATGCATTCCGCTGGTCCATAGTCTATGGTCCTTTCAGTTACCTCGTTCAGCACCACCCCTATTTCCTGCCAATAATTCCGCAGGGCCGGGCACGCCCACAGCATGTGCACTAATTCGGCCCCCTCATCTAGGCATCGGGGACAGGATGCCGTTTCCGCACCAAAATATCGCCTGATTCTACCCGGGGTCATATACGCCCTATGTAATATGTAGTAGTGGATTAGTTGGAATCTAGCGTTTCTTGTACTGTTGCGGGCCCTTCGGACCAGCTGTGCCCATGTCGTGTCTGGCATGTCCTTACCCAGGTCCGCCTCCCACTTGGCTTTCAGAGATGCAAGAGGAGGAATGTTCTCTCTTAACATCCGATTGTAAAGGCACGTTACTGCCTTGAGTGTTCCTGCCGCCATCATGGTGTACTGACACGCTGCCGCCGTCTCGGGCTCCTCAAGCCCCGTGCCCCAGTGGGCCTGCATTGCCCTGGTCACCGCCGCGTGAAGCAAAAACCCCCCTCCTGGGATGTCAAAGCGCTCCATTAACTCCTGAAACGGGAGCAGCGCGCCGTTCTCGTACAGGTCCCCCACTACCTGCACTCCCGCTTCTTCCCAGCCTTGCAGACGTGACCAGTCCCCGCCATGCGGTAGGGCTGTTAACATGCTCAGGGGAATCTCCGGTGCGTACGGGCGCCGAATTCCGGCTCTCCTCTGCGCCCGGTTCCAGCATTGGCGGTACGTGCGCTGCTCCAGCGATAAGTCCCTATTGTCCAGCCGCTGTTGGAGAGTGATATAAGCCAGGACGTGCCTGGGTGTTCCCCGCAATATGTCATCCTCCGGACCCCGAAACACCCTCGCCACCTCCTGCGTGAAGACCTGCAGTTGGGCTGCTAGGTAATAAAGCTCGAAGTCCGGGACCGCTAATCCCCCCTCATCTTTCGGGCGAGAGAGCGTGGCTAGCGCTACTCTACACCGTCCCGCTCCCCAAATGAAAGTCGTGATCAGAGATTTAAGGTGTCGAAAGAAGGAGCCAGGCAGCCAGATCGGGAGCGTCCGGAAATAATACAATAATCTTGGCAGTGCAACCATCTTCAACAAGGAAATCCGGCCAGCCACCGATAGCGGCAATGTGGCCCAGAAGGTCATGCAGCCCCTCAAGCCACGCACACATCGGCCCAGGTTGCCCTCTAGCAAGTCTTCCGTCTTATGGTAGATTTGGACCCCCAGGTACTTAATACAGGCAGGCTCCCAAGCTACTTCCAATCGGTGGTGCGGCTGGGCAGCGCCCTCCTGCAGTGGGAACAAGCTCGTCTTAGGCCAGTTAACTTTCAGGCCCGACATCTCTCCGAAACTCTCTAGCAGCGCTTCCGCTCCCTGCAAGTCCTCTACGCCGTCCTGGAGGAATAGCAGTAGATCATCGGCATACAGCGAGATGAAATGTCGCCCGTCTCGGGCCTGCACTCCACGGAAGTGCCGCCCAGTCCGGGCCTGTGCCGCCAGCGGTTCTATAGCCAGTGCGAATAGCAGCGGCGAGAGAGAGCAACCCTGTCGGGTGCCTCGTTCAACCGGGTACTGGAGGGACACCGTTGATCCCACCCGTACTCTCGCTATCGCCTCCGCATAAAGGACCTTCGTCCAGTGAATATAGCCGGTCCCCAGCCCGAACCGTTCCATTACTGCAGAGAGGTAGTCCCACTCCAGACTGTCGAAGGCTTTCTCGATGTCAACCGAGAGGACCAGTTCCGTCCCAGCTCCACTGTGCAATCCGTCCATGAGGCGGACAAGCCTTCTGACGTTGATTGTGGTGTTGCGCGTCGGTATAAAGCCATTCTGGTCCTCGTGCACGAGGTCCGTCATATGGGGCAGGAGCCTCGCTGCTAATATGGAGCTCAGGATCTTATAGTCTGTGGTGAGCATAGAGAGTGGACGATAGGACGCCGGGTCACCACTCTCCCTACCGGGCTTCAGCAGTGGGACCACCAATGCCTCTCGCATTGATTGCGGTAAGTGGCCCGCTGTCTTGGCCTCTTTATAGACGGTCAACAGTCTTGGGGCCAGGATATCTAGGTATTTGCCATAGAATTCTATGGGGAGCCCGTCTATTCCCGGCGACTTGTTTCGTGCCATGCGTCGCACCGCCGACCTGATCTCCCCTAACTCGATGTCCGAGCCCAGGTCCTTCGCCTGCTCTGACTCCAGTCGTCGCAGTGGCAGATCCGTCAAGAAAGGTTCCGCTAGGCCCGGCCGATCTCCTGGGGCACTCTTATATAGGCCCTCGTAATACTCCCGGAAGCCGTCAACTATGCCCAACTGGGTGTGCTGCACTACACCCGACGTATCCCTCAGTTGGAGTATGGGAGTGTACCGTCTAGTGGGGTTCGAAAGCCACGCCAGAAGTGTGCCCGACTTGTCGCCGTCCACATGGGAACGCAGCACATACCTCTTGAAGTCAAAGGCTCGAAGCCTCTCCACCTCTACTGCTACCGCCTCCCTAGCTGCACAGAGTGTCTCCTGGAGTTCAGGGTGTCCGGGCCGTTCCCTTTCCGCTTCTCTCAGCCTAGTATCCGCCTTATCCAGATCGCCCAGCAACACTTTTCGCACACCTACATAGTCTTTGATGCAGATACCCCTCACCACTACCTTAAAGGCGTTCCATTCCATCGCCCTGGAGGACGCCGTTCCTTCATTTACCGCAAAATATGAGGCCACCCCCTCCGCCAGGGCCGCCCCGAATAGGGGGTCCTCTAAGGTCTCAGGCCGTAGTTTCCAGATCGGGATCCTGGGTTTCCCCGCCACCCAAGCCAGACGGATCAGGAGTGGATTATGGTCAGAGATCGTTCTCGACAGGTACTCCGATCCCGTGACGCATGGCAGCACCCCCCGGGAGCAGAGTACCGTGTCCAATCGGACATGCAAGTCGTGCAGTCCGGAGAAGAATGAGTAATCTCGGTCCGCCGGGTGTTGCCTTCTCCAGACATCCGTCAGTTCCCAACTCTCCTGCCATTCCCTCCTACCTCTAGATAGCCTGTGTACCGGGGAATCGTGCAGGGGGGGATGGGACCTATCCAACAAGGGGTCCGCAATGGAATTGAAGTCACCTCCCAGCAGGACCGGGCCCGTCAGTGCGAGAGCCAGCGTCCCTGATAGCGCCGTGAGGAAGGCCAGCTGGTCCGAATTCGGGGCATAAATACTGGCTAAGACCACATCTCTACCTTCCAGCTTCCCTTCCACCACCACATACCTCCCTTCCTGGTCCACCCATTGGCGCGTGAGCTGGAAAGGTGTGCCTGCTCTAATCCAGATTAGTACCCCCCTAGCATATGCAGAGTAGCTGGTATGAAAAACCTGTCCCCGCCACCTACGCTGCAGCGCTGCCCCCTCCTGCCGTGTAAGATGCGTCTCCTGCAGCATGGCGATGTGCACTCCCCTCCGCACTAAGTAGGCATGTACCTTGTGTCTGCGCTGCATGGTGTGTAGGCCCCGCACATTCCAGGTAATACAGTTCAAGTTATTCACATTAGCCATTGTCCCAGCGATCTGGTCGACCCATTTCCTCCAGGTCCCGCCCTGCAATGGTGGTGGTGTCCCCCCTTAACAAAACAAAACAATTCAACAGGCCTACCCGTGGTGTACCCAGGGTCAATGGCTTCAAAAAGGGTAAACAATCCCCAACTGTGGAACCCCCCCCCTCCCCCAGAACAGGCCCCAATACCAAGATATCAGTCCCCATCCAAACTCCCACACCTGATTGACCCAGGTCCGAACTACACAGCCGTAGCCGTGGGTGCCTTAAGGGCCTACGGAGTGCGGCCTTGGCCAGAGGGGGGCTACGCCGCCCAGCTCCTCGCTCCCTCCCCAATTCCCCATGTCCTCCCCGCCACGAGTGTCCCGGTGTGCCCCGGCGCCCGCTAAATACTTAGGCAAGGGTCTCCCTCCCAGCTTTCCAAACATTACCCATAGTCTTCTGCCAGCAGGTCAGACATTCAGGATCTCGTCCGCCGTCTGCGGCGTCACCAGCGGCCCTCCAGGCCGATGAATCCCAGAAAGGTCCGATTCTGAGCCCGAGGCCGATATAAGAGTGTCCGAGTCCATGGCCCCCCCAGAACCGGGGCCCTCCGCTCGACTCAGCTTTTCCACTTCCAGTAGTGCGGCCTGCCGTTCTGCCTCGGTCTGGGAGGCCGTCGGTCCCATCTTCCCCTGCCCTCGTTTCCTCAGCCTCCTCGATTTCCGCTGCTGCCGCGGTGATCGCTCTCGCTCCTTCTCCCGCTCCTCCTGTGCTCTGGCGCCGTCCGTCCCAGCTTTATATGTCTCCCACCAGTCCCAGGCCTCTGCTGATGTGTTAAAGAAGCTCGCCTTGTCGTCCACCACCACTCGGAGCCTGGCTGGGAAAAGCAACGAGTAAGCTATCCCCTCATTCCGCAGTTCCTTTTTGATTGTAAGGAAAGAGGCCCGCTGCTTCTGTGTCTCGAAGGTGAAATCCGGAAAGAGCGTGACCTTGCTGTTCGCAATCTGGAAGGGGCCATCCTCCCGAGCTTTCCGCAGGAGCAAGTCTCTATCCTTGTGGTGAAGCACCTTGGCTATGATCGGTCTGGGTGGAAGTCCGGGCTTGGGAGGCCCCGAGGGGACCCGATGCGCGCGCTCCAGTGTGAAGAATGACGAGAGCCCTTCCGGCGCCACCACTGTTTTCAGCCATTCCTCCAGGTAGGCAACCATGTCCCTCGTCCCCTCCGTCTCTGGTACGCCTACGACCCGTACATTGCTGCGCCGGCTCCTATTTTCGGCGTCCTCCGCCCGCCTTTCCAGGGTGCGTATGCGGTCCAGGGCGTCCGTTAGCTTCCCCTCCATCACCTTGTGAGCCGGCGCCAGGTCCTTGATCACCGTTTCAGCGTCCTTGACCCTGTCTTTTAATTTATCGTGATCCGCCCGGAGCAAGCCCAGTCCCGACGCCACTTGCGCAATATCGTTATGGAGTGCGTCTCGAGTGGCCGTGATGGCGTCCAGTATCCGGTCCTGCAACCGCTGCAGGTCCGTCTGCCCGGTGGGGCCTCCCTCCGCCGCTCCAGATGGCACTGCTTCCTCCGCCTTGGCCTTCGGCTTCCCCATTGCGGCCGACTTCGCCCTGTCCGGCCTGCCCGGCTGGCCGAGATCTCCCCGGGCCACGGCCTCGCGGCCTGTCTCTGTGCGCTATGGGGACGCGCTTTCGCAGATGATGCAACCCAGCAGCGGCGCCTGTCGTGATTCTCGGCCCCCCGGGGGTCGTGGATGATCTCACTTCTTTCCCTCGGGCCTCAGCCACGTGGCCGGCTCCTGTGCGCCACGGGATCCCACTGCTCTGCTGCGGCTTCCCAGAAGCGGCGCTTGCTGTGCGGCCCGTCCCCCGGGGGGACTATGGTGTACCGTCTGCCCTCACCTGGGCTAGTGGCTCAAGCGTGGCGCGCCATCGGGAGTCTGGCGCCGCCGGGGGACCTCCGCTGGCCTGTAGGGCGTCTCCGCTATGCCTCCAACCACTATTCGCACTTTCGTGGCGGGGGGGCGACGAGAAGAAGGAGGTGGGGGGCGGGGGCCGTGCCACAGTAGGTCCCGTTCCTCGTGGCCCACCACTCAGGGCTGCCCCCGCTCACCCGCCATCAAGTTCGGTGTCCAGGGCCGGGCCGTAGTCCGTCGCTCCGCTCTCCTGGCTAATGGAGCCGCCTGGGAGCTCCGCTTGCAATGGCGTACCTGGCGGTCCTTTCCTATAGCGGTCGCGGTCGCCGCGCACCGCAGCCGAGGGTCAAGGAGCTCTTCCCGCTGCGGGGGGTATCGCCGTCGGGATCGTCCGAGGCGGCGGCCGCGCCCCCACTGTGTGCTTCGGGTGTGTGGACCGCAGCGCAGCCCTCGGTCAGTTAAGGCTCCGTCGCGGCCGCCATCTTGCTCGCCGCCGTCTCTCCCTTCACTCAGGCGGTCGCCGCGATCGGCGGTCGATCTCGGTGCTGCCGTGTCACCAGCAGCTCAGATCTCGCCCAGCCAGTCACCCTCAGTTCCGCAACCGGCTCCGGGGCACTTGTGGGTCCTCCGGTCCCGTTTTCAGGAGTATTGTGGGGACAGAGGCACGGAGCTCCGGGCTCACGCCGCCATCTCCCTCGGCGCTCAAGCCACGCCCCCATGGAGCAGCATATTATAGGGCTAGGCATTCAACCTACCACGCAGGACTCAGAGACACTGACCAAGGTCGCTACCTATTGGTATCATACACCGGAACGCCTCCACCGGTTCGATCCTCGCATTAGTGACCGATGCTGGAGGGGATGTGGGGAACTAGGCACACTAGAGCACCTGCTTTGGAGCTGCGATAGGCTTCACACATATTGGGCCACAATACTTGACGTCGAATCTCACCTTGATACCCAGCTCCCACGCTTCCCAACATACATCCTTTTAGGGTTACCCAATCCACTGATGTGCCCTTTGAAATCTAGGAGAGGCCGCCTCATTGCCATCGCCATAGGTGCAGCTACCCAGAACATTCTTGCTTATTGGCGATCCCCCCCTCCAGACCCACCCTCACTCGGGTTGGCTGCATAGACTGTGGATGGTGCTGGGAATGGAGAAGTTATCTCTCACCCTGGCGAGAAGGGGTGGTGAGTTTCCGGAGCTGTGGCGACCCTTTCTGACCTTGCTTACAGGGGAATTTTGGGAACTGAGCTGTCCCCGGTACCTACGGCTCCTCCGCTTGGCAGACATGCAGATCCCTGAGCAGCTAGTTTCCTGGCGCCCACAGTCCTCTACCCCACGCTAGCTTTATTTCTTCCTATTTCATCATTATCATCTGTGGACAGGGGAGGGGAGGGAGTGAAGGGGGCGCGGGGGGGGGGCGTTTCTGTTGTTCGACTTCCCATGTGTTCTATGGGGGTTGTCCATTGTTGACCAGCTCCTAGCAATTACTTGGTAAGATCATATTCGCTGACTGGAGAAGTCTGTATCGCGCTTTCCTGAAGGAGCAGGAAGTCCTGTTCCACTTTTTGTCATGTTTGAAATGCTAATAAAAAGATTTAAACCATAACATCCAATGGAATCTCTTTCCCCCCCCCCCCCCCTCTTTTTTATAGAACTAAAATAACTCCACGAAAAAAGGTATCAGATCACTAAAAAATGTTTTGTAAAATTCTGCTAGGAAGCCATCATTGCCACAAGCCTTGCCTCTAGGCATTGCGTCCTGGGAAAGTTGGATTTCTGTTACTGTAATATCTGCCTCTAATTCTTCACACTGCATGCTTGTCAATTTTGGGAGTTTTATGGGCTGGAAATAATTACATATAGTCTACTTTGAGACCATATATTTAGCTGCTTATAAGTCATTATAATGCTGCAAAAACATTTTAGCTATCCTATCCTTTTCAGAAACTGCAGCACCGGTCTCTGGTTCAGCCAGTTCCATAATCATTGCCGCTTCCTGCGTAATCCTGTTTGAGCGAGCAAGGAACTTCTCCACCATCTGGCTTTCTCCTACACCTGGTGCTGATATAACAGTGAGCTTTGTATTTCCTCTAGAATACAAAACTCTCTTACCTCGTACTTTGCTTTGGTTAATTGCCATCAACCGCATTTTGTGTAACAAACCTACTAGCCCTGTGCTGTAATACATTGTCAATTGCAGATTGAAGTTGAGCTATACTTGTCGCCCGTCTTTTGGATTGTGCAGCCTTAAATGCCACCATTTGTCTCTGGATTGTTTCCCCAAAGGCTCCCCAAACGGAAAAAAATGTAGTGCTCTTATCTGAAAAAAAAATCTCTATATGCTTTCTCATATCTGCTACCCATTGCTGATTAGAGAGACGGGAGCGCTCCATCTGCCACCTAGACCTCTCCTTTTTTCTAATTTCCACCTCTAGATCGATGCTGATAGTAGAATGATCAGAAACATCGTTAGCCCATATTTCAGAACCCACACAGTTAAGAGTGGGAAATAAAAATAAAAAAATCTATACAAGAGGCACATTTAAATCGCTGTGACTAACCAGTATATTGTGAAAACTCTGGATTAGCTCTACGCCATGGGTCCACCAGTTGATACTCCCATTTCAGTATATCTATTATTCTCTTGGTTTAAGGCTTTAACTTATTCTTAGTTTTGTTTATGGTGTCCCCTACCAAATCCTGTATGAAATTAAAATCCCCTCCTATAATTATGGGGCTTTTTGCTCCCATGGCCACCTCACTAATCTGGAGTATTGCTTTGGAGTCGTTGACTACCGGGGCATAATAGCTCACTAAGTTAATCGAGTTCCAATTTATCCGGGTTGTAACCCCGATCCATCTACCATTAGTATCCCAATGAATGTGTATGTCCTCCCAATCTAACCAATTACCAAGATAACGCACTACCCCCCTCTCAATCTGCCCTCTTGATGTTTATCCCACTTTTGTGAGCTGACTTGAGAGAACTAAGGTGAGACTCCATCCATGAACCTATCTTGTAGACCTTTCGGCTGCATTTGATGCAGTGTTCCCCCACATATTACTTGAAGCCTTTTTAGGATTGCGGTCTGTCAATAACCCTCACATGGCTGGCTTCTGTCTTATCGGTCAGGTCACATGTGTCTTGGGCACATTTTACTTGTGCGTCAGTGCCTATGCAATGCGGTGTGCTGCAGGGGTCTTCCTTAAGCTCCACACTATTCAACGTGTATATGCTTGCTTTGTTCGAGCTAGTGTGTGTGTGCTTGGTTGTTTTCTGGCTTTAAAATCATCTCAGATGTGGATTATACCCAAATTATTGTTAACATCTTTAACAATGTTTCTGAATCTCAAGCTAAACTTTATAGCCTGCATGATAGAAGTTACCTTTCAACTGTATTAATCTTAACTCTGATAAGCCTGAAATGCTTTTGCTAAGAAAACAAGCTCATCTCTGGTCTGGCGACTGGTGGCCTCCTGAACCTTTAGCAGCTCCTACACCTGTGTCCTTGGTGAGGAGCCTGGATATCATCTTGGGCCAAAATATTTCTAAGACCCAGCAAGTGCCATAAGTGACATCCGCCTGTTTTGACATCCAAAAAATGATGAGAAAGAGCTTTAAGATCCTCTCCATCAAGACATACAAATCCGGCATCTTAACCTTCGTTGTGTCATGGCTAAATTATAATAACTTTCTGTATCTGAACATCTCTGCTATTTTACAATCAAAGCTACAAATGATAAAGAAATTAGGCAACCAGACTGATGATGAATTTATCCAGGAAGGCTTATATTTCCCAGTATCTCCGAGATCTGTATTGACTCCCGATTCGTATAGAACTAGTTTCAGGACCTTGTGTTTGGTTAATGGGATTCTCAGGGGTCTTGGTCCTAAGTATCTGTGAAAAAATTTAACCTTAATGCCCTCCGCACAATCTGTGTTTGGCAAATGCGACTTTACTTTTGATCCTTCTGATCTATCACAGCCACCTTGCGGTTGTAACTTTTCTTACTTGCCTCTCAAACTCTGGAATAAGCTGCTGCTTTAGAAATCAGACCTTTTCATGTATTAGTTTCTTAGTGGTGGGCGAGCCCAGTAATTAACAAGGAGAGCTGAGCTGAGGCCACTGATCACTAGTTCCACACTCCCAATAGTCATCATGGAATGGCACTTGCTTTCTCCTTTGAGCTACATGCAGAAGCTTTTCAGAGCAGGTTTTGTACTCCGATATCTTCTCTTAAATGCTGAGGTGTTTTTGATCTATCCTGCCTTGCTTAGCAGATTTGAAATCTCAGCAGGGCCACTGCAGACACGAGAAAAAAAGTATCAAGGGTCTGGTAGTTGGCAATAAAATGGGTTGGCACCAGAAGTGTCTTTTTTTTGTGTTGATAATCAACTTTTATTGTTTTAAAAGGAAACCAAGTGACAGCACATACGTTGCAAATGGATGTACACCCTGTCCATTAAGGGCCGTAGAGACCACAGCCGTAGTGATAATAGCCAGGCGAGCCATCAAAACTGAAGAGCAATACACATATACATATGAATACAGGTGAGGTTGGTTTAATACAATAGATTTAACCATTTGCCCCAGACCTTATTGAATTTTGCTGGGTATCAGAGTGCCTCAAATAAAGATTCCTCCTCAGCAGAGCACCAATCTACTCCTCTGCACCATTTTCTTATGCTAGGGGGTTTCACCTGTGCACAGGCCACCCAATATCTTGTTTGGCCACAGCGACTGCCATCCCAAGAAATTGTTTATCTGCTCTAGAGCTATCCAGGCCATCTAACACCCCAAGGATGAGGCGTAGGGGATCATGGAGGACCTGCCAACCCAGGACCTGTGTGAGTTCAATCTCTATCCCTAACCAGAACGGGGCGAGACTGGGGCATAACCAAACCAAATGTTAGAAATCCGCTGGTGCGTGGCGATGGCGTGACAGTCCGGGGAAGGACGCAGCCCTGATTTATGTAGACGCACTGGGGTGAGATAAGCCATATGTAAGTAATATAGTTGAATGAGGCGAAGTTTGGGTGATGTCGTAAGGGGTTTGGGAGCCATAAGGGCGTTGCACCAATCCTCATCCTCCAGGGGACCAACCATCCCTCCAAGCGGGCCCAGAGTTGTTGGACTATTGTTTACTAGGGAGTGGTTAACCGGGACACCCCTCCCCAAATTCCTCATCATGACTTTCGCTTCCAACAGACTAAATTCGGGGAGTGGCCTACCTGTTGAGATGTGCGCGGTGAGGGCGTAGGGGAGATGCAGATATTTGTAGAATTGGGAGGTGTGAAGGGTGTAGTGCTTCTGTAAGTCAGGGAAGGCCCTAATGTGATCCCCCACCCACACATCCCCCAGGAGGGAGATCCCTGTATGGCCTCACTGCCGGAAGCCTGTGAGGGTCGGCGGAGGCACCCTGATCCCAAGGTACTTGAACAATTGTCTTCTGATGGGGATAGTCAATTGCCAATCAATGCACGTCCTAGAGAGATGGAGGGGGTCCAGGGTGGATATAGCTGGGTTAAGTTACAGACCTGAAACGTTTTCAAAGGCTTGAAGCAACTCAAGGACCATAGCTTTCTGTGTCTGCTAAGAAGAGCAAGACGTCATCCGCGTATAAGGCGATTTTTGTCCACATGGTGAGCACCCCAAGTCCAGCCCCGGACTCGGGGGTCATTCCGAATGAGGCAGGCCAGGGGCTCCATCGCCAGAGCGAACAATAGGGGTGAGAGGGGGCACCCCTGAAGTGTACCTTCCTGAATTGGGAATGCATTCGAGAGTGCTCCATTGGTAAGGACCCTGGCTCTGGGGTTGGAATACAAGACTCGAACAAGGTGTCGGAAATGGTGGCCGAAAACCATCTTCAAGAGGACGTCCAGTCTACCATATCGAAGGCCTTCTCGAAGTCTACAGGTAAGAGTGCCAGGTATGGTGTAAGGAGTTGGCGGTAGGTGAGGGTGAGGTGAAAGTGTCATACGCAATGTATGGTGCCGCGTGCTGGCATGAAGCTGCACTGGTCAGGGTGGACCAGCTTGTGCAGGAGGGGGCGGAGACGTATGGGCTAGGGCTGTAGCAAATCTTTATTTCAGTATTGATTTAAGAGATCGGGCGTTAGTCCTAGGTCTTGGGGATCACAACGATAGTGGTCACGTCGGTCTCGGTGGGGTGGAGGGATGTGGAACCCATCTCGGCGACGTGCTGGTAGAGCTCTACAAGCTGAGGAACCAACCAGTCTCTGTAGGCCGCATAGTATTCTTGTGGGAAGCCGTCCGGCCCGGGTGTTTCCCTAGGTTTCAACAAAGAAATGGCTCCATGTATCTCCTCTGGGGTAAAGGAGAGATCTAGATCTGCTGTTTCCGCCTTGGTAAGGCAGGGGATCTGGGTCCCCACCTGGCCCAGCATCTCCGAGAGAGTAGCCTGGAGGGTGCGAGCATAGTACAACTGGTCGTAGTAATCCGCCATCTCTCCATGCAACTTTCAGTTTCTGGCAGATGTCCTAAAGTAGACTCCAGGTCTACAAAAGAGCAGAGCGAGAACACATCATCTCACCTAGATGAGTTCTTAAAAGAGGGGACAAATCCTTTTCCAACAGTACTATAAGCCCTCCCGAACGTTAGGCGACTGTCGGGCTTCTTATTCCCAAGGAATGCAAGTTTTTCAGACCAAAGTCCACCTGACTCGGTTCAGGGAACCCTGTCCCTGTTCAGTTTCTTCTCAAGTTCTCTGTTGATGTACAGGGAGTAAAAAGACCTGGGGAATAGACTGGGTTGGGGCTTGTGTCCATTTTTATGTGCTTCTCTCTTCAGGCCTACCGTAGATCTGGACCTTTCCCAGGTCTGGCCATGAATTAGAAATTACTCCTGGCCATGGAGTGTTGCTGTGGCCCGTCCTCTAGAAAGATGACAATGCTGAATGGTCTGCCCTATGTTTCTGGAGAGTGTGGGTTTCCCTAGATCAGGTGTAAACCAGAAGGGAAAGAAGCAGGAGCTAGCAGGTAGGACAATCACATTGACATAAGGCCATCTCATTAGGGCTTTACACACTCACTGCCGCTTGCGTGTGGGACCTACAAGGTGGAAGCGTGCAACATGGATGGTTTCAATGCTGCATATCCTGAACCATGTGGACGGTGGTGGACCATGTGATTGATACTGCTAGAAAAAATGGTGCAACCTTTCAGTGGGTCTGGAACCCCTCATTGCCTTGTTGTGACTGGCACATTGAGTAGCCGCTGAGACACCAGACAGTTGCTGTTTGGCAGGTAGAAGGGAAAGCAATATATAGTTCTTCCACACCAGTAGTTGTGTTCTGCTACATCATGGCAAAACATCTACATAGATTTGCAGAGATACCCTTGGATCTCACTGGGTACTCAGCCTCCTATCCACTACCATGCCTCTAGTAGGGAAGTCAGCAGATGGGGCTTTTCACTCCCACCATCGTCTGAGCAGTGTTCTGTGTAGTCTGCTTCTAAGCTAGAATTTTCTTATGCCTAACACAATAGGCCACCAGTGCTTAGATGCTGACAGGAGTTTCTAGGATCAATATCGCCTGTAAGTGCATAATACTGACAAGTAGGGACTCTCCATATTTCCTCTTTCAGACAGTAGAAGGTGCCCTGGACAAATCAATCCAGACTTCTGTCTTTATTTTCTTACTAAATGCACCCTCTGCCAGGGTGGTTGTCATCTCCTTATAGTAAGGGCCTGTTGTAATAGCCAGATGTTACTCTAAAAACCCACCTTTAGCATTACTTCACCCTTCGCCAGATAGAACGTGTTGTGGTAACCCAGCACAGTAAGGGATTACATGTGGGTATTACGCTTTGAGCTGAAGACTGAAACATCATAAAAATAGGAAACTTCAATTTTTGTTAGCACTTTAATGTACCTAGGTTATCAAAGGGCTTAACCTTCCATTATGTAGGAAGATGAAGGATAGAAGATGGAGGATAGGGTCTTCTGTTGTAAATGGGGGAACACACATTCTGTGCCTTCAGGTAAGGCCCATTGTCAAAATTAAGGTGGCAACATGTTGGGCGTTACTTTTGGTATGAGGTTCAACCGGGTGTGAGCTGAGCAGAATCTTTTACACCTATCATTTTTATATTGTTTTAACTGAACTAGTCAAAGACGTATTTGAGGGCATAGTGATCTTCAAGGCCTATAACGTCTCACTTTCATGAGCAGCACTGTCTTTGTACCTTTTGGAATCCGATATGGCTAGAAGGAATTTGAGGATACATCACAGGGCACACATCAGAAGTACACTTGCTTGCACTTCCTTGAAGGCTGTTAACACAACTGAAAGCTTGCAGGAGTTGCCTAAATTGTTTGCTGCAATTCCGAGGGCTGCATTTAATTGATCTGTGCATTCTTTAATATGGAAATAAGCTGGGTATAATCAAGCCAACAGATTGTCCATTTGTCCCTTCCTAAACATTCATTTTAAGGGTTTGTCTAAAATGATAGAACATCATATCCAATTGGTTGTATTAGGCTTTGTCCTGTTGACAAACATGCTGGATGAACACTGAGCGGCCGGCAACTTAAAACATCTAGCTTAACTTGCTGAAGCATTTGTAACGGCCAGCCCATGCAACCTGCCCTTCAGTCTGAGACAAACCAAAGGACACACAACCCAAGTTTCTGTCTAACATTGCACATTTGCTTGGATATCGCAGGGAAGAAATGTTCAACTGAATGGTATATTTCTGATTTAATTTCCAGGACATTACTAACAGTTCAATGGTGGTGGAACTGCATTGCTGGCTACATGTTCCATGGAGGATCTCAAAGGAACTGAGCACATTACATTTGAGGGTTAATAGTAAACCTGAGCATTATCTCTCCCACTACTTGACTCCTTCTCCACTAATATGCATAGAATTGATATCACAGTTTTGTTGAGACACTCAGTGAACTCATTAATCTTGAGGTGCAAGTTAATACTGAACATAATCACCCTAAACATTTGTTTAAAGCTCTGGGAAAGGTGGCAGTGGAGGAACTGAGCATTTTGGCCCAAGTCTGCCTCAGTGGGTAGCCTGCTTGTGGGTGGACCCCATCAACATTACAGGCTCACCCTGTCAGGAATAAGAGAATCAATCATCAGGGGCGAGTCTTAAGAGGATGTGAGTGCAGAGAGGGACTATACAACGTGCGCATAGAACCTAACTAATCAAAGATGGGATTTGAACTTTTAAGTATAGATTATGGTTAAATTGTAATCCTGGGCGGAGTACGTGCAACTCCGCAAAGTGTAAAAAAAACCTCAGCCGCGCTACGCGGAGCTCCGCAAGCGGTGGCGTGCGTTTAGATAAATGCCATTCTCAGTGATTTTCAGCATCGGGTGTTTGTCCCCACTGTGCAATTATCGCGAACAGCACCATGCACAGCGCAAGTGGGGGCTGCTTCCTTTCTGCCACTGAAGTAGATTTTTTACTTGAGCAGCAGCTTTCTCAATGAGAACGGACGGTTTCTCAACGTGAGCCGTCACAAGCATATGAAACCACTCGCAATGAGAAATCGGACCGCCCGCATTGAGAAAGCTCGCAAGTTGAAGATCACGAATGAGGAAACCTCTCGCCGGGAGGTGGCTTTTCCTCGCTCGGGCCTGCCAACTTGATGTTGACGAGCGCTAGTGAGGAAAAACACTTCGCTACGCGGAGTGGAGTTTTTTGGAATTTCGCGAGCTCTGCGTAACAGAGTACGAAAAACTCAGCGAACGGGATAGAGTTCACCGCCCAGGATTAGTAAATTGTTTGTTTCATGTATAGAACTGTGTTCTGTTAGCTGCGGTCTCTCGTGGATGTTGTGGTTTCTCTGCACGTTTTAGAGAGTGCCCTAGTATATGTGTCTGTGTGCTTGCCTTCTACTTGTCTGCAAGTGTTTTCTTTTTGTGCCTTTAATTGATGTATGGGGTTTATTCTTTCTTAATATGTATGTTTATGTCTGGTCTGATTGTTGTGAGTGTATTTCTTTTATCATCTGTGTACTTATATTCCTTTGTTTTTTTATGTGGTGCACACCTATCCCATCAAATGGTTGTACACACTTCTGGAGTCTAAGGTGGTCTTCTTTTTTCTTTTTCTTTCAGCACTGAGGGTGCGGGTTCCAGCACTGCAATAGCAACTCTTTATGAAGTGGTACGCTATGATTCTGCCCCGTTGTCTGGTATGTAACTTCTGACAAGTGAACTTAAATGATCATCGGTCTCTACGTGCATGATATGTGTGTGTATGTATATGTGTATATATGTATATGTGTATGTGTATATGTATATATGTGTGTATATATATATGTGTATATGTATGTGTGTATATATGTGTGTGTATATATATATATATATATATATATATATATATATGTATGTGTGTATATATGTGTGTGTATATATATATATATATATATATATATATATATATATGTGTGTGTGTGTATATATGTATATATATATATAATATAGTGAACTCTAAGTCCAGAAATGCAGATATCGGGGCACAACAGAACCTAAATAAGTTGTCCTAACCACATTTCTGATTTCATGTTTGGCATCATAAATGTTAGGCTATCTGAAGGATCAAGTGCCTAAAATGTCATAAACACATTAATATATACATACATAAATATTAAATAGGAAATATTATAAGAAGAGAATACATTTACCATCCTGTATTGTGGCATTGACTATTGTACTGAATTGTGCGCACATCTCATAGACAAATGACGATTGACTGTGAATACCTGCTGTGAACACTGAGTGCAGTTAGTAAGAGAAGGAGTGTGTGCACTGTACAGTCTCTATGCGTGACATAGTCTTGGGTCTTGTTAATAAGACTGGCAGTTGGGCTTTTTCCTGAACATTTTTTATTATTTACAATTATAACACATTACATCATGTACACCGTAGAGGTGCTGGTTACCTCATTTTCTCCACATCAGAAATCATTGAGTGACAGAGCTGCCCTGAGTGTACAGCACCCAATAATTTCATTACTTGTCAGCTGTTAGGTTCATGATCAGCCCATCAAACAAAGATCTATTCATCCATCATGGTTGGCTATCGTCTCCCAAAGAGAGTAGTATATCGACCTCCTCAAATCCATGAAGTTTACTCCTGCCCTTTAATGCCATGCCGCGTTGCTTCAGACTCGCCTTGGAACCCTCTGACAAATTTCTTAATCAGGTGTTTAAATAGCATTTTCCTCCCACCTTCTGATCTCCCTCCAGTGGACACCTAAGTATTGAGGTTCCTGGTAGATGAATAACTAATGTATTGTGTTGTAGTACATCTTTCACTTTAATGTAAGTGCAGTAGCCATTGTATGTCCAAAGGTCCTGAAGAAAGCCGCGGTAATGGCCCCTGTGGCTGAAACATGTCGACCGCCCTGCACTGTGCCAGTAGGCATTTTTACTACGTGGCACATTTTTTACTCTTGGCACATGGACTTTTGTTAAAACCCTCCTGAGTCTGTGTAGCCATTTTTATCTATCACCATCACTTTAGCACTGCACTTTTTCACTAACATCACACTAGGATGTTTATTATGACTACATCACTGGTATCCATTCCAACACCGGCACTATATGGTCGGACGGAATGTTCAGCAATCCCCACATGACGTAAATTCCACCATAAAGGGTGGTCTGATGGGAATTGCTTAGGTTTTTGCTTAACAAGTTCTGTTAAATGTGTTATCAATGATTATATGTTGACAGCAACCTTCACCTACACATGCACTATGTGTCGCCGCGGCGACTGGTATAGCCACGCATTATCTCCAGACCTGGTCTGCTCTTTTGTGTATTGTAAATATTGATTCTCATCACTGAGACTCTGGCGAACACCCACGTTTTCACCACCAGGACCAGTCGCTCTCATCTCTGCACATGCACGAGAACTGTTAAATAATTGGTGATCAGGCGCCAACACATACCCTGAACAAACATTTCTATCCACAATAGTCCTGGGTCGTTTTTCTCGTGAGCAGTTCTTGGCTACTCTGCGTAGATTCCACTTCTGCCTGTTAGTCAACACAAAGTGCCACTTGATATCTCCTGAACTTGGAAAGGTCCATAGAACTTACACAGACCCTAAATCCAACTACCAGATCTTACTTTGACCCATCTCCTGCTTGAATATTGGTGGAGGACTTCAACTGAAAATGAAAGAATGGGTGCAGAAGTGGGTGTAGATTAATCACCAACACACACATTATTCTCAATTACGGAATAATGAAGTTCAATAGCTGTCAAGGTGTGTGAAGCAAACGCGATTTTGGAAAAGGGGGTGGTGATGGACAGAGTTTCTGAATGATGCAGAATACTCTTACCCAGTCAAGAGATCAGGGCTTGATCCATCACCGTTTTTTAGCTCACTGCACCATCCCAGCTCAGAACCCGGCTACATGCAAATTAGTCTGTTCCTGTCCCAGTGCATGATGGGAACAGGGCAAACCAAACTACCAAGCCAATTCTTATACTGGGAAGGAAACAAGCTTCCGGGGACCGGTTTCTGGCATTTCAGCCGTCGTCGGCCCAGCTTGTTTGAATTCTGATGGTGCAATGAGCAAGGGACTCACGTCTAAGTATACCCTCCCACACATAGTGAGGACAAAATCGAGTGTGAAGCAAACGCCACAGGACCGTTCCAATACCAGTGTCACTGGCATCAACTGTGACAAAGGTTTTAGCGTTAATATCAAAAGGCTCAAGAATCCCTGCATCACAAATCTCATGCTTAATGTTTTCAAAACACGCTTGCTGTTCTGGTCCCCATGTAAAGTTTACACCCTTCCTCATAAGTACCTTCAAAGGTTCTGTTTTGCTTGCAAAATTCCTCACAAACTTGGAGTAATACATTATTAACCCAAGGAAGGAACGCAACTGATCCTTGTTACTAGGAACGGGAGACAACTTTATAAAAGCAAGCAAATCTCTTTTTAGTGTAACACATTCAGAAGAAAGGGAGTATTCCAAGTACTCTACCTCTGTGACAAGGAAAGCATATTTTTCCCTATGTAGCGTTAAACCAGATACCAAAAACCTTGCAAAAGCTTCCTTTAACGCTAAGCTGTGACTGCTCACACTATCACCTAATACCAGGATATGTTCCTGGAAGTAGATAACATTTTTCCGACCTTTAAACACTTCCCCCACCATACTCTAAAAAACAACTAGCAGCCGAGTATAATCAAAAAGGCATCCTTGTAAGATGCCTTCTATTGTGATGAAGGCTGTCAAGTGTATAGAGGAGTCATGTAACCGTATTTGGTAATAGGCGTGACGAAGGTCAACAATAAGATTAACTCGTTAATATTAGGCAGGGGAAAGGTATCAGGAATGATAATCTGATTTAAACTCCTCAAGTCAACACAGAAATGTAAATTTCCGTCCACCTTGTCAGTGATGACAACAGGAGAGACCCAAGCAGAGCACTCAACCGGTTCAATGACCCCATTAGATAACATTTCATCCAACATCACCATAATGGGAACTTTTCTGAGCTTATGCTTAACGGGGATAGCTCAAGACTTTAGTTTTATTTTGTGAACATAACCTTCTAGGTTTCCAAGTTCATCTCGGTACACTTCCTTAGATCCCTCCACGATGTCCACAATAGTAAGGTCATCCACCACCATCACCTGTTCAACACCATGAGGGCCAATCTTGATATGCAGGTCATACTTGTGGTACCAACCCAAGATAGGAGGCCCGATTCAGCCAGATAAACTTTGCCCCTTTGACAGACCAGTTTTTAAAATAAATGCCTGCCAAAATATAACCCAGTATGTCTATCTGCTCTCCTTGATAGCCACCTGGATTCATATCTTTGGGCAACAAACTCACATTGGGCCATTCCTGTTGATAAATCCTCTTCGGTATGATGGTGTACAACCACCCTGAATCTATCATGAGGTCAACTTTTTTGTTCGCAATGACAAATTCTGCCTCGGGCATGTGTCTCCGCCTATCCTCTAAATTCGAACTACTAGTTAGAAGGACTTCATCATTGTCTACTACTTCATCTTGAGAAGGTTTGACAAAAAGAATTTTGTCGGGCCTAAACAAGAACTCACTAAAGTGTGCCTCTTCAGACAACATGGCCACCTTCCCTTTGTTGACTTCTCAACACATTCTAGCAAAGTGACCTTTACGGCCACACTTCCTGCACTTTTTACCAATTGCCCAGCAATTTTTAGAATCAGCTATGTGATAAGTGCTACCACACTTGCCAAACATCTTATTACCAAATTTACTAGGATAAAACCTGCTGCTAGAAGAGCTCTTTCCCCCTTTAACACAAAATTTGGTAGACTCAGCCACCTCCCCTTCCCTCCAAGACAGATGTTTTCTCTTCACCGATAATGATCAATCTCGACTCTCTTCGATCCATCTCCTTCATACAGTACTCTGACTCTTCCACTATCTTTGCAATATCAATTGCATCCTTCAGAGTAGGATCTTTGGCAGCCCACAAACATTCTTGTGTTTTCCGGCTTCTGCATTGCACGATCAGTTGATCCTGCATAATTTCTTCAGCCATGGGACCAAATCTACATTTGTGGGAGAGTTCCTGTAGTCTCGTAACAAAGTCCTCAATCTAGTCTCCAACTCTCTGTGACTGAGTATAGAATTCAAACCTCATCACAACATTAGTCTCCTTTGCAAACCTCTTCTCTTACCTTTTCCGTGCTTCTTGGTAGACGTCCTCAATAGGTTGACCACGATCATTTGTGACAACAGGAAGGTACCTGAAAATGCGTTGACCCTCTTTACCAAGACTGGTAAGTAAAATCGCCCTTTTTCGGTTGGAACTAAAATCTTGAGCATCCAACGCTTCCAGGTAGTTGTCAAACTACTCATCCCAGTCGATACTAGGACTACCTGGTTGAGTGAGAAAATGGGGAATAGCAGAAACAGCTGTGACATTCAATGCTGTGACTTCCATACTTCAATGCAAATTTCAATAATAAACCGATGATGGAAGAAATCAGTTGCACACTCTAGCAGACCAAGTTTTGCAGAACGTCTTTCCCTTATAAAAAGATAAAGGAGGATGAAAATCACAAATTAGCCTGCAAAGGGGTAAGTACTCACAAATAGACTTCCCCTTTAACCAAGCAAAACGGATCTTGTTGCAACTTGACTCTGTAACACGAAAGTGCCACTGGTTCTTCACAACAGACCATAAAAGCCTGACCCTTTAAGGAGCGTATACTCCTCCCACGTAGGCGTGTCTCACTCTGCTGCTCCAGAGACTAATTACACACGCATTTCCTTCAGTCCATCCGCTTCCCCTCACAAGCGGTCCGTCACGACTGCAACTGCACAATCTCATAGAGCACTGAAGCTCCTGACTCGCCAGGTAGGTGCGTGGACACTTCAATACTTTCTTTGTCCACCTGCGACAATGTTGAATTTTGCTCTCCGCATCAGATAGGCACTAATGCGGCTCGTTGGGGGTCGATTAACACGCCTTCTTACCCCTCAACATAGCCTCCTTGACCGCGGTGCCTCATTCCTGAACTACGCTGGAATTCAAACTTGCAACTACACGTGTAGAATCTCCACTGCACATAGTGTTGCAGCGTCCCTTGTGCCTCAGCCAGCAGCAACTGCCAAACGGACTCGGTCGCGAGGAACACTGCGGCACAGTAGAACACACATACAGTAAGATTACATGGAGGCACCCGACCTCAAACACAATTGGAATCGTAACAAACTGCATCAGAGAAAAATTGCTTTTTGAAGACAATATGAGCTGCATCTCAGGATCTAAATATATTTTTCTAAAAATATTTTAATTTCAAGATCTCGGAGTAGTCATCTCTTTGTAGATTGCATAACATACCTTGACACCATAACACTCTTCAGCTGTGTCATTTTTATAACCATTGACAAAACCATTCGCTCTGGCTAAACACTTATAAGGTCCCAAAGACTAGACCTATTGGCTATGTAAATACTTGTTAGATTTGGCTTAGAGAACACTTTAGCTTCTTGCCAGCATCATATAATCTACAAAATTCATAAATAAATAAAATACCTACATAAATACATACACACAGGGGTTTTGGGCAGTCCTCTTTGTCCATTGATCAGTTCCGCTGCCATTCAATTTTTTTGTTCCACCCAACACAGCATGGAGTTATCGATCAACCCACTTCAACCATTGCTGTCTTAAACTGAGTGATGACAATTTGCCAGATCTCATCTGCCTAAAAATAGTATGCTTCAGTGCCAGGCCAGGGCTGCGGGTCAATGCTTTACTAATGCTTCTCAAATCCTATTCCTTGTGTTTTAAGTGACGTTTGTGTGCTTAGGCCAACGTTACCTTTTCTTTGCACCAGTAAGAATCCAATGTTCCTGTGATGTGCATTAAAACTAAAACGCGTTTTTGTATTTATTCTAACATCTTTTAAAATTACAAATGATCCTTGTTTTTTAAGATTTCTTTTTATTGCACGCATGCTCTACGTTTAGACTGAAGCCTGTTTTTTGCTTCTTTTTATGGCATATGTTTCTAATAAAAAGAATACCATTGAATCAGCTTACCAAGGCCAGACCTACTAGATTTGCCAATGCTTGCTAAATTTGGCCTCAGCCTAAGAAGGAAAATTCCTGCACTCCTCCTCCTTTTGGCTTCCATTACTCTGACTAACAGGAGGCACTATACAGCTAGTTATGAAATCTCGTAGCGCTGCTGCTTTTCAGGACCACTGAATTCTCAACTTTTCTGAGAGACTAGAAAGATGCAAAACACAGTCACAGTGGTATTCTGCGTTTCCTGTAGAAATTAAATAATGCTGAAAAGCCCCCATTTACAATCTCTCCTTTCTTTTATATGCAGGGTTATTTTTTTTCTTAACGCAGAGCCAGTTTAGCTCTTAGTTATTTTTAACTCATATTTGAATTGGCAGGGAGCCATCTTGGATAGGAAGGTTCTAACTCGAGCAGGAAGATCTTTTGGCTAGATCCATTTAGCTCTTGTTCTTTTCCAGACAGGAAACTCAGCGGTTGAAGTACACACTCCAGGCCCCCTTTCCATACTACACCAGTCTGTTTTCAGGCTGTTGTAGAATCTCCCAAATCTCTCTTTCCCCTCCCCCCCTATCTTTTGAGGAAAAATCCTATAAAGAAAGATAGATCCTGTGGAAAGATAAAGTGGATAGGCAGAGAGAGAATTGTAAATTTTTTAAATAAATTTTTTAGTCCTTGAAAAGAGAGACTAGCGGCCATATGTAGGTAATCTCTATTTACCGATGTCTTAAATACCGAATTTTACCGATTCGGTATTTAAGAATCGGTAAATAGTATGTAGGTAAAAATTCAGTAAATTTTACCGATTCGGTATTACCAATTCGGTAAATACCGATTCGGTGATTCCCATTCATTCCTATGGGCTAGAGACCCATAGGAATGAATGGGAAGCTATTCACTATTACCGATTCAGTAAATACCGAATCGGTAATAGGGGGAGCATATTCAAGGGTGGCAGGGTGTCACATTGACACCCTGTTGCACCCCTGAATTGTGCATTTGTGCACATGTGGCGCATATACATGCCCTAAGGACATGTATGTCTGCCACATGGCATGGTTAAAAAAGCACAAAATTGCTTTTTTAAAGGTATTCGATATTTACCACCAACTTGTAGTTGGTGGTAAATAACGAATCCTTAAATAAAAAATGCACTCACTTGAGTGCTCCCTACATAGAATTTAAGGATTCTGTAATTTACCAATTCGGAATTTTAAGAATTTGGTTATTTACCAATACCTTAAATTACTGATTCGGTAAATTACCGAATCCTTAAATCCAGTCACCTACATTAGAAAAAGCTAAAAACCGGTCGGTAACGGGAAATTTACCGGTTTTTCGTCCGTTACTGACCGGTATTTAGCTACCTACATATGGCCCAAGGTCTTTTTGGGATTTAATTTCCACTTTCAAAAAAATTGGTCATTTTGTGAACAATATTTTGCAAACAGTGCGACCAGCTCCATAAGATAACAAAAACACATTATTTGATAGTAAGGCTGCAATTAAATAACATATGAATTCAAGCATAAAACAGACTGCCATATTAACATGAACCATCTGCTCCATCTATATCCGTATTATAACAGGCACACTTTCCAACAAGCTTTGGCAAATTCAGTACTTCTGACCTTGGCAGTCTGATGCAGTGATTATGTATTGATGTACTTTTTTTTTGTATTGATGTTTTTCTAACAAGCATGTGTGTTATGACAGTATCCAGAAGACCTAAAGCTTCATGTCTTTTACTTGTAAGCTTCTGCACAGTCATCCGTTTGTATGCACTCCGTGGCCAGAACCTTCCAACTGTCTAAGCTCAACGAACACAAAGCACACCCAACAATAGGTTGGAATGCTCGGACTCCTAACCTTCTATCCTTCAGAAGTGAACATATCTCTATTCAGATAAGAAACATTAGTAATATGTAGATACTACAATATCTCACAGACACGCGAAAAAACAGATCACCACCTAAAGGTGGCCACCGTATGCTTGCTATAAAATGTTAGATAAAAAAAAATCACTGATGTGGCAACCTTTTTAGTTGTGTAATGCATTTTACTATTGTTTATGTGAAGGTGACGATAAGATCAGTTCTGCACTCAACCAAGAACTCAAACTGCAGGTTGGTACAACGTCACTTAGATATTTTAAAATAGCAACTTTAAAAAGGAGAGCAGGGCGTGGCTTAGTGTACCATCATGGCGGACGCACTTTAGATGAGTTCCCCACAGTCCCTTCATTTATCTGATAATATCCTGCCCACATTCCACCATATACTCGATCTCGATTTGCTCCAGGCACATCAGTGAAGGGGGGGGGGGGATCGTCCTCTGACGGTGGAACGGCTGGCCAATCCCAGTTGGGTGAAACCTGATTAGACGGCTAGCAGCGATGGATTCCGGCTTCTGGTGTTGAAGGGCTGGGGTGGTGGCTGCAGGGTTCTGAGCCTCACCTAAGCAAGAATCTGGAACACCAACCTATAAGGGCCAGAGGCACTTGCGCAACTAAACTTGAGGGGGCCTCCCTGCAAAGTAGTTGGAGGGGCACCCTCCAGTCTCATTAAGGAGCTCTCTAGGCAGAGTACTGTGCTGAGGTGGCCCCCTGGAACTTACAGGGCCCCTCACATTGTGGGGCTACGGGGGCCTGTGTTGCGCCACTGGCTTGAGGGGTGGTCAGGGGCTGCACTGGTGTGATTGCAACTCTGTCAGAGTGTTGGCTCGTGGATGCTGTACAGCTCATGAGAGCTGCGCTGCCCAGGAGGTCTGACAGGCTGGGCAGTGAGCATGTGCGTGGTGCTTGAGTCCCACGGGTTGGCTGAAGTCGCATCATGATTTTTCTAGATTATACCAAAATGGTTCAGCAACACCGCCAGTCATTCACAGCCACAAAAAGAAGTCTGTGAGATCTCAAAATGCAATGCATGTTGCTGTATCTTGCACCCCTGTGGGTCATCTTCAACTCTAAAACAATGTTCTTTGACTCCCCGGAAGAGGTTCTCATGTGGACAGATTAGACGGTAGTATTGAAGCCCCACAATTGCAGATGGACTCCGATTCGTCCCTCAGCGACTAACAGTACCTCCCCATTAAATCTAAAGGAAAGCGTCAGAACTGGTCCCACTCATCCTGGAGGAAAACATGCTGAGATGAGGAAGTTTAGTGGCTCTTCATTGATTCACTACATCACAATTCCGTCACCACTCATTGTAACGGCTACATATCCAAGAGATATGCCTAGAAAGTAGACATTGCATGTATGATTAGCAATGTGGTCTTAAGATGCTGGGCTGCACCGCTAGTGACAAAAGTTAAGTTTCCCTAGCGAAGACTTTTTAGTGGGTATGGGACATGGGGCATCTTTGGTGAGGTCCTATCTCTAGCACCAGCTGTGGTCGGTAGACGACTCCTTCCACGACCGTTGCTTTTCTGTTTTTGAAGTATTGGGGTGGCGCGAGGGGGTATGAGCGTTATTTAAATTTTCTTGTTCTCTTTCTTATGGTAATGCATGAACCTGACTCTCACTCACTCATAGCTGCACATATAATCGCTCAGTATGGACCCCCATCACGATTCAACGCAATGCCGTGTTGAAGCTGGCCAAACTACATCAGGCGGATATTCTCCTCTTGCAGGAGACTCCTCTTCAGGTATTGAAGGTCCCGTGCCTAGCTAGGTACGGATACACAATGAAGTTCCACTGGTATTATTATTCGAGTGTCCTTGAAGTCCGCTAGGATATGAGTGGATGATCATGGTTGATATGTAATTGTGACCGGTACATCATACAGGGAGTCTCTTACACGCTGCAGAGTGTATGTCCTACCACCGTTGGGACAGTCTTTTGTGGACTGTATGCTTTGTCTCTGGGGTGATTTGCCGGCTGGTCTCTCAGTGATAGGGGGCAACAGGAATGATAGATGGCGAGCCAGAGGTGGCGACATGGGAACTCAGGAGTCAAGACTACGTTTTTTGGTTTCCATGCTGGGTAGGACGAATGAATGGACGGCTTACCAGCCAGCCGATGCTGGATATACATTTACATTACATACTGTTGGTGCCCGAAAGATTTATACATAGAGTATCTGAGGTTGACATATTGCCCAGAGGGCTGTCAGACCATTCCCAGGGGCGCTTGAGCTCCATGTTGGTCCAAAGCGTGCCTCTTTTCACTGGCACCTCTCACGCTGGCATCTTTGTACCCAATATATAGGTCACTTCTACACCGGTCCATTACAGAATATTTCTCTCTTAATATGAAAGCAGCATCGCCCAAAACGATATTATGGGAGGCCATGAAGCCGATGCTCTGGGGTGGGTAGATATTAGTTTCTGCGTGTGGAAGCGTAGGTGTAGAAACCTTGCATTTACTGAACTTAAGGTGCAAATGTACACACTTGAGAAACGTGGCCATGTAAGCGAGAGTGGGATAGCGCAGAGCCAATTAGGCCTGATCCAACTGCAATATCCCCAACTGCTATTATATAATGCGAAGCAGGTATGGTAGGCTTCACAAAGCCGTATACATCAATGGGGAGCCAAATTCAGTAAGATGCTACATGGACTCTGCCAGGCCGCTTTTGGGGCCCCCGGTACCAGTGATATGCGATGCACTGGTGGGGTGGTGTTGGGTCCCCAGGCTGTGGACCAAGCTTTGCAGAGTACTTCCAGGAGTTGAAAACCCAACGGGATGCACTATAACTAAAACATATAGTTGATTTTATTCAGGCTATACCTCTCAGATCATTATCTGATACAGCCCATACACAGTTGGATGAGCTGATCCCTGCAGAATAATTATCGGTGGCTGTGGCAGAGCTGCGGCCTTAAAAGACCCAAGGGCCCAACGGCATCCCGGCCGAATTTCTTAAAACCTATATGCCAAAAATGGGGAAACCTTTATTGGGAGGCATGCATGCAGTTCTCGATGTCGCCCGTCAGATTGGCAACATGTTAAATTGTCATATTTTCTAAACCAGGCCGTCCAAGGTACACACATTCATCCTACCATCTGATTTAACTTCTAAACATGAAGGTAAAACTCATGGCACAAACCTTGGCTAATGGGTTGATGAAACATATGCTCGACCTGCTCCACCCTGATCAGGCTGGCTTTATGCCTCATCGGGCTACACACCACAATATTATATGCTTCCACAATGCTCTGGCCTTGGCGAACTGACCAGCGCGGCTGGTGGCAATACATCTGGCCGACATAGACAAGGCTTTTGACTCCGTAAGCTAGAGATACCTCTTTGAGCTACTCCAATGACTCGGTTTGGAACCGTGTTGTGATGTTCTTTATTACGTTTTGTTCTCCTTGTTATGTTATATTGCAATGCAGCTTACCTTGGTTGGAGTCTTCACTCTTACTGTGTTCTTTTAGATTGTTAGGCTGACGGCACTCCACGGTCAACGGTTGCAGCTGGGTCGTTGAGGTGGTCGGATGCCAGGCTTTGCTTTTCAGTAAATAACTTGTTCCTGGAATTTGTCTACTGATTTTCATTGGAGGGACGCGTCCTAACAATTTTGGCGACGGTCTTGTGGGCCTGTCCATGTTTCCGCACAGCCTGGCAGCCTTTTGGCAGTCTTCTGGTAACCTTCTTGCAGCTTTGGTGCTTTCGCTCCATGTATTTGTCTCCTGTCATCGCTCCGGACTAGTTCAATTTTCCTGTTTGGAGGTATTGTGTATTTCTGGGGCTCTGCGCTGCTGTTGGAAGCCCGCCCTGCCCTCTTGAGCCACCAGTGTTCCTGAGATTTCCAAGTCATTGGAACGCACTAGACCCGATTGCAGTCATCTGCATGTTGTGTGCAACGTGAGTAACCCAACGTGACGTGCCGCCATCTTGGGAGTTTACATTTGATCCATACGCACCCGGCGAGTCACACACTACTTTTTTTGCTGGCTCTATTTTTCAGTCAAGCCATTTGATCCCACGAGCTGACAGTATTTATCGATTTTACTTCATTGTTGAGTTTATTAACTGTTCTGCATTTCTCTGCCTCTTTGTGGCCTCGAGTTACCATTTCTCGTTTTTACCGATCTTCGATTGAACTCGTCACTTCTCACAGAGTGCAAACTCCTTTACTGCCCATTATCTCTGCTGGTGGTACTTTCATATGCAGTTACCTATGGTGATCTGCACACCTTACTTTGCTTTGTCATTGTACTCTGCCTGTTTTGTTTTTGTTGCTGCTATTAACTTTTAAATTTTACAGGTTGTTCAATATATTTACAGTTACTTATTTCAGTAGTCATGTCTTCCAATACTTCCAATGTAATTTTGCCTCCTATGTTTTTATCTCAATCCGGTCCTCCTGCTATTATTTGGAAAAACTGGATTGAGATGTTAGATAATTATATTACAGCTTTAAATGGAAACAATTTTAACCCGGCCAGGAAGAAAGCATTGTTACTTAGTGCTCTGGGCAGTGAGGGCTAACGCATTTTTAAATATTTACCGTGGCTATGGGACCCAATGGCCAACACATGGACGATGTATATAAGGAGGCTATTAAAAGGCTTGAGACAAGTGGCAATGTGCTGGATGAGGGGCCCCTTGCCAACCATGAAAAGGTGGTCCAGTGATATGTTGTTCTGCAATGCGCAATCAGAGGCGTATGGCGAGCTGCTCCCACCCAGGAGTAGGCCCAAGAACTTCTGGGGGCTGTACCAAACCTATATGACATCCAAGGAACAGGTGGAGGAGGCCCCGGCGCAGGCACGTGACGGGCAGTCAGAGTTGGACGATATAGAGCCATAGGCAGCGCAGGCCTGGTGGGGTGGGGTGGAGGACCAAGCTCGGATCTGAGGCATGGGGGGAGGCCTTGGGGACATCCCCTCCTCTACAGGGGATCAGACTGGGGCGCCATCAGGGGGGGTAGCATTGAGAAGCGGTCGGGGCCCGGGCATTTCCATTAGCAGGTTTGGGAAACCACACTCCAGAGCTAGGTACATCACACAGGTCCGCGGGACGGCCACGTAGCCTGAGCACCGGTAGGAGTATTGGGGGGTAGGGGTGGGAGTGTTGTTTTCTTCTTTGAGGGAGGAGGGGGGTCGGGAAAGTTACAATAAAAAGTTAAAATACAATGATGTCGGACACTGAAGATATGATGGTTAGGTGGCCACTGTCGGTGGCACTCATTTGCGTATGTAACATGTACCCTATTTGTCTTTTCGTTATGTACTTTACAGAACAGTTTGTAAATGATGCCGGCCTGAGAAGGGTGGTATGCGTACGGCTTTGTATACCTTTCATCCTGCTAATAAATAAATAAAAAAATAAAAAAGGCTTGAGACAAGATTTGCAAAAGAAACTAATCTAGTCAAGGCTAGATACAAATGTTATACTCCGCCCCAAGTTTAAGGAGAATCCATCGACTAATTTGTTGCTAGGTTACGTCAACTGTCAGTTGTGTTGTTTTGGGACAATGGCTGAAGAACTAATCCATGATCAACTCATTGTGCAGTGTCGCGACAGGAAAATTCAAGAGAGGCTTTGGGCTGCTAAAGACCCCTCACTGAAAGATGCAGTAGAAATGGCTAAAGTCATTGAAGAATCTCAGAAATGCATCAAGGGACTAATTAGGAGAGACAAAGGTGCACTAGAAGTGATTAAGGTAGAAAATAGAGATGACGATGTTGATGTTAATAATACAGAAAGTTTTTGGTCTCTGTGCACACTTTTTTTGAATAAAGTTTTTTCTTGATGCTTGTGGTTCTTGGTTTAGCGCTACACGTTGTCACACGATGCCTAGTCGTGTCCTTAATTAGACGAATTGTGCGGAGGTTGATTAACTTCCACTAACAGTGCGCTGTAGTTCAACTAGAAACTGAACTTGTTTCTTCTCCTATTTTTATTCAATTATTAATGAAAGTTCATAACTCCATTTTTTTCTTTGTCTTAGAGTTTTATTGATCAGTTATTTCTTTCTTCATTCATTAGAGAATATCTTAGCAATTAATGTCCTTAAGAAAACATAATATCCTTTATAACTCTGCCCAATGCATTTCGGGTCAGGTCATGTGACCCTTCGTCAGGGGCCTGTGGAAGAAGACGAATACAGGACCATCACCTTCAATATCTTATATATATAAAACATTTCCTTAATATGCAAACAATCAAATGAAGATACAAATTAATGTTCTAATATCATCATGTCTAGGTGGAGATAACACAAATTTAGACGAGTCCTGATAAAGTGAACTAGTGGTGTGGTGGTTCGGGGTTTAAATAAATAGAAAAATGGGGTGAGGATCGCCACTATATAAATACAGGGTATTGCATTAGTGCGCATAGTTTTGGAAAATGTTTACACGAGTGCGGTAATCATTTTACGGCAAAGTGCAAAAATTAGGTGCGTGTGATACCAAAATCGTTCACGAGTGATGGGATAGCACTTACGCGAGTCAATAGAATGTACTGCCGTGTTCAGCGGTCGGGTAACTCAGAAACGCTCTCCTGGATACCGGGCGGATAAGGAGGAAATGCTCGCGGTTATGTTTTTAAACAGGCGAGCTAGGTTCCGATCACGTGGGCGCATTGTGGTGAAGGAAGTCGAAAAAAGACTTCTCATAATATAATGTTGTCGAACTTTTGGAAAACGGAGTAAAATGAAGATAATACATAATAACGGTGCGCGATGTTTATACTCTAAAAGTAAAATTGAATTTACATAAAACTAGGACGACTGCTCCCATCGTTTCAATTACGTGAAGGGACATGTAGAAACTAAAAAAGGACTAGAAGGAAAAAATAACAGGAAAAATAACCATGGTGAAAACGAATAGTATGTGGTAGAAACATGAATATATGCAAGGAAATGTTATTGAAATTCAAAACATCTAT
This sequence comes from Lissotriton vulgaris, assembly GCF_964263255.1. Classification (NCBI taxonomy): domain Eukaryota; kingdom Metazoa; phylum Chordata; class Amphibia; order Caudata; family Salamandridae; genus Lissotriton; species Lissotriton vulgaris. Next base: position 804,165,284 of record NC_141695.1, on the reverse strand, counting down.
ACATTCCAATGTACTGTACTGATTGTTTTAGTGAAAGTAAACAATGAGAAATATATAGTCAAAAATAAAGGTGCCAATAGGGCTTCTATTTCATGAAGCATTAAATATCAAGAGTTCCAAACGGGGGTTAGAAAGGTCCTTAAAGATGCTTATTATAGGAAACATGAAAATTCTATCCGGTCATTCATCCCGGATGGCTGTAGACTGTTCAATTTCTTGATCCAGAAGAATTCGGCTCTTAACCTTTGCTTTGTGGGGTCCATGTCGCTGCGTTGTGGTATAGTCTCCAATACCGTGAATCTCAATTGGGAGATTTGGTGATTTGCTTCAGACCAATGATTAGCTATGGTTGATTTTTGGTTATGTAATCGGATATTTGATTTGTGTTCTGTTATCCGTACTTTAATTTTCCTTTCCGTCTGTCCTACGTATATCTTGCCACATGGGCATTTGATAGCATAGATGGTATTGGTGGTGTCACAAGTACTGTTGTGTTTTAGATCAATTTCATATCCTTGAGTAGGGTGTCTAAATTTGTTGCCCACTATAACATTGTTACAGTGGGTGCAGTTGAAGCATTTACACATTCCTTTGAATTTTGATTTTTTCGTTTTATCAGGTGCTGTGGTTAAGATTTCTTTTAGATTTTTTGATCTTTGGAATGCAAATGTAATGTTTTCGTTGTACAAATCTTTCAAATCAGGTTCCATTTTTATTAGATTCCAGTGAGTTTTGATAATCTTTTTGATTTTCATAGCTTCTGTAGAGTATTTCAGTACACATACTGTTTTTTGTTCCGTTAGGGTGGACTTAGGTAGAAAGAGTTTTTCTCTTGGGATAGTTTTAATTCTTTTCATGGATTCATCTAGAATTGTAGTTGGGTATCCTCTTTCAAGGTATTTGTTAATTTGATCTTGCATAGAGATTTCCAATTGTGGTGGGTTTGATGTGATGCGTTTCAACCTAATCAGTTGTGATATAGGTAGATGTTTCTTCAAAGTGATAGGATGAAAACTTTGGAAATGTAGGCTTGAGTTCCTGTCAGTGGGCTTGATGTGGACTTGAGTGTGGAAGTTGAGGTCAGACATGTTGACTTTTACGTCCAAGAAAACAATGGATTCCTGGTGTTTACTTTCACTAAAACAATCAGTACAGTACATTGGAATGTATAGATGTTTTGAATTTCAATAACATTTCCTTGCATATATTCATGTTTCTACCACATACTATTCGTTTTCACCATGGTTATTTTTCCTGTTATTTTTTCCTTCTAGTCCTTTTTTAGTTTCTACATGTCCCTTCACGTAATTGAAACGATGGGAGCAGTCGTCCTAGTTTTATGTAAATTCAATTTTACTTTTAGAGTATAAACATCGCGCACCGTTATTATGTATTATCTTCATTTTACTCCGTTTTCCAAAAGTTCGACAACATTATATTATGAGAAGTCTTTTTTCGACTTCCTTCACCACAATGCGCCCACGTGATCGGAACCTAGCTCGCCTGTTTAAAAACATAACCGCGAGCATTTCCTCCTTATCCGCCCGGTATCCAGGAGAGCGTTTCTGAGTTACCCGACCGCTGAACACGGCAGTACATTCTATTGACTCGCGTAAGTGCTATCCCATCACTCGTGAACGATTTTGGTATCACACGCACCTAATTTTTGCACTTTGCCGTAAAATGATTACCGCACTCGTGTAAACATTTTCCAAAACTATGCGCACTAATGCAATACCCTGTATTTATATAGTGGCGATCCTCACCCCATTTTTCTATTTATTTAAACCCCGAACCACCACACCACTAGTTCACTTTATCAGGACTCGTCTAAATTTGTGTTATCTCCACCTAGACATGATGATATTAGAACATTAATTTGTATCTTCATTTGATTGTTTGCATATTAAGGAAATGTTTTATATATATAAGATATTGAAGGTGATGGTCCTGTATTCGTCTTCTTCCACAGGCCCCTGACGAAGGGTCACATGACCTGACCCGAAATGCATTGGGCAGAGTTATAAAGGATATTATGTTTTCTTAAGGACATTAATTGCTAAGATATTCTCTAATGAATGAAGAAAGAAATAACTGATCAATAAAACTCTAAGACAAAGAAAAAAATGGAGTTATGAACTTTCATTAATAATTGAATAAAAATAGGAGAAGAAACAAGTTCAGTTTCTAGTTGAACTACAGCGCACTGTTAGTGGATGTTGATGTTAATGCCATTTCTAAAAAAAACTTGTCAAAAGTGCAAATCCTCTAGGTGCTGTACCCAAATTTAAACTTAGAGAATGTTTACGATGTGATAGTCAATATCATTTGGCGGACTCCAAGCGATGCTTTGCCCTGGATCAGGTATGCCGGCGTTGTGGTCGGAAAGGGCATTATTCAAGGATGTGCAGACAATCTGAATTCTCAGACCAGTTCAAATCTAAGGTTAATGTGGTGCAACCGTCTAATGATGTTACACAAGGTATAAACAAGATACTAGTAGTGGATAGTACTTGCAATGGCGCAGTTGCACCAGTTGATCAAGATTCTTCTAGATTGGTAAGACCCACTGCTATTTTTAATGTCTGTGGCAAAGATGTTATGTTAATGGTGGATTCAGGCTCCATGTTTACAATTATTCCAGAGTTTCTTTTCAGGACCACCTGGGAGGGGGTTATCTTAGAACACAAAGACATCAACCCAGTGGGTTATCAAGACCAGTCCATTGATATACTTGGTTACATGTTTGGTCTCATTACCTTTGGCACAAGAAGCACCCATGGGAAAATCTATGCTGCTAAGAATGGCCTCCCAATCCTAGGTTGGATGCATCAATATGATCTTCAAATTATTATTAACCCGAGGTCCCCCAACCAAATTCTCGTGGTACAAGATAATATTCAGGTCCAGCACATTTTACAGGATGCTCACAGAGTATTTGAAGATAGAGTTGGCTGTGTAAAAGATTATCAGCATAAGATCATCCTGAAGCCTGATGCATGTCCGGTACAACACAAGCTCAGGAAAGTCCCTTTGTCAGTGAGACAAGGCCTTAAAGATCTTCTGCATGATCTTTTTCAGGTGTCATCGAACAGGTGGAGGCTTCCTCTTGGATTTCTCAGGTAGTTTTGACATTCAAATCCGATGGTCGCCTGTATTCACCTCAGGTCATTGAATCGTGACAATGTTACAGACCCATTCCTATTTCCTAACATAAATGAATTTTTACAATCTGTAGGTGGTGGTAAGTACTTCTTCAAAATTGACTTGAGGATTGCCCATCACCAAGTCAAGCTACACCCTGACTCCAAACCTCTCACAGCTTTTATAACTACGGAAGTTACCTTCCAGTTCACTTGCATGCCGTTAGGCCCAGCCTCACAGGCGAGTGTCTTCCAAATGATGACGTCCAATATGTTTAGGGGTTTGGGTGGCGTTTCGTATTTCCAGGATGACCTACTGGTGCCTGGGAAGACTATTGAGCAACACAATGCCATCCTCAGACAAGTTCTGTGGAAACTGGAGCAGACAGGGCTTACTGTCAATAAAGAAAAATGTAAATTTCTCATGGATCAAGTTGACTGTTTGGGGTACTCTATTTCTAGTCCAGGAATTGCTCCCAAGAAAAACCTTTTGAAGGCCATTAAAAATGCCCTTGCTCCCAAGGACAAGGATCCGCTCCGGTCCTTTCTGGGCCTTGTTGAGTATTATTCTAAATTTGTCCATGATTTGCTGACCTGTCCGAGCCCTTAAGAAAACGTCTTCGCAAAGGTTGCAAATTTGACTGAGGAAAGGAACAAGATACTTTTTCAAATATCAAGTTTCAGGTTTGCAATGCTGGCATTCTTTCACCTTTTTAGTCCCTCATGCAAGTCTTATCTTACCGTCGATGCTAGTCTTACTGGCATTGGGTTGTGTTATCTCCGAATCGGCGAGGCACTGAAAGAATGATTGCATTTGCTTCAAGAACTCCCACCCAGGCTGAAAGGAATTATTCAGTAATGGAGTGTGAAGCTCTTGCTGCAGCATATGGGGTAGAGTATTTGAGAGTATACTTGTGGGGATCCAGGTTTGTTCTAAGGACTGACTGTGAGAAGGTGGCCTGATATGCAGTGCTCACTATTCTAGTGAACACTATGTATCAGTCCAGCAACCCTTATTGATGATTGGTTGTAAGTCAACCTTATAGACCAGCTATCCTAGTAGCATGGATACGAGCAGTCTAAGGCTAAAGACTCGAGAGGGCGTGTTAAGCCAGCTGTTTACCACACATATACCCCTTGAACACCAAGTGAAAGGACACCACACAAGTGTTATGAAAATAAACAGTTATTTATTAAAGATCACAACAGCCCTGTACTCTTTATGAGGACAGGGTACTAAGCACAAACCAAAACTCTTACAAAAATACTTAAGTTAGCACAGTATATACAAATGCCCGAGGGGCACGGAAAACCATATACTCTGAAAGTGGAACGTGAAATTCCTAGCAGGTAAGTACAGTACTAATAGCTTCTGGAATCGCTAGGACTTGACTAGGGAATCGTTAAATTACTTCTAGGAGGCCTAGGGGACTCGGGTGCAGTGTGTGCACTCTCACGCGAGATGCGGACAAAAGTCTATGGTAGCTAGGAATTAGAAAGTTAGTGTTCTCGGGCGAACCCGACCTGGTAGGGAGAAAACGAAAGTAGATTCTGACCCTTGGATAGTGAGGCTATGCTGGGGCACCGAAATGCCGAAGTTACCTAGCCCAGGGGCTGCAGCTGCATAGGTCTGAAAAGACGTCGGGAATCCTCGTAGACGGACCAGGAGCCGGAAGAAAAGATGCTGGCCGGTGACCAGTGAAGAAAGTTCAGTTGGATCCAAGCCTGGATCTCGAAGATAGATGACACCTGAAAGCAGAGGGGACCAAGTTCGAGACTACTAGCCAGTAGTCAGTGGGCACCAGGAGGGCACCGGATGGTAGCCACCTCGACAAGGTGAGTGGGTGACGCTTGAGCTCGAAGATCTCACGGACCAGGAGGCGTTGTCGGCGACCAGGATGGAGGATCGAGCTGTCCCACGAAGATAGAAGCTGTCGGCGTCGCTGGACCCAGGATTGGGCAACAAAGCCTTGGCAAATTCAAGCCCACGCGGTGGACTCAAAATGGCGTCTGGAGTGGACCAGGAGGGTCCGGGGTGCCTCTCTTCAAGAAGGAAGCAAGGGCCAGTCTGGAGCAACCAGACCAGCAGTCGTGAAGTCGTCGGGCGTCGTTCAGAAGGCCACAAGCCAGCCGGCTAGTAGCCAAACAACGCGGTGCACAGCAAACAGCAGAAGGGCCCCACGCAGATCGTGGAGATGCAGGGAGGCTGACCTTGGGTGCTGGTGCTGCGCAGGGTCGGGGCTTCTCGGACCCCAAAGCACTCACCAGTGGAGGACACGGTGGGCTTGCAGTAAAGATGTCGTGCAGTCTTGGCGATCGTCGGTCCCTCGAGGTCTCGTCGCACTCACGGTTCTCAGCTTGGCTGTAGAGGTGAGTAGAGGTCAGAGGTGCCAGGGAAGCCGGGTCTCGTCGAGCTGGGTCGTCGGATTCGTGATGAAGGACTTGCAGCAGACCGCAGTGTTCTTTAGGATGGTGCCCGCTTGATGCAGGGTGACTACTCCTTAGCCACAAGGGAGAATCTTGAAGAAGAAATCGTGAAGTCCTTTCGCAGAAAGTCGGGTCTTGATTCCAAAGATGATCTAATTTGAACAGGGGGCCCGCTCCCATCTTTATACTAAAAAAGGGGGCTGACCCGGTGACTAGGTCCTGCCTATGGGTGGGACCAGGAGGGGGGTGGTTACACCCCTCTCCCCTGCCGGACTTCCCCAGGCCAGGGGCTGGTGTGCCCCTGGAACTGGTTCTGACTGGCCTATGCGTAGTGAGCACCGGGGTGCCACTCAGCAGTCACCTTCCTGAAAAGCCCTGCCTACCCAGGATACACAAAACCATGTCTGGGACGGTGCTAGCACCGCCCCGGACAGGAAACCCTTTGTCCAGGCCTCCCTCGCTGGAAGGACTCCCAGCAGCAGGAGGTCAGACTCGTGTCTGTGGTGGCAGCATCCATTTTGTGGAGCTGAGGCTTCAGTTAACTTTAACCGGGGTTCACAGTTACATAGATGTCGTGTCCCTCTAGAAGGGTGGAATGCTAACCCCGTCGCCAGAATTGGCGAGGGGTTAGTATTCCAATTCGTATGACACCTTACTCGACATGTTTTGATAAAGCAATACCAAAGATAGCATTTAACCGCGAGGATTATAATGCACTTAAGAGTATATGGTATGCGATATCATGGAACAGCTATTAGGACTTGGTTCCGCAAGCTGCAGACAGGCTCAGCTCATGCCAGAGCACCATCTCACACGATTCCAAGCACTCTGCCTTCAGGATTGTCAAGGCCTGCCATAGGAGTGACTGATAGGAATCTGTGTGTCCATTTTAGGGTTAGGTATAGGTATACTACACCTACAGCAAAGGGTGATTACACGACTTTGCCCCAGCTGTCATGCAGCCAGTTGTGTCAAATTTAGGAGGCCAGCCAGGGGTGGCATAATACATGCTGCAGCCCCTGGCAGCCCTGGGTACACTCATGCCCTGAGTTACAGGGTCTGATAGGGTGGCCCAGTACCAATTGGAAATGTACCTAGGGTACATGGAATCCATTTTAAAGAGAGAGCAGTAGGCCTGGGGTCCTGATTGGCAGGGTCCCAGGTCGACTATGTCCAAAACCAGCTAAAACACAGGGCAAAAAGTTGGGGGCAACCATAGTCAGGATGTACCTTCCTACACTGACCACAAACCATAAATGAAAATTCTGTCTGCTGGCGGTGCTGGGAAAGGGTCAGCACGCCTAGCCCGGTTAGCTGCTATGCTCCAAGAGATTTTATACGACATGGAGTTCATCCATGTTTGGAAGAATCTACAAGCTGACTGTTTATCTCGCATATCACTTACTTAGGACGTTGTCGATAAGGATGATCTGAACAAGCTTTTTTTTTTAAAACTTTCATTACATTTTCAATTTACAATACACAGTATTATACCGACTCCGATATAATGACAGAAAAAAGAATGCATATCACAAAAAAATTAAAACAAAAAATAGTCCTAGTTAACTGTCAATAAACAAAAACCAGTCCCCACAGTGTTCAAATTGCATTAAAGGGTGCAGTCTAACCTGCCTATGTAATACATCACTTTGGTTCCCAATATGTAGCAGTATAATGTGTGCCTTGATAGCTCATGGAACGTATGGTCGTCAATATGCCATGTGATGGAGTCATAGGTTCAATGAGCTACGCGGTTTGGGTCGTCAGCCTATTCCAAACTGGACCAAGCCATCACTCAAGTGGTCAGAGCGTTCCGAGTGTGCTGTCATGTTATACTGTTATAGATGTCGCGTGGACGAGACGTCCCAGGGAGGGTGGAGGCAAATACGTCATAGTTGAGGTTACAGTAAGCGAGACTCGTGAGCCAATCACTGTCGTGGTGCAGCTTTGCGCCCCATTTTAAAGCTATTTCCCGCTTAGCCAATAAGAGACATATCGCTGTGACTTTCCCGACTAGTTTTGGAATATTTGTAACATAGCCCATCAGAGCCACTTCAGGGGTCGGGATCAGGTTGAGTCCCGCCATTTCCCCTAGTGTGCGATGTATGGCGGTCCAGTACTGACCGCACTGCATGTCCACGTAAGGTGTACAAAATCTGCATGTGGGGATTTGCATTTCGGGCAATGGTGTGGCCTGTCCGTGTCTATACTATGTGATTTTTCAGGTGTAATATATATATATTCTCCTAAGGAATTCAAAATGAAGGAGTTTATGGCGGCTGTTTAAGGAGATTGTCTTAATCTGTTGGCAACGAGCCTCCCACTGGTCATCTGTGATGGGATGCCCGAAGTCCGTTTCCGAGCGGCACGGACATCGGAGTCGTTGATTGGGATCTCTGCCATGCAAGACCTGTACAATTTAGAGATCAGGTGAGTGCTCGTGTCATTGTCGAACTATTGATATTGGCAGAAACGGACTGGGTTCCTAGGAGCTAAGATGTCCTTATACAGTTTGTAGAAGTCGCACGTAAACCGGTCAAGGCCAGGGGCGGTAGAACCATTAAGTGCTATTTCGTCCTTGGAGAAAAGTTCAGCAAGAAAGTCCTGCATGTATTTGTCCAAGTACACTAATGCAATTTCCTCAAAGAACTCCTGGCGCTCTGCGGGTGAGCGATCATGTTTTGGAGTATATAATTACTCAAAATAGGACAGGTATTCGTCCCTTATATCAGTGGTATCAGTTAACGTAGCCCCTGTTGCCGCACTGAGCTCAGTAATGTGTGCTGCAAAGTACTGGGGTCTAAGGAGCTGCGCCAGTGTGCGCCGAGGCCGCTCGCCCTCCCCCTAGCGACGTGATGGAGTGTATTTGCTGTGATAATGTGCTTCCCTGTCTGACGCTTTGCGAAATTCAAGCAGCAACGATAGTCACCGCCGTTCCTCTTCAGATGTGTCCGAAAGGTCTTGCATGCACGCGTCTAGGGCCGCCAACTACCGTTCATTGTTGGCTAGAGCTTTCCGTAAATCTCTTGAGACTCCCACGTGCTTGGAAATCACAACTCCCCTTATGTTTGCTTTAAAAGCCTCTCAAAGTGTCGCCCAAGTGTCCACTGAGCCCGTATTGAGGTCAAAGTAGTCTTCAATGGCTTCCCTAAGTTCCTATTCGAACAATGCGTTGTTTAGGGCCCTGCTAGGGAATCCCCACCTGCGCTCCTGTCCCTCTGGTCTGGGGACGCGAAGCTTGAGTAACACAGGTGCATGATCAGAGTATGACGTGGGCAAAGTCTCAGTTATTGTGTGCCATGGAATGAGGCCAGGGGAAAGCAGCCAAAAGTCCAATCTGGTCCAGGTATTGTAAGGGGCTGTGTTGTGAGTGTATCCTGGGTTTGTCTGGTATCGCAGTCTCCATATGTCAGTGAGTTGAAATGTGGCACAGGATTCTAACAATACCAGACTGGCCCTAGGCTTAGAGTCCGCAGTGCCAGAGAAGCCGTCAACAGTGCAGTCCATGAGTACGTTGAAATCCCCACCCAATAGCAGATGGCCTGAGCCCCAGCGTGTGAGAGTAGCACCTAAGTCTTGGAAGAATTCTGGGCTATCAACATTCAGGGCATAGATGCACAAAAGCGTAACCTGGTGGTCCATCAGATTGCCCACTACTATAATGTATCGTCCTGCCCGGTCTGTCTGGGAGTGAGTCAGTGAGAATTGGAGGCGTTTATGGATTAAGATTGCAGTACCCCTTACATAAGTGATATAGTTGGAGAAGTAGCAGTGGGGCCCCCAAACGGAGGCGTAGTGTGTGGTGTCAGATTTTGGTAAATGCGTTTCCTGTTGGAAGGCAATGTAAACTTTGTGGCGTTGCAGGTACTGTAGGACATGTTTTCGTTTCTTAGGGTTATTCAGACCCTGAAGGTTCCAGGTCACGAGGACTAGGTTTGAGTGATCGATTAAGTTAGGAACCGTGTTCTGTTGTGCCATAGTGTAACTTACCCACCCAAAAAAACAAGGTGTCATGAAAATCATATATGGAGCCTGTAATGCAATAAGAACCGTTGAAGTGAACTCCTTCCCATCCCGCCACCCAAACTTGCGAACCCACATGCAAGGTGAAGAACCCGATAACCAAGAGTCAAATGCATCATGTGAACTTTCTCGAGAGGATGTGATAAATTCCAGATGTATTACTGTTGTTAATACCAACAGTGTGCTATGCACCTAGGGGGGAGGCAACACTCTGTCGAAGCCCAGCATTATCAAAACTTTATGATAGATCGCTATACATACTATCTTAGCGAGTGCATCTACATGCAACAACAACTGAGAATATAGCCTGTGAAAACAGCAGGTGCATGGAACAGGGCAAAACAAAACATAGGATTAGTCATTTGAGATTAGGTCCATGATAGCCGCAGAGCTTCTATGAATCGGGGAACTGCCGCCAAGGTCCTCACTCCGTTGGGAATTAGTGGTCTTGTATGAGGCGCAGAAAGCTTGCGCCTCGCTCGGAGTCTCAAAAAAAGCGAGGGCGCCCTTTGATGTCCACCCCAAGGCGGGCCGTATACAGCATCCGGTAGCGGAGGTCCAGGTTTCGAAGCGTTGCCTTGACTCCAGTGAACTTGCGACGGGCCTCCTAGACCATTAAAGTGAAATCCGGATAGAGTGACACTGTGTTGCCTTGCCATGCCAATATGCCATGCTCCCTGACGAGTCTTAGTGCAGTGTCTCTGTCCCAGAAATTCATAACGCAAGCTATTATCGGCCCAGGAGGGCAGCCGGGATTGGGGCGTGGGCCCAGTGACCGGTACGTTCTTTCCACAACAAATCCAGCGGTAAATACATCACTGCCAAAAATGTCAGTCAATAAGGTCTTAATAAAGGTGTCCATTCTGCCAGGGTTGGTGGATTCCGGTAATGCGGAGGTTGTTGCGGTGGCTGCAGGCCTCCAAGTCCTCATTTTTAATTGCTACTTCCTTCAAAATCTTCTCCATGCGCTCCAGCCTTTTCGTTGATTGCGCAGCCCCATCCTCTAAGTTGGATATGCGGCCCTCCGCATTGTCCAGTCGGCGATCGTGTACATCCAGTCTGGCCCCATATGCGTCCAGGTGTTTCTCCAGTGCGTCAAACCTGTGGTCGGGAGACTTGAAACCAGCCGTGAGCTCGGTGAGAAAGTACGGGTTAGAGAGGCCCATATCCGGTGCAACTGAGGATGTCTGCCTGCCCTCGGCCATGTTGGGGCTCTGCTCGTGTGTCCTGTCGGCAGTAGCTGTGAAGGTGGGGAGCTGCTGCTTAGGGTCTTTTTTCCCTATATCGGTACGATCAGCCCCCAGTGACCCAATGATCCCAAGTGCAGCTTCGGATAATGGGGATGGAGTGTGCCACCAGTACAGTTTTTGCAGGGTCTGTGCGGCCCAGATAGGTTCAGGGGCCAGGGGGCAGCAGATTGTGGGTTAAAGCTGCATGGTGCCCACAGGAGCGAGAATTCTGTGTGGCAGTTGTAGGGACCTGAACTGGTGAAGGCCCAAACCGAGAGAGGACCACCTAGGCCATTGTAGGGATCTGGAGCCTGGAATGCAGAGGGCTGGTGATTATTGGAGCAGAGAGGGCCTGCTGGGTCGTGCTGCCGTGTGTAGACGCTGCGGGAGGCCGAGTCCAAAGAACTGCATGCAGGGGAAGCCACGCGGGCCGCAGGCCTCCTGGATGTTAGTGCATAAAGGCTGACCGATAATCACTCCAGCACCCCGCCACAGCGCACAGCAGAGCGGCTGCCTCCCTACCCAGCACCTGGACCCCTGTGGACCCCGGGGGGCTATGGGAGTGCCGCAGCATACCCCACCCTGATATGCTCTTTGTGGGGGGACACACCGCTGCGGGATAGGCAGCGCAGCTGTGCGGGGGTACAGCAACAAAGCACTCCTCGCTTCTCTCGGGTCTGCACAGTAGCAATGCGGGCGGGACGATGATTCCAGATAGCGGAGCGGCCTCTATATCAGCCGGGCCGGGATCGCGGGCTGCCAATCACTAGTCCGCAGTTTGCGCCTCCCCCTCTGGTCACAGTTGCCGATTGCAGCGGCTACAGCACACTCTGAAGGCCAAGACGGAGAGTTCTGGAGTGCCGGGATGCAGGAGGCAGATTCCCTGCATTTTGGTGGACAGACAGGAGCTTTTCGCTAAGATAGTCAGATCGTGGCTGTTCCGTCGGGCAGAGCTTCAGTGCTGCGCGGCTATCTTGGTCCGCGGCCTCGCCACGTCCCGTTGTGAAAAAGCTTGAGAGGGAAGAAGCTGTGCCTTAGTTCACGATGTTTGCGAGTGCAGTTTGGGTGCTTTTTCCAAGACACAGTGGCTGGAAGCCATGCACAATGATTCTGTTCTAAAAGATGTTAAAAAGGTGCTCCTCGTGAGAGTATGGTACCTGTAGCTGTTAGGCCATATTGGAAAATACTGGATGAATTGTCCCTCAATGGCCAGGATATTGTCATGGGTGGAGAGCGATTTGTACCACTGTCTGGGCTCAGGTCACCCATTTTCAAGCTTGCACATGAAGGTCACTTGAGCCAAGGTATGACCATCAGAAGAATTAAACCAGAATTCTGGTGGCCTGCCATGGATGATCAAATTAGAAATTCGGTTGTGAGTTGCAACTTGTGCAAAGAGAGTGAGAAGAGACTGAAGGTTGGTTCTCAGAATGTAATGGGGCAGATCACTGATCTTGGCTAAACATGGCACACTATTTGTCTTGATTTTATTGGCCCGTTATTTGAACTTCCGCTTGACATGCGTTTAGCGGCTGTTGTGGATGATGTTTATGTAAGGTGGCTTCCTTTAGAATTTTTAAAGGATGTTACTACAAGTTCTGCTATGGCCATGTTGGAAACTTTATTTCTGCTTGAAGGTGTCCCCCGCGTATTACTTACATTACTTACCGATAATGGCACTCCACTCACCTCTGGGGAGATGCGTTGCTTTCTGGAGAAGATGGTGGTGTTAAACATTCATGTACAATCCAATCCAATGGGTAATGGAATTGTGGAGAGAGCCAATAGAGTAGTCAAAGGCACTATCCAACTTGCTTTAGTGAATGGATTTGACGCAAGGCCTCTTATTCAAGACATGCTTTGGTCCTATTGTACTACTATACACAGTGTCACTAAGAAGTCCCCTTTTCTGATCATGATAGGGCCTCGTCTTATTCCTGCTTGGTTGAGAGATTGGCTATTGTCTGGGGGTGAGCAAAATCCTCATGATTTTACTACCAACATTTCTGTTGGTGATTGGGTCAAGTTGAAGTCAGGCGGAATAAAAGGAGGTCTCAGCAAATTTAAGGGACCTTACCATGTTACAAGTATAGGCAAGTACTTTGTTGTAATAGAAGGTGGTGAACGTTGGAATTTACGCAGCGTTGCTTTGTTCCAGAAAGGAGGATAATGTCTTAAGCAGTCTTTTAATGTAGGAAGTTGTTCCGGTGCAATGTTTATCCCTGATAAGTCTGCTGAGAGTTTGCCGTGTTGTCCTAGTTTGTCACTTTCTTTCCAAGGTGTAGTTGAATGTTCTGCTAATTCATTTGGTTCAAAAGAACCTTCTGATTCTATTGGACATGAGTGCTCTTCAAGAGTTCGCAGACCTTCTGCTTATCTTAAGGATTAACTTTGTTTTCCGACTTTCTTTTTTTTGTTGATTTTGTCTTCCTTTTTTTTTCTTCTTTTTTTTTTTTTACTAAAGAGGAGGATGTGTTGTGATGTTCTTTATTACATTTTGTTTTCCTTGTTATGTTATACTACAATGCAGCTTACCCTGGTTGGAGTCTTCCCTCTTACCGTGTTCTTTTAGATTGTTAGGCTGACGGCACGCCACGATCGACAGTTGCAGCTGGGTGGTTGAGGTCGTCTGATGCCAGGCTGTGCTTTCTATTAAAACTTGTTCCTGAAATTTGACTACTGGTCTTCATTGGAGGGACACGTCATAACAGACCGCAGTTCTTTTCCTACGTTCAGTGTACAGCATCCGATCTCACCGCTTCAGTTCAGGTGGTGGGTATGGTCTGGGCTCCTTTTCCGATATGCTGGGGTGCCAGACAATGGATGGCCACTGTCTTCCCTGGTGCTTGCCCTGGCCATGGAGGCTCTGGCTGCTTGGGACAGGATTGACGCTAAGGGGTCGGCATTTGAATGGTCTGCGAGGTTGTCTGACTGAATAGCCCTGTATGCTGATTATGTCTTATTGTTTGTCACAGACTTGACATTGGCTATCCTGGGTTCGAGTATTTGAGGATGTTTGTCTCTCCAGACCGAGTGTTTCTTGGACCCAAAATATGGCCCCATTACTATGACCGGTTAAAGAAGAGGTGAGGGCCTGGTCCCCATTGTTGCTGTCCTTATTGGGCAGATCTACCATTTTCATAATCGTCTCTCTGCCTCCTAAGGTATCAACCCCAGACCCATTCCTATGCTATCGCGGTCTTCAGTCAGTTCTTATAGTGGGAAGGAGCATCATGCATAGCCCTTCGCACTTGTTTTCAGTCCACGTATTCTGGAGGCACTGGGCATCCTGATGTACAATCCTATTATGTACCCTCTCACCTACAGATCTTTAGAGATTGGTGGTATGGTCTTCGGAAAGATCCAGCCTATACCACAGAGCAATGGTCTATGGGTGACACTTCTGTGCTCGACTTTCTATACAGCAGGAGGGATATTGCATCGCTTTCCCCTACTACAAAGTTATTGATCACTATATGGAGATGGTCCTTCAGTAGGATGGGGTGGTGGGAGAGACTTACGCCGGAGTCATTGCTGTGGAATGGCATTTGCTTTCAGCAGGTGGCCTACTTGAGGGGTTTCCACAAATGAGACACAATTGACATGGCCACGCTGGGTGCTATCATGCATGGTACAGTTCTTAAATCATTTCAGGATATGCATACTGAATACCAGCTGCACCGTAAATTTCAGAAATGCAGTCTTAGTCAAGTAACAGTAAAATGAGATTGAGGCCATAGTACAGGACAAATTAAACTATCATATTAGTACAAAAAAGCAAATTCATTTTACTTACGTAAATAACAATATTACTATATCAAAAAAGGATAATTTTGATTAGAAAGTGTGTACATTATATGAGCAATATATTCAATAACAGACATTCTGATTTTTAAACCTGCCCATTCATCAATCCACTTTTCATTTAATAGAGTGTTAATATATCTGAAAACATGATGCAATTTGTGCACTGATTCTGTTCACAGTTAATGATAAAACATAGCATTGATGTTTTTAATACAGCGAATAATATAATTTGTGACCAAAGTACCGACTTTTACGCGCGTTTCAGCAAATTTCGTTTTTAAGGAAGCCACGGGAGGAATGAATCTGAAAACTGCCTTGAACTCCCATGTGTAGTCAGTCTGCTGCAGCCTGAAGGCATAAATCCATGTTTGGATGCTCCGAAATTAAGCTCAGGAGTGACGTGATTCGAAATTTTGAGGGCAATGCCTTGGAGGATATGTCCATAGATATATGTGCCCAGGGTCAATCTACATATGGTTAACTAGCAAAGATCTTCCCACATGCAGAGTCCGATATGATCTATATTTTGATAGGATTTTCTGGGGAATTTTGATGCATGTGATCAAAATCCTTGGTGCAAGGACAGCATTAGTCTGCTGTAGGCAGGGTCAGAGTATGACAAGATGCACCGTAGCCAGTTTTATAAATACCTACTGTTGCGACATGCCATATCTCCTTACCTGAGAGACCGCCAAGAATTGCCAGAGTTTAGCCTAATAGAAGGTAAATTATTGATGGGCATCTGGAAACCCATAATGTTTAGCAAGATGTATCAATCCTTGGATACAAATAGCTTGACTACGGTACCAGCATTACGGGCAGCATATTTTTATTTCATTTTTATTTTATAAAGTTTTATATAGCGCGAACCAGATCCCGATGGATATCAGAGCGCTTTACAAAAGGATGAATGGGAGAGTACTACTCCAGTAAAGAATGCCAAACAGTTGTAGTCACAAAATCACATACTAATGATACACCATGAGAAAAGAGGGAGAATACAGAGCCAATAAACAATGTCCTATAAGAATACCAAAAAAATGGGTGCCCCTCACTTGGGGAACGTCCCTGGGTCACTGCTATAATCCCAGCGGGGTTGTATTATTTTCAAAATAATGTTCGAATAAGAAGTTCCTCTGAAATTTTATTCAATACTTTATTTCATTTCTTATTTCAGAGTTATAATTCACTCTTGATTACAATTTATGAAATAGCCTTAGTCAGGGAACATGTTTCTGAAATCAAAAATATGCGTTTAATACACAAGGTGATGAATGGTTTGTGTGGTACCAAAATAAACAAACTGCAAAGGCGATATCCTGGCCACGTAAAGTAATAGCTCATGTGCAAGATTGTGCTCTGTGCTGCATCCCATGTGACTGAAAAGTGAATACAAAATTTTCTAGCTATCGCGACAAGAATCTTAGATTCTATTAAGGACACGGAGGTGAGGATTATGCTTTTTCATTTCTTTACTGCAAAACACAGCAGCCAATGAAAGTAAAACTACATATGTAAAAAACTACAATATCCATGAGGCTTTGAACCACGCCTCCAAAGTAACGTCCAATCACGTCATGAACAAGCATACAAAGTACAGAGACACTAATCCTGCCGCCTCCTTTCTTTGCTCGAAGTAGTCCCATAAGAATAAACAACGTCTTTGAATTATCAACGGAGAAATTAACAGTTCCTGTAATAAGTTCTCAACGGAGAACAACCCGAAACCAGCAAAGGCGTCCGCTTCCGTCCTGAAGGCACGTCAACTCCATCCGGAGAAGGGACTCAACTTTCGTTGGAATCATTTCCTATATTAGAAAAACAAGGTTAAGAAAAGGAGCCCACAACTACATTTCTCATTGGGTGGGCATAAAGTTGTTAAACAACATAATATCAAAACAACTTTACAGTTGAATTACTGTCCCAACGGGTGGGATAATCCTCGCCTCCGTGTCCTCAATAGAATCTAAAATTCATGTCGCGATAGCTAGAAAATTTTGTATTCTATGGCAGGACCGGAGGCTTCTGATTATGCTGGATCAAAGCTTATCAATCACAGCATCAGAAACCTGAGGAATAGGTTTGTAGTAGAACACCTTAAACATTGAGTCTGACGACCAATCAGCTGCTTTAAGAATGTCCTCTAAGCGGGACCCTAGTAAATAGGCCTTAGAGGCCATAGCTCCTCTAGCGGAGTGAGCACCATAAACAGAAACATCAATGCCAGATTCAGACATGATCCACCTGACCCACCTAGCTAAAGTGGCAGCAGCAACTGGCTTGAATGGTTTTTGAACAGAAATCAACAAGTGACCCAAAGGGTCCACCCTGTGAGAAATAGTACGTTCTTCATACACTTTTAAACACTGTAAAACACATAACTTGTTATTGTGAGGAAAAGCGGGGTACTCCACCGACCTGGACATGGTCTTAGTCCTTCTCGTGATAATGAAGGAGACACCCTGAGGAGAGAACATCCTACCCGCTAGGTCTAAGGCTCCGACACCCTTCGACATGAAATAAGACAGAGTAACATAGTAAGCTTGGCAGAAAGCTGTTTCAATGAAAGGTCAACATTATCGGGCGAGGATTCTAAAAGAGAGAGAACCTTATTAACATCCCATAATGTGGAATACCTAGGCCGAGGGGGGTTAGCCACCCGGACCTCTCTAAGTAACTTACAGACCAGGGGATGCATCCCCACAGGTTTACCTTCAACATGATCGTGCCCAGCAGATATTGCAGACCTGAAATTATTAATGGACCTGTAAGCAAATCCTGACTTAGCACACTCAGACAAGAAATTCAATACTTCAGTTATAGATGATCCCACGGGATCCACCTGTTATGGAAGGCACCAACCCACCCATCGCTTCCATGAAGCAGAATACTGTTTCCGGGTGGAAGGAGCCCATGCCTGTTGCATAAAATCGGCTGCCTGTGAAAGTCCTGTAATGCTCTTGTGTCTCCGGAGAGCGTCCACACCATCAATGTTAACTGGTTCTGCAGGACCAAGGGATGACACGACCCCACTGGGTCCTGGAGAAGCGTCGGGAGAGAGGGAAGCTGGAAGGGAAGGTCTACAGACAACTCCAACAGAGTGGGAAACCATGACTGAGTCGACCAAAACGGGGTCACTAGTACTAGAGAAGCTTTCTGTCGACGGACAAAGGCCGCCACCCTCGGTATCAATGCAAACGGAGGAAAGGCATAATTCCTCAGTTGCCCCCAATGTTGCAGGAACGCATCCGTTCCCATCGCCATTGGGTCCGGTCTCCAGCTGAAGAACTGGGGAAGCTGGGCATTGAGGCGTGAGGCAAACAGATCTATCTGACAGGGGCCTCGCATATCCATGATCCGCGCAAACAGCGAGGGACGAAGTCTCCAGTCGCTGAAATCGCGAAGGAACCGGGAGTTCCAATCCGCCACCTGATTGAATTTCCCGGGAATGTACTCCGCCACAACAGAGTTCTTGCGGTCCAGGCAAAAATGCCAAAACTCCTTCACAATGTGCACTAGGATTTGGGACCTCGTCCCCCCTAGGCGGTTGATGTATCTCACCGCTGAGACATTGTCCATTCTCAGAAGAATGCAGCAGTTGCTCTTCAGCGGTGAGATGGACTTGATGGCAAAGGACCCTGCTAGCAACTCCAGACAATTTATGTGTAAGCGTAATTTGTCTGCTGACCATCGTCCTCCTGTGGTAAACTCTCCCCAGCGGGTGCCCCAACCCCACTGACTGGCGTCGGACTCGATCACCACGTCTGGGGCGGAGCCGAAAATCGCTCGCCCATTCCATGCGGTCATGTGTTCCAACCACCATAGAAGCTCCTCCCGAGCTTCTGGAGAAAGTGGAATGAGATGGTCGTAATGGTAATTCTTCCTCAGATAGAAGATTTTTAGTCTTTGAAGGGCCCTGTAATGTAACGGTCCTGGGAAAATAGCTTGAATCGAGGAGGCCCACTATTCTCGCCAGCACTCTCAGAGAAATCATCTCCTTGGCTAAGGTGGATCTGATTTCCCTCTTGATGGAACTGATTTTGGACATTGGAAGAAGGAGTTTGGTGGAGACTGAATCTATCAGGAAACTCAGAAATTCCATTTGTTGGCTCGGTAACATCACAGACTTCTTGGCATTGATAATGAAGCCCAGATTCTGTAGCAGGGACGTCGTCCACTCCAAATGTGTGAGGAGGAGATCTCGATCCTGCGCCAGAATGAGCATGTTGTTGAGATAAACAATGAGACGTACCCCCATTTCTCGAAGGCGAGAGACCACTGGTCTGAGGAGTTTTGTAAACACCCATGGCGCTGAGGACAGGCCGAAGGGGAGTGACAGGTATCGGTACCAACGCCCCTTTTAATGGAAATTGCAAGAACTTTTGATGTGAGGGGCAGATAGGGACCGTCAGATACGCATCTTTTAAATTTAGGCGGACCATCCAGTCCTTTTCCAACAGGAGATCCCTGGAGAGGTGGATACCCTCCATCTTGAAGTGACGATAGACAACAAAGGGTTTGTAGTCCCTCAGATTTAAGACCAGGCGTTGACCGCCACCCTTCTTTTGTACCAGAAAGACGTTGCTGCAGAAACCTCCTGGAATGAAGGGTCCTACAGCAATAGCCCATTTGTCCAACAAATCGTCTAGTTCGGAGTCGATAAAACTCTGTTCTAGAAGGAAAAAAAGGAGAGGATGCGGGGGAAAAGGTTGACTGGGGCACTCCAGCATCTCTATCTGGTAGCCCCGCACGGTCTGAAGGATCCAGACATCTGCAGTGAGTTTCTCACAATTTATCACAAAGTGTTGCAACCTCCCCCCCAGGGGAATGACAAGGCTGACCGGACTTACCAGAGGACTGATTGTCAAAGTTCTTGTAGCCCCGGTTGAAAGCTCGATTATAGCGGCCTCGGAAGCCGCGGGATCGGGAGGGATAGAAACCCGCCTGGTCGGGTTCCTGAGTGTATCCTCTGCCCCGTCGGGGGCGTATCCTCTCTGAGGACTGGTATTGGAGAAGCGGCTGGCCGAGCATCCTCTGCCACAGCCGGCCCTTCCAGAGACCTGATGTAACACCCTTTTCAAGGAGCCCTGAGATTTATCCAGGGACGCAAAGGTACTAACCAATTTCGGAATGTCCTTAACAAATTTGTCTCCGAATAACTGCCCTTCGGCCAGGGGTCCTGGTTCTAAAGAGGCCAGTTCCACCAACTGTGGGTCGATCCAAAGTAGAACAGACTTCTTTCTCTCGGAAGCAAGGGCGCAGTTACCGTTCCCCAACATGCAAATAGCCCGTTGTGACCAGCCGGCCAGAACTTCAGGATGACGGATGGCGCCGGTCTCCTGGGCTTGGAGAGCCAATTCTAAAGGTGAGGTAGTTCTCTTAGGTGAGGTAGTGTGGCTCACTGGTTAGAGGCGGCAGACCCGAGAGCAGAGGACGGCCCGGGACCAGGGTTCGATTCCCGGCGCGGCAGGTTTCTGGACCAGGGTCAGCGGACTCGATAATTCTCTCGCCTCGGTGCCCACTCTGATCAGCGATCACACTCGGCAACTCTGGGCATTAGCTTGCCTCATCCTCACTAACGGCCCCACCAGACCGCCGGGGATGCCTGGTCTCACCCTGGAGATACCCATTAAGGGACCATCTCTCAGGGAAGCCAGGAAGGGTTTCGCAGCGGTCGAAGCGCCTTGGGACCCTCCGGGTAAGTAGTGCGCTATATATAAATATAAATGCCTATACATACAAAATCTTTGCCAACGGGCCCGAAAGGTCGAGGACCTCGTCTTGGCACGCTCTGAGCGCGCGGTCAATCCCCTTCTTGGGATCCTTCTTATATTTCTTAAGGAAGGTGTTCATGGGTGTATCGATATCAGGGGTAAGGGCTACCTTGTGGGCTAGGGCGGGGACATTCAGACTTGAGTCGTGCTCTGACCTCCTTATCAAACCCCTTGCGCAGGTGGGTTTGGAGATACTCCGCCACCGCAGGGGGAGGGACCCAGTCAGAAGATCTAGGGTGGACGATGACCGCCGGGTCAAACGAGAAGGGAGTGGGAGTAACGGGAGGGGAAGAGTGTTTGCGCTTCTTGGCACATTTACGTGGCTTAGGGGAAGGCGAGGAACTGGTGTCTGTGTCTGTACCAGTGGAGGTGTCAGTAACCGGGATAGTGGAAGACTGTTTAGGGGGAATGGAAGCGGCGCCATCCTTGGCACTTTCCTTGGAT
This sequence comes from Lissotriton vulgaris, assembly GCF_964263255.1. Taxonomy (NCBI): domain Eukaryota; kingdom Metazoa; phylum Chordata; class Amphibia; order Caudata; family Salamandridae; genus Lissotriton; species Lissotriton vulgaris. The sequence continues at coordinate 804,144,437 of NC_141695.1, read as the reverse complement.
TTGCACAGTTTGGTGTAGGAATGTGCGTGGGGCCATGAGGAAACTGGAGGGGGATTCTGAGCTGTCGTGGTAGGGGGGGAACCTTGGGAGCACCAGGGACGAGCAGCTCCAACTTCTGTGCTAAGGGAAGCAGGGCGGAGGACAAGGCTTTGTCTAATTTGGCATCAAGCTTCTTGTCAATGAGGTCCTCCATGGACTCCTCATCATAATATTCTTCTTCGCCCTGCTCAGTACACGCAGGTACCTCCTCCTGGTAGCAGTCAAACTCTGCCATCATCACACTGGAACTGCAATTCCAATCAAATCCCCAGTGGGAAGCTCAAAGTCCAGCCCAGATATAGGGCGTCGGATGGGAGTAGTGCCAGGCACAGGAGCTGGGGAAATACCAAAAATATATATATACCACCAATAGGAATTTTTGAGTCCTGTCCTATGACTAAGGAGGCATGAAACCCTTATTTAGGCTTTTCCAAAAATTACCCCACTTCCACACACTCGAGAAAGTAAGAAGTTAATGTCTACAGCCTTCGATTCAAGTTTGGGGATAAACGCTGCTCTTCGCGTCCAAAAAACGGCCTACACTGCGTGATTTCCTCACTTCAGCCTGGGGTGGAGAGTCTGATGGCACACACAATCGCGGGGCTGCGAGCGTAGAAGGACGCCCGCGAGCTTCCGAGACGCACCCTGAAAGCCGAGCAGCCCTCGGCGGGGGTCTCACTCCCGAGGGGGGGCCAAGTCCCTCTTCAGCGCGGACGCGATCTGGAAGCAGCCGCGCCTGCCGGCAGCTAGGGGACACGGAGCTAAAGCGCAACACGCGCTTGGAATGAAAAACAACCCTTAAGGGGCTTAGAGCGGGTCGCAGAAGACTCGCTCTAAATCCGGGAGGGAAGGAGAGCGGGAAGGGGCAAAGAACGCCTCAAACAGTGTTGATAAAGCGCAACAGTCACAATAAGCAAGGAAATAAACGGACTAACGCCGTAAGCATAATAAATCAGTATATAATCATTAATACAACGCATCAAGCGCTACAAGACTCGAACAAACTATGGTTAAGCCAAACAAGCATACAAAATAGAGAGCACGTATCTGGGCTGCGGAGCAGCAAAGAAAGGGGAGGCAGGATTAGTGTCTCTCTACTTTGTATGCTTGTTCATGACGTGATTGGACGTTACTTTGGAGGCGTGGTTCAAAGCCTCATGGATATTATAGTTTTTTACATATGTAGTTTTTCTTTCATTGGCTGCTGTGTTTTGCAGTAAAGAAATGAGAAAGCATAATCAGAAGCCTCCGGTCCTGCCATAGAATACACTGAACCTCGCCAGTCTCAAGGAACCGGTAATAAAATAAGTGAAGTGAAAAAGTGACCCGATCATCATAAGGCTAGTGTTCCTCAATATACATGATGATGCTCTGTGGGGTGAATGATCGGTATGTAACCTGATCAAAAACTGACGTTCCAATTGTAAAACATAACCTCTATGAGAAGGTTAGGCAAATATCAAGGCTAGCATTCCTCTATGTGCGTGATAAAACGCTACGGGGTGAAAAATCTGTGTATGAACCAATCATAAGTATACAAAACGGAGTGAGTATAAAGCCTGACGTCAGGTAAGCGTTCATCAAAGTGAATGGTGTAATGCGAAATGTGCTCAGAATGGGTGCTCCTGCTCTACTCGAAGAGCGTGTGACCATTGTATACGATAGATCAAAGCCTAATGCTGGAAAAAATCGTGCTCGGCTATCTGGGCATCGGACCAAATATTCAAATCTCCGCCACTTACTTAGGGAATATCGTAGTAGATGTACCATAATCCTCTGTGATTCGCTCAAGGGTCATAACAACCAGAGAAGTAAATGTCAGTTTATCAAAAAAACGGTGCAAGCCATCTTGTAATGGTAATGAAAATAGTCGAAGGACTGAACAGGCTGTATCATAAGTACAAAGAATGGACTAAACTGTTGGTGAGTGCCATCTTGGAGTCTGAGAAACTCGTGATAAATCCTACTTACTCAAAACCATGTCCACATCAAAAAAATATATAAATGTATACAGTTCCGAAATTAGAACTGGTGATCGTGGCAATAATGTCATGGTAAAGAATATAAAAGGGTTGTAACCACTGGTGAAATAAGTTCAATGAATCAGCAAAACAGTGTGAGCCATCTTATGATGCTAGACAACTGGTCGAGGGGCTGAACTAGAAAAACTGGTGCCATCCTGGAATCTAGGTACCACGTGCTAAATCTCGAACTCATATGAATAACAAAATGTATAGACAGCTCAGAAATCTGAACTGGTGACAGTACTAGAAATGTAAAAACAAGAACTTTGTTCCTAGTGTATAAAACACACAGATCATAAACTCATGCAAGATAAATACTTATAGATTAGGCAATCATCAGTTCATAATATGTCAAACAAAGAAAAAGACTCCTGGTGATATCAATGTCGTGAGGGAGATATCTCGGGGGCTGGGTAGAAGCGTAATCATCTGTTATGTTATGTTATGTTACATACATTTGTAATGCGCACTGCTGCCCCAGCTAAGGGGCGTCCAGGCGCATGGCAGGTAAAAATGCAACACCACAGGAAACAGAACAGAAGGGAGAAAAATGAATTTATTAAAACAAAAAGGTTTTCAAGGCTTTACGAAAGACCAGCAGATCATCTAACAGTCGCAACTCTACAGGAAGGGAGTTCCAGAGCTCGGCTGCTCTGACCCGGAAGGAACGGCCACCAACCCGACACAGCCTGTATCGGGGAACCACAGTAAGTGCATGACCCAAGGATCTCAGGGGCCGAGTGGGCACATACCATGACAGAAGGTCCGCAAGAATGGGGGGACCTACTCCCCTCAAAATCTTGAACGCCATACACAGCACTTTAAACTGAATTCTGGCCTTGATAGGCAACCAATGCAGTGATCTCAGAGTGCTGGAGGCAGAGCAAGTACGGGGAAGGCCAACAATGGCTCTCGCCCCAGCGTTTTGGAGGCGGGTAACCTCAGCCACGTTGGACCCTACCAGAAGAGAGCTGGCATAGTCCAGGCGGGATAACACTGTAGCCTGGACTATCAGCTGCCTGGTGCGATGGTCAAAGAACTTCAAAACCGGGCGAAGCGACCGTATGATACCAAAGCAACAGGCCGCAATTTTCTTCGTATGGCCAACGTAGCTGAGGGAAGGATCCGTCCATACTCCTAAGTTCTTTAGTTCCGTGACCGGGAGGGGGGCCGGCCCCAGCTCCGTAGGCCACCATCTGTCCCCCCAAAGCTCCGATCTCTTGCCTACGATCATGATCTCTGTTTTCTTAGCGTTGAGCTGGAGACAGTTGTTCTTCATCCAGCTCGCCACCGCCCTAAGTCCGCTCTGAAACCTGGGGGCATCCCGGTCCGCATCCCCGCTGATCGTAACCGCTAGCTGAGTGTCGTCAGCATATGAGACCATAGTCATGCCCCATTGCTTGACGACCTCAGCCAGCGGTCTCACGTAGAGATTAAACAACGTGGGACTCAGCGAGGATCCTTGCGGCACCCCCTGTTTCAAAGGATGGAATAGGGACTGGAACGGTGGGACAGCATTGCATTGTGCATTGTTCAATGTTTATAGGTAACAACTGTGTTCCACTCTGTCATTCATCCCCAATGGTTTTAGGGTTTCTAGCTTGTATATCCAATAGTTTTCTCTTTGCAGCAGTCGTTTATTGTTGTCTATTTCTTCACATTTTTGTACGATCTCTAATCCTGTAAATCTAAGTTGGCTGATGTTGTGTGATGCGTCCATGAAGTGGCTTGCCACCGTCTATTTTGTCATTTTATAGCGCATATTTGATTTATGTTCATTCATCCTTGTCTTAATTTTTCGATCCGTTTTCCCCACATATCCTTGTCCGCAGGGACGTTTCAGGAGTTATATTGCATTCATGGTGTCACATATGGCAGATACTTAAAGTTTGATCTTGTAACCCTTCCTTGGGTGGGCGATTGTTGTGCCTTTAATGACATTATTGCAATATAGCATGGTAGTGTGCCCTGGTATCTTGCTGCTGTGTAAACATGTTTGGGCTTGAGTATCTCTCCCAAGTTGTTCTCCCTCTGATTTGCGAAAATTGGTTCCTCAAATATCTGATTAAAATCTTAGTATAGACCAGTGTCTTTTGAAAATTTGTAAGAATACCAAACAGTTACAGTCACAATAATCACCGACAGGTGGAACACAGCAAGTAATGAAATAAGCAGGTCAATAACAGGCTGCTACATGGGGCAAGTCTTACATCCGAGAGGAGGATGGACCACAAACTCAGGATGGTAAAAGGAAGTCGAGTCAATCAACACCTGTTGTATGATCAGTTGATGTGCGCCAATGCACATCGGCCAAATTAGGGTAAAAATGTGTTCATTAGGAAACTTTTGGCTTCAAACTTTGAAAGCAGTTAATGATGATTTTCTGCGCAAATCCGGTGGAAGAGAATTCTAGATCTTTGGTGCAGAACCTGAGAAGGCTCGACGACAAGATCTCTTTTTATTCATGATAGGTGGTTTCAGGAGGAAGTTGTTAGCGCTTCTTGACGCTCTCGCACCACATGATAATTCTAGCTTTTGTGCTAGGTACCTAGGGGTGTTGTCATGCAGGGCTTTGTGCACCAGAACGATAATCTTTAACTGGATTCAGGCTTCAAAGCGCAACTATTTAAGAGACTTTTAGACTGGGGAAATGTGCTCATTTAGTTTGGTACCAGTAAGTAGTCAGGCTGCAACGTTCAGTGCTGACCTCCGTAGAGCCAGGGTGTTCTTGGGAAGGCCGCAGAGCGTAGCGCTGCCATAGTCTAGTCTTGGCAAGATCAGTGCTTGGACTGCATGTTTGAAGTTAATTTGTGGAAGGAAAGGCTTGATATTTCTGAGTGTTCTCATCAAGTGATTAGCTCCCTTACATACGTTGCTGATATATGATTTTTCATATTTAGGTGCTTGTCCAAGGTGATTCCGAGGGATTTGGCAGAGTCTATGCTGAGAGGGGTGTAATTGAAAGCGGTGAGGTGAGTCAACCAAAGGCCTAGCTTGAAGGGGTGTTTCGGAGGAGTGATGAGAAGGAATTCTGTTTTGGAGGTGTTGAGCAAGCGGTGGTTCTCAGTTAACCAGTTTAAAGTAGAGTAAGGTAGCGTTGAGGGAGATGATGTTATCCAGGGAATAAACGTTTAGGTAAAGTTGTGTGTTGTGAGCGCACATGTGGAAGGGAATGTTCATGTAATTTAGAGAATTAGCAAGAGGTTCCAAAAAGAGGTTGAAAATGATAGGAGAGCAGGCAAACCCTTGCGGGACACCCATGAGTACTGGAGAGGGCTGGGAGAGGGAGTGGTTTGCCTTGACTCTTTGTGTTCTGTCATGGAGGAAGGAAGAGAACCATTGTAGCACCAGACCCGAGAAACCCATCCTGTTCTTCAGAATGGAAAGGAGGTTGTCGTGATTAACGGTGTCGAATGTGGAGGAAAGATCAAGGAGGATCAGGAGGCAAAAGTCATTTGGTTAGAGTTTATTTAATATGTCATCCATAACATGCGTGAGTGCTGATTCTGTGCTGTGCCCTTTCCGAAAGCCTGATTGATGTTGGTTAAGGAGTTGGAAATACTCTATGTGAGCACAGAGTTGGGATAGTACACATTTTTTGAGTAATTTAGCTAAAGTGGGGATGTTAGATATGCGGCAGAAATTATTGAGATCTGATTTTTCAGCGGTTGTTTTTTTAATATTTTTTTTTTTTTTTTTTTGGGTAAGACATTTATTGCACATTGTCACAATGATAATACAATCAATTACGCCTACAACCTGAGAAGGCCGGCTATGCATAGCACGCTTGATCGAATCAGAGACTTAGTCATACACAGCCCATCAGCCGACAACCATGGGTCCGGCGGCGCTCGCTCGGTATCATGGTAGTCTTGTTCTTTATGAACAATGCATCCGCATAGAATATACGCCAGGTCAGTCTTACATTTTCAGTATTTTCAACCAAACCCCCCATAAACTAGGGAGGATGATGCTAACAACAGAGTAAGAACCCCTTACAAAACTTAAAGCACTGTGTCACAACATTCTCCCTCCCTCATCGCCCCGCCAAAAGTATCCCAGAGTGGCAAACATCTTGTGGCAGTTGAGCGCTCAGCACGCGTCATTGACAGTGGCCACTGACACCAGGTACTGTTGTAATGGTTCCCAGAAGTCTCTGGGGCGGGATCCCATAGGCAGCTCTTCCTCGTACGTGACTAAAGTGTCTCTACAGTAGGCCAAGTCCTCCAACCAATTTTTTACTGTAGGTTTCCGCTTACTGTTCCAATGTATGGATATTCTCCTCTTCGCCATCAGTAGTGCAATAACACAAAGTTTACGCCGTCTCGCCCTCAGTTGTGGCACTAATCCCAGGAGACAGACCTTAGCTGTACACGGCAATTGTGCCCCCAGTATAGTGTTGAGTGTCCGCACCACCTGATCCCAGTAGTGTGCCACCGCATCGCAGTGCCACGCCAAGTGAATGAAATCTGCATGTTCCTGGCCGCACCTAGTGCAGTTAGAGTTGTCCCTCAGCCCATATTTGTGAAGCCTAGCAGGCGTGTGGTACATGTGGTGCAAATATTTGTAGTGAATCAGTCTAAGATTCCCGTTTGGTGTCAGCATCCCCGTTAGAATGCAGGTGGCCTCCCATTCCTCCTCCGTAATGTCATCCCCCAGTGCTGCGTTCCATTTCTCCCTGGCTCTGGTAGTGTTGCCCCCATTACTAGCTTGCGCACTGCGGTATAGTCGGGACACCAAGTGTGACGCTGAGGGGGTGTTGAGCACAAGTGTCAGTGGTGCGAGTGCCTGTGGTTCCGCTGGGAAAGTCACATAATGCTCCCTCACCGCCCTCTGTAATCGGTAATAGTTGAAACTAAATAACAGAGTTGGATTCTGAATGTATGTCAGTTGGTCCAATGGCACAAACAGCCCATCTTTATATAGATCACCTAGGGTGTCTATGCCAGCGCGTTTCAGGAGGTCTATCCCCACCCGTTCTTGTGTGACAGATAGTGCCGGATGGTGTGCCAATGGAAGTGCCGGTGCGTAAATTGGTGTGCAGCGCGCCATCTTACTCAGTGTCTGCCATGCCGCTATCGTGGTGTTTACTGGGTTGATGTCATGATCGTGTAACCTGGGACGTTTGTGCGTTAATATACTTGTCAGTGGGATGGGATCAGCGTCTCCATGTTCTACTGCTACGTGCGTTAAAAAAGGAATCTCATGGAACCAATAGTGCGCGAATTGCGCCTGAGCGCACTGGTAGTATAGGTAAATATCCGGCACCTTGAAGCCCCCTTTAGCGAATGGGAGAGTCAGAGTTTGCAGGTCCAACCTAGCCTGCTTCCCCGCCCATATCAAGGAGAGCATGAGGGATTTGATGTTGCGGAACACCTCGGCCGGCGGCTTAATAGGTATATTATTGAAGAGATATAAGAATTTGGGCAGGAGTACCATTTTCACAATGGCAAGTCTGTCTGCCAGTGAGAGCGGTAGCCCAATCCATCTTTTGACCTTATCTTCTAGCGTGGAGACAGTCCTCCCGTAGTTGGTGCGAATGACCAGCTCCGGGTCTCTGTGGAACCAAACGCCCAAATATTTTGTCGGTTCCTCCTGCCATTCCAGGGGGTAGTCCAGCACGAAGGGCCGGGTTCCGTCCGTCAGCGGGAGTATGAGGGATTTGCCCCAATTGATGTGGAGTCCCGAGTATTGGCCGAATTTAATGTATTCCCTAAGAAGTGGATTGAGATTCGTCTCAGGGTTTTTTACGTACAGGACCATGTCATCTGCATATAAGGCTATATGTATGGGTCGCGTAGGCAACTGAATAGCTGAATAGTGGTGGTGTTGTCTTATTTTACAAGCCAAGGGTTCCAGTATGAGGGCGAACAGCATTGGTGATAAAGGACACCATTGTCTAGTGCCTCGCTCGATGGGTATAGGGGACGACAGATGCTTGTTAACCCGTATGCGGGCCGACAGGCCCGAGTATAGCATCGTAATCCATCCGATGAATAACGGGGGGAATCCCATCCGGATCAGGACTGCGTGAAGGAACGGCCAATCAATTGTATCGAATGCCTTAGCCGCATCCAACAAGACAGCGACAGCTTTAATATCTGGGGCCAAGTAGTGTGCCAGCGCGAAAAGGGTGCGAGTGTTGTGCGTGGTCGATCGGTCCGGAATGAAACCAGCCTGGTCAGGTCTTATTAACAACGGCATTAGTGGCTTCAGTCGGTCTGCTAGGATGCTGGCCAGTATCTTGGTGTCTATGTTTATCAAGGAGAGGGGGCGGTAAGAGTCGCAGTGTTCTTCGTCTTTGCCCGGTTTCAGTAGGGCGACGATCAACGCCTCTCTCATGGACGGTGGCAGTGTTTGGGCCTCGTGTGCGGCTTCGTATAGATTTACCAGATGGGGTGCTAGCGTGTCTGCATATGTTTTATAGAATTCTATGACGAAGCCGTCTGGGCCCGGCGCCTTGCCATTGGGGAGTCGTTTGATAGTGTCTATGATTTCTCGTGTCGTGAGAGGCCTAGCCAAATACTCCCTGTGCCCGTCAGCCAGCCAGGCGATTTCAACGTCAGCCATGTATTCCAAAATTTCCTCCCGAGATACTTGAGCTCTGGCCCCATATAGTGTCCCGTAGGTGTCTCTGAATTCACCCAGAATGGTCGGCATGTCATGCGCACGAGTGCCCTGTTTGGTATGTATAGTCGCTATGTGCTGTGGCGCCCTCCCCGAACAAATCTTTTCCGCTAGGGCCCTGCCCGGTCTGCCTCCCTCCCCATATCTCCTAGCCGTCGTTCTCCTGAAGATATATTTAAGTTCGTCATCAGCAAATGTGTCATATTCTAATAGTAGTGTCTGAATGTCACTGAGCAGTGCCGTGTCTCCAGTGTTTGTGTATCTCTGCTCCAGGTCTTGAAGCATCTCCTCCCTCCTTTTTAGTTGGTGACGAATATCTTTTAATATGCCAGCGGACGTGGTAATGCACACGCCCCGTATAGTTGCTTTAAATGCTTCCCATAGGAGGCACGGGTCCTCCGTGGTGGGGGCATTTAGTTCAAAGTAGTCAGTGATCGCTTTTTGGATTGTGTCGACATATAGCGGATCACGCAGGGCCTGTGCGTTAAAGCGCCAGGTGTAGGGTGGCGGGACATAGTGTGGGATCCGCAACCTCAAAAGTACAGGGCCGTGATCCGACAGTGTTCTCGGGAGATGTGTTATCTGCTCCACCCATGCAAGGACGTCCTGTGTAGCCAGCCAAAAGTCCAGCCTGGACCAGCTTCTATTTGCAGCATTTATGTGCGTGGCAACCTGCTCCCCCGGGTGTTGTAGCCGCCACAGATCGCTTACATGTAGATTGGACATTGCGTCCAGCAGCATTTCCCTCGCCTTGGTATGTTGCTCAGGTGTGTGTGACGCTCTGTCGAGCCCGTCCCTGAGTGTCACGTTAAAGTCCCCTCCCCAGATGACATTGTCCGCTTGTATATCCGCTATAGTGTGCCACAACCGTTCAAAAAAACCCGCATCATCCACATTCGGACCATACACATTCACAAGGGCTAGTTTCTGGTGTCTTGTCTCGCCTGCCACTATGACATATCTCCCTCCTGCGTCAGTGTACGTGTCGTTAATCTTGAAGTGTGTACCTTTCTTGATCAAGATACTGACGCCACGGGAGTACGTCGAGTAATATGCGCCTGTAGCTGATTCCGCCCATTTTGAGCCCAGCCCGGATGTGGAATTGGGTGCCATGTGTGTTTCTTGTAGAAATGCCACATCTACCTGAAGTCTGTCAAAGTACGCAAACATCTGCCGTTTCTTTTTCGGATTCCCCAGCCCCCTGACATTCCATGTGATGAAATTGAGTGTGTCAGAGCATGCCATTAGTACGTGGTCAGGTGAAATTGTGCGTCGCGTGTTCTATGTGGCCACCTGTGGAACAGCTCATTTACAGCATACATAATACAGGCAATAAAAGAGGTCGCAATGCTTCTCAGACACAGTGCAAACATATTAACTCTTCCCAGCTTCCCCAACCCCCCGCCTCCCACTTTAGCGCCCAAACTTTGCCAAAGCCATTCCCCCCCGAACTTCAGAACTGTGATTAAACATGTTGTGGGGAACACCCTCCTGGGGGTGCCGCCCGAAGCACACATCTCCACCCACATAGTGGATGTGGACGAGTGCGATCTCTAGTTAATGATAACGTCAATAAACACCCCCTAGTCCCCTCCTCCCGCATCCAAACCCCCGCAAATATAACATGATCAGCGTCATTCACTCCATGTCCCTCCGAGGTTTCAATACCCATGCAGGCAGTGTCACAGACCCTCGAAGTTAGTGTCTCAGGGTAGCACGGAGATAAAGCAGTCAGTACAGCCAGCCTGCCGCATGTCTCTAATCTGGCGAGACCCAGAGCACGTGTCCGGGTTCTGCATCAACACTCCCCAAGTGTACTCACTGCGATACTGCCGATGGCGTCTCCCTTCCATAGTTCATCAGCAGCGACAACACCAGTCCTGTGGATCTCGACGTGCAGGTGCACTTTGTCAGAAGTGTCCGTCGCCCGCTGCCAGTTCCGAGAAAGTACTCCAATGTCGCGCACAGAGCAGTTATTTTGTCTTCAGTCGTTGTCGCTCATTCTGGCCGCAGTCTCCTGATTTTTCCGACGTTTGGTGAGGGTCTTGATGTAGTCCTGCGCAGCCTGGACCGTCGTGAGAACCACCGGTTTGCCATCCGTTAGGATTTTAAGTTTTGCTGGGTACAGCATCGCGTAACCAATGTCTAGTTCCCGTAGTTTCTTCTTCACTGGAGCAAACTCCTTCCTTGCCTGCTGTACCGCCATGGTGTGGTCTGGGTAGAACTCCAGCGAGTTGCCCTGGTGAGTGATGGCGCCTTTTTCCCTCGCCATTCGAAGTACGGCATCCCTGTCCCTGTAGTTGAGCACTCGAGCGATGATTATCCGAGGCGGAGCCCCCGGTTTTGGAGTGGGGGCCAGGGAACGATGTGCCCGTTCGACCAGGAAGACGTCAGAGAAGCTTTCAGCCCCGAAGATATCCTTCAGCATGTTCTCCACGTACGTCTCCATCCTGCCTGTGTTGGTGGATTCCGGCAGGCCCGAGATGCGTACGTTGTTGCGGCGGGACCTCGCTTCCTGGTCCTCCACCTTCGCCTTCAGGGTTTCCAGGGTCTTTTCAATGGCGCTGTGTGTTTTCGCTATGGATCTGGTGTGGTCCTCCACCGAGGAGATCCTCTGCTCCGCCTCCCCCAGCCGCTCGCCGTGATTTTCCAGCTTGTGCGACAGCGAGTCCACCCTTGCCACAACGCTGTCCATTTTGTTGTTCATGTCGTGCAAGCTCTGCTGGATGGCCCTCAGTACTGCCTCCATGCCGGCGCCGTCTCCCAGGGCCTGGTCTCCGTCAGTGTCCAGAGCAGCTCCCGTTTTCGCCGTTTGCTTTTTCGCCTCGAAAGGCAGTTTCGTTTGCTGTCTATCGGGCTTCCCCATGGCGCCCGCGGGTGCGGCTGGGCTAGCGACTGTCGGGCTCGTTGGGGCTGCTGGTTTGGTCGTTGTCCGTGTGCGTCGCGGTTGCGCTCTGGCCACCCCCTGCGTTGGGGATCTATTCATTGGAATGGCCACTTAGCCACATACTGGCCCAGGGCAGCGTCCGGTGACACGCTGGCGCGTCTCGCGAAGGTGGATGTGTTTAGGGGGCTGCAGTGCGCTCCATGCAACAGCCAGACCGTGTGAGGCGGTCCCGTTAGTGCCGGCGGTTCTGGTTCGCGCCCACTGGTGCGGCGCGTTGTAGCGTTGGGAAGCCTCGCACCACCCCACCTCTGCCGGCGAGCCCCCTGCCGCCTATCTCCTCTGCTCGCCCCCTTAGCCGCGCTGTGTTGCGTTCCGGTACCTGTTCACTTGCTGGCGCCGTGGAACGGGGGGCCGGCAGTGCCTGGGGCAGAGTCACCAATCTTGCGTGTCACCGCCGCCGCCATTTTGTTGCCGTGGAACGCACAGTGCATATTAAAAGATCTGTCCAGTGCACATTCATATCGAAACTGATTTACCCCTGTTCCCGTTTCTCACCGACTGTGCGCCGGGATGGGGAGAGTCCTGTGGTCCTCCGAGGGCGACAGCGCTCAGTTTCAGCTGTGATCGCCGCGACCGCGCGCCGCCATCTTGATCAGTCTACTAGCGCCGGGAGGATTTTCGCCGATTTCTTCGTCGCGTTACATATTTACTGGCCGGCGTCAATACATTACTGAGCCGGATCACTTAAGCATCCATTCCGCTGTTTTTCACGGAGAACAGGATGAAATTGGGGCCAAGGGGTCCGTGAAAACGCACTCGTCCGGCGGAGCTGACTTAGCAGTCAGCCATCCCGCAGTGCGCCCTCTAGCGCCCCCCAGCGGTTGTTTTTTTAATATGGGTGAAACCGGTGCTGCTGTTAGACAGTCTGGGATCGTGCCTTGGGATAGAGAAGCATTTACTATCCTTGTCCATGTGGGGATGAGAACATTCTTGATCTCTTTGAAGATGGTCGGTGGCAAAGGGTCACTGAAGTGGTTGGATGGATTGATGTTCTGACGAATCCTGTAGATGTCTTTTTCACAGAGTGGGGAAAAGGTGCTCCAAGAGGCTTTATTCTTGATGATCAGGCTTGTGAGATTGGGCTTTTCTGTGACAAGAGATGGAGCGGATCCAGAAGCTGGTAATAAAGCCTTCTTGGAGGCAAGAGCACTAGAGATGAGTCTTGATTTCTCAATGAAGAAAGCAGAAAATTCATCGCCAGACGGTGGACTGACATTGGAGACAAAGTGATTAGTAACTGCAGTTGATTGTTGTTTGACCAGTTCGAAGAGTTTTTTGGGACGTTTCACAGCTTGTTCAAGTTCTTGTCTGAAATAATCTGCCTTCGCGCATTTGACGTGCTTGTTGTAAATATTCCTAAAACCTCTAAGGAATTTTAGGTGATCCAAGGATGGATTTGACTTCCAGGGTCATTCAGCTGTCCTAAGGTTGCGTTATTCTGTGTTTAGATGGGGACGGCTGGACTTAAGCCTTGGATGCCCCTCTGGGTTTGGCAGGTTCTTCCCGACTGTCTGATTCATTTGAAATATCTAGACAGAGCTTATTATATTAAAGGTCATCTGTGGCATTTAGGTCTTATTGGTTCTCCCATGTGTCTTCTTTGTGGGGCGGAGGAGAGTACCTTCTTTCATACAGTCTGGAGCTGTGCAGCACAGACACACTTTTGGTGGGGCAATATCTTGCGGAGGTTCTTGCCTGGGATATTCCGCTAGACCCCAAATTAATCCTACTGCATTGCACAGACAATATTGGTGGAAACCGCTACAAACACCTTCTGTTTCAGGAAATCACATTGGCAAAGAGAGATATTGCTAGGCTATGAAAGCCACCATGCCACCTACAGTATGGGCTTGGAAGAAAGGAATGGAGGTAGCGGTGTTCCAAGCTAGAGGCTGTCCACAAAAACATAGGAAGATATGACTACGGTGGGTGGATTAGAGGTATAGTCCTGGCCCCTGTTCGCACTATAGATCTCGAACTAAGACAATTTGGACTCATGGAACTGAATGGGGTCTAGCGTTATATATGATTAGAGGCATTATCAATTATCTATGGTGGGTGGGAGGGTAATTGGTCGGTAGACTATGCGCAGGTTTATGTGTTCTTATTGTTCATGGGATTTTTTATAATGATGTCTTGTATGTGTATACGGGCCACATCAGTCCAGATTTTTTTTTTTTTATGCTTTATTTATAAAGCATTTTTAAATACATCAGTGCACGAAGGAAACATACCCTGGTACAACAATACACACAGTCGGCCAGCAACCCACTGTCATCATTAGTCTTACACAGCCTGTGTGCCAACAACCCAAAAAGGCAGGCGGCATGTGAGGTGCAACATTTCAATATTCCTTGCGGACCCCTGCCAGAGTTATTAGCTGAGCTGCCACCGTTACCTGTTACTGTACATGTTACTGTCCAAACAGCCCCTGTAGCCCACATCGCCATGTAGGGATATAACCTGATCTAATGTAGAGCTCCGGACCACCTCTCAACTCAAACACCTCGCCCACCCCCTTCGATCCGAGTTTGAAGTGTACCACATGTGGCTGGACCCTATGTAGTAGTGACAAACATATCTTTCTTCAGGGAGCCTCTGCTCCCCTCCCTGAGTCTGTCATGTGCCCCCCCCCCCCCTACCCCTTCGGCAACCATGTCCTCCTCCCGCCCCTCAGTCTTGCCCAGCCTGTATGTTGTGTATAACCCCTAAAAATGTTTAGGACAGCTACGAGGGGGGAGCAACTCCTTGTAGTTTTCCGATTGTGTACAGTAGTATAGTAGATCATGTGACCATTGCCTGAGTGTTGGCCATAAGGAGCCCCATATCTACCATCCGTATAACCGCCTTGGGTAGCTTCTTAGTGTATCCTAGCAATGCCATCGCAGGTTCAGGGGTGAAGCCCATCTCTATCACTGCTCTCAATTCTTTAAAAATTTCTACCCAATATGCCTGGATCCCCGGGCACAGCCACGCCAAATGGAGGAAGTCGGCCACTGGAGCCTGACATCTTTCACAGTTGGCCTCCTCACGTAGGCCGTATCTGCAAAGCCGCTCAGGGGTGTAGTACGTCCTGTTTATATACAAAGTGTATGAGCTGATGCCTGCCGTGGAGAGAGATCCTTTTAGTGTTCAGGCAGCAGTACGACCACATGGAGTCCTCTATTGTGATTTGCAAGTCCTTTAGCCAGCCTAGCCGGGCCACTGTGTATCTGTTATCCCTGTGTGACATGAACAATTTGTATAACACCGTAATCATCTTGCGCGGGAATTCAGTTCTGATCACGTGTGTCGGTTCCCTCACCTCAGGGGGCTCCCCCAAGTCCTCCCCTAGTAGATCGCACATTGCCCCACGTACTCTGTGGAACTGGAATCTGACTAGCAGGGTATGCACACACGCTGTTCCTTCAACTTGGTTACACGTCTTCGCTACTCCCTCATGAAATAGGTCCCCTGCCGTCATTATCGACATTGCCCGCAGTGCCTTCGTTACCCCCTTGTCCCTACATGGCCCCAGCCACAGTGCCCATTCAATCGGCATGTATGGGGAGTAGAGCAATGCACCCACTTGTTGTTGCAGGATACAGGGCCAGGCGTGGCGGGTCGAATTAATAGAGTCCAAGATGCCCGTTTGGCAGTCTATTGGCTCGAGTGGATAAGGGTGATCAAACAATCGTTCCATGCGGAGAAATGGGACATCTGCCCCCCCATGGATCAAGGAATGGACCTGGGCCCACTGCGCTACCCTATAATACAGTTCAAAATCCGGAGCTCCCAATCCGCCCATATGATATGGGAGCATAAGTACCTTCAACTGCACTCTGGCTTGCTTGCTCGCCCACACTAACTTTATCATCGACTGGTGAAGTCTGTGAAAGAAGGTGCAGGGCAAGACGGTCGGGATGTTCATGAAAAGGAATAGCATCTTAGGTTGGACCACCATTTTTATAATGGAAATGCGGACCATCAAGGACAGGCCCATAATTCCACGTCATCCTCAAGGTTGGCAATGGCGGTGCCATAATTCTCCCTGAGCACAATCTCTGAATCAGTATGTAGCTTAATGCTCAAATACCGGATGGAGTCAGTGGACCATTGCAGCGGGTATTCCATGTCAAATTCAGTCGTGACCGAAGTGAGAGGGAAGACAGTCGACTTCGCCCAGTTAACTCTCAGCCCAGACAGCGCCCCAAAATGTACCACCTCCCTGATGATCGATGTTAAGTTGTTTTCTGGGTCTCGAACATATAGCAGAGTGTTTTCTGCGTAGGTTAAAACTACAATCTTGTACGTTGGGAACCCTATTCCTTTGTTACCATGGTACTCGCATAACGCACATGCCAACGTTCTGCCACCAGGGCATACAGCAGCGGTGACATGGGGCAGCCCTGTCTGGTCCCCCTGGAGATGGAGATTGGGTCCGTGACCAGATCGCCTAGGCGAATGCGCGCCTTTGGACGATGGTATAACACCCCTATTAGTTGTAAAAAAAACTTCCCCAGCCCCATCCTCGTCAGGACCTGCCACATAAAGGCCCACTCCACCGAGTCGAAAGCCTTTTCCATATCGAGGAATACCGCTATCGCCTTATGGTCTTGCTTCACGTGTTGCATAGTGCCAAACACTGTTCTCATGTTATACGTAAGGTTTCTGTTTGGGATAAATCCGGCCTGTTCAGGAGCGACCGAGTCCGTAGAGAGTATGGCCAGCCTATTTGCTAGCACCGTAGCATATATCTTAGTGTCTACATTGAATAAAGACGGGGGGGCGGTACAAGCAGCACTCATCTGGAGGTTTTCCCTGCTTGGGAATGCCAAACAACGCTTCCCTCATCAAAACCGGCATAGTACCAGTGACGCACATATCGTCAAATAGTGAAGACAAGTGTGGCAACAGCAGGTCAAGAAAGGTTTTATAGAAAGTTACCGTCATAACGTCGGTCTCCCGGTGCAGTCGTGGCCCTCATACATGCCAGAGCTGCCAAAATCTCGTCCTTTTCTGTAGGGTGCTTTAAGAACTCCCTATGTGTATCTGAGAGGACCGGCAGCTTGATATGCTCCAGGTAATAGATTATCTGCTCATCCGCACCTCCAAGTTGGGAGGTGTACAACTTGGAGTAAAATTGTTTGAAACGATCTGTAATATCTGCTTCTTCCGTTAAAACCGTGCCTTCTGCGGATCGAATCTCTGAGATCTGCGTAATACCACGCCTCAGTCTCATAATCCGGGATAGCGCCGAACCCGGCCTGTCTCCCTCGCCGTACGTATGTGCTAATGCATACTTGCCCATATTCTTCACTTCACGGTCGGCTGCGTCATAATATTGTTCTAGCAAGTTCTTAATCTCTGTATCCAGATCTTCGCTCCCTCCCTCAACCTGTCGTCGCTCCAGGTCTTTCGGCTCTAGGTCTGATAACCGCTTCCTAATGGCTCTGAGGACCCATGAATGCTTGGACATTGCAATGGCCCTTATATAAACTTTAAATGTCTCCCAGACTTCCTGGAAGCTATCCACGGACCCCACATTTATAGTAAAAGAATGGTTCTATGGCGTCTGCAAGTTCCTCCTTGAATACTGGATCAAGCAAAGAGTAGGGGGGAAACGCCACGTGAATGCCGGAATAGTGATCTTCGGGGTAGTCCGCACCATTAACAGTGGGGAGTGGTCGGAGAGCGTACGCGGGTGCACCATGCAATGTCTGACCTGATCCAGCCGGGGAGAAGATACCAGCCAGTAGTTTATACGTGTATGGATATTATGGATTGCTGAATAGTGTGTAAAGCCTCCCTTATCCCCATTACGGACTCCCCAAACATCACCGAGGTCCATACGAACCATGATGCTGTCCAGCATTCGCGCCGCTGCCACTGGCCTTCTGGGGGGGTCTGCTGACCTTCAATCTCTGGATTACGTGTCAAGTTAAGGTCGCCGCCCCATAAAAACTATGTGTTGCGGTACTGTTTGATGATGTCGGCCAGTTCCGAGTAGAACTCAGGACTATCATAGTTGTGAGGTAATATACATTTTTATGGTCAATTGTGTCCCCTAACGTGAACCCCACCGTCTCCATGTACGAGCTTAAAGTGCATGTAACTTCCCTCCTCGACCTGCTATGAAGACGCAAATACATTTGCGTCCAACGTTAACATGTCCTCTTTCAGATCCACCATGAATGGATCGATAATTCAGTTCCTAAGTATGCCTTGCCAACGTCTTTTCATGGTGCACTCTCACGTTTTTCCTAGTCTTGCAGAGCTAGGCCCTGATTTCTGCCATCGAGCCCTTTCTGTTCTCTGCCTCCTGAAAGCTGCAACGTGGGATGCCTCCCTGACCTCTGTCCTACTCCCTGCGCGGCGAGCGGTGCCCGGCTCGGCCTGCTTGCCTGCCAAAGACAGTATTTTGCCTTCAAGTTATCAGTATAGCCGAGCTCAGCTCCTCAAACACATTCCAGTCTAGCAGAATAGATAAACATTTCCCCGGCTGCAGAGCCCGGCCTCTCTGTCTCCATGCAAGTAATTCATTGCTCCTGTTACCATGGTAGGCCCATGGCCCCTCGCATTACACGCAGACATGTAGTCACATATGCACGCATTAATAGTCAGTATAGAGTAGTCTCTGCCCGAGAGACCTTTTCCTCCTAGATAATATAGTTCCCCAAACACAAGATATCAGATATGATTTAGGAACGAGTCGATCTGACATGCCAGACTTCTGTCTCTTTCCTCTAGTGCTAAATGTCAAGTCCCCTGCACCCTCCAGTCTCACGTCAGTCACACGTCATGCTGCTGCGCGCGCATCCTTGCTACAGATTTCTGCTGACACTGCAAGATTCCACTATGTATCCACCCACTTGTGACACTTTCATGTGACGTTTCTAGCACACACCTCTGTGTACGCCCTCGTGCACGCCTTTCTGTTACGCACATGTGTTCTTATCTCGTTTCTCTCAGCTGTTACGCCTTCTGTATCCATCACCATTATATGCATTCACTATAAAAGCTGTATTCTGTCAATAAAGTATGCTCTATCCCTTCCTGATCCTTTATGGTGAAAGGAACATGATACCCTGGTTCGAACCATTCCATTTTATGGAATAAAACCCATTTTGAAACTCAGATATCACAGATTTTGCCTCTTATTTTCGACTGAGTTATTTTATTGAACTTTACTGCATAGAAATTCAGACGGTAAATATTTATTTACCACATTAATTTGGCGCCCGAACAGGGACCCCTCCCCCACCTTACGCGCCGGCGGTGCGTTGCAAACCTAGCCCCCTGCCACAGCCAAGACGGACAATTACGCGTACCCGCAGGATTTCCTGTATCTCCCTCTGGCCAACGGAGGTGACTGAGACTGCGATCGACACCCAGACGAGGCGGTAAGGAGTGCGGAGGATCCCGACCAGAGCCTAGCCAAGAGAGCAAGATCCGAGGTGTTTAGAGGCCCACCAGTTCCGACGTGCCTGTGACGTCACGAGTCGAGTCCAGGCCGGTCCAGTCCAGACGAGTTTTCCGAGGCCTTCCGTTCCGTGCTTCCCGGTGAGTACCGTTGCTGGGGACGCATCTAGACGGGTGCATTACTATGCATCCGGTCAAGACGGGTTTGGGTACACAGACCCGGTCTGCACTGTTTTAGCAGTGTATCTGTACTGTTTAGCAGTATATCAAGTAACTAGTGTTTTCAACAGTTCAATTTTTGTTTTCGTTATAGAATTCAAGCTTAGTCAAAAGGTGTTCAAAAATTTTTCTATGTGATTAATGTCGTGGTATGAGTGACTGTTTGATATACATTACTATGTTTCTGTGTTAAAGGTGTGTTCAGGTTCAAGTAAGTATCAAGTACCGAATATCAAGATGCCACTGTTTTTTAAATTAAGACAGATAGGAACTAGGAAAGGGATATTAGAGGAAGCGATTCCTGTCCCACCTAGGGATACTCCCGGAAATTTTATGTACCATAAGCATGGCTTAGATGCCATCTTGTATCTAGATTTATGGGCCGATTATACTAAGAACCTAGACGAGAGATACAGATGGCCCGTTACAGGGACATGGGATGCAGATTGCATCATTAGAGTAGAAGAAGCGTTATGGAAAAAGAAGGCCAGACAATCTCAGAAAGACGCTATAGAATTGTGGCGTAAAGAATCTCATAGACGTACAGAGAAAGAACTCAGAAAAGCAGAGAAACATAGAGAAGATTCAGATAAAGCCCGAGAAAACGCGCTAGTTGAAGAAGGAATACGAGTTAAAGCAGAACAAGTAGACAGACAACGAAACACCCCTGTGAATGGTATGTATCCTCTTTTGGCCGAGGGTTTACCTAAGGCCACTCCGGAAATACCAAAAGATCTGCCCCCTCCATTGGTTCCGACTAAATTACGTCACAAGACTGCAGCAGACATTTTTATTTCTTCATATTTAGACGATGTAGCTCCTACCTATACTACTGCACCTGCCCATGTACCCGCACCACCTGCACCTGCTGACGGTCTCCCACCCCAAGATACTCTACCCCCAGGTCCGCAACAACAAACTCCACCCATTCAACGTCCTACGCCTGTTCCCCCAACACTTCCCGCACCTATTGTTACTTCCCCTCTCGTTCTTCCTGGCATTCATCCACTAAATCCTTTTGGACCTGGCACCTCAGGAGGTGCGACAGGAGGTATTTTTAGGACCCCGCCGCCAACACATAGACTGACTTTCAGGGATTTAGCAAGGCAACGTACACCTCAAACAGCGAGTTCTGAATTACTTAAAGAGCCCCTCACAGACTGCAGATATGATCCAGTACCCGGTAAAAATGATAGGATGATGCTAGCATCAGTACGTTTACGACGAGTTGCAAACTATTTAATGTTATTACCAGGAATGATTGATCATCTAGACAGAATATATCATTTTGTCCAAACGGGGGAAGGTCCTGAAAGCATTGGCGAGGCCATGGCATACCAGAAAGTTGACACTCAAGGTTGCATATTACGCTTCTTCATAAACTGCTTAATAAGAGAACAAGATAGGCCAGGTGTAGACAAGGAAGAGATGGATGCACTAACCAAGTGGGGTCAGAATATAGCAGACGGAAAACATGATAAACAGAGTTGTATAGACAACATGTATAGAAGGATCCGAAAAGCAGTAATACAAATACATGAAAGAAGGAAGCCTGAAAGAGAAATAGATACAGACAAGAATGAATCCTCGGAGGAGGACGAACAACCAGAGACCACAGCAGAAACATCACAATTACCAGCTAGAGAAATGATAGCATATGTAGGTAAGGGAAGACCCTTTAATAATACAATACGTCCGATACGTCCAGAAAGCAAGAGACTTTTTCTCTCTGCCATATCAAATCCGAGTTCTCCTGAACATATGTTTCAGGCTACCGATAAAATACTTCAAGATCGAATGGGGTACCATGTACTCAATTCCATGGATGAACAAGAACTAGCCCGGTCCGCCGTACAATGGGCTGACAATTCCAGTACATATAATGATGATGCAGTAGCTCAGACGTTTTTGAACCTTTCCCCTGATGAACAAAAATTAGCTAGTGTATACATGATTCAGCATCTCATTACGTTGTTTAAGAGCCAACATTCTGATCCAGGTCCCTTACCGGACATATTGGTAGAACTGCTCTCTAATAGATGGAGAGGCCTAGGTACTGATTTAATTAAAGAAATTCTAGAACATAGACACAAGTATAGTGTTTTTCTGAAACCACAGTTTATGTCAGCTCCACCACCCTCAGAAAGAAAAATGTTTTACTTTGATAGACAGAATCCCTTACGGGAAGTACATCCGGTCAGAAAAGACGATAACACATTAGAACGTGTATTCGTATACACCCCCTTAACTAAAATAGAATTGCTAGAAATGAAGAAACTAGTACCCTGTCACGATAAAGACCCTGCAGGTTTTCACCGAGAAATTAAAGATATGTTACTCATGGGCGACTACACGTACTCAGATATTATGAAAATGTTAAAAGTACTGTTGCCTGCTGGCATTTACGAGAAACTCAAAGAGAAAGAATGGGAGGTGGGAGATAAAAAGATTAACTGGACCGAAATAGAGGACGAGGAAAATGGACGTACTCCAGGGTTAGGCCTTGGGCCGAAAGCTAAAGCATTACCAGGATTAATTGTACAGGTTTCGCCAAGATTATTGACAACGAAAAAGGAAGACTGGGACGCAATCTCAGCCTGTAAACAGAAACACGATGAAGATAGTGATTTTTATTCTAGATTCGAGAAATGTTTTATTATTAATAGTGGCCTGAAACCAAGTAGCGAGTCATACCCGCACCTTTTTGTAACCAAATTAGTCGAGAATTCCCTGCCACAGGTTAAGAACCGTGTATATAAAGTCGAAAGCACATGGCAAGCAAATACGCCATCCCAAATGTTACAAATGTTACAGTACCACCAGAATAGAATTAGGGAAGAACAGGACCACGAACAAAGACGTATGAAAGATACGAAAATGAAAATGCTAGTCGCTCAGTCAGTCCCAGCTGACGGTCAGAAAAGGGGTATGACACAGTCTAATAATTCGGCGGCTCCCGTTAAAGGGACATGCAACTACTGTAAACAGCCAGGTCACTATGTAAATGAATGTACAGTCCTGAAACACAACATAGCCACAGGTAAAACTAAAGAGAGACCACGTCAGCCTAGACAGGACCAGGTCCAACACCAAGTTCAGCAGACACAGAACGCCCAGCCAATGCATGCTCCACAACAGACAGTACAGACAGTAGCGGTACCACAGCCACAGCCTATTGCCGCGACACAGCAAGTTTCACAGCAAATGTACCAGTATGCACAATCTGATTATCCCGATTATCAGCGATACTCATGAAACAGCCTAGAGAGGGGCTTGCCTCTCATTGAGGTTCCTGTAGATCAAGAGGGTCCTTATGTACATAGTCAAGTATTAGGAAAGGATAGAAAGTTTTTGATTGACACAGGGGCAAGTCGAACAACAATAAGTCACGATGAGGTTCCAGGGGCACCCCTCTCAGGCTCACAGAATGTTTCCCTTGGATTTTCAGGACAGCCTATTGTTAATGAAGTATCGAAACCTGTTCCCCTAGCAGTTGGTCCATTGTCACGCACTACAGACTTACTACTCACGAAGTCATGTCCAGAAAACTTGTTAGGTATCAAGACACTGAAAGCTCTAGGAGCTGTAATATGTTGTTCTCCGGAAGGAGTTAGACTGTTTTTACGTGACTTCAAAGGTCACTATGTATTACGAGATTTTGATGACAGATTGAAAAATGTACCAGAACATTTGTGGGCGAAAGGCCCAACTGATGTAGGTTGTATGCACATTACACCATACCGAGTGACACTCAAGCCAGGAGTTGTACTGCCCCGAATCCGACAATACAAGTTACCACCTGATGCTGTAGTGGCTTTACTGGAAATCATTGAAGAGCTCATTGCACAGGGAGTGGTTGTAGAAACCGACTCCAATCTATGTAATTCCCCTATCATTCCGATTCTTAAACGTACTGACCCAAATGCACCACCAGTTTATCGGTTGGTGATTGATCTGCGAGAATTAAATAAATGCATTGTGCCACAGTACCCTGTGGTCCCCGACATCTCATCCTTATTGACTGCTATTGATTCAGAGGCGACGTTCTTTACTGTAATTGACCTCAAGAACGCCTTCTTCAGTGTCCCCATTGATCCGGAGAGCCAATACCTTTTCGGATTCTGTTTAAATGGCCGAAGCTTCAAATTTGCACGCGCACCTCAAGGATTCACAGAAAGCCCCAGCATCTACAGCTAAGCATTGAAAAGACAACTTGACAGTATTCTCATGCCAGTTAACACTGCTCTGCTGCAGTACGTCGATGATCTGCTGATCACCGCCCGTAGCGAACCTGAATGTGAACATGCATCACTGACGGTTTTGCATTTCTTAGCTGACAAGGGACACAAGGTGTCCCCTTCAAAGTTACAATTCTGTGTTCAGCAAGTGGTGTACCTTGGGCACTTGCTGTCCAAGAGGGGGAGACCGCTAACACCTGACCGCATCGAGTTAATTGCACACTTACCGCAACCCACGACACAAAAGGAAGTGCGGGCCTTCATTGGCCTCACCTCTTACTGCAGGCAATGGATTCCCCAGTACGCATTTCTAGCCAAACCACTTATACAGTTGACAACACAGGAGGCAGCGACTTCGACTGTCCTCCCTTGGACTCAGGAACACACACAGGCTTTTGATGAATTAAAGAAAGCATTATGTCAAGCACCAGTTTTAGCAACACCATGTTACAGCAAACCTTTTACACTCTTTGTTACCAAACGTGATGGTACAGCATTATCTGTCCTCACACAAGACCAAGCAGGTTCACATAAGCCGTGTGCTTATTTTTCGAGTACATTAGACCCAGTAGCCCAGGCTCTGCCTGCGTGCTTAAAATCAGTTGCAGCAACAGCCTTAGCAATCCGACAAAGTGATTCCATAGTGTTAGGACATCCCCTGACAGTACAAGTTCCACACTCTGTGGAAGTTCTTTTAAACAGAACACAGACTCAACACTTGACTATAGCACGACTGACGGGTTATGAATTGACATTGTTCCAGCCACACATAGAAATCAGACGCTGTAATATACTCAATCCTGCCACATTGTTACCCTCGAACATTACAGATCCAGCTCCACATGATTGTATAGAGATCATTAATGCAGTAACAAAGCCCCGACGAGACTTGACAGATGTTGCACTGACTAACCCAGACCTGACACTTTACGTGGATGGTTCATGTATGAGAACAAGCACAGGAGAATTAGTGGCCGCATATGCAGTGACCACTGAAACTGAAGTCAAAGAAACACACCGTATAGATACACTGTCTGCTCAAGCTGCAGAGCTTATTGCTCTGACCCGAGCCTGTATAATAGCCAAAAACAGGAATGTTAACATATACACAGATTCACGTTATGCATTTGGAGTCGTACACGACTTCGGTGTACTCTGGCAGGAAAGAGGTTTCTTGACCTCTCACGGAGCCAAAATCCAACATGGTCCCCTCATTCAGGAATTATTGGAAGCAATACATTTGCCATCAGCCATAGCTATCATGAAGTGCAAGGCACATACTAAAGTTACAGATACCATTTCCCAGGGTAACGATCTGGCCGATCAAACCGCGAAACACACAGCTCTGACTCATACACATGCAGCTGACATGACAAAGACAATAGCTCCGACACCAACACATTGCATGACCGTTAAGGATCCCGCACTAGATGTAATTGACATACAGACACATGCTACTCCAGACGAAATAAAGAAATGGACTGAACTAGGAGGGATCCAGACAGATCAGGGATGGATGACGAAGGGAAAAGCCACATGGTTTCTCCCCGACTCTATGGTTCAAGTTATGATCAACACTGCACACAGTCCAGCACACCTGGGAGAAAAAGCCATGTTAGACAGTTTACAAAATCTCTGGTACAATAAACATTTACGAGCAGCAGCAAAACAGAAAGTGCGTACTTGCATGATCTGTTGTCAGTTCAACCCAGGTAAAAGCATCCCTGTAGAGCAAGGTGGATTCAATCCTCCCGATTACCCTTTTGAAGTCATCCAGATGGATTATATCCAGATGGAACGATGTCGAGGATTCAAATATGTCCTCGTAGTTGTATGTGCACTTTCCCGTTGGACAGAAGCATATCCAGTCCCAGATTACACTGCTCCGACCACTGCCAAACAGTTGGTTCGTGAATTCTTCCCACGATACGGTTTGCCTCGTGTCGTGTATTCAGATAATGGCCAACCATTCTCGTCCGAATTAATGAAGCAGGTTTCACTCCTGCTAGGATATCAGTGGAAGTTCCACTGCGTCCGACATCCCGAGGCAGCAGGTCTCGTAGAACGCCACAATCAGACACTGAAAACACGCCTTGCCAAGATCTGTGCCGAGAAAGGGGTAGACTCGATAGTCGCCTTGCCAGTTGCATTGTTTTACATGAGAATGGTTGCACACTCTAGAACAGGGCTATCCCCGTATGAGGTGGTCTTTGGTAGGCCACCGAATATGTGGGGGACGCCTCTGGCTCGAAAAATAACAGATGTTGATAGTAACATGTTGACAGATTACCTTGCCTCCTTGATGTCTGCACTACAATCTTGTCGTTCACAGGTAGCTGCAGCCTTTCCCGACAATACCGAGGTGAAGCCGCACGAGATTACACCGGGGGACCTCGTTTTTGTAAGAAATTTCGACAGGAAGAGTCCGCTGGAGCCCCGCTGGCAAGAGCCGAAGCTTGTTTTACTAACTACAAGGACAGCCGTGAAGGTGGAGGGCCGCAAAGGCTGTCTCCACTCGAGTCATATAAAAAAATATAATGGACTGCAGCCAGAGTTAGACTCCCAGCCCGGCCCCATCCTAAAGACTGATATAACACTCCCACTGGCAGAGAAAACTCCTCAACAGGAGTATCGTTTAAAGTTGAGGTCTAGCAAGTCAGACAGTTTAATTGTTTAAGTCCTCCCCTAGGTGAAGCGGTTAGACAGGTTCCTGACATGTACAAGCCAGACCCCAATAGAGAGAGAGATAGACAGAAACAGCTCAAGAAACGAGAATATTATAAATCTCTTCGTAGTCATTGTATTGTGACATTATTGATTATGTTTTTTCTGAGTCTTACGATTATTGCTGCAAGTTTTCTGCTACACATGTATTTCCCTATTTCCATACATGCACATTTCTTTCCAAACAGCACTATCGAGCATACTTTCAGCGAACTACCCCCGCATGAGTTATCTTACCGGCTTGCGCTGCGCAACAATACTTTTATCAGTATGTTACATCATTCTCATCAGACCAGCAATGCTACCAATTGTTGGATATGTGGCCGACTTCCTCCCTATCAGAAATACAAGGGAGTCTTGCCCCTCTTCCCGTATCCGTTCACACATAATGGTTCCTGTGGTGCATGGTTTAGTTTAATAAATTCCTTAGACTCTGAGTCCATAGTCTACAAAGGCAGTTGGGTATGGGGAAATCTGAACACAGTTCTGCATAAAGCATGTTACCCTAACAAGGAGGGTCTTCCACAAAGGACAGGGACCGATCTAGAAAACTAAGTATATGGATTAGGTAATTATACACTTAACCTCATGATTCTGAATGTCCAGTCTGATACAGGACCAGACTTACCCTCTATGTCAGTATTACCCGTCAAAGGCGAATTATGTGTCAGAAAGAATGGTTCAGTACCTCTAGGTCATAGTAAATGTACTACTGTGATCGAGTTCAGTGATAAAGGCAAGTCTACATTCAAAGCTACCCGCCATTCCTATTTCATTTGTGGTCATACAGCCTATATACGTCTGCCACTAGATTGGGATGGGACATGTTACATTGCATTCCTTCTGCCACCCGTTTTTCTAGCTCCACCTGATTATCATAAGAACTCCCGGCTAGTACCTAACAGACACAAGAGAGATCTCCCGATTGTCGACTATACTGAAACGGCATTAGAACAATATACAGATTTCAATAAAGGTTTCTTTCCCTATTTAGGAGCTATCTTCAATAGCAAAGCAATACGTCACTTAACCAGAACCCTTGAAGCAGTGGTAAATGAAACTACTTCCGCCCTAGGCAACTTAACAGAGGAACAGTCTGCTATGAGAATTGTTGTCCTTCAAAATCGTCTTGTTCTTGACGTCATCCTGGCCGATAGGGGCGGAGCCTGTAGAGTCATCGGATCGAGCTGCTGTGTTTTCATTCCAGAAAACGCACCGTCAGTATATAAAGCCATAACGCGTCTCCATAAGATTGCAAGTCAGATACACCAGAATCCAGGTACCTGGACTTGGTCCGGTTGGTTCTGGAGCGTGTTATCAGCCTGGGGTTGGAAGGTCCTATCCTTCCTCGGCATAGCCCTTCTCACAGTATTCAGTTGTTGCCTATGTATACAATGTGGGCCGGCGATTTGGGACCTGTGCGCCACATCATGTTTTCCTCATCCCAGTCCACGTTCTAAATCCCGTCTGAAAAAGGAAGAGCAAATGATGTTATATGAACAAATAGATGGACTAATGAGGATTGATATATCATGAAGGGTCCGTAGGGGACAAGGAGGGAATGAGGTAATATAAATTTTTATGGTCAATTGTGTCCCCTAACGTGAACCCCACCGTCTCCATGTACGAGCTTAAAGTGCATGTAACTTCCCTCCTCGACCTGCTATGAAGAAGCAAATACATTTGCGTCCAACGTTAACATGTCCTCTTTCAGATCCACCATGAATGGATCGATAATTCAGTTCCTAAGTATGCCTTGCCAACGTCTTTTCATGGTGCACTCTCACGTTTTTCCTAGTCTTGCAGAGCTAGGCCCTGGTTTCTGCCATCGAGCCCTTTCTGTTCTCTGCCTCCTGAAAGCTGCAACGTGGGATGCCTCCCTGACCTCTGTCCTACTCCCTGCGCGGCGAGCGGTGCCCGGCTCGGCCTGCTTGCCTGCCAAAGACAGTATTTTGCCTTCAAGTTATCAGTATAGCCGAGCTCAGCTCCTCAAACACATTCCAGTCTAGCAGAATAGATAAACATTTCCCCGGCTGCAGAGCCCGGCCTCTCTGTCTCCATGCAAGTAATTCATTGCTCCTGTTACCATGGTAGGCCCATGGCCCCTCGCATTACACGCAGACACGTAGTCACATATGCACGCATTAATAGTCAGTATAGAGTAGCCTCTGCCCGAGAGACCTTTTCCTCCTAGATAATATAGTTCCCCAAACACAAGATATCAGATATGATTTAGGAACGAGTCGATCTGACATGCCAGACTTCTGTCTCTTTCCTCTAGTGCTAAATGTCAAGTCCCCTGCACCCTCCAGTCTCACGTCAGTCACACGTCATGCTGCTGCACGCGCATCCGTGCTACAGATTTCTGCTGACACTGCAAGATTCCACTATGTATCCAACCACTTGTGACACTTTCATGTGACGTTTCTAGCACACACCTCTGTGTACGCCCTCGTGCACGCCTTTCTGTTACGCACATGTGTTCTTATCTCGTTTCTCTCAGCTGTTACGCCTTCTGTATCCATCACCATTATATGCATTAACTATAAAAGTTGTATTCTGTCAATAAAGTATGCTCTATCCCTTCCTGATCCTTTATGGTGAAAGGAACATGATACCCTGGTTCGAACCATTCCATTTTATGGAATAAAACCCATTTTGAAACTCAGATATCACGGATTTTGCCTCTTATTTTCGACTGAGTTATTTTATTGAACTTTACTGCATAGAAATTCAGACGGTAAATATTTATTTACCACAGTTGGGGCCATATATATTCACTATTGTTCAGTTGAGGCCCCTTTCCCTGACAGTTGGAAATCACGAAGCGCCCCCCCTACATCTTCATGTAGTAGCACCAACTTAAAAGGCGATCTGGGGTTTACCGAAGTCAGTACTGCCCTAGCGTGAGAAGTAAAGCCGCTGAGTTAGCATTCCCCTACTACGAAGCATGGGGCTCGATGGTGGGAGGTGGGTCTCTTGTAGTAGGGCCACATCCACATTGTGCCTGTGCAGGTAGTTTAGCACCTTAAACAGTTTGCGGTGGTTGTTGAGACCCCTGATATTCCATGTCATGGTTCGCAGTGAGTCTGTCGGATTAAGAGTGTCGCCTGTGTCGCACGCCATCATCGCTATGCCTGTCCGAGACTTGTGTAGCGTTACGTTGCAAGTACGTGTGTGGTGCACCAAAGGTAGTGAACCAAAAGGAACCCCCTCCTCCGCCCCCCAACAACCCATTCCCTTAACTGTCCCCAACAACCTCTCCCTCCACCCAAAGCAGACCTCCCCCAACTTGTTCGCATGTTGCCCCAGTTTCCCCGCCCCCTCTCCCCCCACTCCCCCAACCCTACCCCAAAAAGAACAAATGTGCCAGGCACTCGTGGGCAGAGGTAGCTCCGTCTTCCGTACTTTATCGCCAAACTCTGCATACATCACCCAGACCGTACCAGCAAACACCGTCTATCACAGTGAACGTATCCCCCTGCGGATTGTGCTCGACCGCATGGCCAGCCAGATCCCAAGAGACCTCTGGATAATTCGCTCCAAAACAGTGGCACACGAATGTCCGCAACCCCAGTGCCTCTGTTCATATACACAGACACGTCAAATACATGACCCGATCTCCATCTCGTTGTTCTTTCTCTCAGGCATAGCAATACCTCGGTAGCCCCCAGGATCTCCAGTCCCTTATTAATGACCGGGGAGCTGCGCATAAGGACCCCCAACCAAAACCAACCCCCAACCAAAACCAACCCCCAACCAACCAGACTCCTCATACTCCTCGTATACTCATAGTTGTCTGAGTCAGTCCTGATCATCCAGCGCGCCACCAGCCGCCTCGTCCAGCTGATTCCTCTCCAGGCTGCTGTGGTGCTCCTTCGCCCAGCTTTTGATCACCTGCTGCAACGCTTTGGGCTCCGTAAAGATGTGCAAACTGCCCTGTCTATTAACCCTCTAATTTTGCAGGATAAAGCATGGCGTAATCCACGCCCAGTTCACGCAGCTGTTTCTTCAGGGGCACAAAGTGTCTGTGTGCCTCCTGGACTTGGGCCGTGAAGTCCGGGTACAGCAACCGTTCAGAGCCCTTGATTCTCAGGATCCTCTTTTCTCGGGCAATACGGAGCGCTGCATCTCTGTTGCGATAGTTCAGAAGCTTCGCAATGATCGGTCTCTGCGGGGCACCCACCGGCGGCCGGAGCCCCAGGGATCGATGCGCCCTCTCCACCACGGACATCGTGGAAAAAACACCATCGCCCAGCAAGGTTATCAACCGCTTCTCCACGAACTCCTCCATGTTGCCCGTGGCAGTCGTTTCCGGCAATCCCGTGATTCGAAGGTTGCATCTACGTGAGCGCGCTTAGAGGTCCTCAGTCTTATCTTGCAGTACACATAGCGCCTTCCCAAGCTGTTTGTATTCCGAGTCGAGTGAGGTGTGCGCTTCCTCCACCTTTGTGAGGCGTCTCTCTGACATATCGAGCCATTCCTCGTGTTTATCGAGACGCTTTGCCATCCTGTTCATTCTGTATGTTAGGGCGTCCATTTTGGTGCCCAGTGACGCAATACTGCTCTGCAGCGATTTCTCCATGGACTTAAGTATAGTTCGTATGTCTGAGTCTTCCCCCAGAGGAGGTGGTGGTCTGGTGTCCTCACCCGATGCAGCGTCGCACGATTTTGACCTTCTGGTCAAATGAGTTTAGACTGGTTTTTGTCCCCCTGCCTATTGTCGCTGACTCTTGGCGCCACGCATAGCGGGGTCTCCGGAGGCCCTTCCCTACGCACCGCAGGACTTGTGCAATCTGTATGCAGTAGACCGCGTCCCGCAGCTATGTCCGGTCACGCAGTCCAGTCCTCTGCCGTCTCTCGCCTCCCTTATGTTCCTCTTGGGTAGTTGGTGTGCTGTGCAAGTGCGTGCTCTTGAGCGGGTGGTGCCTGGGTGAGTCAGCAGTCCTCACCGCCCCCTCCTCCTAGCTCCTTACACATGTGGACCACTGCTGCGCGAACTTGCCTCTGCACCTGACCTTCAGCTACTCCCACCTGGGACTGTTCCCCGTTGCTGTGCTCAGGCCTGCAGGGGGGTAGGCACCCCAAAGCAGTGTCTGGGCATTAAGTCCCACTTGCCCGAACAGTGTCTGCTTTGCACTCCCGGTCCCAGTACCTTCTTAGTGTGCAGCAGGGCACGATCTCTTCGCCCCGCGTGTAGATCTCAGGGTGGCAGGCGGGTGGCCCCCGGGAAGAGTGCGCATGTAGTCTGAAGTCTCTGCCTCTCAGTCCGTAGTCTGCCGGGCCATCTTAGTCGCGAGCAAGCTCGGCCCCCACATCGGTCCAGATTTATGGCAAAAACCCAATAAAATTTGTTGTGCAAAGGAGATGGGCAATAAATCGTCATTTAAATGGGCACCAGGAGTGCAGGCAAAATAAATAGAAGTTTTTTCTAGATAACATAGAAAACTAATATTTGCTGGTGGTGATCGTCAGGAGGGTTTGCAGCTGGGAGACTCCACAGCTTGAAATGCAGGCACAATACGGAACCAAGCCTTCACATCAGTCAACTCTTCGGGAGAAGCAAAGTCAGGAGAACAAAAGGCAGGCCCTGAGAAGCGACAGTCTCCAGGTTTGCCACACCTTCCACCAAGATAGTGGGGGCAGATTTGTCTCCTTCACCTAGACTGTGGTGGCAATACCGGACAGTACGAAATAGGTCAAAACAAAAGCCTGCCATTGGCATCTGAAACAGACTGCTGTCTCCTTTCCCATACCTTACAGCCTGACTCTCCACACATGCTTTAAGAATGCTCCAGTACACTGCCAGTGTGGATGGCTACTATCCACCTCCATTTTGTGCATGTTTTCAGTAGCAATGCAATTTTCATTCCATTGAGCTCATAATCCACCCCAACCCCCACACTTCTGGGCCCTACTACACACGCCAGTTCTGCATACACAAGCGCCTTCCTCGCACACAGAATGTAGGAAAGAATCAGTTTACAAAAGACGGGTAGAACCTTTTATATTGGTTTGGCTAGTAGACTGCTCACCCTTTTGCATGCAACAGGTAAACATAAAGAATATATCTGTCTAGCCATTATCAATGAACATGCTGCTACCACTGCTAGACTTGTGGAATCAGGTGCTGACTGTAGTCGTGCTCGCTTGGTAGGGCAAGCATGGTGCGCACCTCCAGAACACAGAGCCAGTCTCTCTCACTCCAGATAATAAATGAAGCGATTCATTTATTATCTTCACATTTTTTTTTAAAGCCAGACACTCACTCTTGGGTAACCAAGGGCACTGATGCATTAACGCAACATTATGCAGAGGACCTTCTTGTCTCAACATCATCGTACAATACCTGTATCCATGGGAGTAGCTGAAAGCGACCCCCATATTTTAGCCCATTTTCAGTCTTCTCCAGGGCTCTGGTTTTGATGCCCTCCCCTATTTCCTGCAATGATCAGTATAATTATCCAAAATTCTGCAACTGGCAGTGTGGGCTAAGAACAAGGGCACACTGGTGTAATATCAGGACAATTCCATTACTATACTCTCATGCTTATCTTTAAGTCGTCACACTGCCCTAGGGCCACGTTCATGAAAAATTCAATTTTAGAAGAAATGGAGCGTGTAAAAGTCCATCCTTGATTTGTCTTGCCAAAATTCTATTGTTCATTTCCTTAATTATCATCAGTCCATTCAAAAAATAATTACTTAGGAGTCTTGTGTTTCTTAATGGATCCCAAAATCTTATTCAATCAATGCTCTTCATCAAAAGCAGTCAGTGCAACCCAGCCAACGCGTTTGTTCCCTATGGACATCATCTGGGCTTAATATCGCGATTCAGTCAGAAGACTCCGTTAATTCCTCTGTTGTGTCTATCAAGGTACATCAAAACTCACATAAATGTTTCATATCCTGTTCTCGTTGATCTCGTGCTGTCAGTCCCAACATGTCCATGGAGACCTCCTGACTGCTGCTCATCCAGTATCCATCAAGTTAAATGCTGACTCTCAGCATTTAACTGCAACATGATATTGAGCCCTGATGATGTCTGTAGGGACCAAACACGTTGGCTGGGCTGCGTTGACTGCTTTTGATGAAAATGTGCTGGTGAAGGAAGCTGGTGACTGATGCTGCCACTGAGAGCAAGCACTGAGAGGAGCTCCCACTTCCCCCATACCGTAAACTAAAAATTTGAAAAGGACATTGGGAGGAGAGAGACGGAAAAGAAGAAAACAACAAGACCACTGCAAGGAATTGATGAAATTTGCACCTGCCTGGCTCACTCACAAGCGTAAGCTTGCCTTAGCTACCGTCAGATGGCTCTGGCTCTCGTCCCGACTTACTGGCTTGCTTACTGGTACACGTCACGCCTGCCACTCTGACATCTATTGGAACGGCCTGGCTACGTCCCCTGCTTTTTTCCTGGGTGCAGACATGGCTCCGCCGAAGACTACAGTGAAAGGAATGTGCTCAGCTCGAGCCCCTGCAAACCCGAGGGAGGGAGGGGGGTTCATACAGGAATGGAGTAACTACTACCTGTAGCTCAGAAAGGGACTTCAACTACAGGCCCCTCACGAGTCAGTAAGCCCTTGCTGAAGTCAGGCAAAGTGTTGCACCTGTTCTCCTCTGGTGAGTTCACACAGGCTACAGCTGGGGATACAATTATCGATACACTGCTAGAAATGATACCACTCAATCAGCCAGATTGGGTGCATAGCACAGAGGTGGGCTCAGTAGGGCTAATCGAGGGTTCAGAGCTATCAGGGGATGCCAGGGTGGCTGCGGTTGGGGGGCACATTGGAGACAGAAGGCAAAACAAGACACAGATACTATGTATTTGTTTTCACGCAATAAGCCGCTCGAGGGGGAATACACTGTTGCAGCTAAGGATAGTAGTGACATTAAAATAAGTAATGACTATATGGAGATGGGAGCCACGGGAGGGCTGCAATTCAAAGCAGCAGACAACATTGATAGCTTTGACAAAGATAATGCTAGTAAGCTGGAAAGATCTGATACAGGAAGTTATAGGGGAGTAAATACAGAAGAGATCGTGCTGCTGGATTTTGAATGCAATACCACTAATAATGTCGCTCGGGCACATCTATCACTCACACCCACTATTCAAGAGCGACAGTTGCACAGGAAATGCACTATGCCACTGGAGCAGTGCACGAGGGGCCTGGGGGACACAAGATAAATAGCCTAATGCCAACAACACTGTCACGTCCAGTGATAGCTCCTCCCTTGCACTTTGGCAAACTAACTGAGGGGGGCATACTCTGGGCTAAGCTCATTTCCTGCTGAAAGGAAAAGGAAAAGCAAGCCGGCCAAAACCTGGAAGAAAGGTACTGAACTATCTGGTGGCCATTGATATAACGACTCTAGTACTCTTATTACTTCCAAGGGAAGCCTCTTGCACAAGTGGATTCAGTCAAAAGGGGAAGTGAAAAATGTGATTTCTCTGTTGTCAAACTAGGGACTGGTACTTCCATTAGTAGCTGGTTCCAGCTTGGATGCACTTGCTTGCCTGGCCTCCCAGGTGCCAAACCCGTTCTACATGGCCTCCAGATGATATCTGCTCCTCTCTACGGGGTGGGGGGCACAATTGAGAAACACCCGGCAAAGTGCATATCGAGCACTACAGAGCCATTGCTCTCCTTAATCCTATAGGCTCTACAGGAACAAAGAATGGAGGCACAGGAGCATTATGCGCAGGCCAGGGCAGACCATCTCTGCATTCAGCAGTCTTTTACCGAGGTGACAAGCAAGGTGGGGGCACTAACGAAGGACATAGCCGAGCTGCAACAACAGGTGGCAGGCGTGGAGGAGACCACCATCTCAACAACCATCTAGGTGAAATCCCATGATGATCAGTTACATGCTATGCAGGCTAAAATGGAGGAATTGGAGAACCGGCAAAGGCGTAATAATTTAAGATTGTTTGGGGTCCCTGAAGGAAAGAAAGGATCTGACCGTCGTGCCTTTGTTGTCCAGGTATTTCAAAAGGTCCTCCCTGACCTTTCAGATTGGGACTGGGACTGCCAAGTCCAGCGGATAAACAGATTACTAATTTTTCTGCATAAGACACATTTTGATCTTCTTTGGCAACTTTCTGCTAAGGCAAGCAATATCTGTTAAAGCTCGCCCTAGCTCTCAATTAATGGTTGATTCTCTTTCTATATTCATCAGATCGGACTTATGTAGAGTTACTATGGATAGATGATGGAAACTGAGACCGCTTATTCATCCGCTAACACCTATAAGGATTGAGGATTATTTAAACACCTCGGGTATCAAACCATCGTATGCACATCCCAGAGTGCTTCTATAAGGTGTACAGCAATACTAGCGGATAAATTAATTGATTACAGAATTCTTAAAGCTTCAGCATACCAGTGGGGAAGATGGGCACTGGCGTAGCTTGAGATAAACAGCACTAAATATTTGCTCTGCTCAATATATGGCCCTAACATCAACAATTCCACTGTCTTTGACTTTGTTAATTTAGAGCTTCTAGGCTGGGAAGGGAATTGGTTAATCATGGGGTATTTTAACCGTGTGATAAATTATTCTATTGATTCTACAAATCGAAAAACCATTTCTAGAATGAGAAAGGCAAGGGCTTCAATCCTTGAAATGGGGCAGTTGCATTGTTTAAGGGATGTTTGGAGAGTACTTTACCCAGCATGCCCATGGTATACATTCTATTCCGCCCTCATAAACAATATTCTGGAATTTATATGGCTTGGGCCTTTGATAATATTCTGGCATTTGCGGTCATGGAAATATGCCCTAGGATTACTTCTGATCATAACCCCATGTTATTGTCTTTCCAGGCTAAGGCTGCTAGGCTGGCCTTTCACTTTTCCATGTTACTTACTTACAGGGAACAGCTACCTAGCTTTTACATATAAAAACTTTGAGGATTTCTTTAAAGACGATGGGGGGACAGCATCTCCTTGCATAGTGTGGGACACAATGACGGCGGTTATAAGGGGGATAACCCAGCAGTATATCTTGCAGCAAAATAAAGAGCGGGAGTCTGTGGCCAGGGCTGTGATTCAAACACTCTCAACGATCAAAATACATCACGCAGAGGCAGTCCGGCAAGGTACCCAAGATCAGGCGCTACTGTATACCTGCTTAATTAATGAACGGCTACCCATGAGCAGGAGGTTAAGGGAGAAGGTAACTGTGAGCTATAACAAGCACCGGACCTTACAATATTAATGCGGGGATCGTATCGGGAGGGTGCTTTCACATCTGTTAGCAGACAATAGAGCTAAACCCCAGATAAAGGCCATAAATTGGGAGAACAGGTGCGGTATAGGACCCACGAGCTATAATCAAACAATTCTCCAAGTTCTATCAAAGGCTTTACATGCAATCTATACTACTAGATGAGGATAGTCTCCAGCAGTATATCAAGGGGAGCAACCTGCCGGATTTGAGTGAGGAAGACACAGCCTCTCTCGAACTAGAAATATTACGGATGAGGCAGTGCAAGCCCTATCTAGGCAGCTAGCGAGGACTCCATACCGGTTGAGTTCTACAAAACTTTAAAAAGCATTATTGCTCCACCACTAGTATAGGTCATCAGGGACATGGGGGCTGTGGGTGGCTCCTGAATCATGCAACATGACTAATATAGTCTTTTTAAAAAAAAAAAAAAAAGGATAAGCTACCCGAGGAGCATAGCTCTTACCGGCCACTATTCCTTATAAACTCAGATGCTAAGATCTTCGCTAAAATCTTGGCCACTAGCCTGGCTCTTATGATGCCAGGATTGGTATCCAGTCAGCAGCACAGCTTTATCCAGGGCAGAAACACCATGGCTCATGTGAACACCTCAGTGGGGGCTTATGATCTAACTAGGAGCCTGGGTATGGTCCTGGTAGATGCCGAAAAGGCATTTGACCGGGTGGCCTGGCATTATCTATGGGCAATACTATCATCATTTGGTCTGAGAGGATGATACTGTAAATGGATACACGCTTTATATAATAAACCTCAGGCCAAATTGAATTATTCTAGCCTACAATCACCTCTCTCTTTCCAATACATTGTGGCACTAGACAAGGCTGCCTTCTTTCTCCCTTGCTATTTGCACTATATATAGAGCCATTCATCTGGGCATTGCAATCCCACACACAGATATTACCCTTGACGTTCGGATCAAGCCAGTTGAAAGTTACCGCTATAGCCGTCTTCACTACTGATCCTGCAGCTGCAATAGATCTTATTGAAGCCAAAGCAAACTCATTCAGCCTCCTCTCTGGCTATAGGCTAAATGTTAAGAAGACACAAGTGCTCCTCAACTTTGAGCGTAGCAGACCAATAGCAGTGGTCTGCTCACCAGCTACTTATCTGGGGGTACGTATTTCTCCACCGGTAGAACGTATACCTGCATTAAATTATGACCCCACTGGAAGTCACAACCAGGCAACTGTGAAGTTGGCATAAGATCCCAATTGGTATCATGGGGAGGTGTAACATTATTAAAATGAAGGTACTCCCTAAATTTCTAGATTTATATCAGTCAATTCCTTTTTTAGGAGGCTAGAAAGTGTGATAAATAGTTTTATCTATAGGGCTAACAAAACTCCTGTATAATCAGGGTGGATTAGTCCTGCTGCATTTTAAAATGTATTATTGGGCAGCATTCCTTAGCCGTCTTCGTCGCCTTTTGGACCCTGTGAAACAAGATTTTTGTCATCACCTGATCTTGGGGCTTGAAAACCGTAAGTTCCTATACAGAATTAGCGACCCTAACTATTTTAAACAAGTTTGTTTTAAGAGTAGATGGCATATAAGTATGGCAGGGAATCTTAACCAAATGCTCTCTACCGCTTATTCATGACAAACTTCCTCTATGGGACAACCCTATCTTCCCTGAGATATTCCAGGATCTTGCTAGCAGATGTTGGGCTAGGTATGGGATTGTCCGTCTGGGGCATGTGCTGTATCATAATGGCTTTCGGTCATTTGTAAGCTTACAATCCTCCTTCAATCTCCCATGCCAGACGTTCTTTAAAAACCTCCAGATCCATGACTACTTTTTGGGACACCAAGAATTAACAGCTGGGTCTAGCTCCGAGGTATGGAAATGCTTACACAGGCAGAATATGAAAGCTGCAATCAGCACTATGTATCAACATCTGTGCCAGTTCTGTTATGTTAATGTTATAAAGAGCTTATATCGCGCACAAATACTCTCGAGTGTCCTGGCGCGTAAGTGAGCTGGGGTGGAGCGACCAAGAGCCATTTAAATGA
Organism: Lissotriton vulgaris; assembly: GCF_964263255.1. NCBI lineage: Eukaryota > Metazoa > Chordata > Amphibia > Caudata > Salamandridae > Lissotriton > Lissotriton vulgaris. The sequence continues at coordinate 804,105,945 of NC_141695.1, read as the reverse complement.
ACTGACTAAACAGATGTGTTTTTAAGCGTTTTTTAAAAAGTCAAAAATCTTGGGTAAGCTGTAAATCCGTAGGGAGAGCATTCCAGGCAGCTGCTGTTTTGACAGAAAGAAACTGGCCCCCAAACGTGATCTGCGAAACCGCGGAATAGCCATCCAACGTTGAGAGGCAGAACGCAGGGGTCGACTGGGCACATACAGAGCAAAGCGCCTCCTAAGAAACACAGGCCCCTGACCGTGGAGGGCCCTGTGAGATAAGGTAATGGCCTTGAATTGCACCCGCTGGGCCACAGGCAGCCAGTGCAGTTCCCTCAAATGCTGCAGAACACTAGATCTCCTTGAGATGTTGAACAGAAGTCTGGCAATGGCGTTCTGTATAATTTGAAGTTTTTTCAACAAATACCCAGGAATGCCAATGAACAAAGCATTGGCATAGTCGAGGCGGGAAAGAATAAGGGCACGGGCTACCGTCTCTTTGGCCTCTCTTGGGAGCAGGGGAAAACACCTTCTTCAGGCCTTAAGGGTGCCAAAGCAGAGTCTGGTGAGTTTTTTAACATGATCTGAGAACTGGAAATCTTCACTAAACCACGCCCCTAAGTTCTTTGCCGGGCCTCCCTCTGAATTAGGACAAGGGAAATCTGGAGGCCATAGAGATTCTCTGAGGCTGGGGGGAACTGGCCATACAAGATAACCTCCGACTTGTCCTAATTGCACCTCAGATGGGCTTGTGCAAGCCAGCGAAATATGGACTCAAGACACGTCTGGGTGATATTAGTGTCCAGGTGAATAGCAGCAGGGTGTCGTCCGCATACGCTATAATTTTTGCTCCCAGCTCCTTCGCCAGAAAAATCGAAGAATTCAGATATATATTAAAAAGCAAAGGGCTCAGTGTAGAGCCCTGAGGGACCCCTGTTGAGAGTTTCCTGACCGAGGATGAGAAATGAGACATCCAAACCTGCTGAGTGCGTTCATCCAGGAAGTAATTTTTCCAATCCCACGCCGGACCGGCCACACCAATAGATGACAGCCGGGCAAGGAGTAGCTGGTGGGGCACTGCATCGAAGGCGGCAGAGAGGTCCAGGAAAATCAAGGCCGCCCCCATCCAGGCACTCCCTGATCACCTCCGACATCTCCACCAGCGCAGTCTCCGTATTATAGGCGGTTCTAAACTCGGATTGGGCAGGGTGAAGGGCACAGGATGCTTCAACAAAGGCCTCAATCTGCTGGAAAACCACCTTCTCGCAAACTTTAGCCCGAGCTGGTAGGAGAGAAATTGGCCAGTAGTTAGTTGGAACCGAAGGGTCTAAAGAAGGTTTCTTGAGAAGGGGAAGAAGTTTGGCCTGTTTCCTGCACACAGGAACCGTGGCGGTCCGAAGAGAAAGATTAACAATTGCCACAACCTCAGAACAGACCTCCTCAGCTACCCCGGCTAATACTCTGGCAGCACAGGGATCTATGGGAGAGCCCGACTTCAGAGATCTAAGGATGGCCAGAATGTCAGGCTCAAACAGCTGTGAAAAGCTGGCAGCAAAATGGAGTAAGACCTTGGGACAAATATCACTCCTATAGCAATCAATCGGGCACTAGGGACTATAGACGGATCGATACACTCAGTTAGTTTAAAATTGCAGCAGTTCCGTACTGTATCAGTATGCTATACTACACTCCAGATAGCATCGCAAGGTGGGCTCAAAATGGGGGACGCTAAGAAGGTGATCAAAGCAAATGCCCCAAATGCGGATTTATTGCTGGTGACATAGTCCACATGTTCGCTACCTGCCCAGAGCTAGATACATTTTGGCAGAAGATAACCCATACCATGAGGCTACTCTTAAGAATAGACTATTTCCCAACAGTAAGCTAGATTATGTTGGGCTATAAAGAGGACCGCCATGGGCTGACAAATCTTACCATAGCTAGTGCTTGGATCTCTCCAAAACCTCCTTCTGTGGGGTAATAGTGGGCAATAGTGAGGGGATCTTGCGGAGTGGAGAAGGCTTTGGCTAAAGCAAGAGGAATCAGCTCGCTAAAAAAAGTGACTTTATATGGGGTAGTCTATTTGACCCACAAGGATACCAGGTCAACCTTGGGTATTGAGTAGAACAGGAAATGGCGACCACAGGGGTATGGAACTCAGTAGCAATACTATAATTTTACCTAACTTAATCTAACCTATTGTATGTGTTGTAATGCATTTTCTTTCTATTTGGTTTTGCTATGCCACATGGTAAACAAAATGTTGTACTGGTGCTTCCTCTTTTGACACATATTTTATTTAAAAAGAAACACAAAACTCCCAAGTGATTATTTTTTTAATGGACTGATGATAATTAAGGAAATGAACAGTATTATTCTTTGAATTTTGGCATAACAAATCAAGGATGGACTTTTACACACTCCTTTTCTTTTAAAACTGGATTTTGCATGAACGTGGTACAGGGGCAGTGTGACCACTTAAAGTTGAGCGTGAGAGTATGCTAATGGAATTGTCCTGATATTACACCAGTGTGCCCTTGTTCTTAGCCCACACAGCCAGATGAACAACTTTGGATAATTATACTGATCATTGCAGGAATTTGGGGAGGGCATCACAGCCAGAGCACTGTAGCAGACTGAAATGGACTGACATATGGGGGTTGCTTTCAGCGACTCCCAGGGATACAGATGCTGTACGATGATGTTGAGACAAGAAGGTCCTCGGCATGATGTTGCGTGAATGCTTCAGTGCCCTTGCTTACCCAAGAGTGAGTGTCTGGATTTAAAAAAAAAGAAAAACGTATAAACTTTTTTCGCCTCCGCACACACAGCCTTCATGCATGCATCCTACGAATCACTTGATTTTTTTATCTGGAGTCCGAGAGCAGGGTTCTGTGTTCTGGAGGTGCGCGCCATGCTTGCCCTCCCAAGCAAACATGACTACAGTCCGCTCTGGTTTCCACAAGTCTGGCAGTGGTAGCAGCATGTTAATTGATAATGGCTAGACAGATCTATTATATATGTTTACCTGTTGCCTGCAAAAGGGTGAGCAGCCTACTATCCGAACCAATATAAAGGTTCTACCCGCCTTTTATAAACCGATCCTTTCCTACATTCTGTGTGCAAGGAAAGCGCTTGTGTATGCTGAACTGGTGTATGTAGTAGGGCCCAGAAGTGTAAGGGTTTGGTAGATTATGAGCTCAATGGAATGAAAATTGGAATGCTACGGAAAAGTAGCCAGCCAGACTGGCATAGTGTACTGGAGCATTCTTAAAGCATTTGTGGAGAGTCCGTGTGGAAGGTATGGGAAAGGAGACAGAAGTCTGTTTAGATGTGCAATGGCAGCCTTTTGTTTTTGTCACCTATATCGTACTGTCCAGTATTGCTACCACTCTCTAGGTGGAAGGAGACAAATCTGCCCCCACAGTCTTGGTGGAAGGTGTGGAGACCTGGAGACTGTGGCTTCTCTGGGCCTGCCTTTTGCTCTTTTGACGTTGCTTCTCCCGAAGGGTTGACCAATGTGAAGGCTTGCTCTCCTATTACGCCTGCATTTCAAATTGTGGAGTCTCCCAGCTGGACACCCTCCTGACCACCACCACCACCACCACCACCACCACCACCACCACCTAAAGACAAAGAGTGTGGTTGACATGCCCGAGACAGCATGCACAAATGTCCGGAACTACCACGATCTAGTCCATGAATAAACAAACTACAAGACAAGTATAACAGAAGGACTGACACTCTTGATCAGTGTTCCGGACTTCTCACACTCCAGTTCACACAGACTATAAAAGTAGGTTTGTTTAATGCAATGCACAAACTAATGCAATGCAGAGAACTACAAGCACTATGAGGTGACATGATGGTTTAAAGAGGAGAACAGTTACTAGATGTGCATGTGTGGAAAGCACTTTTGCAATACACATAGTAGGAAACTGCCCTGGTGTGCATTTTTAGGTCTGGTCTTAGAGACAAATGTTGCTGTCTCACCAGACTATTGCTTTAAAAAAATAAAATCATGCATAAGGTACCTACCTACATAGATGGGCTTTTTGTCAGCTGGATTTATCCTTTAGTCTGTTGAACTGTCATTCACATTTTGCTTCTGCTCACCACAGCAGACTGCATGGAGCAATGGGTCAGCCCATATTGCCTATAGGCCACTTCACTTTGAGTAACTGTACAAAGCGTCAACACATTGCTCACATTGCTTAAAAATAGTTATTTTCCCTTTGGTGAAAAAGCTCTTTCAAATAGATTTTTTTTAATATTGTTTTTCTATTTTATATTGAGAAAAGCTGCTATTTATTTTTCCTGCACTGCAGGTGCCCATTTAAATGACAATTTATTGCCCATCTCCCTTTGCACAACAAATGTTATTGTTTTTTTGCCATAAATCGGGACTGATGTGGCCCGTATACGTATACAAGACATTATTATAGAAAATCCCATGAACAATAATAACACATAAACCTGCACAAGTCAAAGTAGTCACTCGAATTATGGAAAAAAATCAAATGTATTGTTTTCTTGAATAGTGTTGTGTTGCTTGACTCTTTTGAAGATTCTGAGTCATGCACAGCAGAGACGATTGATCCAGACTTAGCGCTAGCAGACTGACGTTTTCCAGGCGATTTTGTAAATACATACAAAATATACTCCAGCGTCTAGTCAAAAAAGAGAGCAGAAAAAGGAAGTTCCTACTATGAATCAAAGCATGTGAAATTGCAATAAACACACAAGTGTATGTATATGGATTCCCATCATACACCAAGCCTGGTGATTAGCTTCATCATTTGGGTATCCCTGGATGTACACAATGACAGACCGGCTCTATAGATATGAGAGCCAATGAATGTCGGGAAGGAATGTAGACCAAGATGAGCAAGATATCTTATGTGGGACCAATTTTTTTTGGAAGTGATATTTTAAATGCAGTGCAGAATAATAAAGTGCAAAAAAATAAAATTGGTGCGTGAACAGACTAACAAATCGTGTGGTGTCAGTCACGATCAAAGGTTAAAAAGACGTGAGTGCCAGGACTAGTTTTGATAAATAGCTGTCCTATACAACAATGGTCAACATGTTTCAGCACTTAGCGGCAAGAAGTACAGCCATGTGCTTTTGTCAGGACCTAAACAAGACAAATTAATTTAAACTGCTATTTATAACACTTGGAAAAAGGATATAGTGTGAGTGCTACTTCTCACGATACCATTTCCATCTCAATATCTTCAATTTTTCTTAAAGATAAGGAAGATCAAACCTCACCCCACCTGGCAACAGCTCAGGGTGTAGGAGGCACCGCTCTATCCGTCGGTACCTCAGACGGTCAGCAACCCGACGGCTTTGCTGACCGTCTGAGGTACCGACGGATAGAGCGGTGCCTCCTACACCCTGAGCTGTTGCCAGGTGGGGTGAGGTTTGATCTTCCTTATCTTTAAGAAAAATTGAAGATATTGAGATGGAAATGGTATCGTGAGAAGTAGCACTCACACTATATCCTTTTTCCAAGTGTTATAAATAGCAGTTTAAATTAATTTGTCTTGTTTAGGTCCTGACGAAAGCACATGGCTGTACTTCTTGCCGCTAAGTGCTGAAACATGTTGACCATTGTTGTATAGGACAGCTATTTATCAAAACTAGTCCTGGCACTCACGTCTTTTTAACCTTTGATCGTGACTGACACCACACGATTTGTTAGTCTGTTCACGCACCAACTTTATTTTTTTGCACTTTATTATTCTGCACTGCATTTAAAATATCACTTCCAAAAAAAATTGGTCCCACATAAGATATCTTGCTCATCTTGGTCTACATACCTTCCCGACATTCATTGGCTCTCATATCTATAGAGCCGGTCTGTCATTGTGTACATCCAGGGATACCCAAATGATGAAGCTAATCACCAGGCTTGGTGTATGATGGGAATCCATATACATAAACTTGTATGTTTATTGCAATTTCACATGCTTTGATTCATAGTAGGAACTTCCTTTTTCTGCTCTCTTTTTTGACTAGACGCTGGAGTATATTTTGTATGTATAAGTCAGTTTAGGGGCCACATACTCCAGTCTGTCTTTAAATTTTGGCCTCTGACCCTAGTTAACTTTCTTGTTGTGTGTGGGATTTTGTAAATACGCAACATTTAATAAAGGATTCTATCTTTACCTACTACCATGATAATATCCCATACTATGCCAGAAGGCCAGTGTAAGGTAGCGAAACACATGTTGGCTGTTAAATGTTTCTTTTTGTTTCGCGGATCTATGATCCGTCTCTGCTGAGCATGACTCGGAATCTTCAACGCTATTTAAGAAAGCAATAAATCGTACTTTTTTCCATAAAGAGTGACTACTTTGACTTGTTCTGGCACATCCTAAAGCTCTGTACCAATAGCGAAAGGGTCTCCCATTGTCAAGAACAAGTGACCCACACCATAAATGCTCTTTTTAACGCAGGATTGCTAAGGATCTGGACACATTACCCCCGTTCTTTGACCACATAAATCTGCACATTGTCTACCGACCTATCATAGATCATGCCGCTATGCAGATATAACGCCAGACTCCATTCAGTTCCATGAGTCTAAAGTGCCTTATTTCGGCATCAAGTTCAAGATCTATAGTGTGAACAGGGACCAGGACTATACCGCTATAATCCACCCACCGTAGCCGTTATGTTTTATAATGGACTGATGATAATTAGGGAAATGAACAGCATTATTCTTTGAATTTTGGGAAGACAAATCAAGGATGGACTTTTGCACGCTCCTTTTCTTCTAAAATTGGATCAGTATAATTAGATTATCCATTTCAGGAGCCTATCACAATGTTAAGGCCAGTAGGGGAAGGACTTGTGGGAGAATTAGTGCAAGGAATTTCTTTATTTGAATGTACTGCATTAAAACTCTTTAAAAAAAAAATGAGGTCTTTAAGCCCCATTTAACCAACACATCTGTAGGACAATTAATTAATTCAGCTCTTTGTGACACCCAGTAATGCTCTACCTGCTCCAGAGCCTAATATGTGAGGGTAAAGGCAGACGAGCATAGTTTCCACATTTCAAGCAATAGTACTACTTCCTTGTAATCTTTTTTAAGATGTGTACTTCTGAGGATCCATATTGGGATCCTGGCCAGTACGAAATACCTCTTGTCTGGGTGAACCAAAGATGGGACCTCTCCTACAGGCTGCTAACCAGGAACTTGGCAAGTATCTTTGTATTGCAGGTCACGAGAGATAATGGTCCATAAGAGGCACATCTGCTCAAATCTTTCACAGGTTTTGGCAACACACACGTGTAAGAGTGCTCCTCATAGGCTGGGGCTTCAACTCTCCACCAAGTGCTTCTCTATAAGGAGGAACAAGATGAGGGACCAACTTTTCAAAGAAGTGCTGGTAAACCTCCTTCCTGACAAAGTGCAAGCATCCCGAGGAGGTCCCAGATTCCTGCGGCGTGTTTGTGGAGTGATCGGACATTGAGGAGGATGCATTGCAGGGTCTTCGGTTTGTTGTTTTCTTGTGGGCGTGTTGTGCTGGGTCCGAGTTCTTGGCGGTGCTGCAGGTATGCCTGCAGCGGTGACAGCTGAAGGTTTCATGGGTGTTGGCTGATGATGCTAATTTGCAGTTGTTGCAGCCTGGGTTGAGTGTGTGGAGTGCTGCTGGGTCATAGCGTTGGCGGGGCGGAAGTCCAGGGTTCCTGGCACTGGTCGCGGTCGGGTCGTGAACAGGCGCAGACGGGCTTGCGGCCACCATTAAATAGGGATCGGGGAGGGCTGGACAGCTGGGAGTGGGGAGGGGAGCTGGATTGTGGGGGAGGGGCCGCGGGGGCAGCAGCGGTGGGGAAACAGGTGGGAAAGGAGGAGAGTGGGGAAAAAGGGGGAAAAGAGAGGACAAGCAGAGCACAGGAAAGTGCAGAAAGCAGAGAAAAGCAGAAGTTTAGATTTCAAAAAGAGGGCGAAAAACGGGTGAAAAAACGAGTGGAAAACTGGAGCAGAAAGCGGGAAAAAGAGAAGACAAGCAGAACACAGGCAAGTGCAGAAAGCAGAAATCTAGATTTAGAGAAGAGGGTGAACACTTACACTGGAGAGGGGCTGGGGAGGCCTCACTCAATGGTGGAACTGCGAGGGTGGAAAAGCAAATTCACTGACAGTCAGTGGTCAGCATTATAAAGGTTTTGAGATCCACCGTAGCTGCTGCCTAATCACACAGTTCACTGTTTAGTGGCTGTTTTTAGTGATTCCGCTGTTTGTTTACAGGACAACTTTCTCTGGAATGAATGTATTCAGTGGAAAGTGCGGCCTAGGATGAATATGCCTCTTTTCTCTGCATGTCATTATTCCGCATGCTGTCACAATGCAGTCGTAACAACGACCGCGTTGTGACAACGCATTCCATTACTCTGTCAGTCAATACAACAACTTGCGGAGGGGGGCGCTGGATGTTGGAATAGTAAAATTTACTATTCCAACTCCAGTCTGTGCGGACACTAGGGAAGGTATTAGGATTTTAAATCCAACACTTTCTCCCCCCCCCTCCGCAAGTCGTTGTAACGACTTGCGGAGTAATGGTATGCGTTGTCACAACGCGGTCGTTGTAACGACCACATTGTGACAGCATGCAGGGTCACGGATGCGGGGTAAAGGTGCTTTACCGCCTAAGATAGCTTGTGATTTTTGGAGCACTTGCATTCAAGAGGATACTTCCACCAAAACTGGAGCAATCTTGCAATCTCACTAGCTAAATCTGATGATGTGGAGATGCTCTAGATCATACATTACCTGCTCACAATTCCAGTGTACTTCAGGTACATAGCAGCCCGCTCAAGCCGCATTATCCATATAGGCCAGTGTGTGAAGTATGATCTAGAGCGCAAGTCCCTGGCTATGCCTAACTGCAAGGCTTCCCATGAATAGCATACATATCCAGTTCATGCATAGGATAGTCAGACCAGTACAGTTTAATTGTATGGACGTTATCATAGCAGGTTACAAAAATGTACATACTAAACAATACAACAGTATTTTATATCAAACCACTTTTAATCCTGGCTTACTAGCTCTTTCTAATGAAGGGGGCCGTCGGGAAGATTAAGCGAGCTATTGCCAAGAGTCACATGGTGCTGGGCTAACCTGCCGCCGGCACCGGGGATCGAACCGTGAACCCCGTAGACCGGAGTCGGGCACCCTGGTGCTGCGCCACACCTCTTCCACAGCAGTAAGGTTAAGATATATAAAAAGCTGCCAATCACAGAAGTGTCAGCGTAGTGTTTTTTGACCCAGGAACACCAGATGATTTTTTTTAAATCTGTATTTCATACATTTTGATTCGCTAAGGTCTCATAGTTGATCAGGTGTTTGGATCCTTGCAATTACTGCACACTTTTGAGGCCAGAGATCTTGTCCTTCTTGTGGTAAATGGTTCTATGTATTTTCCGTCTCTGCTACTTTATGAGAATGTCCTGTGACATCATGGAATGTTAGTGTGCCTCCCTGTGTAAAGATTCAGTTGGTCATCTGAGGCTGAGGAGCTGGTAGCTCTCTCCTGGTGGGGTTTTCTCCTTGTATCTTCCTATGCTGTAACCTGCCACCTTCCTACCTGCTAATAAAGAGGGATCTTCCACTACACCTGGACTACGCATCCTTGTTTGTGTACCACATTTTGGCGACGTTTCTTGGACTAACCTATGCTGCACATAAAGAGGACTGTAACTGAGCAATAAGGAAACCAAGGACTGTTGTGTGAACTAAGAACAAGTGTCTACTTAAGGACTAAGCAATTTAAAAGAAGGAACCTGAACCTAAACTAAAGGTAACGCCCAGCTAACCCCACCAGTGTCCTTTTCAACTTGGACAGCCTTCACCCTGGGCGTCTGTTTTGTGAAGGAGCTAACTGCCGTCCTACAGTCAACTGGAGTTTGTCTGCCTCCAGCTTAAAAGCGAGTGTGACCCAGCTGGCCTGATCAACCTGTTGTGTCTCTGTTGCTTTTACACCTTGACAGTTCGCCCTTTTTGCATCTTCTGTGGATCAGGTGAGACCACTGTGTTCTCCCACAGTGTGGGCACGTTTTAACCTGTGAGCGCCTGCTGTGTCTGCTTTCACTGAGTTGCTCCGGCGCTGGCAGGGCCTCTCCTTCTCAACAGCCATCATCTGTGATGTTTCCTCGCAGTGTACCTACTTCTATGGCAGTGTGTGTCTTGCCAAGAAAGTGAAGTTTTCCCTGCTTTCCTGCGACTGCGACCAAATTGAGCTCTTTACCTCGAGTGCGAGCCGACGCTCGTCTTTGTGCCAATTTTTCTGTGAATTTTATTTAACTGTGACTGGGGGACATTTTAATTTGTTTTTATGCACTCACGGTGGAATTATCCTCAAAGCAGTTGAACCCGCCGCATTTCAAACAAGCCACGAGCCCTTACGTGCACAACCTTACCGGAACCATGTTGCCGGCATCTTTTCTTCTGTGACGTCTTCCCACTTGCCAGCTGCTCTACAACATTGTACAGCACGTCTAGACCGTGAGCCATTCGGCACGGACGTGACGGCGTGCCGCCATTTTGTTTCCTGTCAGAGCGCAAGTCTTCAAGTGTGCGTCCTGTTCTGCGAGTCTTCGCAGGAGTGCGTCTGGTGCTTAGAGTCTCCACACCATAGCGGACTCCATTTCTTCAGCAAGTAGAAGGTCAGCAATGAACTGTTTTCTCCACTTCACAGTCGCACTGTGCATTTGATACTTTCCACGTACGAGCCTTTTTGGTGTTTGAACACTTCAAGCCTTTGTTGGTGTTTCAACACTTCAAGCCTTCGTTGCTTTCTGAATTTATTTTTCATTGCACTGTGCTTTTGGTCCTTGCCATTATTAGGAGAAGACGTATATGGTTTATTTTGCATCGCACTGTGCTCTTGGTCATTGCCATTATTAGGAGAAGACGTATATGGGAACTCGGGTGTGACACCTGAGCTCAAGCTTGCTGTTTGCATATTTTGGTGTTGCTTGTCACTGCCTGGAGCAATCTATGAGTATCTCGGGTGAGAAATCGCTCACCGGAGCTAATGTCTTTTGTTTTTATAATTCCCTATGCTTCAACTTATTTGTTTTTCACTGTATGTTGTGGGTTGGTGTGTGTGTTGAGCATAATGGCTTATTATATTTACCTTTGGGTGGTTGTTGTATGTCAGTGGTTGTTTTATGCTGTACCCTACCATTGTGAGTTTGGGTTGGGTTCCTAAAGCAATGTTTTAACACCTAGGGGATGGTCTGTGGCCAGTCAATGCCATATTTCTCCTTAGGGGGATGTTGTACCTTTTGGTGTACCCTGTATATTTATAGGGGATGTTGTCGTTTTTTTTTTGGTCTCACAGGGTGTGTATCCTGTGTTTCACCCTGCTTGGGCAGCTAGGGTGTTTGTGTCTTATCTTACTCCATCCAAGTACGTAGGGTTAGTACTTATGGTGTACCCTTATTAGGGGAGGTTGTGGGGTTGTGGTACTAGTCAGTGCCTACTTTTTGTTTCCTAGGGTCTTGTTGTTACTCTTTGGAGAAGTTACGTTGCGCACTTTCACGTGGTGTACCCTTTCATTAGGGGAGGTTGTCTGCATGTAACTATTTTGCTCCTAAGTTTCAAAGATTAGTGTTCTTTGTGTACCCTTTTTCTGGGGAAGGTGGTGTGCGTTGTCAGCGCCGCCATTTAGTGATGTTATCTTGAACAATTTCTACATTGTTCAATGGTGTACCCTATTGTTAGGGGAGGTTGTATGTGTTGGTCTAAGTTGCATCACTCTTTGTGGGTTGTCGGGGTGCGTTGTCAGCGCTACCTTTTGGTGTAGTTGTGCCACTGTTGTCAGTGTGTGGCTACTGTCTACTTTGTTCCAGGGGTGTTAGTTTCCTCTGGTGTACCCTTTTCTGGGGAGTTGTTTTGTTCCACAGTTTATAGATTGCCTTCCTTGGTGTACCCTTGAAGGGGAGGTTGTTAGTGCACGTCATACACTAGTCTTTATCGCAAGGTTTTTTTTTTTCTGTGTAGGTTGCTATGTTCATCTTATTGTGCTTATTTCCATCTGCACTGACTTTGTCATTAAGTTGTTACACCCTGCTTGATTTGCCAGGTTCGCTACCTTTGTTTTATTAAGGAGGGTGGATGGGCATGTTATGTAATTTACATTTAGTTCATCTGTGCATCTTACGTTCATCTTTCTACATGCCTCTTTTTATTGTCCTTTGTTTCTGCTTTCTTGCTTGAGTTTCCTGCTTTTCATTTTGTCCCTTTGATTAGCTTTTGTGTCTACAGTCTCCTCTGAATCCTTCTGCTCCGTCTTAACTTCTTTCTTGCTGTTGTTTGTTAACGGAAGAGGATGTGTGGTAAATGGTTCCATGTATTTTCCCTCTCTACTACTTTATGAGAATGTCCTGTGACATCATGGAATGTTAGTGTGCCTCCCTGTGTAAAGATTGTCAGTTGGTCATCTGAGGCTGAGGAGCTGGTAGCTCTCTCCTGGTGGGGTTTTCTCCTTGTATCTTCCTATGCTGTAACCTGCCACCTTACTACCTGCTAATAAAGAGGGATCTTCCACTACACCTGGACTACGCATCCTTGTTTGTGTACCACACTTCTCTCATTAAAAACTGGCTTCTACCAGCGGGTCTAGAAAGATCACAAACTTCAGGCATTTAGACATTGCCCCTTGAACTCTCAATCACAATAAAATTAAGAGATTTCTGGTTTCATTGCTCCATTTCCTGCTCTCTAATCAAGACAGGGTATGCCCAACCTCATCCAGAGATAAAGATTTATTTTCTCTTGTATTTGTTTTTATAGATAATTATGTCGCAGTGCTCCTGCAACTCCTAAACACAAGATTCTGAACGCTCTCTCTCATGGGCTATGCTAGCAATTATTCAAGCTTTAACAAAGGACCAGTGACATGTTTAATCAAACAGCCTTCCTTATAAATATTCTCCCACATTCTGTCATCTTAATGGCCTCGTACAGTGCTTTTAATATGGAACTGCCACAGTAAGAATGAATCATTCTTCTTGTTCATCAATGGGTGAGCTGAATTCTGAGAGAAAGGCCTCTCTGATATCAGCATCTACCACAAGCACAGCCAAAACATTTAAGTGCTAGGGCTACTACACCCAGGATAAAATCTCAGTGACACCAGGGAAGGCCTTTTAGGCTCTCCAACCAAACTGTGTAAAATACATTGTCACTTAATTAAAGTGGTAATTAAAGTGGAGGAGCAACTCATCCACAAAGTTTTTCTTCCTAAAGGGGCTGCTAGATTACTTTATTCCTGTGTGCTTAATGCTATGTGTGATGGGCCCCAGAGATGAAGTGATACTATAATAAAGCTCTGAGATTTGGAGAGTAAAAACTATCTTTTAATGATTTGTGGTGTCCAACTTTGGTTTTGTGTGAAGCATATTCCAAGATAGCCAAATTTGCTCTATGGATTTACTCTCCCATCATTGGGAATTTGTCTCCGACCATCATTAAAATTATTTTGTTGACATTTATCTCCAGTTTATTCTCAGAGCAATAATTACTAAATAGCATTAAGAGGATCAAGAGCCAAATTTAGTCCATGCTAATAGTTGGCTTCAACGGCGAAGAGTGTGTAGGAGCTTTCTACCATAAGAACGCTATTGGGATTCTGGCTTTGCTGTATTTGTATATCAAAAGGGCAAAGATAGTTTGTTGTGACTCTGCAAAAGTCAAGGATGTGTTGTCATTGATCGACTGTGCTGGAATCCCTTCCGAGTTCCTGTACAGCTGTTGCAATCAATACATCTCTAAGTAGTTCGGACCAGGGTGCCGTTTCCAGACTGCACCACATGGTTTTTTTGCAGGGGTTGTGTGTCCAGGTCATGGCAAGACAATGATTATAACTTGTTGGCTAGTGTGATCCAGTCAATTCATTCTTCTTGTCCCTGAATGTCCAAGATCCCCTGCAAATGTGAGCCCACTTAATTAAGTTTTAGCAATTTCAAAGTTTTTTGCTATTTTTTTTGTCTAGGGAGTTGTGGTGATTGATTCATTGGCTAACGTAATGTACATGGTCAAATTGAGAAGTGCCCACTATTTCTTAGTGTGGTGAGCATGATCATTGAAGGAGGTGGTAGGGATCAGAACTTACATATTGACTGACACAGTAAATAGTGCTCACGCATCAATATCGTGTGAGTGCTGTAACTTCAAAGACGGATAGAACTTTAGTTTACAGCTCTGTATAAAGAAGAATTTCCTGATAGAAACTTGTAACAGTTTACCTTCTGTGCTGGTAGCTGCAGGCTCCTCTGCGTGGACACATCTCACACCTTGGTATCCAGCATCCTAACTAATCCTTTAACTTAACTGTCCTGGACCTTATTAAGTTCTGATCAGTGTCTTTTGAATTCCAGAATCTAGTGACCCTAACTGCTTGCTCTACAATGTGAGGCCTTTCTTTGCGCCTTGTGACGGTGGCTGCTTACCAGCCATTATCTTAAGTGAATACTTTTCCTTACTGGTATCCCTAGTGGATAATATGACACTCCCTTTCGGGCATTTGACTATCATTAGCGATGGTGAGCAGTCAAGGTTTACTCTGGGATTTGGCAGGGGCTAGAAACTCTTATGTAGTACAGTAAGTACCATTGACTGTCTTTAAAGTCTAAACAGTGCTATAACTAGTATTTACAAAGAGCAACTAAAAATAAGAGCTGATTTGCATATGGTCATGTCTGAACTGGGGTGGTGGAGTGAGCTAAAGAATAGTGATGGATTAAACCCAGATCAGTTGAGTGGGGATGAGTGTTTGATTTGCTCAAACGCTCCGTCCATCATCTCCTTTGGTATCGCTTTGTCTTTGTTACTCCGGTCCTTGCTGGTTCTCGTCAGATTGGCTACCATGATTTTGTTAGGTCAGTGAAACCTGGTTACCCATAGCATATACATGCCTCACACCACTTCCTCACATGTCACATCAGTGGGGAAGGCAAGTTCTTTCAGTTATGGGGAGGGGGCTGAATCTATTTTTCACTGTATGTAATAGGCGAACTCCCAGCAGTGATGCAGTTTAAAAGGCATATCTAGTAATCATTGCTTGCACTAGCAGTCACCTTTAAGCCTGGAATGGTGGTATAGCAACAACTTTCACTGAGAAGGGGGTTACATTATGGGTGGCCTGACGGCAAACCTCGATGTAAATGAACGAGCACCTATTGGACTTGCCTAGTTTTTTTGTTCCCTGCAGGAAAATTGAAGCAAGCCCAGAAAAACACAAATCCGGGCCATACAACTTTTAAAATAGTTTCAGAGGAATTGGTTCCTCACATATGACCGCTAATTAAAGGCTTTCCAGAGGTACATATAGAGGTTAGGAGCAAGAGCAGCGTGATTGATGTTACTGAACCAATGGACGTTGTAGTTGAGAAGCAAAATCATTTCCAGGTAGAATTTGCAAAGTAGTGATGTTTCGAGGAGTGGAGAGAAGGGGGTTGATGTTACGCAGTAGTTTCTGGAAGTGGGATTTAAGCAATGAGATTGTTTATGTGGTGTTTGATTTGGCCTTGCGAAAGGCATTGGTCAGTGTCCTGCAGGCCTCTAGGGAGTGGGATGGTTGATATTTATGTAACATTGAGTGCATGTGGGTTTTCAGTATGTGGACCCCATGCACAATCCAGGGCTTCTTGCTCATTCTACTATTCTCATCCTGTTCTCTTCAGTACGGCATCATGACAGAAAAACCACTGAACCAATCAGTTTCTACTTTTCAAATTTGGAGGACCTCTTATCATGGAAGCCCAGTGCCCAGGATGCCTTCAACGTGGCCATGGTGCCTCTGGCCAAACGCCTACCTCTCCTTCAGAGCAAGAGACCCAGGACCTTAGTGTGCCATGACCTTATGGGAGGCTACCTCGAGGACAGGTAGGTCTGGCTTAAAGCATGGCAAAGAAGGGTGTGAACGTTGAAATGGACAACCAGGAGATTCTGTGCATGCCGGGGTCTTTAAGGGGATTTAAGAGGAGCATGCATGGGTGAAGCCAAGGTAAGAGAGGTTAAGGTTGATAAGCAGTAGATTGACAGGATTCTTTGAAAGCTGTTACTAATTTGTGCTTGATGGGTTACTGGTTTCTGGCTGATAACTCTATGGGTTGACTGGTTGCTCTGGTGGCTGACAGGTTGCTGTGAGGGAAGTGGCAGGCTGGCTTGTACCGAGGGTGGTGTGGCGGCAGGGTGGTGTGAGATCAAGGAAAAAAAATAAGATAATTAATTCACTTATACCCGCAGCGCAACATCCTCCTCCTTCCAGGAAGCTCCAGATGCGGGAAACTGCACGACCCAATCCTGGCGTGCCCTCACAGCATGAGAGCAGTGCCAGGTTTGGATAGAGCAGCCTCTCGCAGCGCTCCTAAGAGCACTGGAATATATGTGAAAAGAAAGGCACTCTAGCGGGATGGATGTATGCAATGAAAAGTCAAGCCCACTTTATTTGTGGCTACTGGCAGAGTAGCTCATCTTCTGTGAATATTTATATATTTGAAAAAAAAAGTTTAATTTTAACTCAATAAAAAAGCTCTAGGGGGATATAATGACTCCGCCCCTTTCCTTTTTTCTCCTAAGAGCACTGGAGGCCTGCGCTTTCTCTAATCTAGCTGTCTAAGACAGCTAGCTAAAGAACTTAAAAATCTGCATGTCTGGCTGGCAGTCCCAAGACGGCCAGCCAGAGAGACATGTGCATTTTAAAGTGCACAGCTCCCTGCTGCCGTGGCCCCACTCCGCCCCATCCTGACTCTTAGTTCATGACAGAGCAGTTGATGAAAAATAAAACGGTAATAAGAAAACGTTTTTATTGTTTTATTTTTCAGCTTGTGGGGGCGACGCTCCTCTGCTCAATTGCAGGAGCTGCCCCTTCGCTCTAGGGGCAAATTGGTATCTCTTAGGGTTGGCTAGTAGCTGACAAGCAGCTCTGTGGGTAGGCCAGCAGCTCTTGGGGACTTTCCAGTAGCTTTGAGGGTTGGCTATTTTGAGGAAAGCAAGGTAGCTTTAGGAGCTAGTGCCCATTTCTGGGGTTTGGCCAGAAGACCGGTCTGTTTTCTCGCAGCCCTGATATTTATCCACAGACTCTTAGGGATTTGGCCAGAGACTTATGATGTTTGACTATTAGCTTTAAAGTTTCGTTAGTGGCTGTTGGGTTTGGCTGGTAACTCTGAGCTCCTGCCGGTGGAGCTAAGGGTTGGTTGGTAGTCTTGAGGTTGGCTGGTACCTCAGAGGACCAGCTGACTGGGGTAAGGGTTGCCTATACACTTGTATGCTCCATTCTCTGCAGTGGTAAATTCTTGACTCCTCTTACATGCAGGTTTATTCAGGGCACAGATGAGCCACTCCCCTACGCCTTCTATCATTGGCAGTACATCGACATCTTTGTTTACTTCAGTCACCAGATGTTCACGTTGCCTCCTGTATGCTGGACCAATGCTGCCCACCGGCACGGCGTCTCTGTCCTCGGTAAGTGTGACTCTGGGACATTCCTGTATCGCCGCTGAGGCCCTGGTTTGCGTCACCTAGAGGGGAGCAGTCATAACGGTTGTGAAGTTTTCTGTCACATTTTATTAAAGCCTGATAAGTCACGGGTCGTTGGAGATCCAGGTCTTGACTTCATGGACCTTAGTCCAGGCAGTGTGCATAGCTGTCACTCGCACTTTCTGGAGCTTGTAACATCTGTTAAAACCACAATTGTCGGAATGGAGTCAGATCCTCATCTGCTTCAGGAATAACGTGTTTCCCTTACATCGCCCGCCCGCTGCTTGTCGCAACGGCGAGCTAACACCAACTTAAACTCACCATTCACTTTAAACGAAATGTAGTCATTTGAAGAGCACAGTCAATCAATCAATCAATCAATCAGTGACACTTGTAGAGCGCGCTACCTACCCGTAGGGTCTCAAGGCGCTGGGGGGGGGGGGGGGGGTGCCGCTACTGCTCGAACAGCCAGGTCTTCAGCTTCTTCCTGAAGGAGAGGTGGTCTTGGGTCAGGCGCAGGTCGGACGGGAGGGAGTTCCAGGTCTTGGCGGCCAGGTAGGAGAAGGACCTTCCTCCTGTAGTTGCTCTTCGGATGCGGGGGACGGCGGCGAGGGCGTGGTTGGCTGATCGGAGGTGGCGTTTGGGAGCGTAGAAGTTGACTCGGCTGTTGAGGTAGCTCGGGCCTTGGTCGTGTAGGGCTTTGTGTGCGTGGGTGAGGAGGCGGAAGGTGATTCTCTTGTTGATGGGGAGCCAGTGGAGGTCTCTCAGATGTCCGGAGGGTGCCTGTGTTGGTGCTGAGGGTTGTACGAAGAGCCCTTCAAAGCCATCGTGCTGTGTGAGATTGCCGACCTGTCTCTGATTATCAGTATAGCATAATACTCTCAAGGGTACAATTAGCACACAATGAACTTTTACTAGATCAGAGACATCACTTAATGCCTCTGACTTAGAACAAACTAAGATATACATCTTTTCAACCACCCGGGCCTCATTTGCATGGATTTTAGATCGCTCATGCATGTATATTTAGAACGATCAGAGATGGACTTGATTGCTCTATAAAATACATTGCTCGAGGCCTATTGGCTTGAAACCAGGGGAGGTAGCCTTACTTTCTCCAGAATATACATAATTTACAGAGCTTTCTAGTTTCTATCCAGCTGAAAGGGCCGTTTTCTCCACATGCTGCACTCGATGGTCCTCGGGATTGCTAGGGTCTGAGTTGACACTTTGACTTGTTTTGTGTTGCAGGGACCTTCATCACAGAGTGGGATGGTGGGGCGAAGACCTGCGAGTCTTTCTTAGCAGGGGAAGAAGACACGTATTTCGCTGTTGCGGATCAGCTTGTGCGGATTGCAGAGTTTTACCGTTTTGATGGATGGTTGATCAACATCGAGAACAAACTGAGCGTGAGTGGCGTCTCTGGGGCCAGAGGGAGTGACTAGCTTCTGCAGGAGTGCCAAGCTGAAAGGTGTAAGCAGGGATATGGGGGAGCAGCTGGTCTGAAGTAAGGTCTCTAGTGAGCTGCGTTTGAGTAGGGATTCTGGAGCTGGAGGGTACCCAGAAAGAATAGACTCTATGGTCTGGGAAGCTGCAGGCTATGATCATTGTCTGAAGGAAGTTGATTTATTTTATTTATTTTATTTAGAAAGTTTTATATAGCGCGAACAAGATCTTTGCAGATATCAGAGCGCTTTACATAGCAGGGAATACAAACAGGAGAGTGAATAACAGGCCATTAGGTATAGCGTAGTTGTAGGTAATAATTCGAGGGATGCCTAGTGCTTGTACTGCAGTTTGGAAGTCTTTGGTTGGGAGGAAGGGTTTAAGTTTCCTCAGTGTATTGATTTGGTAGTTCGCTCATGTCTGTTTGATACACCCCGGAGTCGCTTTTTCGCGGTCCCTATTATTTTTGCCTTGTTGCTCCAGTTGAAACAAAATCACAACATTTCTCCTGGATAAGCTGCTCTGTGAGAGAGAATAGTTAGACCATTGAGCATATGAGAGCTGTGGGTGCATCTGGGGAATTAAGTGTGTGAGTACACTGGTTTGGGAGGTTGATGGGTGGGCTGGTATGTTTTGGGTGATTGGCAGTGCTTGAAATAGAAATATAGAGGAAAGGCGTTGAGCAGGACTGGTTGCTAGGGCATGAGGTTGAGCGGGAAGGGAACATGATGGGAAGAATGTTACTGGGGAGGCATCAAAGCATGCTGCGTAGAGGACTGATTTATAGTGGACTGAGGTATCTTACCCTTGGAGGGTAAACCAGACTGGTGTAGGGGTTCTAGATCAGGGGTCACTAGATCAGTTGTGCAAGATGTACATAATGTTAAGGCTATGCCCTGTATTTCTTTGCTTTCCATGGTCGCTGCAGCCTGTGTCCGTGAAGAACATGCCCCGCTTCCTGCGGTACCTGACGGACCAGCTGCACGAAAAAGTCCCTGGGGGCCTCATTCTTTGGTATGACAGCGTCATTCAAGACGGGGAGCTCAAGTGGCAGAATGAGCTCAACGAGAGAAACAGGTAATGGCCGCGAGGTGGAAGGAAGAAGGGGGCAGCATGCCTTGGTTTGATTCAAAGAGAGCTAAGCAGGGCTGGCGCTAGGCATGGGCAGTATAGGCAGCTGCCCACGGCCTCGCTCTCAGCCCACCAGCATGGGGCCCGCACCACCGCAACACACCACCAAACCTCTTGTGCCCGTGCCGGTCCCATTGAAGAAAGGTGTTGTCTGTTTGCACTTGGGCTTACAGGAGGGGGCCCCATCCCTGGGCCTTTCAGGGATGGTGTGGGGAGGCCTTGGGGAGGTGGACACTTCATCTTGTGCCAGTTGCAAGGAGACGCATTTTGCAGGTGTGTCCTGTAATTAGGCCTCCTTCCTGGCTGCCCATTGAGAGACACTGCGGGACACACATTGTCAGCACTTTACAGTCTGCACTGTTTTAACTCTCAGCCCCCAAGCTATTCTCACACTTTCAGCCCGATATAAGCAGTAAAAGAGGTTCTTGTTGGGGGCAGAGAGGGGAGCTGCGGCCCAGGAGGAGTCTTCACAAAGCAGCTTCCGGAGCCCTGGATGTGTCACTTAAGTAAATTAGAGTGGCCTCACACATTCCCCTTCACCCGGACCCCCAAAAATCCTAGAACCAGCCCTCTAGGCAGGCAGGGTTGAGGGTAAGAGACCCAAGTAAGTGGGAGGGGCCAGGCGGGGGGTTTAAACCATGACTCAATCGCAGTTGACTGTGGTACCTCGCTCCATGTGAGTTGCCCACTCTACTTCTGTTTGCTCAGCGCATCATCAGCTACCGGCTGTCTGTCATTTGTTCATTTTCAGATGGTGCAGCCCTGGACCTGTCTGTGGGCGTGCATAATTTGCACATTTGCTTTCAGGGGATTGTGCGCGCTCGTCTGCTTTAATATGTGAGTTGGGTGTGGCTAGTGGGTTTTGTTGAAATTGCCACATGTGGTTAGAGAGTGGCATGTTTTGCAATCAGTATGTACCTGGATACTATGTTAGTCTTTTGGGTCTTTCTGTATATGATAGTGTTGGCTGTACAGATGTGAGGTTGGTGGGCTCATGTGTTGATGCAGTCTTTTGGTACAATATATTCATTACATTATCTGCTTTCAGCAGATATATTACATGAAAGGGTGTTAAAGCATGAAATGTTCCCTTTAACATGGTGCTTACTGCAGGTGCTGTGTCTTACTTGATTATCGAAAAAAGTGTAATGGTTCCTTAAGTTTAGAAGTCAACGTTTATTTTCTGATCATCCCGCATATACAGAGCTTCTTCGGTCATAGAAACGTGACAGTACTTTGAGCCCTGGATTCTGCCTGGGGCCTGTGGGCATGTACTAGGGCCATTTAGTGCCCTTGACGCCTTTAGCTTGTTTGCTCAAAGCCAGGGTAGACATTGTTGTTGATTTGCTTATTAGGAGGTGCTGAGCCATGAGACCTTATACAGAACACTGATGGAATGGGGGCCACCCGCAAGAGGTTTACCAGGAGTGTATACCTACCCTTTATGCAATAGCTTTAATTAAAAGCAACCGCAATTGCATTGCTCTGCAAACAAATGTAGCATATGTACGTTACTTGTTAAAAAAAGTTGCTGTGCATTATCAGCCCATTCCACGGGCGTATGTGGGTAGTCACTTGTAGACCTCCCAGACCGTGGCCATTTTGTTACTTGCTATTGGAGGTGTGGCTCGTTATCAGGAAAGCAGGTGGTGTTTGGGCAAAAGCCGTTCCAGATGAGTAACCAGTTTAGGGAAATATAGCTGAGCTCAGCTTGAGGTCTGAAGAAAACTATATGAAAATGAAGCCAAATAATCTGTCAATTACATTGTTTAAACCCGGGTGGAGTTCGCGGAGTTCCGTGCAGCGGAACACTGCGAAGTGTTAAAAAAACTCCTCCAAGCTACACGGAGTACCGCGAGTGGGTTACCTCATGCCAAGCTACACGGAGTACCGCGAGTGGGTTACCTCATGCCATTTGCACCGATTTTTAGTGCCAGGGTTTGTTCCGTGCTGTAAAATCAGCACAAACGGCATCGCACACAGTGCAAGCAGATGCTGCTTCTTTCTGCCTCTTGAGTAGAAGTTCTACTCTAGCAGCAGCTTCCTCAAGGTGAACATAAAGTTTCTCAACGCGAGCGGTAGCAATCTTCTGCAACAGCCCGCCTTGAGAAATCTCACAGAGAAGTGGTCTAGCGTTGAATTTTCCTCACTCGCTCTTGCCAATGTACAGTTGGCGAGCGAGGTAAAACGCCTTCTTCGCTATGTGAAGCAGAGCTTTTCGGAGTTCCGCAGATCACGGAGTGCAAAAAACTCCACGAACGGAGCAGAGTTGATCCCCCCGGCTTAATATTCGTGTCTGGTTTCAGGCACTTCTTTTATTCATGCACGGGACTGTTTTCTAAACCTTTTGTACTATCTGGATTTAATCACTAGATGGCAGGATTGTACAAAGCAAAGTAATCGAGAAAAGATACCAAGCTCCTCATCTGGCTTTATTGGAAAGTAACGGTCCTTTTGGTCAAAAGTCACATACATAGTAGAAAGAGATACTGATTCGATAGAACGTCATGGGCTGTCTTGAGAAACTGTAGCAGAAAGTGCTACGGTTGTGGTCATGGCAGAAAAGATGACCGTAGCTAATAAGGGAGATAGAAGGGAGGCAGGAAACTACTTAAGGAGAAAAGAGAAGGTAGTTAGAAGAGACATGATCAGACGTTGGCAGAGACCAAGGGAAATATTGAGACTTAGAGAGGCGTGAAGGCAAATCCTGGAAAGGACTGTATAAAAAATTCAGGCCAAAGGGTCAAAATTCACAACAGAAATTCAGGATCAAAGGTAAATTTTACAGACACATCCAAGGAGAGGCCACACCCCACTACTGTATCGGTGCATTTATTTACTATTTTCTACATAGCAGTATTAATTCCCCATGTTTTTTAGGTCGAGCCTGGGCAGCGCATGCGCTGCTCTGTGAGCCATGCTTTTTTCAGGTATGGACTTGAAGCTACGCCCGTTTCCCCAGACATCTTTTCAATTGGCTCCTGTTACTGTCCTTTCTAAATCGTTGCTTTTGATTTATGAATAGGCTTAGTAGTACCTAATTGGTACCGCCATGTCTGCATTTGTAACCTCCCATAAAGACTGGACTTTTTACTTGTGTTGTTACATCGTCTGCTTTATCTAGTGTGTTAGCTCTATTTTCTTTAATGATTTTCGACTATTCCGCCCACGATGTACTTTCCTTCAACGCAGCACGCCTCCCGTTTTTTAGGTCTCGGCTAAAAGACGCGCATAAGCGCGTCTCCGCCGAGATCTTATGTCAGCGAGTAGCAGTCCCAGGAGACAGTCCAGGTCACGCGCATCCTTCCAGGCGATTTGTAGCTGGAACGCGCGCTGTGGCCAGGCGCTGTCTCCTGGGAAGCGCAAGCACAACACACGCATGCGCATACACACACACACGCGCCCATGCACGCACGCACATACATACATACAGAGACACCACCCCTGACTCATACTCACGCGCGCGCACACACACAAGTGCACCGAGGCCCCCCCTCCCCCTCCCCCGCCGTCACGCACATACATACACACACACACACGACCATACACACACACAAGTGCACCAATCGCGCTCCAGACCCCCCTCCCCCGCCGTCACCGTCGCGCACATACATACACACACACACACACACACAAGTGCACCAATCGCGCTCCAGAACTTACCTTACCTCAGCACGCGGCGCCCAACCTCCTGCTGGCGCGGCCCCGGGGCTCTACACCGCTCACAGGAGCCCCGGGCCGCGAGACGCTACGACTCCGCCTGCCTCCTCTTCCGGTGTGAACGTGGCCCCGCCCCCGTCACAGGCAATCGTGCCTGACTTCCGGGGCGGCGAGCTTGGTAACGAATCTGGTGCTATCTCTTGGTTTAGAAAACGTAATTGTGTCGTCCATTGTACCCCTTGAGACATGTGCACGATACTGGGATAGTTATGCCTCTCCAGTCAAGAAGGCATGCATTAACAAATCTTTCAAGGGCTTTTGGAGACTCAGACAGACACCATGCCTCAGCTGTCGATCAATGAGAACACATGCTCCCACTGCAGGTAAGGAAGGACAACAGCCAGCTGAAGCACTGGAATGCAGAAGACCAGCCAGCAAGAAACACAACAAATATATGGTGTTAGGGTTCTCAAGTCCTCCTTTGCCCATTAGTTTCTATCTCACCCAAAGTTGCTTTGATCTTCTGTTTCTGCATTTCGAATAAACACAGAAAGGACTTCCCACTGCATGCAGAACACTGGCACCCAGCCTGGGCGATGGCTGTAAATAACTGCTCCCACGTGCCTCTAATTTCAACAATAATAATTACACTAAACAGCTTTATCCTGCCCATCTGCTTGCACGACATGGCAGCTTGGCATGGCACCCTGGCATTGCCATCCACTGAACTTGGATCCGCAGCTTGTCAGGCACCTCCGCATGTGCAGGCGCTTCAAGACTTTGAAGGGGACCATATTGCCCGCAGACCAGCAGTTGGCGAAGAGCTCGCATCATATTTTACTTCTATTAGAGTGATGGAGCAGACAGATGGTGAGTGCAGAGTGGTGAGTGCAGAGTGGTGAGTGGTGAGTGCAGAGTGCAGAGTGCAGAGTGCAGAGTGCAGAGTGCAGAGTGCAGAGTGCAGAGTGCAGAGTGCAGAGTGCAGAGTGGCGAGTGCGCAGAGTGGCGAGTGCGCAGAGTGGCGAGTGCGCAGAGTGGCGAGTGCGCAGAGTGGCGAGTGCGCAGAGTGGCGAGTGCGCAGAGTGGCGAGTGTGCAGAGTGGCGAGTGCAGAGCAAGTGTGCAGAGCATTGTGTGGTGTTGAGTGCAGAGTGCTGTGTATTGGCAATGTTAATGACAATGGCCATTTATTTTTGATTTAAAGAAAAAAAAAGAAATGTCATGAGCAATGCCAATAGCTCTACCTTTAATGATGCCGAGACCATTGCATTGCAAATGCTTGTTAATTTTTATTAGTAATGGTGGCAGTCCGCTTTAACTATAGTGGCCGCACCTTATTTAATTTGCTAGTGTGGTCTCCTTTAACTATAGCAACCATGCTTCTTTATTTATTTTATTTGTCAGCACGGTCCGCTTTAACTTTAGCACCCGTGCTTCTTTATTTATTTTATTTGTCAGCACGGTCCGCTTTAACTTTAGCAGCTGCGCTACACCTTTTTGTTTTTTGTTTCCTTTTGGGTGAAAGTGCTCCTTACAGTGCTTTCACTTTCATGGTGGCTGCGCCCCTTTCTTTAGACGCTGCTCACCGAATTCAGGTTACATCAGCCGCGTCCAAAGAATGGAGCGCGGCCACCATTAAAGTGAAAGCACGGCATGGGTCGCTTTTTATAAAAACAAATATTTGTGGTGGGCTGTAACCTAAATACAGCAAGCAGCGTCTAAAGAAAGGGGCGCAGCCACCTTTAAAGTGGTCTCATATTTGCGAGTATTTGAGCTATTGGCATTGTAAATGACAATGACTTTTATGTGTGTTGGTTTTCAAAACACTTAAATAAAAGGCATTGTCATTTACAATGCAAATAGCTTAAATTCTCTCAAATGCAAGACCTATTGCATTGCAAATGCTTGTTATGTGATTGCCTCTCCTCTAGGTATGCTGCATTCAGGTGGCACATTATGTGCTGGTTCAACAGTAAATTAAGGCCCATGAGCACTGCATCAAGGGAATCGCCCTACCCAAATGTACCCAATCTTTCTTGGGGAGAAAGCAAGAGCAACATTTAAAAAAAAAATTATGGCAAACAGTTTGGGGAACATTAAAGTAAGCAACCTTATTCTAGTTTAGACAGGTTGAACAAAAACATCTGTCTCACTTCAACCTCCAGTGAACTTTAAACCTAAAAATAATTGAGGCAGAGCAGATGGTGTGGGGGACAGGCTTGCACCTAATGTCAGGATGTGCACGCGGGTGGATTCTCCATTAAGACCTGGGATTGCGCACCCTTGAAATTCCTGCTCATTCCTATGCAAATATTAAATAGACTGATTTATATAGAGATACTATTGTATCTCTAAACAAATCGATGTATTTAAGTCTTGGCTGTATGTCCCAGGCTGCCTGCCCCTACTCGTTCTGCCAGAAACCGGTCCCCGGAAGCTTGTTTCCTTCCCAGTGTAAGAATTGGCTTGGTAGTTTGGTTTGCCCTGTTCCCATCATGCACTGGGACAGGAACAGACTAATTTGCATATAGCCAGGTTCTGAGCTGGGATGGTGCAGTGAGCTAAAAAACGGTGTTGGATCTAGCCTTGATCTCTTGACTGGGTGAGAGTATTCTGCTTAATTCAGAGACTCTGTCCATCACCACCCTTTGTTGTTAAATACCTCCTCGCTCTGAAGCAGGAGACGGGAGCCAGGCAGTAATCAACGTTTTGAACTGTGAGTCACTATGCAGGACTTACTGTTCTAAAGCCCTTGATAATGAATCATTGCCATTGTACTCTAAGGCAGTATCTACTATAGGCTAGTGATTCTTTCAGCTTCATGGTTTTGGGCGCTGGGGTCTCCGTACCTGCCTGAGAGCAGCCGTCCGTCATTCACAGGCATAGACCCCACCCTTTCCCATTCCTCACACGTAGGAGTGGATGCAAGCCACCTGTGTTTTGATGGGTTGTCCTCAATAAGGGTAAGTGCTAGAATGCTAATCGTCTGGTATGTTTATTGTGCTGGATAGTCCTTGCCACTCTAGCCTTCTCCTTTGGGACAACCCAGGTCCTGGCTGCACATCGCTGGCCCAGCTAGAAGTGGAGCTGCTGCATTTGTTCCGCCCAAAATTGATCTAAAGATGAGCAGGCCAGGGTTCTTGTTCCCTTGGGAAGTTGATCCAAAGATCCGAGTCAATCACAAAGCGGGAGATATGCCCTTACAGTAGACCGGTATCTGCTGCATGACATTAAAACTGGCCTTAGCTTCTTGCCGTTAAAACGTGGATTGATTTACGAACAATGTGTGTTAAAAACGTTAAGCATGTCAGCGATTTAGTTCCACTCTTATTTCAAGTTTTACTTAATCTTGCTTTCCTCAAGAGTTAGCCATTTAATCATGTTGTTTCTTTATTTTTGTTCTGTACATACTTTGAGCTGTGAAGGTGTTTATAAGGGGCTTCGATTTAGAGCTCTGACGCTGACTCTGTAGCCAAATCAAAGTGCCTGTCAGTGTGTTGGCCTCTCTGCAGAGCACGAAGAACAATAGTCATGTATTCCAGTTGTAATTCAATTTTGTGAAAATGTTTTTGAAGGGGGTGCACAGATGAAAATATTTACAGGGTAAAAGTAAATATCTTAAATGTGAGTGAGTGCAGTGTATGGTTGGAAGGAAGTGCATTCAGGGAAGCATGAAAAGCGGATGCTGATGAGGAAAGGGAGGTGGTTTAAAGTTTAAGATGTGCAGATGGACAAGATGTGCAGAGAAATAGGACATAAATATGTAACATAATGCGCACATAACTGAAGGCCAACACTCCCTCCACAGGCCTCAATAGTATTGAAATTTCAGAATTGAAACATTTTGAAGGTTAATTATTTATAATGAGTCCTTGCTGTTACTCATTTATGTTAAACAGCTAACATCCATTGACAAAGCCAATTATACTGACAGAGTTTAGGTGTAGGTCTGTTGTTGTGTTATACATCACGATGCAATTACATCTCAGAGAGAAACCAAAAAAATTGGTCAATCTGCACACTATGGGAATCACAGAAATGTATTTTACGTGTTCCCTTTTAGAGGGTCCCCACATTTTTTCATCCGACTTAAAGACCTGTTTTCACATATTTCTATATGACAGATTGCAATGAGCAGCTGTGTCCTTCCCGAAAGCCTGGTTAGAACATTTTATTCTAAAATTGATGCTGCATGCAGTGCAAAACACTGGGCTAGCACACACTTTAAAAGGCTGAAGTTGTTGAGTTGTACAATTTGCACATTACAGTATCTGTTGATTCTATTAATGCAGTAAGATATAGATAGGGCACATATTATGTGTTCAATATTTTAAAACGATGTGTTCCCACTGTTTTATAATGCTTTATCACTAAATTAATTTGCTTTAAAATGCACCATTTGCCAAGCTTATTTTAAAAAAAATTCTCTGGCTGAGGATCCAGCCTGGACCCTAGGTTTGTCAAGTTAGCTTGCCAGTGTCGCTCCCTACATATAGCTGTACCAAACCTTTACGCCCTCACCTCTTTCAAATGTTACCGGCCGCCACTGATGTGAGGTACCCACAACTCGTCTGTGGTATCACAGCACTAGAGTGTGTGTCCCGGACCCTACATTTATTTCTGAACTGGAAGCCCATTATACCAATCAAAAAGAATTAAAGGGCAGGATGAAATTGAGATCAGATGGGAGATCCTCAGCAACTGATTCAAAGGATTGTTGCCAAGACACTAAACTGACAAATAAGGAAGAGAAGAACAAGGTGGGAAAATGAATTACTGAAATCAAACAACATGGGTCCGCCACGAATATTGGAAAGTATTGAGTGCCCTGGGAGTTGTCGCAGCAGAGAGGAGAGAAACAGAAGAGGCACTGTCAAGTGGTTAAACAAGCAGCAGCCACCCAGGCAAATTCTGCTGGTGCAACGGTCTGCTGGTTGTGCTTGTGAATAGTGAGCATGGGCCAGACCCTTTGGATGGTTGTGCTTGGGCAATTGCCTACTCTATCCATGTCTTAAAATGGTTCTGTAGTCGAACCAAGGCCGAGCCAGTGATCTAGCCCATCCCTCAGTACATGTAGAATCTTCAAAATATTTGGGATTTAAATTGCACCAGCAAAATGTAAGAACACGGCAAAGATTTTAAAATGTAAGAAGTATTTCTTTAACATATGGTAGTGTTTTCCCCTTTATATATAATTAGACCCGAGATTGAACTGGGAATAAGTTACCTTTCGATACGGAGGGATTAATATTTAATATTCTTGGCCGCCACCCAGCTTCAACCCCACATGAGATGTAGCAGATGCGCTACACCATAGGGGCTAGCGGCAAGCTGATAAGATGTGTTTACAATGAGTTCCTGCTAGATAGGCACCACTCCAAGGCTTCTCTCCGTACTAACTGGGAGACTGACCTGGTCAAACCTCTGCACCATACAAACTGGGCTAAAATATTGGAACAACGTAAAGTATCCTGCGGCTCCCTTTTTAAATATATTCAATGTAATATTCTGAACTGAGCCTACCTTACACCTGCCTGAATTAACAAAATATACCAGGGAGCGACTGGTTAGCTCTTTCCACTCTAAAGTTACCTGGGACTGTCAGTGGATTAGCCCTTCTGGACCTAGAACAATATTATTTAGCTGCACAACTCCAATGGGTTGCTCGCTATCTTTCTGGCGGCTCCCTGCATGATACTGTTTACCCATAAAGTCTCCAAGACATGTCCTTGTTGTATACAATTAGATGCTGGTTTACTTCCTATGCGTTAGTCTTGCCCCCACACTCCTTTCTACTGGCAGAGCACTCTCGATGTGCTGTCTATCAAAATGGTCTGTGTACTAGCGAACTCCCCAGACGTGGTCCTATTGGGTGAATTCCCTCGTCCTAAGTTCAAGAAACCCTCCACCAAGTTCCTCAACCTGGCTCTTCTTCTAGCAAAACTCCATATTACTGCCCTGGAAGGATTCACTTCCTCCGGCTACCAAACGTTGGACCAAGGTCTCGCTCTCTTGGTTTCAATCTGAGAACAGAAAAGAAAGAGCTGGCCTGAGAAAATATTTTATTGCACAGATGTGGGATATTGTGTTGGATGGCTTTAAAGACTGCATCCTGGATGATACCGCATGTTCCATGGAAAGGCTAAAATGATGTCCAAAGGCCAACCGTTATACCATTAATCATGGTCCATGTACATTAGGACGAAAATACGGACAACCAGTGAAAATTCAGGATGGTTAGCCACCATATGTTATGTTAATACTATTTTTATAGTGGAACCTGAGACGGAGGATAACCTGAAGAGTTAATACTGGTAGGCTTTTAGTTCTTTTTTTCATTTGCTGTAAATAGGAATCTCACGGAGAGCTATGTGTAACTTATTCCAGTACCCTGGGCAAGATCAGAAAAGGCATTGCCCCCAGTGCGAGTTTGACGTATTCGGGGAACACACAAAAGAGCTTGGGTGCTTGAGCTGAGATTCAATCTGAGGTTAAAACCTACTGCAAGGCGCGTAGGTTGTAAGTTTTCTTTGAAGATTGCGTGGACCTTTGCCTCTCAAGGCGTTATAAGAGAGGCAGAAAATTTTAAAATAGGACCTCTTCTTCACAGGTAGCCAGTGCAGTTCCCTCAGCAGAGGCATGGAAGGGGTACCGGCGGGACGATTCAAGATTAATCTTGCCACGGTATTCTGGACCACCTGTAACTTAGCAAGCAGACTCTCACCCACTTTGGCCAGCAGAGCATTCCCATAGTCCAGTCTACTGATCACCATACCCTGGACAAGGGTTCTGCTGGAGTTAGTGGGGAGAAAGGGAAAGATTCTGCGCAGAAGGCGCAAGTTATAATAACAGGAAATGGTAGTAGTAGCAATATGGTCTTTCATTGTTAAAGGATGGTTAACTTTTATCCCTACGTTTTTTTACACTTTGTTTGGGCACAGAACTGCTCCCCGTTGATGGGGCCACCACTTGTCCGACGAAAAGGTTGTCGCTTTCCCCATTAGCATGATCTCTGCTTTTTCTGGGTTCAGCTGTAGGCAATTCTCAGTCATCCAGTTGGATAATGCAAGCATTCCAGCCAAGAAGCACATTTTTTCTCATTCTAAATTAGGGCCCATAGTAAGCATTAGCTGGGCATCATCAGTGTATGAAATTATCTCCAAGCCAAACTGCTCTGCAATCTTTGCTAATGTAGCCATATATATATTGAAGAAGAGCGTCGGGCTTAGACAAGATCCCCGGGGTACGTCCTTATCCAACTGCGTTTTGTCTGAGGAATAAGGCCCTAATATGATCGTCTGTTGTCTATCTAATAGGAAATGCTGCAGCCATTTTAATGCTGTTCCCTGGATACCACAAGCCTGCAATCTTTAAAAAAAGTTTTGGGTGTGAAATGGTATCGAAGGCCGCGGACAGATCCAGTAGTATCAGTACGATCGAACCTACTACATCCATCACCTGTCTAAGAGAGTCCGTCACAGCCAGGAGTGCAGTCTCTGTGCTGAAACCCTGTCGGAAGTTTAGGAGAGTAGGGTCTGCTTCCTAAGGTTACCCCCATTTTTTTCTGTGATTCTCTGGTTTTTCGACTTTAGTGTGGCTGTGGTCCTGCTAATCAGGCCCACAGCCCAGCTGTTCTCTCTCTAAATTAGTACCATGTACTTTAGGTACATACCAGATTGGTTACTGGGTCACCCTTGTAAGCCCCTGTATAGTGTACCTTAACACCTTCGACGCTCATGACGAGCTCAGCTCGTCATGAGGACACCCCTCGTACACTCATGACGAGCTGAGCTCGTCATGATTGCATTGTTATTTGAGTTATTCAGCACCGCAAGGGAATTGCTGCAGCGCTGATGGTGATAAGTACCCAGGGCATAGGTGCTCCCTAAGCCTACCAGGGACTGCAGCATGTTTTGTGCTACCCCTGGTTTTCCTTCCAAACTGACACCACAGGTCTGTTCACACAACCTGGGTAAGGTGGTGTAATCACCCCTTACTTAGATATAGTATACCTAAATCTATATACATATATACACCTATAAGTCACTCCTATAGCAGGCCTTGACAATCCTGGAGGCAGAGTGCTTGGTTTTATGTGAGAAGGTGCCCCAGTATGAGCTGAGCCCCTCTGCAGCTTTCAGAACCATCTCCTTATAGCTGTTCTATGATATAGCCATACCCTATACTCTTAAGTGCATTATAATCCTCGTGGTTATGCTAACTTTGGTTTGGCTTTATCAAAACATTCATGTAAGGTGTCAAACACTTTGGAATACTACCCCACCCCCCCAGCCAGTCTTGGCGGCGGGGGTAGCATTCTACCCTTCTAGAGGGAGAAGACATGTAGTTACTGGTTTTCCCGGTTAAAGTTTAACAGAGCCTCCTCATCACAAAATGGATGCTGCTGCCCTCCTGCTGCTGGACGAAACTCCGGCAGGGGAGGCTTGGATAAGATAGGGGAGGTTTCCTGTCCAGGGAGGTGCTGGCACCTCCCCAGACAGGCTTTAGTGTATTGGGCAGGGAGGGCTGCATTCAGTGATTGCTTTTCAGACACTGCCTGGGGCACACAAGGTGCTCCATGCATTTCCCACTTCAAACCGGTTGCTGGGGCACACATCCCCAGCTCTGGCGCAAAACTGGACAAAGGGGAAGGGTTCTAACCACCCCATCCCAGGTCCACCCATAGGAGGGACCTTAGAACTAGCCCAACCCTGAAATGTACTATAAGTATAGAACCCCAGTCCCTAGGACTTTAGATTACCCTGGACGAAACTCTGCATATGTCCTGGACCTTCGACATTCCATTTCAACTGGAAGACTGAAGAATTCTCCCTTGTGGTCAATGAGTGACCACCCTGTTCAAACAGGCACCAACAGCATCTTTGCCGGTCTGCATTTTCGAGGCTCCCACCGGATTCCGAAGAATCTGCAACACAGGACACGGACTTCCAGACATCTCTGACCCGATCTTCTCACACAGCAAAGGTGAGACCCATGGCGGACACGAGAGAAGTGGGACCGGAACTCATGGACATTCTGCATTTTTCTACCTGAATCGACTTCCTGAGGTATCCCTGAAGTTGTGCATTGGGGTGCTTGAAGCCCCAGACCTGAGCACCTTTTGCACCAAAGCTCAGAGCTCCACACTCCACGAGTGGCCCGTGGGCTTGCTTTTGCATTTCTGCTCAACGTGTCTTCGCGGTTCCTAGTCAGTTGGCTAGTGAGCCCCCAAGAAGAAAAATCTTTGTTTCAACTTGCTTTACGGGTTGCTCCAGGCTTGCTCCAACTTCCCTGCAAAGAAGAAGTTCCACAGACCTTGCTGGTCTGCACCGAAACCAATCTCGATATCCTGCGTGGGCTGCGTTTGCCAGGGCTTGTTGGGTCCAATCCGGATACCGACACCACAGTCAACTAGATCCTTCGTGGGACAGCTCGAATCCAGCTCCTGGTCGTCGTTGACGTCTCCTGGTCCTCGTGGCTGAAGAGACAAACTTCACCTTTTCACCTGAAATCACCCGACCTATGGTGGCATCTTTCTATCGCTGCCCTGGTCTCTGGCAAGTGGCCCAGACTCTGTCTCTTCTGATTTCAGGTTCTTCAGATCTTCGATCCACCCGGACACTTTTCCTCTGGTCACCTGCAGCACTTCTTTGCAGATCTCTATTGAAATCGACGACGAAACCCGACACCAAAAGAGACCTATGCACCCGGCTTCCGTGGGTGAGGTAACATGAGTACTCTGGTAGTCTCTAAGGTATTGGCCCTCCTAGTGTCTAGGTCTAAAAGGGTTCCATCGTAGTTTATTTAGAAGTGTCCTTAAATGGTAAAATTGTAACTTGTTTGTTTCCCATAGAAAGTCAATGGTAACCTACAGCTGTGTTTAGACACTGCACGTGTCTCCCGTGGGCCTCCTACATCCTAACCTTTGGTTGTTCTGAGTAGCCCCAGCGATTTCCCCAGGCTGCTTTCTAATTCTCATGTGGTTCTTATACCACTATTTTAGTATATGGTTTGTGAGGCCCCTAGGGCAAAACGTATATGTGCAACTTATCCGTATGCTAATTAAGTTCCTTGTTTTGTACTTTTACCTCTGACCTCATAAAGAGTGCAGAGGGGTTGTGTTTAGATTAAATACATATATTACCTACTGGCGGTCGCCAGTAGGTAGTTATAGTTAGGATTGTTTTACATAGGAAATCCGCAACATTCTATTGGGAATAACTTTGGCGCCGGTTGAGGAATCTGCCTGTAATTTGCCTTAAATTTGCCTCGCTGCGCTCCGCTCCTTCCCTGAAAGTTTGGGGGGGATTCGTCAAGCGGGGGCCGAGATAAAAGAGGGGGTCCCAAAACGTGTTTTCCCCATGTTAATTTCCATAGGGCGGTTGGACTCACTTTTAGCCCGAACGGCTGAATGGATTTCCACCAAACTTGGCAAAATTGTAGGGACTGGTAGCCCGATGTGCCTTTGCTATGTCTCAAGATATGTGCTCCAGTGGATTTTGAGTAATTTAGGTTAAAAGAAATATATATATCTATAAGCGCACCCCTGTACGCGAACCGGGGCGCGTACCAGCGCGCTACGCGAGTTCGCGAGCGGAAAGCTGATTGCCTCTCGGGTGTCTGTCAACATTCCAAACAGTCCGGAGCGGCCGCCATCTTGTGTCTCGGTAGGATCGAGACACAAGAGGTGTCAAAAACAAAGGGGGAAATGACTAAAAGGGGGCAGGGTAGACCCCCCCCCCCCCCCCCACTGACCCCCTAGGTTTGATGTGGGGGCCATAAAAAGGCCCCGCGGGGCAAAAAAAAAATGTGCGCAGGGGAAGCGTCCGGTACGCGCACCGGGGAGTGTACCGGGGAGCGTACCATGGGGAAAAAAGAATGACAGATTTTTTTTAAAAATGTAGCATTTTTTTATAAATTGGAGGTAGTTCTAAAAAACTTTTTTAAATTCTTTTTTTTTTTTTTTTTTTTTATTGTTTTTTGGAACATTTTGTACTTTTTTTGGCTTTTATGAACAATTTTATATTTTTTTGTTATTTTTATGGGGACAAACAAAAAACAGGGAATTGTAAACGGCTCAACTGGAGCAAAAAAAAATCAGGAAAAAATTAAGGTTTTTTTTGGCACTTGTGGTTGTCACCAGCACGGTTGATGAGTTTAATACTTTGCTCACCATAGCAAATTGTCCTTCCACAAAATTTGCAAACTATTTTGAAATCTCCAAACTGGGTTTGGATGTTTGGGACCATCTCCCTTGTCTCTGGACCTGATGGAGTGGGTTGCTTACTTTGGGAGGTGCTGGGAGAAGATTGGGGAGGGTTTCTGGTCAGTTCTGACCTCTGCCGCAGCATAGTTGTTTGGGTGCCGGCGTTGCATGTGGCGAATCAGGGTGTTGTTGCCAAAAGAATACTTTTTGGCAGGGTTCCCCCTGGAAAGTACAGTGCCACAGATCATACAAGTAACCTTTGGCGCATTAACTTTTTTGAGGCCCCTTGGGATTTTAAAAAACTCCCAGACAATGTGCTCCTTTGGCTTATAGGTGGTAGTATCTTCAGGCAGGTACCGCCTCTCCTCCTCCTCCTCCTCTTTTTCTTCTCCACCACTGTGGTGTTGTGATGGTCCTTGTGGTGGTGGTGGTGGTGGTGGTGGTGGTGGTGGTTGAGATGCTCCTGCTGCTGCTACTGTAGCCATTTCTCAGTACAAATAGGTACAAATAAGTCTGCAAACAGGTCTTCCTCACTCAAAGTACAAAGTGAGAATGAGGAAAAAAAGGTGGGGGCTTTCATCATTTGGAAACCAAAACTGTCTTGAACCAATGAAAAGTGTTATTTTCAGGTCACATGACCCGACGCGCTTACACTACGCGCCCCGGGGCGCGCCCCCGGGCACTTACGTAGTGCGATCGTATGCGCTCGAGTGCTTCCGGGTGCGCTTACGCCGTGCGTATCACACGGACGCGGCTACGCGATACGTCACGATGTTTTCGTTAGCGGAAATAGCGCAAACGGGACGCTCACCGGTACGCGCACCGGGAGCGCTCCAGGGCAAAAAAGAAAAAACCATGAACAATATACATAAAAAAAATAGTATTACATAAATATACAATATAGGATTCATTATAAAAAATATTATATTTCATAGCTATAGAAATTTGCTAATAAAAATCCTTTAAAATTCACTGAAAAAAACATAGGTTTGAGGCCCTATATATAGTTAGGAATTGGTATTTAAAAAACCTATTACATATATAAAACATTTATTTTTCAGAAAGACACACATTCACTGGATGGTGTCATCAGTGTTGTCATGAGTGATGTCACTGACCATGTCATGAGTGATGTAATATGCAACGTCATCAGCAGTGCATTGCAGGCGCGCAAGTTCTAGTGAGTCCAACTAACTATAACGTGGGAATTTCAATGGTTTTATGATAGTAAAATTTCCAGCTAACTATAACTGGTGTGAAACCTATGGTTTTTTCAGTGAATATTTGATATATACCTTGTGTGGTCTGCTTTCATTTGGTACTCGAGGGATTATAATTGGTAAAACAACTAGCTTAATTTGCTCTCTGAAGTCGCCATTGCTACACCTAGGATAGCTTTCTATAAGTTTGACTTTACAACCACCATGAATAAGGGTCGATTAGACTGGTGCAAGGTGCCCACTAGAACTAGTGGACATCATATGCCAGGCTTACTTCTCACAGGAAGCCCGATTGCGAGGGAGATCCAGAATGTTATTGGTTTCAAGATATGACCCCAGCTGCCTATTTATTAGGTTTTCCAATTGCTTACCCAACAGAGGTGATTCAGAAAAGGGGGTGGTGATGAACAGAGTGTCTGAATTAAGCAGACCACTCTTACCCAGTCCAAAGATCAGGGCTTGATCCATCACCGTCATTTATCTCACTGCACCATCCCAGCTCAGAACCTGGCTGTATGCAAATCAGCCTGTCCCTGGCCCAGTGCATCATGGGAACAGGGCAGACTAAACTACTAAGCCAATTCTTCACCAGAAAGGAGACAAGCTACCGGGGACCGGTTTCTGGCATTTCAGCCTTCTTCGGCCCGGCTTGCTTGAATCCTGATGGTGCAGTGAGAAAGGGACTCATGTCTGAGTATACCCTGCCACACCTATAGTGGCCAAAAACGATTCAGAAAAGGGGGTGGTGATGAACAGAGTGTCTGAATTAAGCAGACCACTCTTACCCAGTCCAAAGATCAGGGCTTGATCCATCACCGTTATTTATCTCACTGCACCATCCTAGCTCTGAACCTGGCTATATGCAAATCCGTCTGTCCCTGGCCCAGTGCATCATGGGAACAGGGCAGACTAAACTATGTTATGTTAATATTATTTTTATAGCGCGCAGCTGCCCCAGCCAAGGGGCGTCCTGGCGCTTAGACAGGTACTAAAACATAACACACAAAAGGAAAAAGAGGGGGGGGCGGCTACTCGGAAGCGGGGAACAAGAAGGTTTTAATAGCACGCCTGAAGGTGGACAGATCATTCAGAGCTCGGATGTGCACCGGGAGCGAGCTCCACAGCCCCGCAGCAAGCACCCGGTAGGAGCGGCCACCCATTCTGCTAAGTTTGAAACGGGGGCAGACTGCCAGATGAAGAGCCTCTGATCTTAGAGATCTCGAAGGGATGTAGGGAATGAGCAAGTCGGCAAGAGCCGGCGGCGAAGAAAGTTTCATGATTTTGAAGGCCAGACAGAGCGCCTTAAACTTGATCCGCTGTCTGACCGGTAACCAATGTAGGGCCGAGATGGTACCCGAGGCAGAACAATGTCTGGGAAGACCCACAATGGCCCGTGCCGCGGCATTTTGAACCCTTTGGAGCCTGGATGCCTCAGCCTGATTTACCCCTAACATCAGCGCACTTCCGTAGTCCAGCCGGGATAGAATAGAGGCCTGGACCACGAGATGCCGGGTAGGGGGGTCAAAATATTTCAAAACCGGTCTTATGCCACGCAAGATACCATAACACGTGGCTGCAACCTTCTTCGTGTGGCCTGTGAAGGTGAGCGCGGGATCCAGCCAAATTCCTAGATTTTTCACTTCAGAGGCTGGGATAGGAATAATGCCCAGCTCTGGAGGCCACCACTGGTCTCCCCATAGCTCAACATGTTTCCCCAAGACCAGCACTTCAGTTTTGGTGGCATTCAACTGTAAGCAATTGGTACGGAGCCAGCTCGCTACTGCCACAAGTCTGGCTCGGAATCTGGGGGCCTCCACTCCAGGGTCTCCACTTAGTGTCACTGCCAGCTGCGTATCGTCAGCATATGAGGTCATCGTCAGACCCCACTGTTTGACGACTGCAGCTAGCAGTTTCACATAGAGGTTGAACAAGGTGGGGCTCAACGAGGAGCCTTGTGGGACCCCCAGGTCCAAGGGATGAATAGTGGATTGGCAGGGTGGTATTGCCACTTTAAAGGTTCGATCTGACAGAAAGGATCGAAACCACTGAAGAGCGGTGCCTGCTACTCCAGCTTCCTCTAAACGTTGGATCAGTATACGGTGGGACACAGTATCGAAAGCAGCGCTCAGATCTAATAGCAGGAGCGCTGCCGTCCTTCCGGAGTCAAGCACCAGGCGTAGATGCTCGATGATATAGAGCAAAGCGGTCTCGGTACTGTGTCCTGGCCGGAAGCCATTCTGGCTGGAGTCTAATATCTGATTACGGGCCAGGTGGTCAGAGAGGATCGAGTTAACATGGGCTTCGGTAACTTTAGCCATCCAAGGCAAAAGAGATATGGGGCGGTAGTTCTCAGGCAAAAGGGGGTTGGAATTTGACTTTTTTAGAATTGGGGTAACTACCGCCTGCTTCCCCGAAGGAGGAACCGTCCCAGTTGACAATGACATGTTGATTAAAGTTAGTATAGGAGCTCGGCACAGCGGGGAAAGTGTACTAATAAGAGCTGGCTTCAGCGGGTCCAGAGGAGAGCCTGATTTAACGCTGAGGCTAAGTTTATCAAAAGCCTCAGTAGACAAATCAGGTAAAAAGGTCAAAGTGTCATACCCCAGGAAATTAGGGTCGACTAACTCTGGAACCGACCGTCACTGGTCAAATCCTCGGTATATTTTCTGCACTTTCTCCAGAAAGAAAGTTGCCAAATTCTCGCAATGGGAGTCAGTGCAGATCTCTGCCGAGGTAGCTCTTTTATTCATAAGGTCTTTCAGGACCTTGAATATTAATTTAGATGGATTAGTGCTGGCTAGAAATTCCTGGGCATAGAATGCAGCCCGTGTTCTGCAGATTGCCCTATGGTAGAACTTAAGTTTGGCAAAATACAGGGTTTTCAGGGCGGGATCATAAGATTTTCTCCAGTCCCTCTCCGCTTTCCAGCAAGTTTTTTTGAGCTCGGCAAGGGAATCATTATACCACGGGCTGGGTACCTTCGAGTGACCTTTCGACCAGCGCATGGGTATAAGGGAATCAAGAGCGTCTGAAATCCATGTGCAGAACAGCTGGTAACGATGATCCACATTCAGAAAAGCGCTCAGGGGTTTCTGCTCAAGAAGCCTATAGAACTCGTCAAGTTTAAGCTTGTGCCAATGTCTTTTAAAAATTGGCCTATCCACAGGTTTAAATGGCTTATCGTGAATAGGGCAAAAGACTTCCACCAGCAAATGATCCGTTCATCCCATCACCATCGGGTCCGACACCTTTACCCTCACAAGGGTGGAAAAAAAGGGATCAAGAATATGACCACCAGTGTGAGTGGGAAGAGTAACAAGCTGGACAAGTTGAAGGGCTACAAGATCCGCGAGCAAGGTGTTAACGGCTGTGGACGACCTGTCACCCATGATGTTGGAATTGGAATTGGAAATAGATTTCTAGAGCGCGGTTGCTGCCCAAGGGCGTCCAAGCGCTGAGGTAAGAATTGGAGAGACATGCTGAGTGACAGATTAGAGCTCGGAGGCTTTGGCGAATAATAAAGTCTTCAGCTTTTTACGGAATGAGAGCAGGTCCGGGTTGGAACGAAGTGAGAGGGGGAGGGTGTTCCAAAGTTTAGCTGTGTTTAATGAGAACAACCTACCCCCGGATCTAGCTCTCTTCACTCTAGGAACCACTGCCAGGAAAGCCTCAGTGGAGCGGAGGTTCCTATTTGGGTGATAGGGGATGACAAGGTTGCTATTAATTGCGGGTCCTGTTTTCCAAAAGGCCCGGTGCGCAATGCACAGTGCCTTGAATGTCACCCTATGCTTGACTGGTAGCCAGTGAAGACTTTTTATTGCAGGTCTGGCTGACTGGGCTCGTGGAATCTGTAGCAGGGTGCGTGCTGCACAGTTTTGCACCACCTGGAGTTTCCGGAGAGTCATCTCGGGAGCCCCTACATATAGGGCATTGTTTGAGTCCAGGCGGGACTGGATGAGGCCTTGTACTGCCACTTTCTTGGCTTCTAGAGGCAGAAGTGGAAGGACTTTCCTTAAAGTTTTAAGGATGCCAAAGCAGGTGGCGGACAGCTTGGTAGCCTGGGTGGAAAAGGAAAGCTTCCTGTCCAGCCACACTCCTAGGCTCTTGACGCTTTCCTTGGGGGTGGGGGGAGTGCCCAGAGCTTGGGGCCACAGGGAAGTGAAAGGTATTGGCGAGGCTGGGCCTAGAAGCAAGAGCTCTGTTTTGTCTCCGTTTAGTTTAAGGGAGGAGCTGGTCATCCACTCCTTAACATCTTCTAGGCAGCTCAGCAGGCCTCCATGGAGTTGACTGATGTTCTCTTGAGCCAATGATACCACTAACTCAGTATCGTCGGCGTACGACACAATTTTGATGCCGTACGGTTCGACGATCCCAGCCAGTGGCTTCATGTAGACATTGAATAGCACAGGGCTCAAAGAGGAGCCCTGTGGTACTCCACAGCTGAGAGGCTTGCTAGTTGATATTATGTCGCCATCGAAGATCTGAAAAGATCTATCGGACAGGAAGGAGTCGAACCACCTTAGAGCGTCGCCTGAGACTCCGATGTCCCGGAGACGGTTCAGCAGGGTGGCATAGCTGACCGTATCGAAGGCGGCGCTTAGATCAAGGAGGATCACTGCCACTGATCCTCCCTGATCCAGAACCCTTCGGGATTCCTCGGCGACCGCTAGTAAGGCAGTTTCGGTGCCATGTTTCGGCCTGAAACCTGTCTGGGATACATCCAGTAGGGAGTGATTTTCAATGAACTGGACCAGCTGGGCATTTATGTATTTTTCCAACACCTTGCCAGCCTAAGGGAGGAGTGAAATGGGACAATAGTTGCAGTGATCATCGGGGTCCAGGTTAGGTTTTTTCAGCAACGCCCGTACCATGGCTTGTTTCCATGCTGTAGGAACAGCACATGAGGCTATAGATGTATTTAGGAGTTCCAAGATAACAGGCAGGGTGGCTTCGTGTGCTTGTATCAGAACTTCTGGTGGGGCTGGGTCACGCGGGGAGCCCGATTTAACTTGGCATGCCATTTTGCCGAGGGTGTCGAGGTCTAGGGGAGGGAAGTGCTCGAGGGTTGACTGTTCTGGGGGAGGGAGGATTTTAGGAGAGGGTAGGTCAGCTATCTCCGGAGCTGTGGCTCCCGTTTGAAAGGTGGAATATATTTTCAGGACTTTGTTGTAGAAAAAGTCCGCAAGCTCGTTGCATTGGTCTTGAGTTTTGCTCGGAGGGGGGGGCGGTAGTGACACTTGAGCAGTGTTTTATTATCTGAAAAATTTCCCTGGGCTTAGACTTAGCCTCTAGGATTTTATCAGAGTAGAAGGTTGCTTTCGCCGTCCTAATCCCATCTCTATAAGCTTTTATCGCCTCTTTGTAGGCTACCTTTTTTTCCGGGAGAAAGTCTAAACGCCAGGCTCTCTCTCGTTGCCTGCAGCAGCGTTTTAATTCTATTAAGGAGTCGGAGAACCAGGGCGCGGATTTATGCATTCTCTTAGATGAAGATCTCCGGAGAGGAAGGATCGTATCTAATGAGTTAGTGATCCAGCTGACATAATTTTCGTTTGCTACACTGGGGTTTGAGCAGGGAGGCGGGCGGGTAGAGTCCAGGCTGTGCATCCAGGAGTCCAGCTGGAGTTTTGACCAGTTTCTTCTGGTTGTTGTCCGGGGCGGTAACTGGGGAACCTTGTGGATGGCCCAAGAAAACGGAATCAAAAAATGGTCTGACCATGGGAGGGGGATAGGGTAGTCAACAGTCAGATCACTGCAGCTGCTAAAAATTGGATCGAGCAGATTGCCCTTCTCATGGGTTGGAGCTGTGACCAGCTGGAACAGCTGAAGAGCTCCAAGGTCGTCTATTAGCTCCTTGGCAATATTATCTGTAGGGGAGTTAAAATGAAGATTCAGGTCTCCTAGGACTGTGTAATTAGCCGCGGATAGAGTTCTTTTCGCTATAATCTCCGGGAGCGACCTATGAAACAGTTTTGTTGGATCAGGGGGACGGTAGATCAAAGTGCCCGAGAAGGAGGTGTTGGCGTTGAACTCTATGCAGAATTCCATGCTTTCGCACTCGGGGATACTTTCTGCTGTGGTGCGACAACGGTACTGGTTTTTGTAAATAATAGCCAGACCGCCGCCTCTTCCTACTGGTCTGTCCGTTCTAACAATGTGGTATCCACTAGGTAAAGCTGCGACTATGTCTGGGTCAGATTGAGTGGAGAGCCAGGTCTCTGTTAGAAAGATAACATCCGGCTTGCGGTCCTCTAGCAGCATGGACATTTGGGTGCTATGCTTTGGCAGTGACCGACAATTTAATGCCAACATGCAATATTTCTGTACCGAGGGGCCGGTCAGGGTTTTTCGGAAGGAATGTTTGCATTCGGAGCAACAAGGAGGGAGGGATGTGGCTGCAAAAGTGCGGGTACATAAGGCAATGGCTCTGCTTCCTATGAGGCGTAGAGCAGCGGAGCTGTAAGTCTTGACCAGAGGAACGGGAGAGACAGGGGGGGTGGCCCCTGGTCCAGTCTGGTCGCGGACGCCTTCGGCGCGCAAACGGCGCTCCCGCTGCGCTCGTCCGCTGCGCTTGCGTGTTAAAATTCGCACAACCGAACGCTAAAGAGCTTACCATGTCGGCAAGAGCGGACTTGAAGACTAAGTCATTGCCAGGTGGGCGGTAGATGAGCATACCACTGAACGTAAAATGATGGCTAAAAGCAACTTTGAAGAGGGCCAATTCTTCACCAGAAAGGAGACGAGCTACCGGGGACCAGTTTCTGGCATTTCAGCCTTCTTCGGCCCGGCTTGCTTGAATCCTGATGGTGCAGTGAGAAAGGGACTCATGTCTGAGTATACCCTGCCACACCTATAGTGGCCAAAAACGATTCAGAAAAGGGGGTGGTGATGAACAGAGTGTCTGAATTAAGCAGACCACTCTTACCCAGTCCAAAGATCAGGGCTTGATCCATCACCGTTATTTATTTCACTGCACCATCCCAGCTCAGAACCATAAGCGTGGAAGGGTATACTCCGATGTGAGTCCTTTGCTCATTGCACCATCAGGATTCAAGCAAGCCGGGCCGAAGACGGCGTAATGCCAGAAACCGGTCCCCGGAAGCTTGTTTCCTTCCCAGTATAAGAATTGGCTTGGTAGTTTGGTCTGCCCTGTTCCCATGATGCACTGGGCCAGGGACAGACTAATTTGCATGTAGCCAGGTTCTGAGCTGGGATGGTGCAGTGAGCTAAAAAACGGTGATGGATCAAGCCCTGATCTGTTGACTGGGTACGAGTGTTCTGTTTAATTCAGATACTCTGTCCATCACCACCCCCTTTTCTGTACCCAACAGAGGTAGCAGAGATATTGGACAGTAATTGCTAAGTGCTTGCGGGTCATAGGCCGTACATATGCTTCCTTCCACGCCATGGGGATAATTCCTGTTTGTATAGAGCAATTGAAATATTTTGAATCATGGGGGCACAGCAAGTGGCTAGGAGAGCCATCATCTTAGGGTAACAAGATTCATAGGGTGAGCCGTATTCAGCTGTAACCAAGGAATTGAGTACTTCTCTAGCGTGGCCATCTGAAAACAATCCAGAGTACTATGGGTTACTTTTCCTAGCTCCACTGATCTGATGCTGGCCTCAGAGTCCTGCAAAGCAGCAACTGGGAATTTGGCATAGATATTAGAAATCTTTTCCTGAAAGTAGACAGTGAGTCACAAAACTCCTGGGATTCCACTGGGGATTGGGTGCATACTTGCGGGGAGACTAAATCCCATACTACATTGAAGAGGGCCTTTGAGGAATTACTAGCTTGTTCTATTTGATTTATGATAAAAGTTTGTCTAACCGTTTTTATATTCTGATGGTTTTGGGACAAAGCCTGCTTCTAAAGATCCCTATCTTGGGGGTCTTT
Source organism: Lissotriton vulgaris (assembly GCF_964263255.1). NCBI lineage: Eukaryota > Metazoa > Chordata > Amphibia > Caudata > Salamandridae > Lissotriton > Lissotriton vulgaris. The sequence goes on along the minus strand of NC_141695.1, from coordinate 804,061,911 downwards.
CCTTTTCCGTCAGAGTCTCTCCAAGGTTTTACATTTGGATTTTTCTAATTTTAAGTCTGGCGTAAACCATGGGGCTGATGGTCGTCGCTGTGAGGGGCTGTGATTTTTAAAAGAAATTGTTGCATCCAGTGCCGTCGTAAAGGCGGAATTGAAACCTTCCCGCAGCTTAGATACTTCAAGATCGCTATTTTATTACAAGTAGTGGGCTTGATTGTTGCACTTTGAATGGTACAATGCCTGCGTGACAAAATATCTGTGAAGACTAATATGCGCTATAGATTTACAGAATAAAACTGTTCTTTCCTTGCTGTGAATACTTGGGTTTAGTTAATGTTGACCATCAAAACATATTTGATTTGCAATAGAAAAGAAAAAGCAACTTGTCTGTGTTTCATAATGATTTGTGATGATTTTACATAGTTATGCTGTACCTTTAGAGAACATTTTCAAATGTGACATGTGTTTTATAGATTTTATGCAAAATAAAAATTATTGATTTAGAGTGGAGGGCAGGAAGAAGGAAATCAACTTTCCTTCTTATGCTTGGCTCTTGACATGTCCTCTCTTTCCGGCTCCCACAGAATTTTCTTTGACTCCTGTGATGGTATCTTCACCAACTACAACTGGAAGGAAGAGAACCTGGAGTACATGCTGTCAGAAGCAGAGAATCGCTTGGCTGATGTGTACATTGGGGTAGACGTATTTGCCCGTGGTGAGGTCGTGGGAGGCCGCTACGAAACCAATAAGGTACCTGGAACTCCGTGGTGGTATATTTGCTTTGCATGGTAACAAAGAGTTGGCAATAAAAAAAAAAGTCAGTTATTATGCCCTGGTTAACAGAGCAACAAGCTCAAACCATGACATGATAGTACTGTAGAACTACAAATCCAAACACAAGGCAGGTCGATACAATGCTTCCCATGTTTCTTATGGTAACATTGAGTTCGAGGCATATGAGCTGCAGATTGTACACTTTGCATTAGATCTCCACCTGGTGTTGGGTTCGGATGATTGCACGTTGTTTTCGTGGAAGAAGTCTTTGTAGTCACAAGATAGGTGACTCCTCCTTTGGATGATAGTGAACATGGGCATCGGCTCCATCCTTAGATTGTTTTTTTCCGCCACTGGGTGCGGATGCAACTTTTCCGCCACGGTTCGAAAATCTACTTTTCAAAGACTTTGACGCGCAAAACTTTCTGAAAACAAACTTTAACTTCAATATACATAGACTCGGCCTCATCACTTCGATTCTGGTAGTCGACGCGGGCCGTTGGGCCTACCCACGTGGTGAGGCCTACACCTCATGGAAAGGACACCATTCAAAAAATGCCTTGTGTGTGGAGCAAAATTTCCACACAGCGACCATCACGAGCTGCACAGCTTGTGCGTCCTTTCGATCCAAGAAGACCATTTGAGATTGGAGGGCCCTTTGACGCAACATGCAGAGATCGGCTCCGGATCCGGTGGATATCTTCGCCGAAGGTCCATGTGTCCGCGAGGAAGATTCCGATGATCTCCAGATCGTATCTGAGGCAGACGACTCCGATGACTCCATACCATCAGGTCAACGCGTGAGTACGACTCCCCAGCCCCAACACCTAAACCAAAGGCTAAGGTCAAAACCCCGCCTTCGGGACCCAGTCGAGACCGAGACATTTCCTCGAAAGCCCCACCATCGAGCCCGGCTCCGAAGAAAATATTAAAGCCTTCTGGTAGCTCCATACCGAGCAAACCGCACGTGCCGATACTACCAGCTCCCTGGGCACCGAAACGGAAAGAAGTCCCGGTTCCGAAAAAGACTCAGAAACCATCGACTCCTAAAGACAGACGGCACCGAAAGCAGTGAATTCTCCTTCCACCTCAAAATCTTCGGTGCTGAAACCCATAAAGCCTGTTTCCGATGCCTCCAAGCCCTCAAACCAGGCCTCGACTCCGAAAACAATACCTTCGGTGCCGAAAAGTACGCCACAGGACTATACAATAACTCCTAAGGCTAAAGACCAGCACAAACCAGTCCCGGAGCCGAAAAAATTGTCACCGAAAGCAATTTCTCAAGAAGAGCTTTTTAGACCTGATCCTTTGCAAAAGAGGATATACATAGACCCAGAAACAGGACATGTTTTCACCACACCACACAAGAAGAGTAAGTCAGATACAGCACCTACACCTCCAGTGCCTGTCAAGAAGGACTCTGCCACATCTCCTATGCACCCACATCTCCTATGCACCCTTCTTCTCCTGTATCTCCTTCTCTTGCTCTCCCTTTAAACATTTCACATCAAAATTCTCCTCCTCATTCTCCACAACATGCACCTCCTCAGGATGCTGATGATTATCAGTATAGCATGGGGGGAGGGAAAGACCCAGATGACCCTTTTCCCAACCCAACAGGTTCACCAGACTGGGAGTATCCAAACACACAGAATATACTAGATATTCCTGACCCACATATATATCCATCTAAACCTTCTCCTCCAGAAGACCATATTGGGTTTGGACACAAATAATAGGGCTGCCATCTATAACAATGTTACCATGCATTCAGATGAGATTGAAGAGGACCTTTTACTAGACACTTTTGAACAATCCCAAAAATCTGTGCAAATACTGCCAATGATTAAAGGAGTCATTAAACATGCCCCAGAAGTGTTTAAAGATCCTGTACGAGCTGGAATCCTAAACCCAAGGATAGAGAAAGTACGGAGCAGCTCCTGGGGATCCGGCTTACATTAAAGTACAGCTACCCTTAGACTCCCTAGTAGTTCCAAACGCTAGGAAAAGAGCAAATTCACAAACATCAGGCGAAGCACCACCTCCTGATAAAGAATCAAAGATCATAGATGCTTCAGAGAAAAGAATAGCTGCCCAAGCTAGCAATGCATGGCACATTGCTAACACACAGGCCCTCCTTGCAAGATACGACAGGGCTCACTGTGATAAGCTAGAGAAGCTCTTACAACATCAACCTGACCAATATAAGGCATAAGCAGATGACCACATACAATAGGGTAAGATTATATCTAATACCTCCATTAAATGTGCACTAGATGTAGCAGACACTGCATCCAGGGCAACAAACACCTGTGTCCTCCTTAGACATCACACATGGCTATGAATTTCAGGATTTAAGCAAGAGATACAGACTACTATCTTAAATCAACCATTCAACCAACAACAATTGTTTGGTCCAGAAGTAGACACAGCTCTTGAAAAAATGAAGAGCCAATTCTACGGGAGCTCTGCAGTCCACCCAAGCAAGAGGCTCCTTTCGTCGCTCCTTCTACAGAGGAGGCTCCAAACAAGCTGGAACAGACAATTCAGCTTCCTTTAAAACAAATACACAAGCATCCTCTAATAAAGGATACTTTAGAGGAGGCTACAAAGGTAATAACAATAAGGGAAGAGGTCGAGGTAACAACTACAATCGATCCTCTTCCACCACTAAACAGTGACTTCCTTCAGCTCCCCCAACAGCATTCCACTCCTGTAGGGGGGAGATTAACACAGTTCCTACCTGTCTGGAATTCCATCACAACAGACAAGTGGGTAAAACAGATTATCCAGTATGGTTACAGCCTAGAGCTTACAGCTACCCCTCCAAATATACCACACAGACAGCGTCCAATGTCCACAGAACATCTAACGCTGCTCCAACAAGAGGTTCTATCTTTGCTGCAAAAAAGATGCAATAGAGCTATTTCCGTTGCAACATCTAGGAACAGGGTTTACTCACTACTTCCTAATACCCAAAAAGGATGGGACACTACGACCAATTCTAGATTTAAGGCCTCTCAATCTGTATATGCACTCAGATAATTTTCGCATGGTCACTTTACAACAAGTGCTCCCATTATTGCAACAAGGCGATTTCCTCACTACACTAGACCTCAAAGACGCCTACATTCACGTTCCCATACATCCTTCTCACAGGAAGTATATCAGGTTTGTGCTAGGACAACACTATCAATGCAAAGTCCTTCCATTAGGGGTCACAACTGCACCAAGAGTGTTCACAAAGTGCCTAGCAGTAGTAGCAGCACATCTCCGAAGACAACCTGTCCATGTCTACCCATACTTAGACGATTGGCTCATAAATGCCAAGTCATTCAACCATCTCACGCAATTCAGACACTGCACAACATGGGGTTTACAATAAACCACACCAAGTCACATCTACAGCCCTCTCATGTACATCAATACCTAGTGGCTACCATAAACACCATTACAGCTCTAGCTTATCCCAGTCCAGCCAGGATACAGAGCATTCAAACCTTAGTTACAAGGTTTCACAACCAACACTCTCTCCCAGCCAGAGTGTTCATGCAACTAATATGTATGATGGCATCTTTCATTTTTATTGTTCCATATGCAAGACTGCAAATGCGCCCATTGCAGGAATGCCTAGCACATCAGTGGAATCAGGCACAAGGACAACTAACAGACCTGGTGTTGGTGGACAGCCGCACACATCGCTCTCTGCAGTGGTGGAACACCAAAAACTTGTCCAGAGGACGGCCATTCCTCGAACCTGTTCCACAGATAGTACTGACAACAGACGCGTCCCTCACAGGCTGGGGAGCACATCTACTACACCACGCAACTCAGGGAGGATGGACCGCTCAACAAAAGGTGCTTCACATCAATCACCTAGAGTCGCTGGCGATTTTCCTGGCACTAAAGTCCTTCCAAGGACACATACAAAACAAAGCTGTCTTAATCCGGACGGACAACATGACAGCCATGTACTACATACAGAAACAAGGAGGCACACATTCCCTGCAACTGTCCCAGCTCGCACAAAACATTTGGAGATGGGCCATTCCACAAAAGATATATCTGCTTGCAGAACACCTTCCAGGAGTTCACAATCAGGTAACTGATCTGATAAGTCAACCATTCTTTCACAAGTGGGGTCATCCAGACATAGACCTGTTTGCCACACACGAAAACGCAAAATGCCCAACCTTCGCTGCCAGGTTTCCACACCCGTTGTCCAAGGGCAATGCGAAATGGATGAACTGGTCAGGCAGATTCACGTATGCTTTGACGCCAACCCCATTAATACCACTAGTGGTACGCAAGCTTCGACAACAGTCTCTCAAACTGATCCTGGTAGCTCCCACATGGGCATGCTAACGGTGGTTCACCACACTGCTAGAACTCGCTCTAGTTTCACACCAAAAACTGTCTCTGACACCATCCATGCTAACGCAGAACCATGGACACATCAGGCATCCAGATCCAGGTCAACTGAATCTGGCGATCTGGCTCCTGAAGTCATCGAGTTTGGTTACCTTAACCTGCCACCAGATTGTATGATTATCATTAAAGATGCCAGAAGACCTACTACTAGAGCTTGCTATGCTGCTAAATGGAAAAGATTTGCAATTTACTGCAATAATAATCAAATTGATCCTTTAGATGCTTCTATCCAAAATATTATCTGTTACCTTCTACATTTACAAAGATGTAATCTAGCTTATTCATCTATACGTTTACATCTTGCAGCCATTGCCGCATATCTACAAAACAGACAACATATGTCGTTGTTTAAAGTACCAGCAATGAAAGCTTTTATGGAAGGATTAAAAAGAAGTATTCCTCCTAGGTTACCACCCTCTCCAGTGTAGAACCTAAACATTGTTCTTACCAGGCTCATGGGACCCCCTTTTGAACCTTTACACAAATGTGAACTACAATTTCTCACATGGAAAACAGCTTTCCTCTTTGCTATTACTTCTCTTAGAAGGGTTAGTGAGATTCAAGCTTTCATTATATATAGGCTGTGGGGTTTTAGGTTTAAACCTATAATAACTGATAAAACCCCACTGAAAGAAAAATAGCCCTCACATATAAACACTGAAAAAACACCTGGACAACCACAAACTAAATGCCATTCAAAGAAAGGAAAAAGAGAGCGAAAGAGTAATTTTTTTCTTCCTGAAGGGATCAATGCAATGTAACTTTGTTATACAAGCTAGCAGTAACATTATTCTGCTTGAGTTTTATTTTTTTAGAGATGCCAGTAAAATATTGTTTCTTCTTCTTTTTACTTTTTCAGTTTTGTGGCCTTTGGTCTAAAGATGCAGGGTTTAGTTTTATGTTTTAGGTCTAGTTTAATTATTTTATAAACTATAGAGAATCAGGAAATATCAAACTCATATTTGATATTTTGGCTGCATTTAATTCTTTCACTGATAGGTAAAATGGATGGTTTCATAAAAAGCTTTCCTAATATGTGTCATTACATTTACCCACAGAGAATGGGTAAAAACCCTTAATACATCAGGCCATAGTTTCTAGTGGGTCAGTATTGATAGTAGGTGAATTGCCAAAACCTCCGGCTTTAATCATTCAATGCAAGGTATAGTGACAAGTATATATATCACCAAGAATCTGGGATAGTGGTGAAAACATGTCACCAGACTTTTGGAAAACATGGAACGCAGTCTCACGTGTAATGCTCTGCAAAAAAGGTTCTTTCCAAGTTCAACAAAGATTAGAGTGATATTGTTTGAATTTGCAGTGATTCAGCTACGTATATAAAAAAGCTGTGTGATGACCTGTCAAAAATGATAACCAAGCTGAAGTGATTCCCTGTAGGAGATCCTTCCCACTTGTTAGATGGTATGCTGAAAGCATCTTTACAATCTTCAGAGTTAATGAGGGATGCTATTGACTTTTTAGACCATTCTGGTGCACTGTTTTCCTAAGCACATATTTATAATTTTGTGCTTTATTTTGCTTTATTATGTGGCATCAAAGAAAGTCATCCCAACTGTGTCCCTTAGTTGATTGTTCTCAGCCCAAGGGGCTATAAATGCTGAGAGGGCCTTTTCACAGAAGTTTACATGGGAAGGAAAGAGCAAGCACACATGACCCAAAGACTCACTGAAGAAGTATTGTATGGTGTACTACAATAAGATTAATTTGCAAAAATCTATTTGGACCTCCTATACACTACAAGTACACTGTCTATATACCATGTTGTTTTAGTGCAGAAAGCAAGCAATAATAAAAGCAAAACGTTCCATAAACACCGGAAAAACACTTTTTCTGTTTAGTGGCGCGAAAATGTGTAACCACTGATAACTGTTTTTTAAGATATTGAAAACACTGAAAAAAACCCACCCGAATTTACCAAAAATAGAAACTGAAAACAGGAAAGCCTAATTATACAAGAACCTTCCTTACAATTACACCGTAACAAGGTGGTTCTAAGAACTAATCCTAAATTCCTTCCTAAAGTAATTACTTCTATTGTTTATTGTCTATTGGGTAGCATTTCTTAAGCGCATAATTACCCGGAGGCATCCCAGCGCTGGGCAACCTAAAAAGCACAAAGGAATTAAGAGAAGATTTAAGAAGCTTGCGAAATTTAAGGTGACCGGGCTGAGAGTGTAGGTGTTGAGGAATACTATTCCACAGTCTAGGAGCATTATAAGAAAATAGACATCCTCCTGTTCTTGCCCGTTTGATTCTCGGTATAAACATTAGGCCCTTACCACAGGATCTAAGGGTCCTATTCGGCAGGGTTGATTCCAAGACCTCATAAGGGGGGACCATTTCCTGATATCGATTTGTGGACAATACAGAGGGCCTTAAATTGCACTCTCTTCAGAACCGGCAACCAATGCAACCTCATCAGAGCATCTTTAGCCGAGGACCGCCTGGGGCACCTTCAGCAACATCCGGGCCGCACAATTCTGTACTGTCTGCAGTTTTCTCATTGTACCTACGGGAGCACCGAGATACACGGCATTAGCATAATGAAGTCTTGATAAGACCAGTGCCTGTATCAAACGCGTCTTGCTAAGAAAGGAAGCAGGGATAGCATCATCCTAAATTTCTGGAGTAATCCAAAGCAAATGCCTGCCACTTTACAAGATTGAGCTTTGAAATCCAGGTTGATGTCTATGCATACTCCTACACTTTTTACCTGCTTCTTCGAAACAGGAGGAGGACCAAGACAGTTGGGCCACGATGAATCCATATTAGTAGGAGCCGATGTTCCAAAAAACATAAGCTCCGTCTTCGGGCCATTAAGCTTTAGGAACGAGCTGCTCATCCAGAAAAAGATGTCATGAAGACAGGAGCGCAGACCTGGATCAGGACGGCTGCCTTGATTAAGAGATACCACCAACTGGGTGTCGTCAGCATACGACTCGACCTGGACACCGAACGGAATAAGTTTCGGGGATAGGGAGCTCATATATATGTTGAACATTGTGGGGCTCAGTGAAGACCCTTGAGGCACTCCACAGTTCAACATAATCGGTTCAGACACCGACTCTCCCTCAATCACTCTATATGACCGATCCTGAAGGAAGGACTGAAACCACTTGAGGGCAGGGCCTATTATACAGAGCTCCCTCATTCTTTGGATCATAAGCTGGTAGTTCACCGTATCGAAGGCTGCGCTGAGATCTAACAAAATTAGAACAGCGCAGCCTCCAGTGTCCTTTTCATCTAAACCAATCTGTAGAGTTACTAGCGTTTTTTCAAAACCCAGACTCTGTAGCAGAGAGAGCTTTACACACACTAGATGTCAAACGAGCTCTTCTCTATTACATCGATAGGACCAAGTCCTTTCGCAAAACAAAGCAACTATTTGTAGCTTTCTCTCCACCACATAAATGCAATCCCATTTCTAAATCAGGAATTGCAAGGTGGATTGTTAAATGTATACAAATATGCTATCACAAAGCAAAATACACATTAACAGTTCTTCCTAGAGCGCTCTCCACATGCAAACTAGGAGCCTCCATGGCTTTCTTAGGAAACATTCCCCTAGAAGACATCTCAAGGCAGCAACATGGTCTTCAACACACCTTCACTAAACACTATTGTGTTGATGCGCAGGCCAAGCAGCAAGCTGCAAAAGGTGAAGCTGTCCTTCAAACTACTGCAACAGACACAGGTGACCACCGCTAGGGGAGACACTGCTGCACAATCGATGCAAAGTGTACAATCTGCAGCTCTTGTGCCTCGAACGGAAAATGCTACTTACCAGTATGCATCTGTTATTGGCATGTAGAGCTGCAGATTTGTACATGCCCCCCCGCCTCCCCGGGACCTGTATCTGTTCCAGTTTTATCTTAATTAGATATACATGCATGGACATCCTTTCTTCTTTCTACTGTCTCCATCATTTCCCATCATGGCCAAAAACAATCTAAGGATGAAGCTGATGCCCATACGCACTATCGTCCAAGGGAGGGGTCACCTATCTCGTGACTACAAAGACTTTTTCCAAGACGACAACAACATGCAATCATCCGAGCTCAACACCAGGTGGCGATCTAATGCAAACTGAACAAATCTGCAGCTCTTCATGCCAAGAACAGATGCATACTGGGAAGTAGCATTTTCCTTATAGTTGATTTAGAAATGAAAGTCTTTGGTTGAGGCATCATATCATAAAGAAATATTTCACTTGGTCATCGAAATAGACCTAAAGCATTATATTTACTGGTAAAGGAAATCAAATGCTAATCAGTACAATTAACATTTGTTTTTTGCAGCATGAGGTTTGGTATTTGTGTGTCTGCTGTGGCACCCTGCCCTCCCTCAGCAACCTTTGGATGTGCAACTGTTCTCACTCAGGTCAGACACTTTTCTCATCAATGAGCGACCCTTAATCCCTCTCCTTTTGTCTCTGTAGGCTCTGCAGCTGATCAGGAAGTACAACATGTCGGTGGCCTTGTTTGCTCCAGCCTGGGTATATGAATGTCTGGGAAAAGAGAACTTCTTGCAGAATCAGAACAAGTGAGCACCAGGACCATGGCGGTGAGGTGGATGGAGGGGATAAGGGAGTGGACAGGGACTGTATGGGCAAGGAGGAGCATGCCAAAGAAAAACGTCTGGTTGGATGAGTAGGGGGAAAGGAAGAGGGTAAGGTAAGCAAATCAAATGTAAGCGATTGAAAGTGAGGTAAGCTGTAGATAGGCATTCAGGGGAATATCAAGATGAAGGAAGTAAACTAAAAAGTAGGTGTGGGAGAGGGGCAGAATATGAATGTATCATAGAGTAAACTCAGGAGAGCATGGTGTGGAGCTGAGGATAATCGGTCAAAGATATTTGGCTGAGGTGTTAGAGAACAGGTCAAACTGAGCAAGCCTGGGAATGTGATCTAAAGACCTTTTTAGTTTTTTGGGAGGAGGGTCAGGAGGGGGGGGGGGGGTCTACTTCTGATTTCCTGGAAAAAGCATATAAGGGGAGAAACTGACTAGCCTAGGCCAATGGGAGTGAGTTGAATAGTGATCGCCTGAATGTGATTCTGGGTATGTTGAATGACTGGAACCGGACAGGGAGAATTACCTGACAAGAAGGGAACCAGGGAGAGAGAGAACTAGAGAGACAGGGAGATGGTGGGGTGAAGGGAGCATGTCTCAATGATCAGGATTGTAGGCAATGGGTAGGGTGTGATACAGATCCGAAGGAAGTAGGCCAGAAACAACTGTCTGATCAGAGAGTGCAAGAGAGGAAGATGGAGAGCTCTGGGCATTTTTAACAGAGAAGCGAGCAGTCTTGGGAGAGTCATCTGTATGCAGCAGGCCCAGCAGACTAAGCTTAATCGAGTGTATCCGTTTAATTAAACTGAAATGAGCGAGCCAGAGTGTGTGAACTGAAGAGCAGAGTCCCGAATGAATGAGCCGAAAATGGGCGATGAGAACAGTAAACCCAAGAGAAAGCAGAACAGAGGTATATGAGTGATATGAGGAAATCATATCTGAGAGAGTGACCTGACGATGATGCACCAAAGGAACTGGAAGAGCAGGTTGAAAAGAGCAGGGCAAGGGGAGGGGGCGATACGATGAGCTGAAAAGAAACACTAGGGAGAGTCAGATGAAAATATTAGTTTAGTGGGAAATAGTTAAAGCGAGCATGGTAGTGAGCTGGTCAGAGGTGGTAAACCGTACAAAACACCCTAAGGGGAAGAAGAAGCCTGTGAAAGAAAGAAGCAGAAGTAGGAGTTTTGAAATTAGAGGAAGAGAAGAAATGTCAGCCAGACCGAAAGGAGGCCAAAAGGAAGAAGTTGAACAAAAGCGCCAGAGAGAAAAAGCTGGAGGTGGTGATTCAGAGTTTTCGTATGCTTGTCATGTGTACACAGTTAATGTTACACGTGGAGCGCTCTAATACCTTCCAGTGAAATATCGCTTACAAAAACAATGTAAATAAATTATTAAATAAATAAACAAGGACTAGCTGAAGAGTTAATCCGCATTAGTGAGACTTAAAAGTTGGTAAGAGAACATGCTAAGTAGAGTGGTTACTGTGCAGGGTTTGGCGTGACAGGCTGTTGGCGCTTAAACAGGTAGCTAAGAAGGGTGACTAAATACAGGAAGTAGTTAAAGGGTATGGTGCTGCCAGGAAAGGGGGAAACCCAAAACCCCTAAAGGGACAGGCGCAGGGGCCTGCACTAAACAATGAGAAACGAAACCTGGGCACACATATAATTATTGACAGTCCATAAAGTAATGAATGAATGTGGTCAACACCGGATGGATATCTTGTAGCTTTAATGCGTGTAGATAAAATTAGACAAACGCCAGCCGACACGTGTTTCATCAAAGGACAATGCCAGTGACTCTTCAGGGCTTTAAAAGCGTCATGATAAGTATCGGATATCCGGTGATAATTCCAACCCGGATACGGGTAAAAGTTAGGTGGATGACTGGGTATAGAATGCGGTCAAACGGGCGGATGCGTCCGAGACCGCGAAGAAGCCTGTAAATGCAGCACTTCTCCTGTCAGCGTCTCGTCGGTAAGGGTAACACCAAGCTCGGTGTTACCCTTACCGACGAGACGCTGACAGGAGAAGTGGAATTATCACCGGACATCCAATACTTATCATGACGCTTTTAAAGCCCTGAAGAGAGTTAATCCGTGTGCCCAGGTTTTGTTTCTCAATGCTAAGTAGAATGAGCTAAAGAGAATGGATTGATGAGAACAGGCCTGGGTGCACTTTGGAGAAAGAGCAGAAGAGACTACATAAAGGAGCTCATTAATGCGTGTGAGATGAACGGATGAAGCCCGTGGAGGAAGTTAAAGGGAGCCAATTATGGGACAATAAGCACACAACCATATTGCATTTGCATGGCAAACATTCACCACCTCATCTACATACAACTCATGAATATACAGACCCCACCAATACAACACACTTCTCACCTCATTCTCATCGGTGCACATTCCTCAGTGCTCCATGCCTGTGACATCTCAGAATTCATTACACCAAACAACCCGGACGTACTCCTCATCACAGAAAACTCTGTGTTATTTTCTCATACACCCTTGATGAACTCCACCCCCTCTGGCTAGCGGATTTGCCACACTGAACACACACCAAGATAGGATGAGAAATCTGCAAAAGCACATGTGGCCTGCCCGCCATATAAAGCACCCCCATTAAGTCATTCGATCCCCAAACCTTCAACGCCCCCCTCTCAGTATCCCAAATAGCTGCCTTCAGTCTGATCTTCGGACCCCTTAGGCCCAACAAGGTCTTTACTGCAGAAATCTCAGACCTCATCACCTCTGCTCCCTTTCATCACACGTATCTTACCTTGCACTTATTTTTTTAAAAAAAACTTAATTTGGGTTTGTCATGCATTAATTAGTTCCTTGGTATGCATTAAGACACTCCTAGTAATGCACCACATCTCAGTATATTTCGGACATAATCACATTAAATTGGGTATTACCAATGACACATTTTGTAGTAACTCTTCCTAGTCGGCATGACACCTTGGGCAGCTCGGGGTACTGTGGGGAATATTTTGTGTAATTTTTGTAGTGTCAAATAGGCCCTGTGCAGTAATGAAACTTGAATTAATTTGAATCGGGAGTTATGGGAGATCATGGATTGGTATGCTGATAAAAAACACTGTTCCTTATCATTAGGGCTTGACTGAGGTCCACTTCCCAGTTTGTGCGAAGAGGTGTTAGGGAGGTGTGTAGGTGTGCATGCAGTCTTTTGTATAGCCATTTGACTAAGTGCCTCTCCCTTCCAGCGCCCATTTTGTATACTGCCTGAATCAGGAGCGTGTCTCTGGTTCGGTACCTGTGGGGGCCATGTGTTTCCGGATATATCGGGAAAATCTTACCTCACACTTTGACAACAAAATAATCCTTTTACACACTCCTCAATACACTGGACATCTCAAAAAGACACATTAGTGATATATCCCTAACCTTCGAATATCCCCAGGTGTCAGACTGGATCCGGAAAGTTTTGCTTCGCAGTACCCCTGCGCGTCAGTAGGTGGCATCATGTGGCTCCGCGTCCGTCACTGGCGTCGTAGGCGCCGAGATGATGTCACGGAGAGTACTTAGGCGCAACCATGCGCACTGACGTCAGTTCTTTCTTTTACAACACCAGCAAGCGCAGATCCGGATTGAGCACATACCTTAGTCACTTTTTGACTACTCTTTTGAGACTTTTGTCTTCCCCCTTTTTTCTCCTGGTGCACATAGGGATGCACGGCCTTAAGTCTTGTAGGACGGGCCGCTGTAATAGGTCGTTGGCGGACCCCCACGATGTGTGCCTCTACTGCCTGGAGACAGATCACAACCCCCGGGACTGTCGAGCCATGGCCCTGAAAGCCTTGCGGGAGCGGCGGTGGAAATTGCTGGAGGTTTGGCATTCGTCACACCTCCGCTCTGGGTCCAGGGGTCGTTCCCGCGACCGCTCGCGGGACTGGACCTGTCGCTCCTCGGGCTTCAAGTCTTCGTCTTCGGATTCCAGTAAGCGACGCCATAAAAAGAAGTCGAAGAAGCGTGTTCGCTCTCCGACATCCCCCCGTCGCTCCTCAGAGGCGGACGAAGGGGACAGGGGCTCTGCACCTGCGGCTCCTCCGGAGCCTGGGAGTCCCGCGGCCTACCCGCCATACCCAGGTCTGTCGGCGACTCCCGAACAGATGCAAGAGTTTCTTGCTGCCATGGACCGCCTTTTTAGTCCCCGGGCTCCCGCCGCTGCGCCTTCAGGCCCCGCAGTCCCGTGTCCAGATCCTGCTGGCCCGGTGGCTCCGCCACAGGATCCTACACAGCTGGCCCCGGTGCCACGAGGTGCAGAGCTGCCGGCTCTGGCGCTGCCCTCGGCTCCACCTCCAGCACTGCACTGGGTGCCGTTTATCCCACCCCTGCGCCGGCTCCCGGACCATTTTGTTCTGGCCTGGGATCCGAATTGGGAAGCGGCTCCGGCCCGACCCAGACTGGTGCCGTTTTTGGTGCCGTTCGTCCCTTCTCCGGCTCCCTCTACGCCAGAGGCGGACGACAACTGGGACAGGTCCGAGAGCCCTCTTTCCCGGCAATGTGACTCCGAGCAAGATTGGGTGGACGGTCTGGAAGACGCGGGTGAACTCGATGTTTCTTCTGACCTAGGGGTTGCCTCTCCTCCGCCTACTATGGAGGAGGGTGCATCCTACACCCTGGTGCTCTGCCGGGCTGCGGAGGCTCTCAATCTTGACCTGCTTACAGTGTCCCTCAAAACCAACCTCCTTACAGAGGTGCTCCAGATGGCGTCTGCATCGTCAGAGCCGCTGCTCCCTTTCAGTGAGGCCCTTACCAAAGTCCTCTTGGGCACTTGATTGCAGCCGGCCACAGGGGCGCAAGTGGATAAAAATGTCGCCAGGCGTCATCGCCCGGCGCCTGGTGATCCCACCTTCCTGACCACTCACCCTACGCCTGAGAGCCTGGTCATTCAGGCCTCGACGTCGCAGAGTGCCTTTCCCACGGCTCCGCAGGATAAGGACTCTAAAAGGCTGGAACAATTTGGTAAGAGGTTGTTCTTCTCAGCCAGCTTAGAGCTGTGATCGGTTAAGACCGCCTGCTTGTTGGGCCGTTACTCCCACGAAGTGTGGGATTCCTTTACTCCGGTCTTGCCTCAGTGTTATGAGGAGGTCCAGGCTGTCCTTTCCCAAGCGATTGCTGAAGGAAAGGATGCAGCTAAGTTTGCCCTCAGTTGTGGATTGGACACCGCTGATTCGTTGGGCAGGGCAATTTCCACGACTGTGGTGTTGCGGCACCACGCCTGGTTGCGTTCGACTGGGTTCTCGCCCGATATCCAGGGCTCGCTCATGGACATGCCCTTTGATGGCTCCCGCCTCTTTCGCGATAAGGCCGACAGTGCACTGGAGCGCTTTAAGGACTCACGGGCCATGGCCAAGTCCTTGGGTCTTTCTACGAAGAACCCTGCCACTCCTGGGTTTAGTTCCTTACGTGGCCTGGGCAGAGGCATTCAGGCACGCTCCTCCAACAAGCCTCTGCAGAACCAGCCTCTGCGCGGCCGTGGCTTCCGCAGGGGCAGGTCTGGGAACCAGCGGGCGGGTCAGTCCACCTCTACCCCCGCTGTTTCCACCTTCAAGCCTTCTTAATCAGAGCTTCAGGGAGCACCTCATTCCGGTGGGTGGCAGGGTCCGCCGCCACCTCCACCACTGGTGCAAAATTACATCGGACAGGTGGGTGCTGCAGATAGTGGGCAAGGGTTATTCCCTTCCCTTCCAGTCCTCCCCTCCAGCCATGCACCCTCGGTGCCACCGCATGTTGGGGGATCATTTGGTTCTTCTCCAACTGGAGATCATGGCCCTGTTGGCCAAGAGGGCCGTCAAACGCGTTCCTGTGCAGGATGTAGGGAGTGGTTGTTATTCCCACTACTTTCTGGTCCCCAAGAAAGACAAGGGGGGCCTACGTCCCATCTTGGACCTCCGGGACATCATTCGCTTCCTCCGGAAGGATACATTCAAAATGCTGGTTCAGGTACTGGCTGCCCTGGAGACTGGATGGTAGCGTTGGACTTGAAGGAAGCTTATTTTCACGTCCCAGTCCTGCCGGCCCACCGGCGTTACCTGTGGTTCATGGTGGGCCATGAGCATTTTGACTTTGCCATGCTCCCCTTCGGCCTTACCAGCGTCCCTCGGGTGTTCACGAAGGTGATGGCGGTGGTCGCGGCTCATCTGCGCAGGTCAGGGGTGTAAGTCTTCCCCTACCTCGACGACTGGTTGTTGAAGGCTGGCTCGCCCCAGGCAGTCGTCCACCACCTTCAGACTATGGCCGACCTCCTGCAGTTGCTGGAGTTTTCCATCAACGTGCCGAAATCTCACCTGAGTCCCTCTCACAAGCTCCCCTTCATCGGAGCGGTTCTGGATCTGGCGCGGTTTCGGGTTTATCCTCCAGAGCAGCGAGTCTGGGATATTCAGGCTATGATTCCGATCTTTCGGCCTCTATCCCGGGTTTCGGTCAGGATGACCCTACGGCTCCTGGGCCTCATGGCCTCCTGAATCCGGTTGGTGACACATGCCAGTGGGACCTGAAGTTCCAGTGGGCACAGCATCAGGGCAACCTGTCCGATCATGTCCAGATCTCGGAGGGGACTGCTCAACAATTCCAGTGGTGGCTCACAAATCGCTAAGGGGTCAATGGCAGATCCCTCTCCCTTCCCCAACTGGAGCACACAGTTGTGACAGACGCATCCCTCCTGGGATGGGGAGGCCATTTGGGAGAGGCGGAGATTAGAGGCCTCTGGTCCCCGGCGGAGTCCCAGCTCCATATCAACCTTTTGGAGCTGCGGGCGATCCGGCTTGCACTGAAGGCATTTCTTCTCTCTGTCCGGGGAAGTGTAGTGCAGGTGTTCACGGACAATACCACCGCCATGTGGTAATGCAACAAACAGGGCGGGGTGGGGTCCTGGACCCTATGTCAGGAGGCTCTGCATCTGTGGAAATGGCTGGAACGTCAAGGCATTACCTTGGTAGTTCAACACCTGGCATGTTCTCTGTACGCCAGGGTGGACAAACTCAGCCGCCGGTGCTTGATGGCTCACAAATGGAGTCTGAATTCGGACGTGGCGCAAGGTCTCTTTCAGCAGTGGGGAGAGCCTTGGTTAGATCTATTCGCCACCGAAGAGAACGCGCAATGTCATCGATTCTGCGCGTTGGAATTTCCAAGGCGGCACTTGCTCGGCAACGCTTTTCGTCACAAGTGGAGTTGCGGTCTGTTGTATGCCTTTCCGCCTATACCACTTCTGCCCAGAGTGCTGAAGAAGATCAGGCCCGACCGGGCCCATGTCATCCTTGTGGCACTGGATTGGGCACGAAGATACTGGTATCCCGAACTACTCAGCATGGCGATCGATCCCTGATCCGATTGCCTCTTCGGGAGGATCTTCTGTTGCAGCAGGAGGGGACGGTTCTCCACCGAACCTGTCCAGCCTCCACCTCCATTCCTGGAGATTGAGCTGCGACAGTTGACACCTTTCGACCTTCCTACCGAAGTCTGTGATGTCCTTCTGGCAGCCAGGCGTCCCTCCACTAAAACGGTGTACGCCTGCAGGTGGAACAAGTTTGTGGCATGGTGTACAGCGAAAGCTGTGGATCCCCTTTCTGACCCTCTTTCCGAGGTTCTTTTGTTCCTTCTTTCTTAAGTCCAGTAGGGCTCTGCTCTGGGCACTATCAAAGGTTATATTTCGGCCATTTCTGTCTTTCTACAGCTTCCTGATCAGCCCTCTCTTTTTTTAAGACTTAAACCTTGTCTTGACGTTTCTGATGTGTTCTCCCTTCGAGCCCCTTCATAACTGTCCTTAACGTCTTCTCACTCTTAAGACCGCTTTCCTGGTAGCTATCACCTCTGCCAGAAGAGTGAGTGAGCTCCAGGCTCTTTCTTCTAAACCTCCTTTCCTTTCTATTCATCCTGACAGGGTGGTTTTAAGGACCCGTCCTTATTTCTTACCAAAGGTTGTCACGCCCTTCCACATCGGGCAGACCATTGCTTTGCCCACCACCTTTCCTCCTCCGCATCCTACCAGAGAGGAAGAGAGGCTCCACTGTCTGGACGCAAAACATGCGCTTTCCTTCTACCTGAGCCACACACAACAGTTCCGGGTGGATGACCAGCTCTTTGTTGGCTACATGGGCGCCAAAAAAGGTCGGGCCGTGCACAAAAGGGCCATCTCTCGGTCGGTCATTCTCTGCATCAAGGCCTGATATTTGTTGGCTAAGAAGGAGCCTCCTGTGGGGTTGAGTGCTCATTCCACCAGGGCAACGGCAGCCACTACTGCATTGGGACGCGACTTTCCCTTGCAGGACATTTGTCAGGCAGCCACGTGGGCCTCGCTGCAGACGTTTACCAAGCACTACTGCCTTGACAGTCAAGTCCGGAGGGACACCTTCTTTGGCCCTTCTGTGCTCCGTGATTTTCTGGTGTAATTTTATTCGCAGACCCACCACCGGGGTTGGTATTGCTGGCGTATCTATCCTAAGGTAAGGAATCCATCACTAACGTGTCTCTTTCAGATGCACAAGTTACTACTTGTTTAACGATATGTTTGAGGCATGTTGGCTGCTGAATTCATATCTGTGCATAGATCGCCGCCTAGTGTTGGGTCCGGAAGATTGCACCTTGTTGTCCTGGAAGAGTCTTCGAAGTATAACAAGATAGGTGACTCCTCCCCTGGACTACAGTGCGCATGGGCATCTTTTCTATCCTCAGGTTTTTTTTTTCCGCCATTGGGTTCAGATGTTATTCCTACACTCCAACTTCTGAATCGAAACCAAACTTTTATAAAGGCCAAAAGACCCTCGAGTTCGACGGTATTGTTCTCGCTTGGTACTTCTTGGCTCGATCAAGCTTTCCATCTCGAACCGGTCGACGACGCGGGCCGTTGGGCCTTTTCGACGCTACGTGGGCCTGCTGTCGATGGAAAGGAGCCCGTTCAAAAGGTGCCCACAATGCCACTCAAAGTTCCCGCATACTGACAAGCACTCAGTATGCAACAAGTGCCTTTCTCCAGACCATAAGGAAGAAACCTGCCCAGCCTGTGCCCAGTTCCGGTCGAAGAAAACCATTCGGATTCGACGGGCCGCTAGGCAAGAGATGCAGCGACAGGCACCGGAACAGGACAACATCTTCGATGATGACCAAGAACTTCCAGAAGCTCCAGATTCTGACCTAGAAATAGTCACCGTCGAGGACCACTCTGACTCCGATGACGAGATTCCACCGGGGCAAATTATGAGTACACTGCCCCCGACACCAATTACCCCGTTACCGAAGGCTCCGGTCGAGGCATCGCCAAAAGGCCTTGGCCAAGATCCAAAAAGACATTCGACAGCCCCGCCATCCGGCTTGGCTCCGAAACCGAAACCTAAGCCTTCAGAGACCCCAGGGCCTAGTACCGTGATCCCAAAGAAGGTTCCAGAACCCAAAAAGGTCGTAGACCTGAAAGGCGTCGACCCAAAGAAGACTGTACAGCCTAAAGGCGTCGACCCAAATAAAACAGTCGACCCGAAAAAAGCAGTCGAGCCGAAGGGCGCCGACCCCAAACAGGCCGTCGAGCCTAAGAAGGACGCCAAGCCTAAAAGCGGCGACACGAAGAAGGTCGTCGAGCCAGAACAGCCAGCTGTGCCGAAAGTCGCCGAACCAAAGAAGGTCGCTGACGAAAAGGGTGCCGCATCGAAGCCTATAATCCGGCCGGAGTAGGCTATCGAACCTAAAACAAGCGCTCCAAAAACACCAGTCGATCCCAAAAAAGCCATTGACTCTGAAAAAGACAGCCAACCAAAGAAATCCGACTAGCACAACGTGTCGACCCGAAGAAAGGGCCTGAGCCGAAGAAAAGCAAGAAGGCACCAAAAGTCGTCGAAACGGGTGTTCTCGACCCAAAGCCAAAAAAGTCAAAGATACAACCAAGGACAGTTGAGGAAGAACTCTTCCATCCTGATCCATCATACGACCAGGCAAAGATATATATTAATCCGGAGACTGGTAAAGTCACAATCCTGCATAGGAAAAAGAGGACACTGGTCACAGACTCTCATTCCCCCCTTTGCACTGAAAAAGGAAGACTTTGGAACTTCTCCCTCTAGACCCTTTAGTCCTTTCTATTTCACTATACCTACTACACCTTTTGCTGCTTACTCTCCTTCTCACTATGGGGACAATGAGGGAAACACAGGGGAGGATCCACAGCATGATTTTTATTATCCAGAGGATCCTAATCCTCAAGATGAACCATGGGGGGAGCCAACTGACCCATATGACACCCATCCCATCCCTGACGTCTCTTCATACCCAAATAAGCCGTCACCTACTGACAACACCATTGTCTTCAACCAACTAATAGACAGGGCAGCGCAGTACCACAACGTAGACATGCATAATAACCCTGTAGAAGAAGACTACTTGTTTGACACCTTCCCTACTTCAGAAAAAAGCGTCCGAACACTACCTATGCTAAAGGGAGTGTTAAAACACGCGCCTGATATATTTAAAGATACAGCCAGGGCACGTGTAATCAATCCTAGGATTGAGAAGAAGTATAGAGCAGCCCCTACAAACCCTACGTACATCAGAGGTCAGTTACCATTAGACTCACTGGTAGTGGCTAATGCACGCAAAAAAGCCAACTCACAGACAACAGGGGAGGCTCCTCCTCCTGATAAGAAGTCAAAAATACTAGAAGCCTCAGGTAAAAGGGTAGCATCACAGGCCTCCAATTCATGGAGGATTGACAATACACAAGCTCTGCTAGCTCGTTACGACAGGGCGCGATATGACCAGCTTGAAAGCTTAATGCAACACCTGCCTGAACCTTTCAAAGCCCAAGCCAATGACCTCATACAGGAGGGATAATTTATTACCAACGCCTCCATCAAATGTGCGCTTGACGCAGCCGACACCGCAGCCAGGTCTATTAACACTAGCGTTTTATTATGACGACATGCATGGCTGCGTATTTCCGGCTTTAAGAACGAGGTGCAGTCCACCATTCTTATTCAGCCTGTCAATCAAGACTTCCTTTTTGGCCCCGCATTCGACACCATTTTAGATAAAATGAAGAAAGACACAAACTGCTAAATCAATGGGTGCATTGCAGTTTCAGCAACACAGAGGTGCCTTTCGACGCTCCACGTACAGAGCAGCTACACGAGGCAATACTTCACAGACCTCAACTTCATACAAAAGCAATACTCAAGGTTCCTTTAACAAAAACTCCCAACAGAGGAGGTTATAGGGGCAACAATAATAAGGGAAGAGGACGTGGAGGCAACAACACCAGAGCCCCCACCGCCACAAAACAGTGACTTCATTACGCTACCTCCAGACCACCTAACACCAGTCTGAGGCAGACTCCAACAATTCCTACCTGTCTGGAACGCAATTACCACGGACAGGTGGGTGAGACAAATTATCCAGTATGGTTATTGCCTAGAACTCACTTCTACCCCACCAAACATACCACCCAGACACCGTCCTATGTCAAAAGAACACATCACCCTACTACAACAAGAGGTGAAATGCGTGCTGGAAAAGGGGGCCATAGAGCCGGTCCCTTTCCAACACCAAGGGACAGGGGTATACTTCCTATACTTCCTTATTCCCAAGAAGTACGGTTCCCTCAGATCAATATTGGACCTCAGACCCCTAAATCAATACATACTGTCGGAGCACTTCCATATGATCACACTACAGCAAGTGCTCCCGTTGCTACAGCAAGGAGACTTCCTGGCAACATTGGACCTGAAGGACACGTATTTCACATACCCATCCATCCAGCTCACAGGAAATAGAAGGTCAACACTACCAATTCAAGGTTCTCCCTTTTGGGGTGACCACAGCTCCAAGAGTGTTTACAAAATGCTTAACCACACTAGCTGCTCATCTCGGGAGGCAACAAATCCATGTGTTCCCGTACCTGGACGATTGGCTCATAAAAGCAAAATTGTACCAACAATGTGCAAGAGTTACGTCTCAAACACTCCAGCTGCTACACAGCCTAGGTTTTTCCATAAACTACCCAAAATCGCATCTACAACCATCCCACATACAACAATCTGGGAGCGAGTATAGATACCTCAGTGGCAAAGGCATACCCAAACTCAGCAAGGATAGCCAGCATGCAGATGCTCATTCACAAATTTCTGCCACAACACTTTCTTCCAGCTCGAGTCTTCATGCAACTCATAGGCATGATGGCCTCATGCATATTCATTGTCCCCCATGCCAGACTTCAAATGCGTCCATTGCAAGAATGCCTAGCACGGCAGTGGAACCAGGCTCAAGGACAACTAAAACACATCGGGCCAGATGTATCAAGATTCCGTTTTGCGAATCCTAAATAGCGATTTATTGCGAATCGCTATTTAGAATTCGCAAAACGGAATGTATGTACAAAATGGCTATTTTTTTGCTATTTCTTATCATTCTTTATTTGCGAATTCGCATTTTGCGAATTCGCAAATAAAGAATAATTTCCAATGCTTTCCTATGGGCCAGGAGGCCCATAGGAATGATAGTGCAATAATTCTCAATTTGCGAATTCGCAATTTGCTAATCGCAATTTGAGAATTATTTCAAGGGTGCAGGGGTGTCTCACAGACACCCTGCTGCACCCCTGACATTTACATGTGTGTGCATGTGGCACACATACATGCCCTTTGGGCATGTATGTGTGTCACATGCCACCCTCACAAATGCCAAATAGGGCATTTGTAAAAGAAATCGCAAATTACCACCAAGTACAAGTTGGTGGTAATTTCTTAACTCAAAATCGCAATTTTGAAATGTGTCATACATATTTAAGGAATCGCAAAATTTGCGATTCCTTAAATGCTGTGGCAAAGTAAGGAATCGCAAATAATTGCGATTCCTTAAATTGCAATTTTTTCATACATATGAAATAATGCAAATTGTCCGTTTGCGAGTCGCAAAAGCCTTGATACATCTGGCCCCTAGTGTTGGTAGACAGTCGCGCTCACAACTCTCTGCAGTGGTGGAACCCACAAAACCTTTCCAAGGGGCGACTGTTCCAAAAGCCGATTCCACAACTAGTACTCACAGCGGACGCATCACTGACAGGCTGGGGAGCCCACCTCCTTCACTACACAGTACAAGGGCTCTGGACAAACAAACATAAGAAACTGCATATCAACCAACTAGAGTTGCTAGCGATATTCCTAGCCCTAAAAGCATTCCAAAAATACTTGTACAGCAAGACTGTCTTGATCTGGACGGACAACATGACAGCAATGTACTATATCCAGAAACCTGGAGGAACACACTCTCCACAACTGTCCCAATTAGCACAGAGCATATGGAAGTGGGCAATTCCGAAAGATATCTTTCTCCTGGCAGAACACCTTCCGGGGAAAGACAATCAGGTTGCAGACCTGCTCAGCAGACACAGCCAGCAACTACACGAATGGGAGATTCACCCCCAAGTTCTCCAACCATTCTTCAGGCAGTGGGGGCACCCACAGATAGACCTGTTTGCCACAAACGAAAACTCAAAATGCCAGTACTTTGCCGCCAGGTTCCCACATCCGTTGTCACAAGGCAAAGCGATATGGATGAACTGGTCAGGCAGATTTGCGTACGCTTTTCCCCCAGCACCACTGATTCCGCTGGTGGCACACAAACTGCGGCAACAATCACTCACACTAATCCTAGTTGCTCCTACATGGGCGAGACAGCCATGGTACACAACGTTCCTGGAACTTTCAGTAGTTCCTCATCAAAGGCTGCGCCTCTCACCCAATCTTCTAACTCAGAACCATGGAGAAATCAGACACACAGATCCCAGTCAGATGAACCTAGCGATCTGGCTCCTGAAGTCTTAGAATTTGGATACCTTAACTTGCCTCCAGACTGTATGAACATCATTACGGAGGCAAGGCGACCAACTACAAGAGCCTGCTTTGCAGCTAAATGGAGGAGATTTGTTATTTACTGCAACAATAACCAAATAAACCCTTTAGATGCTTCCATACAGAACATTATATGTTACCTGCTGCATCTTCGAAGATGCAACCTAGCGTACTCTTCCATATATCCTATAGCAGCATAACTTCAAAATAGGCAACACCTTTCACTGTTTAGAGTACCAGCAATAAAAGCTTTCATGGAGGATCTTAAGAGTGATCCCTCCAAGACACCCACCTTCCCCAGTCTGGAATCTAAACATAGTACTTACCAGACTCATGGGACCTCCTTTCAAACCTCTACACTCATGCGAACTGCAATTCCTAACGTGGAAGGTGGCATTCTTAATTGCCATTACCTCACTCAGGCGAGTTAGCGAGTTACAAGCATTAACAATTCAGGATCCCTTCATGCAAGTACATGCTAACAGGGTGGTTCTTAGAACAAACCCTAAGTTTATGCCAAAGGTCAATCCAACTTCCATATTAATCAATCGATAGAACTGCCAGTGTTCTTCCAAAATCCACAGTCAGTAGCTGAAAGAGCCCTACACACACTGGATGTAAAGAGAGCTCTGCTTTATTATGTGGACAGAACGAAATCATTTAGGAAAACAAAGCAATTATTTGTTGCTTTTTCACCACAACATAAAGGAAATCCAATATCAAAGTCAGGAATAGCCTGATGGATCGTTAAATGCATTCAAATATGCTATCAAAAGGCTAAATGCACTTTAACTGTCCCCCCGAGAACACACACTACGTGGAAAATGGGGCATCCTTGGCTTTCCTAGGGAATATTCCTCTTGAAGACATATGTAGAGCAGCCACATGGACTACCATGCACACCTTCACAAAACACTACTGTGTAGACGTGCAAGCAAAGCAGCAAGCTGCTGTAGGCCAGGCTGTCCTCAAAACACTTTTTCAAACTGCTGCAGCAGGCACAGGTAACCAGCGCTAGAGGAGATACTGCTATTCAGTCTATACACAGATATGAATTCAGCAGCCCAAATGCCTCGAACGGAATATGCTACTTACCAGTATGCATCTGTTCTTGGCATGTAGGGCTGCTGATATTCATATCGCCCGCCCTCCTCCCCGGTGCTTGTAGCATCTGCAGCATTATCTTTTACATGGCCATCTCTTACTTTACTATCTCCATCTCTGCCACAATGGCGAAAAACAATTTGAGGATGGAGAAGATGCCCATGCGCACTGTAGTCCAGGGGAGGAGTCACCTATCTCGTGATACTTCGAAGGCTCTTCCAGGACAACAAGGTGCAATCATACGGACCCAACACCAGGTGGCGATCTATGCACAGATATGAATGTCAGCAGCCCTACATGCCAAGAACAGATGCATACTGGTAAGTAGCATATTCCATCTGTAAAAGACATTAGTTATTGATAGATTCCTTACCAGCCCGCCCATCCTCCCTGACCAGCCCGCCCATCCTCCCTGTTCTGCGAACTGATTACTAGGGTTAAGGTCATCCTTTTTAGGGCCCTAGTTTTATGCACCAATTGTCAGTATCTTGCATGGCTGTGCGTTCCTGGCGCGGAAAAATGTGTACAGAACTGACGTCAGCGCTCATGGTGGTGCCTAAGTACTCTCTGTGACGTCATCTCGGCGCTTACGACGCCAGTGACGGACGCGGAGCTGCAGGATGCCACCTACTAACGCGCAGGGGTACTGCTAAGCAAAACTTTCCGGATCCAGTCTGATGCCTGGGGATATTCTAAGGTAAGGAATCTATCACTAACTAATGTCTCTTACATATATGTCGTTACACAAGTAGTAACTTGTGCATTAATGAACCCATCTCTGAACCCACTCACTGTAAAGTTCACACTCTTAACCTTATTGTGACAGCCTCCCCATAAATTCGCTGTAAGACCCCGAAACGACTGGACTGACCACTTGGTCATCCTCTTCGCCATCCCTCAGGCCACTCCAGTGCACCAAGGCCAACCAGAATGGGGAAAGAAAACGTATAGCTCCTACAAGGACTTCCCCAGGGATGCCCTTCTAGAAGAACTCATCTGCCCAAACCTTCCAACTCGGACCAGCCAACATACTTCCCGACAACTACATTTTTGACTACCCTTAAACACCACATGAAACACAAACCCTTAGCACCATTTTCCAAGAACTCTCAAACTAGTGTTCCATATGAAGATGGAAAGAATTGGAATAAGGCCACTAATGACTTCACTACATTCAAGACACTTTGTTATACATGCATGTCTCTCATCTTGCAGCCAAAGCAAGAGTATCATCAACAAAGCAACCTCATAGAAGCAAAGCATTGATCAAGGCATTAGAGCTAAGCTTCAGTCGCCTCTCTGGCCCACTTATCCCACAAGTCAAGAACAAGATCATCAATCACTTATTCTCTGAGAAAATAAAGAGAAATAAATGTAACCCACTTTAACAATGCCAAGTACATGCTATATCGCCGATCCCACATGAATGTACTCGCAATTTAACAATCAACAAACTTCTCTGGCACACTGAACTCCTTGAATGCCTGAAAGCTACTTACAATGGAATAATTGTGCATCTTCCATCAAGAAGTCCCTCCATGGAGCTGTACTCGCAGTATTCAATAATGTCAACTCTTCCATCTTCTAAGGAATCCTCTGAGATGAACTCAAAACAGGACAAAACCCCAACCTCTTAAAAAAGCCCACCGGAACCCAGATGATTTTGCCTACTAATGTCTCATGACAAATGTACCTTTCATTGGAAAAGACATTGAGAAAATAGTCTAATTACGTGCTTTGAATCAGCAAGAATGACCTTCTATAGGTTGACCAATCTGGCTCCAAGAAGCATGAAGACTGCTACCCTTTGGGAAGTCCACAATGTCCTCCTACTCAGAAAGTACCCCTGGTCATCCTCTATGCATTTTTTCAAAGACTTGGCTCAAGCATTGAACTACACCCTGGTTTAATTCATGGCCTTCTTTGACACAACCCTGCAATCGTTCACCTCCTCCCTCACCAACCAACAGCAACCTCGAGATACCTGAAACGGTCCATCTTCTTAAAAATGTCTATGGATACAGCCTTTCGAATAACCTATTCAATTTCTACATCCAACACCTTGAGACACATACCTCTGCATTTAAAATATTCCTAGCTCACAGCATTAAGCCACTCCAAACCTGTCACTGTCAATCTAGAACTCGAAGCCAAGGGCCTATCTGAAGCTCAGCTTGTCCAAGAACGAATTCCTCCAGATTGTTAACAGCAACCAGCTATCTCAGATACACGCTTGGCTGACCTCATGACTCTGTTTGGCTTCACCCCCAGCTAACAGCCAGTGGAAAATCACTTGAATTGCTCTCTACATTGGTTTCTCCTTCAAGGAAAACATCATCAAGAAAATCAAGTTGGCTTACTATCAGCAAAATATTTAGCTTTTTCTACCCAAATCCAACTTCAGGATAACTATCCAGGCTTCAGTCCTTTCTCATCTGGATGGAGGTAACGATCTACAACACAACCTCCTAGACACCTCATTGGCACACCAGAAAAGCATCCTGCAGTCTACAGCATGTATCATCTAAGCCTGAAGAAGACTGACTACAACACCAGCGTCCACTACCTGGAACAACATAAGAATTAACATCAGAATTGCTCAACCCTTCTACATTTTAGAAAGAAACTGAGGACTCAACTTTTCAAAGAACACTACACTTCCCCCAAAAGATAAAAGTACCACCCCAGTATAACTTGACTTCAAGTAAACAATTTTGAATTGTATTCTAGGCACACACCCTATGTTCAGCCTTTTGTTGCTCTCCAGCTGGTGTGCACTCTACAGATGGCTCTACATGCACATGTACATACACTAGAGGCCATAAGGCGTGGATGCCGTAAAAAGCAAGCAATAGAGAGGGAATTGAAGAGAGGAAGCTGAGAAAAGCCAGGGTGTGTGTGTCGGTTCCTACTCAAATTGCTTATCCATTGTTTTTTTTTCTAGATTTTGGGGCCTCCTAGAACAGTATCTCCCAACCCATAGCGTGTGCTCCCTGCCTCTCACCACTTCCTTCTGCCTGGGCTTTGGGAAGAGAAGATTCTCCTATGGAAGGGTAGGTTCCAGTTGGTGACTGTGCCATGTACCTTCTCCGTAAGCTACTGTAACACTGTGACTGTTCCCGTGCCTTTGTTTCTACTATGTCAGCCACTGTGTATACCTTCTGGGCCTCTTCCTTGTGCCCTGTATCTTGCATAACTGTCACTAGCACGTCTGCAAATTTCCTACACCACCAGTGGGGCTATTCTGTGTACCTTTTGTCATGATTATCATAGGCTGTAAACCAGTGGTGGCTCCTCGGCAAAGGCAGAGGAGCGTCGCCCCACTGCTCGCGGAGCAGTGTACAAGTAAAAATAAAATGATAATAACAGAAGTTATTATCATTTTATTTTTAGTATCGCCAGGCTAGGGCGGGGCAGGGCTTGACTTCCTTGATGTTGGGGAGGAGTGATTGCTGCACTCTAAAGTGCGAAGAGCCGTTTGGCGGGCCGTCTTGGCCTGGTCAAACCATCATGCACACTTGGCATGTTCTCCAACCAGGCTGCATTACAGTCTGGGTGGAGAATATTCCCAGGCTCCCATTCCCCACCTGAGCACCGAACCACAGTGCGAAAACTAATCGCAATGCTTCCTGGTTGAGGAGCGGAAGAGAAACGGAGAAGAGACGCTGCAATCAGGTAAGTGAATTATCATTTTTTTCCCTCCACCCCCGTACTGTACCGGCCACCACTGCTGTAAACGTTTGAATTCTTACAGATAAAGAAGAGAATTTGCGTTGAAGCTAACAGCGAATATCTAATTAATTATTCGAGTACAGCATCGGGCAACATTTATGGTCTTTACATGGTTACTGTACTCTGAGTTTGCATACTTTATATAACTATGGTTGGTATCCAGTTAATAAGAGAGCAGTAAGCGTGAAACTTTACTACAGTTTTTCTATATTATAATATGATTCTCATGATAGTTTACCTCATATAACCAGTCTGCATTATTGTGACTGTAATAATAATGCTTTTGAGTACCCCTAGACCTCTTGTGGCTGCACTTATGCTGCCTGTGATTTGTGGCCTTGAATTGTGTGCCCCAAGTGGTTACTATGCAGGTCTATCCTCTTGTTGTGTGCCAGTGAAGAGTTTACATACACTGTCATATTTGTCTTGTAGGAGGTGGATGTGGCAGAATGGTGCAACCTGAGTGCCCAAGAGACACAGCCACTGTTTGTAGACCACGAGTTGGAATCGGACAAAGGGGCATCTGGCTGGTTGAGGACCCAAAGCTGCCAAGAAGATGCTTGGCATGGCGGATGCTCCTTCCGTCTGGAGGGCAGTATACCCCGGGAAGCACCGGGTGTCTCTGTCAGGTTAGTACACAACATGAATTGTACCAATGGTTGTGGGGCACATCTGGGGCATGTGGTGAAAGGATAAGGGGTATGGGGTGTAATGGCATAAGCCTGCACAGAGGCCCTGGTGATAGAAGGGTGACGATGTATGCTGACATGGGTCAGAACCAAGGCCATTTTACTAGAGGACAGGGTCAGCACTTTGGCTGCGGGTACATATGACAGAGCAGCATGTAAGTGCCAAGACAAAAGGCCAAGTACCAGTCCTAAGATCATGAGATGTGTGATTAGGGGCATAATCATTTTAGGCTGAGAGATCCCAGCGATAGCAGTAAGAAAATGCAGTGAGAGGGAAGGTGTCACTGTATTTATTTATTTTATTTATTTATAAAGCGCAACATTCATCCGACTGGATATCACGTAGAGGTTGTGGCAGGCTATGGTTGGAGTCCTAAGAGAGGCAGAGCTGTGAGAGTGCAGAGGGCAGTACATATATTTTACCTCCGAGGGCAGGGCCAGTCCTGTGGCAGCAGGTGTCAGAACAGAGGCCATGAGGTGACCGGTGGGATTGCAGGGACTGTGCTGAAGCCTTGTGATGAATGGAAGGATTCAGTGCTTTAGCCCTGGTGTTGGAGTGCATGGTCAGTACTGCGGTTGGAAACTCAGATTATAGGGGCTAATACTGGTGCTGCAGCGTGAGAGGGCCTTGGCCAGTACCTACGCCCTGGGTGATAAAACTGGGAGTAATACTAGGGCCATGTAGTGTAATTGTAACGACAGTGGATAATGTTTATGCAGTGGGGACTGAAGTGAGGCCATTAGCAGCGGGCAGTAAAGAGGCAGTATGGTTTGGGGGAAGTGGTAATACCAGGGTCATAGGTTGGAGCTCTTTCGGGTCAGGTAGTCAACACAAAAGACATTAAGTGAGAGGCCGAGTAGTACGGAGGCAGTAGGTTTGAATCCAGTACAGTAGGAGTTGGCCGATGGGTAGACATTGTTCGAGGAGTAAGGCTATGGGATTCAAGGCAGTGGGTTGGACTTAGGCCTTTAGTGAGCGCAAAAGGCAGTACTAGGGACATTTTTAAGAGAACAAGAGCCAGTACTGAGATTGTTTAGTAAAAAAGGCAGTAGCAAGCTTGGGAAGATATTGGAAAGTACAGAATGAAACATTGCAGTACTGACTTATTTTTCTCCATCCGGTTTTCTTTGGATCTGCTTTCTCTCTGCTTTCTTTTCTCTTCCCAACTCTTCCTAAATCCATGTGTTTTTTTCCCATGCCCTCCATCTCATGGTTTCTCCAGGCTCTTCTCCTTCCAGATGCCTGCACCTCGGAAGCTCCTTCTCTCCATGGTCTATAAACTTGCAAAGGACTCTGATGTTCAGGTGGCCCTGGAGCTCACCACTCAGGACGCCCCCGCCTGCCTCGTGGAGAGTATCGCTGAACCGAACAATAAGCGTAGTGCCGGTAAGCAGGAGAGCAGAGCAATCTAGTGGTTTGGGGGGAAAAGTATGAAAGGAACTTATCTGGCATGCACCAGCAAGTACAGGGGACCACAAGATAATTAACAAGCATTGGACTAGCACATGCTGATGTTGACAAGAGGGAGAGCCCCTCAGTGACAGAGATAAGCGAGTGGGCATGCAGTGGACACATAATTCTAAGAATTCTTTTAGGGACGGAAATGGTGCCATTCTAATTTTCACATAAAATATTTTGAAATCCATATTTGTTTTATGCTTTCCGTTCCTTTCAAAGAAGACCAGGTTTATTTTATTTTAATTTCAAAAGATTATTAACTACCATGCTAATAGCTGGGGCCCAAATATGCAATATCCAAGATGCCAGAACTAGATCATAAGCTTTGCACTCAAAAAGTGACACAATGTCACATTGTGAATGATATTTTACACATTTTCACATGTATTTTAGCAAAGGTACCAATGAAAGTTAACTGGAAATGCAAGTGTGAGGACACTAGCTGCCATTTTGTGGACATTTGGGAAAACTAAACATAATTTTTAGAGCAGGTTTTCTAACTGTAGGGAACTTCAGGTGTATTAGGGAGGTTGAGAGAAAGTTTGAACCTATAGAATGGCTACATTAGTTCATATCATCTTTGGATACTAAACACTTCATGAGGAAGTTGATATTTTCTATAAGAGTCTCTCCATTTGGTGACGGAGGTTGAAGAGAGGAATTTTTGGGACGTTTTTGTTAAAGCGAGATACAGAACATGTAGATGCAAAGTCAGATTTTCTAAGGAATCTAACCGTTTGGCATAGAATTTTTGTAGTGGTTTCAGTGGAGAGCTGGAGTTCGATTGAACAGGCATATCAATTGGTGTATGGGTTAGCATACTCTGTTCAGGTTCTGCACTAGATGTCACCATTGGCGCAGAAAGATATCCACCAAGTTATGTTATGTTAATTTCATTTATAGAGTTCACGGCTACCCATCGGATTTCCTGGCGCGAGACATAGATGCTGCTGAAATCCAGCAGATATTAGAATAATCAGGTTTTTAGAAGTTTGCAACAGAGAGGTGCAGTGTCTAAGGAATTGCGGTAGGGCAATCCAAAGCTTAGGACCTAAGAATGCAAGTGAGTGTCACCCGGTACAGGCCGGGCGGTTTCTAGGCACACAATAAATAAAGGCCCTGACTCACTAATCTCCATTTCCGGCTGGGCTGGATGGGAGAGACCATGTCCTGTACATATCTAAGACCGAATCCAGCCCTGGCTTTAAACATGAAACAAAGAGCTTTGCATTGCACTCTTTCCAATTGGTAACCAATGCAGCTCATGAAGGATAGGAGAGGCTGGGACGTGTCTTGGAAGCCAGGCAAGAAATATAGCAGCTGAATTCTGCACAACCTTTAGGTCACAAATGCAGGCCTTGTCAGCTGCCAGAAAGAAAACGTTACCAAAGTCCATTCTTTAGAGTATCAGGGCATGAATCCATGTTCTCTGTGCCAAATGGGGAATAATCCCAAAATGTTAGTTTTATAGTAAATCTGCAACTTGTGTCTGCCCAGAGACCACACTTTGGAAGGGTGCTGCGCTTTCCTAGAGTTTCAGCCAGAGTCTCTTAAAGTAAGGCGGAAGCAGAGGTGGGAACACTACTCCATAGTAGAAACACAGAAATATACCCCCCAGTACAGAGGTGACCTACAGTCACGACGATGCCGAAATGGAGGAACGACAGGACACTGACATTAAGACAGTGGGCACCAAGAAAAGGAATGCACCAAAAAGCCATTGTCCAAGAACACCAAGAACAGGAATACAAGGTGCAGTGGAGATAAAGATAAAATAGGATAAGATAAAATATACTGCAGGAGGCAAACCCTCAGAACTGTCCTTGACTCTGAAAGCTAATCGGGAGCACTGGAGGAAGAAGCCAATCTCGGAACGGAAAGCTCAGCACCAATGAACACGCCCTAAGTGGTCAACGTTGATGCCGAAAATGAAGCGATGGTAGCCAAGAGGAAGAGAACACGTCATGATAATGAGATGGAGGTCCTCCTCAGAAAGATAGTGAGCCACGGAATCCCTCTTTGACCTTTAAAGGAACCCCCATTGGAGGTCGAGATTGAGGCTGAAGAACAACCAAAGCATCCCGATTTGCGACCGCCAGTAACACTGGAACCAGCAGAAGAGGAGTCATCCTTCAGATTTGAGTTTCTGAATTCTCGTGGCCCTCTGCCAGAAAATGAATGTGGAGACTGGCAAGGGAAGAACAGGACCGTTATAGCCACACACAGGAATACTGGATAAAAATAATCTGACAATGGTGACAACGCAAGGGGGCTTCCAGGGGCTTATGTCTGACATTGTAAGGGAGGAACACACCGCCAAATGGTCTACATTTAAAGGTTGATGACCACTCCTACAAAAAAATTAAAAGTAATTCCGGACACAACCGCTAGATGGCAGAATAATGCACAGCATGCAGATCCAAAAAGCTGCAAAACTACTCCTACTGGTAAGTGACAGTTTCGTATTAGAGGCAGCTCTGAACAGGAGTCGAAGAAATATCCTAATTCAAGTAGTTCCCCAGCATCTTATAGTAGTATTCACCTGAGTATGTACTAGCATTTATTTAGCCAAGCTCAGCACAAACCATGTGCCCAGTGTATTTACTTGATGCAAAGCAGGCAAATAGTGTCCATCTGCTTTATTGTGCCTTGTCATGTCCTTTAGGTTAGTTCTATCATTTACATACTAATTACAAACATTGTGTCTCATCCACACGACATCACGGTCTTACACAGGTGACCTTTTACCCAGTAACTTACTTCTGTCTCTCCGAAATTAGGCTCTTGGTACCATTTCT
Source organism: Lissotriton vulgaris (assembly GCF_964263255.1). Lineage (NCBI taxonomy): Eukaryota > Metazoa > Chordata > Amphibia > Caudata > Salamandridae > Lissotriton > Lissotriton vulgaris. The sequence continues at coordinate 804,028,487 of NC_141695.1, read as the reverse complement.
TAATCCTTACATCTGACTTGAAGAAACATGTCCCCAGGCACAGTAGATTTATTCTGAACAAGGGCCACCACTTTTTTCATTCATGGCCAACAGCCAGCTGTATATGATCATATTGGATTAGAACAGGATTAGCAGGGGATTAGCGAATGTTTTCAAAACATATTGACTCTAGAAAAACACTATAGTGACCACTTTAGTATAAAAGACCTTCACTCCCCCTTAGACATGCAGACGAGAATTTCCTTCCAAGCTGAGACGAAGCTCTGCCAGATGATCCTTCGACAAGCAGGGATCTGACATCCCTTGCGGGGTGCCTTCCTCGACTCGGGTACGGGGGCCTTCATTCAGAACCATCATGTGAGGGGTTAGCACTTCCCCGGGGAATTCCTGGCTCCATTAGATCCCATTAGGACATATCATAAGCACTTACACATACATGCTTCACCTACACCTCTAGGGTAGGCACGGTTAGGTAGGCTATGCATCGTAGGAGTACGCTAATGCTATTGTTTTATGTAATATGCTTTTATTCATCTTATTAGCATTATTGTAGAAATGTATCTACCTTTTACGACATTGGTACTAGCGATTACATTTGTCTGCTCTGGTCTTGATTATCGCAGGAAATATGTTTCATACTAGACTGACGCTTGACCAATAAATAATTATTGAAACCGCTCCAATCGTCAGTCTACGTACTCTTAGAAAAGCAAACACAAGTGACTGAGCAAAAGATACCGTATTGTTTCCACGATACCCGAGATTCGGGGTTGTCCTGTTCAGTGGTTGCCAGAAACTACATACACCGCTATAGAATACAGGGGGGTGGTAGTGGCACCATAGAGCTAACTGGTCTAACGGCTGACTCATCCTGTGGGGATGTCCAGAGTCTGACTTCACACCAAGCCCTCAGTTTAGGTCATCCAAAACATGCTTGTCCTGGGGGTGGGGGGGATCCTAGGAACTACACAACCGCCTCAGAGGAAGCAAACACACTCATTATAAATATTTAGCCACAGGAATTGCCATCAATACTGTGCCAGTGAATATAATGCTTTTTGTGTTAGCAATACGTTACCAAAATTCCTGTGCCACAGATGAAAAATGTGAAATGCTTTCAGTGTCTTATCCCCAATCTGCCTCCTTTTCTCCTTAGTAGTACCTTCTCTGTACTAAGGAAGTCCTTTCTAATTCTATTTTTCATACTTTCTCCTTTCACAGTAGTAGTCTCTATACTACCCATCTCCCTCTCTGTTCAGTGGCTGCCTTTCGCTTGCTCTTTTTCTCGATGCAGCAGTTTCTCCCCTCCACTTAACTGTTCCTGCTGTCCCTTCTCTTCTCCTCTGCCTGATGGTTTTCTAGTCTAAATTCTGAACTATACCTTATTGTAGCTTTCCAGATCTGTACCATGAGATGTTGGGATTCTAATTTCTCCAAACCCATCTCTGTGGGATCACTTTTAAAGAGTACTTTGTAGATTTAGGGCAGTGTCTTCACATAACAACCTGGAATCATTCAGGTAGGAGGTAAGTTACTGTTCGAGGCATGTGGGCTGCTGAATTCATATCTGTGCATAGATCGCCGCCTAGTGTTGTATCCGGATGATTGCACATTGTTGTCCTGGAAGAGTCTTCGAAGTATCACTAGATAGGTGGCTCCTCCCCTGGACTACAGTGCGCATGGGCATCCTCAGATTGTTTTTTTCCACCATTGGGTTCGGATGTACTTTCTTTACTCAAGTTCGTAAACTTTTCTAAAGGCCAAAAGGCCTTCGGGGTCATCGGTATTGTTATTTCGATCAGTGCCGAGTACTTTGTTCCACTTCTTTTCAAGCAGGACGTCGAAGAGAGCCGCGTGGACTTTTCGACACCAGAGGCCCGATCGTCGATGGAACGGAGCCCGTTCAAATGATGCCCCTTTGCAACTCTGAGTACCTGCACATCGATGTACACCCGGTGTGCAACAAGTACCTATCTCCAGAGCACAATGAGGCCAACTGTCTAGCTTGTGCTCAATTCAGGTCGAAGAAGACTCTTAGACTTCGACGCGCAGCGAGGCAGACGATGACGAAGCCAGCGCCCGACCCGGTGAATATCTTCGATGAAGAAGACGATGAGGTCGTCGAGACTGAGGATCCAGAACAGCAGTCTTATCCCGGTTCGGAGCATGACTCCAACTATTAAGAAAACGTCGAGGATGAAAACGTCGTCTAGGTAAGGGACGACTCATCACCCATCGGAGCTGTCTATGACGACTCGAGCGATGAACCAGGCCCACCAATGAGTACGGGGCCCGGAACAGACACTGATAGACTTCCAAGGGCTCAGGTCGAGGCATCGCCAGAAGGCCTTAGCCAAGATCATGACGAACATTCTATAGCCCCGCCTATCGGCCCGGCTAAAAATATATCACGCGAGCCATCGGTCGAACATTACCAGTCACTAGGTACATCGAAACCGAAAGCCATGGAGTCAAAAACGAAACCGAAACTGCTGGAGACAGTCGTCGGATCGAAGAGTTCGAAACCATCGGATTCGACCAGGAAGAAAAGTGTCGACGACCTGTGGTAAATTAAATATTACCCTGTCGGAATTTCTATACTTAAACAAAGGGTCATGCATATAATGAGAGGCAGAGTCCGTGGTGTCCGATTCAAAAGGGCTTTATTTCAGTAACTCGAGTTAAGGGAGAATCGGGTTCCATCACCACTAAGGTTCAGGAAGGGTCTTCTGAACTTTATTCACAGAGTACAATATTTATACATTGAATATACATTGCATTGCATAGAGAAGGAGGAGCGCTCCAGGCGGAGCAAGAGAAAGAGAGAGATAAGAGCATGTGGGCGTGCAAAAGGGCGTGTAAGAAGGCGTACACGTGGGCGTTCCCTTGAGGAGTCATAGGTGAGTCATAGATGGGTGGATACATGGAGGGGGTCTGCATGGTCAGCTGGAACCTTTACCCTACTTGTGTGCGCCACTTGGTCATGACGTGCAATTGACGTGTAACTGGGGGAAGCTAGGGGGAGCTGACTTTCGGTCTAGTAGAGAAGCCTTCAGTCTCAGGACGACCTGCACGTCTGGTATTATCTGATATCTTAAGTTTGGAGGATGTATTGTCTGAAGTAAAGGTCGCTCAAGCAAAGGTTGCTCATCACTAAGAGCCAGTGTAGGCATATATTTCTTTGTGCATTACGTGGGGGCCATGGGCCTTCTATGGATGCGAGCTCTGTAAATCACTTAAACAGAGACAGAAAGGCTAGGCCCTATCTCTGTGGACGGGTTCTGTTTACCTTCTTCACTAGGCAGGAATGTGTGTTTGTGGAGTGAGCAGATAACTGTGCGCAAAATACTGTCTTGGCAGGCCGGGCTGGGCCCCTCTCGGCTGAGCAGAAAGTATGCGAGAGGTCAGGGATACGTAGCTGAGCTGCAGCTTTCAGAGTGTCTGGAGACCTGAAGCCTGAATTCGGGTCCTGGCTCAGGCTGAGCCACAAAACGGGTTCATCTCGACTTTTAAATGTGCACAATGCAAATACATTGGCAACATAGGCCTCAATGTAGAATTAACGTTTCTTTCATGGAAGGCTTGGTAACTGACATTCTAATGTGGGACGGAAATGCAGAGGCATTATTATTGCAGGCATGAGAAGGAAAATGCATGAGTGACATGAACATACACTAAACGTGGGGTACAAGCAGGGGACACATTGACCATGTAAAATTCATTTTCCTCATTCCCTCCTTGTCCCCTACTGTGCCCTTCAGGACACATCTATATTCATGAGACCGTATATCTGATCATACAGCATCATTTGTTCGTCTTTTTTCTTTTGTATACGTGGATGGGGAATACAGGCAGTGGCACACAGGCCGCAAATCGCCGAGCCACACTGCAGACAGAGACAACAGCCGAATATCATAAGCAGTATCATTCCTAGGAACGACAACACTTTCCATCCCCATGCCGATATTACACTCCAGAGCCAACCGGACCAAGTCCATGTGCCCGGATCTTGATGTATCTCGTGAGCAATTTTGTGGAGTCTTGTTATTGCTGCGTACACCGATGGCGCATTATTTGGAATAAAAACGCAGCAACTGGAGCCAATCACTCTACAAGCCCCGCCCCTATCTGCCAGGATGATGTCAAGAACAAGACGGTTCTGAAGAACAACAAGTCTCATGGCGGACTGCTCCTGGGTCAAGTTAGCCAGGGCAGATGCAGTCTCATTTACAACTGCTTCTAGAGTTCTTGTTAACCTGCGTATGAGTTTACTGTTTTGGACAGGACCTATCAAGAAAAAGAATCCTCTATTGAAATCTGTATATTGCTCCCAGGCTGTCTCAGTCTGATCAATCACGGAGGAATCGGTCTCTCTCCTGTGTCTAACATGCTCTAGTCGTGAATCTCGATGATAATGGGATGGGGCCAGGAAAACGGGGGGCAGCAGGAACGATATATAACATGTTCCACCCCAGTCTAAGGGCAGATGTGCATAGGCTGTCTGACCGCAAATGAAATAGGTATGGCGAGATGTTTTGAAAGAAGACTTTCCTTTTTTGAGAGAGGGGGGAAGATGGCGGCCGGCTGAAGACGCTGGTCGTGAGCTCCGTGAAAGAGTCTCCAGGTAAACGCTGCACACGCTTCCCGACCCATAGAAGCAGAATGAGAAAAGGCAACTAGAACGGCAATGGTTTAAAAGTTTAAATATATAAAGAAATGAGCAGTACTAAGTCCTCGGTAGCGTTTCTGTTTCCGCTAACAACTATCACTGCCACCCTCTGACTTCTGACATTTGATTCCCCCTGTCGCCCGTTACTGGATATTCTTGGACAGCCTTCCCGTTCACGTTCCCGTTACCTGTGGCACGAGATTGAAGAGCCCGCCGTGATTTACCGCGGTGAGCAACTACTGCTGCGGTGGAGACTCCTTGATTTACGGGTTCTTTCCTCTGGGAGCTGTTTATTCAGAGAAGTGGAGGGGGAGCTCCCATGACAGGCTTGCGCTTCGACTTAGCGCAGATCTTGACCCCGGCCCCGGTCCCGGTCCCGGTAGCGTCTCTGCTGCAGCCCCCACAGGCAGCTGATTCGTCAGGCGGGCTCTGGAAAAGAGCTCGCGAAGCAGCCGGCGAGAGCAGAAGGAGGAACCTCGCAGCACGCTTCTTCTTCCGGGGCAAGAGTGGAAGAGGCAGAAGCAGCGGTAACAGCGGTAACTGTGGCGAGCAGAGTCGCGCTGAGTCAGTTTCAGTGCTAGTGGAGATCAGTTGCAGTAAAACAGAGAAGAGAAGAGCTTGTGATAAGTTTACTGAGTCAGTTCCACGAGAGAACACTCAAGCGTGTGCTTTCAAAAGCAGGAATTTATCGGACATTTTTCACAATATACTCTACAACAAAGGGTATTGCTGGAAGGAAAATAAAATTAAAACAGAAAAACCAATATATGTTTGTTGGATGAGTGAAAGACTCAACGAAAGCCTCTGGCGCCCTCTAGTGGAAGAGAGGGGAGTATCCAGCTGCACAAGTGAAACAGAACCAGACACACAAGCACCAGTACCGGGCTCAAAACCGGAAATTCAAGAGAATAAAGCCTCACAAATTAAAAACACTGATAATATTCACAATCATCACACTATTTCAACACTAGGGGTTAGTGAAAATAACAAAAAAGAGGAAGCCCCTCCGAACATCAATTACTTCACTAGATCCAGAGCAAGGAAGGGTACAGGGAATTTTCAAGGGCCTCCTCTTTCGGGACAAGAAAGATTGGAAGAGGGGAAAAAGAAATCAACATACTGTCTCAGGAATCAGAGTCTAAGGTGACAGAGTCTACTACTGCCAACAAAGAAGAAGTGTATGACCCCTAAGAACACAAAAAAGACTGTGAAAATCCCTTCGCGATTAGAGGATTTAACGGAGAGTATAAAAAGCAGAGGTTCAAAAAAACCTAAAGAGAAGAGAATAAAGATTACTCCTTCGCTGAGATCATATTTTAAAGTACAACAAGTGGCACAAGTGAGAGGTGGAAACCAAGATCAGGCTAATAACACGACCGACACAACGAATTCAAAAGGCACATCAGAACCAATGACTGCACAGTTTGCAAGTATTCCAACAGGCACCTTAAATATTAACCTCAAGTTGGGAAAGGAAGTTGGGGAGCCTGTAGGTGAGGAAGTCTTGATAGGAGAAAATATGCAGTCGGTATCCTCGCCTGATCCTTTCACAAATATCAACTCTTCAATGGAACAATCACTATTAACAACTCAATCAGCCCAACCAGTTAAGCCAGCTCAGCTAATCTCTGTTACCCAACCAAGTACGAGTGCTTTATCACAAATCGAAATCGAAAATGATAAAGAGTCTCAAGACTCTCGAGATTTACGAAGACGAGCAAGAAAACAGAGACAGAGGTGCTACAGGAAACCTGTTAGAACTGTGCTTGGGCAAAATGATGGATAAAATAATGGGGGAAATGCGTGAAAAATTCGCAATTTCTGAGATGAATCAAAACAAAATACAAGAAGCAGTAGAAAGCCTAGATCAAAAAATAAATGACTTAGGGGTCAGAGTTACAGCAGTAGAGAGCGAGTTGAGCTCACTAAACAAGAGAGTAGACAACACTCAGAGAGATAAGACACTTGAAGGACAACGATAAAATAGTCAAAGAAAAACTTGAATCTCTGGAAAATCAAGGAAGGAGAAATAATATTCGCATGTTGAATGTCCCTGAGAATTCAGAGGGAACGGACATTAAGACCTACGTAATATCTCTACTAGAAGAATTTCTCCCATGGACTAAAGAATTCAACTTAGCGGAAGACATCCAGAGAGTACATGGAGACCCTTTTAGAAAAAGCAAAGAGAGGAAAACCCCGAGAAAAATCTTGGTAAATTTCAGAACGTACACAGTGAAATTAAAAATACTGAGCGAGGGTTTAAAAGTTGGAAGCTTCAACAAAATGAGCTGGTCATTTCGTATCAGATCAGATATCTGCAAAATTACACAAGATCGGCAATGGGAATTGGGGCAGTATATGCAGGAGCTAAAAACACTTGGAGCAAGCGTACAGCTAAAATTCCCTGCCTCGCTCAGAATAATGTGGCGAAACAAAATGCACAACTTAAGGGACCCAAAGGAGGTAGAGAACCTTATCCAATTAATAAAAGATCAAATTGAAATTGACAAACTAAACAAGGAATAATCACCAAATCAAGAGCTGATTCAGACGCACTCGAAATATTCAACATATCAAAAATAATGAATGAACCAAAATTCATAAAGATGTAGAAAAGAAAAGACAAATAGAAATGTATAGGGTGAAGCAATCACTAATTTAAACTCAAGGAAGAAATTACCTGGAGAAAACGGAGCGCGAAACCAGGTGAAAGAACACCTGGAAGGAGAAAAAAGGAGGCTTCCCCGGGGAGGGAAACTGAAAGGAAATCACAAAATGCAGAACTGTAAATACACATGGGTGGGGAGCAAAGTAGGGAAAAAAAAACAAAAAAATCCTCAAAATTGGAATATGAAAAGATTGGCAAGGGAGAAAAAAGCTGCCTCAAATGCAAAACCAATTTAAAATGGCAAAAGAGAAATCTATAAAAATCTTAACATGGAACGTTAACGGGCTCAGAACACTATCACGAAGAAGAAGAATTATGGAATATCTCAAAGAAACAGAGAGTGAAGTTATTATCTTACAAGAAACCCACTTAACAAATGAGGAATGGTCTCAGTTAGCAAAAAATTTAAACTGGATTGGAGCAAGTATACATACTACGCAAGAGTGCAATATAAAAGGGGTAGTAATTATTATAAAGAAATCTCTCAAAGCCAAAGTAGAAGAGGACAAGGTGGACAGCAAAGGTAGATGGGCAATCGCCAAAGTCAGAATTGAAGATCATATTTTGACTATTGTGGGTTATTATGGACCTAATAGGGACGACGCGGAGCCACTCCAAAAACTTTATTCCGAGCTTCTAACATACCCAGATCCAATTATAATGGGAGGGGACTTTAATCTGATAGGAGATCCTAAGATTGATAGATCCCCACCAACAAAGCAATGGAACTTACCGAAGATGAGGGAGTGGTTAGGTTTCTATAAAAAAGACTTATTGCTTGAAGGCTTGTGGAGATTAAAAGGAATAAAGAATTACCCATACACCTTCCACAATAAAAAATTAGGGCACAAATCAAGAATAGATTTCTTTCTATTAAACAAAAATTTGAGAGAGAAAGTTAAAAGTATCGAACATTTACCCGCTCACTTATCGGACCATTCTGCCGTTCAATTAAACATATCACTACCACAACTACAAAGGCCTAGCAGGTGGACAGTTGACCGCACAATTTTAAGAGAAGACCGATGCGTGGAGGAACTTATATTAACTACCCAACAATACTTTCAAGATAACGCAAACAGTACAGCAAAAAGCATGATATGGGATGCTTATAAAGCAGTTATCAGAGGAAAATTGCTTAGTCTAGGCGCTCACAAACACAAACAAAAAAAACAGGAAATCAAAAAATTAGAAACAGAAATCAAAGAAGATGAATTACACTTGGAGTGTGATGTTCCACTAATACAAAAGGAAAATCTGGAAGAAAAACTTCGTAACTCAAGAGAAAATCTGACAGTCTATTTAGAGAATATAATCAAAGAGAAATGGGAGAGCAGTAAATTAGCAAACCATGAGTATGGCGAAGGATGCGGAAAACTCCTAGCTTGGAAAATGAAAACAGATCAATCCAGAAATAATATATTAAATATATATAACCAAGATCAATCAGTCACTCTCTCAGATGATAGTGCAATTAGAACGGAATTCTTTAATTTCTTCACTTCAATATACAAGGAAGACACAAATTCTACAGAGGAAGAAATCAAAAATTATCTTGAAAAGATTCAACTCCCGTGTCTGACAGAGGAAGAAGCGGAATTGGTGAACTCCGTAATTACAGTAGAAGAAGTTAGGAGCACCATTAGTCATCTAAAGAAGGGAAAAGCTGCAGGCCCAGATGCTCTGCCCAATGAATTTTATATCGCATTGGAAGAAACATTAATCGAACCTTTAACTGAAACAATTAATAAAACATATATAGAACATGAAAGGCTTCCAGACTCATGGCACGACGCTACGATAAGCATATTATTAAAACCAGGGAAAAACCCGAAGAACTGCGCTTCTTATAGGCCAATATCGCTCCTAAATTGTGATTACAAGATCTTCATGAATATAATAGCGAAAAGAGTATCTAAGGTTATGGCTAAATTAATTGATACAGACCAAAAGGGTTTTATTAAGGGAAGACAGATACAAGAAATTACACATGAGCTTATAGCAACAATCGATATAGCTATACAGGAAAATCTGCCCCTTACACTCCATACTTATGACGCTGCTAAAGCTTTCGACCGGGTTAACTGGGCTTTTCTAACTAAAAGCATAGAGAAAAGTAAATTCGGGATTAATTTTAATCACATAGTAAGGGAAATATACTCAAGCCCAAGAGCAAAGGTAGCTGTTAATGGCAATCTCACGGAAAATATTGAGATCCAAAGGGGTACACGTCAGGGTTGTCCCTTATCCCCATTACTTTTTAATTTATATATTGAACTGTTAGCATGTTCTATCAGAAACAATACTAACATCACACCGTTTAGATACTCACAGTGGACAAGAAAAATAGCGCTTTATGCAGACGATTTAATGGTGCTTACAGATGACTATAATAACTCTAATCTGGAAATCGAGGAAGAGATGATTAAATTTGGTAAAGTATCTGGATATCTGGTTAATATCGATAAAACGGAAATAATGAGCTGGAATTCACAATTAATTTCACCACTTTTGAAGGACAAAATAAAATATTTAGGAATCATCATAACTCAAGATCTTGGAAAACTAGTAGAAACAAACCTCACACGTGTCATGAATGAAACGAGAAAACTTTTGAAAACCTGCTCAGGTCTATCACTAAGCTTCTTAGGTAAATCCAACATAATCAAAATGTCAATCATTCCAAAATTTACATATCTTTTTAACAATATTCCACTGGAATTTAAAAAGGAAGCCATAAAAAAGATACAAGGAGAAATAGCTAGCTTTATTTGGGCATCCAAGAGCACAAGAATCTCATGGAATAAACTTAGGAGAAAGAAGGAACAAGGGGGCATTGCAAGTCCGGATTTATATGAATATTACAGATCCTTTCAATTCAAAAACATTAGGGTCTTATTAAAAGCCCATCAAGCATATCCAACACATTTGTTTCATTTGACAAAGGGGGAGGATCATTTCCTCTTCAAATTCGGCCATCCGAAATTTTTCAAAAAAGTCAAACTAAAAGTTCTGAACAATGCAGTTAAGATCTGGAATCAAATAAGATCAATCACACAGATTCCATACTATAGTAACTTGGCTCCAAATATGGCATTCCCCAGGCACCCCTGATTGTTTAAAAGATTCTTTATCAAAACCAATTAGACAAGCTGGAATTGAAAAATGGGGACAACTTTTATCTGGGAATTCCTTGCTATCATGGGACCAGTTGCAAAGAATTGCAGATCATAAAATTTCGAGGTTTAAATATTACCACCTGAGCAGCTGGGCAAGCACCATTCCAAAAGGAGATTTAGACCCGGAGAATTTAGAACCAGAAATGATCAGCGAAACGGCAATAAAGAAAGAAGTATCAATATGGTATTGGGCATTAATTGAGACAGGAAAAGAAGATCAAACAATTGTTGAAAAGACATGGAAGAAAGACTTACAAAACGAAGCTTCAGACCTATGCCAACTGTGGAACAAATCAGTAGAAAAATGTTGGACATGTGTAAAGGCCGCACCATTAAAAAGAAACCACCTTTTCTCCATACATAGAGCGTACTGGACTCCTAAAAAACTGTCAAAATTCAGAGGAGCAGCAGTAAAATCATGCAGTAAATGTGGAGAGGAAAAAGCGGATGATATACATATGTTTGGTGGGTGCCCTTCGCTTATACCGTATTGGCAAGAAATTGGTAAGACTCTAACTGTAATGCTGGCAACTCAATAACTGTGAGTATTACTTTAATTATTTTTGGGATATACTTCAATTCTCAACCCAACCAGACAAAGCTAGATAAACATCAAGAAAATTTATTATTTGTTATGATTCTCTTAGCACGTAGAGAGATATGTATTAATTGGACAAAACCATCTCCCCCAACACATGAAAGCTGGTTAAACACTGCAATAAGAATTAGTAACTTAGATAGAAAAAGGAAACAAAATAAAAATATGAAATACTGGGAGATTTTGGAAAAGTATATCGAATCTAGACAATAACTTATCTACTTGTACAAGAGGCCCCTATGCTGTGTTTGTTTTCTTTTCTTTCTTTTTTTCTTTTTCTTTTTTCTTTTTTCTTTTTGATTCCAATGATTAAGAGGACAATAATTCCTGGCATGACTTGAAGTCTGTCAATTACCTAATGGGTCAAAGATCTACCGAAACGATGGAATTATTGAATAAGATGGAGGTATGCAGTGGAGAATGGAGCAAACCAAGAGCAAGGCTTGCCCCTTGTACCTTCCGTTAGACGATCAGGGGCAGCTCAAGCTAAACACTTGGCTCGTTGGATGCTGGTCTCCCAAATGCCTGTCATTCTTTCCCCTAAACCGCAATATGAGGATAAAATTTTTTTTAAAAAAAACAAAAAAAAAAAGAAGACTTTCCTTTGTCATTAAACTCGACTACAGTATTACATTCACTGTGTCCCAGATGTACTGATCCTTTCTTTCTAACACACAATTCACCTTTTACTGGTAGGACTGATATAAACGGTGGACCTGTATTGGTTGGGCTGAACATTTAACATTATAAAGCGGAGGGAAGCATTTCCTTGCTCGTACTCTTCATTTTCTAGATCGGTTCCCTTCCTTTGGGGAAGTCCGTCTTCGTCTGGAAAACATGCCTCATTCATTACTTTATTCAAATCTCCCCATATCCAATCACCCTGGGAAACTGTGGACTTTCTGTCTAGTGATGTCATTAAGGCAAACCATGCTCCGCACGAACCATTGTGGGAGAACGGAAAAGGAAAGAGGGGCAGTACTACCTTCGTTTTCTGATAAGGTGGGAGTCGGCCACATACCCAGCAATCTGTTACATTGCTGGTCTGATGAGAACGGTGCAACATTCGAATAAAAGTATTGTTGCGCAGGGCTAGTCGATATGACAGTTCATGGGGTGGCAGATCACTAAATGTATGCTCTACAGTGTCATTAAAGGAAAAATGTATACGTGAAGAAATAGGAGGAAAGAAAACATGTAGTGTCAAGCTGATACATATTATAGTGATGCACAGAAAAGACATAAAAATCAGAGTTACTATACATCTACTGCGTAATATCTTGCAGTACTTTTCTTTCTTTTCTCTCTTCTTACTATTCTGTTCTACGATCTTATACATGTCAGGAACCTGTCTAACCGATTCACCACCTAGTGGACTTAAACAATTAAACGCTGTCTGACTTACTAGATCGTAACTTGGACCTATACTCTTGTTGAGGAGTCTTTTCTAGCAAAGGGGGCTTAAAGTCTGTACTATCGGTACTGTCCTTTGTCTTGATCAAAGTTCCAGAATCTCCAAAGTATCTTTTACAGTGTTGGGGGTGAAGCCAACCTTTACGTCCTTCGACCTTGACGGCTGTCCTCGTGGTGAGCAATACTAATTTCGGTGTCTTCCAGCGTGGCTCAAGGGGGCTTGATCGATCAAAGTTCCGCACATATAAGAAGTCACCAGGGACGATGGCATGCTCCTTGACCTGGGTGTTGTCGGGGAAGGCGGCGGCAACCTGTGAACGACAAGAGAGTAGTGCAGACATCAAGGAAGCCAGGTAATCTGTCAGCATGTTACTGTCCACATCAGTTATTTTCTTAGGCATAGGCGTACCCCACATATTCGGTGGTCTACCGAAAACCACTTCATAAGGAGATAGGCCTGTTCTGGAATGAGCTACCATACGCATGTAAAAGAGGGCAACCGGCAAGGCTACCATCCAATCCACGCCCTTTTCTGCACAGATCTTCGCTAATCTCGTCTTAAGTGTCTGATTATGGCGCTCTACGAGTCCTGCTGCTTCTGGGTGTCGTACACAATGAAACTTCCACTGATATCCTAACAGAAGGGACACTTGTTTCATTAATTCAGAAGAAAAGGGCTGACCGTTATCTGAGTACACGACACGGGGCAATCCGTATCTGGGGAAGAATTCACGCACCAATTGCCTGGCGGTGGTCACAGCAGTATAATCTGGGACTGGGTACGCTTCTGTCCATCTAGATAGTGCACATACAACTACCAGGACATACTTGTGACCTCTACATCTGTCCATTTGGATATAATCCATCTGGAGGACTTCAAAAGGATGGTCAGGAGGATGAAAACCGCCTTGTTCCACCGGGATGCCTTTACCTGGATTGAACTGGCAACAGATCATACATGTACGTACTTTCTGTTTCGCTGCTGCACGCAGGTGCTTGTTAAACCAGATATTCTGTAAGCTGTCTAGCATTGCCTTCTCTCCCAAGTGTGCTGGACTATGTGCTGTGTTTATGATCACTTGTACCATAGAGTCTGGGAGAAACCATGTAGCTTTGCCTTTTGTCATCCAACCCTGGTCAGTCTGTACCCCTCCTTGTTCAGTCCATTTCTTTATTTCATCTGGAGTGGCATGTGTCTGTATGTCGAGTACATCTTGTGAAGGATCCCTGACTGTCATATTTTTTGTCAGTAATGGTACCTCTGTCTTTGTCTTGTCTGTTGGTGTCTGAGCTGTAAGTTTAGCAGTTCGGTCTGCCAGGTCATTACCCTGGGAAATGGTGTCCATAACTTTGGTGTGTGCTTTGCATTTCAGGATAGCTATGGTTGCAGGTAAATGTATTGCTTTTAACAGAGCCTGAATAAGCGGACCGTGCTGAATTTTGGCACCATGAGAGGTCAAGAAACCTCTCTCCCTCCATAACACTCCGAAGTCATGAACAACGCCGAATGCATACTGTGAATCTGTATAAATGTTCACTTTCAGGTTCTTAGCTCTTATGCAGGCTTGTGTCAGAGCGATGAGCTCTGCTGCTTGTGCTGACAGTGTGTCTATTCTTTGTGTCTCTATGACTTCTGTATCAGTGGTCACGGCATATGCTGCCACTAACTCTCCTGTGCTTGTTCTCATGCATGAACCATCTACATAAAGTGTCAGGTCAGGGTCTGGCAGTGCAATATCTGTCAGGCCTTGTCTTGCTTTCGTCACTGTATTCATTATTTCCACACAGTCATGTGGTGCAGTGTCCACTGTACTCGAGGGCAAGAGTGTAGCAGGGTTAAGAATATTGCATCGTCTGATCTCTGTGTGGCTGAAATAACGTCAGTTCATATCCTGTCAGTCTCGCTACAGTCAAGTGTTGCGTCTGTGTCCTGTTCAAGAGAACTTCCACTGCGTGTGGAACCTGTACTGTCAGGGGGTGTCCCAGCACTATGGAGTCACTTTGTCTTATGGCTAGGGCTGTCGCTGCAACTGATTTCAGGCACGCAGGCAGAGCCTGTGCCACTGGATCCAGTGTACTAGAAAAATAAGCGCAAGGCTTGTGTTTTCCTGCTTGATCTTGTGTGAGGACAGATAATGCTGTTCCATCTCTCTCAGTTACGAAAAACGATTAACTGAATACGTTCATGCGTCAGCTGTCTACCCCTCTTGGACAGCAAGTGTCCAAGGTACACCACTTGCTGTGCACAGAATTGCAACTTCGAAGGGGACACTTTGTGCCCCTTGTCTGCCAGAAAGTGTAAAACTGTCAGTGATGCATTTTCGCAGTCTGGTTCTGATCGTGCTGTAATTAGGATGTCGTCTGCGTACTGGAGCAGTGCAGTGTTGGTAGGCATATGAATACTGTCCAGCTGTCTTTCTAATGCTTGGCTGTAAATGCTAGGACTCTCTGTAAAACCTTGGGGAGCTCTCGTAAATTTAAAGCTGCGTCCGTTTAAACTTAATCCGAAAAGATACTGACTATCTGGATGAATTGGAACACTGAAAAAGGCATTTTTCAAGTCAATGACAGTAAAGAACGTTGCCTCAGAATCAATAGCAGTCAGTAATGAAGAAATGTCTGGGACCACTGGGTATTGAGGGACTATACATTTGTTCAATTCTCGAAGGTCCACAACTAGTCTGTAAACTGGTGGTGCATTAGGGTCTGTTCGTTTAAGGATAGGGATGACAGGTGAATTACATACATTCGAGTCAGTCTCCACTACCACCCCTTGTGCAATGAGTTCGTCAACAATTTTCATTAAGGCTACTACGGCATCAGGTGGTAACTTGTATTGTCGTATACGTGGTAGTACTACTCCTACTTTGAGAGTGACACGGTGTGGTGTAATGTGCATGTAACCTACGTCAGTCGGACCTTGTGCCCATAGGTGCTGTGGTACATTCTGGAGTCTGGGGTCAAAATCTCTCAACACATAATGTCCCTTAAAATCACGTAAGAACAGTCGCACTCCTTCCGGAGAACAACATATAACTGCTCCTAGTTCTTTTAATGTCTTTATACCAAGCAAGTTTTCTGGACATGACTTAGTAAGTAGCAAGTCTGTGGTGCGTGACAATGGACCAACCCCTAGGGAAACTGGTTTCGATACTTCATTAACAATAGGCTTTCCTGAAAATCCCAGGGAAACCTTCTGTGAGCCTGAAAGGGGTGCCCCTGGAACCTCGTCATGGCTGATGGTAGTTCTGCTCGCCCCTGTGTCAATCAGAAATTTTCTGGCTTTTCCCAATACACGGCTATGTACGTAGGGACCCTCTTGATCTACAGGAACCTCAATAAGTGGCAAGCCAACTTCCCTCTCAAGGCTGTTTCATGAGAACTGTTGGTATTCTGGATAGTCTGACTGCGTGTACTGATACATTTGTTGTGTGGCATGAACAGGTGGTGGGGGTGGAAAATTCGCTACTGTCTGTTGTGTGTTCTGTGGGGTGCTATTCTGCCTAGGAGGATGCAGTCGTTCTTTTGTCTTGCCTGTAGCTATATTATGTTTCAGGACAGCACAATCTTTTACAAAATGACCTGGTTGTTTTCAATAATTACAGTTACCCTTGATAGGTGTCGTGGCATTTTTGTTCGTGTTTGCTGGTACCGTTTGGGCAACCAGCACTTTCATTTTTGTCTCTTTCATGCGTCTCTTTTCATGATCCTGCTCTTCTCTAATTCTGTTCTGGTGATATTGTAACATTTGCAACATTTGCGAAGGGCTGTTTGCTTGCCATATACTCTCAACCTTCAGTACTCTATTCTTGATCTGGGGTAATGAGTTCTCTACTAATTTGCTCACGAAAAGATGTGGATATGACTCACTACTGGGCTTAAGGCCACTATTAATAGAAAAACATTTCTCGAATCTAGAATAATAATCACTTGTTTCCTCGTCTTGTTTCTGTTTACAGGCCGAAATAGCATCCCAGTCTTCCTTTTTCGTAATCAATAGACTTGGCAAAACCTGTATCAGGAATTCAGGTAGTTCTTTAGCTTTGTCCCCAAGACCAACACCAGGGTGCCGGCCTTTATCCTCTGTTTCCAATTCTGCCTAACTTAACTTTTTCTCTCCCACCTCCCAGTCCTTTTCCTTAAGCTTTTCATAAATACCTGCAGGCAACAGTACTTTCAATAGTTTCAGAATGTCAGCGTACGTGTAATCCCCTATGCGGAGAATGTCTTTTAATTCTCGGTGAAACCCCCGGGTCTTTATCATGGCAGGGCAACATCTTTTTCATTTCCAGTATTTCTAATTTCGTTAAGGGTGTGTAAACATACACTCGCTGAAGTTCACCCGCTGCATTTTTGACGGGATGTACCTCTCGTAGGGGGTTCTGTCTGTCTATGCATAGGTTCATTCTGTCGTGGTGTGGGGCGGGAAGCATGCATGTGGTCAGAGAATGTAAGTACTTATGTCGTTGATCCAGAATAACATTAATTAAATCAGTGGCTAGGTCTGTCCATCTTTCTAGGAGTATATCGTCCAGTAATTTATACAAGGGACCGGGATCAGAATATTGACTCACATACAACGTTATCAAATGTTGAACCATGTAAATACCAGCCAAACGCTGTTCGTTCGGCGGAAGACTCAAGAAAGTCTGGGCCACTATATCATTGCTATATATCTTAGAATTGGACACCCACTGGACGGCTGATCGGGCCAACTCCTTTTCGTGTGGGGTGTGGGATCGCTCGTTCTCTACCCGTCATTTCAGTGCCTTTTCAGTAGCTTGGAATAGATTTTCAAGGGAGTATCTTTCTTTTAGAGACTGTCCCTGTTTACGGTAGTCGAGGCACTTGGGCCTGTCAAACTGTCGTGCTTTGCCTACATAATTCATTTTGTCCTTTGCCTCGTTTTCTGTCTCAAAATCTTCCGATGATGACTCATACTTCCCGTCAGACTCTTCACTGTGTATTTCTAAGATCTCCTTTCGTATTTTCTTGTACATACTTTCTGTCTGTCCCTGTCTATCATGTCGACCGGCATCTATGTTGTCACTCCATTCCATCAGACCTCGCTTTACATCTTTGTCTGGTTGGTCTTGTTCCCTGATCAGACAGTTAATCATAAAACGTAGGATGTAGTTCTTAACCTCCACCTTCTTGTGTTCCATAGCCTTTTCTATACTCTCGGGTCCCTCCCCCGTTCTAATGAAATGGTATATTTTATCTAGGTGTTCCTTCATGTCTGGTAATGTGACCAAATTGTCGACGGCTTTTCTTAATCTTAGTGAAAACACGAGCATTGAACCTTCTCCTGGTACTGGATCGTATATACAACGTGGAATTGATACACCTACAGAAAACTTAAATGGTGTTGATGTCATTTGTGGCGTTCGTGGCGTTGGCGGTGGCCCCCCTCCCACTGCCCCTTGTCCTACATGTTCTTTCACGGTCTGCTGGAGCTGCAGGAGCTGAGCCGCTGATGGGGGCGGAGGGAAATCTGCGTTTCCGTAGTCCGGTGCGGACTCTTCTAGATAGGAGGAAATAAAAGCCTCTGATGCTGTCGGCTTTGTTCTACGTACTCTAAAGGGTACAGGTGGTGGCGTACGCGACCTACGCTGTGTTTCTGAGGGGGTCACTTTAGCTAGTTCTTCTGAGAGGACGGGATAAATACCAGCTACAAGGGCATTTCTTTCTCTATCAGCCTGTTCTGCCTTGACCCGTTCCCCCTCCTCCCGCAGTTCTTTTTCTTTGGCTTTTTCCGCTGCTTGCTTACTTCTCTCTGCTTGGTAGAATTCTTTCTCTGCTCTCCTATGCGCTTCTTTACGCCATAACTCAATGGCATCTTTCTGAGACGGTCTTACTTTCCTTTTCCATAGCGCTTCCTCTACTTTCATAATGCATTCAGAATCCCGTGTTCCTGAAGCAGGCCATCTGTACTTCTCCTCTAAATCCTTCGTGTAATCTACCCATAAGTCTAAAAACAATGGCATCTAGCCCGTGTTTGTTATACATGAAATGACCAGGTGTGTCTCTAGGTGGGACGGGAACTGACTCTTCGAGTATTCCTTTCCTGGTCCCTATCTGACGTAATTTCGAAAACAGTGGCATGTTGAAACTAATTTAACGAAAACACAATATACACCAAAATAGACTGACTGAAACAATCATTCACACTACAACACTAAAACAGATACATCTTAACTGATACATGGAGAAAACATGAACTTGAAAACAGTTAACTTTATGCACTGGAATACAGTACAACCATACCGGTCTCGTAAAGAGACACGTCTTTACCGTGCCCACCGAAATGGACCCGTCTTTACCGTGTCTGTGTGAACGGACACGTCTTTACCGAGTTCAAATAAATGAACCCGTCTTGAAACTTTAATCTTTATGCATTCCCATTAACGGTACTCACAGGGAAGCAGAACTTGAAGGCCTCGGAAACTTGATACTGCGTGAACTTGGTACTGCGCATGCGCCTCGGAACAGGTGGGTCTCTGGAAACCTCGGACCTTGCTCTCTCACGGCCTGGGCTCTGGTTGGGATGATCCGCAATCCTCACCGCCTCGTGTGGATGCCTGGTCGCAGTCCGTCTCCTCCGTGGGCCTGGGGGAGTAAGCAGGAAGTCCCGCTGGCGTGTACACTTTGAAGTCCGTCACAGCTGTAGAAGGGGGCAAGGGCTGGACCTACATCGCCGGCGCGTGGGGAAGGGGACTTGTCCCTGTTCGGGCGCCAGAATTATGTGGTAAATTAAATATTACCCTGTCGGAATTTCTATACTTAAACAAAGGGTCATGCATATAATGAGAGGCAGAGTCCGTGGTGTCCGATTCAAAAGGGCTTTATTTCAGTAACTCGAGTTAAGGGAGAATCGGGTTCCATCACCACTAAGGTTCAGGAAGGGTCTTCTGAACTTTATTCACAGAGTACAATATTTATACATTGAATATACATTGCATTGCATAGAGAAGGAGCGCTCCTGGCGGAGCAAGAGAAAGAGAGAGATAAGAGCATGTGGGCGTGCAAAAGGGCGTGTAAGAAGGCGTACACGTGGGCGTTCCCTTGAGGAGTCAAAGGTGAGTCATAGGTGGGTGGATACATGGAGGGGGTCTGCATGGTCAGCTGGAACCTTTACCCTACTTGTGTGCGCCACTTGGTCATGACGTGCAATTGACGTGTAACTGGGGGAAGCTAGGGGGAGCTGACTTTCGGTCTAGTAGAGAAGCCTTCAGTGTCAGGACGACCTGCACGTCTGGTATTATCTGATATCTTAAGTTTGGAGGATGTATTGTCTGAAGTAAAGGTCGCTCAAGCAAAGGTTGCTCATCACTAAGAGCCAGTGTAGGCATATATTTCTTCGTTGATTACGTGGGGGCCATGGGCCTTCTATGGATGCGAGCTCTGTAAATCACTTAAACAGAGACAGAAAGGCTAGGCCCTACCTCTGTGGACGGGTTCTGTTTACCTTCTTCACTAGGCAGGAATGTGTGTTTGTGGAGTGAGCAGATAACTGTGTGCAAAATACTGTCTTGGCAGGCCGGGCTGGGCCCCTCTTGGCTGAGCAGAAAGTATGCGAGAGGTCAGGGATACGTAGCTGAGCTGCAGCTTTCAGAGTGTCTGGAGACCTGAAGCCTGAATTCGGGTCCTGGCTCAGGCTGAGCCAAGTAACGGGTTCATCTCGACTTTTAAACGTGCACAATGCAAATACATTGGCAACATAGGCCTCAATGTAGAATTAACGTTTCTTTCATGGAAGGCTTGGTAACTGACATTCTAATGTGGGACGGAAATGCAGAGGCATTATTATTGCAGGCATGAGAAGGAAAATGCATGAGTGACATGAACATACACTAAATGTGGGGTACAAGCAGGGGACACATTGACCATGTAAAATTCATTTTCCTCAGACCCTGCGGGGTCACAAATAAAGAGTGTCGAACCGAAGATCAGTACGCTGAAGTCTGTAGTAAATAGCTGGAGACCACAGGTGTACCACAAGAGGTTTATTGCAAGAGAAAAGCGTAGAGCAACCTCAACACAAGCTGGCCAGGCACAAACTGTCACCACCTAGAACACTAGGAGAAGGCAGAGCCATCTACATTCTGGAATGAGTGACACAGGTAAGAACTATGGTAGAGCATGGAAATAGAGGAAAGATAAATATACAACACATCTCCTCTCGTAGAATAAAAAACATAAGATAAAAGAAAACTTAACACAAAAAGTAAAAATGTCATGAAAGAAAACTTAACTCAAGACTAAAGAGGATTAGCGAAGATAATGATAAAAGTTGCAAACAACAGTTGAGATGAATAAAATTAGGCATTGCAAACATCAGTTGAGATAAATAAAATTAGGCATTGAAAGGGACACACGTCACCCCTCTAAAAGACCTAATCGCAACAGAAATCATTCAAATAAGAAGGGGGTCTATGGCACCTCTGATGTCTGGAGGCAGGCAAAGAGGAACTGGAATCAGCAATTGGGTTGGGAACAGCAACAACAGGATCAGGAGCATCCCCTCCACCATCGCCCCTCACCAAGGCATTTACAGGAGCAGGCACAGCAAGAGCCGGATCCGGGTCCTGAGAGGGAATAAACATGAACCCTGAAGAGGAGAGATCCCGGGCAGGGACGGAGGGAGAGGAAGCAGGGCCAGGACAGACACCAGCTTTCTGATAGAGAGCAACCCTCCTTAAATTCCATTTCTCCCCATTTGAGAGGACAACATAGTGGGGATAAACCATTTTTACAAGAAAAGGACCACGGAATTTGGACAAACCACCTGAAACACGACCAGACTTTACCTTGACCAGGTCACCTTTTGCGAGTTTACAGGAAACAACTCTAGCAGAAGACTTATCACCAACAACAGGTTTGCGTGAAAGACCCTTAGAGGACAGACTCACAGAACTCTTATTAGAAACACTCTTAGCAGGTAAAGCCACAGGACTCTTACAAGGAGACTTAGGGACCACTCTGGACACATCACCCAAGAGAGACTGACAGACCAAGTCCTTGAGCCAAGAGGGAATAAGTTTGGTGCTGGGAACCCTACCCCTCATCATCTCAAAAGGGGATTTCAGGTGAGAGCCGTGAAGGGTGGTACAATACGCATAGACCATTTCACTAACAAGAGAAGAGACAGACGAACCACTGGAGAGGGCCATTTGAATGGTACCTTTCACCAACCTATTAAGGCGTTCACAAAGACCATTCCCCTGGGGGTTGTAGAGGGAAGTCCTATGGTGAGAAATACCACAATCAGACAAAAAGGCTTGCATTTCATGCGAGACCAACTGTGTACCATTGTCAGTTATAAGAA
Source organism: Lissotriton vulgaris (assembly GCF_964263255.1). Taxonomy (NCBI): domain Eukaryota; kingdom Metazoa; phylum Chordata; class Amphibia; order Caudata; family Salamandridae; genus Lissotriton; species Lissotriton vulgaris. The sequence continues at coordinate 804,006,629 of NC_141695.1, read as the reverse complement.
CGCTAGGAAAGCCTTCCCTAAAAAACACAGAACTAAGATGTTTAATAGTAGTGACCGTAGTGATATCCTTAAGAAACTCCACAGACAACCACTTGGAATGGCAATCCACAATTACGACAGCAAACCTCTGGGACAAAGGTAGTTCAGCCATGGGACCTATGAAATCCAAACAGATGGTGTGCCACGGAATTTCAGGGAACTGCAGCACACCCATCTCAGATCCCACAGAAACCTTAAGTCTCTTCTCACCCACCTTGCAAGTATAACAGTCCTCAACCCAAGAGGAAACCATGGAGTCCATACCGGGCCACCAGAAGTTCAACTTGAGGCGCTGTTGCGTCAGGGTTTGGCCAAGATGACCTTCATGGGCTAAAGAAATGAGTTTGGGTCTCAAATCAACAGGAGGCACAAATTTGTCGCCACGCATTATAACATTGTCATTGCAAACAGACAGATCATCAATGACCTTAAGGAAGGGGCGAACAGAAACATGGAGACAACTCTCCCTGCGGGAACCCAACTTTATCAACTGGATGACTTCCTGTAAGACGTTGTCCCTGGACATAGCTTCGACCCACTCAGAGCGAGAAAAAGAGCCCTCAGTTAGCAGAAGAACATCATCAATCCAGGCAACATTCTCATCAAGACCCTCTAAACTGAATCCAACATCAGCACCAGACGGAACAGCCTACCTAGACAGGCAGTCAGCCTGGAAATTTCTCCACCCAGAGATGTGGGAAATGTCAAAATGGTATTCCTGGAGTTTGGAGGCCAACCTTGCCAACCTTGGAGAACCAAATGCCCCACCCCCCGGAGAAAGAATGCGTATAAGGGGTTTGTGGTCAGTCTTAAGATTGAATCGAATGCCCCATAGATAAGGTCGAAAGTGATGAGCACCCCACGCAGCAGCCAAAGCCTCTTTCTCGATAACAGAATAATTCTGTTCACATTTGGAAAGAGTGCGTGAGGCAAAAGCAACCGGCCTGTCGCCGTCCTTGTGAGACTGAAGCAAAACTGCACCAAGACCATGGGCACTGGCATCTACCAAGAGAGTGTAGGATTTGGCAGTATCAAAGGGTGCCAGCACCTTAGCATTGCAGATGGCTTCCTTGATCCCATTGAAACACGCTTCCAGTTCAGGGCCCCAGGAAAATTTGCAACCCTTCTTCAACAAAGCCCTCAAAGGCAAGGTCTTCTCTGAGAATTTCTCCACAAACTTGGAGTAGTATTCGATTAAGCCCATGAATGACCGCAACTGGTCCTTGTCAGACGGGCAAGGAGCTAGGCGTATTGCATCAAGAAGATTCTTCTTTGGTCTGACTCCATTGACTGAGATTTCATGTCCCAAGTACTCAATGTTCTCCACGAGAAAAGAACACTTCTCCTTACGTAATGTAAGGCCAGTGTCCCAGATTCTGTGTAAGACATTCCTAAGAACGAGGTTATGATCTGCCTCGGAGTCACCAAAAACCAAGATGTCATCTTGAAAAAACACCACGTTTTTGAGCCCCTTGAAAATTTCGCTGACCAACCTTTGGAAGACACTCGCTGCCGAAATCAACCCAAAGGGGAGACGAGTAAATTGGAAAATCCCCTCCGGGGTGATAAAGGCCGTAAGATGCTTCGAGGATTCATGGAGCTTAACCTGATGGTAGGCACTCTTCAGGTCGAGTTTGGAAAAGTATCTCGCCCCCTGAAGAGTGGAGATCATCTCCGTAATGTTGGGTAAGGGAAAGGTGTCAGCAACGACACACTTGTTTAGGGACCTGAGGTCCACACAGAATCTCAATTTTCCGTCTGATTTTTTAGAAATCACGACAGGCGAAACCCATGCTGATGCTTCTGTGGGTTCAATTACCCCGGATTGGAGCATCTCTTCAATTAGGAGTTTCACCTCATTGCGGATAGAAATGGGAATCCTCCTTACACGATGTTGCACAGGCAAACTATCTTTCTTCAGTTTTATAAGATGGGCATACCCCCGAAGCTCACCCAACTCCTCCCTGAAGACAGACCCAAATTCAGAAAGAATAAACTCAATAGAGTCATCGTCTACCGCCATTATTTGATTCTTTGCCCTAGGATTGATAACAATGTAGAGGTCATATTGATGTACCCACCCTAAGATGGGAGGGCCATCAATAGAAACATAAACCTTCCCAAAGATAGACCTCTTCTCAAAGGTAATCTCAGATTCAAAGAAACCAAGGATTTCAATTTTCTGGCCGTTGAAACCCTTAGGGGAAATATCACTGGGATGTAAATTCAGCCCCTCCCAAAAGGCATCAAAGGTAGACTTGGGTATAATGGTATGACGAGAACCAGTGTCAACCATCAACAACACCTCGTGGGAGTCAATCTTGAAAATGGCTTTGGGTCTGGTTTGTCTTGGATCATCACAGATGACATCCACATCGTCAATGACCAGGAGTCTATCGGGCTCAACTCCAGAATCATCAACATAGTCGTCAACAATGTTCACTCTCTGTCTGGCTTTGGCCTTGCACATTTTGGAGAAGTGTCCAACTCTCCCGCACTTCAAACACTCTTTGTTTGAGGCAAAGCAAAACCTTGCGTCGGAAGAGTGACTACTACTGCCACACCTGTTGCAGACTTTGCTCACTGGGGTTTTCTTGGCAGAAGGTCTGGGTCTGTTTTTCACTACAGCAACATTGTCTCCAGAGCACTGTTCACACTCCGCAACACCACCTTTGTCAGAAACCACAGAGACTTCTTGATGAGGAGAAGGTTTGGTAAATCCAGAACCTTCATGCATTTACTAGACTCCTCAATTACTTTGGCCAGGTCAATAGCATCTTTCAAGGTCGGGTTCTTAGCAGCCCATAGCCTCTCTTGGATTTTTTTACTTGAGCACTGGACAACTAATTGGTCTCTTATGAGCTCGTCGTTCATAGGACCGAACTTGCACTTTATAGACAGCTCCCTAAGTCTAGCCACGAAATCATCTATTGTTTCTGAGTCTTTTTGGCGTTGTGTGTAGAATTTATAGCGGTTCATAATCAGATTCTCCTCCTTTGCGAATCTGATCTCCAAACGATCAACCGCCTCTTTAAATTCATCAATGTCTTGTCCACTAGCTCCAAGTGTGATCGGTAGGAATCTAAAAACCCTCTGCCCTTCCTTGCCCAGAGTACTCAAAAGGATAGCCTTTTTCCTTTTGGCTGAAAATTCCTGTCCATCCAGCGCTTCCAGGTAATTGTCAAACATTATATACCAGTCCTCCCAAGGTATGTCTGGAACCCCAGGCTCGGTCAAGAACTGAGGAGGTAAAGTAACTATAAATTCTGTAGTAGGGGATCTCTGTGTATAGTCATAATCTAGTGAATAGTCCCGCCCATGTGCGTGGACCCCAGCAATCAAAAATAATCTCTTAAGTTGTCAAAATAATGCAGAAACTGCAAGACACTTAAGAGAGAATTTAAAGACAAATAATGCAGCCTATATCCACAGGCTACACTGTCCAGTACTTCAACTAGAAATTCCACCAAAATTCACCACACACAGCCCAGCCTGCTAGTTTCTACCATAGAGAAACCTGCCTCCCCCAGTCAAAGACTCAGGAATGATAGAGAGGAAGGTAGGGACAGACAAGCCCCATAGGCTGCCATTATGTGGCTTAAATAGGATACTGTGCCTTTAAGAGAACTTTCCAGACTTCTCCCAGTATCCCAGAATGCATAGCAGGTCCAACTTACTTTCAGTTCTTTTTTCCGGCTCCTGCTTACAGGACCCTGGCATTGAGCTCTCCCTTTTTCAAGGGTTTATTGAATTCGTTTTTGCACTTTTTGACTTTTAAAAGTGTTGCAGTTACTGCTTGGTGTTCTCTTCTCACTTTTGTGCTGTTTTTTAGGCGTTTTGGGGCTCCGAAATGCCTGGCCTTTTTGTTAAGTGCCCAGCATGTGAGAGGAAGAAGGCCAAAAGCGACCCCCATGATGTCTGCATCGTGTGCCTTCCAGAAGATCATGGCCCTGAGGAGTGTTATCTGCCAGCAACTTTCTGCTAGGACCCTCAGGGACAGATTGAAGATCAGGCTGGCTGGCCTGGAGGATAGGCGTCAACGCGCTGCAGGTGGGTCTGGGCAGCCTGGGAGGGATCCCTCTGCCTCTGCTGAGGCCCCTGGGGGGCTCCCCGGGGGCAGGAAGTCCAGCCAACGATCCCATTCTCCGTCGACGTCGAGGGCTTCGACGACGGCGTCGAGAGGGATGACGACGGCGTGCTCCCCGTCTCCCCGGGGCTCCGGGTCGAGACGGCGTGACGGCTCGACGGCGAAGGAGAAGCCGACGTCGAAGCCGCCGTCGACGTCATCGTCTTCGTCGACGTCGAGGTCTTCATACCGACGCCGAAGGCGCAGGGACGTGTATCGCCGCTCGCCGTCGAAGCGGCACCGACGCTCGCCGTCGAGGCGACACCGTCGGTCGTCGTCGAGGCGACACCGCCGATCGACGTCGAGGGGCTCCTCGACGTCGAGGGGATCAAGACGACGACGGCGGTCGACGTCGAGGACATCAAGACGACGGCGGTCGACGTCGAGGGTGGACCGCCCGACGTCGAGAGGGCGACGTGAGAGGTCGCGCAAGACGAGATCGACGTCGAGGAGTCGACGTTCGACGCCGAGGATGAGAGGGTCGACGTCGAGGGGACGACGTTCGACGCCGGAGTCCAGGAAGCGCCATTCGACGCCGGAGAAGCGTCGTTCTGCGTCCAGCAGACAGCGGTCAGCGTCGAGGAGTAGGTCACCCTCTCCAAAACGACACAGAGGGGGCTCTAGCCCCAGGAGTCACGCCGCTTCCAGTGGACGCAAGAGGAAGCGGTCGCCTGCGGATGGGGATGGATCTCCGCACCCGTCCCCTAAAGGGTCACCGGGCTCGGTGTACTCGGAAGTGTACACTCCGTCTCGACCCAGGACTCCTACTCCTCCACCCGTACCTAAGGAGGACCCTCCGCCCTTGCCACCACTTCCTGCGGGGGATCCTGCTCCACCTCCGGTCCCTCCGCATGGGCCCACCCCGCAGCCGGTGGTTCCTCCGCCGAGGTCCACTTCACTGCCGTCCCTGCCTGCTCCTCCCAAGGGGACCCCGAAACCGAAGCCCCGGGAGGATCCGAAGAGGCCCCGTGAGGAACCACGGAAGACCCCTCCTCGCAAACCGAAGGAGCGCCCTAGAGCTGGCAGGTCTCGTTCTCGCTCTAGGCGCAGATCTTCCACGAAGTCGAGACACCGCCATAGGAGGCGCGAATCTCGCTCTCGCACGAGATCATCTGGGACCAGGGACTATTCACCTATGCTATCGGGGTCGCCGGACACCAGAGTGTCCCCGATAGATGACCTGGTTGCCTTTCAGGACGTCCTGTTGAGGGGCGCGGCGAAGCTAGGCATTACACTGACAGTGCCTACTCCGAAGACGTCCGTCATTTTCGAGACTCTACATCAGAGGCACATGTCTCGTCCCCTCCTGCCCTTGGTGCCGGGCCTGAAAGAACCGGCTATGGCGCTGTTTCTCACCCCGGTGGTGACGAGAGCGGCCCTGTCCAGACTACTAAAGAAGTACCGGGCTCCCGACTCGGATCCGGCCTTTTTGAGAGCGGAGCCTCCGCCTGACTCCGTCATCGTCACGGCGGCCCGCAAGCAGCATGCCACCACTCCGACCTCCACGGTTCCCCCGGACAAGGAGTCTAGGTGGATGGACTCGGCGGGGCGAAAAATCTGTGGGACTTCCGCGACATCCATGAAAGCGGCGAGTGCCACGGCTCTGTTGGGGCGTTACGACCGCGCCCTCTGGGACTCCCTCGAGCGCTTTGCGGAGCATTTACCTCGGGAGCAGCGTGAAGACTTCATGGAAGTCCTGAGTGAGGGGATGCTGGTGGCCAACCAGATAATCAGCGCGGCTGCGGACTCTTCCCTGTTGGCTGCTCACGGGTTCTGCCACGGGATCAACCAACGGCGCCACGCATGGCTCCGGCTGACGTCCCTGAAACCGGACGCACAGCAGAGGGTGGCCAATCTGCCGTTTTCCGGGGAGACCCTCTTCGGGAAGCACGCAGATGATGAAATGGCCCGCATGAAGGCGGAGGCTGAAACGCTGACGGCTGTGGGCCTGGAAAAGCCCAAGGAGACCAAGAAGCAGTACCGCCCTTTCCAACGGCGGTTCGGAGGACAAGGCCGAGGACGGGGACAGGCTTCGGGGCACTCGCAACAGCAGCAGCCGTTCCGTAAGCCGTTCCAGAAGCGGCAGAAGGGCAGAGGAGGCCAGCAATCTGCTCCGGCGCCCAAGGGCCAGGCGGGGTCTAGGCCCTAGGAACTTACTTCCCCCGGATCCGTTACCCACTCCGGTAGGGGGAAGCATCCAACTTTTTCTGGCAGAGTGGAGAAAAATTACTCAGGACAAGTGGGTGCTGAATATTGTTTGCAATGGATACAGTCTTCGGTTCACCAGCCCTCCTCCAGCGATTCCCCCGGTCAGCTCGCAGTTTCAGCTGCGCGAGCTTCAGGCGGAAGCGGATATCCTGTTAAGGAAAAGGGCGATAGAAGACGTGCCTCTGCCTCAGAGAGGAAGAGGTCTGTACTCCCGGTTCTTTCTGGTTCGCAAGAAGGACAAGAACGAGTTCAGGCCCATTCTGGATTTGCGACAGGCAAACAAGTGGATTCGCAGAGAAAAGTTCCGCATGCTGTCGTTGCACCAGATCTACCCTCAGTTGCAACAGGGAGACTGGCTTTGCGCTATAGACCTACAGGATGCTTACTTCCATGTGCCCATTGCACACAAACACAGGAAGTTCCTGCGGTTCCAAGTCGGCACCAATCGCTATCAATACACAGTACTCCCATTCGGACTGAAGTCTGCGCCAAGGACATTCTCGAAGTGCATGGCGGTGGTAGCGGCACACCTGAGGAAGAACAAGGTGTTCGTCTACCCTTACTTGGACGATTGGCTGATCAAGGCATCCTCCTTCTCGGAAGCGCGAGCACACTTCCAGAAGATGTGCGTTCTCTTGAACAAGCTGGGGTTGCACATCAACATGGCCAAGTCTGTCCCGACTCCGGTTCAATGCATACAGTACTTGGGAGCCTCCATCAATACGCTGTCAGCAAGCGTGTCTCCTTCGGAAGAGCGACGATTATCACTCCTTCGGAAGGCTCAGGCTCTTATGACGACTCCATCTACAACAGTGAGGACGGTGTCTTCTCTACTGGGATCGATGGCCTCTTGTATCTTCCTGACGCCACACGCACGGCTGCACATGAGACTGTTGCAGGAGTGCTTGGAGGACCAGTGGGATCAGAGGAAAGGATCTTGGGACGACAAGATTCGCCTATCGCTGCATGCTCTTCAGTCCCTGAAGTGGTGGTGTTCGGCGGAGAATCTCCTCAGAGGGGTTCCCTTTCACAAGGACATTCCCACGCAGACTGTCGTGACGGATGCGTCTCTTCTGGGATGGGGAGCGCACTCCGGGACTCTGCAGATTCAAGGCACGTGGTCACCGATGGAGGCCACGTATCACATCAATTTCCTGGAACTCAGAGCTGTTCACTTGGCGCTGAAGGCCTTTCTTCCGTCCTTCCGGACCAACTCTCTGCTTGTACAGACGGACAATACCACCACGATGTATTACCTCAACAAGCAGGGGGGGTCGGGATCACGCACTCTGTCACAGGAGGCGCAGACGATCTGGCACTGGCTCCTGGCCAGAGGACTGACGATAACGGCCACCCATCTACCAGGTGTGCAGAATGTTCAGGCAGACGCACTGAGCAGACTGCTTCAGGAAAACCACGAATGGGTCATAAACGACGAAGTACTAGGAGAAGTCTTCGCAAGGTGGGGAACTCCAGACATAGATTTGTTCGCCACCGCCGAAAACAGCAAGTGCAGAGACTTCGCCTCCAGGTACTTCCAGCAAGGGACGCTGGGGAATGCGTTATGGATCGACTGGACGAACAACTTTCTGTACGCCTTTCCTCCCATTCCCCTGATTCCGGCGGTGCTCATCAAGCTGGCCCGGTCCAGGGCTCGGATGATACTCATCGCCCCGGAGTGGCCCAGGCAGTGGTGGTTCACGGACCTACTTCACCGGTCTCTCCTTCCTCACATTCGGTTGCCGTGCAGGCCGGACCTTCTCACGAAGTTCGGGGGACGGATGTTACACCCCAACCTCTCGTCTTTGAGTTTGGCGGCATGGCTCCTGAGATAGTGCAGTATGGCCATCTCAATCTGCCCGATGATTGCATGGACATTCTGAAGGAGTCCAAGAGACCTTCCACTAGGACTTCATATGCTTACAAGTGGAAGAGGTTTTGTATTTGGTGCCAGTCTAAGAACTATGATCCTACGACCTGTAAGGAGGATGTCATCCTTCCTTACCTTTTACATTTGGCGCAGACTGGCCTTAATGTGCATTCCATTAAGGTTCATCTGGCTGCATTGACTGCCTACAGGAAATGCCCTTCACAGACTTCCTTTTTCCAGATCCCTGTGATCAAAGATTTTCTGGAAGGATTGAAGAAAGTATTCCCTCCTGTCAGGCTTCCCTCGCCTTCATGGGAATTGAATGTGGTGCTGTCCAGATTGATGAAGGAACCTTTTGAACCTATTCATAAGGCTTCGTTGCAGCACCTGTCCTGGAAGGCGGCGTTCCTCGTGGCCATTACATCGGCCCGCAGGGTGAGTGAAATTCAGGCGTTGTGTTGTAATGAACCTTATACTGTATTTCATGCTGCTAAGGTTGTTATGCGTACTCACCCTAAATTTCTTCCCAAGGTTATTTCTGATTTTCATGTCAACCAGACTATAACTTTACCTACGTTCTTTCAGAACCCTTCATCCCCAGCGGAGAGGTCTCTCCATTCTCTGGATGTTAGGAGGGTGTTGAAATTTTATCTGGATAAAACCAAAGATATTCGTAGGTCTGATCAGTTGTTTATCAATTATGGATCGGTCAGGACAGGTCTTGCGACCTCTAAGCAGTCCATCTCTAGGTGGATTGTGTCCGGCATACAATTGTGTTATCAGAAGGCTAATAAGACCTTAGGAGGTAGGCCTAAGGCTCATTCCACCAGGGGCAAAGCTGCCACGACGGCTCTGCTCCGTAACGTGCCGATTGCTGAAATCTGCAAGGCAGCCACTTGGAAGTCGGTTCATACCTTTGCTAAGCATTACTGCCTGGACACTGACGCCAGGGCAGACGCTCAGGTTGGGCAGGCTTCGCTGCGGAATTTGTTCGCACAGTAGTGGCATTATGTATTTACTCTCCACCGCCGCTTAGTTGTGGGGATGGGCTTGCCATTCTATTCACTAGATTATGACTATACACAGAGATCCCCTACTACAGAAGGAGTAGTTTCTGTCCTGTAACTCCAGTTCTGTAGTAGGGGTATCTCTGTTATAGTCATAAGCGCCCTCCCTCCTCCCCGGTGGAGAATTCTTCATGTAAACAATGCTGCAGGTCTGGCGTTTTATACGCCTTCAAAAAGAACTGAAAGTAAGTTGGACCTGCTATGCATTCTGGGATACTGGGAGAAGTCTGGAAAGTTCTCTTAAAGGCACAGTATCCTATTTAAGCCACATAATGGCAGCCTATGGGGCTTGTCTGTCCCTACCTTCCTCTCTATCATTCCTGAGTCTTTGACTGGGGGAGGCAGGTTTCTCTATGGTAGAAACTAGCAGGCTGGGCTGTGTGTGGTGAATTTTGGTGGAATTTCTAGTTGAAGTACTGGACAGTGTAGCCTGTGGATATAGGCTGCATTATTTGTCTTTAAATTCTCTCTTAAGTGTCTTGCAGTTTCTGCATTATTTTGACAACTTAAGAGATTATTTTTGATTGCCGGGGTCCACGCACATGGGCGGGACTATTCACTAGATTATGACTATAACAGAGATACCCCTACTACAGAACTGGAGTTACAGGACAGAAACTACTCCTTGTTGTGCCATATTTACCAAGTTGGCAGAGTCAAAAGTGAAGAAAAACAAAAATATAGCACAACTGGTTAAGTTTTAAATTATAATAGTAACATACCTCTTTTCATTCAAAAATGTCCAAAACGAATTTTGAGCGCTGCGACAGGAATAGGCAGGAGTTTAGTTTTGAAACGAGGGAAATCCGCGTTAAATCCGCGTTAGAGTGACTTAAAATGGCCGCCGATCGAAGTAGAGGCTTGAAAAGCAAACACTTGAAGTTAGAAATGGCCGCCGCTGAAAACGAGGCTAGGATTGCACCCAAACGAGGCTTGGAACGCACAGGGAAGTGCGCGTAGACGAAACAAAGCAAGGAAGCGTCTCCCAGCGTCTCCCAGGTAACGGCAGACAACAGCGTTGTCAGAGCGAGGCAGAGGCGTCTCCTAGGCAACCATTGCGCTCGTGCTTCGCTCGCCGATCAGTCAACAATGACGTCAGCACTGGTTGCGCTCGAGCTCCGCTCCCCGATGCAATCCCAAAAAATTACTCACAATTTCCCCAGATGGACGTCTTCCTTCGAAATTGAAGCGGACCAAGGAGAAATTGATGAAACCAACACGCCGCAGGTTCGTTTCTTGTCGAGGGTGCTCCGCTGTAACTCACTTTCTGGTACAAAATCTTGAAAGAATCAGGCATCAAGATGAGGTCATCAAAGGTACTGGCCAGCAGATAAACGTCGCCAAAATTGTAGTAAATAGCTGGAGACCACAGGTGTACCACAAGAGGTTTATTGCAAGAGAAAAGCGTAGAGCAACCTCAACACAAGCTGGCCAGGCACAAACTGTCACCACCTAGAACACTAGGAGAAGGCAGAGCCATCTACATTCTGGAATGAGTGACACAGGTAAGAACTATGGTAGAGCATGGAAATAGAGGAAAGATAAATATACAACAAAGTCCATGACTAAAGTCAAGCACGTCGAACCGACGAGGTCGACGTCGACGGACAGCGACACAAATAAGGGACTCGAGTCTCGGAAGGTTCTCGATCCGAAGCAACGAGTCAACAGGCCACAGTTTGTCAAAGGCCTCGAGCCGAAATCCAAGAGCGGCTCGAAGGAGCACGTCGAGTCGAGGCAGAAGAGCGCGCCTCCAAGGCAACAGGCGCCTAAGTCGACGCAAGGCCAAAAACATATTGGTGGAAAGACAAAGTCGGTCAGACCAATAACGACGCGGCCCCGAAGAAGGTCACTCTGTCTACAAAAACTATGCCACCGATAAAATTCGGACTGCCCCCAACTGCACGGCCTAAGGCAGTCGATCCAAAAGCTGGGATTGAAACCTCCAAGAAGGTGTCGATGGGGAAAAGGAGTCATTCTCTAGAAGAGGATATTGTGTACCAAGAGCCCTCCTATGATGAGCAGTCGAAGCTACATATCAACTCCGACTCTGGCAGACTTACTATTTATCAGAGGAAGATCAGGTCAGAAAATCCTCTTGAGACATATAAAATTCCACTCAAAAAGAAAAGGGATTCTTCCAAATCACCTGTCCTTTTTGAGACTGTAAGGTACCATGACCAGGACACTTCTGCATACTCACCCACACGCACTAATGAGGATATGGAGTATGGCTACAATGAAGAATTTATTTACGCAGTGGACACTGATCAGGATGACCAGACTCAAGCATGGACAGACCCTGTTGATCCGGGGGAGTCAAAAACTATTCCTGACACTCCTTCTTATCCTGTCAAGACTTCGCCAACAGAGGATACAGCTGCGTTTAACGCATTTATAGAAAGGGCAGCACACAATCATGATGTGGAAATGCATGCTGACCCAATTGAAGAGGACTTCCTATTTGACACTTTCTCCACTTCAGAGAAATCAGTCAAAACATTGCCGATGTTGAAAGGTGTCCTTAAACACGCAGGAGACATTTTCAAGGAAACCACAAGAGCAAGGGTTGTTAACCTCAGAATCGAAAGAAAATACAGACCGGCACCTGTGGACCCTACATATATTAAGGGACAGCTGCCATTGGACTCTTTGGTGGTATCAAATGCTCGTAAGCGTGCCAACTCACAAACCACTGGTGATGCTCCTCCTCCAGACAAGGAGACTAAAATATTAGAAGCTTCTGGAAAAAGGGTGGCTGCTCAAGCAGCTAATATATGGAGAATTTCTAACACACAAGCCCTATTAGCCAGATACGATAGGGCTCATTATGACATACTAGAGCAACTGCTACAACATTTGCCTGATGTCTACAAGGAAGGAGAAGAAACACTGATACAAGAGGGAAAACTCATTTCTAATGCATCCATTAAATGTGCGCTAGACGCAGCACACACACACTGCAGCCAGGGCCATCAATACAAGTGTCATGCTCAGGAGACATGCGTGGTTACGCATCTCTGGGTTCAAACCTGAGATTCAAACCACTTTATTAAATCAACCCGTGAACCCTGATTACTTATTTGGTCCTGATGTGGACACAATATTAGAAAAGATTAAAAAGATTAAAAAGGACACAGAGACAGCCAAGTCTATGGGTGCCTTGCAGTCACAACAATTCAAAGGAGGCTTCTTTCGTCGCTCCGGTAACAGAGGAGCTACACGAGGCCAGGCATCCCAGCAGACGCCATACAATAAAGGGAGCACGCAACCCACCTATAATAAAAACAATAGAGGTGGATACCGTGGCAACAGCAACAAAGGCAGAGGACGAGGGAATAACACCAGATCCTCCGCCAATACTAAACAGTGACGTCTTGTCACTGCCCCCAGACCATGTAACACCGGTCGGGGAACGATTACAGCAGTTCCTGCCAGTCTGGGAAAGCATTACCACAGACAGGTGGGTGAGACAACTTATCCAGTACGGCTATTGTCTAGAGCTAACCTCCACTCCACCCAACATATCCCCAAGACACCGTCCTGTGTCCGCAGAGCACATACACTTATTGCGGCAAGAGGTCATCAGCATGCTGCAAAAAGGGGCCATAGAACTCGTACCTATAGAACTACAGGGGTATACTCACTGTACTTCTTAATTCCCAAAAAGGACGGGTCTCTCAGGCCGATACTGGACCTCAGGCCCCTAAACCAATACATCTTGTCAGAACATTTTCACATGCTCACATTTAAGCAGGTTCTACCATTACTCAGTCAGGGAGATTTCCTCGCAACACTAGACCTAAAAGACGCATATTTCCACGTACCGATACATCCGGCACACAGGAAATATCTCAAGTTTACCATACCGAATCAGCACTACCAGTTCAAGGTCCTGCCTTTCGGGGTGACGACAGCCCCCAGGGTGTTTACCAAGTGCCTAGCGACAGTAGCTACGCACCTACGGAGACAGTATATTCACGTCTACCCATATCTGGACGACTGGCTTATCCAAGTAAAGTCAGGCCAGCAATGTGCCAGCCACATGTCCCACACTATTCACCTCCTACACAGCCTCAGATTCTCAATAAACTACCCAAAGTCTCATCTTCAACCCGCCCACGTACGACAGTACCCGGGAGCGACAATAGACACTCTGGCAGCAAAAGCACAGCCAAACTCAGCAAGAATCGACAGCATTCAATTACTGATTCAGAAATTCAGACCTCAACACTCGCTCCTAGCACGGGTGTTTATGCAGTTGATAGGCATGATGGCCTCCTGCATATTCATAGTCCCTCACGCGAGACTACACATGGGTCCGCTTCAGGAGTGCTTAGCACGGCAGTGGAACCAGGCTCAAGGACAATTAAAAGACATAGAGCCAGATTTAGGTAGCCTAATACCGGTCGGTAACGGCCGAAAATTTGTGTTTTCGGCCGTTACCTACCGGTATTTGGAAAATGAGATGTAGGTCGGCTAAAACCGGAAAAAATACCGAATCGATAGATTACCGGCTCGGTAAAGATACCGAATCGTTAATATTCCCGAATCGGTAAAATTACCGAATCGGAACAAATACCTAGTCGGTAAAAGTTCCGAATCGGTAAAATTACCGAATCAGAAATTAAAAAATGGAAAATACCACGCCATCGAGATGTAGGTGAGCCTTAAATTACCGATTTGCTCCGAAATTCGGTAATTACAAGTCGGTATTTAACATGGATTACAAGCAGGTGGTAATCGGGTGCAGCCTATAAACAAGCATTTACAATGCAATGGTTTCGCCTTTGGAAAATTAGTTATTGGCATTGCTCATGACATTTCTTTTTTTTTTTTTTTTACTTCTAAATAAATGGCATTGTTATTTACATTGCCAACAGCTCTCACAGCCCACACAGCTCTCACAGCCCACACAGCTCTCACAGCCCACACAGCTCTCACAGCCCACACAGCTCTCTCAGCCCACACAGCTCTCTCAGCCCACACAGCCCACACAGCTCTCTCAGCCCACACAGCCCACACAGCGCTCTCAGCCCACACAGCCCACACAGCTCTCACAGCTCTCACAGCTCTCACAGCCCACACAGATCACAGCTCTCACAGCCCACACAGCTCTCACAGCCCACACAGCTCTCACAGCCCACACAGCCCACACAGCCCACACAGCTCTCACAGCTCTCACAGCCCACACAGCTCTCACAGCCCACACAGCTCTCACAGCCCACACAGCTCTCACAGCCCTCACAGCCCACACAGCCCACACAGCACACACAGCCCACACAGCACACACAGCTCACACAGCTCACACAGCACACACATCTCTCACAGCTCTCACAGCCCACACAGCTCTCACAGCCCACACAGCTCTCACAGCCCACACAGCTCTCACAGCTCTCACAGCTCTCACAGCTCTCACAGCTCTCACAGCTCTCACAGCCCACACAGCTCTCACAGCCCACACAGCTCTCACAGCCCACACAGCTCTCACAGCCCACACAGCCCACACAGCCCACACAGCTCTCACAGCTCTCACAGCCCACACAGCTCTCACAGCCCACACAGCTCTCACAGCCCACACAGCTCTCACAGCCCACACAGCTCTCACAGCCCACAGCCCACACAGCTCTCACAGCCATCCGCCCACACAGCTGTCACAGCACAGCAGTTGCTCTCAGTGCAAGTGTGCACTGAAGCAGGTACTGTAGTAGAATTGGCCTATACCATGTACTGCACTGTGACATTTACACAGCACTTCATCCCCGGGCTGTGGAGCGCTCTGGTTTGCATGGAGACCCTAGGTGCAAAGGTTTAAGATGGCGTGGGTTCGAGCGTGACCAGCGCCTGTGATGCTGGGTGACGCGTGTGAGGTCTGGAGATGGGGACTCTGCGCAAGCGCAGATCGGCCCTCTTACGTGGCTGGTTATAATATACTACTTTGCACAAGCGCAGACATGCCCTGCCTCCGACATGGGTCCATGCACACAGCAATGGTGCAGTGTTGTGAGGCCCTCTTGCATAGGCCGCACAACCATGGTCTAGAGCTGAACAGGCCAAGGGATAATAAGACCCATTCCCTGGGCCTTTTAGCTGTGGACTAGCACTGCGAAATCCCGGGGGCAGAGGTCTCCTTCCCTCTACCTCAACACCATAATGCAGAGCTGCAAAGGCAATAGCAAGGGATCCTATCCCCTGGGACTCACAGCCATGTTCTAGTGCTGCAAGGACCCGTAGAGGGGGTGCCACTTCCTGTACCTCAAAGCTATGGTGTAACGCGTACTCTTCTACAGACCTGCACTGTTAGGGGTTGGGGCTCAAGCCATGGCTTAGTACTTCAAAGCCCAGGGGATGATCTAGTGACAGGAAGGGCGGAGGCTTTTTCTCTCCCTCTGCTGGGCCTCACAATACTGGAACATGACTGCGACACCCAGGGGTTGGGGGCCCTCATCTGGGCAGAGCAGCTATGAATAAGCTCTTTGAGGCTTAGGAGAGTGCCCCCTCCTCCATGGGGCCTTGAAGCTATGACCTAGTACAGCAAGGTCCAGTAAGGGTTTCCTCTTCCCTGGGCATAGCTGCCATGGTCTAAGCGCTGTGAGGCTTAGGGGAGGGGACATACTGTTTTCTCTCTCTGCTGGGCCTCACCGCACTGGGTCATAGCTGCGAGACACAGGGAGCAGGTTTACTGGCCTGGGCATCACAGGTATGGCCCAGTACTGAGATAGATAGATATATATATATATCTATATATATCTATATATATATATATATATATATATATATATATATATATATATATATATATATATATATATATATATATATATATATCTCTATGTCTTCACTTTA
This sequence comes from Lissotriton vulgaris, assembly GCF_964263255.1. Lineage (NCBI taxonomy): Eukaryota > Metazoa > Chordata > Amphibia > Caudata > Salamandridae > Lissotriton > Lissotriton vulgaris. Next base: position 803,990,473 of record NC_141695.1, on the reverse strand, counting down.
AGAGGCTCCGGGAGGGCCTCCTCACACTGGGTAACCTTTATTGTATACACACAACACCCCGCCCTCTCCTGCCTGGTGCGGGCTTCACAGAGATGAACTGAGCGCTGGCCAGCTGTCCACACTGCCCATGCCTAATGGGGGCCAAGAAAGTGGGACACTCACGTACCTGGGCCCCGTGCCACTGCACCTGCTGCAGTATTGATAGCTGGGGCCTTTATTTTCTCTTTCTCTCTGGCGCGCGTAACCCATGTGGACAGAGACGAATTTACACAGTGCAAACTGCTTCGGCTATAAAAGCGCTTAGTTACAGATACACGGTAGTGGAATGGCACTAGCAGGCTCACGTGTACGTTAAGCATAACTGCAGTGCATTGGGAGTTGCCTCTAGGCGCTGTCCGGACTCCGAAGTGGAAGCTTAGAGTTCTCCACAGCAGTGGCAGCTCACGTCTGCTTCAGATGGGTGAGGAGGTTCCGCAAGGAGAGCACGAACCTCACCACTCCTCCTGGACTGAATTACCCGCAGGGTGCAATTTAAAGCTCTCTCCTGGGCGGGAGCCAGGAAGCTCTGCTCTTAGGAGGTGCTGATTTGGTAAAACAGCAATTCTGCTCAGGCCCAGGAGGCAGGAGGGTTGTTTCCCCAAGTCGGGGTACGTAGATCCTGCCCACAGAGTGCTCTCGGGGCCCCCTATGAGAAGGACACTATGGGAGGTAAAGAGGCGAAACTGGCACTGGTCCAGCCTCCAGTGTCTGCAAACAAGTCACCAGGGGACAAAAGCAGTATAAAAATAAACCAAACAGCAAGGCAGTGAGAACCCCCGAGGAGAAGCGCCATCATGTGACAGTGCACTAAACAGAGCAGAGTGGGAGTGGGAGTGGGGAGTGGGGAGTGGCGGGGGTGAGAAGGGCATGGAAGAACACAAAAAGGAGGGGGAGGGGCAAAGGTGAAGACCGAGGAGGCGGAGGCAATAAAGGAAGAGACAGACACTTCAAGGAGAAGAGAATGAGAGATTAAGAAGACTAAATAAGAGACAAGCACCTACGAGGACACGGGGGCGGGAGAGGACACGGACGGCGGCGGGAGAGGACACGGACCTCCTGCAGAATATACTGTACAAGATTTAAGACAAGTTCAACTCCAAATGCAATAGATACAAAATCATAGGTCATACTTAAACAAGAAAAAAAAAAAAATAGCATTGCCATACGTGCACGTGCCCGGTTATCCCCGAGCGACAAACAAACACGTGACAGCAAAGTTTCAGAGTGAGGTACAACAGTTTCCTTCAGACAAGTCATGGCTAAAACCGCAGAAGTTACCAATACTAAAATGACACTGGTTACAAACGGAACACACCTGTTCATAAACCACCTTTCCGACACCACACCACAATATAAAGCACCATGTGTCCAATCGCAAACACCCAAGGCACGCATTTGCTTTAACTCTCGGGTTCTCGTGCCTTACAGACCACGTGCATTGCAGCCTAAACATCCCACTATGGTTTAGGTCCCTCGTTTCACACTCAAAATACCTGAATGCTTAAGGAGCACGTGGGCAGTCTAATATACGAAACGAGATAGTAGGCAAGTCCATTTTAAATGTAAGGCTAGATTGTAATGTATGTTCCGGTGACCAACCAGTGAGATTCTGAAACATTATGCCTCCTTTATCTTCTGCAACACATGAGTTTCCATTAGGCGATGTACAAGACCAGCCATGCGTGTCCTTAAAGAATATAACACCCCTGCAGGTATCAGTCGGACGTATAACATTTGCACAACAGGCCGCCAACCCTGCGCGATGTTCACCATTGCTACCTTGCACACTCCTGGTGCCATGCACTAGTGACAGGGTCACTCCTCGCTTGCCCGATGGGACCACAGGGACTGTTCCTGGTGACTGGCAGCCGCAGAGGCTTCCGTTAGACGAAACCCCATTCACGGTCAAAAAAGGGACTTCAAATTAAAAATAAAATAAATAAAACGAAGAATAGATCAAAACTCCGATCTAAAGATGCGGACTTTTCCTCATCACGGACAAACGGAAGATCACACGGGTTGTTCTGGCCCGGCCAGACAGAGTAAAATATGCGTCCTTTGCGTTTAAAGAGTAAATCATCTTAAAGTGGTCATTACCATCCTGATGGAGTCCTTATCCCGAGGCCGGGTGGCTGCATGCGGGCACAGTGTCCGTCCTGGATAGGTGGGCAGTGTACTGCCTGCTTGCTCACACGCGGTCAGTGTGCGTCAGGAGCTGCGCTGAGAGCATGATCGCACAGAAGAGACTCGCCGAGGCCGCCCAATCAGGGGCCGCCCCCAGGGCCTCCTCACATGACAGGGCAGTCCCTCTCCCCGGCACAAAGATTTCTGAATTACTGGGCTTACACAAAGGACACTCATTCAGAAAACGAGGGGGGGGGGGTCTGATTGGAGCGAAGTGGGCTCTAGGAGGGACCAGCATCAGGGAACAAGCGGGAGGGGGCGGGAAAGGGGGAGGAGAGACGCAGAAGACGGCCGGAGCAGGAAGGCGGGTGCCGGCAATGCCGGAACAGATTCGGGGGCGTTCCCGGCTTTTGGCTGACGTCGCGTGACGTAGCCAAAAGCCAAAAATTCTCGGGAACGCCCCCGAATCTGCTCCGGCCATGACGGACGCCTCTCTGTTCCAATGGCTAGCCTCCATTTATGGAGCTAGCCAATGAAACAGAGGGGCGTATTCAAGGCACCCATACTGGAAACTACAGATTTCTCTGGGGGCGGAGCTAAAAGCTCCGTTCCCCAGTCGAAACCTAAAAAGGGCCCCAAAATGCAACACTGGAACCAGAATGGCGGCTTTTTATGTCATAGCAAGACGGCTAAGGCTACAGGCAGCAGGTGAGAGGGAATGGAGAAGGGAGGAACAGGTATATAGGCAAATGATTACACTCTTCCAATTGACAGAGCCAGAGATACTGCAGAAATACAGACTGCACCCTGAAACCATCATGGTCCTAATCGGGGACCTGCATCCACTCCTGGACCACCCAAGACCAAGGGCCCAACCGTCCAGGTGCTCTGTAGCATACACCCCCTAGCATCTGGGAGCTACCAGAGTACAGTGGCAGCGGTAGGTGGGGTGTCCCAGAGCTGCCTGTCGCGTTTTTTCAGAAAGTTCCTGGACGCCATGATACAAAGAATGGATCACTACATCCACTTCCCAGACACTGATGCGGACTTCCTCAGGACCAAGACAGACTTTTACCTCATGGCAAACTTCCCACACGTGATTGGCTGCATAGATGGGACCCACATCCCCATTTGCCCCCCAGCTGCCACAGAGCACATATACAGGAACAGGAAGTCAACACACACAATTAATGTACAAGCAATCTGTGATGCCAAGTTCATCATCACCGATATAGTGGCCAGATACCCAGGAAGCACCCACGATTCATATATCTTCCAAAACAGTGGGATCTATACCCGCCTGACAACGGGTGAATTCGGGGAAGGATACCTGCTAGGTAAAGAAATGGGTGACACTCCCTTGATAGATGAAGCAGACACATGTCAATGTGTGCATCTGAGTAATGTATAATTTTGTCTTCCACTTTAGGGGATAGTGCATATGCACTCCGTTGCTTCGTCCTGAAACCCTACCTCAACCCCACAACCTCCAGCCAGAGATGGTACAATGTGGCACATAAATCCACCCGGAACATCATTGAGCGCACCTTTGGCCCCCTGAAGAGCCGGTTCCGCTGCCTCCACAAAAGTGGGGGGGGCACGGCAGTACGCACCTGTAACGTGCTGTAAGATAATTGCAACCTGTGCAATGTTGCACAACCTCGCAACTAAGAGGGGCACAGAGGTGGAATTGGAGGAGTATGAAGACCATGACGATGAGCAGGCACTACCAGCAGTCAACACAGTCGGAGTACCAACACCCACAGATGGAAGACAGAGACGGACAGAAATCACACACAACTACTTCTGAGTAAGTATCGAGACAAAGCACGTGTTGTACGTCGATGCACGTAGTTTATTTAGCACTACGTAGAAAAGACATGAGCCACAAATGTCACATATTAGTGTGCCTGGCACTACTGTGTGTACAGGGGTTACCTCACCCTCACATGTCCAACTGAACTTGCTAGACTCACTGCTTGCGCCCATGTGCAGCCCCTCGTGATGCATGAGCTTGGCTGGGTTCTAAGTCTGCTGTGCCAGCGCCGGTACTCTGGCGTCTGCTACTCCTCCTTACTTCAGGGACAGGGGTGCTGCCCCTGCTACTAGTGGTACCTGTGTCCCGACACCTTCTGCTCCTGTGGTGGCTGACTGGTTTGTCAGCAACACTTCCATCGCTGTAGTGACTCTACCCATCCCCCGTGTGAGGTCAGTACAGCAGTGCACCAGCCCCTCCAGCATTGCAACTGACCGGCGACACATCAGTGAAGTTGCATTTGCAAGTTGCCGCATGCCGCTTGTCTGCTGCTGCGTACGATGGCTCTCCCTGCGCCTTTGTGCACGGTCCTCACGAAGTTCCTCACAGAGTGTCATCACACACTGAGACATGTCCCTGACTCCCTCTGCCATGTCCCTCATGCTGTCTGCCATTGATGCTATTCCCTTGTTCATGTCTGTGAAGTTGGTGTTCAGAATTAGCATCTGCCTGTGTACTGCACTTATCCCTTTTGCCTGCAGGCGCTGAACCTTCACCATTGTGGTCTTGAGGCTTTGGAAAACACTCTCATCACGACCACTGCCGCCTGACTCCCGACCCTACGACGTCTTCTTCCTTCAGATGGCCTGACAGGAGTGGATGTGTGACCTGGTGCATTCCCTGCCATAGACTGCATTGACTCCTCACATTCCTCTTCCTCATCCGAGGATGTTTGCAGGATCCTATGCGGGGGACCCTCATGCCTCACAGGCCTGAGGATTTCAGACACCTCGGAGTCTGCTGGTGTGTGTGATTGTCCTGACGCAGGTAGTGGTGAGCCAATGAGCACAGGAGATGCTTCCAGTTGCATGGTGTCGTCTGCCTCTGGTATGTCTGCTGCTTGTGTGCAGGGTGCTGTAGGTCTTGCACTGCTGGGCCCAGCATCCCTGCCTTCTTGCTCACTGCTATCCCTTTGGGGATGTGTCTTCTCCCTCACCTGCTGTGAGTTGCGTGATGTCTCTCCTGTGGACAGACATGGACAGTATCTTAGTGGTGCTTTCACCGTGTACATCAATATTAAATGACATTTTCACATCACTATTTTCTGCTCCTCCCATGTGTCTGATTGTATTGTGTGGCATGCCTGACGACATTTCATGTTGACTGCTCATATGGGTATTCTTATGACTACCACTCCCATAATGCATTGCAGATGAGTACTAAAGTCAGAACTGGATTTCCTAAATACATAGCCACATTGGGGGAGGAACACAGGCAGGGGGTGTGGGATGATGGGCATGTCCCTTACCTTTCTTAGCTGCAGCTCGGGCTGAGCTGTCTGCATCACCAATCCCCAGGACGCTGTCTGGCTCCAGTGTGGACTCCACTATCTCTTCCAGGTCTGTGAGTGGAGGTGCCTTGTTCTTCCCTCCACCTGTTAAATTGGACTCCTTTGCTCTTGCAGCCAGTTTCTTCTTAGTGGTGATCCTTCGATCGTACCATCGCGTTTTTAGGTCGTCCACTTCCCTGTTGGTCACTCCTATGGCATTGATTTTAGTCTGGATCCCCAGCCAGGTGCTCCTCTTGACAGCCTCTGGTACCTGCAGGGACTGCTTTCCAAAGATTTTTGGGTAGTGCTTGACTACCTCCTCCACCAGCACCTGCAGTTCTCCAGTGCTAAACTTCATCTTCCTCTTCGCTCCTTCCCTCTGAGAGTCTTGGGGCTCCATTTCTTTCTCCTGCAGGGCTCTGCTTCACAACTGCCTGTCTCTGTGAGTCTGCTCTCCTGTGTGATCAGTTACACTGCACCTGCATGAGTGTGGCCACTTCCTGGATGTGGGGTGGGGTCAATGCACAGGATTGGTCTATTGCTCTGTTGGTTGGCTGAGGGGCGGGATGGAGACACGTGATTGGTTGATACTTCAACTGCCTGATATTTTGTATCCCCGACCGGTATTTACCGATTCGGTAAATACCGAGTCGGTAGTTTCAATGCATTCCTATGGGCCTCTGGGCCCATAGGATTGCATGTGAGTTACCGATTCGGTATTTGCCGTATCGGAAAATACTGATTCGGTAAATACCGTGAAGGGGTTCCCGATTTTTACCGAATCTGTATTTTTTACCGAATTTTGACCTACATCTCATTTCACTTTTCTGAAATACCGATTCAGTAAAAATCGGTATTTCTGAGTCGGTAAAAATGTGTTACCTACATCTGGCCCCTAGGGTTTGGGATCGGTCGCGCATGCAACTCTGCATTGGTGGAACCCACGAAACCTTTGCAGGGGACGACCGTTCCAAGAGCCTGTACCACAAATAGTGCTTACGACGGACGCATCTCTCCTGGGATGGGGAGCGCATGTCCTCCATTACACAGTGCAGGGACTAATGACGACACAGCAAAAGAAGATGCACACCAACCTGCTGGAACTGATGGCAATCTTTATGGCAATGAAGGCGTTCAAGGTACATTTGTGCAACAAAGTTGTGTTGATCCGGACGGACAACATGACTGCCATGTACTACATACAGAAGCAGGGAGGGACACACTCTCCACAGTTGTCACATCTAGCGCAAAGCATGTGGAAGTGGGCCATTCAGAGAAACATATTCCTCATGGCGGAACACCTCCCAGGCAGGGACAATCGGATGGCGGATCTGCTCAGCAGACACAGCCACCAGATGCACGAGTGGGAGATACATCCCTCAGTGCTACAACCGTACTTCCAGCAGTGGGGTCACCCAGAGATAGACCTATTCGCCACAAGGGAAAACACAAAATACCAAAGCTTCGCCGCCAGGTTTCCACATCCGCAGTCTCAGGGCAATGCGATATGGATGAACTGGTCAGGCAGGTTTGCGTACGCTTTTCCAACAGCTCCGCTCATACCACTAGTGGCACGCAAACTGTGACAACACTCAATGACACTCATCCTAGTTGCTCCAACGTGGGCGAGGCAACCGTGGTACACCACGTTCCTAGAACATTCCGTGGTGCCTCATCAAAGGCTGCGACTAACACCCAGTCTTTTAACGCAGAGCCATGGAGACATTCAGCACCCAGATCTGCAACAGTTGAACCTTGCGATCTGGCTCCTGAGGTCATAGAGTTTGGTTACTTTAACTTGCCTCCTGACTGTATGAATATTATCAAGGAGGCAAGAAGACCTACAACCAGAGCATGCTATGCGGCAAAGTGGAAACGATTTGTCATTTATTGTAACAATAATGACATAAATCCACTAGATGCATTAACTCAAAAAATCATATGTTATCTGTTACATTTACACAGATGCAATCTAGCCTACAGTTCCATACGTATACATTTAGCTGCGGTGGCAGCTTATCTTCAGTTTAGGCAGCACCTTTCACTGCCTGCTATTAAAGCTTTCATGGAGGGACTCAAACGTGTGATTCCTCCAAGACACCCACCTTCACCTGTCTGGAACCTGAACGTGGTTCTAACCAGACTGATGGGACCACCTTTTGAACCTCTACACTCGTGTGAAATACAAGTTCGAGGCATGTGGGCTGCTGAATTCATATCTGTGCATAGATCGCCGCCTAGTGTTGGGTCCGGATGATTGCACATTGTTGTTCTGGAAGAGTCTTCGAAGTATCACGAGATAGGTGGCTCCTCCCCTGGACTACAGTGCGCATGGGCATCGACTCCATCCCCAGATTGTTTTTTTTCCGCCATTGGGTTCGGATGTCTTTGGTTCCCTCTTGTCGCGATCGATAGAAAACCTTTCCTTGAGACCAAAAGGTCTTTAGTCTTACGTCGGTATTGTCTTGCGTTCGGCTTAACAACTCTTCTTCGGCTCCGAGCCGAGCTCTGTACTTCCGCGTGCTTTCGGCGCGGGAGGCCTTGTCGATGCTCCAGACTCCTCGACCATCCATCATGGACCGAAGTCCATTCAAAAGATGTCCGGTCTGTAACTCGAAGTACCCGCACATCGACGTCCACTCGGTGTGCAACAAGTGTCTGTCGCCGGACCACGATGAGGCCAAGTGTATGGCCTGTTCAAGATTCAGGTCCAAGAAGACACCCAAGCTCCGTCGAGCTGCGCGCCTGGAAGCCCAGCAATCTGCACCAGCGCCTACGGACATTTTCGATGCTGGGGAGGTCGAGGATGAAGATATCCAGGACGTCTCAGAATCAAACCCCGCGTCAGACGTCGAAGAAGACTACGACGCTGCAGCCGAAGTTTTCGAAAGCGAAGAAGTCGTCGAGGAGGTAGGAGACTACGACGGGGCCCTCGGAGCCATGGAGGATAGCTCAGACGAGGAGCTCCCTCAGACTGACTCTGGGGCCGTGCCAATCTATAAGGCCCAGGTCGAGGGATCGCCTTCGGGCCTTACCCAAGACCTCGATATGAGTTCCTCTGCCCCGCCTTCGGGCCCGGCCACGGACATTGTTACCGAGTCACTCCCGGTAAAAACGAAACCGGAAGTGAAATCTACGGTCTCAACGCCAGATACTGCGCAGGTGCAGATATCGAAACCGAAAGTGCGCATCGCATTGGTCGGATCGAAGTCTTCTGAGGCCTCGGCGCCGAAGAAACCTAAGATGGCCGTCGAGCCGAAAGGCCAAGTCAAGGTTGCCGAGCCTAAGGCTACCGCGTCAAAGACTAAGGTGAAGGTGTTCGACACGGGCGCATCGGCGCCGAAGACGATCGACGCCGGCAAGGGTCGGGTCGAGCACAAGAAGGCTGTCGACGACCCCAAGAAGTCTCTCGGCGACCCGAAAAAGCGGCCCGATGACCCGAAGGTCCTCTCTGCCCCACTTCCACACGACAAGGCCAAGGGTGCTGCGCCACGTGAGTCGACTCCGAAGGTGTCCTCGAAGGACTCGACTCCAAAACCGTCCTCGAAGGACTCCGTTGAACCGGCACGTCCATCTGCCGCGTTCACGAAAAAGGTCACGGAGTCTCTGCAGCGCATTAGGGACAGCACCGCGGCAGTCGAGCCGAAGGACACTCCGCCTGCCAAGCCTCTGGAGAAGCCAGCTAAGGCGTCCACGCCGATCCTCTTTACCTTGCCGCCTAAGACGCCGCCGAAGGCTTTCGCTGCTAGGCCGGCGTGCCCGAAAAGGTCTCTTCGGCGCCGAAAGCGTCGTTGGTGGTCCACGGCCCGCGGCCTCGACAACCCTCGGAGGAGGAGCGTCAAGAACATTACATCGACGCCGAAACGGGCAGGCTTTCCCTTCTGAAGAGGAAAATCACCCAAGAACCCCAATTGGAGTCTTACAAAATCCCCTTCAAGAAGAAAATGGTCTCTGCTGGTACTCCAGCCTTGGTGGAGCCCCTTTCACCACAAGCTCATGAGGTCTCGCCCACTTACTCCGATGTAGACGCTGGTGAGGGCGATGAGGAGGATGAATATAGCTATCCGGTCTACACAGACCCAGAGGATACAACTGAGCCCTGGTCAGCTGGTGGTGACCCTGGGGATCCCCATTCGGGACAAGACCCTCAACTCTTCTCTGCTAAAACTTCACCTACTGAAGACTCTGCTGCTTTCAATGCCCTCATTGAACGGGCCGCTGCCAATCACAATGTCCAGCTGCATGCTGACCCTGTGGATGTGGATTTCCTCTTTGCCACCTTTTCTGTGTCTGAAAAGACTGTGAAAACTCTGCCAATGCTGAAAGGTGTTTTGAAGCATGCTGCTGAGGTGTTCAAAGAACCTACCAGGGCGAGAGTCATCAACCCAAGGATTGACAAAAAATACAAAGCAGCGCCTACTGATCCAACTTACATTAAAGGACAGTTGCCTCTGGACTCCCTGGTCGTCTCGAATGCCCGGAAGAGGGCCAATTCTCAGACTACGGGTGATGCTCCTCCCCCAGACAAAGAATCCAAGGTCTTTGAGGCTTCAGGGAAGAGGGTAGCAGCACAGGCAGCCAACATATGGCGCATCTCAAACACACAAGCGCTTCTGGCGCGTTATGACAGGGCGCACTACGATACACTAGAGACCCTTTTGCAATACCTGCCTGATCAATACAAAGAAGGGGCTGAGATGTTAATCCAGGAGGGGAAGCTGATCTCCAACGCTTCCATTAAGTGCGCTCTGGACGCAGCTGACACCGCTGTGTGAGCCATTAACACCAGTGTTATGCTTCGGAGACATGCCTGGCTCAGAATCTCTGGTTTCAAGCCAGACATCCAAACCACCATCTTGAACCAAACGGTCAACCCAGATCACCTGTTTGGCCCGGAAGTTGACACCACCCTAGAGAAAATGAAGAAAGACACTGACACTGCAAAATCCATGGGTGCCTTGCAGTCCCAGCAGTTTCGGGGTGGGTCCTTTCGTCGCTCCAATACCAGAGGCACCTCAAGGGGTCAGCTTTCACAGTCCGCGCAATTCTACAAGGGCAACACCCAGACTACTTATGCCAACAAGAGTCGAGGTGGATATCGCGGCAACAGCGCCAAAGGCAGAGGACGTGGCAACAACAGCTCCAGGTCCTCTACCGCCAGCAAACAGTGACGCCTTGTCACTGCCCCCCGACCACACAACACCGGTCGGGGGGAGACTCCAGCAGTTCCTGCCCGTGTGGAAGTCCATCACCACGGACAGGTGGGTCAGAAAGCTTATCCAATTTGGTTATTGTCTGGAGTTAACATCCACTCCACCCAACATACCCCCAAGGCACCGTCCTATGTCGGACGAGCACTTGCACTTATTGCAGCAGGAGGTCAACGTCATGCTGCAAAAAGGGGCAATAGAGCTCTTGCCTTTGCAGGAAAGAGGCACAGGAGTTTACTCCCTGTACTTCCTGATTCCAAAGAAGGACGGGTCCCTCAGGCCCATCCTGGATCTCAGGCCCCTCAACTTCTACATCCTGTCGGAGCACTTCCATATGCTAACCCTGCAGCAAGTGCTCACGCTGCTCCAGCAGGGGGACTTTCTCGCAGCTTTAGACCTAAAGGATGCGTACTTTCACATTCCACTACATCCTTCACACAGGAAATACTTCAGGTTCACCATCCAGAACCAGCACTACCAATTCAGGGTTTTGCCTTTCGGTGTCACCATGGCACCCAGGGTGTTCACAAAGTGCCTGGCGACAGTGGCGGCACATCTCAGGAGACAAAATATCCACGTCTACCCCTATCTGGACGACTTGCTCATCCAAGCGAAGTCAGCCCAGCAGGGTGCCGCCCACGTGTCCCACACCATTCACCTCCTGCACGATCTGGTATTCTCACTGAATTACCCAAAATCCCACCTCCAGCCCGCCCACATACGGCAGTATCTGGGTGCTACCATAGACACTCTGGCGGCCACAGCACAGCCGAATTCAGTGAGAGTCAGCAGCATTCAATCGCTGATCCAAAAATTCAGGCCTCAGCACTCGCTTCCAGCAAGAGTGTTCATGCAGTTGATAGGCATGATGGCCTCCTGCATCTCCATTGTCCCGCATGCGAGGCTACATATTCGTCCGCTTCAGGAGTGCTTAGCACGTCAGTGGACTCAGGCTCACAACCAGTTAAAAGACCTAGTGTTGGTGAGCGGTCGGGCGTACAACTCTCTGCATTGGTGGAATCCACGAAACCTTTGCAAGGGCCGACCGTTCCAGGAGCCTGTGCCACAGATCATCCTGACAACGGACGTTTCTCTCCAGGGATGGGGAGCGCATGTACTCCAATACACTGTGCAGGGACTATGGACGCAACAACAAGGGAAGAAGCACATCAATGTTCTGGAACTGATGGCAATCTTCATGGCACTAAAAGCCTTCAAGGTACATCTGTGCAACAAGGTCGTGGTGATCCGGACGGACAACATGACGGCAATGTACTACATTCAAAAGCAGGGAGGAACACACTCTCCGCAGCTGTCTCATCTGGCTCAGAGCATGTGGAAGTGGGCCATTCAGAGGAACATCTTCCTCATGGCAGAGCACCTCCCGGGCAAGGACAATCAGATGGCGGACCTGCTCAGCAGGCACAGCCACCAAATGCACGAGTGGGAGATACCTCCATCAGTTCTCCAACCGTACTTCCGAAGGTGGGGTCATCCAGAGATCGACCTCTTCGCCACAAGGGAGAACGCAAAATGCCAAAGCTTCGCCGCCAGGTTCCCACACCCCCAGTCTCAGGGCAATGCGATATGGATGAACTGGTCAGGCAAATTTGCGTACGCTTTTCCCCCAGCACCTCTGATACCGCTGGTGGAACGCAAGCTCAGGCAGCACTCGATGACTCTCATCCTGGTTGCTCCAACGTGGGCTCGCCAACCATGGTACACCACGTTTCTGGAACTGTCTGTGGTACCGCATCAAAGGCTGCACCTCACACCCAGCCTTTTGACGCAGAGCCATGGCGACATTCAGCACCCAGATCCGCAACAGCTCAACCTGGCGATCTGGCTCCTGAAGTCCTAGAGTTTGGCTACCTGCACTTACCTTCCGACTGTATGGACATCATTCGGGAGGCAAGAAAGCCCACCACCAGAGCATGCTATGCGGCAAAATGGAAGCGGTTTGTCATTTATTGTGCAGACCACAACATTAACCCGCTGGATGCTTCTATTCAGAACATCATCTGTTACCTTTTTCCATCTGTACAAGTGTAATCTGGCCTATGCTTCCATTCGCATTCATCTGTCTGCAATGGCCGCTTATCTCCAAAATAGGCAGCACCTCTCCCTCTTCAGGGTGCCTGCCATTAAGGCTTTTCTGGAAGGGCTCAAACGAGTCATTCCGCCACGGACTCCACCAGCTCCTGAGTGGAACCTCAATGTGGTCCTTACCAGGCTGATGGGTCCTCCCTTTGAACCACTGCATTCCTGCGAGATTCAGTTCTTGTCGTGGAAAGTGGCTTTCCTCATAGCAATTACATCGCTAAGAAGGGTTAGTGAATTGCAGGCCCTCACTATACAAGAGCCATTTATTCAAATTCATTCCAACAGGGTAGTGCTTCGCACTAACCCTAAATTTCTACCCAAGGTAGTGTCTCAATTTCATATCAACCAGACAATCGAATTACCTGTCTTCTTTCAAAATCCTGAGTCACTGGCGGAGCGGATGCTCCATACCCTTGACGTCAAACGGGCCCTAATGTATTACATCAATAGGACCAAGGATTTTAGGAAAACTAAGCAACTCTTTGTCGCCTTTGCACCACACCACAAAGGTAACCCTTTTTCCAAGGCTGGTATTGCTAGGTGGATCATTAAATGTATCCAGATCTGCTAGCTAAAAGCAAAACGCACTCTTACCATTCCGCCAAGAGTCCACTCCACCAGAAAGTTGGGGGCCTCTATAGCATTCCTTGGAAACATTCCTTTGGAAGACATATGTAGAGCAGCCACGTGGTCTACCACACACACATTTCCTAAGCATTACTGTGTTGATGTGCACTCCAAACAGCAGGCAGCTGTAGGGCAGGCTGTTCTACAAACACTTTTCCAAACTGCTGCAGCTGGCACGGGCGGCCGCCGCTAATGGAGGGACTGCTATGTATTCTATGCACAGATATGAATTCAGCAGCCCACATGCCTCGAACCGAATATGCTACTTACCAGTATGCATCTGCTCTTGGCATGTAGGGCTGCTGACATTCATATCGCCCGCCCTCCTCCCCGGAGCCTGTAGCAGCTGCAGTATTCACATATACTCATAGCATGGTCATCATTCACTGAGTTTCACTCCATCTTGGCCACAATGGCTAAAAACAATCTGGGGATGGAGTCGATGCCCATGCGCACTGTAGTCCAGGGGAGGAGCCACCTATCTCGTGATACTTCAAAGACTCTTCCAGGACAACAATGTGCAATCATCCGGACCAAACACTAGGCGGCGATCTATGCACAGATATGAATGTCAGCAGCCCTACATGCCAAGAACAGATGCATACTGGTAAGTAGCATATTCGTTCCTAACGTGGAAAGTGGCTTTTTTAGTGGCGATTACATCACTTAGAAGAGTTAGTGAGCTGCAAGCCCTAACTATTCAGGAGTCATTCATCCAAATTGATGCAAATAGGGTAGTGCTACGAACAAACCCTAAATTTATGCCAAAGGTGGTATCCCAGTTTCGCATCAATCAAACAATAGAACTGCCAGTGTTCTTCCCAATTCCAGATTCAGTGGCAGAAAGAGTTCTACATACACTAGACGTTGAGAGCTCTCCTGTACTATATAGACAGGACAACACTTTTCAGGAAAACTAAGCAACTGTTTGTTGCCTTTTCACCACAGCACAAAGGCAACCCCATTTCCAAATCGGGTATAGCCAGATGGATTGTTAAGTGCATACAGATTTGTTATCAGAAAGCTAAACAAACATTAACAGTTCCCCCAAGAGCGCATTCAACACGCAAGTTAGGGGCATCCATGGCTTTCTTAGGAAACATTCCTCTAGAAGAAATATGTAGAGCAGCCACATGGACAACCATACATACATTTACTAAACACTACTGTGTAGATGTACATTCAAAACAGCAAGCTGCTGTAGGACAGGCTGTTCTCAAAACTCTTTTTCAGACTGCTGCAGCTGGCACGGGTAGCCACCGCTAAGGGAGAGACTGCTATACATTCTATGCACAGATATGAATTCAGCAGCCCACATGCCTCGAACGGAATATGCTACTTACCAGTATGCATCTGTTCTTGGCATGTAGGACTGCTGACATTCATATCGCCCGCCCTCCTCGCCGGTGCCTGTCGCAACTGTAGCACTCCGAATTAATCTCTAGCATGGACATCACTTACTGTATCATACTCCATCTCTGCCACAATGGTGAAAAACAATCTGAGGATGGAGAGGATGCCCATGCGCACTGTAGTCCAGGGGAGGAGCCACCTATCTCGTGATACTTCGAAGACTCTTCCAGGACAACAATGTGCAATCATCCGGACCCAACACTAGGCGGCGATCTATGCACAGATATGAATGTCAGAAGCCCTACATGCCAAGAACAGATGCATACTGGTAAGTAGCATATTCCTTATTTCATGTTAGGGCCTTATTTTACAGCCACAGCCTGATAGATTTGTTAAGGCTCCATTCTCCCTCCAACTGTAATCCACTTCCACACTTCACGCATCACACAGACACCAACATTCCATGCATCCTTATCCACACTCCCCATTCTATATCATGCCCATGTTTACACAGGAACATTACTACACCATCACCTTTCCTTACACACAGGACAAACCAGACATGCCACGCCACTACATATCTCCACTTTCAAAGTATAGAAGAAGTATAAATTGGGAGCTCTGTTGTCCGTCAATACATTTACTGTATGATTAATTAAAATCTTTTACAATATTTTGATCATAAAAAGGCGATACATTAAAATACTGCAAGATCCGCAGTAGTGCCTGGTACAGTGATTAAAGAAATCCTATATTCTGGTAAAATGATAGCAACATGTTTCCATCTTACAGTAATATAAAGGGATTAATTATTACGAAAGTCTTGTCCTTAATGGAGCAGAGTGCTAGTGACTGACAACCTGCACATGTCTGTGGATAAAGTGCATAAGAAGTACCTAACAGAGTTAGTATTGCTCCAGAGATCAAAGATGGATGTAATGTGCTACTTCAGCATTCAATCGCGGCCCTTCCGGGACATATCGGCCTCACAGCAGATTTCATAATAATTTGTTGAGCATTAATTCGGTTCTGTTCCTAGGAATTAGGCACATTAACTGCCCCCGCCCCTCTCCTAGAAAGACATAATACCCTTGCTGCGTTTGTGCAATCACAAACCTCGCCAAATGGCCAGATAGCCGAACTAGTTTCAAAATTGTCCATTCTCTGGCATCAGCCTGTTAAGCCTTGTACAATTCTTTTAAATGTGTTTATATGAGGCGGATGTATGTACCAAACGTGACCAACTCATTGGGCTCAGTGATGGAGAACACCAAGTTCTTTGCCTCATTACAGGTGTGAATTTCGTGCAGATAGAACAGTGGTTTTAACAGAGTACGTTGTGCTTGCAACAGTGCAGGCAGCAGCAACGTAGGTGATCAAAGGACTCATACTTGTAGGCGCAAAGTCTGCAGCTAACAGTTTTAGATAGCAATTTTTCGGCTG
Organism: Lissotriton vulgaris; assembly: GCF_964263255.1. Taxonomy (NCBI): domain Eukaryota; kingdom Metazoa; phylum Chordata; class Amphibia; order Caudata; family Salamandridae; genus Lissotriton; species Lissotriton vulgaris. The sequence continues at coordinate 803,974,269 of NC_141695.1, read as the reverse complement.
ATTTGAAGCTTCACCCCCACCCACTACCGCCTTGAGACTCTCACGGGTGAGTAGTACGCTTTATAAACCCCTGATTGATTGATAATGTTAGCATGTATCAGAGCAAAACCCATGTCAGCAGTGTAAAGGTTGAATATCAGGAACACAAGCAGGCACCCCTGTTTTAAGACTGTATTTGTCTTGATTTTTCCTGTGAGAAGGGTCCGCTATAGCTTAACTCTAACCCAGATGGAGATGTATAATGATATATGTGAGAAGGTGGCCTGATATGCAGTGCTCACTGTTCTAGTGAACACTATGTATCAGTCCAGCAACCCTTATTGATGATTGGTTGTAAGTCAACCTTATAGACCAGCTATCCTAGTAGCGTGGATACGAGCAGTCTAAGGCTAAAGACTCGAGAGGGCGTGTTCAGCCAGCTGTTTACCACACATATACCCCTTGAACACCAAGTGAAAGGACACCACACAAGTGTTATGAAAATAAACAGTTATTTATTAAGATTCACAACAGCCCTGTACACTTTATGAGGACAGGGTACTAAGCACAAAACAAAACTCTTACGAAAATACTTAAGTTAGCACAGTATATACAAATGCCCGAGGGGCACGGAAAACCATATACTCTGAAAGTGGAATGCGAAATTACTAGCAGGTAAGTACAGTACTAATAGGCTTTGGAATCGCTAGATCTTGACTATAGAATCTTCAGATTACTTCTAGGAGACCCAGGGGACTCGGGTGCAGAGTGTGCACTCTCACGCGTGATGCGGGACAAAGTCTATGGTAGCTAGTAATGACAAAGTTAGTGTTCTCGGGCGAACCCGACCTGGTAGGAAGAAAACGAAAGTGGATTCTGACCCTTGGATAGTGAGGCTATGCTGGGGCACCGAAATGCCGAAGTTACCTAGCCCAGGGGCTGCAGCTGCATAGGTCTCAAAAGACGTCGGGAATCCTCGTAGACGGACCAGGAGCCTGGAAGAAAGAAGTTGCTGGCAGGTGACCAGTGAAGAAAGTTCGATGGATCCAAGCCTGGATCGAAGGAAGATGACACCTGAAAGCAGAGGGGACCAAGTTCGAGACTACTAGCCAGTAGTCAGGTGGCACCAGGAGGGCACCGGATGGTAGTCACCTCGACTAGGTGAGTGGGTGACGCTGTGCTCGCAGATCTCACGGACCAGGAGGCGTTGTCGGCGACCAGGATGGAGGAGCGAGCTGTCCCACGAAGATTGAAGCTGTCGGCGTCGCTGGACCCAGGATTGGGCAACAAAGCCTTGGCAAATTCAAGCCCACGCGGTGGAATCAAAATGGCGTCTGGAGTGGACCAGGAGGGTCCGGGGTGCCTCTCTTGAAGAAGGAAGCAAGGGCCAGTCTGGAGCAACCAGACCAGCAGCAGTGATGTCGTCGGGCGTCGTGAAGAAGGCCACAAGCCAGCCGGCTAGTAGCCACACAGCGCGGTGAGCACACAAAAGCAGAAGGGCCCCACGCAGATCGTGGAGATGCTGGAGAGCTGATCTTCGGTGCTGGAGCTGCTCAGGGTTGGGACTTCTCGGACCCCAAAGCACTCACCAGTGGAGCACACGGTGGGCTTGTTACAAAGAAGTCGTGTAGTCTTGGCGATCGTCGGTCCCTCGAGGTCTCGTCGCACTCACAGTTCTCAGCTTTGCTGTAGAGGTGAGTAGAGGTCAGAGGTGTCAGGGAAGCCGGGTCTCGTCGAGCTGGGTCGTCGGATTCGTGAAGAAGGACTTGCAGCAGACCGCAGTGTTCTTTAGGATGGTGCCCGCTTGATGCAGGGTGACTACTCCTTAGCCACAAGGGAGAATCTTGAAGAAGGAAATCTTGATGCCTTTCGCAGAAAGTCGGGTCTTGATTCCAAAGATGATCTAATTTGAACAGGGGGCCCGCTCCCATCTTTATACTAAAAAAGGGGGCTGACCCGGTGACTAGGTCCTGCCTATGGGTGGGACTAGGTGGGGGGGGGGTTACACCCCTTTCCTATGCCGGACTTCCCCAGGCCAGGGGCTGGTGTGCCCCTGGAACTGGTTCAGACTGGCCTATGCGTAGTGAGCACCGGGGTGCCACTCAGCAGTCACCTTCCTGAAAAGCCCTGCCTACCCAGGATACACAAAACCATGTCTGGGACGGTGCTAGCACCACCCCTGACAGGAAACCCGATGTCCAGGCACCCCTCGCTGGAAGGACTCCCAGGTGCAGGGGGTCAGACTCGTGTCTGTGGTGGCAGCATCCATTTTGTGGAGCTGAGGCTTCAGTTAACTTTAACCGGGGTTCACAGTTACATACATGTCGTGTCCCTCTAGAAGGGTGGAATGCTAACCCCGTCGCCAGAATTGGCGAGGGGTTAGTATTCCAATTCGTATGACACCTTACTCGACATGTTTTGATAAAGCAATACCAAAGATAGCATTTAACCGCGAGGATTATAATGCACTTGAGTATATGGTATGCGATATCATGGAACAGCTATTAGGACTTGATTCCGCAAGCTGCAGACAGGCTCAGCTCATGCCAGAGCACCATCTCACACGATTCCAAGCACTCTGCCTTCAGGATTGTTAAGGCCTGCCATAGGAGTGACTGATAGGAATCTGTGTGTCCATTTTAGGGTTAGATATAGGTATACTATATCTACAGCAAAGGGTGATTACACGACTTTGCCCCAGCTGTCATGCAGCCAGTTGTGTCAAATTTAGGAGGCCAGCCAGGGGTGGCATAATACATGCTGCAGTCCCTGGCAGCCCTGGGTACACCTATGCCCTGAGTTACAGGGTCTGATAGGGTGGCCCAGTACCAATTGGAAATGTACCTAGGGTACATGGAATCCATTTTAAAGAGAGAGCAGCAGGCCTGGGGTCCTGATTGGCAGGATCCCAGGTCGACTATGTCAAAAACCAGCTAAAACACAGGGAAAAAAGTTGGGGGCAACCATAGTCAGGAGGTACCTTCCTACAATATAATTGCTTGCAAAATAGTATTTGGAATGCCCCTACCCGTTTAGTTTGTTCCACAAGATTTCCGGGCAACAAAGTCGAGTGGGCGGAATAGTCAGAAAAAAAACACGCCAAGAGGGGCATCTGTCGCTGAATGGTGGCCTGGTGGATTAGGTAGGAGAGTTTCACTATGGTATCTAGGGTTGACAAGTTTGCTCAAAACCTAGTTTGATAAAGCAGTATTATCTTATTTACCTGCACCCAATGATCCAGTTCTTTCAGGAGAATGGAGGCATATTCCTTTGCTTCTGTATCCAGGAGGGCAATGAGGCAATAATTTTCTGTATCCTCCTAATATCCCTTCTTGAATATAGGATGCAGAATCGAGCCCCTCCATCTCTCCGGTCCCAACTGATAGACTAGGCATGATTGATACAAGAATAGGAGTATTGCTGACTCTGAAGACCTGTGCTGGAATGCCATTGGGACAGGTGGCACCAGAAGGTTAGATTTTTCTTAAGATTTTACATATTCCATCTGCAGTTAATTGCTCCTCCTTGCTCCTAGTTTCCATAGGAGAACCTGGCAGACCCAAGTCTTCATAGCATGCTGTTGTAGCTAAATATAGGTTCGAGGCATATGAGCTGCAGATCCTACACTTTGCATTAGATCGCCACCTGGTGTTGGGCTCGGATGATTGCATGTTGTTGTCATCTAGGAAGAAGTCTTTGTAGTCACGAAATAGGTGACTCCTCCCTTGGACGATAGTGCACATGGGCATCGGCTCCATCCTTAGATTGGTTTTTTCCGCCACTGGGTTCGGATGCAACTTTTCTGCTCCGGTTCGAAAATGTACTTTTCAAAGACTTCGACGTGCAAAAACTTCTAAAAAACAAACTAACTTCAATATACATAGATTCGACCTAATCACTTTGATTCCGGTCGTTGGTGCGGGCCGTTGGGCCTACCCACTTGGTGTGGCCTGCAACTCATTGAAAGGACACCATTCAAAAAATTCCCCGTGTGTGGAGCCAAATTTCCACACAGCGACCATCACGAGGTGTGTAACCTGTGTTTATCACCTGAACACGACGAGTCGAGCTGCACACTTGTGTGTCCTTTCGATCCAAGAAGACCATTCGAGATCGGAGGGCTCGTCGACCCGACATGCAGAGATCAGCTCCGGAACCGGTGGATATCTTTGACGAAGGTCCATGTGTCCCCGAGGAATTCCGATGATCTCCAGATCGTAACTGAGGTAGGCGACTCAGATGACTCCATACCATCAGGTCAACACGTGAGTACAACTGCCCCTACCCTAGCCCCAACCCATAAACCAAAGCCTAAGGTCAAAACTCCGCCTTCGGGGCTCAGTCGAGACCAAGACATTGCTTCAAAAGCCCCGCCATCAAGCCCGGCTCTGATGAAAATTTTAAAGCCTTCCGGTAGCTCCATACCGAGCAAACCGCACGTGCCGATACCAGCTCCCTCGGCACTGAAAGAAGTCACGGTTCCGAAAAAGACTCAAAAACCGTCGACTCCTAAAGACAGGACGGCACCGAAACCAATGAAGCCTGCTTCCACCCCAAAATCTTATGTGCCGAAACCCACAAAGCCTGCTTCCGATGCCTCCAAGCCCTCGAACCAGGCCTCGACTCTGAAAACAATACCTTCGGTGCCAAAAATTACGCCACAGGACTATTCAACAACTCCTAAGGCTCAAGACAAGCAGAAACCAGGCCCGGAGCCGAAAAAATCGGCGCTGAAATCAATTTCTCAAGAAGAGCTTTTTAGACCTGATCCTTTGCAAAAAAGGATATACATAGGTCCAGAAACAGGACATGTTTCCACCACACAACACAGGAAGAGGAAGTCAGATACAGCACCTACACCTCCAGTGCCTGCCAAGAAGGACTCTGCCACATCTCCTATGCACCCTTCTTCTCCTGTATCCCATTCTCTTGCTCTCCCTTTAAACATTTCACCTCAAAATTCTCCTCCTCATTCTCCACAACATACACCTCCTCAGGATGCTGATGATGATCAGTATAGCATGGGGGGAGGGAAAGACCGAGATGACCCTTTTCCCTCCCCAACAGGTTCACCAGACTGGGGGTATCCAAACCCACAGGATATACCAGATATTCCTGACCCACATATATATCCATCTAAACCTTCTCCTCCAGAAGACGATATTGGGGTTGGACACTTAATTAATAGGGCTGCCATCCATCACATTGTCACCATGTATTCAGATGAGGCCGACGAAGATTTTTTACTAGAAACTTTTGAACATCAAAAATCTGTGCAAATACTGCCAACTGTTTAAACATCCTGTAAGAGCTGGAATCATAAACCCAAGGATAGGGAAAAAGTACCGAGCAGCTCCTGGGGATCCTGCTTACATTAAAGGACAGCTACTCTTAGACTCCCTAGTAGTTTCAAACGCTAGAAAAAGAGCAAATTCCCAAACATCAGGCAAAGCACCACCTGCTGATAAAGAATCAAAGATCATAGATGTTCAGGAAAAAGAATGCTGCCTAAGCTAGCAATGCATGGCGCATTGCTAACACGCAAGCCCCCCTCGCAAGATAAGACAGGGCTCACTATGATCAGCTAGAGAAGCTCTTACAACATCTAACTGACCAATATAAGGCACAAGCAGATGATCTCATACAAGAGGGTAAGCTTATATCAAATGCCTCCATTAAATGGGCACTAGATGTAGCAGACCCTGCATCCAGGGCAATAAACACCAGTTTCCTTCTTAGACGTCACGAGTGGCTACGCATTTCAGGATTTAAGCAAGAGATACAGACTTCTATCTTAAATCAACCATTCAACCAACAACAATTGTTTGGTCCAGAAGTAGACACAGCTCTTGAAAAAATGAAAAAAGACACTGACACAGCCAAGTCTATGTTAGCTCTGCAGTCCACCCAAGCGAGAGGCTCCTTTCGTTGCTCCTTGAGGCGGCTCCAAACAAGCTGGAGCAGACAATTCAGCTTCCTTTAAGACAAATGCACAAGCATCCTCTAATAAAGGATACTTTAGAGGGGGCTACAGAGGTAATAATAAGGGAAGAGGTCAAGGTAACAACAACGATCGATCCTCTTCCACCACTAAACAGGGACTTCCTTCAGCTACCCCAACAGCATACCACTCCTGGAGGGCAAAGATTAACACAGTTCCTACCTGTCTGGAATTCCATCACAACAGACAAGTGGGTAAGACAGATTATCCAGTATGGTTACTGCCTAGAGCTTACAGCTACCCCTCCAAATATACCACCAGAACAGCGCCCAATGTCCACAGAACATCTAACGCTGCTCCAACAAGAGGTTCTCTCATTGCTGCAAAAAGATGCAATAGAGCTAGTTCCATTGCAACATCAAGGAACAGGGGTCTACTCACTACTTCCTAATACCCAAAAGGATGGGACACTAATACCTATTCTAGATATAAGGCCTCGCAATCTGTATATACACTCAGACCATTTTCACATGGTCACTTAACAACAAGTGCTCCCAATATTGCAACAAGGCGATTTCCTAACTACACTAGACCTCAAAGATGCCTACTTTCACATTCCTATACATCCTTCTCACAGGAAGTATCTCAGGTTTGTGCTAGGACAACACTATCAATTCAAAGTCCTTCCATTCGTGGTCACAACTGCAACAAGAGTGTTCACAAAGTGCCTAGCAGTAGTAGCAGCACATCTCAGAAGAGAACATATCCATGTCTCCCCATACTTAGACGATTGGCTCATAAAAGCCAAGTCATTCAACCAGTGTGTTCAACACACATCTAGAACAAGTAGTGTGCGCATGGATATGCGTGAACATCCCTGGATGAGGCACTCCAAATGTGGATCAAAAACAATTGATTCCAACGTTTTCAAAAAGTTATTTTAATTTCTTTTTGCGTAGTTTGAGAATTTTCATAATGATATTAGCATCATATCAAATGAAGTTTATAGTAGCATCAACATGTTAGCAGTGATGTATCAACTCTCAACTCCGATGCATTTCGGGCTGAAAGCCCTTTGTCAAGGAGCGCTGAAAAGAAGAAATGAGCCTCAATAAGAATTACGAAAAAATGAGGTGGAATAGACAATAAACGTGCACATTAGAGGGCAATGTGATGGGTGCCTAATGGGAGAAACGAGAGGAAAGTAAATAAAGGAACAGGGGTCGGACGTTAGTGTGGTAGTGTAAAGATGTGAAAAAAGTGGTGATACTAAATGCCTAAAGGAATGTGAGGCGAAGTCATATCAAGCGCAAGAGCGGTAGTATATCTAACAGTGGCATTTCTTGCGGTGAAAATACGGTAAAAGTGTGGATTAAAGAGTGAATCGGGTTGTCCCTTAAAAATCTAACCAAACGGAATAAACTTACTTCGAGTGGATTAACCGGGAAGACGCTGGTGCAAGCTGTCAGCGGTCGTGTTCCGCGTTAGGGAAACGATAGCGTTCAAGGGAGTTAAATGGGTAGAAGTAAACCGAGGACTAGCGTAATGTGTCGGTGAGGGTAAACATAAACAAAGGGTGGATGTGAGAAAAGTGGCCATATTGGAATAGTAAGAGAAACAGTGATAAGCCAAGTAGGGTGTGTGAAGTGTGAAGGAGAAAGAATAAAGAAAAAAGGGTAAAGAATAAAGAGCAATGCAGAATATTAATGGCACAAATTAAGCATGTTTCATAAATAACAGCTGTATTCGACTCGATCATTGAGTCCACACGGTTTGAGGGTTTGAAGACGGTACATCCATTCAAGTTCTCTTTTGAGAAGGAGTTTATGATTGTCCACTCCTTCAGTCTTTTTGATCATTTCCAATACGATGAATTGGAGTTGCGCAATGGTATGGTGGTATTCATCAAAGTGCATGGCAACATTAGATTTTTCTTGTTTTGTGCGAATGTTAGATTTATGTTCATTGATGCGCACCTTGATTTTCCTCTCTGTTTTTCCGACATGTAGTTTGCCGCAGGGACATTTGAGTGCATATATAAGGTTCATAGAGTCACAGGTGGCATTGACGTGGAGTTTGATGGGATAGCCTTTCATCGGGTGTCTGATGATATTCCCCTTAATAATACAGTTACAACTGTTACAATTCATACACGGTAGGGTTCCTTTGTGGTCTTTCATGATGGTTTGTTTCCTAGTGAGTATTTCCTTCAAATTACTGCTGCGGGTGTATGCAAACAGTGGTGGGGTTTGAAAAACGTCCCTAAAGTCGAGTTCCATTTGTAAAATGGGCCAGTGTTTGATAATGATTTTCTTGAATGTCGCGCTTGTTGTGGAGAATTTGGAGACCAATACTGTACGTTGATCCGTTTGTATGGGTTTTTTGGTAAGGCTTTCCTTTCTGCTGATGGTGGTGACTCGATTATGAGCTTCCTTTAAGATGTTTTCAGGATACCCTCTATTGATAAAACGATTATACATTTCCTTGATCCTGGTTTTGAAAGTGTTTTCGTCCGAGACGATACGTTTAACACGTAACATTTGAGAAAATGGGAGATGTTGAGAGATCCCTGGTGGAAACTAGTGAAATGTAACGTGTTACGGTCTGTAGTTTTGCGGTGAAGGTCGGTGACGATGCCTTTGTCGGTAATTTTCATGTTGACATCAAGGAAAGAGATCTCAGTTTCATTAATTTGCCAAGTAAGTTTGATTCGTTCATCTTTTGTGTTGAGTTCGATCAAAGCATTGTTGAGTGACTCCTTGGTGTCCGTCCACATGAAAAAAAGGTTGTCAATGTATCGAACATACATTTTTATTTTTTCATGAAAAGTGGTGTTGGCGTATATGTGTAAGTTTTCAAAATTTTGCATGTAAATATTGGCGTACGTTGGGACCGCACAGTTTCCCATCACCATTCCAGATAGTTGTAGATACCACCTGTTTTCTTCTTGAAAGTAGCTATGATATAAGGTATATATCATAAGTTCCATTATGAACGTCTGCATGGGCGTTTCGATGTTACTATGGAGGAGCGCTTGTTCAATGGCTTCAATACCACCTTGGTGTGGTATGGAGGCGTACAAAGCGCTTACGTCAGCTGTGCATAGGATAATAGATTCACTGATGTCGATATTGATTTGTGCAAGTTTTAGTAGAAATTCGGTAGTGTCTTTGATATGGCTGGTCATTTTAGTTACCAAGGGTTGAAGGTATTTATCAATAAATTTGCCCACTGGTTCATGTATCGATCCTTTAGTGGAGATGATGGGTCTGAATGGTGGATCGTGAAGGTTTTTGTGGATCTTGGGACACATGTGGATGGTAGGGCTCTTGGGGTATTCTCGTAACAAATACTTTTTGGTGCGATCCTCAATACTTTTTTTTTTTTTTTTTTTTTTGGAAGACGTTTATTATTGTAGAAGAAAAAGTGCAGTACATATAGCAGAGCCTACAACCCTGCGGGCCGGCTGCAAGAAATCCGTGAATTGTAGGGGCATAGGGTTACAGGGGAAGGCATTATGCATCAGCTCATTCTTTGTTTGGCGTGCTTCTTCACTGGCGGATTATGTATACGTTTCACATTTCGCACATGTTCAGTTCCATAATTGACGTCTCATTTTACATTTTTTTTCTATAATTCAACCAATAACTTTCCAACATAAAACAGGGATGATCATATCAGCGTGTCCCATTGTGTCTGTGCTGCCAGTGCCGTGCCACATATCATCTGTGCGCACGGCACCAATGTCCCATCAACATGTTAGGCATGCGCCGGTGGCGCATCAGTGAAATGCGGGGTCTATAGCTCGCGTGTGTGAGTAGCTGTGAAGCTGGTGTGGAACAGGTTCGGTGGGTGGTGACATCCCCCCGTTCGTCGGTTCAGCGTACGACGTGCGTGGCAGACACAAGTGTCGCCCCTGTTGCATATTCGGTGGGTGGCACCCTTTCCTGTGTTCCTTGTCGAGTGTCCAGTCAGTGGCGCTTGACCGCCGCTGTGTGACGGTGGGTGTTCACGCAACTGGTAAGAACAGGAGTGCGGAATCTTTAACCTGGGGTTACGTGGGGGGGTCAGACATGAGGGGGGAGGGGGGGGGGGGGGGAAAGTGTACTCGTGGGGGCTGGGTCAGGGCGAAGTTGCTAAGATCCGTGGTCGGGCTGTTGTGTGGTGGAGGGTCCTCGTGTAAGCGGCTGATTGTTGGTCGTGGCTTGTACGTCGGGGGGAGTCAGTGCTACCTACATGGAGGGGGGGGGGCCAGCGTGGCGTGCGGTCCTGCCTATGGTGTCGCCGCTCGTGGGGCGCCTATCCTTCTCAGCTGTCTCTGCGTGAGCCCCCTGGCCACGCCTTCCTCCCGCAGGGACCCCAGGATATCATTCCAAACATGTGCGATCGGGAACTGCCTCAAACCCGCTATCTCTTCACTTCGCAGTGCCGTGCCCTCTGCTCTGGCCCAGTTGAGAAAGGATGTGTACCAGTGTGTGGGGGTTGGTGGTTCTCTACTTTTCCAGTGCCTGGTGAGCAGGCGCTTGGCCGTGATAAGGCCTAGGTCCCAGAACCGGGCTAGTGTTTTATTTTGTTTAGTTCTCTTGTATAGCCCAAGAACGCATGCCTCCCACGTGTTGGGTAGCCCCGGGCCTGTGCTGTGCGTCAGGAGCGATGTCACCTCCCCCCAGTATGTGGACAGAGTCAGGCAGCTCCAGAGCATGTGTAGGATGTCGGCATCCAGCAGGTCGCACCTGGGACAGGCTGTGGTGTCTGTCGCGAAATACTTATTTATTCTGTCCGGCGACAGATACGCCTGATGCAGTATATACAATTGAATAGTGCGGAAGCGGGAGTTGCGTGGGATGTTCACAGGGCTGGCTAGGACCAGTTTCCATTCTTTGTCTGTCCACCCCCTCCCCCGATGGGTCGCCCACTTGTCCCTGATCGGTTGTGTGGACCTCTGAGTGTGCATGAGGAGCGCCTGTGCCAGCCAGTGTGTAATGTGTGATCCCCTGCCCATAACATGCAGGTACTGGATCAAGTAATGAAGTTGGGGCTCCTCCTGGATGTCCCCCCAGGACTCCGTGTACGTCCTCACCACTGACGCGTGGAGCAGGAATTGCCCTGCTGGCAGGCCAGTGCTCACCGATAGTTCCGCAAAAGGAAGCACGCCCCCGTCCGCGTAGAGGTCTCCCATTGTCTCCACTCCGGCGGCCACCCAGGGCTCCATGCTACGTGGTGACACCATCCCATTCCTCCGGGGGGTACCCAGCAGGGGAAGGGCGGGGGCATACGGTTTGACGTCCTTCGTCAACTTCAGGCAGCGAAGGAAACATTTGCGGGCTACGGCCACGTGCAAGGGCAGGGGGCGAGGCCCTTTGGCCAGTGGGTGAAACAGGGCACACACCTGCGGGTGTGTCCATTGGTGGTCCGCATTGGCGGTGTCGTCGAGGTGTGAGTCGCTAAGCCAGTACGTGACCCACTGCAGCTGTGCTGCCAGGTAGTATAACTCCATGTTGGGGACCGCCAGCCCCCCTTCCGCCGTCGGGGAGTACAACTTCGCTAGGGCTACTCGTGGGCGCCCTGTGTTCCAGATCAGGCCTCGGAGCATCACCTCCAATTCGCGGAAGATCCTTGTGGGGACATATAGCGGGACGTTCGCAAAGTGGTAGAGTAGTCTCGGTAGCGCTATCATTTTAGACAGAGCGATCCGGCTAGGTACATTCAACGGCAGGGTCCTCCAGAAGTTCATCTGGGCCCTCAGCGAGGACACGGCGCGCACCAGGTTGCCTTCCAGTATATTCTGCGGGTCTTTATAAATGTGGAGCCCGAGGTACTTGAACGTGGTCGGGTACCAGGTGAGCCGGGCGCCACCAAGGTGCACCTCACATTCCTCCAGGTCCGAGCTGAAGGCGAATACTCCGGACTTAGTCCAATTGACTCTGAGGCCCGATACCCCTTCAAACGTCCGGAATATGTCCGACAGCGTTGCAGGCACCGTCGTGAGGTCTCGCACATAGAGTAATAGGTCGTCCGCGTAGAGCGAGACCGTGTGCACCCCGTCTGCCAGTGGGATCCCCCATTCCACTCCCTTGTCCCTCAGTAGAGCCGCCAGGGGTTCGATCGCCAGGGAGAAGAGAAGGGGCGACAGGGGGCAGCCTTGTCTGGTACCCCTGCGCACCCGCACCGTCTCCGACAGCAGCTTGCCCGTCCTTATGCGGACGTTCGGTCGCTGGTATAGCAGTCCGACCATATCCATGAAGGCATCACCGACGCCGAGTTTGTCGAGCACCGCTCCCAAGTACGGCCACTCCACCGAGTCGAAGGCCTTCTCCAGGTCTAATACGAGGCACCCCGACCTCGGCCAATGTAATGTGGCCGCTTCCTGGACCCGAAAGAGACGTCGCAGGTTACGGGAAGTGCTCCTCGCCGGCATGAACCCGTTTTGGTCTGCATGCACCAGCGCCGGGACCTCTAGGGTCAGGCGGCGGGCCAGCAGGGAGGTGAACACTTTGTAGTCCGTGTTCAGCATGGCCAGTGGCCTGTAGGACCCCATGCACGTGCTATCCCTGTCCGGCTTCAGCAGCGAAACCAGGTTCGCCTCATTTAGAGAGTTTGGGAGCGCCGAGTCCTCAATCGCGTGTGTGTAGAGCTTGAGCATCTCCGGGACCAGTACGTCCGAGCAGGCCTTGAAAAACTCGGCAGGCAGGCCGTCGGGGCCGGGGGACTTGCCGTTGGACATTGCGAAGATGGCTTCTCGCAATTCCTCTTGGGTGAATGGGCCCCCTAAGTCCTCCTGCTGTGCGTTCGTCAGAGAAGGCAGTTGGATGTCAGCAAGGAAACCCTCTATGGCGGCCGTTGAGACCCTCAGCTGTGACTTGTATAGAGCCTGGTAGTGCCCCACAAATGCCTGGTGTATCTTGCTCTGTGTGTACACGATTTCCCCTCCAGTTGTCCGAATGGCGGATACTGGTTCCGTGCGGGATTCCTGTTTGACCAGCCAAGCCAGCAACCTCCCCGGTTTGTCGCAATGTTGGTGCACCCGCGCTGAGTGGGCCGCAAAGTTGACGTGTTTCAGTCTCTCTAGTAGCGTAGCGTGTTCCTCACGGGCCTCCCGTAGCCGGTCACTCGCTCCGATCACTGCCTCTCGCTCCCAACGGAGCAGGTCCGCCTCCACCTTGCTTAGGTCCGCCTCTAACTTTTTCTGTATGCTCCCTTGTGTGCCCAAGCAATGCCCCCGTATCACCACTTTGAAGGCGTCCCACTCCACATTTGGGGAGGATGCCGTGCCCGAGTTGTCGGCGAAGTATTGCGCTACTCGGGCCTGTAGGGCGTCTCTGAAGGGTGCGTCGAGCAGCAGGGCGGGTTGTAGCCGCCACGTGGGTATTGGTGGGTGTGGGCGTTCCCATGCTATCGTCAGCGTGTGTGGGTTGTGGTCTGAGTGTGTCCGGCCGAGGTATTGCGACTCAGTAATGTGCGGTAGCATTTCCGTTGTCACCATGAATCTGTCCAGGCGGACATGTAGCGTGTGTGCCCCCGAGTAATATGAATATACCTTGGTGTCCGGGTTGTGCGCGCGCCATGCATCCCTGAGGTCCCACTGTGTCGCCCATCTTGCGAACGCCTGTGCAACCCCCAAAGATGTAGCATCTGGCCTGGGTGGGGTCGAGCGGTCCAGCGTAGGGTCTAGTACTGTGTTGTAATCTCCTCCCAGTACCCAGGGGACTCCGTGCCAGGGTGCCAATTTTTCCGATAGGTGTGTAAGGAAGCTTCCCTGGTCTGTGTTTGGAGAGTAAACGGACGCTAGAACTACTGGCTGCCCGTCCATCCGGCCCTTCACCAGTACATACCTCCCCCCCCTGGTCTATGAGCACCTCAGACATTGTGAAGGGGGTGCCTGGCCTAACCCACAGTAGTGCCCCACGGGCAAACGATGAGTATTCCGTGGCGTACAACTGACCCCTCCACCTGCGCCGCAGTGCAGCCACCTCCGCCCCACATAGGTGTGTCTCCTGCAGGAGTGCGATTTGTACACGCTGCCTTTTCAAGTAGGAATATATCTGGTATCTGCGCGCAGGTGTGTGCATTCCCCTGATGTTCCAGGTGCATATCTTAATCGAGGTCATACTAGCGGCGTGTACTCCTCCCCCTCCCTCGTACAAACAGCCGTTCCACTAGAGGCCCCCCTCCCGCCATCCTCAGCATGTTCATCGCCACCCCTCGTAGTACACTTAGCATAAATCAGGTAGACATTAGGTGGGGGAAAAACGATAAGCAACATTAACCAACTGTGGGCAAGACCCACTGAAATACCAAAGGGACCGTGGCGAAACGGGCCACCGTCCATAATCTCAATTGAGAGGGACAACAGTTCCAGTCTAAGGGGCAGTGCGCATAAGCACGGTTGAGGCTAAGAGGAAGTTAAGTCAGTTAAAGGAGTTCCGGCTCCATCCCCGAGCCTCAGGGTGCAGGCCGTTTGCTGGCCACCGGCTGCGGACCGGCACTTGACGTTTCTCTGGTCCCAAGGAGCCCCGTGTGTGTGGACCCCGGCCTTTTTTTCTCTTTTTTTTTTTGTGTTTGGGGGGAAGGGTCACAGTTCTGTGCGAGCTCTTGGCCCCAGTCAGGGAGGGCGCCTCTCCCCCCCTAGGCCACACCTGCAGCCGGCCAAGGATGAGCACGGGTCAAGGGGCAACCCCACCATCATCAATCTCATCAGTCTTCAACGCCACTGAGGCAGTACTCACTGTGTCTGTGGTCCGCTGTCCATTCGGCGGGCAGGTGGGGTGGAGGAGTGCATTCCCAGTTGCACCCGGCGCTAGTTGCGTCTCAGCGTCTCGCCGGTCGTCACCGCATCCCCCTCGCCTGGACGGCCCTGTTCCAGACTGCTTCTGTGGGGCTAGTGAATCAGGTCCGAGGTTTGCGGCGTGACCACCGGCAGGTCCACAGAGATCTGTGAGTTCGGGATCCCGTATATGGCTTCGTCGTCGTCGCTGGGCGCTGTCTGCTGTCCGTCCTCGGGGTGTGATTCCTGGGAGGGTGGGTTGCTGAGCTGGGAGACTTTCCGCATAGCGTCGCGTTGTTCCTGGAGCATTAGATCCAACGGGGGAGAGTGTCGTGACCCTCCCTCTGTCCGTTGGGACTTTTGCGTTCCGTGCCTCCGGCGTTGTCGTGGGCCGCGTCGCCTGGGCCTTGTCTCGCCCCCCCGATGGGTCTTGGGTGCCGCGTCCGTGCCTCCGTCCAGCCACTCGCTGACCTCCCCGGAGGTCCCGAAAAAGTACGTGTTGTCCCCCGCTACCACTCTCAGCTTTGCGGGGAAGAGCAGTGAGTATTTGAGGCCTGCGGTGCGCAACCTCCTCTTAACTTCCAGGAAGTCATGTGTCTGGCGTTGCACCTGGATGGTGTAGTCGGGAAAAAACATGATCGCCGCATTGTCTATGCGGATTTCGCCCATTTTCCTCGTTTCCCGCAGCACTGCGTCCCGGTCCCTGTAGTTCAGTATCCTGAAGAGTAGTGGCCTTGGATTGGCGCCGGTCGTGTAGGGCCTGGTCGGCACTCGGTGCGCTCGTTCTACTACAAAGTGGGGCGAGAGCGCGCCTTCTGGCAACAGGGTCCGTAGCCAGTCTTCCACATGTTGTGCAGGGTGGATCCCTTCCCATTTTTCCGGGACACCCACGAGCCTGATGTTGTTGCGTCTCGCCCTCCCTTCCGCATCCTCGGCCCTGTCTTCCAGGAACTCTACCCTGTTCAGGAGATCCTGCACGTGCTTGTCCGTTTGGGTGAGTTTGGGCTCTATCTCTTTCACTGTGCCTTCCAGGGCTTTCGTTCGGTCGGACAGCTTCCTGTGATCGTCTCTCAGGAGGGTCAGGTCCACGGCCACGCCATCTATCTTGGACTCCAGGGAGGTCCTGGTCTGCTGGAGCGATTGTTCCATTCGCTCGACGGCCGCCAGCACGCTGTCTAGTCTCGTGGCCAGTTGCTCGGCAGCCATTTTGTCGAGCTGCTTGTTCGTCTTCCCCTTCTGCGAGGCCCCACCAGTCCCGGTGTGGGTCCGCACTCCTCCTTGGGCCCAGATCTTTGGACTGGGATGAATGTGTGACATTGATCCACATTAGGTCCATCACCTGTTTTGTTTGCAATTGCCGCCCTAAGTGCGCTGGGGATGCCCAGACGTGGGTCCCAGGCACTCCACACCACTGGAGTCAAGCTAGCCGGGCTGATGAGAGGTGTTACCTCGAAACCGGTCCGGTCCTCGGATGCTTGATTCCGTTCTGGGAAGGACATGGCTTTTGTAGTTCGGACTGGACTGTTCCCATGGGGCACAGGGTCAGAGCTGATTTGCATATCGCCATTGTCTAACCCAGGGTGGTGTGGAGTGCAAAAAAACAATGGATTTGGGCCCAGATCTTTGGACTGGGATGAATGTGTGACATTGATCCACATTAGGTCCATCACCTGTTTTGTTTGCAATTGCCGCCCTAAGTGCGCTGGGGATGCCCAGACGTGGGTCCCAGGCACTCCACACCACTGGAGTCAAGCTAGCCGGGCTGATGAGAGGTGTTACCTCGAAACCGGTCCGGTCCTCGGATGCTTGATTCCGTTCTGGGAAGGACATGGCTTTTGTAGTTCGGACTGGACTGTTCCCATGGGGCACAGGGTCAGAGCTGATTTGCATATCGCCATTGTCTAACCCAGGGTGGTGTGGAGTGCAAAAAAACGATGGATTTGGGCCCAGATCTTTGGACTGGGATGAATGTGTGACATTGATCCACATTAGGTCCATCACCTGTTTTGTTTGCAATTGCCGCACTCCTCCTGACATGTGCGGTGGTGACCGGCCAGCAGATTGATCGTCTCCGCCGTTCTGGTGGCTCCCCTGGGACCACCCCTGGCCTGGGTTGGGGGCTCGCTAGTCCTAATTCCTCCCCGGCCGTGGCCGTCGCGGGGGGGGGGGGGGGGGGTGGGTGGGGGGTCCGTCGGGTCTTCGCCCTTCCGTGGCCCCTGCGGTAGCGGGCGCTCCTGTGGTCCGGGTGTCTCGCGTGAGGCCGGTCGTTCCCTCCTGGCTCCCCTTCCTCCCTGCACGTGTGCCTGTGCGTGCGTCTTCACTGCGAGGGGGGGGGATGCCTGCTGTGCCTCCACCTACCGATTGCGGGCCTGACCGGTGACAGTGGCGGCGAGTTGTGTGTGGCTTCCCTGCCCCAGTCTCTCCGTGCCTGCACTTTTGCCTGCGGCTCCCGGTTGGCGTCGGTCGCGAGGAGCCGTGGGGGGAGGGCACCCTCAGTGCGCTGAACGCCACGCCAGATCCCTCAGCAGGGCCCGTCCCCGCTCGGGCGTGGGGCGCCGTCCGGGTCTCAGCGCCGCTGATGCGTGTGCTATGGCGTGTAGCTCAGGCCCCCGCCTGTGTCCGTCTCCCCCGTGTGTCGCCGCCTCTGCGTGGGGGCGAGGGGGGCCACTTCAGGCAATGTACAGGGTGCGGGGGCCCTCTCACCTGGTCTCCCGGGTCCGCCGGTGTGATGGGAGCTGTGCCGTCAGGGTCGCGCCGCTCTCAGGCGTGTGTGCAGCAAAATCCGGGCAGTCGCACTGGTGTCACTCGCCGCCTCCGGCGTCACAGCTGTGCTCCGCCGGCCGATTTTTTGCGCCACTCCAGCGCTGGCCCCTCGCGTCTCTCCAGGAGCAGGGGGGGAGGCGGGGGTCAGAGTGTCCAGACGGTCGATTCCCGGTGTGGCAGGGGGTCGCGGCGACCCGGCTCCGTGTTGCGCAGCAGGGCCCTGTCGTCAGGCCCAAGCCGCGGCCTCCCGTACTCCCCCACGCCTTCCGGCCGGCAACATGTCCCGCCAGCGGCCTTCAGGAAAGGTCGGTGCCGTTGTTTCGGGTCTCCAATTTCGGAACTCGGCCAGACTGCCCGGGGTACTGCCGCCGTGGTCCGCCTGCTAATTCAGCCTGTTTCGAGGATTATTAGTCGGAGAATCGGCCCGGGGAAGGGGAGCTCAGCTCGGAGCTCTACCCTTTTGCGTCCTCCACCATTGCGTGCTTAGCCACGCCCCGTGCGATCCTCAATAATCCCTGTTTCATGTGCTTTCACCACGATGTTGGATAGGATAGTTTGGAAGTCCCTGGTGGGGTTGTTGTCAAGTTGCATGTACGTGGTTATGTCATGAATATGCTCAGATAGTCGTTGATTGTACATGTTGGTATTAAGGATCACACGCCCCCCCTTGTCTGCTTTGGCACATTTGATGTGTGGGTTGTTTGCCAAGTTTTTAAGGGTGTCACGATCCTTTTGAGTAATAATATTGTGTTTGGAAGTTTTTTTGAAATTGATTTTGGATAAGTCGTTACGTACCAATTTTTCAAACAGATCAATAGTTTTATGGCTACTAGGAGCCTGATAGGTGCTAGATGGTCGTAGTCCCTTGAGTTGATCGGTGTTATCTGTAGTCTTAGGTGGTAGAGTATTGTCAAAGAAGTGACGTAGCTTGAGTTTTCGAATGAATTTAAATGTGCTGACTTCAAGTTCAAGTAAGTTGGTATGTGCTACTGGGATAAAAGACGTGCCTTTTTCAAGAAGTTTCATTTGGTGGTTAGACAGAATGGTATCAGATATGTTAATGACTAAGTGGTCTTCTTGGGTTTGGGGTCTTTTTTGGTGACCGTACTCCGAGTGTTCGGAGGGCTTTTCTCCTTTTCTTTTCTTCTTGCTCCTCCTCCTGGGTCTTCGATTGTTTCTTGGCCTGATCCCAAAAAATGAACTGAGGATGTTGTTCATTTGTGGATGTTGTTGCTTGATTGTCAGTGGTGGTTTCGCTCATGGATGTAGGCGTTGTGGTCCTTCGTGGTGGACGATACGTGTTGTCGCTTCCAGATGATGATGTGTCCGTTTGGGTGTTAAACGGCTTGTTGCGGCATCGTTGGGCGTAGACATCAGCCCACATATATACTTCGTCTAGCCACATTTTCCTTTTCAACACACATCTCACACAATTCAAACACTGCACAACTTGGGGTTTACAATAAACCACATCAATTCACATCTACAGCCCTCTCATGTACATCAATTCCTAGGGGCTACCATAAACACCAATACAGCTCTACCTTATCCCAGTCCAGCCAGGATGCAGAGCATTGAAGCCTTAGTCACAAGGTTTTAAAACCAACACTCTCTCCCGGCCAGAGTGTTCATGCAATTAATAGGCATGATGGCATCTTGCATTTTTATTGTACCATATGCAAGACTGCAATTGTGGCCATTACAGGAATGTCTAGCACATCAGTGGAATCAGGCACAAGGACAACTAACAGACCTGGTCTTGGTGGACAGCCACACACATCGCTCTCAGCAGTGGTGGAACACCAAAAACTTGTCCAGAGGGCGGCCGTTTCTCAAGCCTGTTCCACAGATAGTACTGACAACAGATGCATCCCTCACAGGATGGGGAGCACATCTGCTCCACCACACAACTCGGGGAAGATGGACCACTCAACAAAAGGTGCTTCACATCAATCACCTAGAGTTGCTGGCCATTTTCCTGGCACCGAAGTGCTTTCAAGTGCACATACAGAGCAAAGCGGTCTTAATCCGGACGGACAACATGACAGCCATGTATTACATACAAAAACAAGGAGGCACACCTTCCCTACAACTGTCCCAGCTCGCACAAAACATTTGGAGATGGGCCATTCCACAAAAGATATATCTGCTTGCAGAACACCTTCCAGGAGTTCACAAACACATAGCCTATCTGTTAAGTCGACAGACACAACAGATTCACGAATGGGAACTACAATTGCAAGTTCTTCAACCGTTCTTTCACAAGTGTGGTTATCCAGACATAGACCTGTTTGCCACACACAAAATCGCAAAATGCCAAACCTTCGCTGCCAGGTTTCCACACCCGTTGTCCAAGGGCAATGCGATATGGATGAACTGGTCAGGGAGATTTGCGTACGCTTTTCCGCCAACC
Organism: Lissotriton vulgaris; assembly: GCF_964263255.1. NCBI lineage: Eukaryota > Metazoa > Chordata > Amphibia > Caudata > Salamandridae > Lissotriton > Lissotriton vulgaris. The sequence continues at coordinate 803,954,409 of NC_141695.1, read as the reverse complement.
CCACTAATACCACTAGTGGTTTGCAAGCTTAGACATCAGTCTCTCAAACTGATCCTGGTAGCTCCCACATGGGCACGCCAACTGTGGTTCACCACACTGCTAGAACTCTCTCTCTAGTGCCACACCAAAAATTGTCTGACACCATCCATGTTAACGCAGAAGCATGGAGACATCTGGCATCCAGATCCAGGTCAACTGAATCTGGCGATCTGGTGACTGAAGTCTTAGAGTTTGGTTACCTTAACCTGCCACCAGACTCTATGAATATCATTAAAGAATCCAGAAGGCCTACTACTAGAGCTTGCTATGCTGCAAAATGGATAAAGATTTGCTATTTACTGCAATAATAATCAAATTGATCCTTTAGATGCTTCCATCCAAAATATTATCTGTTACCTTCTCCATTTACAAAGATGTAATCTGGCATATTCATCTATACGTTTACAATTTGCAGCCATTGCCGCATATCTACAAAACAGACAACATATGTCGTTGTTTAAAGTACCAGCAATAAAAGCTTATATGGAAGTATTAAAAAGAATTATTCCTCCTAGGTTACCACCCTCTCCAGCGTGGAACCTTAACATTGTTCTTACCAGGCTCTTGGGACCCCATTTTGAACCTTTACACAAATGTGAACTACAATTTCTCACATGGAAAACACCTTTCCTCGTTGCTATTACCTCTCTTAGAAGAGTTAGTGAGATTCAAGCTTTCACTATACAAGAACCATTCTTTCAATTACACTGTAACAAGGTGGTTCTAAAAACTCCTAAATTCCTTCCTAAAGTAATTACTCCTTTTCATCTAAACCAATCTGTTGAGATACCAGTGTTTTTCAAAATCCAGACTCTGTAGCAGAAAGAGCTCTAGACACACTAGATGTCAAAAGAGCTCTTCTCTATTACATCGATAGGACTAAGTCCTTTCTCAAAAAAGCAACTATTTGTAGCTTTCTCTCCACCACATAAAGGCAACCCTATTTCTAAATCAGGGATTGCAAGGTGGATTGTTAAATGTATATAAATATGCTATCACAAAGCAAAACGCACATTAACAGTTCCTCTTAGAGCGCACTCCACACGCAAACTAGGAGCCCCATGGCTTTCTTAGGGAACATTCCCCTAGAAGACCTCTGCAAGGCAGCAAAATAGTCTATAACTCACACCTTCACTAAACACTATTGTGTTGATGTGGAAGCCAAGCAGCAAGCTGCCGTAGGCCAAGCTGTCCTTAAAACGGTCTTTCAAACTACTGCAACAGACACAGGTGACCACTGCTAGGGGAGACACTGCTGCACAATCGATGCAAAGTGTGGAATCTGCAGCTCATATGCCTAGAACGAAAAATGCTACTTACCAGTATGCATCTGTTCTTGGCAGGTAGAACTGCAGATTTCTACACGCCCTCCCCCCTCCCCGGGACCTGTATCTGTTCCAGTTTTATCTTAATTAGATATACACGCATGGGCATCCTTTCTTTCTTTCTACTGACTCCATCATTTCCCATCATGGCGAAAAACAATCTAAGGATGGAGCCGATGCCCATGCGCACTATCGTCCAAGGGAGGAGTCAGCTATTTTGTGACTACAAAGACTTCTTCCAAGACGACAACAACATGCAATCATCCGAGCCCAACACCAGGTGGTGATCTAATACAAAGTGCAGAAATCTGCATCTCTACATTCCAAGAACAGATGCATACTGGTAAGTAGCATTTTCCTTTTTTTACAAGTAGCCTCCACTGTTATTCATCAATTATATTGATTTTGGCCAATTCTGGACATGCTTTGTCTCTGATGTATCGATATAGGCCTGCTTGGTTCTGTTTGCTCAGTAGGGAATATATGTATAGCCACTCTTTGTCCACTTGCTCATGTTTTGCAGCCCAAACTAAACATTTGTGTTTGTTTAAAGCCCGTAGCTTTATCTTTGTTTCTTCTTTGCTTGATTTTTTTTATATGATTTTTTCAAGTTTTCTTAAATTCTGTCTGCTTTTTGTGATTTCAGGGTGTAAAATTGTTTGACCATTTTTGGTGGCGTCTTTATAGACTGCTGATGTAACCATGGAGCGTTAGCGAGTGCCTGCCGATTTTCGCCATTAAATTTGTACCGCTTGTCCAATAAATATTTGCCAGTTTGCTTCTTGAGGTGTAAAACACTTGCTAGTTTCCAATAAGACAGTTTCTTTCTTTAGGCAAACTAGACCCCATTTCACGCTCTTGAACAACTGCCAATGTTTGTCTCCAAGTGAGAAACCCACTGACATCTTTGCTTTTCGCCTACTAGTGCTGGCTTTTAAAGAGTGCAAAGAGGAAATTAATCACTCTTGGTGCGATCAGGGATTAAAAAAAATTCTAGGGCATTCAGGATATTGTTAGTGACAAACACATAATCGAGGGTGCTTATTCCCTTCAAATTGTCTCGAACTTTTGAAACCAAAGGCTTATCTTCTAGTGCATGATGGCGAGATGTAAGACTATAATTTGTGAAGATGGAGCATAGTGGGTTTCTACCCTGACATGCCAGAGTGCAGTCCATTGATGCCACCCCTAAGTCCCCAGTATAGTTTGGAGTGTAATTATGTGTAGTGGAATTATCTGGAGTTGAATTGTGCTTTATGGAGTGTAATTCTATTGTTTGGAGTGGAGTGCAATTATGAAGCATATTGGTAATAGGTGAAGTGGAATTTAATGCCATGGATCGGAGTTGAATTATGTAAAGTTTATTTTATTGGTTTGTGATTATGTGGCATGATGTGGAGCGGAAGTGTGTGTAGTTGAATTGTTTTGCATGTTATTATGAGATATATGTTGTGTGTAGTGGATTTGTGTGTTGTGGCATTTTTGTGACACCTTCAGCCAGTTCTGATGCTTTGCCCAACTGCGCTTTGCATTTTGGACCTTGCAGGTCTATACTTATAATAGGGAAAGTGGTGCACTGATGATGAGGAGGTGGTGCTGTGCTGATGCTAAGATGATGCTGTGCAGATGCTGAGGTGGGTCTGCGCTGATGCCGAGGTGATGCCTGTAGGAAACAAATTGCACACCACGGGGAATTGATTAATGCAACACACTCCCTAAATCAATCAAACACACACATAGGAAAACCTTCAGCCACACAACTAGCAAACCAACCAATCACACACCAAATAAAACTAGTTGCCAGAAATAAGGGGTATCGGAGGACTTCATTTCACAATGACACCCCTTTCCAGTCCTGGACTTTTCCTTTTACAGATACATTTTTCAGGCATGCTGGTCCAAGTAATTGAATTCAGCTAAATGAATACCCCATCTCCCAGAATTCGCTGATTTGTTACCTGAAGGTATAGATGATACCAGTAGAGAACACAGTGACCTATGGTCTTATGATAAACCTACTCTTGGGAGAATAAACGATGTAACGCTGAGATAAACTACATCTATGAACAGGTGATAAAAAAGATAATTAATTTGCCTTGATGCACATGATGCGAACAGAGCATCCTGATATTTCTCTAGATGCTAGATAACTGGAATTATTTCACATTCAAGGGTTCATCTTCCTGAAAACTGAATACCAACGTTATACACACAAGTCTTTGCAGTATGTGGATTGACCTACTAAGCAGCGTTACCAGCTGCGAGTTTTCAAGTCCGATCTTTTAGGAAAAGGGTAAAATTAGGTTTCTGTGATCTAAGCAAAGCGCTTCAGTAAGAATCGTCAGAGGCTTGTTTACTTTTGCTCTTGCTCCATTGAGGAGAGAGGGCCATCTGAGACACAAACCCGGTAACGCCATGCTGCCCCTCACCCCACCCCCCCCAATCCCGATTGTCTGAAGTAACGCTGCATGGGTCAGTGGTCTCACGGGACCAGCGGTCTCATGGGACCATCTGACATCTCAAGGCAGTCAACTCACCTCTAGGTATGTCTGGCTGTTTATAACTACCAGCTTGTTCCTCGGAGACTTTGCCAATTCCAATTTGTACGTAAAGTATTGCAGAGACCAGGATATGGCGTGGCGTGGGTAGGGAACCGCAGTAGACACAGTATTGGTATGTTTTAGATCACATAAGTTTACGATTCGTAACACAGACAGAATTACACAATTTATGGTCAATTGCTGACACCGGGATTAAAACATAAACCCTTGCCGCACAAATTAAATCCCGAGGCCACCCCATCTCTGTTCCTGGGAGGGAATGTGGCGCTACTTGTGGAGCTGCCGACTTTCTAACTAGGGAGCTTGTGATTTTGGGCTAATCAGTTAATCTTTCTATGCCAAAAAATGTGACCTGACCTTGTGTTATGGAGCTGGTGCTTATGTAAGGCACTCCAAATTCTGCAAGTAGAGTTCGGCTATAAATAACTGAGGAAAAAAAAACTAGAATGGTTTTCTGAGCTGAACTCGTTTGTTTGTAAAGCCCAATGAGATCATAATTAACCATCAACCATCTGACTGCACAATATCCCTAGATTTCTTGTACCCATGCACAACTTAAAACCGAGGGTGTGCAGCATAAAGAAACCCTCACAAATAAATACGTATATCTTGCATTTTTACCATAAGCAGCTAACAAAAGGCATCCTGGTGCTTAAGTCTTATGTTCACCATCCTAAAAATGACATCACCTAATGTTTATAAAGCTTTTGGAAGACCTTCAAGACAGTGTTCGAAATTGGACATTTTAAGCTGGCAAGCAGCGTAGAGTAGGTCCACTCCTAGGCTTGATGGAGAAGTTGGTGCATCCTATCTTATCTTAAAGGATAAGATCGACTTTACAGTGGACACCCTGGTTCTGGTAAGTGCCATTAGATCTTCCTGCACCAAAACAAGGGACAGTTTTTTTTTTTTTGCCCGAATTTAGGGATCTAAAGAAGGAATGTAAAAACAAGAAAGGAAATGGAGGTGCCATTATGATGATGAAAATGAAAAATTGTATAAGATATCAGTAAAAAAAAAGTATTGTTACGCAATTCAAAGGGCAAAATTGAGCGACTTCACTGACCAGATTAGCCAGGCAAAATACCCTGCCAAAGAGATATATATATATAATTGTCAACACATTTTTTAACCCAGATGTTGCAACAATAGGTGCCCCTTCTTCCAAGGAGTGCTGCAAACAGCTTGCGATTTATTTTCTGGGTAAAGTCAGACAGATCTATGATACAGGGACACAGGGAGGGAAACAAAGACAAATCCCCCCCCGAAAATGGCGATTGTTTCGGGGAGAAGATGTGGTATAACATTCAGAGCTGCCGACTGAAACCTGTGGAATAGAGTTCGAGTCTCGGTGTCATGTCACCCCGTACTTTCCCTCAAAAACTGTTGAGACATGCCAATCTGAAACATTTAAGTAAAACGATGGCAAAATCAACAATATGCTGCCAGTTATCCGTGCCTTTGTGCAATTTCAAAGGAATCTTGATGGGAAAAAAAACAGCGCGTTTGTCACTACTCCTTGAGGCACATCATTTAGCCGAGTCGGTGGAGCGCTTTTCACTGCTTGTGTCCTGTAAGTAATGGAGAGGAGAGCGAGCACCTGTAAAAGATAAAGCCCAGCGTCCATGAAGTGGGTGCCACACAGAACCAGGTAAACCCATGCACTTTGCAACAAAACAGTCCGCGAACACAAAAGGAACAAGCTGGCACACGATGTAAGCAAAACACAAACGACCGAGGCAGGCCAACAAAAAAAAGTGCTCTCATAGTATCCTCAATACCCTGAAGAGTAAGCGCACATGTAAAAGGGGCTGTCCTCATTGGAGGGTACAAAGACCAAAATGAGGGACTACTATGCATATTTACCAAACACAAGCCGGCATTTACACAGGACAGTAAAAGGAACCAATGAAAAAGATGGGCGGTGCTTGAAACCCATATTGTAGATACAGCTGCCTTGGCGAGACCTAAAAATGGAGGAAAGAAACAAATAGAAGCAAGGCAACTGAGATTGAATTGAAAGCCATCCAACCGTGCTCCAGGATTAGCTGTGTGGTGTATGGTATATAATGATGTCTTCTGACACCGCTGGATCCATTGGTCAGTTGGAGCAGTCTATAGTGGGCCTGCAAAAACAGAGTAAAGAGAACTTTTACCAAAATCATGTTCAAGTACCAGCTGTTAATCATTGTGGGATCTCAGAAGATGAACAAATAAACTTTATTTTTCTCTGAGAAATGCAGAAACACTCCTGTTACTAGAACCTTTTAGTTCCTGCATTTTTTTATGGACCAAGCAGCAGCAGCTGGGCTAAATGCGGGACTGTAGTCGTACAAAGTGTTATGTGCTAATGTATATTTGTTGCAGTATTTTTAAACGTTGAAAGCGAGAGTGTGTTTTAATCATTTATGGCATCCAACTGAAACATCTCAAATGAAAGACTGGCTGGCATAGCTTGGAGTTGAAATTGAGTTTTAGAGCCATGTAATTCGTAATTCTTAATAAATGCAACGTCCTTGTCTTTCTATGTCTGGAGCACATGCTAGCTATCTTTAGGCATTTCAGGAGATGTGCTCATTTCAAGCACAGGTGCAGAAACATTGTTTGGTCTGCATATGTTAGTCCTCGTCCCCACCAAACAAAAATTGTTTTATGAAAGGTTGGAGCATGCACGCATTTTTTATACCACTTAAAGCACTGTCTGCTCCTCTTATGCACGCTTTCTTTGAGTCATTGCCCCACTAATTCCTAGTTTATCTTCTCTCTAGGGCCACCAGCAATACACACTCGGCACCCTACCATACTAGAACAAACCCATCCCACCTATGAACGGTTAAGTGGTCCCTGCTGGAAGCAGGGTGGTAACGGTTGGACACAGAGGTGAGTGTTGAGTGACCAGCTCGGCAGGTTGTAAATATGCTACCACTGTAGTTTTCCTTTGAAATGGTGTAGAATTACTTTTGGAAACGTACAAACTTTCCCGGTACTACACACGGAAAATGGAAATCTGCCCATGCACACGTTCCCAGGTGTACCACTGTAAATATCATGTGACCTGTTCCAAAGAGCCTCATTTCCCAAGTGTGGAATTGTACGCATTGTTCAAATTGAGCCCTCTATAAATGCAACGCACTATGCAATGTACATTCTTTCTCTTTTTGTTTCAAAGGGTGGCATTTGTCTTGGGAAAAATCCCCTTCACCTACACCCCATCTGAGTTTTGCAATGATTTGCACCCCTTCACATACTAAAAGAGAAATTACTCTAGTCCTTTGTTGGAATAAAACTCTGATCATCAATTCCAAGGTGGCAAATGGTCAGAATTGTGGAGTGATTGTTTCCCAACTCAGACCTTTGTGGGCAGTTAGAAACTTTCAAGACAATTTCTCTGCAGAGGAATTCACATGAGTAAAACCGTTCGCACCTGTCAGGAGTCCTGTGAATTTCTTACAGATGTAAAGGAAGCAATGTTTACGGCCGAATTTGACATTGTGAGTCACACTCTCAATATGTCCCCCTCACAAAAGTGGTCACTGTTTACACGAGTCCCATCCAGCATTGTTTAATCCGAATATGCAAAAACCCTTTCTGCAGTCAGACAGCAGTCTATAGCTCCCTCTGGAAATTAGAAGTGCAAAAGTATGCAAATGATGGACTGTTGGTAAAATGAGGCTTCATTAGATTTGAAATCTGCCATTCTTTGACTCCCGCTCTGAAGTCTCCCGCTGCCCCTCATCACTGAATATGTAATGGCACTGCAGCTGTATTTTTTTTTTTTTTTTGCGAATCTGTTTTATTGAATTTTGACATTAGTATAACTTAGGTCATATGAAATAGTGAGCGGTGTTGGGCGCCACGGTCAACATACAAGGTACAGTACTATCCTATTGCATTGTTACAGCTCCCATTTGGAGTTATGCACAAAGCGGTCAGGCATTTGATCGACTGATATATTTGCGTGCCGTATCCGAGGGCAGGTGAGTAGTGAGAGACAGGAAAAGGAGAATAGGTGCTATATATAAAACTTTATAAATAAATAAAATAAGGGAGAATGATCACATCATTGTCCACATATTGGGTGCCTTCCAGGTCACAAATGCTGGCGAATGTCTGTTGCCCCACATACGTGCAGGTACTGTCCCATGAAACCAGTAGGAGCACTAATGCTCAGCTGCGAATGAGTACCAAAAATGGTTGAAACTAGGAACTGTGCATGCGAAAAATAAAAGGGGTAAAAGAAACGAGAATTGGCATAGCCAATAGGTCTCGCATTTGGGACCTTATAAGTGTTTAGCCATGCAACAGTTGGTGTTGTTGCACCAAGGATATTCTGCTGCATAACTAAATACTTATAGGCTCCAAAAAGCGAGACCTATTGACTATGCCAATGTTTGTTTGTTTTTTGTTGCTGTTTTGTTAAAGTTTCCAGATCCACAATAGCTGGACATGGTTTTTGTTACCAGTTCTTTGCATAAAATGAACTTGTTTTCATTACTCTGAATGTTGTTTCTATTCTGGTTGTAGGAAGCAGTCATTCCCGGGGGTGTGGGGGATGCCTAGCTGTGCGCATGCGCCGAACTTTGCAAATTAGAAAAAAGCCTGGAACAGGCGCAATTTACAAGTGTGGAGTGAGTGAGCCCCAGGCAGCATGACTCACTCACACAGGAGTTCATGCACTGCACCTGCATACTCAGCATGGTTTTAGGAAACTCGACCCTCTAACAGCTGGTGGTGTGTGTGCCTGGTGAAAGCGTGCACTTAAGGCTGGTGGTGTGTGTGCCTGGTGAAAGCGTGCACTGATGGCTGGTGGTGTGTGTGCCTGGTGGAAGCGTGCACTGACGGCTAGTGGTGTGTGTGCCTGGTGAAAGCGTGCACTGATGGCTGGTGGTGTGTGTGCCTGGTGAAAGCGTGCACTGATGGCTGGTGGTGTGTGTGCCTGGTGGAAGCGTGCACCAATGGCTGATGGTGTGTGCCTGGTGGAAGCGTGCACCGATGGCTGGTAGTGTGTGTGCCTGGTGGAAGCGTGCACTGACGGCTGGTAGTGTGTGTGCCTGGTGAAAGCGTGCACTGACGGCTGGTAGTGTGTGCCTGGTGGAAGCGTGCACTGACGGCTGGTGGTGTGTGTGCCTGGTGAAAGCATGCACTGATGGCTGGTGGTGTGTGCGTCTGGTGGAAGCGTGCACTGACAGCTGGTGGTGTGTGCGCCAGGTGGAAGCGTGCACTGGCAGCTGGTGGCGTGTGCGCCTGGTGGAAACGTGCACTGACGGCTGGTGGTGTGTGTGCCTGGAGGAAGCGGGCACTGACGGCTAGTGGTAGTGTGTGCCCACCGGGGCTAAGCACTGCCAGAGGCTGGTGTGTCAGAGAGGTCCACAGTCAGTGGCCCAAGCTGAGTTGTAGTGCAAGGTAGATTGTATCCTAGTACATGGCAATAGGGACCTTATGCAGGCCCAGCGTCTCCTCACGCTTAGCTCTGGGCTTTGGCCCACGCAAGCATAGAATAGCACCAAGCTTGTATGTGTGGGGGGTGTGGCACTTTCCATCTTTTACTAATCATTCGCTTGGCCACTATCCGCCCCACATCTATAAATCTAGACGTGACCTTCGTACGAGGGGTTCTGCGGAATTTGTGTAGTAAATCTGTGGGCCAAGTGAAGGGCAGCTCCCCTGCAGTGCTCTTTTTGCTGCTTTACATCAGTTATGCTCTGCTATCTAGTGGTTCCATAAAGGATGCTTTAACATTTAAGACACAACCAGTAGGTGTCCACTGTCCTACTGTCATAATGATGTTGTGAATCTTCCTAGACCTATCACAATTTCCTGATTACTTTTTTCCTATTATCAGATTTAGTTAGGAAATCAGCTCAGCATCATGTGTTAGAAATCAAGAATTTGAACATCACTATTGACAATGATTTTGTGTTCAACAGCAACGCAGCGTACATTTCTGTGTGATTTGCCACCTTTCAAGCTTTGGTGTGGGTTCTCCTGTAAAAAAACAATTTCAGTTCACTTATATGGATTGTGTTCGCTGTTTGGTCGAGAAACTGACAATTTTGAGGTTTATAGAAAAGCAACCAGGTCTGGGGTGTTAGAAAGTCAAAACTGACTATCAATATGCATTTACAGCACAATTAGATGTACTATAGCAGTTATCCCATGGGAGGACGCCAATGCCAAAGAGTTTCTCTTGATATCAGAATCCTGGTCCCTAAAAGAAAGATGGCCTTAATGTTTTACTGATTTAGGAAGTCGATGTAGTTACCACCTCTGAACACCATTCTCACGATGCAGTATCTGTGGCATCACAGAGACGTTGTAACACATAAGCTAAATCATCAGTGTTAGTTTGGGGACTAGCTTGTGGGTGAGAGATTTTAATTTCACAGTTGAAGGACAAAGTTCAACATCGTTAAAGGCATTTTGGACACGAAGGTTCTATTTCAGAACACTAAAGTCTAAGTCGATATTGATGTGGGGCACAGAACTAGCAGTGGTGTTGACATCTACCCAGTCCTCTACACTCATGGACCGGAGGGGGGTTATAGCTTCCTTTGCCTATTTTTCACACAAAAGAAATGTATGACAGAAGTGTGAACTGTAAATACTGTTCTGTTCAGAGATATGATAATGGTACCAGATAAGTATGGTAGCCTAATATCAGCATCTGGAGGAGCATTACCGTCAACATCGAGAACAAAGTGCAGGCCTATATGCAGATGAGCGGTTATATTAGTGGGAATCTCTTTGTTTAGACAGTAGTCTGAATAAAGTCTCAATTGCATCTTCTCAATAGCACCAAAGGAGGTGGATGGGAAAGGGATATATGAGCACATCTGTCTCTCTTGCATATCAGCTCACACAGCAAAAGACAGCAGTCCAACAATTAATCAGACATTTATAGAGCGCTGCAAATCACCCGTGAGGTTATCTAGGTACAGGATCTGAATAATTATGAATTAGTGGCTGTGTTAATTTTGCGCATCACCACTTACTTCTATCTTTCCTCAAATCAGTGGCTCAAGGGAACAGGGGAAAAACGGCCACTAGCGTCGCCAAGATATCTCTGTAAAACCAGAGAATACAAGGAAATGGATATTGTCCCCGAGCACAATTTCACAGATAACAATATTTTATAAAGAAAAAAGAAGAAAAACCAAATCGAAATCTTTGCTTTCTAAGTTCTTTAGCAGTCTTTTTTATTTTATTTTTCTTTTTTCTCTCTTTCTTCAAGTAGTTAGAAGTTCATTATTCCATATTTCATAAGTCATACAGTACACAACGAGCGTAGCCAATAAACAATGCCAACACGTGTTTCGTCACGGGAACAGTCACCCAATGACTTCTTCAGGGCTACAATAAAATAAAATAAAGAATATATATAACAATATAAACAGTGCCTTACATTTTTAACAATACTAACCAACACCTATAGTGATTGGGAAGACACATGTTTCCACTATGTCTTTAAGCCAACAAGAGAGCCCAGACAAGAAAAAAAAAGCGGTGCAAAGAAGATAGTATTCACTAAGAACACCATCCACCAAGTGCAAGAAAGAAGATAATTAGATAGTAAGTTTCACTAGTGTCCGAAAAAAACCTAATTCTAAACTATATTATTCCGAGGAATTTATTCATGAGAAACACACTCACCAATAGAAAGGATTCTGTTACAGATATATCCGTGTCATTCCAGATTATTTTCAACTTCATATGGTTTTAAGAACACTGCAATTAAAATAAATAGGTTTTAGTTGTATCCAGAACCAGAGTATAAACTTTTAATGTTGCTTTCCATTCCTAGTGCGTAATCAGAATCAAACCAGTCTAGAGGTTAAATCCCTCGAAAAAGGTAGTCACTAAGAGAAATTAGGTTCATATCCAAATTAATAAACCACTAAATTTCACCTAATTCAAATAGCAGTCCTATACGACCTACTATTAAATTACCTCAAAAAAGACTCCATAAATCAAGGTTTTCACAGAAGGAATAAAAGTTTTTTGTATCTGAAAGAAAGAGCAAATTAATTATCAATTATGAACAATATATATTTTATTGCCAGATTCGTCTTACAAGAAAGACATATACTCAGTTCATTTCATAACACATATGGGGGGGAGAAAGACAAATTTGTAAACACCCCATACTAAAATATAACCCGAGTTGGTACGGAGCTAATATAAGCAAAAAGGGGAAATTCATGAACACCCCAAGTGCAAAAACGCTAATTTGCTAAAATCGTAGTTCCAGTTCATTCGAAGCTAAGAGAATTTAAAATTATTACGAAAAACATGGGAAACAATAAAATGTAACCCCGGATGATAGAAACCTCAGTTGTTTAAATCGCTACGGAAAACAGGCATATTCCGCTATAACATTCTCATCTTCTTAATTGTTTAAACCGCTACGGAAAACAAAACATATTCAACGGCAAAAGTCTCTTCACTGGCAATACAGCGAGCCCACCCTTTTCGTACTATATACCGGTGAGCCTTATATATATTTACTAAAGGCGTATCACATAAGGTAAATAGGGGCACATATCCCAAAGGCAGTTTACTCGTGCTCAGGTACTTCTTCTACGGCTGTATATAGCTAAAGCAATACTGGCCCATAGAAACCGGCCTGCATGCAAATTTTCACAAAGTAGGCCCCACCATTATCCTCACTTACCCGGAGAGTGCTCCCATCCTCTTCACGTTAAATTCGTCAGGTGTAAACAATCGTAAACGCCATGATTCGGCGTTTAAATACACACGAGAGAGCTAGTGTTCCGCTTTCCCAAAAATAAAAGAAGGACATTGACAAAATGTTGTCTTCCGGGAGACGCCATATTAGCCTAGTCAATTATTCACAGAGTTAGAACGCAAATGCACCTTGAAAGACTTTCCGAATCCAGGTACATATTAATATATATATATATACAAAAAACAGTGTCAGTTAACCTACTTTAAATTAGATTTATCAAATTTAAGTGTTTAAAATGTATTCACCAACTCTTTAGAGAATATGTACATTAAACAGCGTATTAATGCGCGTTAATGTAACGAGTTAGTAATTCGCAAATTCATATGAGTCTCTAATTTTCAGAGTCAACATATCAAAACTATAAATTACGGTAAGTAGTAAGTCAATCTACGTGGATAGCAAGGTAGACTACATATCTTCAATAGTTATCAACTATGTCAATATAATTTTCTTTCTGGTCAAATAATCAGGAGCCATCCGAGGTTCAATAATATAGTGGCCAATCGGACATAATGAAGAAAAATAGAAAGAGAAGGAAAGAAAAATAGTGAGATAAGGAAAAACAGAGAGAAGGAGGTCATCATATTCAGAGTATTCCTAGGTAGGCAACGATAAACAACATGCACAAGCTCACCCAACTATGTGAATCAAAGCCTCAATTCAGTTATACAAAGCTTTCCTTATCAATACAGCTAGTCCAAGAAATATAATTATTCATAGAAGGATATACATGAAATACATTCGAGTTAATTGAATTGTTAACATCATACATATGTATCCTACAGGAAATAATGCAGTTCTTGATCAACATTAATCCCACACTCCACAGCCCGAAGTTTAAAATCCATCTTGCTTCACATTGTCTGAGACTATGTTCCTTATCTCCGCCCCTTGGATTATTAAATATGGCTTCAATTCCATGAAATTGGAACCCCAAAGTTTTTTTGTTGTTCAACACACATCGCTGCATGACAGCCTATTGGGTACCTTTTTTCCATATTTTTAAGGGCACGGAAGTGTTCTGTCATTCTCTCTTTAAGTGGGCGAATGGTACTTCCCACATACATTTTCTTGCACCTACAGACAATAGCATAACCTACATATTTCGTAGTGCAGTCTGTGCTGACGAATCTTGTACCTACGTGAGTCATTATATTCAAATTCTTGAACACCCTTCAGTGCCATCCGGCACATACTACAGTTACCACAAGCAAAGGAACCAATATTTAGTTCTCTCAACCACATACTGCGTGTTCCCAATTGTTTCGGGTAGCTAGGGCTAATGATACTTTGAATGGTCTTACCCCTTCTATATGTGATGCTAGCTGAACTCGAGATATAATCCAGCAGGGTTTTATCTGCCATTAAGAGTGGCCAATTCTTTTTAAGGATCATAAATAAATTATGGGACCATGGATGGTAATTTGTCACTAATCGGATTTTCTTATTGATATTTAATTTAGACTTCTTATTTGTTTTCAAGGTATCCTCATGCTTCAATTTAGTTACTCATCTTTGCTTTAGTAATTATGGTTTCAGAGTAACCCCTATTCTGAAATCTCCTTTCTATATCAGTCATATTGGTCAAAAAGTCCTCATCTAAGCTACAGTTTCTCAGTGCTCTTAGCATCTTACCATAGGGAATTGCATTCTTCTGACTCTTAGGGTGTGCACTATCTGCATGCAATATAGCATTGCATTAAGTTGTTTTCGATACATTTTACTTTGTATTCTGCCCTCATGATGGAAAAGTTCTAAGTCAAGAAACCCAATACTATTGTGATCAGATGTCATTGTAAAGGTCATATTACAGACATTATTATTCATATAGGTGAAGAATTCAGATAGGTCTTCATCTGAACCTGTCCAAATGAGCAGGCAATCGTCTATATAACTACCATAGTACAGAATGAATTCCTGCCACCATCCCATAAAGAGACGAGCAAAAGACGGAGCAAATCTGGAACCCATCACAGTCCCACAAGTCTGTAAGTACCAATCGTTATTGAACAAAAAGGCATTATTTTTAAGGATAAGATTGGACATCTCAATTAGCATCTCCGAATGTTCTAGTAGTTCAACCGGAGGTCTAAATAGAAATGTTTTAAGGGCTTCCAGTCCTTGTTCGTGTAAGATGTTAGTATACAACGAACAGACATCCATTGTCACAAATTTCATGCCATGATCCCATGTTAGGTCATGTAATAGATTAAGTACATGTTTGCCATCTCTTATGTAGGATGGCAAATTTGTTACATATGTCTGCAAGAACCCATCAACCAATTCAGACATTTTTTCAGTCTGTCCCCGAATACCCGATATAATTGGTCTACCAGGAGGGTTTACAGGATTTTTATGTAACTTAGGTAACGTGTATAAACACGGGTAACGTGATTTGTCGGTCTTTAAAAACAGATATTCATCCCTAGTTAACAAACCACGGTCCTGCCACCTTGTTATTTCAGCATTAATTAATTTGCACAATCGCGAACATAGGATTACTATCTAGTTTTCTATAGCAGGATTGGTTTCCAAGTTGTAATACTATTTCAGCATCATTCTTTACCCTATCCATTAATACCATATTTCCGCCTTTGTCCGCTTTCCTCACTATTAGGTCAGAATCCTTGGCCAAACTAGTAAGCGCTCTTCGTTCTCTCATTGTCAAATTACATGTCTTTGGTGTAAAATTACATTCAATCATCCGTGTATCCCACTTATCTATTTCCATAACCACTGTTTTGTGAAACAAGTCAATGTAATTACCACTGGTAAGTTGTGGGGTCCACCGTGATTTATTCTTTAAACCACTGTCTACACTCATGTACAGGATCTGTTTGCTGCTGTGTGGAGATTTCCATCTTTTACTAATCATTCGCTTGGCCACTATCAGCCCCAGATCTATAAATCTAGACGTGACCTAGTGCATGGGGGCGTGGCCCCATGCAAATGAGGGAATCTTTCCCTCTATGCTCGTGCCATATTATGGACGCAGGCGCAAAACGTCAAAGAAGCTGTTAGGAGGCGTCTGAAGATGCGCCACAAAAAGGTGGCACACTGTCAGAGTGCCCTCTGATGGCAGCTCTTCTGAGGAGGTAAATGGGGTCCTGTGGACCCCCCCAGACATCCCCCTTGCAGGCGGATACTGTCACTCACTGCACCCGCCTATAAAGGGATCTCTAATCCCTCTTTGAAGTGCAGGCGGATTGCAGCCTGCACTGTGAAATACGGAGCGGCTTTGAAGCAGCCAAACCGCATTTCACATGAATGCGTTGCCCACAAGACAGCACAAGTTTGCAGCTGTCCTTGGGGCAGCACATTCACTGTAATAGGCCACACGTTCCCTGTTTGCATGTGGCACACCAATTTGAAGGTGTGCCATGGCACAAACAGGAAATGTGTTGCCTATGTGTTATTTTTTTTTAAGTCACAACTTTATGAACCTGAAACACAATATTAGGCAATTTTTCTGTAATCATTCCCATAGAACATTTGGTCAGATTGTTCAGAACTGTGGCTTAGGAATATCAAGGCAGAGGTTGATTGAATTCATCCATGGGTAAATTTGGGTAAACAACTCCAAACTTCATTGCATCTCATATCTGCTAAGTGTGATGGTATTGTTATGACTATCATCTTCATACACCTTATGTTCTACACATGACGCCCTTTGGTTATTTCACAAGGGTGGCATGTAACCATTGACAAAGCAGAACATATTGAGTCCTGCAGCATCCCACAGGTCAGAGACGAGGTTTCAGGGGCCCTGGAGTCCATCACATGACATAAATGGGTTCAAGAGACCTTTCTCTGCAAACCCTAGACGCACTGCCTTTACACAAGTACCATTCGGCATCATGTGTAATCAGAATATGCAAGAGGTCAAGCTGCAGTCAGACTGCAGTCTTTAGCACCCCCTGGAACTTAGAAGTGAAAAAGTATACAAATGAGGGACCGTTGGTAAAATGAGGCTTCAGTAGATTTGAGGGATGGCTGAAAGGCCGCTTAACCAGCAGTTTACACAGGGAGTAGGCGAGCCATTTCATGGAAGCCAGTTTGCCCTAGCCAAATGTACCTACACTTTGACAATTAGAGGGTTAAAGGCACAAAGGTCGGTCCAGACAGCATATGACTGATGAATGTTGTCTTTTGCTAAATTGAGGACTGTACATCATGTAATAGTACAGCATTGCGATTTGAGTGCATTTACTGGCCATCAAAGTCTGTGCATTGTGAAAAAAAGCTTCTAGTTCGTCATGGGAGATACAGTATCAGCCATGAGCAGTGGCAAAGCAAAAATGTCTGCCATCAACTTTCAAAAAGAAGACCTGCTGGCTTTTCCGGTGCTTGCATACTTTTCCACCTAAATCTTGAGCTGGACCAGTAATCTAATTGTTTCCTTCTCTATTCCTGAATCCTTATTTTGTTGAAATGAAGTGGAGAAAATGGAGAAAAACATACACTATAGGATTCTGATCTTTTATACGCTATGCCACTCCAGCAAATGTTTTTGTTGCCTCTGCAACAAAGAGACCGTATAGTGCTTTAGGAGCAACGGTCTTGGCGCCTCAAACATTAAAGCAGGAGAACGGATGACATGGGTAGGAAAGTATGCCACACTTGGCAATTATGAAAGTAGCCAGCTCGTCAGCATTCTTGTACCACTACAACTGCACTCTTTATGTCAGTGCAACATTATTTGGAGCTAGTGCCATGATAGAAGAAGAAAGATTTCCAGCCAGTTCTCAAGAAGAATATGATCACTTCAGTTTAAACTATTTTCCCCGCTAAAAACATGGTAGAAGACAATTGCTACATGATTTTCAAGAGGTCACCACAAATAGCTTTTTAAAAACTTTTTATGGACTCAGCTCGCTTTTGTCTTCTATCGAAAAAGAAATCCAAAAAGTGTAGCCTGTGATTTAGACCGTATTTATTGGCTCTGCAGAAAATGGTGGTGTTCCCAAGGTCCAATTCAAGGACTATGGATGTGGCTAACTGAGATTGTGTTGGAAAAGGCAGGAGTAGGTACAGTGCTCCAAGACTCAATAAAATAATGCTCCTTTTCAGTGACAAAGACCTTCTAGATGGTGGCGGGAACCATTAGCCTTCCATGTCTGTGGCAAAGGCTCCTCCCTACAACAATAACTCCTTAATACTGTTTCCAGAGATTAGCACCATAGTAAGGGGAAGTATTTCCAATAATCTCGCTCCTTAAAAAAACTCATATTCCACAGTTCTCCACCCAATATTGTATCATCTGTGTTGATACCTCTATTTTTGTACCATTATACAGGAGATGCAATTATTGCTGTTCCTGAATGTTCCAGAACTGCAAAACAGCTTCCCCCTTTTTCTTAGTGGAAAGTAAAGACTTGAAGAAGAACTTTCAACCAGTTTTCGATCTCCCAAACAAAATGAATTAGAAAAGAAAGATTCACGATGATGTCTTTTTATGAACTCTCAACTCCTCTTCCCAAGGGAAGTGGTTATGTGCCTTGATGTAGCAGATGCCCTTGTCACACCCTCAGCCACGTGAGACAGAGGAGTTATCTGAGGTTTAGGGTCTGGATGTTCATTATCAATACAACTCATCCTTTTGACCCACACCGACACCACCAGCCTCCTCAAAATGCATGACATGTTAGCAGCCTTTCTCAGACACAATCGCATCCCCCTCCATACTCTTGTATACAGGTGGCTATTCAAATCATCTTCCAAACTCATTATTATGTAGGACTTGGCACTGCAAACTGCTTAGGGCTTCTCAAATCTAGCAGCAGCCTTAAACACAGAGGTCACATGAGTATTTCACTCAGGTGACAGACTGCTTATAATCCACATATGGGGCATCAAAAAACAAAGTGATGGATAGAATGCTTGAATCTCGGCCACTAGCGATCGCTCGGGGCTCACTGTGCTACTGGAACCAAGCTATATCCAGGTGAAGAACTCATAACAAGGACGAAACCACTCCTGGGTTGCTTGTGTTCTGGTTAAGGGAGGACCTGACCCGGCAGTTCAGGCTGGAGTGTTCACATAAGGAGCAGGGTCAAGACTGATTTGCATATGGCTGGGTCCGAACTGAGATTGAATGGTGAGTGAGAAACAATGGATTGGGATGCGGCCTGGGAGATTGCCAGTGACTGAGATTAATTCAAGCATTCCATCCATTACCTTGTTGTTTTTGCATTTGACACCCTGAGTGCCCTGGATATGCCCAGACTTAGGTCCCGGGCTCACTGTGCCACTGAAACCAAGCTATACTTCACTGAAGAGCCCATAACAAGGGCAAAAGTGGTCCTGGGTTTCTTGTGTTCTGGGACAGGGTACACCTGGCCTGGCAGTTCGTTCTGGACTGTTCCTATGAGGAACAGGGTCAAGATTGATTTGTATACAGTGGGTCCAAACTGAGATGGCAGGGTGGGCGAAATATGATGGATTAACATGCAGCCTGAGCGAGTGCCAGTGGTTGAGAATAATTCACGCATTCCAATCATCACCTTGTTGTTTTTCTATATTCAAAACCTGATTCAGTATCTCATTCAATTTTTGTCCAGTGACCAGAAGATCTTCACTGTTCGAGGCATATGGGCTGCAGATTGTACATTATGAATAGATCGCCATCTGGTGTTGGGCTCGGATGATTGCACTTGTTTTTCTCTTGGAGAAGTCTTTTGTAGTCACGAGGCTGGTGACTCCTCCCTTCGGTGATAGTGCGCATGGGCATCGACTCCATCCTTAGATTATTTTTTTCCGCCATCGGGTTCGGATGAGGATCTAAGTGCTCCAGATCGACTTCGAGAAAAAGTTATATTTCGGAGCGTATTCCCTTTCCAATTCGACGGTATTGTTTATCGAGCGCGAGTTCATTCCCATTTCGACGCACTTCGACGTCAACACCGAAGATGTCTAACTCTACATCGACGGGACCGGGAGGCCTATTTCGACGTAGTCCAGCCCGGAGTCCATGGAAAGGACTCCATTCAAGAAATGTCCAACGTGTGGTGCTAAATTCCCAGACCAGGACCTACACCAGGTGTTCAACCTCTGTTTGTCACCTGACCACGAATCCAAGGATTGTGAAGCCTGTGCGGCTTTCTCCTCCAAGTCTACTATTAAAAACCGTCGAGCCCGAAGACCCGAGATGTCGAGGATGGAGTCAGATGCAATCCCAGAACTGTTTGAGGTCGAACACTCCGGGGAGGAAGAAGATGAGGACGGGTCGGGGTCAGAAGCGGACGAGTCTGATGTCGAAGAAGTCGACGTTCATCAAACCGTGATTGACGACGTCCCTTTGCCAAAAAAAACGACCCCGATTGGTGTCGACCCCGCCTTCGAGCCCGGTCAGACAACCGAAAAAAGTTTTCCGACGCCCCGCCTTCTGCCTCGGCAACATAACCGAAACACTCTGTCTCCCACTATGTCGGATCCGAGAAACGGTTGACATCGACACCGAAGCTCCATACCAAAGAGAGCTCGAAGTGGAAACATTCAATGTCGGAACCGAAACATGCTTCGACGTCTAAGACTTCCTTGACACCGAAAAAATCGGACTCGAGCAAACTCTCGGTGCCGAAAACACATAACACCGAGACACAGAAGCAAAAGCACCTATCGGACCCAAAGGCTTTGGTACCGACACAGGAGCAAGAGACCGATCCAAAACAAAGGACTTTGTTCATTGATCCGCAAACTGGCAAGGTGGTGAAAAACCACCTAAAAAGAGGAAGACTCAACCGTTGGATGGAAAGCTCCTCCTCCTAAGAAGAGAACAATGGGGACACATACAACTCCTCCCCTTTCTCCACAGCCTATGGACACACCCTCTTCTCCTCTTCCTCATACTCTGCCAGCTATCCCTCGACCTTTTACACCATGCCCATCTACACCTCAGACAGATGTAGAAAGTGACACAGGGGATGGGGACCTTCCTGGGGATGATAACAATACTATCCCAGAAGACATAGACCCATGGGAAGATTATGATGCAGTGACAGATAATAATGACCCTGACCTGAATCCCTCAAAACCCTCTCCCCCTGATGATAATTCGGGTTTTGCACAATTGATTAATAGGGCAGCAAAATTCTACAAGGTAGATTTACATACGGAACCTCAGATAGAAGATTTCCTTTTAGAAACACTACCGGCTGCACAAAAATCGTCAGGGACCCTACCAATGCTTAAATATATCTGATGTGTGAGTGAGGAGACCCTTAAAGATCCTGTGAGGGCTAGGGTGTTAAACCCAAGAATAGACAAAAAGTATAAGGCAGCCCCAAAAGACCCAGTATTTATTAAGGGCCAAATACCTCTGGACTCGTTGGTAGTCTCAAATGCTCGTAAGAGGGCGAACTCACTAACAGGAGAAGCTCCTCCTCCTGACAAGGAGTCTAAGTTAATAGATGCCTCTGGCAAGAGAGTAGCATCTCAAGCAGCAAACAGCTGGCGCATAGCAAATACTCAAGCACTACTTGCACGCTATGATAGATATGACACATCTCCCTAAGGAACATCAAAAAAGGGCAGAGCAGCTGATACAAGAAGGGAAGATAATAACCAACACTTCCATTAAGTGCGCCTTAGACGCAGCAGACACTGCGGCAAGATCCATAAACACCAGTATCATGTTAAGAAAACCTGCATGGCTCAGGGTCTCAGGGTTCAAACAGGAGGTACAAACTTCTTTATTGAACCAGCCTTTTGATGGGAAAGCACTCTTCGGCTCAAGCACAGATGAGGCGTTAGCCGTTTCTGTGTCCTAATAGGAGCATTGCAACAGCCATCTCAGAGAGGTTCCTTTCGTAGGTCCACCTATAGAGGCGGATCAGAAAATACAGGCACAACCCAGCAATCAACCTCTTTTACACCAACATCACCTAAAGGTAATTCTAGAGGCAGTTACAGAGGTAACAACAACAAGGGTAGAGGTCGCGGAAACAACAACCGCAACTCTCCTACCCGAAAACGGTGACTTCTACAGCTCCCCCCAGACCATGCAACACCGGTCGGGGGACGCCTATCACAGTTCCTACCTGTCTGGGAAAACATCACATCAGACAGGTGGGTGAGACAAATTATCCAACATGGTTATTTATTGCCTAGAACTCGCTGCTACCCCACCAAACATCCCCCCAGACAGCGTCCAATGAGTCAAGATCATCTGACATTATTAAAACAGGAGGTACTATCGCTGCTACAAAAGCATGCGATAGAGGTTCCACAACCTCAACAAGGAACAGGAGTATACTCTCTGTACTTTCTAATTCCCAAAAAAGACGGATCTCTAAGGCCTATACTAGACCTCAGACCTCTTAATGCATACATAAATTCGGAACATTTCCACATGATCACGCTCCAACAGGTACTTCCTTTACTGAAGAAAGGGGACTTTCTTTCTACACTGGATCTAAAAGACTCCTACTTTCATATCCCAATTCACAAAGCTCACAGAAAATACCTCAGATTTGTAATAGAAGGACAACATTATCAATTAATGGTCCTTCCATTTGGAGTCACAACAGCACCAAGGGTGTTCACAAAATGCCTAGCAGTGGTTGCAGCACACTTAAGAAGACAGTGTCATATGGTTACTACGTTTCTATATATTGTGTTAAGTTAGCATGAGTTTATTAAATGTTTAAACGCCATATTTTCTTTCGGCTTCAGTTTGCACACGACACCTAATTGTTATGGTAGCTTTCAACCTAGACGAAAGATGTGATTTATTTGAGAATAATATGTTATTGCTCTGATATCAGTCGTGCTTGGTACACTTAGTACAAATGTCTGCACACTGAGAACTGCACCCTCTAAGAATAACCTAACACAAGGTTGCTGAAGGCCTGATCCTCGCACCACATTAGACATAACACAAATAATGTTGCTGCCAACATTGGGCTCTACGCGGGTTTAAGATAGAGTTACAGGGAATGAATCAACACACTTGATGCTTCGCATGCAGAGAGCTGGTAGCTGTTGATGTGATCTACTCCTACTGAGAATTAGAGGTATGGGCCCGCCCTGCTTGAACCCAAATGAGACCTTCTTAGATATAATATAATATGCTAAATAGGGTGCGCGAAATATAGGTGATACAGAATTCTATAGATTTTTGCATCATAACATGCTATCACCTTTTGCTTATTATCGATTAGTGACTATGCTGCTAACTCTGATTTTTATAATATGTATGTTGATATTATACAAGATACTGCGTTTGAGAACTTTGCATTGAAAAATAAACATTTCAAACTTGCACGTGTGTTCTTTGCCTCCCAGTTTCGGTTTGTAATGATTATATAACGAAAGAGTGTTCATGTGTTCCACGATACCTGAGGTACCCTAAGTTCATGTTCTGGATTGTCTAAGTCATTGGGAAGTTATTACTACCGATGAGACACTGTAGCTAGCTTGGTAAGGGGATTTCTGAAACAAAGGTGAGTTTTGGGTCACCCTAACTCACCCAGGTTCTAGATCTCTGTGCACAGTTCTGTGGGAGAACGGAAACCCTGCTACATGGCGCCCATACGTTGTTGGCCTTATATCATGACACTCGAGTAGTATATCATTCAAACCTTAACCCCTTCATTCCCGTTTCTGGAAAACGGCAGTGTCGGAAAAACCTACCTATTTTTGAAATAGGTCTTTTTCAAGCTTGAATCTATCTAAAAACGGTTTCATTGAATTACTACCCAGTTGTGCTACAAAGTAATCTTTGTTTTTTCACTTTCCTGTGCTGACATGGCACAAGCCGTGGACATCCCGCCGCATAGTCGCATTGCGGTGCGTGACCATATGCGGGCTTATAATGTACCTATGGAAGGCTTGGCTGTTGTTCTAGTGGTGAGTGCGGAACATGCTTACCCGTACGAACTGTTTTATTCGTGGGTGACATTTCCGGCGGTGAACGCTAATTCTGGTGTTTTCCACTCCTACACTGCTACGGCTGTACCGGCTGCGTATGCTCCGTACAGAGCACTGGAGGTTCCTATTGACGCTTGGCAGCATGGAGTTTGGTTTGGTGGCACCCTACCACACGCTTTAACCGCTCCGAGGTTGGGTCCTTTGTCCATTCCGGGCACACCTTGGCCCGCTTTGGCTGGATTCACTCCTCACCCTAATCGAGCCACTTGTGGCATAGCTGATCTGCGGCAACTTCATGAAGTCGCAGTGGCAGTGATTAGAGCGCTTGTTCATTACACTAGCCGTAATGTTCAAGACGTAGCCTCTAGGGGCGCACAGCTTCGTGCAGAACAGGCTGGTTTGAAAATCAATCCTGTCATGGTGAATTCCGTGATGGGCAAAAAGCCGCAGGACAAGGATGATTTTCCGTTCTGGCTTGCAGAGAAATTCGGCCAGCTAGAAGCTGTGTTTCCTAATACGAATCCCGGTGATAAGCACCGGATTCTTAGACTAAGTTTACCGAAAGATTTGGCACCTGAGCTTGTTGACTGTGAGACCTGGGGTAAGACTTTTGCAGCGGTCTATTCGAGGTGCTATGGCACCCATTCTGTGACCAATCTGGGTGCGGTCCTTAAACGTGTTCAGGACGAACACGGACCGGAGTTGGCGGTTGAATTGGGTATGCGCCTGTGTGGCTCCTTTGATGTAGGTTGCGATCTGATCCTTGCAAATGTCAAGGGAGATGCAGTGAACTTTCAGGTTGCTAACGCTTTGGCGTTGATTCCCGAGGCCGAGAGACCCCGTCAGTTGGCAAGGATTATTGTGGCTGCTTATAAAACGGTTGGCCGCAATGCAAAGGGGCTTAAGGCTTTTCCTGATAAAGAGAAAAAGCAGCCCCAGGGTCAGACATCGGAAACTAGTGGTCAACAAAAGTCCAAGAAACAAAATTGGCCTAAAAAGTAGAATCAAGGTAAGCAACAACAAACACAGGTTTCTGCTCCTGCGTCTCCGTTGCCTGCGCAGTCGGATCGTGTTTATGATTTGCGCGACCGCGCGATGATTAAATCGCCTGAGAGGTTTCAGGCTTCTGACCAACGCTCTCCTCGTTCCTTTCAGGACTCATCGGCTCCGTCAACCGGTGGTGGAGGGGGCGGCAGGGGCCGGGGTGGCCAGCAAGGACGTGGTCAGCCCCGCCCGCGTAACGGTGGAGAGCAGCAGGAGGGCGCTACGCCCAGGAGACCACAGTTTGCCACGAAGAAAGTCGCCGCCCTGACAGTGCATCGTTATGCCCCAGATAGTGAGAACGCGGCTTCGGAATCTGACGTGGGCTCTGACCTTGCTGGACAGCGCGGCGGAGATTACCATAGTGAGAGAGGCCCTCCGTCCACGGTTGAAGGTGACAGGGACTGACACTTATGTTGTGATTGAAACTGCTGATACGCATGTTGCTCCCCCTGAACGTCTTTTTGAAATTGTCCTGTTAATAGAAGGTGACATGCAGCGAACTGTAAAAGGGGTATTTTGGGAAAATCTTTCGTCTACGTATGACATTTTGCTTTCGGAGGCTGACTGGCCCCCACCTTTTGTTCTCGCAGCTCCGCAAGGGGAGGAGGTAATCCTACCCAGTTTCGCGCACACTGTACCGAGAGTAGAAGCGCTGCATTTTGCAGAAGAGTGGGCTCTGGCGCTTGCGCCGGCTGTGTACCGCAATCAGTGTGGCTGGGATAAATTGTCTCCAAGCCACGAGATTCCTTTACGGTATCAGCCGCAGCCTCAACCTCAATATCCCATACGGCGTGAAGCCAAAGCTTCAGTCGCGGCTATCCTTGAACAATTGGAATATCAAGGTGTAATTGAAACGTGTGTGTCACCGATGAATAACCCCCTTTTTACTGTAAACAAGCCGGACGGCTCATATCGTTTGGTTTTGGATTATAGGCATTTAAACTTGCATTGCCGTAACCGCGCAGTACAGAATACTCATGGCTCTGCTTTAGTGAATAGTCTTGAGCGTAAACGGTTCAAAACCACGCTCGACATTTCCAATGGTTTTTATGCACATAGATTAGACGGTCTAAGTTCCCAATGGACCAGTTTTACATGCGGCGGTGTGCAAAAAATGTTTAGGCGTCTCCCAATGGGCTATAAGAACAGTCCTGGAGTATTCTCCGCCCGCATTGTCTCTCTTCTAGAGGGCATCGACCCGGTTGCTTGTTCGTATGTGGATGACATTTATCTCACAGACGACGATCTTTGGGAGCATCTGTGTCGAGTAAATAGCATAATTTGTAACTTTGCTGACATTGGTTACAAGTTTAACTTTGCAAAGTCGCACATTGCAGAGTACACAGTGTTGTTTCTCGGTTACGAACTTAACAACGAGGGAAAAGGGTTAGCACCTCACTTCCTGGAGAAATGCGCACAATTGCGCTCTCCGACAACACTGAAAAAATTACAATCTTTGCTGGTTTTTTTTTGAATTTCGGGAGAACTTACATTCCGGAATATGCCCAGCGTATCAAGCCTTTGTATGCTTTGATACAACCATCTTTCTCCAAATCATGCTGGCTGCCTGAGCATTCAGCCATTCTGCAGTCTTTGCAGGCTGGTTTGCTCGCTTCTGAATACTTACAGACTCGTGATAACCAGACCAACCTGGTGATAAGAATTATCCCTGGGGCGGTGGGGTTCACGTACCTGACTTTTAATAAAGGAGATACAGTACCTATAGCTTACAAGTCACACTTGTACACTTCGGCTGAATTGCGTTTTTCCACTGTGGAGAAAGTTTTAACGGCTGTACAGATGGCAATTCTTAAGGAACGTGCCCTGTCACAAGGAAAGCGCATGTTGGTTGTTACCCCGTGTCCTGCCTTAGAGGCGGTTACGAAAGCCAGTGTACCCAATTCCAAAGCTTTGCACCCTCGGTGGATTCAATGGGCTGCATCCTTGACGTCACAGGATGTCACTTTTATTTTTGACGCCACTTTACGGTCGCAGGAGTATTTACAGTATGAATTTGTTCATCCTGCTCCTTTTAGCAATGCGGCCGTTGGAGGATTTCCATTGCATCATTTACACTGATGGTTCGGCGCAGGTTGCGCATGGCTCTAAACATGCCTATGTTTCCGCTTGCGCCATTGTGGTCGGTGCCAGGGTGAACGACGAGTTCAAGTCCAGTGTCGTGCACACGCAGACGCTTGGGGACTGCACCGCACAATTAGCTGAGCTTCGTGCTCTGATGCTTGCATTGGAGTACGCAGATTCAAGTGTGACGACTTTGATCGTAAGTGACTCTTACTACTGTGTCCAGTCTTACAATGAAAACTTGTTCTTTTGGATTCAGAATGAGTTTCGTGATTCCAAAGGTAGCACAATAAAACATAAAATGATCTGGGTCCGAGTGGCGGAACTTAAAGAGAAGTTGCCACTCGTGTTTGTGATTCATGCTCTCTGCCATCAGCGCGTGGTGGTCCACGCTGTTGGCAATTCGCTTGCTGATGAAGCAGCGAAGTCAGCGGTATCAAAATACTTAGTTGCAGCAGTCACGAGGTCCAAAAGCAAAATAGATGATGACATCTTAGCAGCTGTTGCTGCAACAGAGAAGGGAAGTAAATATCCTGCGGGGTTCCCTTCTAAATACACATACCACTTAAGTCCCGATAAGGTTCCTTATGTGAAAATTCCTGATGTTGGGGAACGTCTAGTTCCCAACTCAGATCGCAGGGCTACTTTGATTGCAGCGGCTCATGAAGGAGTGGCGTCTGCGCATGCGGGCGTCTCAGCCACTGTAACTCAGCTACAACAAAGGTTCTGGTGACGGGGACTGTACAAACAGACGCGCGATTATGTCCTTCAATGTGACATTTGCCAGCAGATTAAACCTTCATCTGCTGCGCGTCCGCCTCAGACACAGTTGTACATCTCGAATAAACCGCTTGGATGCGTTTATTTGGATCACTGCGGTCCATTTTCTTCTGATACTGCATACAAGTACATCTTAGTAGCAGTTGATTCATGCACACGCTTTGTGTGGGTATGGCCACATCGGAGCGCTGATTCACGGACTGTCATTAAGGATTTGCGAGTCTTTGTGGGAATTTTTGCCTGTGGTACCTTCCATTCGGATCAGGGTCCGGCTTTCGCCTCTAAGGCGTATAAGGATGCTATGGTTTCGTTGGGGGTCCAAGTCCAGTTTTCGAGTCCCTACAGGCCCGAGGGCAATAGTGTAGTTGAACGAATGAACCGCGACTTAAAGCAATCTTTGACAGCTCGAGTTATAGGCACTGGCAGAAACTGGCTGGCCCACCTCAATGGCGTGCAGCGTGCGCTTAATAATCTCCCTAGAAGGTCTCTGGGTGGGCGGACCCCGTACGAAATGCTCTTTGGTATCAAGATGTATGTCCCTGACCTCGATGGGCTAGACTGCAAGGCCCAGGCTACGGCATTTGACGTAGATGAACATTGCAATGTTTTACAGAATCTACAAAAGACCAGAGACAGTCTTGCAAAGGAACATTTGCCCTCCACATCGGATGATGCGCTGCAGATCCCGGTAGTTGGTTGGCTACCCCAAGTTGGAGAACTGGTTCGAGAGAAGATCGATAACAAGAAAGAGTTTGGTCCCTCATATTGTGCACCGGTTCGAGTTCTTGGAGTGAAGGGCACAAGAACAGTCATTTTACCACCACTTCCAGGTCGTAAGGAAAACAGATTTATTTCTATTGACAATGTCAAAACACACAGGGTGGCCGATTCTTCATAGCATGACACCGGCTGTATCCTGTCCTTCCATGGTGAGGCACTCTGTGCTGGCTATTACATCTGGTGCAGAACAGGAGGTGTCCCTCGAGATGCCTGCCATATCCAGTCCTTTATTAAATACTATTCCTGTTACTAACATTGATGAGTTGAACTACACCTATCCTGCTGATTTATCGATGCCTGATTTGCAGACTCGTTTGGCCGACCAGTCCAGATTCTCTTTTGACTCTGTTTCGGAACCTTCAAAGAAACCCTCAACTATTGCAAAATATACCACGTTGTTTAAAAAACATTTTTTGATTCCCCCTTGGACATACATTTGGTTGATCCTTTTTTCATTTTACCTTTTTATGTCAATTGGTTTTGTGTTTTATTTTTTCCGCCTGATCGATGGTCACTACGTTAAAGAAAGGACAGGAATTCGGTACCTTAATGGAACATTGGCCCCTCTTTCCTCTTCACATTCAGCGCACAGACTGACACGAAACTTAAATACAGTTAACATTACTGCTTGGCCTGTCCTTGATGGGATTGTGTGGGATGCGGTTAGATTTCAAATACATGGGCCCACTGAAGTGATTAATGTTCCGAATGTGCTTAGAGTAAACATGGGAGATGTTATTAAACTAGATATACGTTCTGATGATTGGGATGTTCAGGCCGTAGAGGCATTATTTTCTGATTTGAAATACTATGCGGCTTTTGATGCTGAAGACTTATATTTAGATTCTATAAATTATGGTGATTTGTTTTGCTTCCAACATTATGGTAATCATTTTCTCCATAAGACAAATTCCAGGAGAGTTACTGTGAATTACACGCAATGGGAGCACTGCCCAGCTCCTTTAATTGGAAGCTCCAGTACATTTCTGAAAAGATACAGATATTTTACAGATTTCAATCAATCAAATCCTGAGTCCTTTTATTTCAGAATGACAGAAAAGTCCATGTCCAAAGTTAGACTTACCGACAGATTGGCTTTAGATGGCTACGAGTTCTGGAAAGGAATAATTGACCTTAAATCGGTTTGGGGTACCAAAGATTGGCAGGTACAAGGTACTGAGGCTTTGCACCGTGCATGTCTCATCCCGAATCACATGTTGTTTCTAAATTCTACTGTTTCCCAAACAACATGCTTTGGATTGGCTACTTCTAAAAAATTAAATACACCAATTATCCCCGAATTAGAAGAATATTCAGGATGGGGTAATTTTTCAGATTGGTCTATTAATGAGATACAGTCTCTGTTACACAATTTGTCCTTTAACATATCCAGTTTGGATCCAAAAGGTTGGCTGTTGTGGCAAAAGAGTTCTGATTCTTGCCAACGTCGGTTCCTGGGGTTGGCTGAAGGGTTCACACAAATACGACCAGATCTCCGTTTCGAAACTGATTATACTGTCACCACTTACTCTGTGGGGAAATTGTGTCAGAATTGGTTGCAACATTCCACATTAGCTGCAGTTAAGCTACATCTATCTCAATTAACTGAAAATGTGGAATTAAATGATTTCATAAAAGGCCCGGCTAAGGGTAGAACTAAACGGTGGATTTATGCTGTTTACAATGAAATTTGGGAAGTGTCTCAAATTGAGGCTGCTAAGCGCCTAAGGGCAATTGACCAAGCCAATTTGGAAAAGGTACTTGCAGTGGTCGATAACAGTATTAACACGCTTTCTTCCCGAATTTACACATTAAACAATATTGTTCCTTCTGTTGTTGACATTGTGCATGATGAAGTGTCCGTATTATATCATGGTCAAAATCAATTGCGTTCTGTTATGCAGTTTGCCTGGACACTACAAACTCTGAAGTCTGGTCGACTGCCTTGGAGTTATATGAACGTCTCATCATTATTTGCCCCGTTTAATTTGACTGACAAGCAGCACATGCTTTCCATGCGAGATGCATCATTTTCTATGTTACACATTGAGAAGTTAGAATCTTTGCCTTTCTCTGTGGCTGAGGTTACTGCTGCTGCATGGCTTATCCATGGTATTATTACCTTGCCTTTTGCTATGTATAAATTTACAAATTGTATGCGATATATTGCTATAGGGCGATATGAACCATTAGGAAGTGCTTTCCTCCATGAAACATGGTCCTTACCGTACACATATAGATGTCTTAAGGAGGGAAATGAAGTGAATCTGAATGGTGAGGAATGTACACAGTCGCCTGACCGCTCACTAATATGCAGACACATCCAGTTGCATGGTTCTTGTAATCAGGACAAGCCTAACTTGGCGTGTTTTGAAAGGCACACCGGTTCCTGCAATAGTTCCCACATTTACTTTATTGTCTAACGGTAGTTATTTACTTTTGAATAACGAAATGTGTTGTGGGTTAATGGTCGGTATCGCCTATGTGGTTACTGTATCAGAACGCGTGGTGTGTTGCAAGAACGTATTATATCCACCCACGCATGGGAATGCAGATGTTTCTATTTGGCCCCGAATACCAACCTTGGGAGCGAAGTTCAATGGTTTGAGCCGAATAAGAGCACTATTGTCTCAGAAAGAAGTGGCCCTGAGTTCGGCCCGCGAAACTTATGTCCTTCACATAGCTAACACACGCTCAGAGGTGCAGGCACTTTTAAATACTGATTTGCCGTTTCATTTCTGCGAGCTGGTTTATCAGATCTTCAATGCCTCCTCCACGACTGGCCTAGCACATTTTTTTAAATTGGTTAGCAGTGGTCTCGTGACTACGTTTGAAAAAGTATTTGGTATTATCCCTGCGGTTTTTCATTCTATATTCGCAAGCCTATTTGGCGGATTCCCTGTTTTGCTGGCTTTGGCTGCAGGAGTTCTGGTGATATTTTGCTTTATAAAACATGGATGCCCATCCTGCGCAAGGAAACGCTCAGCCCCTACTGATGCAGTTTCGCAACCGGATGCTTGAATACTATGGCTCCTTACCGCTTGCGACTTTAAGCACAGCGTTTGGATTATCGTTTCGATTTTCCTATTTCACATGTGTCCAGCCTGTGTTTCATTGCCTGAGCTGTGATTTCGACTGGGCCATTGATTTGTGTCTCTGCTTACCGACTTCTCCTGACGTCGATTTTGATCAGCTGATGAGCCCCGTAGTTGCTCACGAGTTGGTTTGTTCTGGCGAAAGGGTTATGGCTTTGGCAGCGATGCATGGACTAATGGGTCAGTGGGACATATTCGCAGCGGCGCATGACTTTCTGGCACATAGCGTTCTCGAGAACCCACTGAGTTGTCCTCTGATGTTGCTAGAGGATTCGGTGCTGGAGGAGCACGTATGTTCTTTCCCATTGCTTAATTGGATGGCTGAACTGTTTTCGGATGATGACAGTGATTTCATGTTGGAAGCTGTAGCTACCTATTTTGCATATTCATTCAACCCATGAGTGACTTTGAAGACTCATTATTATGGCACGTGACTTTTTAGTAATTCTGAATGGTGCCCTTTTTATTACGAACATTCGACTTTCATATGTTCTAGGCCTATGAACTGGGAGTAGGCCTTAAGTTCGAATTTTTATATTTTTTGGTGTGGCCACTATAGGCATTCATACATATTTTTATTATTAAAAACTTATATACATTAACATACATTTAGCTTGGCTCAATATTGTTGAACTCTGCTTTCATGTTTTGCCTCTCATAAAGTATTGGCTTATATTTTCTCCCTTTTTTAACCGTCCTCGGATCATTGGGGGGGGGGTGTCGTATGGTTACTACGTTTCTATATATTGTGTTAAGTTAGCATGAGTTTATTAAATGTTTAAACGCCATATTTTCTTTCGGCTTCAGTTTGCACACGACACCTAATTGTTATGGTAGCTTTCAACCTAGACGAAAGATGTGAGTTATTTGAGAATAATATGTTATTGCTCTATTAGTCGTGCTTGGTACACTTAGTACAAATGTCTGCACACTGAGAACTGCACCCTCTAAGAATAACCTAACACAAGGTTGCTGAAGGCCTGATCCTCGCACCACATTAGACATAACACAAATAATGTTGCTGCCAACATTGGGCTCTACGCGGGTTTAAGATAGAGTTACAGGGAATGAATCAACACACTTGATGCTTCGCATGCAGAGAGCTGGTAGCTGTTGATGTGATCTACTCCTACTGAGAATTAGAGGTATGGGCCCGCCCTGCTAGAACCCAAATGAGACCTTCTTAGATATAATATAATATGCTAAATAGGGTGCGCGAAATATAGGTGATACAGAATTCTATAGATTTTTGCATCATAACATGCTATCACCTTTTGCTTATTATCGATTAGTGACTATGCTGCTAACTCTGATTTTTATAATATGCATGTTGATATTATACAAGATACTGCGTTTGAGAACTTTGCATTGAAAAATAAACATTTCAAACTTGCACGTGTGTTCTTTGCCTCCCAGTTTCGGTTTGTAATGATTATATAACGAAAGAGTGTTCATGTGTTCCACGATACCTGAGGTACCCTAAGTTCATGTTCTGGATTGTCTAAGTCATTGGGAAGTTATTACTACGGATGAGACACTGTAGCTTGCTTGGTAAGGGGATTTCTGAAACAAAGGTGAGTTTTGGGTCACCCTAACTCACCCAGGTTCTAGATCTCTGTGCACAGTTCTGTGGGAGAACGGAAACCCTGCTACAACAGCAAATACATGTCTTCCCTTACTTGGACGACTGGCTAATAAAGGCCACGTCACAAGAGTAATGTCTTCAAAACACACAAAAGACAATTCAACTGCTGCACCAGCTAGGGTTTACGGTGAACTACACAATCTCACCTGCAACCAAACAAGGTTCAACAATATCTAGGGGCTACTATAAATACAGAAAAAGCCATAGTATACCCCAATCCAGTCAGGATTCAGACAATGCTCACCCTAATTCAAAGATTTCAACCGCAACACTCATTAGCAGCTCGAGTGTTCATGCAGTTATTAGGGATGATGTCCTCTTGCATACTGTTAATCCCATATGCCAGACTACAAATGCGTCCGCTTCAAGAATGTCTAGCAACACGGTGGAATAAGGCTCAAGGTCGGATTACAGATCTGGTGTTGGTAGAGGACTGCACGCATCGCTCTCTGAAGTGGTAGAATACAACAAACATTTCCAAAGGGCGGTCGTTCCTAGAACCAATTCCACAAGTGGTACTAACAGCGGATGCATCGCTCACCGGATGGGGAGCTCATATGGAGAGATACACAGTACAAGGGAGATGGAGTGCACAGCACAAACGACTGCACATAAATCATCTAGAACTACTAGCAGTGTTTCTAGCATTAAAAGCTTTTCAAATGCATATTCTCAACAAAGCAGTCCTGGTCAAAACAGACAACATGACAACAATGTATTATATTCAAAAACAGGGGGGGACACACTCTCTCCAACTATCCAGACTAGCGCAGGAAATTTGGAGATGGGCCATTCCTCAAAACATCTATCTGTTAGCCGAACACCTTCCAGGAGTTCAAAATCAGATAGCAGACATCTTAAGCAGAGAGTCAGAACAAATACACGAATGGGAACTGCACAACCAAATACTGCAGCCATTCTTCCAAAGATGGGGACAACCGGAGATAGATGCCAAAGCTTCGCATCCAGGTACCCACACCACCTGTCGCAGGGCAATGCATTATGGATAAATTGGTCTAACAAATTTGCATACGCTTTTCCCCCTCTCCCACTAATTCCATTAGTGGTTCGAAAACTGCAACAACATTCAATGACCATGATACTAGTAGCACCCACGTGGGCACGGCAGCCGTGGTTCACCATGCTCCTACAACTCTCACAGGTGCCACACCAAAAATAAAGAATGTCACCCATGCACCTTACACGGAACCATGGAGAAATAATGCACCCAGATCCCAAACAACTGAACCTAGCGATCTGGCTCCTGAGGTCTTAGAATTTGGATACTTAAATTTACTAAGCAAGCAAGACGTCCCACCACCAGAGCCTGCTATGCAGCAAATTGGAAAAGGTTTTCTGTATACTGTAACAGTAACAACATCAACCCTCTGGACGCATCTACACAAAATATTATTTGCTACTTACTACACTTACAGCAATGTAACCTTGCTTACATCTCCATTAGAGTACATCTTGCAGCTATAGCAGCATACCTGCAAAACAGGCAACCTCTATACCTGTTTAGGGTACCCGCAATTAAAGCTTTCATGGAAGGCCTCGAAAGAGTTATTCCACCAAGACTACCACCTTCTCCAGTCTGGAACCTCAACATAGTACTCAGCAGACTAATGGGGCCACCTTTTGAACCTATGCATAGGTGTGAAATACAATTTCTTACATGGAAGGTGGCCTTCCTTATAGCCATTACCTCCCTCAGGAGAGTGAGTGAGTTACAGGCATTAAATATGACGAGATGCACAGTGCACACATAGACCAGAGTTCTAGTGTTCAAGCTTTAGCCCCCCAAACGAGGGAGGTGGGTGGGTTAACACAGTCCCCAAATTAACTCCAACAAAGCATATCTTCCTTACAACATTATATATATAATTATACAAATTCTAACATGTTTGAACAGTCTGGGAACTGAGAGATTGGGAACCAGGGGTTAGCCATGAAAGCCCAATGGTGCTATCTATATGAGAGAAAAAAGAAGAGAATAGGTATATAGAGGGAAGTATTGGGGTGTCTCCCTTCATGTCATCAACCACTAGGGTGCTCGGGGTGAGGACTACCCTCGTAGGCGGGGGCAGTGTAGTCTGTGCAGGGGATCCCCAGGGCTGATCGCTTAGTAGCGGACCCGCATAGTATAGGTACCCAGGGGAACCCCGGGCTGTGTCTGTGGTCAAGTAAGGGCATCCACTTTGCCCCGCAACTTGATTACATCCAGGTCCCACACGGTGGCCACATATCCCATTCCCTGTGTGTTGTGAGCCATGAAATCCACCTCAGCAGTCCCCAGATTAGGTCAGAGAGCAATCTCCGTAGGTCCCAGAAGAAGACCCTGCTGGGGAATCGCAGCCACCGCTGCAAAGAAATAGAGATGCAGGAGGATCAGAATTTTCGCTATGGATGCTCGGTCCATAAGGGAGAGTGGAAGGCACTTCCTAAAGCCCAAGGACTGTCACAGCGATGTCAGAGCTCTGCTGTGGTTCCCATCGAGATCCCCGTTGGTGTGGTATATGTTCACCCCAAGGTAGCAAAACTTTTCAGACTGTCAGAGTGGGCAGTCAGATTCTGGTCCCACCATTTCTGCGTGTTCCACCCTCCTCAGGGGGAAGATACAGAACTTTCCCCAGTTCACCCGGTGGCTCGCCGTAGTTCTGAAGAGATCTAGAAGAGCAAAAAGAGCGAGCAGCTCTCATCTAGGGTTTCGGAAATATACCAGGACATTGTCCGCATTCAACAAGATTGTGCGCCACTGGGGCTCCACTGCTATGCCCCAGTCAGGGTCTCTCGCCATCAACACTTCAGCCTGGAACTTCATAGCCAGTGCAAAGATACAGGTGAGAGGAAGCAACCCTGCTACATACCCTTACCAGTGTCGAACTGACAAGATATTTAGCATTCCGTCCACACCCTTGCCCATTTGGGCTGTGTGAAGTAGTTTAACCCATCTCAAAAACTCAGGCCCATCCCGAGGACTCCAGGACCGATAGCAAATATGACCACCCAAGGGTGTCGAAGGCCTTCTCGAAGTCCAAGGAGATTGCTTCTGGGAGATCCACCGATCCCACAACCGAACCCATAATGTGACAGTCTTCGCATGTTGTAGGATGTGGCTCTATGGGGGATGAACCTGCATTGATCGGGGTGGACTAGTGTTTGGAGAGTCTGGAGCAAGCGGTTTGCCAGCACTTTGGTCAGGATTTTATAGTCAATATTTAACATTGACTAGAGGCAATAGGAGCTCACCTCCAGGGGGTACATTCCAGATTTAGACAACACCACTATAAGGGCCTCTCGCAAAGAGTCAGGCAGCCTGCCTTGTTGGTGTGCCTCATGGTACATCGTAAGCAATTTGGGCACAAGGGTAACCCAGTGCAGTGCATAATATTCTACCAGAAACCCATCCACTCTCTGGACTTTATTGCAAGCCATCTGGCATATTTCCACCTGTATATCCTCAAGCTGTTCGGGTTTGCTCAAGCTCCTGTAGCTGCAAGGGGTTAATCTGTGGGGGGTGGGGCAGCTCCATCAATGTTGTTCTGGAGGCAGTCTGGGGAGGGTTATGGGGAAATTCCGAGTCTCAAACTGGGAAAAGACCTTACATATATCTGCCTGAAAGTTGATTGCCCCAATTATAGTCTTAGGTACAGCAGAGCGAAGTAGCCATGCCAGCATGCGGCCCGGTTTGTCCCCATCCACGTGCTGTCGAGCTAGGAATGCCTTGTAATCAATGCAGTTCAAGGCGGAACGCTTCATCCCATTATTGACCTCTCAGGACCCACAATCGCTCACAAGTATCAACCACCATCACATCCTCTAATGCAGTGGCCCGCAGGCACGCCTCTAGCGAAAGTACATTGCAAAGGAGGGACGCCCATTCCTCCCAGGAAGTCTTAAGGCAGTGTCCCCTCGTAACTAACTTAATTGCATCCCATTAAATGCCCTTGGACCCTACATAGCCTTCATTCTCTTCGAAGTAGTGGAGCAGATGAGTACTGATGGTGTCCCTGTAGCAAGCCGGGCCGAAGAGGCTGAAATGCCAGAAACCGGTCCCCGGTAGCTTGTTTCCTTCCCAGTGTAGGAATTGGCTTTTGTAGTTTGGTTTGCCCTGTTCCCATCATGCACTGGGACAGGAACAGACTAATTTGCATACAGCCAGGTTCTGAAACTGGGATGGTGCAGTGAGCTAAAAAACGGTGTTGGATCTAGCCCTGATCTCTTGACTGGGTGAGAGTATTCTGTTTAATTCAGAGACTCTGTCCCTCACCACCCCTTGTTGTAAATATTTTTGTCCACCCTAAGCGTGGAAGGGTATACTCAGATGTGAGTCCCTTGCTCATTGCACCATCAGGATTCAAGCAAGCCGGGCCGAAGAGGCTGAAATGCCAGAAACCGGTCCCCGGTAGCTTGTTTCCTTCCCAGTGTAGGAATTGGCTTTTGTAGTTTGGTTTGCCCTGTTCCCATCATGCACTGGGACAGGAACAGACTAATTTGCATACAGCCAGGTTCTGAAACTGGGATGGTGCAGTGAGCTAAAAAACGGTGTTGGATCTAGCCCTGATCTCTTGACTGGGTGAGAGTATTCTGTTTAATTCAGAGACTCTGTCCCTCACCACCCCTTGTTGTAAATATTTTTGTCCACCCTAAGCGTGGAAGGGTATACTCAGATGTGAGTCCCTTGCTCATTGCACCATCAGGATTCAAGCAAGCCGGGCCGAAGAGGCTGAAATGCCAGAAACCGGTCCCCGGTAGCTTGTTTCCTTCCCAGTGTAGGAATTGGCTTTTGTAGTTTGGTTTGCCCTGTTCCCATCATGCACTGGGACAGGAACAGACTAATTTGCATACAGCCAGGTTCTGAAACTGGGATGGTGCAGTGAGCTAAAAAACGGTGTTGGATCTAGCCCTGATCTCTTGACTGGGTGAGAGTATTCTGTTTAATTCAGAGACTCTGTCCCTCACCACCCCTTGTTGTAAATATTTTTGTCCACCCTAAGCGTGGAAGGGTATACTCAGATGTGAGTCCCTTGCTCATTGCACCATCAGGATTCAAGCAAGCCGGGCCGAAGAGGCTGAAATGCCAGAAACCGGTCCCCGGTAGCTTGTTTCCTTCCCAGTGTAGGAATTGGCTTTTGTAGTTTGGTTTGCCCTGTTCCCATCATGCACTGGGACAGGAACAGACTAATTTGCATACAGCCAGGTTCTGAAACTGGGATGGTGCAGTGAGCTAAAAAACGGTGTTGGATCTAGTCCTGATCTCTTGACTGGGTGAGAGTATTCTGTTTAATTCAGAGACTCTGTCCCTCACCACCCCTTGTTGTAAATATTTTTGTCCACCCTAAGCGTGGAAGGGTATACTCAGATGTGAGTCCCTTGCTCATTGCACCATCAGGATTCAAGCAAGCCGGGCCGAAGAGGCTGAAATGCCAGAAACCGGTCCCCGGTAGCTTGTTTCCTTCCCAGTGTAGGAATTGGCTTTTGTAGTTTGGTTTGCCCTGTTCCCATCATGCACTGGGACAGGAACAGACTAATTTGCATACAGCCAGGTTCTGAAACTGGGATGGTGCAGTGAGCTAAAAAACGGTGTTGGATCTAGCCCTGATCTCTTGACTGGGTGAGAGTATTCTGTTTAATTCAGAGACTCTGTCCCTCACCACCCCTTGTTGTAAATATTTTTGTCCACCCTAAGCGTGGAAGGGTATACTCAGATGTGAGTCCCTTGCTCATTGCACCATCAGGATTCAAGCAAGCCGGGCCGAAGAGGCTGAAATGCCAGAAACCGGTCCCCGGTAGCTTGTTTCCTTCCCAGTGTAGGAATTGGCTTTTGTAGTTTGGTTTGCCCTGTTCCCATCATGCACTGGGACAGGAACAGACTAATTTGCATACAGCCAGGTTCTGAAACTGGGATGGTGCAGTGAGCTAAAAAACGGTGTTGGATCTAGCCCTGATCTCTTGACTGGGTGAGAGTATTCTGTTTAATTCAGAGACTCTGTCCCTCACCACCCCTTGTTGTAAATATTGGTGTCCCTGTATACGGCATCAAAGAGGGCCTCTATCCGCAGATGCCAGGGTGGTATCGGTACCTTATCCTCTTCCCCCCCCTTCCCCCCCCCCCCCCCCCCCCCCAGCAATTCTACCTTAAGAGGTCTATGATCCAACATTGTCCATACCAAGTACTCCGAGCTCTGCACGCGGAGCCAGAACTCATGTTGCAGAAGATGTAATCTAACCTAGTATGTACCTGCTATCCCGGCGCATAGTAGGAGTATTCTGCGTCTCCCAGGCAGACGTTATGGAATTGTGTCGTGGGTGTCCATTGACTAAAGTACTTGTTCGCCTAAAGGCAATGGAATGAACACAATTGAAATACCCACCCCAAAGGCTAGGAGACAATGTGCATAGGAAGTCGCCTTGGAGCCTGTTGGGTGCATATAGTGATACTATTGACAGTGAGTGCCCATCTAATTTATTTATTTAGTAGTTTGTAGAGCGCTCAGCTACCTCCAACGGAGGTGTCCCGGCGCTGAAGACATTATCTCGAAAGGGTCAAAGGGATGAGGTAGGGAGTAGGTAGATTAGATGAGGGAAAAAAGCCAGGTCTTGAGTTTTTTTTGGAATAGAGGCTCTGACGTCAGAAATCTTAGCTCTATAGGAAGCTGGTTCCACAGTTTGGAGGTGGCCACTGCAAAGGCTCTTCCTCCCGTGCGAGCCAGGCGGAAACGGGGGCAGATCATAAGGCGGAGATGGTTGGATCTGAGGTTTCGGGGTGCTTGTGAGAACTTCATTCTACGACGCAGGTAGGTAGGTCCTCGATCATTAAGAGCTCTAAAAGCCAGGGTTAAGGCTTTAAATTGAATGCGCAGTCTCACTGGGAGCCAATGAAGTTTGATCAGATGGGGTGAAATGGAGTGGCGGTATGGGATGTTGCAAATCAGCCTGGCCGCTGCATTCTGGACTCTCTGTAGTTGGTTTATGAGGTACCCGGGGCACCTGCATACAGACTATTTGCGTAGTCCAAATGAGCGGTGATGAGGGCATGGACTACTGTTTTACGAGAGTCTAGTGGCAGGTATGGGATGATTTTTTTTTATCATGCGGAGCTTTCCAAAGCAAGACTAGGTGACTTTATTAATTTGAGTCTTGCAGGAGAGGGCAGTGTCAAATTGGAAGCCTAGGTTACGGGCAGCTTGGACTGGTTCCGGGGGAGAGTTGAGTTCAGTCGGCCACCAGAGAATGGAAGGTGTGGGGGATTTCTGATTAAAAAAAATAGGACCTCAGTCTTGTCTGTATTAAGCTTTAAGTTATTAGCAGACATCCAGGAAGTGGTATTCATCATGCAGTGGCGAAAGTTGTGGAATGATTTTTCGGAGTGGTCTTTGAAGGAGAACAATAGTTGGGTGTAGTCAGCGTAAAAGGTTACTTTGACGCCCCAAGATTCAACCACTTCTGCTAGTGGTTTTAGATACACATTGAATAAGAGCGGACTAAGAGCAGAACCTTGCGGAACGCCCCAGATCAATGGTTTCTTAGAGGAAAGAAAGGGGCCCAGCATCACCTGTTTGAATCTGTTCGTAAGGAAAGATTTGACCCAAGTGAGGGGAGTTCCGCTGACACCTACCTCTTGTAGGCGAGCAAGTAGTGTGTCATGGGAGATGGTGTCGAATGCTGCGGATAGGTCGAGGAGGACCAGCATGGCCTCCTCTTCCCTATCCGTGCATTCTCGAATCGACTCGGATACCTCAAGCAGAGCTGACTCTGTACTGAAGTCCGGTCTGAATCCAGATTGGGTATCATGGAACAAAGAGTTTGATTCTAGATAGTAGGACAGTTGCTCTTGTACCGCTTTCTCAAGCACTTTAGCGGGCTTGGGTAGAAGTGAGATTGGCCGGTAATTGCTTAGGCAGGTAGGATCAATGCCTGCTTTTTTTTCTAATGTACCTTCCAGTAGTACAAAGGCAGCCTTTTGGGTCCACCAGTGTTCTGCTCTGCGCAAACAGGACTCCCATGGCGAACTCCTCTAGCTAACGCAGAGTACTTAGTGGCAAACACCTGCCCAATCCAACACTTGGATACTTTATCTAATGCAGAGGCAGTGAGGTGCGTCTCCTTCAGGCAGGCTATGTGTGTGTGTCTGCACCTGAGGTATACATATTTTCTATGATAACCTTTAGGAGTCACCATACCCCTTATATTCAATGTCAATCTGTTGTACGTGCTGGCCATGTGGTAGACCAAGCGCCCCATCATTTACACCTGTTAATGTGTGTATGCAGCACAAGGAGCTGAATGCCCCGTCTGCCTCCCCGCCACCCTGCTCAGTCCCAGCTAACATACATTGACCAACAATAACCAATTGCTTTGGCTTGGACGCAAACAGGCATCGTGCCACGGTGTCCCCATCAGAGGATTTAGTGATTAAAACGTGATGTTAATGCTGAACAGTTCCTTCTGGAAGTCTTTGAGGGACAAGCCAAAAGGCTTGTAAAGGTCCGATGTAGCCCTGAGCAGCCCAGCACCCCATATTGAGCATGAATGCCCCAGAATCTACCCCAAGTCAGATACTCCAGGTGTCTGTAAAGTGATCATCCTCACCCCCCACCCCCCAATTTAAGATCAATGCGGTTCACTCACCAACATGGCCAGAGTCCCTGATCTTGTGTTTCCCTTCAAGACGAGTTGTTTGATGCAATGTTGGAGTCCCCATCTGATGTCACCGAACCGGGCCCGCCCAGCATAGAATCCTGGTTGGTGTTGGGTGCCAAAAAGGGGTGGTGATGGACGGAGCATCTGAACCAATCAAACACTCACACCCAGTCAACATATCTTGGTTTAATCCATCACTGTTCTTTAGCCCACTCTGCCACCCCAGTTCCGACATGGCCATATGCAAATCAGTCTGACCCTGAGCCTCATGGGAACAGTCCAGCCCGAACTGCCAAGCCATGCCTTCCCTGGACCGGAAAGAAGCTTCCTAGGACCTGTTTCTGGCATTTCAGCTGTCTTCAGCCAGGCTTGCTTGAATCCAGTGGCATAGTGAGCAAGGGACTCACGTCTGAGCATACCCTGCCAACTTATGGCGAACAAAGCGGTACAAAAGGGGGTGGTGATGGACGGAGCATCTGAAACAATCACACCCAGTCAACAGATCTGGGTTTAATCCATCACCGTTCTTTAGCCCACTCTGCCACCCCAGTTGGGTGCCAGCACCTGAAATAGATTAGTTCCATCTAGTGAAACCACCTGTGCTCAATATTTTGCTGCTTGACGCAACCGGGGCATGTACGGTGGCGGCAGCAACTGGATCTTCCGTCAGACCATCCTTGTAGGGTCTCGCTCTCCACTCCCTGCTGGTCTTGAACTTCTTTGGTGCGCAGCCATGTCCAGGCCTCCTTCGGGGAAGAGAAGGAGTGAATCATATCGACGTCCACCACCCTGAGCCATGCAGGGAAAAGTAGCGCATACGCGAGACCCAATCGCCACAGCTGCGCCTACACTGCTCCAAAGGTTATTGCGGTGCCTCTGGACCTCGGCTATGTAGTCAGGGTATGCTGTAATGGTGTTCCCTTTATGGGTCATGGTGTCCTCCACGAAGTACAGTTGTACAAGGAAATCACTGTCCCTGTAGTTAAGCAGGTGTGCGATCACCGGGTGTAGGGGCCCCTGGAACAAGTGGACGGTCAGGAATGCAGTGCGCCCTCTAAGAAAAACTTAGATATCCGGTTGGCCAAGACCATTGGAGATAACCAATCCTCCAGAAATAGCTCCATGTTGGGGCCTTCCACTCTTTCGGGGAAGCCTTGGAAGCGGATGTTTTATCACCTCAAGCACCCCTCTGCATCTTCTTCCCTCGCCTTGCGGTCTGGCACCTCCGTTTGTAACAGCCTCAGTTGGTCTTGTACAGCCATCAAGCAGGGTCGCATAGAAATGAATTAAATTAAATCTGATTTGTATAGCGCTACTAAGCCCAATGGGCGTCAAGGCGCCTAACCAAAAAGAAGCTAGCTGGAGCAAATATACTCTCTTACTGGTAGGCCTTGATAAAGCACCAAGTTTTGAGCGCTTTTTTAAAGAGGGACAGAGACGGTTGGGCCTTAATCTCCAGTGGGAGGGCATTCCACAACCGAGGGGCAACGATGGAAAATGCTCTGCTGCCCCATCTGAACTTCCTTGCGCGGGGGACTACAAGCAGATTCATCTCCGACGATCTAAGGGTCCTACTGGGAACATGGCGAGTTAGAAGGGAGCCCAGAGGGTCCAAAGGACCAGCTGCGAGAGCTCTGTAGGCCAGGCACAAGATCTTAAATGAGATCCTCTGTTGGATAGGAAGCCAATGCAGGCTCTTCCTGGCCATTGTAGCAGAGGATGCATTGGGTAGAGCCAGGACGTATCTCGCAGCCGCGTTCTGAACGACCTGGAGGCGCTGGATGAGGCCCTTGTTGGAGTCTGCATAAAGTGCATTGCAGTAGTCCAACCTGGAACCCACTAATGCAACCACAATCTGCTTACGTGCTTGGGGAGAGAGGTAGTGCAGGATTCTTTTAAGAATCTTAATGACCCCCCAGCAAGTGGCCACCGTTCTGTTGACCTGTAGAGTCATGGACAGTGATGTGTCAAATATAACGCTGAGATTCCTGGCTGATTGGGAGGGTGATGGGCAGGTTCCCAAAGATGGAGGCCACCACTCGCTAGACCAGATGTCCTGGTCTTTGCCAAAGACCAGGGTCTCTGTTTTGTCGCCGTTCAACTTTAGGGAGTTTTGGATCATCCACTCCGAGACTGTCTGCATACAAGTCCTAAAGTTGACAGCGGAAGTAGTAACGGAGTGAGCCAGGGACACCATGATTTGGGTGTCATCGGCGTTTGACACAACCTCCATCCCCTGCGATTTTACTAACCTGGCAAGGGGAGCCACATAGATGTTGAATAGGGTCGGACTCAATAGCAGTCTGGGAAGACTCCACATCATCTGCTCTCTCCGGGAGCTTGGTATTATCCATTCCCAATAGCCCTGTCCCTGTCCTGATAGCCCAAAACTGGATATCCATGGTGGTTTTAGAGTCCTGATGGCCTGCAGCACTTGATCAAACATCCCAGTGGGCTTCCTGAGAGTACTTTCAAGTTGACGGATCGCATCTACCGGTGCTGGGAAAGGCACCAGCATAACCATTATCATTTTTGGGGGGAGCCGGGGCATGTAAGTTCTTGGCCTAACCAAGCCCCACCAACTGCCGTCCTCAACAATATTGAGCCAGGGCGCAGGGGTGCAGCTATCTGGTGCAATGACGGGAGTCTGCAGTGGCGATACGGATGAGCGAGTTGGAGGGAATTCGCAGCACCACCCCGCTCTCCCAGACCATGGGTATTGAAGAACTCCTGTGTCTTGCCATGAGACCAGAGATGTAGCGCTCCCCAGGGGTCCACACTTGGGGCTGGCCATGTTGGATGGGTCTCCAATCAGCTGTTCGCAGCAGCCTGGCCTGCTCCAGCATTACATGCAGACCGAAGACTGCCCTCAGCAGCCGGAGGAAAATCTTTCCATACTCCGCACGTGTGAATCTGAGGCCTCCTGCCCAGGCCCAGAGGTTGCCCAGTTCACGTGGTCCCCAGTCCCCTCTTCCTTATGTTGGGAAGATAAGTCTTTGATGGGGGAGTTATTAAAAGCCAGGGGACAGGTCCTCAGTTTGCTCCATGGGGCACTTACTGCACTTTGCTTGATTCCCAAGAAATGTTATGGCTCAGCAAGAGCACCATCTCCTCGATATGTCCATGGGGTTGGTGGGGAGCACCGCTCAGTTCCCAGGAGCATGTCAGGTAATGTTAGTTTGGGCCCCTTTTGCTGTGAACAATCCAGGTAGCCTCTCACTCCACTCCAGCAGCTCCAGAGACAAAGGTCAGCAAAGTGAGGCTCTTGCAGCCCTCGGGCAGCGCCCCTGGACTGTGGTGGTGGCTACCCAGGTCCCTGATGGGATCAATGCTCTCCGTGCCACAGCAGGCGCCTG
The DNA here is from genome assembly GCF_964263255.1 of Lissotriton vulgaris. Taxonomy (NCBI): domain Eukaryota; kingdom Metazoa; phylum Chordata; class Amphibia; order Caudata; family Salamandridae; genus Lissotriton; species Lissotriton vulgaris. The sequence goes on along the minus strand of NC_141695.1, from coordinate 803,909,441 downwards.
GTCAAAGACCGGTGCCAGGGTGCTCCCTATAGCAACAAACCCTCTAGAGGGTGGGGGCAGAGCCTAAGAATTCAGAGCTTGCGCACAGCAGGTACAGCCCCTGCATCCCTCGCAGGCCCCAGTGGTACCGGGTCACGCCTCTGATGCCACGGCCTCTGGTGATTACTTGCCCAGCTGGGCCCAGCGCACTCGCCAACACCCGTAGTGCGGCCCATCTTTGGAATATTGCTGCCTGGTAGTGTTGGCGGCTCCCCGCTGCCTGGCAGGGCCCCAATTCGCAATATGTGGGAGGGCACGAGTCAGTCTCTGTACCCCTGAATATATCAGGTGGGGTCTTATTCAGTCTAGCAGTGTTACGAAGGGGGGCCTGCGGTTCAGTCCCACCACAGTTCAGATATGCTACCTCTTGGTAGCGCCCGTCTTGAGTCATTCATAGAATCTGTTGTCCAATGCTCCACTTCCTTATTGGGCACGAACGGGTTCAGCCCCAACGGTCCGCGTTGGTAAGTGAGCCCCAGCAATATATAGCAAAATTTGTGCAGGACCAACCTGGAGTGCCCCCGCGTCCTTATAGCTCTGCAGCACTGGAGAATGCCAGGTTCTTTTCTCAGTTGTGGTGTAGGGCCTAAACCCAAGCGGTCCCAGATGCCAAGAATGTGCTGGAACCTCAGCGTGGACCTGGCAGAGGGCCACTTTGTAGTGTGTAAGGCTTCAAGTAGCTGACACTTCCTTCGTAATCAGTTCCTTCCGGCGCTGTTAGTCTGCTGTGGTCAGTGATGACCCTCCCTCATTGCTCAGAGCAGCCTCCCTTCTCCGATTCATAGGTCACTGTGATCCTACTGGGTGATTATTAGGGCATTGCGTGCTAGAAAGTTCCAGGGCCATGCACGCGAGGCTTTGAGTGTCTAGCGAGGCCGGGCATGGACTGTAGCCTACCAGGTGTTCACATGCCGGGAGACTCCTAGCGTGGCCCATTGCACCAGCTCCTTACTTGGTTCCGATCGTTTTTGCTCATCCGACATTATTGTTGTGGTGCGCTGCCACCGGTCTCCGAGAACTCCTTCCATTTCACACCGGCTCCCCCCTGCGGTGCTCAGTCGTTGCTGGGAGCGGATGTCGCTGCTCTTGCAGCTCCTCGCCGCGAATCTCTGCTGCACTGGGGCCCTCTAGCCTGGCCCTCCACCGCGGCTTCTCCCAGCTGCCTGCACGGAAGCGCGGCCCCAGACCTCAGCTAGAGTCCCTCGGCAGAGCCCGGCTGTTCAGGCGGCAGACCCCCAGATTCCTCCTCTTCCGGACAGATCCCCTAGCCTAGGGCATGCAGATATTACTGTCTGGTCTGCCATTGGTGAGTTCCCCGTGATGGCATATACATTTGGCTGATTAAGGGGATTCAAGACGGAGGTGCTCTAATATGCGTCCGCCATGTTGCCCCTGCAGGCCACGCCCCATGTATTAGTTATTTTATTCTGTCATATTTAATTTGTTGTCTTCTTTAAGGATTATAACATGTTATATACTGTTAATTAATGTGATATGATATATATATATATATATATATATATATATAGATCTACACACACACACAGACACACACTAAATTTTCATGTTTTCACCTATGGAAGTTTCTTTTTGTTTATTCACATTTCTTTGCTTCTTGTTAGATTGTCAGTGCTGGTAGAACAACAGTTGGCTTTGTGATTCCATTGTTGCTCTGTTGACTTCTTGGTTTATTGTAATCAATAAACATCATCACTTTCAACTTACCTCCTGTACGGTAGTAGTCTTACTTGAACAGACTCTTTTTTTTTCCATAGCTTTCTGCAGAAACACTCAAACTGGTGTCAATTGCTTTAGAAGATCTGGCTTTCTGTCGTTTTAGATGCCATTTCAGGTTTGACTGTTTGAGCCAATGTTATACTACATCTCTTACACAATGTGGTTACTTTGGTTACAAAGGGACATATGAAGGACCGCTGATCCTCTGTTGCTCTCCGCTGCATTTTGGCTAAGATTGGGCTTTACAGATGCAAGGAAACTAGTCTTTTTGCATTTGTATTGCGTGTCCCTTTGGTAAATATAGCAGAACTATGCATTATTTTGAATAATAATATAATAACGAAATGTAGTCACAGAAAAGATAGGTTTGTATGCATGCCTCCAACAAAGCACAGTCTGCGCCTAAAGAGAACATGTTGGGAATGTTTGGAAAATACAACATTGCATCTAACACATAACCTGCATATATGGAGTGTTGATGTGCAATTCGATAAGGGGATGAGCCCGGAAACACACAACACTGTTCCAACAAAATGCGAATAGAGAAATCCACTATTTGGAAATACATATTCGTATTTTTTGCATGTCTAAGGAAGGCTAATTTAAGTGTGTTTTCTGTGAGTATTATGAGTGTAGCAGCGCACTGGGAAGGTAGTGCATTATCAAAATGCAGACTGAAAGATTGATAAGTCCCATGGGGAATTGTGGTCCTTTACCACACCACCGCTCAAGGAATTTATTTGATAATTAGGAAAAATCAGTGTTTCATTTTTAAAAGAAATCAATTGCAATGCTCACAGCCGCAATTTGTAGCATTTCCTCAGTCCGGTAGATGCCTGTCTAAAGGGTACAATAGGATTTTATCTTTCTTCACATTTTGCTATTTTACCCAACAAAAATTTGCTGACCAATCAGAAGCTATAAGAGGTATTGGTAGCCAAAGTTTTGTGGTATAATCCATTATCTGAAAAATGGAAGGCTCTTGGTACTTGCATTCATAAGGTGCTAATGTTTTATCATATTTTGCTGTTTACCCACCTCCTGCGCAGTGGTAATGGCTGATCAATTCAATGTCAACATATTATAGATTGATGCTGCATATTACAATATTTCTTACTTGTAATGAGTGTTTATGCAGCTATGTATCTAGCATGTCACTTTGCCCCCCACCAAACTTTGCCACAAAACAAAGGTTAGCGGAAACAGTTAACCTCTAAATGCAGTGGCATGGCCATCCGAAAACGGAAGCATATAGTATGGTTTTAGGGTGCCTACCAATGTGACAAGGGTTATCTTTATACATATTCCATGTGTTCATCACCAAGGGTTGTTTTTCAAAATATTTTATTTCAAAGAAACTTTTCGATGGCAGGAGTAAGCATGTAAATATATTGGAGATACAGGGACTCTAACCTATTGTTCCAGGTAAGTAACTAATTTTTAGCCACACTCCTCTCTGTGTGGGATCCTCTTTGTGTGTGAAATAGCAGTGAGTCGGTCTTAATACTTGACTTTTATGTTTCCAGGTTCCTTCTTCTCTATGTAAGCTTGCATAATGTTGTCTGTGCATTTTGGGATTTGTCCTTTATAGGTTTTTGTGTGTGTACGTTTTAAAGACTACTGTGCAGTTTTCTTGTTCGACGGCTACGGTATATTTGAGCTTCCTATCTACAAGTGTCTGTCTCTGTTCTTGGGACTGGCTTCTCTTGGGTTCCCTCTTTAGTGAGTGACACTTAACTGCCTCTGTACACAGGGATATCATTTTTGGGGTTCCCCTCTCTGGTTGCATGTTTCTGATGTCCTTGGATTCCTCTGTCTAGAAGTATGACTGCCTTCTCTAACCTTTCTCTTTCCTTGTTAGCCTAGTGCAGCAAACCCATATTGGGTATTTGTGTGCTCTGTGAAACCTCTTTATTTCATCTTGTGTACATTTCTGATATTAATCCTTGCTCATACTCTTCTTGGGTAGTCCTTCTTTCCTTGCCTTTTCCTATCTTTGCTCTCTTCATTAGCTGCTCACCTTCACGGTAGTAATAACTTCACCCTCCTTGCTGCATTTTATTTTTTATTAAACCGTTGTTGAGTAATAACTAAATATTCATGACTGGTATAACAAACATGCTGACCCTCAAGGGTCGAGCTGCAACCTGACACAGTGAATCTTTCTGATGGCTGGCGCAGACTCAGAGGCATCTCCCCTAGACATTAGACCGCTTTGCCGGATCTGATGAAATCACATCCCAGCATAAGTTACCTAGCCATTTGTGCCTAGCTAGAGCTTCACACACACAGTGGCACCTGGCTCTAGGCTTAAGCCACACAAACCCTGTGGCTACCGGTCAGTCATGCTGTCACCTTCCCTTCTCATTGTGGGATGGATTCAGAAGCCTCACTGATTATACTCCACTTTGTGATGAGATAGGAATTGGTGGGGTGAAAATGCAAGGGGCGTAAGCTGGGCCCTGGAGGCTAGACCCAGCCCAGATCTCCGCTTTATCTGCATCTGATAGAGACGTCTAACCACAGATTCCTTAACTTAGAATATCCCCTGGCATCAGACTGGATCCCGAAAACTTTCAGCAGCGACACCTATGCGCGCGGGGGCGCCGCCGCTCGGCTCCGTCCTGACGTCATCCACAGATATGACGTCAGCGGAGCTATATATGCCCCATGTGGCTTGCTGACGTCACTTTTCTTCTTTTCCGCATCCCAACGTGTATCCCGGAAAACCAGCAGTTCCTTGACCTGTTTTTTGGGTCTTCTCGACGCCTTTGGCGTCCTGGAACAGTGTGCAATGCCATCTGGCTTTAAAGCGTATGAGACCTGTACACGTCAGATGTTGGTAATGGACCCACACGCTATCTGTATGTGGTGCCTCTGGGTGTGCCATGACTCCAAAGAGTGCGACGTTTGTCAGCGGATAAAACCAAAGTCCTTACAGAAGCGTTGTATGAAATTGCTGGCCGCACCGCTGTCCAGTCCTGCACCTTCACGTCGCCGCTCTCCCTCTCGGGATCGGGCCCACTCCCAAGGTCATTCCCGCAGACGTCATTCAGAGGCGGGTAAACACAAGCGTATGTCCAGAAGGTCTTACACACATACCCGTGACGCTGGCGCCTGTTCTTCTCGCTCCCAGAGACAGGCGTCAGGCGGTAGTCTCCTCCGTACCCCCCCCCTTTCCAGGTGCCGGAGCGACACGAGCCCAAATGGAGGCTTCTTCTAAAGGACTCCACTCTTATTTTGAGTCGCTCTCTCTACCTGTTGCGCCTTCGGGTCCCATAGAGGTGGAAGGCACTCATGTCTGGTCCTCGCCGGCGGATTCGTCCTCTGCACCGGCTATGTGCATCGACTCCGGTTCCGGAGCAGACACAACGCCTACAGGACACCGCCCAGTGGGTCCTCCTAGTCGCCCGTCTAGCCCACCCAGTCAGTCTCCACATAGCCCTGAGCGGCTTCCTGTGCTGATATTGGAGGCGGCGCTGGGCTAGACGCCCTGTTCCCCAAATGTTGTAGTGGGGTCGACGACAGAGTCTCCTTTGGAGGTCGTCGACGTCCAGACCACTCTGGCTCGGCGTCAGTCGACACCGGTAAACCGTCCATATCTCCTCTATTTCAGGAGGTTGATATCCCACCGACTCCTCAGACGTCGATGCGACTCCCACGTGGCGTCAGTCGATGCTGGCGCCTACTCTTATGACACAGGTCGGCGTTCCTCTGGCCTCCCCTGATCTCAGGCCGTTTTGGCCCATGTTGCAGGTACCTTGGGTCTCCGGATCAGCCTCTGGCTCCTCCACTTTTGCTGTCTAGCGGACTGGTTAAACTTCAGCCATCTCCTACTGATGATTTATTATCACCTTCCCGGATGGCAACTGAGGCTAGTGCTGCCTACGCACGGGCTATTCACAGTGTGGCAACCATTCTTCATTTTCAGCCCCCTGTGGTTTCTCTGCCCTCTGATCCCTTGTTGGATCTTCTCCATATGGAGCCGGTTGTGGTGGAGCCTTTGCTGCTCCTTGGTGCATCTTTGTTTGATATCATGCTGGGCACATGGGCAAGGCCTTCCTCGGGTGACCCTGTTGATCGGGCCATAGCTCGTCGACACCACTTTGCCCCAAATGATCCGCTCTGTCTGTTCCATCACCTCAGGGCTCAGGGCCTAGTTGTTCAGGCGGCCTTTGACTTTCAGTGTTCTTCTGCCCTACCTCTGTTGCCTCCCACCAGGGAATCTAAGTGGTTGGACGCATGTGGTCGGCAACTTTTCGTCTCGGTCAGTGCTGGCATCCACGCATTGAATACGGCTTGTGTGTTCGCTCACGCATCTTCTACCCTTTGGGACTTAGTCGAGGACCTTCTTCCTTCCCTTCCAGGAGGCCTGCAGGTGGACTTAATCCGCCTTCTGCATGATGGCAGGGGAATGGCACAATTTTCCCTACGTTGTTCCCTTGACGCCACTGACTCGGTGGGAGGAGCTCTTGCTCGGTCTGTGGCTTTACGCTGCCATGCTTGGCTGCGCGACAGTCGTTTCCCGGACAGTGTTTGGGATGCTCTTAGAGATCTGCTGTTCAATGGCGTGGACCTGTTTGACAGCCACGCAGATTCAGCGGTCTCCCGCCTCATATCTGGACTGCCTTGACTTTTGCGGCACGACTTTCTGCCTTAAAGTGTTTTTTCCTCTGCATCGGCGATTTTGCCTTCTTAATTTACTTTCGAAGGTGTCCTGGGTTCTTGCATGGGACCCAGAGGGTGTAGGCGGCTGTTCCGCTACCTCAGTATTTGTTCAGTTCAGCCGGATGGCTATTTCGGTCTTCATTTCAGTCCTCCGAATGTGTGCTTTGCCCAAGAGGACTCCCCTCGCAGGCGTTGACACTTCGCATATGTGGGCTATTTATAGGCTATTGGGTAGCTGCCTTAGCCTTGGTAAGCTCCTATGGAGCTTTTCGCCACAAATCTTGCTATGGGCCTCTTTTTCTGCGGTTCTGCGATCCTCACGTTGGCATCGCTCCATTGCACGTTCGGTGCAGGTGACTCTAGTTGTTGGTTGTATTTCTAAGCCGCGGTATGGGTTCCTTACTGTATGGCTTATGCCTCGCCTACTTTCAGTGGGCGGTTTTCAGCGTCGCTGTAATCCTCTTGCCCTTGATGGCTGTTCTTCCTTGCCAGTCCCTATCCCTATCCCTAGGGCCCTTGTTCTGTTCAGTTCAGGCGCAGTTCTCACCGCTGAGGCCCTGTCCTCGTTTTGCACCAGGATACAACCACTGTGTGACACGCTTCTTAGTGTTGGCGCAACCTGAAGTTGCACCCTAGTATAATTGTTATCATGGGTTGTTTGAGTTGGCTATTCCACTTCTGTGGTGCTGGTTCTCCCCTCCCCTCTAAAGGGGTGGGTAGGAGTTCCTCGTACTTCAGCCCTTTCTGAATTTGTCTTTGCACATGGCGGTTATGTAATGTAATGTACATCTTTACTGTACATTGCCTTGTGCCTTCATTTTCTGGGCACTTTCTCTTTAACGTTTTTCACGCATTCCTGTGCAGTTGTTTCCCACACTTCTGCTTGGGTTCCTACTGTATCACTCAAGTGGAGTGTCCTCTTTTGGATACTCGCTTCTTGGGTCCCTGGACCATTTGGTTGGTCCTGCTGTTTCCACTATTGTGTCTGGCTCCATTTCCTCGTCTGTCTTGCGGGGGACCATTGCTCCTCCCGGGCAAGGGGCTGATGTCGTTTACGGGCCTGATCATTGTCCTGTCCAGTTCTGCTTCTACATGGCTGTTGGTACTTTTCGCGTACTATAGTCTTTTATTGTGTTACGCTTAATTTTTTATTTCTTCTTCTTCTTACTCTATATCTGCTCTGTGTTCTCACACAACAGAATCATGCAGGCAATGTTCTTTCATGCCGTGCCCGTGGTCCTTGACCCGGTATGCTCATTCTACGAGCTCTTTTATGGGTGTCCAGCTTGCCTGGTGCCCCTTTTTGCTGGTTGCCTTCTTGCTATTGCGTCTCTAGTGTGGTTCTAGCGTCCATACGGAATGCTTCTGTGTCTTCCAGTCCTCTGCTTGACTACCGTTCTTACTGTAGTCCTGCTTTGGGTACTTCTGTTGATTGCCGTCAGCCCTTTCACATGTCTTGTAACAGTCCGACTATGTAATGGTGTGTCTTCTGTTTCTAGTACTCCCGGTACCTTCTGGCCATGAATTGGCATCTTGCCAATGCTGTCCTACGTCTTTTGGCTGGTGCAGGCTTCAACATTCCCTTTTTCCCACTGCTGTGCATACTGGAGTGGTCTGCGCTGTCTGTCAAACTAGTTGCCATCTCTCTGGGTTTTACTTAGTCTGCATGCCGGATCCTGTGGATCCATCAGTCCACTTCTTTGCGAAGTCATGAACATTCCTTTTCACACCGACCTATCTAGTATCTGTTTTCTTTCTCTCACCCGGTATACACATGGGGTTTTTATGCCGTTTTTGGACGACTTATGGTGCCTTTGTCTCCCGCAGTTTTTCACTTTTTTCTGAGCTTCATGGTCTGGTGTGGCTGCACTGGCTTGCGGTCCCCACCATGTTTCGTCACCTTGTTGACAGCACATTTCCTCGGAAACTTAATGGGGTTCAGGCACAGACCCGCCTCCTCTAGGGGTATGGCTGTGGTAAGTTAAGGAATCTGCACCTAGACATCTCTATCAGATCAACGAGTTACTTGCCTTCAGTAACAATGTATCTGGTAGAGACCTAGTCTAGCCGCAGATTCCTTAACGCCCGCCCGTCAACCCCGCTCGGCGATGGCCTTTTCGGGTTGGGCTTTCTACATTCACCTCCCTACTAGTGGCTTCACCCTTTTGCAGGGTGACAATTTCACTTCACTCCGTCACAGGATGCTTCATTCTGTTTTCATTGCCCTATTCCGTCTATTCTCATAATTGGGCGGTATGCTCCTGTGTCATGTATCCCTTCCAACCCTACGTCCTGGGTTGCACAGTGTGGGGTCTATTCCTGTTTTTTCCCACACACCGCTCTCCCCTTCTCTTACGCCTTGGGGTCTCTTACCGCCTCTGCTCTCCATTGGTTGAAGTCTATTTGCTCTGCCACTTTTTATAGATCTCCTATTGGAGATACAGCGTCACTTTCTGGTGATGTCTGGTGGTCAGTTGTCCTAGTTCCTGTGTTCCGGACTTGTTGTCCTTCACGGTTATACATTATGGTTGCAAACTTTGTCTGCTGTGATGTTGTTTAAATGTTCCTCTACCTCCAAGAGTGGTTGGCCTTCACTTTTGAGCGGTTGCTGCTCAAAGCGGTGCTCCGCTCTTTTTCTTTTACTGGTTTTTAATATAGAGTGCCTGTAACTGTCTTTTATGGTGCTATTTTTCACCATTCAATGTCTTTCCCTTTTTTCATCATTTTCGCACACAGTTCCCATATTCTAACAGTTTTTTTGGTGGTGGCTCCTCATTGAGGCGCAGAAAAGTTTCTATGTCGAAAACTGACGTCAGCGCGCCGGAATGTGTATATATGGTTTCGCTGAAGTCATGTCCGTGGACGACGTCAGGGCGGAGCCGAGCAGCGCCGCCCGAGGGGCGCAGAGGTGCTACTGCGGAAAGTTTTCCAGATCCAGTCTTACGCCTGGGGATATTCTAAGTTAAGGAATCTGCGGCTAACTATGTCTCTACCAGATACATTGTTACCGAAGGTAAGTAACTCGTTCTTCTGTGCCTGAGACAGGAGGGAAATGTGTGCCTTTCCCAAGGGTCCATGCACCAGCCACTAAAGAGAGGAAGTGTATCAGTGAAGAAAGAAAAGTCTGCCAAATGTGTGCATGCATGCGCGAGAGTGTGTATTTGTGTATGTGTGTAGGTAGTGAAAGTGGGCAAGTGAGTCATAGGAAATGAGTTTAACTCGGAATGAGTGTTTCAGTGTAAGCAAGTGAAAGTGAGAATGAACAAATGTGAGAGAAAGAGAGGAAATGTGAGTGGGTGAGACTTAGTAAGAATGAGTGTAAGTACATGCAAGTGAGTGTGTGTGTGTGTGTGTGTGTGTGTGTGTGTGTGTGTTATACCTGTGAGTCTGGTACTGGCCCTTGCAATCTGGAGGTATTTTTTGGCATATGGGGTACATACGGTAAAAAATTAAAGCTGGCATGTTGATGGTAATTCATTGGGATAAGACGCACCCATGGCAAAATATTGGTGTTGGCATATGGGAGGTAATTCTTGACATAAGGGGCAATTTTTGCAAATTGTTGGCCCTAACACACTAAAGGTAATTTTGGCCTATGGCACACACAAGGCAAAATACTGGCGTGCTAGACCTAATACTTCACGTTAGGCAGAACATCCATGGCTTATGGGCCAGGAAAAGGCAACTATGCCATAAGAGGTCAGTTTTAACTGGTTACCTATAGTATATGGATTGCATTAGTGGCAAACATTTGGCTCTGGCATATTGCATGGAATTCTTGGCATAAGGAGACACCCATTTAATATGAGAACTCTCAAGACAAAATGCTGGCCCTGGCACAATGGAAGAAATTTACATATCGGAAGGCACCCTCTGCATATTTTGGAAAAAATATGTTCAACTCATGGGGGGAGGGGGGTCAGTCTTCATTGGCTTGGAATATACCATGAATCTACTTAAATGGTAATTGTGTACCGTTCCAGAACCTATTGCTCTTCAGAAAATGTATGCAAAAATTGTGTTTTTAGAATGTACAGTTTATCTATCATAGAGGATGTCTGGCTCAGGCACTTTGCTCACTTGCAGGGATTCGGGCCCAGTATTATGCCACTATACTTTCAAACATCACTAGCCACTGGCTCACCTTTTCTCTTTGAGTGAGACTATACCTGCCTCAGAAGTCTTCTATTGCTCCCTCTCATTCTCCGATAGTCAAATTGTCTTGCACAATATCTCACCTTTCTCTGTCTCTCTGAGTGAGAACCTGGGGTTAGCCATGTGCTTCTCTTTAATCCCACACCTTTCTTTTCCCCTGCTCTCTCTGGGTTAGGCTGTCTTTGTACCACAACCAATTATCTTATGCTCTTTTCACTCCCTTATGTCAAGAATGCATCTGACATCTTTATTTTCTCCCCTATAGGTGCTATGAAGTAGAACTCAAAGACTGTCTCCTCCAGGATCTTTTCATCCATATTTCTCGGCCACAGTCCAATACGGAGGAGATCCACTTCACATGCCGCCTGGGAGAGATCCGGGTAAGTGCATGACCACAGGGGTCTGAGGTCATTCTGTCGAGCACAATGTCATCCGCTGGGATCACGTTAGCCACTGCACTGGTGTCGAAAGTGGCCCACTCATGTTGGAAATCAGGCAGTGGGATAAAATGCCTACCATTGTTTAAGAGCATTGCCAGTGATATCCAGGGATACCCATGTGGCAGAGATCATCCAATCAGTGAAGAGCTGTACCAGTGCGTCTGAGGACAGCCACTGGTGCCAGAGATTATCTGCAGACATAAAGGTAAATGACCTGTTCAGGGAAAAGCCATTTGGGCATAAGTCAACTCTTGAGCTTCCAGCACAGATCGATCAGCGATGTTAGTAGTGACCCAAAGGCGCTCACTTTGATACGAATGCCACCTTAAGATAAAAGACGTGCAGACTTATGAGCACTCTTGGTGAGACATGGCTATGGAATTTGCATGTTATTCGCCAACATGGCGAAAGGTCTCTCAGTTCACACTAGAAGCGGCTTCTGTCACCTGCCATCTTTTCTTGAGGCCCACATGCCTTTCTTCTGCACAGGGTGCTATTCCCTATGTGGCTACCTCAAAGTCCTATTATTTCTATAGCAACAACACCTATTATCTCAATAAGCACCTCATGCCTCAGTACAGTGACCCCAAATATTTCCTCCCTGGCCTCTCTTCCTCAGCCTCTTTTCAATTTTCTGGTACCATATCTCCTGTCCCCTTCTTCTCTTTCCCTCTGCTTCCACCTTTGGAAGGCCAATCACTGATCAGGTCTCTTCTCCCTTTTCCAGGTCATCGATGCCAGCAGTCTAATGGTGCCACATCCTCGTGTGCGAGATATGCGTGCCTCAGAGGTTCTGTGGTGGAGGGACAAGGACCAGCCTAACCAGCTCTACCTCAGCCTCACTTTGCACTGGTCCTATCCCCTGGAGCAGGCTCGCCAGTTTCGCATTTTTTGCCAAGGAGTGACCTGTCACCGGACTGCGTCGTCCCCTGACTCTAGTCAGCCCCATCTCATTGGCCTGGCCTATGCTGCTGCTTACCGCCTGGTGAACTTGGCAGTGCCCGAAGCAGGCCTTCAGCGCCGCCTGGAATTCACAGTGCAGCCAGTCACCACAGACGGATTTATGACGACGCCCGCACAGTGGGGGCATGTGGTTCTAGAATATTCCGAGCGGACACACACCTTAGTTTGAGGCCTGGAGCCGTACAGTAAATAAAAATGCAGAACATTATGATTCGGCGGGGATGTTTCTTTCTACATTCGTTTTTCAAAACAGGAAAGACCAAGTGGTCAGAAAGGCTTCTGAAGGGTCAGGAGAAGATTTGAGTAAATAGAGGAGTATCCTGAAATCTCAGTGCACCGTTTTCTACAAAGCAGTACCGTTGTACACTGACATGAGTTGTGCAACATACATGAACTTGGTAGTTATAAATTACAGTATGCCAAATTAACTTAAAATATTCATACAGAAATATTCCAGACAAATTGTACAACTAAGATAGAATAGATTTCCAGTTACAGGACAAGAAAGGGTTTTAAAGCAATTGTAAAATCGAAAACAAACATTGGCATGTTCTTCATTTATACAAAAGAGGCAAAGCATAGGAAAATATACGAGGGTTCTACTTTGTAAAAATGGACCTTAAATATAAATTCTGCTTGAACAGCAAACCTTAGTAAAAGGTTTAAGTATTAATTATCACAGTTACGATAAGAACATCCTAGCTGTTTCGCACCACTAGTGCATGAAAGTGAAATATGTTCAAGTATTGTCAGATTCCCCAGGTTAAAATTCATGTCCACCCTTTTCACATCAGGCTCTAGCTTAGCTTTTATATAGAACTGAACTGCACCCAATGTCAGAATATCACAATTAAGTTCAATAGTTTCTTTTTTAAATATGTTGTCCAGATAATAGTCAAAACATTTACCTCTGGCTATGCTTTTTTAAACCGGAGTTTCATATTATCCCTATTAGTGTGATCCAAGACTGAGGCTTAGGTATTTCAAAGTCTTTCAAGAATGTAAGTAACTTTGAGAAAGATTACTTCTGAGTGACATCATTTAATAATTTGTAAAACCGAGGAAATGGCCATATAGATAATTAAAAGAGCATACAACCTGGAGAATACACAGTATGTCATCGAAGTTAGACCAAGCTCCTGCCAAATACTCCGTTGGAGTACGCAGTCCTACTCAAAGGTAGGCCTTCAATATTCAAATATCTACCATATGCACTTTAGTAATGGCGATTAAAGTTTGGACTTTAGTAGCACATAAGGCATTAGATAGACTTACATTTTTAATATGGAAGTCACGCCTCTCTTAAATAGTGTTTTAAAAACTTGAGTAGCACAATCCGACATAGCTAGCTTTTGTTGACTGATTTTACATGTTATCCATTATAGATTATTATAAAGTTTAGCACCCAAATGGGGAAAGTTATTCATCGTTTCAAGATGACTATCATTCACCGGTGGACAGCCGTTATTACCTGGATGCTGATTGTCATGGTTTTAAGTTTTTTGTTTGTTAACCACTAGATCATGGACATAGAGTAGTAAGCGTACGCGTTCTGATGACATTGTAAACCTACCGAAGTGAGATTTTCAATATCAAGTCATCTGCAAACATTAGAGACAATAGTTCGAACAACCCTAAATTGAGGGGGACAAAGATTCCAATTCTTTATAAAACTTGGAAAATCTGCTATATATTATAATAAAAGAGGAGTGAGGACAAAACCTTGTTTAAAGCCAATAGCAACATACATTCTGGCTGTTAACCCAAAACTAGACCCAAGCATAGCACATAGCCAGTTGTTTAAGTGCAGATTTACTAGTGCTTGCGGCATGTAGTCTTGTATATTATGGTTTTTTTTTTAGTTTTTTGCCATAATTAGGTCGATCAACGCAATCAAACACACAGCTAAATTCAGCAGATGCAAGATACAATTTCATGTGTCTGTTTTGCTCATAACTTTTCACTCTTAATCTGCAGCCATAAGACCGCATTCATTGAGCAAGAACCTTGAAATCCAGCCTGCTCAATGTGTAGTAGTCCATTTTCACTGACCCATGACTCTAGATGATTTAGAATGACTTTGGCAAATAGTTTCCCTGTCACATCTAACAAGATGATAGGACAGTAGTTTAAGGGGGTTGGTCCTGTAACCGTTCTTGTATGGGGAAATATGACCAAACAAGCTAGAAAATCTTAAGCTCCACATGTATTGCTTCTACTCAGCATCTGAAGGATCGAAGACCCATATTGCTAATAAGATTCATAAATATTGCATTTGTTTTCTTATAAAAAAAGATCATCATGAAATTGCATTACATACTTCGGGCACAAAACAAAAATGTAAATATACTCCGTTCGCACAATGCTTCATTATTGCATTTCTGAAAAAAATGTGTTATCCTAGACCCTGTGCCCTCATATCATTCATACACTCATTCATAGTCAATATGAAACCCAAGGTTCCCAGACTCCACATATAGTCCAATGACAAACATTTGTATGTCATGCATATTCCCAGTATATCGCACACAATTGTTGTGGTTCACCGGCCAAGGTCCAAAGAGCAGTCTAAGCACTTTTAGTTGCCCACTATTCATTTTGTACCACTTTCTTAAAGATCAGCATAAATAAAATCTAGATTTTCAATGGGGCACCAGGGCAATTATTATCTACAAAGTAGGAAATAAATCAAGCCCTTAACACAGTATATATTCTTCAAATACTGTTAAAACAGTTTCTTTTACAATATCTCGCTATGAAACTCTGCAAATAAATGTGTATAAACACTTCAGAATCACATCATAGAGCAAACAACTTTTAATCACCTACCACCTTGTACTTCCTGCCACGCCACACTGAAGTTACTAAAATTGTGATGTATGGGATGCTTGAATTAATCTCAGCAACTGGCAATTACTCTGGGCCACATCCAGGCCATCGTTATTTTGCAAACTCTTTGACCAGCCATATGCAAATCAGTCTAGATCCTGGCCCAGTAGAAACAGTCCTTCTAGTGGGTTGTGGTCAACAAACTCACTTCACATCTAATCAACATTAGCAGTAAGCATGTGAACGGCAATTTCCCGACAGCTTTCACAGTAGTTTTTCTATTCCCCCTCCAAAAATGTACTTCTGCCTATATACTTTTAAAACATTTATTGAAGTCAAGACCATGTTAGCACATCCTCTTTTCAACAAAGACTTCACCCAAGCTAATAGATATTGTAACTTACCCACTGTATCAGATGTGCTTTTATATACATTTTAGGTTTTGAAAGGCATGCTTTCCAGCAGCTATGCCATCACCCTTGAAGGTGAAACACAGGGCTTTTGTGCCTGAAAACAAAATAGTTGTTTCTATTGCAAGAGTGCAAAACACTGCCCAATGAAAACTACATACAAGCTGTGAAAGTTACAAGCACTTGCTAAAAGGTTAAATGTCAGTATTAAATATAATATCAATGTCCGTATTAAATATAATATCAAGAGTTAATATTTACATATTTGTGTCCAACGGAGAAAGAGAGCAAAGAGGAACATCATAGCATTTTAGAATTTTGTATAGCTTAAATGCAATCTTTAAACTGCTGTGAGGGAATAGAAATAGGAAAGAAGTGTCAAGAGTGAGGGAAGAAAGAGAAATATTTGGGCATTCTGGAATTTCATGTAGTACATGTGCCATTCTAAGGCTGCTCCCAAGCGAGAAAGGGACATGAAGGGGGTTGGTGGAGAGGGGGTATACGGAAGAGAACATTACAGCATGCTGGATGCTTGTTTAATTGTTATGCTGCCCCAAGACTACCTCGAAGTGCAGCATGGTAAAAAGGATGGGGAATAAGGGATCATGAGTGAGAGCGAGGTAGGTGAGAAAACATATACTTGTATTATTTTATATGAAAGATTACACTTCACCTTCCACTCTCTCTTACCAGATCCCTATGTAGCTTTTCGAAGCAGCCTTAGGGCAGCATAAGAGTTGTTCAAGTACCCAACCAGCCATAATGCTCCCCTCTTTCCGCTACCTCTGATTTGTTCCCTTTCAGCACTTTAAAGAAGCCTTATGGCAGCATAATTTCTTTATGCGAACAACTTGACGTAACATTCCTTTATTCCTTCACCCATCTTTCCTGAACCATCTTTTAAATATCTGTTCTCATGCAGACCTTTAAAGCATCCTTTTGATGTATATAACCATGTTTTATTACGTTATGTAAGGACTGATATTTTCAACAGTATTCACGGACTGCTGACTGCTTGAAGTTCCGTTTTAATATTTTACATTGATAGTGATTATTGTTTGCATCAAGAAAGTGATAGTTAAGCAGAGCATTACTCTATCCTTTCCAAAAGTTTCAATTATTTTGAAGTTAATGTAAATAAAAAACTCCTACATTAAGTTTCTTTAATTGTAGTCCTAGCACTTTTATTGCTGCCGCTGGGAGAGGATCAGCATGACCTTATTAGAGGTCCTGTAAGTTATCTGAAACAGAGGTCGAAGTAGATGGTTTGAAGTGTGCTTTATGGAAAAGTTCACACCTTCAGTGGAAAGTCTGCAGAAATAAAAACGCCTTCTCCTGAAATTATAATGTTTAACTCTTGACCAAGATTTCAATACACGCACATTTCAGGAGAAGGTATTTTCATTTCTTCAGACTTTTTAACACACACGCATTTCAGGAGAAGACGTTTTAATTACTGAAGACTTTCTACTGATAGCACGATCTTTGCCTTTCATAAGGCACATCCACTTCAACCTCAATTTCAGATCGGAGGGTGTGCGCGCTCATGGAGAGACACTAGGACGCTGGTAAAGAGATGCTGCGTGTGCACCCATGAGCAAGCTTACAGGGAACATAGCTCAAGACCCTTGCAACCATGAACCAAAAATCTCTCCCCTTCATCCATCTGTTCTTTCATCAAGATCTTTCATTTTTTAGATTGATTTGTTTTATGGATCCCCAATACCAACTTATGTTTTGGAAGCATAGCTGTTGAAAAAAGATTGACCACGGACACCATACAATCTACAAACTTTATTAATTCACAGTCCCAGAAAAGACAGAGCTGGTAATGGGTGTTTATTAACCAAGCAATAAAAATACATTATTTCATTCAAGGCAAACAAGCAATTATTGTGACAACTGTCATTTTTGTAATGGAACAGAGGGATCAAAGGGAGAACAGACATTTGCATGGATAGCATTATTGAGTGTTAATTAAAATTATTTGGCTCAATCATTTAACAAAGCTAACCACTTCTTACAATAAAACTAATTAAGGTTGCTGGCTGCCCTTCGTATTTTTCTCAAATTATCTGTTAACGAGTGACCAATATAAAACTATGTTCCATATGTACGGGGCAGTACCATGATGAATTATCCACTTGTTAGCCAAATAAGGTGCACCCAAACCCCGAGTGGCATCCATATCAGAAAAGCCAGTATGCAGGTGTAAGGATGTTATTGACGGAGTCTGCAAATCACCTGCTATAACAGAAACCGCTTTAGGATAATCATACAATCGGCCATTGCAGTATCCTCATCAAAGTTTCCAAATTACAAACACATCTTCTATGGGGAGTACATTACTTAATATATAACAAATACAAGGCCATATTTAGAATGTAAGTCCAGTTTATGGGCAGAGCAGGTAATCAGCACACAGTAATAATGATGAGGCCTCCTTTGGTGTGCCTTTTGTTGAGACCCCCACTAGGGTTAGAAATAACTTATACTTTCTCATGTCAAAATCATACCATAACCAAGTTTTGTGTAGGCATACTATTTGAGTTGTGAGAAAGAGAAAATTAATCGTAAAACACAAAAAAAGTTAATGCTTGCCCAGCTATGTTTAAACTAAGGAAATTCTAGGACTTGCGCTTTGAGTCAAAACACTAGGCATCCACAACAAATGTTATGTATCAGGATAATCCATTTTATCGGTGTTTGTGTAGAAGTTCCATGTAACTATCAGTTTAGGGGTGTATCTCTTTACATTTTCACAAAATAGATTGGTAGAAGTGGGCCATAACATAGAAGCACAGATGTTTGTCTTTATCAAGGAATTCCTTTCTAAGAGGGAGAAGCTGCTGTAGTAGGGTTCTCAAGGGTAACATCAAGTTCAAGGCATATGAGCTGTAGATCATATCCTATGCATAGATCGCCATCTAGTGTTGGGTCTGGATGTTTGCACTTTGTTTTTGTTCAAGAAGTCTTTCCAGTCAAGCGGTAGGTGACTCCTCCTTTCGGTGTTAGTGCGCATGGGCATCGACTCCATCCTCCGATTGGTTTTTTCGGATGTGTATTGCTGCGCTCCGGTTTGGCACCGTTTCTTGGACCCCTTCGACGCGCAAACCACTACCCTCAACGGTATTGTTATCGGTCGCGATTCTCTATTCGTCGCGTATCGTCTCACCTCAAAAAAACTTCGATCGGAAAACTCGTAGCAGTCCGTCGGGCCTTCCCGCGCCGGCCGCACTAGCAGCAGATGGAACGGATTCCCTTCAAGTTATGTCCCGGGTGTTGTGCTAAATTTCCATGCACCGACTTGCACGAAGTGTGCAACCTCTGCTTGTCCCTGGAACACGACGAGAAAGACTGCGAAACGTGTCACTCGTTTCGAGCGAAGAAGACACTTCGTGAATGTCGGACTTGATGTCACGAAGTGCAACAAGAAAGCTGCTCTGCACCGGACATCTTTGGTGAAGATTCCGACACAGAACATCAAGCTCAAGGAGCCAAGGAGGAAGAACATATCTCCCTGTCCGAAGTTGACTCTGACATAGAAGAAGAGGAGCAGGTTACTCCGGGTCAACATACTGTGAGTAAAGATATCCTTTTGCCCCCTCAAAAACATAAAACGAAGACTCCAGTCCCTCCTCCGCCCTCTGGTCAAGGTTGGCTCTGACAAAGAGTTTCCGATGCCCCGCCCTGAAACAGTAAGAGAAGCCTTCCGGCTCAGGCTCTAGCTGACCCCACTCCGGCACCGACCCAACACCTTTGACGCGAAACCCAAATCCTATTATGTGGTGGTCACAATACCATTGTTTCCGAAGATTCTACCTTCCACACCAAAGGGTTCAGAGCCGAAACCTTTGATGCTGAAACCGCCAAATAAAGAAAAAGACAGTTTGTCTAAAGAGCCTCGACCAATGCCCTGCTGTCAGATACGAAGCAGAAAAAAAACCTGTGGTCAACCCTGAAACAGGTCATACTCATGCCATTCTTCCCAAAAAACGGGCGATTGACCTACCAGAGGACTACCTTATTCCTCTTAGGAAGAAGAGTGTGGGACCAACCCTTCTCCTTCTTACATTCTACCTCCTTCTCCCACTGATCCCAATATGATTATCAAATACAGACAATGACCCTGATTTGTATCCCTCCAGACCGTTCCCACCTGACGATAACATTGCGTATATTGAGCCCCTTAACAGGGCTGTTCAATATCATGGGTGGAGCTCCATAAAGAGGTTTTAGAAAAGGATTTCCTTTTTGAAACACTTCTTCTCAAAGACCCACTCATACCTTATCAATGCTAAAAGGTGCGTTAAAACGCACAAATTAGGTATTTAAAAATCCCGTACGGACATTGAGCTCCTTAACAGGGCTGTTCAATATCATGGGGTGGAGCTCTATAAAGAGCTTTTAGAAGAGGATTTCCTTTCTGAAACAATTCTTCTCAAATACCCACTCATACCTTACCAATGCTAAAAGGTATGTTAAAACAATCAAATTAGGTATTTAAAGATCCTGTACGGGCAAGAATAATTACTCTTAGGATGGACAAAAAATATAAGCCTGCACCTACCGACCCGGTTTACATCAGAGGCCAGCTGACCGTAGACTCTCTTGTAGTCTCCAACGCTTGCAAGAGAGTTAACTCTCAAATTCCAGGTGAGACTCCTCCTCCTAGTAAGGAGTCTAAGCTTATTGATGCCTCAGGCAAAAGAGTGGCCTCACAGGCAGCAAATCATTGGCGTATTGCCAACACTCAAGCTCTACTGGCTCGTTATGATAGGGCTCATTATGATGAGTTAGAAAAACAAAACTCGCAATATTTACCTGATGAACACAAATCGAAGGCTACTGACCTTATCCAAGAAGGTAAACTTATTACTAATACATCCATCAGGTGTGCCCTACATGAAGCGGACACACCAGCTTGTGCTATGAACACCAGTATACTCTTACGCAGGCATGCTTGGTTGAGAATATCAGGCTTCAAGCCAGAGGTGCAAACCTCCATACTTATCAAACCATTCGAACATCTTTTTGGGCCAGTGGTTGATACCTAGCTGGAAAAGATGAAAAAAGACATGGAGGTCGCAAAGACCATGGGGGCCTTGCAGTTACCTGCCACTTAGGGTTCCTTTTGCCGCTCCTTTTACAGGGGTGGTTCTACAACTGTATCCACCAAAAATCCTTCCTCCTCTTACAAGGGCAAAAACCTATCTCACTCTTCAAGAGGTTATTTCGGTGGAGGTTTTAGAGAAAACAACAGTAAGGGAAGAGGCACGGGCAGCAACTCCCCACGCACTTCTCCCGCAAACAAACTGTGACTTCCTTCCGCTAACCCCGGCCATTCCACCACTGTTGGGGGACGTCTCTCTCAATTCCTATCTGGAATTCAATCACCTCAGACAAGTGGGTACCACAAATTATCCAATATGGTTACTGCCTGGAGCTTACAGACACTCCCCCAAATATTCTTCAGAGATCACATGCAATGTCACCATAGCATCTTACCTTTCTAAGGCAAGAGGGTCTTTCTCTCTTGGACAAACACGCTATAGAGCCAGTTCCATTACAATACCATGGGACCGGGGTATACTCCCTGTACTTTTTAATTCCCAAAAAGGACGGCTCTCTCATGCCTATACTAGAAATCCGAGAACTAAATCTGTGCATTCAGTCAGACTACTTTAAAATGGTCACACTCAAACAGGTACTCCCACTCCTACAGCAAGGCGATTTCTCTCAACTTTAGACCTAAAGGACGCCTACTTCCATATTACCATTCACCCTGCTCACCGGAAATTCCTTAGATTTGTGGTGCATGGCTACCATTATCAATTCACAGTTCTCCCATTTGGAGTAACAACCGCATCCAAGGGTGTTTACAAAATACCTGGCAGTAGTTGCTACTCCTCTACAAGACAGCACATTCACGTCTTCCCTTACTTGGACGACTGGCTAATAAAAGCTGTATCGCAGCAAAGCCTGCCTACACCACACTCAAAAAACAGCCCCAACTGCTTCACGACCTTGGGTTCACTGTAAACCTTACCAAGTCTCATCTCAAACTGTCCAACACACAAGTGTATCTTGGAGCTACAACAGATACACAAAGAGCTCTAGCGTGTCCCAACCCACCCAGTTTCAGCCTCAACACTCGTTACCAGCTCGAGTGTTCATGCAATTGCTGGGAGTGATGGCGTCTTGCATTTTAATCATTCCTTATGCAAGACTTTAAATGTGTCCCCTACAGGAATGCTTGGCACGTCAATGGAAGCAGGCTCAAGGTCAGCTATCAGATCTAGTATTGGCAGACAGCCACACCTATCGCTCTCTGCAAAGGTGGAACATTCAAAGCCTTTTCAAGGGGCAGCCATTCCTCGACTCGGTTCCACAGATGGTGCTAACAGCAGATGCATCGCTCGCTGGTTGAGGAGCTCATCTACAAAAACTTACCATTCAGGGCATGTGGACAACTCCACACAAGCCACCTGGAACTGCTAGCAATTTTTCTAGCATTGAAAGCATTTCAATTTCATCTGGTATGCAAAGCTGTCCTGATTTGTACAGACACCATGACGGCTATGTATTACATACAAAAACAGGGGAGACGCACTCTCTCCAATTCTCATGGGTAGCCCAGGGCATCTAGAGATGGGCCATACCTCACAAAATATATATCCTTGCAGATCACCTTCCAGGAGTGAACAACCAGATTGCAGATCTGCTCAGTCATCAGCAACAACGAATCCACGAACGTGAACTCCATCCTCAGGTTCTCCTCCCATTCTTCCAAATGTGGGGCTTTCCATAGATAGATCTGTTTGCCACCCACCTAAACGCAAAATGCCCGAACTTCGCATCCAGGTATCCACACCCATTGTCCAAATGCAACACACTATGGATGAACTGGTCAGGGATATTTGCTTATGCTCTTCTGCCTCTCCCACTCATTCCATTAGTGGTTTGGAAGCTCAGACAATAGTCCCCGACACTAATCCTAGTTGCTCCAGCCTGGGCCCATCAACCCTGGTTCACATCTCTGTTAGAGTTATCCATAGTTCCTCACCAAAAACTACACCTTACTCCCAATCTCCTCACTCAGAACCATGGAGAGAAAAGACATCCAGATCCCAGCCATCTCAACCTTGTGATCTGGCACCTGAAATCCTAGAGTTTGGTTATCTTAATCTTCTGCCAGACTGCATAAATATCATCAACGAGGCTAGGCGCCCTACCACAAGAACAGGCTATGCAGCAAAGTGGAAGCGGTTTGTGATTTACTATGACAACAATCAAAACCATCAACTGGTCGCTTCAATACAGAACATCATTTGTTATCTATTACATCTACAGCGCTCTAACTTAGCGTACACATCAATACGCTTACATCTTGCTGCATATCTGCAAAACAGGCCGCATTCGTCTCGCTTTAGAGTGCCTGCCTTAAAAGCATTTATAGGACTTGTCATTCCCCCCAGACTTCTGCCTGCTCCAGTGTGGAATCTCAACATCGTTCTTACAAGACTAATGGGTCCACCATTTGAGTCATTGCACAAATGAAATCTACATTTTCTCACTTGGAAGGTAGCCTTCCTCATAGCCATCAGATCTCTGAGAAGAGTGAGTGAGCTTCAGGCGCTAACCATACAAGAGCCATTTTTACAAATACACCAAAACAAAGTGGTTCTGAGGACTAACCCCAAATTTTTACCTAGAGTCATTTCTGCCTTTCACGTCAACCAATCTGTTGAGTAACCGGTCTTCTTTCCTCGGCCAGATTATGTGGCAGAACAGGCTCTTCACACCTTAGATGTCAAAAGAGCTTTACTATACTACATTGAAAGAACAAAACCTTTCAGGAAGAAAATGCAACTTTTTGCTCCACCATATAAAGGCAATCCAATATCAAAATCAGGTATTGCAAGGTGGATAGTTAAGTGCATTCAAATATGCTATGGAAAAGCAAAACGCACATTAACAATTCCCCCTAGAGCACACTCTTCACGCAAAATGGGGGCTTCTATCACATTCTTAGGAAATATACCCATAGATGACATCTGCAAAGCAGCAACATGCTCTATTCCACACACATTCACAAAACACTATTGTGTAGATGTTTTAGCAAGACAGCCAGCAAGTGTGGGCCAGGCAGTTTTACAGACTCTATTTCAAACTACTGCAACAGCTACAGGTTTGCCACCGCTTTGGGAGATAACTGCTACATAGCATATGATCTACAGCTCATATGCCTCGAACGGAAAATGCTACTTACCTAGTATGCATCTGTTCTTGGCATATAGAGGTGTAGCGTCATATGCCTCCACTCGCCTCCCCGGGTACTTTTACCTGTTGCAGAAACATCTTACTTGGATACAATATACATGGACATGTCTCTTTACTACTCTTACTAACTCCATTATCACCCTCTGCGGCAAAACAATCCAAGGAGGGAGTCGATGCCCAAGTGCACTATCATCGAAAGGAGGAGTCCCCTAAATCTTGACTGGAAAGACTTCTGCAAACATAGTGCAAACATTTGGACCCAACACTAAATGGCGATCAATGCATAGCATATGACTCTACAGCTCTATATGCCAAGAACAGATGCATACTGGACAAGTAGCATTTTCTTCCCTTTGCAAACGTTCCCTACTATATGGACCAAATGAGAAGAATAACAATTCTCTAAAGTTCTAGATGGATCTGATGCCCAATTGTTGTAAGGAAAAAATTGCACCAGCGTTATATGTTGTGAAGTAATCAAGTGTAACTCATAAATACAACAAATAGTACTTAAGATTGTTTACTGATTAAAGAAGCAAGAGATATCAGGTTGTGGAAATAAGTCATTAAGTAACCATGTTAAACAGTCATCTTGCAAAACAAGCAAATCCTCCAGAGTTGATTCAGTCATCTTATTAGCAGAATCCTTAGTTTTGTGGAGGTACAGAGGATAGAAAGGAGCAGCATCAATATTTTAAACCGTATAATTATGATTTTTCCTCGAGATATCTGCCTCTAGAACTGTTGCATCCACATGACTCATTGGCACAGTTGTATTGGGAAATTCTACTCATCTTGGTCCTTTTTTGTTGACCTACATTTTTTCGCATTTTTGCCTCTCCGAGTAGTAGAGCAAACCTGAAGTGACTGAACCAGCAAATGAGCTGGTTGTGTACGAGTAATAAGGTGCAAGGAATTTAAAAAAAAATCTCCTTCCATGTACCTTATTTGAATATAAAAGAGCCTTCGTATTACTGTTATTCTGCAAGTAATTGGAGTTAGGGCCGGATTATTAGCTTGGTGGTCTTGGAGCGGGCCACCACCACCAGTGCCCCTCTTCAAGACTGTCAAACTCAACCACCACCCGTCCGCCTGATTTGGAGTTTTCTTTTGGTCTAGCAGGCGATCCTTTAGAGGTCCCACTTCAGTGCCTATTAGAAAGGCACCACAATGGGAGCAGCAAAGCTTGTTCCTGCACGGCATGGACTGTGAAGTTCATGCTGTGCAGGAACGGGGTATGCATGCACATGGGGTCTGCTCACTGCATGCATCCCCAGGCATTAAGGCAACAGGGGACCCTGAAGGGCCCTCTTGTTTTCTCACCATCACACTTTAATGGCAGTGAGGAAACTCTTAATATGCTTGGCAGTGCTGTAGCAGCACCACCAGACGATTGCAGCCTCTCACCACTGCAAAACCGCTGAGGGATCACGGATCCCCGGCGGTTGCAACGGTCCTATGGCGGTTTCACCGCCAAACTCGTAATAGGGCAGTCGGAGTGCTGGTTCAGCAGTGCCTGCACTGCCACTATGGCTTTGAGGGTAAAAATAATCGGGCCCTTATTCTTGACTTCTCACATGTTTAGTAGTACATCATTTGTACTAGAGTTTGTCGCTAAAACAGATCTTGAGATGAAGATAACAGGGCAGCTTCATCTTTCACCATTTTGGCTAAAGAGACTAGTGGAGTGTTAGCCTCTGAAGTGCCTATAATTGCCAATTTGCACTTCATTTTGAATATCTGCATTTTCTCATGATGGTTTACTTATGATTTAAAAATCGCAGATAAATGTTTCTGGTTGGTTAGTTGTTTCATTAACTTTACTATTGTAGATAAAGTTGATTGAAAGGAAAGCATCGTAGCAGAAATAGGGGGATAAATTATCTCGGGCTGGGCAATGTTATCGATGCAAAGTTGTCTTGCTTTACACTCCTAAATACAAGGAATTCAGCACTCCCAAGATGAGGCACTCAGTAAAGCAGGAAAAAGTACCTGGAAAGGAGGCTCAGCACTCACAAAATGTGGCATTTTCAAAATAAAGTGTGGGGTTTTATTAATGATACACTCTCTAACAAAGACTTTCCCAGATGTCAAATGAAACGGGTAAAACAACATGCAAATATATATGTATAAATATATGTGCACAAGCAAATAATAACAAAACACTCAAAAGTAATCAAATGCATGAGGTAAAACACAAGCAGATAATAATTGTGAAACACGCGCAAATAATAATAATGGAACTATCATAAGTCATGCAAGGGAGCAAAACATAAGCCGATAATATCAATGATACATTCACAAGTCAAAGGTAAGGAAGCAAAACATAAGCAAATAATAATAATGGACGTCCAAAGCAAGAAACGAGCATGTCAACTGCCAGGAATAAACACTGTCAAATGCAAGAACAAAATATAAAGAGCTTAACAATGAAAGCATCATCGAGTGAGGAAAATCATAGCTCATATATCGCCATATGAGTTGCACACAACATCCTGGTCAGCTTGACTGGGAAACCCTTACAGTCATGTCGGCTGTTTCAAGGTCAAGACGGAAGCCGGATGACCAACTGTGTATTGACTCTGAGACAGAAGTACATACCTCTTTCACTCTTCTATGCGTTCTGTTCCAGCAAGGCTGCTTTGCTCTATGCTATTCAGAAAGCAAAACATTCAACTCTGGAGCAGCAAGAAAGCACAAAATTAACTCATGCAAGAGCGCAAAAAGGATGTTGTACATTCAAAATGGAGTCAGTTTAAACACATTAGGGCATATTCTCGAGGAGCTATCGCCGAGTTATCGGCACTTTAGTGCAGCCAAAGTCATGATAAATGTATCACCCCATTCACAAGCTGGTGCTAACAGCCCATATCACAGTTTACCTGCGATAGCAGCCGCAAAAAACATTGCCACAGATGACCCCGGCAACTATAGTTAATGAGATGCAGAGTCGGCATTCACGTGCAAAAAGCCGCAACAACACCACTCCACAAAATTCTTGATGACTAGTCAGATCAGCTATAAGAACACAAAAGATGCAATAAGGTGCATTAGCTGCAGGAAATGAACACCTGCTCTTACCTGATGTAAAGTAGGATGACAACTGACACCAGACAAGGGAGCGCAGCCCAGAGCCACACAGGAACAACAGATGCCATGGAGCCACTGATCATGCTGCCCGGAGCCGCAATAGAGCAACAACATCCACCACCCCCAGGTCTGCACCCCACCACCCTGACCCCCTCTCCCTGGACCACCCCAGAGGCAGCGCAGACAAAGACAGCGGACCCTCAAAAAAATGCACCAACCTCACAGACCCAACACCAGAGAATGTAATTGTCCACTACAGGCCCAAAAGGACAACCATCCTCCGCATCCTGACCATCATTGCCCACAGACCTACGGCACTAACACAGCGGACAACCAACATTCCACCTCCGACTAAGCTGCTGGCTGTACTGCACCTGTTTGCCTCTGGTACCTCTCAACCAACTGCCGCCAGAGTCAGAGGAGTCTAACAGCCAGCCCTATCCAAGTTCATTACAACTGTCCTGGATGCCATCATCAGCTTGGTACCCCAGTACCTATACCCCACCCCACTGCGCAGGAACAGCTGTTGACCAAACAAGACATATACGCCATAGCTGGCTTCCCGCACGTGTTGGGGGGCAATTGACTGCACACATGTCCTACCTATGCCCCCTGGTGACACTGCACACAATTACGTCAACGGAAAGCACACTCTTTCTATCCATGTTCAGGCAATAGTGGACCACCAGGGAATCACCACCAATGTCGCCAACTACCCAGGCGCAGTGTGCATCATTCCACTTCTTCCGACAGTCCATCATCAACCAGCGCTACCAAGATGGCGCCCATGGATATGCACTGCTCGTTGGTATGTACCAAATGAACACAGCGCAACTCCACAATCATGTAACAAACAACACTGGGAATGCTCACGTTCCAAACTCACATACAACATGCCAACCCACCAGACACGACAGCACAACTTACTGTGGCAACCTGGGCCAGCCATGTACATGAGCCGTCAACGGCAGGGCACATCAGCCACGCAATAGCAGATTGTGGGGAGAGGTGGGAACCAGGCATGTGCGAAGGAGGCAAGTGACCCATGAATGAGAACGTACACAAAGCCAAGTGTGGCATGGATGTGATGGCCAGACGGCAGTATGGAGACCACACACATATCAGGTCGAGATACACCACTGGCGTATGGAGTGTAGTGGACAGTGGACGCAAATGTCACCCCAGCCAGTGGGGAAGATCGCGAAAATGTAGCTTGTTACGTCCCCCTCCTGTAAGCGTGAGCGGAGTGGGCTGGCCCGGCGTACGCCAGGCCAGCGTAGGAGTGTGAATAAAAAGCACGTAGCTCTGGGCATGGTCCTCTTCTGGAATGCCCAATGTCTCTGCGAGGGCAGCGCCTCTCACCCCACCATGGGGTCGATGCCGCTGTCGTGAGTGGAGTGGCCTGCGATCCTGTGCGCCTGCTATACCCCAGGCCGCTGGTCCCCGAACCCCTCCTGCCCGCCCCTTGGCACCCAGGCCTCTCTGCTCACCTGCTGACACCTGGGTGTGTCACAGACGCCCACCACGTGCCGGCTCCAAGCTCCAAGCCCAAGGCCTGCGACCTTGGCAACCTGCTCAGACCATCACGGCCTCCTCGAGCAATTATCGCAGTCCTCCTTTCTCTGTAACGTACTCCACTGGAATACACAGCGGACAAGTAGGTCACACATTTGGAACTGAGTCTTGATTACACTATGGCAAAGTAAATATTCATGGCCGATATGTCACTATACTCCCGATGTGGTGCCACCAAGTCTGTGTATAGCATTCCAATCACAAGTGTCCGTGGGCCCTCGCAGACTACTGCGCTCGGCACATACTGAGCTCGAGTACGTCACACATTTGGAACTGAGTCTTGATTTCATCATGGCAGTGTTCATATCTTTGCACGCAAGGAGAGGTGTAAGAGGAAGACCCGTTTCAGTCAGGAAGAAAAAAGGATCATCGTTCCGGAGGTGATGACACAGTTAGTGGTACCAACACCTGCTCTGGTGCCACTAACTGTGCATCGCAAGCCAACGACTCGTGGCTGTGGGCCCCTGCTGACCACTGTCTCCGGCCTACACTGTGGTCCAGTAGGTCGAACATTTGGATCAGAGCCTTGATTTATTTAGGGCAGAGGTTATATCATTGTACTGGCCTCCTCGCAGACTGCAACCTCTGTCAGCTCCGGTGCCACTAAGTCTGTTCCCCGACATCCTTGGACACTTTCTGGTTGAACTTTGGTGGCGACTGAGTCTATCGATTGGGGATTATTTTCATCATCATGTCAGTGATACTGACTTTGTGTCAAAAACGAGGCTGTAGCATTCCACTCCTCAATTGGCGGCTTCCGTCCGGCTTCTGCCCTCTGCATCACGCCTTGGAGGACGCCTTCCACTGTCCGCCGCCAACCTCGGCTACATTCACTTTGGACCTTGATGAGGACCCTCTCAGCTCACGTGGCCATATCTCAATGCACCGCAGGTCATCGTCCCGTGACGGTGTGCCTGTGCCGGTCGCAGTGCATCCGGGGCCACTAACTCTGTGCAGCTCAAGTCATGGACCCTTTCTAAATGAATTTTGGATGGCCTCTGTGTCGATGGCCTGGGGCACATCCATGCCATGTGTCTATGGCCCTGCGCTGTCCGCTGCCTCCGGCCCTCAACTGCGGTCCACCTGAGCTCACACATCAAATCGAGTCCTGACTTACCCGTCGCATCACCGCAGGATGCACCCGCCACCACCGCCAGGACCAACTCCAAACAACAGGTGCCAGATTCGGAGGTGTGTTACTGCCAGACTATCCGAGTTGCTCACACCTGTCCTGGGTGCCATCACCAGCTTGATACTCTTCTCAGCTCTTCATGTGCCACTGACTCAATGCACAACACCTCATGGACCATTGTGGTTGCATATTGGGTGAACACTACTTTCTCCGGCTACCACCGTGATGCTTCACAGTTTTTTCTGTTATGCAGGTGTTTTCTGTTTCCACATTAAAGGTGATCACTGTTCAAGTTGTTGCCAGCACCAACGACTCCAGAAGGGCTGGCTTACACTCACACCACACACATCCAGCACAGGCGTGACTGTTCATGTGACCCTGGCAATAAATGTGTTGAGTGCGCGTGCCAGTAGGCAGTTCAACGAAGTATCTGAGTGTGTCTGTGTGCTCATGATGTATGCATTAGGGACCCGGGCCCTACAACATTACATTGTGCCATGTACAGCAGACGCAGCCATGTCACCACAGGCAGCGGGTGTAACCTTGCACATGTGGCTTCGTCGTTCCCCACTCAATTCGTAAAGGGGGTGAACTGGGACGGTGTACGCTAGTCCTGCGGGGGTGTGGATGATTATCCCATGGCTCTGGGTGTGGTTCAGTGCTGGAAATATGCAAAGGCATGTGTCGCTGTCACAGTGTATCTCCCCGTTGGGGACTGTAGGTGGTCCCGGATGGGACTTGGACACCATCGTATGTGATCTAGTTCAGCTTCCATGAGGTAGAACCCCACCCGCAACAGGTTTGGCCACCCCCTTCTGGCAGATGTGTGCTTCGGTGGGCTGCTGGGAGCCAGCTGTGGTGGTGGGTGTGTCCAGCTGTGTGGTCTCTGTAGGGGCTGGGTATCATTGATGTAGCTGGGCTGCCCTGCTGCTGGAGGTCGATTGCCTAAGTTGTCCATGAACTGTTGTAGGGCGTCGGTGTCGGAAGCATCACTGTAGAGTTATCTGGTCTGCTCTGCTGGAGGTGTTGTTTGTCCCTCTGCAATGTGAAGGAGAGACCCTTGTTGACATTGTGTTGGCATGTATGTTGGCGCATTGTTCAAGTTTACATACGGACTGCATGGCAATGTGCATTGTGACTCTTTGGGAGGAGCGGATTATTTGATGCGCGACAGTGGACATTTGGAATACATGACGTAGGTGAGGTTGTACACGTACATTTTCCTTTCACAGTTTCCTGCTATGTCAGATGTGATTGGCCATTTTCTACGCACATGCGGACCCAGTTGTGTCCTCTGTTCTGCAGTGTAAGCGTTGCACTGTGTACCACATTGTCGTCCATGTGCTGTTATTGCTATGTGTGTGTGCTGCATTGTGGGAGAGTTGCACCTACAGCTGTGATTTTGCTGCCCCTTAATCCTCTGAGGCGGTGTGCCTTTGACTTTTGTGCTTTTAAGGTGCTGTGATGTTGGCGACTTGGGTCATTTGTGCTCTTGGACGGTTTTTGCACTCTTGTTCATTGTTTGTCTGCAGATGTGTTTTTGACGTCCTGGGTTGTAGGTGCACGTGGATGTGTCAGAGTGTGACCTGCTCCTTTCCAGATGTGGTCCACACTCAGCCACTTCAGTGTCATGGCGTGCACAATGTCATGATGATAGTACTCCGCCATGCTGCTCGTCATGTAGTGTCACTTGCATTGTCGGTGTGGCTCACAAATACGCATCTTTGCTGAGTTTTGCATGGGTGCATGTGTGTGTTGTGGAATTGGTGATGTGTGGGGGTGACCCCTTTGGGCACATGGTGGACGGGGGCCTGCTTGATGTTTGTATGTATGCTGCTGTGTGCCACGGGGATCAGGGATATAACCCAGGTTCATTGAGGCTGAGCGGTGTGCTACACGTCGTTGTGCATGTGTGTCATTGTGCCCGTAACCCCCATTTCCCCAGTCCCTGTTCGTTTCTCACCCTGTTGATGTTCTGTCAGGTCATGTCAAGCTGTGTCCGGACTCCCGACTCCTTGCTCCGTCTCCACAATGATGACTGTGGCTGCCATTTACTCCAGCTCCTTCTGTGGTGCTGTACTCCCACTACCATTCGCCGTTGCTGCCTTCATGGTGGCAGCGGGTTTCTGCTTAGTTTGGCTTTTCACATCATGCCAGCGCATCTTGGCCTCCTCGACACTCCGACTGCATTCACAATGGAATGCCTTTTTTCAGTATGTGTTGCCAATGACTCGGTGGAGGTGATGGATAGTTGTCGTTAGTGTTCTGTGACCTCCATGATGACGATCCGGTTGTCATGCGGAATATACCCAGTCTTCCTCTTCTCCTTGGCCTTCCCCGAGCCCGAGGTTCATTGCTGGTGGTCTGTGGGGCTTGTGGGGTTCATGTTAGCCTGGGCACTCGGTCCGGGTGCATCCATGGTGCTACACAGTTTATTTTGTTTTGGTTTTCTTGTTCTGCTTTTATAGTGCATTTTCCCGCAAGACGCGTGGGAATTGCAGGTCTATCGCTGGTTATCAGTGATTTTTGTATCACGCTTGGCTTCGTTGCAACTTTTTTTGTGTTCGTGTTTTGCATTTTTGTGGCATTGCGTTGGTTTTAACGTGGTCATTTGACACGTTGTCGTGGAACTATCACGTGTTGCAGCTGGCTTGAGAATACCATGTTAACACAGAGTTCTTTTCCCGCAATAGACTGCAATGTGAAGAGTTGCGTTGAGCTACTTTTGTGGTAGTTCGCACACGTTCTTGAGAATATCCCCCTTTGAGTTAAAGGTCAACCACATCTCACAATGCATATGAGTGCATACAGCTCAACACAAGTTGAAGCCAGCAGGTGTTTTACAGAAGCATGCTTCATTTAAGGATGCCAATTTCAAGTGAGAGGCAGAGGCTGCAGTCTCTCCACTAGTCTATTTGAATGGATGCCCAAAAGTAGAGGTGGAGAATGTAGTGGGTGTGAGAGTCCAATTCAGACGCTTGGAATAGTGGCACGGAGGAAATTATTTCAAAGCAGTCTACATCAGATCCCTATCTTACCTGAAAAGAAGATTCCAATGAAACTGGAATTGAATTTCCCACAACTGTATTGGGCGATAAAGCACTGTGTAAATGAAGAGTTTTTTCAAGTACTGGCTAATGATAAGATGATATATTTTTAGTAGAGTACCCAGCAATGTTCTAAAAGTGAGTCTCTTTTCTATATCATGAAAAGGTGGATTTGTTGTCAAATGTAATCAATTACACAGTGTCTTAATGCATGAAGTATGGTTCCGTATTATACCAGGGGGAGTCGACGTTGATAAATTGCCCAGCCGAAGATAGTAGATCCCCTTATTTCTGCTAAGATGCTTTTCATTCAGACAACTTTATCTTCAATAGTGAAGCTGTTAACAAAGTAGCTAGCCATCCATTGACATTTTAGGACAGTAAATACAATAAATCATTACAGGAATAAAATCCTGAATAAAATTACAGTACCCAGATTAACTACTCTTAAGTAGAAGTCACAAATGCACTTTACGTTTCTCCAGACAATCAAAATGTTATGAAAAGAACAAAGTGAAAAACTGAAATTCAGACAAATTAGCTAGTTAAGAGTGTTAATTGGCAAGTTCCATGTAGTGCAATCAATGCTGATAGACTAAGTGAATTGCAGTAGATTACCACAAACACAGTATAAGAAAAATAGGTGGCAATAGGTAGAGAGAGTTGTATCATTAATCGATTTTTTTAATTTTGCAAAACAGTTTGCCATGTTGATACCAAGGAAACAGAAGCAGAGAAGAATAGACTAAAAATTGCCGTAAGCTAGTCGGTTGCAATGAACAGGCTTACAGTCAACAATAAGATTCAGGGACTTCTTTTTAGTGCATCTGACCTGAGTCCCAAATCAAAGAAGGTATTGCGCACATAGATTGAAAGGCTACAGTTTCCCATGCCCTTCTATCAGCTCCACAAGGGGCCTCTAATGGAAGCTGAGTTTTCACACAGGAATGAGAAAGTCGTAGTGCAGCTTGCCTTTATTAACGGTTCAAGAGGTGCCACATATCCGTTGATCAAACCATTTCAATTCGCAGCAGTGTGTGACGATATGACAAGGTCACAGTCAAATTCAATCGAATAGAACTTTCATTGTTTTCCCCATATATATATATATATATATAAATAGGCAGCACAAGGTCAATTGTTATTTAAATCATTGTAACCAGTGTCACGTTGATTACACTGTGTATTCCATAGAGTACTTATGCTAAAAGCTCCAGGTAAATGGCAACTTAATAAATGTAATTCATACTATGTATATAAATAACTTAGATTGCCTGAGTCTACTTTACCAGTCTTGCCTTGGTTATAAGCAGTAGATGAAGGATGTCAACTGTGTCCACAGTACTCGACCAGCAACTTCCTTGGCCTCAGTAACCGCTGCAGTGCGCACTGTGGATTAGTCACCAGCTATTGTGCTATCTGAACTCGAAGTGCTCTCGACACTCTCCCGCTCTTCACCTCCCATCTGCCAAAGACAGTCAAACTACTGCCAGAGGAGGGCGTGGCCAAGCTCAAGATGGATTGGACGCTAATTAAGAGACCGCGCCAGGAGCACCGACAGGCAGGTTGAACCATCGGCGGCAGCAGCACACTGGAGATTTGGGTTTGCAGGGGATAGAGGGCCAGGAGGGCCCTAACCCATGAGATATCTGTGAGGGGGTCCCGGCAGAGTGCATCTGGGGAGAGATCGGGATTTTGGGAATGGAGGCAGAGGCGCGGTTCGGGATAGGGGGCAGCCGGGTAGAAGGCCCGAGAACTGCCGCACGCTACCACGCATGGAGAGAAGACGAAGGTGAGCCTGACTTGTTCCTGGTACGGTGGCAGCAGCCGGCATAGAGGCCCCCCCACCCATGGGACAAGGGGACAGCATGATGGAGAGAGAGAGAGTCAATAGCATCTAGGGGCCCAGGGACGATCAACGAAAGCGGATGACCGAGCACAGCTACTGCACTGTGGGGACCCCAATAGTGAGATGTTGCAGTGGAGGTGCTGCTGTACTGGGTGCTGCTTGAAATCGGCCAGAGGAGATTACACCAACCACCCCACCCCGAGGGGCAAAAGCTTTACAATGGTCAAACCAAAATACAACAGACTGCTAGCAACTGGTGGGTCACAGAAGGAGAGGATGATCAGGCGAAGGTCTACCTGAAATCCATGGGGATGGTGTGGTGAATCAAACCGATCAACTGGGGAAGTTCCTGTGGGCAATATCGGACCTCACAGTCTCTCTGGAGACGAAGATAGATGGAGTGGTGCTTGACCCCTTATCTGAAGAACTCGCAGCGCAAACTTCGAGACTTAGCCGTAGCAGAGGAAAACTCCAAGAAAGGGCAGAAGATGCAGAGGGCTGCTGCAATAATTTTGGGGTAACAGGAGTTCCTGAGAGGATCAGTCTGTAGAACTTTTCCTGGAGCAATGGTTCACTACTAATGTGTATTAAAGCAAACCCTCAACTCCCTTCTACATGGAAAGAGCACATCGGGTGCCAGGGCGCTCCCCGGCTAAGGCTGGGGTCTCTAAGACAAGTGATTGCCTGGCTGTTAAACTTCAGTGGCCAGGATCGGATTTTGCAGACTGCCAGAGCCCACGGCCACTGGACAGTGGAGGGAAATGGGTCCACCTCTAGCCTCACTCTACACTCCAGGTCCAGCGCCAGCGGACTTCATTCTTGGAGTCCAAGGCAAAACTGATGCAGCTGGCCTACAGTATGCACACCTCTACCCAGCTACGCTCCGGGTCACCAAAGACAGTAAAGTACATTTTTTCCTGACACTGCAGGAGTCCTGGAGCTGGCTAGAATTGGATGGACTGGCTGACAAAAGGGAAAGCAGGTGGCAGCAGGCTGGCAGGAGACATCAGCGACATAGACGGTTGGCTTTGTCTGTGGGTAGTCGCCCTTCATTGTCTCAGGCATGCATAGAGCGGGCCAGAGTGGTGGCAGAAATGGTTACTCAACATGACACCCAGAATTTTACTTCACAGACCACTTCTGAGGTGGGCTCAACAGCAGACCCCCTTGGTCAGGGGCGTGTGGTGACCCCCATAACTGCAGACGGTCTGATATGATCAGTATGTGCCGCTTGTCTACTGTTAACGCAGCGGACCTCGAAAAGCATATCTACCCAGTGTATTCACATGGTAGCTATAGGGAAAGTTGGACCTCTTTGGTATGGGTGATCTGGAGCGGGCATTGTGCTAAGGGAGAACCTGCTGGTTAGTATATCTACATTATCCTCTTTTTTTTCTTGACTGGGGAGAAGGAGCAACACTGCCTGCCTGGCTGCTCAAACTGGATTCCACAACCATACACGGTAATTGTTACATTTCTTGATTGAAAGGGGGGTGGGAGATAGAACTTTCCTAAGTTGGGGACAAGCATGTTCTCGCTTATGTATAGGAAATGTGTCGTGGGGGGTGAAGTTGGGTATTGTTGTGTTTTTTTGAGCAGTCACATGAACGAAGGGAGAGTCGTGGGATGGATGAGTGGGCAGGTGTTGCGAGGAGTAGATGCTGCTATTGGGCTATGGAACTAGAGAGGAATAAGCTAGACCTCATCAAAGTCTGATCCTGGAATGTGAAGGGTTTGGCTGATAAGATTAAACGAGGGATAGTTACTCCGTATATACGGCGCACAGCCCCAGATCTTGTGTTCCTAGAGGAGACCCATTTGTTGGGAACAGGATGTTTATTCCTGGGACGAGGCAACTGTGAAATGCTGGGACATTTTGGGCTCTCCATGAGTTCTAGGGGAATAGCAATCCTTGCCAGGTACAAGCTCCCCTTTATAGTAACGCAATCCTGGCAGGATCCAGAGGGAATGGTGCTGGGTGTCTAGGGACCCAGAGGTACACAAAATTTCACATTAATGTCTATACCCCACTGAGATTATGGAAAGGGGCATTGGAGAAGGATGACCCAATATTGTTAGACGTTACGAACACCGTCCAACTGCTGAGGGGTGACTGGAATGACGGTATTACGCCAGCGCTGGACAAGTCGACCATGGGGATGGGATGATCATGACACTGTTGGCGTAGTTTGTTAGAGCGTTAGGCCTCATGGGCATCTGAGGGAAGAAGCACCAAAATGCAGTGGCGTATCCCTATAATTCAGAAACCAGAGGTCCTTATCTGGAAGAGATGACCTATTCTTGAACGTAGAAATAGCTCTGATGTTAGAAAGGGCAGAGTAACTCGCAAGGGTCATCTCTGTTCTTTCCCCTCTACTGGTCACCCTCGGAGGGGTGGTCGACATGGAACCCCCGATGACATGGGAACTACAAAATGCTGAAATGGTGACTCCGATGAGGGTGGACACCACGATCTGTTTTAAAGAAAACACTGATTTGGTGGATCCTTAGGTGTGGTCTAGGGGTCCTTTAAAACAGTCATGCGGGATAGATTACAACCCATGATAACCTGTAAAAAGGAAGATAAAGCTATGCAGATCCAATCCTTGGAGCACTGGGTGTGTCACCTAGAGCGCCAGGCTATGGCCTGGAAAGGAAAACTCCAGCCTTAATGGGGCCTCTTGGCCTTAATGAGGGCTGAGTACCGGCAAGCGGCGGAGGAAGCAGGCCAGACGACATTACCTCTCAGTACAGCAAAAACGCTGTGATGTTGGGGAGAAAGCAGGATACCTGTTGGAGTGGCTGAGCCGTAGAGAGTAAAGGGCAAGATCGGTGAAGGAGGTCACTGCCGCCATGGGGTTGAAGGTTACCCAGGCACCGGAAACTGCACAAGAATTTTCCCATTATTACCGAGAGCTCTATGCCCCCAGGACACAGAGGTCTGAAAGGGAGATAACATACTTCCTGTACTCCCTGAGCCTCCCCACACTAGAGAGGACAGAAGCCGGATCTCTGCAGGGAAACCTTTCTTTGTGAAAAATATGCAAAGGGGGAAAATGCCAGGCCCCAAGAGATTCCCGCCGGAATTCTTTAAGCGATTGGGGAACCTGTGGGGCTCCACCTCTTGGCCATGTAAAAGGACTCCTGCAAATGGGGACTGCTTCCCCTGACCTCCGACATGCTGCTCCTGCTGACCTTCGACATGCTGTTCCTGCTGACCTTCGACATGCTGTGATTGCTGTAATCTACAAGGAGGGATAACCGAGGGATGGCTGTGGGTCTTATCGCCCACTCTCTTTTATTGAACGCGGAAGCCAAGCTACTCCCTACCATATTAACACACAGACTTAATGGGGTGAAAACGACATTGATCCTTAAGGACCATATGTGCTTTATGCCCGGTCAATCACCATTGATAACTGCATGTTTGGCCAGATGCTGAGAGGGGACCTCCCCATCCATTATCACTTATCTCCACAGATGCCAAGAAGGCATTCGACTCAGTACACTGGCCTCATATGTTTGCAGTACTGGGGCGTTTTGATCTGGGGCCACATTTCTTTAGCTGGGTGTGCCCTCTTGAAGAACAGTGCCACTTTGACCTCATTCCCACTCAGCCACATGACTGGACCCACTCTCCCCTCTCTTGTTCGTCCCCTGAATAGAGTGCCTGGCGAGCTGGTTACAGGATGCAAGTGGTAGGGAGAGGTGGAGCAGTGACAGAGTAAGCGGACATCACTCTGTGTGGATGATGTCCTGCTGTACATCATGAACCCTGCAGTGAGTTTGGCCCCTCTAATCGAGAGGGTGAAGGCCTTTGGAGAATACGCTGGCTACAGGGTGAACTGGGGAAAATCAGTACTTGGCAACTGGGATCGAGAAATCGCTATTTCGTACACAATCAAAATAACAACAGAGGTACTTGGGTAAAGAGTTCACACTGGATCCTGACAAGTTCCTGGGCTGGAACTTGGAGCGACTAATGGCAAACCTGCAAGGGGATGTGGACAGATGGAAAAAGCTTCCCTGACAATTTTAAGGAGAGCACTATCCTAAAGATGATAACCCTCTCAAAACACCTCTCTCTTATGGTGAATACCTCCATTACGATACGAGAATCCCATTTTATATGACTGGACAGGGATGTACAGCGATTATTATGGGATGGCGGAACCCCTAAGAATAGCACTGGGCGTACTCTGCCCCTTGCCTATAATGGTGGAATTGCACTTCCAGATCCAAACTATTGATGTCTTGATGCATTCCCCAGAGGACGATCCCTTGGTCTGCTAAGAGAGATGCTCTATCACGTATCAGTCATGGAGGCCTACTTCTATGGTGGGTCTGATAGATTGGGGTTCTGGGCTACATTAGTGGCATGGAGCCGACTCAGTTGGTACCTGGGATGAAGAGGCATGGTGGCCAAGACAACACCCCTCTAGGAGGTTGGTGAGCTGTGTGAAGTTGGGAAGCTACAGGATTTTACCCGGTGGGATTAGATCAACATTTCCACTCTTGATAATGTGATTGAAGTGGGGGTAGTGAATTCCTTTAAGCGACTACAGGATTATGATTTAGTAGGTACGCAGTATTATAAATACACAAAGCTTAAGCATGCTTTAGCTCAGCATAATCTCCTACGCCGACGACACCCAGCTGATCCTCTCCCTGACCAACGACCCCGCCTCCGCCAGAGCCAACCTGCACGAAGGGATGAAAGAGGTAGCCGAGTGGATGACGACCAGCCGCCTGAAACTGAACTCTGACAAGACGGAGGTCCTCATCCTGGGCTCTTCACCCTCCGCCTGGAACGACTCCTGGTGGCCTCCCGCCCTGGGCACCGCACCCAAACCGACAGACCATGCACGCAACCTGGGCTTCATCCTGGACTCCTCCCTCTCCATGACCAGGCAAGTCAACAACGTCTCCTCGGCGTGCTTCAACATCCTGCGCATGCTACGAAAGATCTTCTGGTGGATCCCCTCTGAGACCAGGAAGACCGTCACCCAGGCCCTCGTCACCAGCCGACTGGACTACGGCAACGCCCTCTACGCCGGTACCACCGCCAAGCTCCAGAAGAGACTCCAGCGGATCCAGAACGCCTCAGCCAGACTCATCCTCGACATCCCACGAACCAGCCACATCACCGGACATCTGAGAGACCTCCACTGGCTCCCCGTCAACAAAAGAATCACCTTCCGCCTCCTCACCCACGCACACAAAGCCCTACACGACCAGGGCCCGAGCTACCTCAACAGCCGAATCAACTTCTACGCTCCCAATCGCCACCTCCGATCAGCCAACCACGCCCTCGCCTCCGTCCCCCGCATCCGAAGAGCGACTACGGGAGGAAGGTCCTTCTCCTACCTGTCCGCCAAGACCTGGAACTCCCTCCCGACCGACCTGCGCCTGACCCAAGACCACCTCTCCTTCAGGAAGAAGCTGAAGACCTGGCTGTTCGAGCAGTAGCGCCCCCCCCCCCCAGCGCCTTGAGACCCTACGGGTAGTTAGCGCGCTATATAAGTGTCACTGATTGATTGATTTAGTGGCAGAAAAGGTGGATTTGACTGACCTCCCTGATACTGCCCCTCTGGGAAATCACTTGCTTGGTCACCCACTTAGGAAGGGAGTAGTGTCTACCATCTAAAAAGGCAATTCGAAACCATATACCTTACAACCTGGGGATTCTCCTGAGACGATGGGAACGGGATGTGGGAGTCATGAAGGCAGTAGACTGGGAAGCGGTCTGGATGCATTCCCGCGAGGTGGTTACAAGAGTGCGGTTCCACCCTATTCAGTTACAATTCCTTTATAAAGTTTAGAAATCCAGAGATAGACTGCATAAAATTGGGATAATCCCCAGACCAGACTGTCTCTGTTTTCGTACAAGCCGGGGATGCCCTGAGATTCGCACTTATCTAGGGAGCCGGGCAGCATATTGGAGGAGGGTAATCACATTTCTTCCTTTTATACTTCTGTGTTTCCAGGCGATGAAAATCTACCCTGCAGGAAGTTGAGGTTCTGTTCCTTGGGCTTTGTGGTAGCAAAGAGAGATATTGCACTGTTGCGGGGGTTACAAACGCTGTCCACCAAGACCCACTGGGTAGCTGGGATCGACTTGTTTATGACGGCTGAAAAGGTAGTGTACTCTGCCTAGGGGTGCCCCCGAAAATTCATTAACGTTTGTGGCAGCTGGATGGCGTACTTTGAACTGGGGACTGAAGACTCTGCGGCATAACAGGTGGCAGATCCAGATTGGGGGGGCAGTTACACACAGAGCCCAAGATTGGACACTGATACACCTCCGTTGCCCGATCCCCCCTGCTTGGTTTGGAGATGTCCCCCTCTGTATCCTTGTGCTCCCCCACTGTACCCCATTCCGTCACACCGATGTCGAAGATGAGATTGCCAGGGAAAATGTACTGCCTTATATGTTTTGTAATCCAGCCAAAATGACAATTAAAAACAGTTATATAAAAAAACTTCTGTCAGAGGTTGCTGATCTGAATGACTGCAGTGGTGACAACAAGCCCCACCAAACTCCGCCTAATTTACTATGGCCACACATTATCTTGGCTGCCCATTCAATGTTTCCCTACTGCTGCAACCACTAATAATCACAACTAGAGCTATGGGTTCTGAGGCAACTTGGACTGGTTCTCTTGCAAGAGTGTATCTGCTCAAGACTAGCCCGATGCTAAGGTTAGCAGGAGCAGGCAACAGCTACAAATGCGGGTGTGAGAAATGTGAATGCACATGAAACAAGAGCTCGCCCATCCGCTCTAGTGATATAAGCCACAGACAAAGGGTCATAGATGTGTGTGTGTGTGTGTGTGTGTGTGTATATATATCGATACATATAAATACACACACACACACATACATATACAGAGCGAGAAAGATTTCACTAATGACTGTGAATTAATTTTTTTGAGATACTGGAAAGAGTTATCTCATAATGTAACGTAGAAATATATACATATCAACAGACACTTGCGTTTTTCAGAGGAAAGCAGCAAAACAGAGTCATTGTGTGATTTCAATAATTGAAAAATATATGTCCCAAACCCGAAAATGACAGATAGAGTATGCAAACGGGCCATAGAGGTCCAGAAGAAAATCAGTAATGAGAGTATCTGCACAGACACAAATATTAAGGAGAACACTGAGCAGAATTATTAAAGATTTGAAATCATTTTAGATGTATGAGAAATGTGTGAGTTCCCTGACATCTAAGCATTATCTTGATACCTGTAAGGAAATGCCTCTTTTTGCATTGTTACACGTTTTTTAACTGATGCTGCTGGTTTATCAGCTCTGAGAGCGCATTGATGCCTTCCAACCAGACCTCAATGTCAGTGTTCTAACCCCTTGCAAAGTGTATGCCGAATTTGCTACCCCCAACTGGCCGAGACTGACTTTCTTATAAGTCTGCAGTATATGATGTTCAGGGCATGTAAGGCAGAGTGCCCACACAGAGTTGCAGCGCTGATTGTGCTCATTCACCTCAGGCACCTACCCCATACTTTCCAGCTGTGCCCCCTTTTGCACCTATGGCCTTGCCCAAAGGGTACTTGGCTTTCCTCAACCATACACCACTATGTATCCAAGAAGCAAGAGTGGGTGTAATATTTGGACAAGAATTTCTGTATCGATGGAAAAAACAAGTTATAGGGAGCTAAGTCTGTAAATTAATGGATCAAGCCATTCAATACTGGATGGAGCTAAAGTAGCGACCTATTTCCTACAGATTTCTCTTCTTGCCAAAAGAATCATATAGAATAATAATCTGTTCTTGTTCTTGATCAAAATCGCAGGACCCCCTAAGCTCCCAGCTCTTTACCATTCCCACATTTTCCCAAAACAGCTGAATCTAGAGCATTCCGCAAACATATTCATATTGTTCACCTTCTCTTGACCGCATTTCAAGCATTTCTTTGTGCCCCCTCTTCCCATATCTGAAATCTTATACGGTGTCCAGTATGCTCAAAGAAGGGAAGATTTCTCCTAAAAAAAATAGCAATGATATGCACTAATAACGCGACTCCTAAAGCTAGAGTACTGGAGAATGGGGTTGAGTCCCATTTCAACTGGGCCGAGGGAAAAGGCAGGGATGCCCCTTATCCCCCCTATTATTTGTGCTCACTGTAGAGCCCTTTGCGGCACAAATCAGAACTGCACCTAAAATCCAGATGATCGCTTTTGGTTCAGTGGAACATAAGATTTCCCTATATGCCGACAACGTACTCTTGACACTTACTAGCCCTTGTCCCTCATTAGCAGCGCTTCAGGAGTAACTACGTTGTATCGAGGAAGTAGCAGTGTTCAAAATTAATTTAACTAATCATACCTACTTTACTTGACATAAGCGGTTGCAGTGACACCTTTCCTTTGAGCCAAAAGATAGATCACCTACTGTAGGAAAGTAGGATCTGCTTTTATGGTCACTCCACATTTTTGCTGGTGTCATTATATTTTACTTACTAGTCTGACTGGGACCCTGCTAATCAGGACCGCCAGTCTCTGTGCATCTTCCCTAAATTGGGCATGGTGAATACTTAGGTACACTCCAGATTGGCTACTGGTGTACCCTTGTAAGTCCCTAGTGTATGGTTCTAAGGTGCCCAGGGCATATGTACACCAGGGGTCTCCCACAGGCTAAAGCACGTATTATGCCACCCATGAGAGACAACACAAATTGTGACTAAAGGCCTTCCATTCCAGCCTGTGTAAACTGGTGCCAGCAACACTTACACCAGATATGTTTCCTTATATCTGAGGTCACTGCACTTAAAACCTATAAGTCACCCCTAACGCAGGCCTTTCAATCCTGAAGAAAGGGTGCTTGGTTCTAACTGCTCGGTTGCCCATGCATGAGCAGGACAGCCCTCGGGTCCATTCTCCTGAGATGTAAGTGCATCAGCCATTATGATACATAGAGTGGCCAAGCGCCATTATGCAATGGTTATCTCTAAACTGACTGTAATGAACCCTGTCGTGTTTGGTATCAAACATTTTGGAATCATACCAACCACACCATAAACAGTGTGGGGGGGGGGGTTATGATTCCATGCACTATAAAGCGCCTCAGGGTGGCCCTCAGTGCTTCCAGTACCAGTCTTCTAGACCCAGACAGTAAACTAGTGCTGCTGCCGACCAGAGACACAATTCTGTCCTCCTGCTACTGAGCCAAGCTCGAGCAAGGGAAGGCAGGACAATAGGTTTCCTGTCACAGGGAGGTGTGACCACCTCCCAGACAGGATTTAGTGTATTGGGCCAGGGTGGGGGGGGGGGGCTTGCCAATGCCACTAAACGGCTTTGAAGGGCATATTTGATGCCCCCATTGCATACTTCAGTTTAAACCAGTTCATGGAGCCGTGGGCTCCTGCTCTGGCGGTAACTGGACAAAGGACATGGGAGTATCCTCCCCACTGTCCATCCCTTCTTCTGGGAGGGACCCCTGAATCGTCCCAACCCTTTCCTTATGGTAGGTCCCGGGATTCGTCAGAGGACATGATTCAGATCCAAAACCACTTCTACTGTCTGTGCACTTTGGGCTTCGCTTTAGTAACTGAGACTCCAACTGGCAAGACTCCTGCTGCTCCTGGTCTTGTCGTCCTGCAAGTCTGCTGCAACGTATGTC
Organism: Lissotriton vulgaris; assembly: GCF_964263255.1. NCBI lineage: Eukaryota > Metazoa > Chordata > Amphibia > Caudata > Salamandridae > Lissotriton > Lissotriton vulgaris. Next base: position 803,865,581 of record NC_141695.1, on the reverse strand, counting down.
CCTGTGCACCATACTGGTTCTTCACCAGGCCTGTGGACATTCAAAACACCTGAAGGAATCTCCCTTGGATCGAAGGATTCACTATCCTGCATCTGCAGGTACCGCAACAAAACTGACCTGTCTGCTGTTCCTAAGCTCCCACGGACTCGGAAAGGTTCAGCAACACAGGTGGTGGTTCTGCAACTCCCACAAGGGCTGCTCTGACTTCCTATTAAGGTGAAAGCCAGTATCCCTCGTCGGAACTGCTGGAGCAGTACCCCTGTGCACCCCATCAACTTGCCTTTGCCAAGGCTTGTTGACCCTCTCCTCCAGAGTTCTCCGGGCTCTAAGAAACTCCAGCCTCAAGCATCTCCTGCAGCCAAGATCGCATCTGCACTGCATCCTTTGCACCGTGGGCCTTCATCCTTTGGTGAGCTGCTCGAGGTCCTCTTGCGACTCCTGTGCCTCCTGCCTGTGTGTCCTCTCGAGGGTCTTTTTTGGCTCCAGTGGGCTCCCCTGCTTGCTTGATGCTTGCTGTGACTTACCTGCTCAAGGTTAGTCACTTGGACCTTGCTGGTCCCAACACTGCACCTTTTTCTACAACTAGGTTAGTTGCCGTTGCCAAGGCTCATCGGACACTGACCTCTTGGCTCTTGACATCCGACGTGGGACAGCTTGTGAATGGCTCCTGGTCTTCCACAGCGTTGCCTGGTCCGCACTGCTGCAACTTCAAGAGCACCGTCAACTCTCCTGCATCTCCCACATCGGTGGGCATTCTTCTTCCGTGCCTCCTGGTCTCTCCTGAGTGGCATAGACTCTGTCCCCTCTGCTTGCAGATACCTCTGATCTTGAATCCACCTTTGGGTTCCACTGGACTTTTTTCACCTTTTTCACCAGCGGCATCTTCACTGAAGTCCTCCATTGTGGTCTACGGCGGTTTCTGATGTCTCTGCACCTATGTACCCGGTTTACCTGGTGTAGGTATCCTGGTTCCTGGCGTCAACTCACCCGTAGATACTCCAGGAACCAGGATACCTACACCAGGTAAACCGGGTACATAGGTGCAGGGACGTCAGAAACCGCCGTAGACCACAATGGAGGACTTCAGTGAAGATGCCGCTGGCGAAAAAGGTGAAAAAAGTCCATATACATATTTTAGAACTACACTGTGTGGTTCTTTTTTCATTTAACCTATATCATAAGATTAAGTACTGGTAAAACAAGCTGCTTTACACTCCTTCTGGACTAAGCCTGAAGTCTGCTCTCCACAGATACCACTTGAAGAGCTTTTTAAGGTTGTCTAGGACCACTAAAATCACCATAAGGTTGTCTGGATTAGTCCAGGGTGCTACACTTACATACGTGAGATCCATATACTAAGCTAGCCTCCTACATTTACTTTGGCATTAAGATATCTCCCTGTGTTGCTGATCTCTACTGAGCAAACTTCCAGCCCCTCTTGAGACAACTAAAGGCATATTTAAAAAGATGGGCCTGATGTATCTCTCTTAGCGGGGGAGGATACACGTTGTAAAGATATCGGTACAACTCAGGGTGCTGTACCAATTTCTGAGCCTCTTCATTGATCTTGACTGGGACTTCTTTTCAACGTTGCATAAACTGGTTATACGCATTATCTGGCAGAATAGTAGTTTGCGGCTACCATTTAAGGTGTTATGACTGCCAAAGGTGTCTGGGGCACTTGTCCTCCCAGACTTTCTTCTTTGCTATAAGGTGGCCCAACTACGTGAATTAAACGAGCAGTAGCTCCACATGGACAGGGCAATCGTGGGGAGGGTGATTTGGGATGTCCTATGGAAGCCAAAAGCAGACCGCCCCCCCCCCCCATGCTTATCTTAGCACACCCACCAGAACACCACCTAAAATATAGGATGAGGTGACCAAAACACCGGGATGGACTACATTTCCCTCATCTTATACAGCACTACAGTATAACCCGGCCTTCCCCCCAGCTCTCACACCTGGTTCCTTCGATGCCTGGGTGCCTTACATTATCTGACCTTTTTCACAATTGGGATATTCTGTCGTTCGAATACTGCCAATGAAATTTTAATCTTGCACCTATTGAACACTACCCTTAAACACAGCTAAGACACTGAGCATTGCAACCGGGAGTTAAATTAGCAGCCAATAGAGACTGTAAGTCTTTTCAACAATTTTTTTGCCGTGCAGGCACCACCATGGGGACCATTATCTTACTTTACTCCTTGCTACTTACTACACTGAGGGGTATATTCACAAGAACGTGTGATAACTACTGCAAGAGTAGCGTAATGCAACTTCCAACTTCGCAGCCCATCGCGGGAAAACAACACTGCGACAATGTGGAATTCACAACACGGCGGTAGCAAGTGATAGTTTGCCGACACCCCGGCCAATGCCCGCGACACAACCACCTCGACGGAGATAAAAACACAAACCCCAACGCGAAAAAACCTGCGATGGGCGAAAGCGCAATAAGAAAACAGTGACAACCTGTGCGAGGGCAGCAATAGGGGAAAAAGCACAAGAACAGCATACTGAAAATGCCACAGAACAAAATCCAACAACTGTGGAGTACCACGGATGCTCCCTGGCTAACTGCAGAGGGCTACATGTACATCACAACTACCTAGCACTGTGGAAGAACAGAACCGACAAGCACACCACATGAAAGAGACCAGTGGCAGACAAATCAGAGCCGCACGAGCGACACATCCACCGTGAAGCATACGCACATAGGCAGGAGTGCACCTCAACATTGACAACATCACCCCCACCACATTTGAACACAGGACAAAACTGATTCCGCAAATGTGTACGACCTGGCAAATCACATCTGAAATTACAGGGAAAAGTAACATTAAAATGTACAAGTACAAGCTGAAACCTGAAAATATGTTTTATTCGCACATGCAGTGCATTAGGACATTTACTACTGTCGCTTGATTGCCATGAATGGCCACAATGTGACATGCTCATGAGAAGTAAGTGTCAATGATTGTATTCCTACGGGCCATTCCTACCGCTGCTGCAGTGGGATGTGGCCCACCTGCCCCAACACCACCACCATCGTCCGGTACCTCTGGGAAGGGGTGTCCTCATCCAAGGGCGAGTGCATATCCTTGATCACCTGTGGCAGTGCAGGGAGAAAAGAGTCAATACTTGGTTCGGCAGAATGTGATGGCAGGTCCACCAATCCAGTGACGCCTGTGCTGGCTGTGTGTGGGGTGAGTGTAAGCCAGCCCGCAGGGAGTAGCTGATGCTGGCAACTACACCAACAGTCATCAGGCACCCAGAGATGCAATGTCAGAACTACAAGAGGGGATGACACGAGTTGCACAGGGCTCTTGACCTCGGATGCACAGCGGGCGACACGGGCCCACCGCCACGGGACGCTGACCTGCGGGAGACTGGGGTAGGATCATGTGGGCAGAGCAGTGCCTCAAATGTGTTATGGCTGCATTTGGCATCTCCACACGTTCAACTGTTGTGTGGCTGTGGTGCCACAAAATGTCTGTTTTGGGTGCAGGGGTGGGCCAGGATGACCATGTAGTGGTGTGGTTGTGTCTGGTAGGTGGTTGTTTAGTTTGACATGTTGATTTTGGTTTGGTCACAAGTGCATCCCCACAGTTGTGCATTGTGCTTTGGAAGCATTGGGATGTGTGGTGTGTTGACTTGGTACTTACCAACGAGCAGTCCCGTTCCATATGTGCCATCCTGGAAGCGCTGGTTGATGATGGACTGTCGGAAGATGTAGGAATCATGCACACTTGCTGGGTAGTTGGTGACGACATTGGTGAAGAGTCCCTGGTGGTCCACTATTGCCTGCACATTGATGGAATGCATGTGCTTTCTGTTGCAGTAGTGGTGTGCAGTAGCCGCGGGGGCACAAGTGGGACATGTGTGCAGTCAAATACCCCCAACACGGCCGGGAATCCAGTTGTGGCGTAGAAGCCTTGCTTTGTCTCCAGCGATTCCTGCGCAGTGTTGGGGAAGTGAAGGTACTGGGGTATGAAGCTGAGGATGGCTTCCAGGACAGGTGTGAGGAACTTTGACAGGGCTGGCTGTGAGACCCCTCTGACTCTGGCAGTTATTGGTTGGAAGGTACCAGAGGCCAACAGGTGCAGCACAGCCAGCAGCTTTGTCTGCGGAGGGATGTTGGTTCTCCGCTGTGTTGGGACCGTCAGCCTGTGGATCATGATGCACTGAATTGTTGTCCTTTTGAGCCTGTAGTGGGCAATGACTTCCTCGGGCTTCAGGTCTGTGAAGTGGTGTGTTTTCGGTAGGTCCGCTGTCTTACTCTGCGCTACCTCTGTGGTGGTCTGTGGGTGAGGGTGTGCGGGTCCGGGTCCTGGGGTTGGTGGTGGTCCACGGGGTGGTGGCGTGGGTGTTGTGGCCCTGTTGGGGCTCCGAGCTGCATGATGAGTAGGTCCATGGTGTTGTTTGTTCTTCGGGTGTGGCTGTGTGTGGGGCTCTATTGCCTACTACAGGGAGTCGTCCGTCTTTACACCTGCTTGAGACAGGTGTTAAATACCTGCGGCTACCGCGGCTTATCGGCGGTTTTCGGTTCGCTTCGCGGATCTGTCAGTTTGTTGTGAAAGTGGTGTTGTTGTTTTTTCGTGTGTTTCTGCACAGGAACGCCTACTCTGCATCTCATTAGCGTTAGTTGGTGGTGTCCGCCGTGGTGTTAGGTTTTGGGACTGTTATCTCAGGCATTCTGATGATGTCTGCTGTTAGCACCAGCTTGTGAATGGTGGGGTAAATTTATCATGACTTTGGCTGCGCTAAAGTGCTGGTAATTCAGCAATAGCTCCTTGTGAATATGCCCCTGAGTTCCTTAAAGCCCCAATATATGGCATTCTGGGAGCACATCTTAAGAGCTGTCATTCCTGACCAGAAATGGCACACATTATGGGAAGATATTTCGAAATACAATCCTTTGTTAGACCTGAGGCAATCCCACTATAAAATACTATTTGACTGGTATCTGTATCCAACTAAACTGAAGAAAGAATTTCCCGCAAGCTCTGACCTATGCTGGAGGGGCTGCAGCCTTTAGGGAGACTTTTGCCATATCTGGTGGGACTGCCCACGTATCCAACCCTTCTAGAATGAAATATTGGCACAAACTAAGGACATACTGGACTACCGAATACCAGACACAATGGGGTTGGCTATCCTGGGATTAAGGGAGGACGCCCTCTAGAGACAGACACGCAGACAAAACCATTATGTGACTAGGCGCTGCAAAGACAGCTATTGCAGCAGCATGGAAAAAAACAGAAGCCCTGTAATCACACAATTGCCCGCCCGCCTCTTGCGGGCCCTCACTATAAAAAGGATGACGGAAATCTCTACAGTTCTCACCAGAAAGGAGAGCGAGACTATGAGACCAGTTGCATTTTCCCAAAGTCACTAATCACACACAAGAGCAACTGGACTAGGTAAAGAAAGAAAAGTATGGATCCTATTCTAGGAAGAATCCACTTTGTAGTACCGCTTGGGTACCCAAAGATATGGGAGTAGATGCCTCACTCACTTTATCATGACCTGCTTCATCATTGGAGCCTATCCACACCCTGGTAGGGTGGTACCACCAGGGTGGACTCAACCAAAGGGATGGGAGTTCTTAGATTAAACCTGGCTGGATATGCAGAGATCCAGAAGAAAATTAGAAAGTTAAAAATACCCACAGGTATACCCAATGATTTCCTTTATTTGTAGGGTACCTGGGGTAGGAATAAAACGTTTTTTAGGGTTTTTATTGAATCAAATTGTTCAATTAAGCCTACTATGTAAATTCCAACATGTTTCGGTCTGCACTAAGATCCTGTCCGGGTCTGGGGCCTTCGTCAGGGCTATTTGATGTATCCCTGCCTTTCTACACATGCATACCATGCACATACTTAAGGCCTAAAGCTCTCTACTGTCTTGGTCTTTTGTTCTTGGGGATTACCCTTATTCTGGGTGTTTCAAGGGTCACGTGTGTCTGGAACGTGGTTTAGTCCTGCAGTCCTGCAGTCACGCTTTTGTCAAGGATCAGGTAGTATCACTATATCTACGTGTTACTGTCTTCCATACTGCCGCCAACTATTTAAAAAACTTTGACTTTGTCATGGGACCATTTGTGTCGTATCTGTCCATGGGACTCCCACTAATGGCCTGTCCCACACGCACAAGGGCATTGAACCCTTTACAATTCTAATCCTTGGATAAACCCTGACCCTGCTGTCTCCCCAGAGCCCTCCTCCACCTCTGTAGCCCCTCTTAAGGCTACACCTGCCTTCATCGATTTTTGCCTACAAACACAGATGCACAATCTTATGCATATCACACTGAACCCCACAGTTTTTTGTTGTTTAGTTACTGATTGCTATTTTCTTTGTTTGTAATGACTATCATTCATGTACAAAATTGAGCTTGCCTCTGGTTTCTTCCCTGTACTACAAACTGTGTATTCTGCTACTATTTCTAAGGTGGATTATCACCGTGGTTGACATTTGATTTGCTGTATCTCCATCTAAAAACTTTAAAACACCATCTAAAAACTTAATAAAACAATTTTTACAAAATAATCTAGTTTCACCGTGCTATTTAACCTCTTCGCCGCTAATGACAAGGGTAACTCGTCATGCACTTTTCATTGATTTCAATGGAAATTCAATGAAAAGTAAAATATTGCCTTAGCAGCCAAGTGGATAAAGTGCGCATTGATACTTGCCTTAGGTCGTTTAACTGTGTCCTCTGCAAGTTTCCTCCCCATAGCTCTTCAAGCAACCAAAAGTCCCCATCTGCTATCTCCACCAATGACCAATACATTATAGAAACTTCCTTTTACATTGACACCTGCTGCTCCAACAGCTGTTCCAGTTTGTTAGTGCTCCCAACCGTATTGTTTGTACTATGGAGTACTTAAATGAACCCCGATAGATTCTGATCCATAATCTCTTCGAAGTCTTTCAAAGAGCACTTGTAGGTTGCGCTAAGATATTGTTCTATTTCTTGCAGTTCCGCCTCAAGTGCATTGATCTCTTCTTGGTACCTTCTATTTTTAAAGTATGAAAGACTGGATACCTTCACCATTAAGAAGGTTTTAAAATTGCCCCATACCATATATAGAGGAGCAGTGCTTATGGTAAGTTTAAAGATCTATTGTGCCTCTACATGTAGATCTTTTACCACTTCTTGATGTAGAAGTAGTGTGCGATCAGGCTCCATCTCCTCGTAGTTCTTTCACCACTACTTGATGTAGAAGTAATGTGCAATCAGGCTCCATCTCCTCGTAGATCTTATACTACTTCTTGATGTAGAAGTAGTGTGTGATCAGGGTCAATCTCCTCGTAGATCTTTTACCACTTCTTGATGTAGAAGTAGTGTGCGATCAGGGTCCATCTCCTCGTAGATCTTTTACCACTTTTTGATGTAGAAGTAGCGTGCGATCAGGGTCCATCTCCTCATAGATCTTTTACCACTTCTTGATGTAGAAGTAGTGTGCGATGAGGGTCCATCTCCTCGTAGATCTTTTACCACTTCTTGATGTAAAAGTAGTGTGCGATCAGGGTCCATCTCCTCGTAGATCTTTTACCACTTCTTGATGTAGAAGTAGCGTGCGATCAGGGTCCATCTCCTCATAGATCTTTTACCACTTCTTGATGTAGAAGTAGTGTGCGATGAGGGTCCATCTTGTAGTGTAGTTCCTAGTTTCCCACTAGGCCCTGCGCATTGGAATAACATAAACAGTAGTATCGACGTGGAACTGCGGATATTCCAGGCCTCCACTGACTATGCTAAACTTAATTGGGTTGTGTTACCAACTAGCTCAGAGGTCACTGGAAACTTTCTTCTCTGCATAGGAAGTGATCAGCTTCCTTGGCACAGACAAGAAGGGATTCAGTTTTCCAACAACCGTGCAACATGACAACTTTGCTCCTCAGATCAAGAGTCAATCTCTAGGGTCGTGTGAAACAATAGACCTGTATTTCACTCAGTCAGTCTAGTGCAGTTTACTTTCACGAGATGTAGAGAATAGAGAGACGGGCGTTTGTCAATAAAGGGTTAACATTTATTGCATAGTCTTTCTTCTCGTACAAGAGAAATGTATTGCCACAATTGCAATAATTGTTATTATAAAAAGTACGTACAGTAAGATAAGTATTGCGAAATAGAACTGTAAAAGCATTGATATGGTTTCTTAGCCATACAATGGTTTAAAAGTAATAAAACATATATACAGTCATATATACATTAGGCTAACATACTCAACTGGTGCTTCTAACTAAGCCTACCCCAGTGTGCCTGACCTAAGCCTAACACGTGAAAAGGGGAGTAAGTAAGTAGCTTTCAGTTAAGTTGGTTTTGCCAAGGTTTGTTTCAAGAATTCTCGTCTAAGGGTTTAGTCAACACCATACCTCTGAATAGAATGATGGAGGATTGGTATCTCCTTCAGGGGTCTCTCTCGATATCCCAGTCACCCGCGAGGGTAAACCGGAAGCGCCGGGACTGGATTTCTCTGCACGAGAAAGGCAGCGGCTTCTCTTCAGCGCGTCGAGGAAGGAGGGGGGACAGCGTCCGCGGGCAGCTGGAATCTGCTGGATGTCTTCGCAGAGGGACGGCTGTTCAGCTCCTTAAGCGTACTGCACCATAGTTCGCGCTGTAGCGGCGATAATGGTATCAGCAGCTTCACCACCACAGGATAGCAGGCTGCAGCGACAGAGTGCTAGACTTACTAACACGGGGTCTTGCAGGCAGCTGTCATCAGCAACAGTAGCTCGCAGCTCACATTGCTTAAGGCAACGTTGGTAATATTTATACCTGACAGGTGCCGGGTTTGACGCAAGTTTGCTGGACATAAGACGTCAATTAAAGATGTCACTAGGAAGTGATAGTTATCAGTTGCTCATTAGAGTTCCATTACTAATCAAAACACAGCAAGCGGGGATTTCCAGGTTTGCGGAGTTTTTATCTTGTTGAAGAACTCGGAGTGTTATCTAGGAATATCAGATAGTGACTACTGCTCTGTCATTGCACTAATTGGTCGCAAAGGAAGTGGCAGAGAGAACTATGCTGGAATGTGGCTCTGTTCGTGTGAGGCCAGAGATGACTTTTCAGAAAATCACACTTGAACGGTTATGCCAATATAGGGAATAAATGGATTTATAGCCGAATAGGGTCATAAGGTCACAGTATCGATCAGGAACCTAGATAAACACGCAACACCCACTCCTCGGGTTAATGTCCATCAAAATTACTAAAACTAAGCAATTAGATGCATGTGTAACATTGCCCACCCCAAAATACATAAATGCATTCGAAATAGGCGTACTTGTAATACATGAAATTTAGGTACTGTACGTTTTTTTAAAAGCATAGAAATCATTCAAAAAATTATTGCATATGAAATCATTGAACGATTATGCATAAAGAATTACACATGAAGTATCTCTGACAGAAGAAATGCGAGATAAATCATCACATAAAAATGCATTGTAATAACATGTGTGCTAGAGGCTGGTGTAATGTTGTTATGTCTCTAGATGTGTTTAGAAATAGAAGTGTGAAGCTTCTGTTCTCTAAGAATAGTTTTTACGTTAAGCAAAAAATTGTTTGTGCCAAAAAAGGTCAATGTTAGAAAAATTGTCCAATTCAAAAAATAGATTTCCAAAGCTCTTGGCAGTTATTGTTGATCAAAACTGAAGACCGAATTCAGAGTTCATGGGAACGCTGTGTGTCGGAAAGCTTCTTAAAAGTTTTTGTTTCTGTACGGGTGAGAACATCGTATCAGACAGGCTCTCAAAGAATTGGTCTACAAATTCAGGTGATAGTTCAACCAAATTAGATAGCGCTGTAACTTGGCAGGTGTGAGAATGATTGCTGTCATCATATTCGGGAGCAGCAATGCTCACAGCTCGTTGTACCTGGATGATGTTGCTTTTGTCACTCGCTCCACTGTTACCACTTGGCTGTAGTACAGGAGTCTCCACGAATGCCGTCATCAGGATTGGTAGCCGCTGGGGACAACACAATGCGTGAGCCGTTATTGGACTGAGCAAAGTATCGACGTCCATTGGTACTGCTGATGGAAGTGAAAGACAGATGTCCAACACGCATTCATCGCCGCAAAGCATACACCGTAGCACAGGTAAAATGCAATTATGCCATATCGGTCTGAATGAAAGGAACCAGGTCATGTTTAGATCTCTCAGCCTGGCCAATCCGAGGACGTTAGTTATCCTGTCCCGGTAGCGCATTGCTAGGATTGTCTCTTCCATTCCCATGGGAGCTATGTCTGAGCCGAGGCTTGCCATAACGTAGCAGGAGGGTCAAAAATAGAATCCCTGCGACGAGTCCCAAAAATAACGGTATGCCGCCAAAAATGGAGTGCACAAAATTAGGAAAGATTCCCAAAATTGCCTGGAAGGGTGTTAGCAGTCCCGTAAAGACTGTCTTAAATATGCCTGGGATGCTTGTTGCACTAGACATGTTAAGGAGTTGGCTGAACATTTCTACGAAATGCACGGGGCAATTTGTTGATAAAAGGTCATGAACTTCAGTAGCTGTCCTTGCAACTAGAAGATCATACGTCTCTTTAGATGACGTTATAGGCACTGTTGTCTGTAAAAGTACAGATTTCATTTTGCTTAATGTATCAATTCGTATAGAATAGAGATTCAGACGAGGCCAGATGGGAGTCACTATGTCTGGAGGCCCACTCGGAAACAATGCTTGCATACAGCATTTGACCATGTATGTTACTTCTACTAGATAACTTTTCCCTGCCACGAGGCCACAACATCTGTGATCCGTTCTAAGAATGTAACTCCCGTTCGCGAGTTGCATAAAGAAGGGCTCTATCTGAGTTGCAGGTGTGACTAGCTGGTGGCATGAAAGGTTGTTTGAATTTCCATCACATGCTCCGTGTAAATTAATACCCTGACACAAAAGTATACCGCTTAGTGAATGTTTACAGTTCTCACCACTAAGAAATACATTTTTGTCGCTGTCACTATAGCAAGAATGAGTGTATGGTAATTTCCATTCGGATTTTACATATCCTTTACCCAATTGTTCATACAGGCCAGCAGGTATGTACTCAAGGCACTTTTTAAATCGGAAAGTTGTTATCGGAATTGTGATAATTCCGTGTATTATCCATTCAATGACAGGACTCTCTGACATTGTCAATGGTAATCTCTCGAGTTTTTCGATGCTCAGGATTGTATAGTCTGCTCCTTTCTGTGCCAAACTGATCTATTTATCAGTAAGGTTAAAACTGGAAAATAATGACGTTGTGTTGATTAAACGCCAAGGCACATAGCCTGAACGAAGATTTTGCAGCGTCCAGCCTAATTCTATAATAGAGCGTAATTGAGACTGGCCATGTTGTAACATAAGCAAATCTCTGTCTATCACATCAAAGGCAGAGGATACAATATTGTCCAACAAATATATTCTGGAAGACAGAGTCATTAACCCATTGTCTACCACCGAAAGTGTTTTCTCCAAATTAATACGATCAATTTCTCGTATTTTTTCAGCAGTTTCAATTTGCTTTACTTTCCAAGCCTCGTTGTAAGCAGCATAGATACTGGTCGCTATGAAATGCTTTTGACGCTGTTTGCGTGGTCCAAGAATGAAATCGCGCAAATCAGCACCATCTTTTAGTAAAGACAAGTGTTGCTTAATTTCAGCCAGTGTGGACGAAGTAAGCCATTCGAGGCAGAGTTTCCCTACACTGTATGTTGTTATAATCCCTGGATGTTGTCTCTGGGAATATCTCGAGTCTAATCTGGTCATTTTTAACCCCTGTGTTTTATTCAGGAATCTATCTTGACAGCTATTTGTGTCTATAGGCCAGATTAACCACTTTTTCCAATCAGGATGTGTTCTGTTGAAATGTAGAATTTGTGATACGTCTAACTCAATATCTGCGGTTACATTTTCAGGTATTGGCTTTGGTATAGACGGTGTTTTAAGGTCTTTGATCTTAGCTAGGCCAAGACAAGATGTTTGGTGTATAGTGTCATTTAAAAACAACATTTGTTCTGGTATCATGCAGGTTCTAAATAGTGCTTCAATGCCTTGCACCTGCCAATCTTTTGTACCCCAAATTGTTTTCGTTTCAATATTATTTTTCCAATAATCAAAACCAAATGTCATCATTTTGTCATAAAATGCTTCTGAATATATCAATTTAGAATTTGTCAGCATTGTTTTCATTCCTGTTTTATCTAACAGTTTATAATAAAACGTTTCTGCATCACTGGTGTTAAACCCTGAGAAGTATTTGAATTTCTCAAAAAATGCTTTAGAACTGCTTTTAGGAGGTGTAGAACAATGTTCCCATTGATTATACATAAAAACATTTCTAGGCTGTGCAGATTTATGCAAGTAATGATCCCCATAGTGGGTGTAACAGAATAATTGCTCATAACTAGATGAACCTTGTAAATAATCATGATCTGTGAATCTAGCTGACATTACTAAATCAGACATCATGTCATTAATACTGTTAAAGTCCCAATTATCAGAGAATGTACTCGGTTTTACAAAGTCACTTAAGGAAACCTTTAGTTGATGAGGATACTTCAGGATTTCGACCGGACCATATATCTCATAGTCTGTTTTCTCCCATACTACCCCACCAGGTATTGGAATTGCTGTGACATTTACTGTTGACAGTTCTCTTTTCTTCATGTGGGATGATCTGTGTGGTTTCAGGACTAGGTTGATGTTCTGACTTGCTGTGTCCATTCAATTGTAATAAACTTCCCTAAAATTAAAACTAAAATTAGGCATAGTAGGAGTATGAATACCCCTGAGATTATCCAATGCTCAATCAACGGTGAATCCAGATATAGTTCTTTGATTTGTTGAAGGAGTCCTGTTGTATTTTCTTTAGAATACTTTTTTGTTTCTGGCATCACTTCGGGGTCGTTTTGATCTTCAGAGAAGTTGTCGAAGTTGATGAAATAACCAGAGGCAGTTCTGTCAATTGATGGGATTGTTCTTTCAATCTGTCTCTCGGTAGCACTTTCTGATGCCACATCATTGTAGACTGGTGTTGTTTCTTGACGAACTGTTTCAATCTGTGTTTCAAGAGGCACGAGTTCCATGGCATTATTGCATAGTCCTTCATTGTGCACTGCAGGCTGATCGAATGTGATTAGTCTTTCAGTTTGAACCTCTTGGATTGTTGCAAGTTTGGGTATTCTGTTGTTTCTTGGGAGTCCACTGGGCCTACTGTTGATTATAGGCCACATGCTTGTGGTTTTACCAGATCGATAGACACGACTCTGTTCTCCTTTTTACCAGCAAGGGGCGGTAGCACAACTGATCTTGTTCCGGTGACTGCCAAGACAGGTACTGCTTTTCTGTAAGAAGGCCCAAATTCCTTCTTAACCGCGATCTTTTCTCTGACTAGATCCCCAATCTTTGGAATCCAGACAGGCTTTGCTGGGGCTGTTGCGGGTGGTGCCTCGTCAGTGGTACTTGGCTGTTGCTTTAACTTTATGTTGCTTAATGATTTTCTTGTTTCATTCAGTTCCTGTAAAACAGCCAAACGATCCTTTACATCAAAGTGCTTTGTTTCTTCTTGTACCACTGACATCTGACTATCGAGGTCCTGAACTCGCATTCTAATTCCGAACAATAGTTCGTATGGGCTGAAACCTTTTAGAGAATTTCTTGGCATGTTGTTAAGACTAGTCTGGACACTTATTAAATGTTTGACCCACCCAGCGCCTGAACCTAATACCTTCGCTGTTATAGATTGCTTTATGTCACGGTTTTTTCTTTCTACCCACTGTTCCCTTCCGGGGTATGACGGACAAGAATACCGCAACCCAATTCCCATGCTGGCCATGGCCTCCTTATAGGCTCGAGAGCTAAAAGCAGGACCCTGGTCAGAATGGAACGTGGTAATTGCGTATGTGCCGATAAAGACTCGCAAATCTTTTATAACCGTTCTAGCGTCAGCCGAGCGCTGGAGGCCTCATTTTTTAAGTGTGTTTAGCCTTAACTGATTAATAGGACGCAGGTTGGGGTGCAGGCAGCGTTACGCTGTTTCTGATCGGTAGCCGGTAGCATGGTTCACTACTGCGATCCCTATTGCAGTTTTCACAGTTGTTTGCATATATTTGGTGTTCTACACTCATTCCCGGCCACCAGTATACTGATTGTAATTCAGTCAGAGAAACCTTAATTGTTTGGTGTCTCAGACCCAAACCCATATGTGCGTCTGCTATTAAAAATATTCTCCTGTTCGTGTTTGGAATTACTCTGTCCCCCACTCCAGGGATTCGAGCAAAAGGAACGGAGTTTGCATCGATTATGTATGCATAATTGAGTGGATAGTTTACGGGTAGTGCTGCACAGTCGCCTTTTACGGTCGTTCTTACTGCCAGCATGGTTTCCCCGTCTATGTATTTATCTGTACGCTTTTTTGTGGCTACGGAAGCCGGTTTAGTTGCTTCCGCGGTGGCTGTATTAGCCAATAAATTCCCTGCAACGTGAACGCCATCACGTTGAAGACTCTGTGCGTGAATCACGTGAGTCTTTTGTAGTTCTTTACTTAAAAGAGCTACCTCGTTCCAGAGCAATTTATGCTTTATTGTGGCACCTGTGTCATCTTTGTAGTCATTTTTGATCCAACTCTGCAGTTTGTTATTGTAAGAGTTGACGCAAAAATGAGAATCGCACACTATAAGTGTCGGGAATTCACGTTCTGCATTTTCAAGCGCCATCTTTAAACATCTGATTTCAGTTCTCTGAACCGAACAGTACTTTACTGATTCAGTTTTTGTTACTTTCGGTCTAATTTTACCGCACAGCCAACGACATTTAATGATCGCACATGCTGCGTCGTAGGATTTTCTCTCTACGTTGAAATGCTGTACAGAGCTATCTGTATAGATTATACAGGCATATTGTGGGAGAGGCAGAATTTCGATTGGCAGAGGATATTCTTCTTCATACTCTAAATCATTCAGTTCTTCGTATTGCGGGGCGAAATAGTATTTTACGTCTTCCGCTCCTAGAGAATCTTTACACTGTATCCATTTCGGATCCAGTGACACTGTAGGCAGGTTTACTGGGCTGAATAGCGCTTCGAAGGCGGATTCCGCTGTGAGGATGTTAATCCTTTTGCCGTGTGCTAGTTCTCGTTCATTTGCTAATGCGATTTGCACTGCGTTCACAGTTCTTTCTGTGTGACTGAATGTTTTTTCTGCTTGTGTGTACAAGTGAGATTTAATTGAAATTGGTACCTTTTCTCCCTCATTAGAGGTTAGGTACGTGAATCCGCATCTTCCTGGGATGACTCGGATTACAAGATCACGTGTGTTGTCACGTGTGTCTAATTTTGTTTTTGCTAACATGTCTGTTTGTAGTGATCTCAAAATTTCTGTGTGTTTTTGAGTCCAATTGATTTGTTTAAAATCAGGTTTTATTAGTTCGTAGAGAGGTTTAACCCTCTCTGCGTAATTTAGAATGTAAGTTCTTCCGAAATTCAGAAAACCTAGAATGGATTGTAAATTCTTCAGTGTTTTTGGAGCTTGGAGTACAGCGCACTTCTCTAAGAAGTTGTCTGCTAGGCTTTTCCCTTCACTTGATAATTCGTACCCTAAGAATAGTACTGTCAGATGGGCAATTCGGGACTTCTTAAAGTTGAATTTGTAACCCTCTGCTGCGAACCCAAGTATTATGGTGTTCACTCTTTTCAAGTGAGTATCCAAGTCGTCGTCTGTGAGATAGATATCATCTACGTAAGATAATGCCTCATCATCATATATTTGTAGTAACTCTGTTACTCTAGCTGAGAATAGTCCTGGGCTGTTCTTGAACCCCTGTGGGAGTCGACAGAATTTTTTCTGCGACCCAAATGCAGAGAAAGCGGTCAAATATCTGCTTTCTGGTGCAATGTTTTGACAAAAGAAACCATCAGATATGTCTAATGTCGTTTTATATTTGTTCCTAACTATATTATTCATTAGGGCTGCACTATGCGAGTTTTGTACTGCAAAAGTTTTGCAACATGTATTAAGATGTCTGTAGTCCAAAACTAGACGATATGAATTGTCTGGCTTGGAGACAGGAAACAAAGGATTGTTCATTTGAGAGGTGCATGTTTCAATCACACCCTGGTATTCAAGTTGATCTAAGATCTCCCTGACCTGTTTTTTAGCTTCTTGCTTTATGGGATACTGCCGTTGGGCAGTTGGTTCACTTTTTAGTTGGATTTTGTGAGGAGGTGAATCCTCATCCCATCCTACATAATTTTTATACAATGCAGGTGCCTGTGCTATTGCCCATTTCCGTGCATATGTATATTTTTTGTGAATCGGAATGTGATTCGAGAAGGCAGGCATAATCACTTCTTCGCCACGAGCGCACTCCCTGACAAACTCCGGGGGCCAATCTTTTTCAGCTAACAGAATATCATAGCCTTTTGAGAGCTTATCCCAAAATAGACCCTTAATTTTCCTAGTCTTATCACCCTCCATACGCAATGTTATTTCGTATATTTTATGGGGCTCGCTAAGTCTGGTGTCGGCAGTTTCAACCTGAATGTATTCATTCGTGTCCACTGTCTCCAGATGACTCATCAAGATCTTGCGTTCTATACTGATTTCTGCTGCACTGTCCAACATTGTCAATGCCCACTCCCCGTTTTTCAACTGTGTCCTCAGTATTCTCGGCATGGTTGATTACTCTAATACTGGCTACCTTCTTTTTAGAAAATTGAGATTTTTTACTCTGAGCAGGTTCCTTGTCTTTGGACTTGGTGTGCTCTCCTGGGTCTGACCGTCCTCTTCTTTCCGAATTCTGTGGAGAAGATCGAGAGGGACGTGTATCAATACTTTGATATCTATCAGGTTTTTTCAGATTATCCCTATTTCTAAGGTTATATCTTTTCTTAGAGGGCTCCCTCTGGGGAGACTGGCGTTCTCGAGTCGGAGTTCTTTCCCTCCGTCGAGGAGACCTTCCTCTGGACTGGAAAACTTTTTCCTTGGGAGTGGATTGTTTATTTCCATCCCAGCTCTTTTTAGGAGTGTTTAAATTATTTTTAATAAATAATTTTTCAGGACTTTCGAGCAGTTGGGGTTTTACTGGTTTCCCACCCAAGCTGTCTCTACCTAATTCTTCATAGCATTTTTCTATGATTTTTGCAAGCTCAACAGGATCTTTTATATCTGTTTCCCTCACCTTCTGGCGAATCGCCACAGATGCTGCTTCTCCTTTTATGTTGGCTAATAATATAGCCGAGACCTGCTTGAAGTCTTTCAGTAATTTCATACCTAGATTTAAAGCGGGCTCTGGACCGAATTCATTTTGAATCTGTTTTAGCACTTCTGGTATTACCGCCATAGACGGAACACCGTGTGTTTTTGTATAAATGGAAGCAAAGACTGTCCCCCAAGTGTCACAGTCCTCCATGTGTGGTGCGATTCCCATAGGAAGGCAGATGGTCAAGATTCTGTGTTTCTCAATAGGGGTAGTATCAGGAAATACTGCCTCTATTTGAGTGATTTTCTGTGCTAACCAGAAAGGAATTTGTTCCCGTTTTACGGGTGTTTTACCAAGACATGACTGTATGTTCTGTGGTGTAATTTTATTTGTGTTCCCCTGATGAGGGGTCAGCTGGTGTGAATTAACAGCTGGCTGGACTGTTGCAGTCCGCATTACATATTGGACTAATTGCCTATGTATTTTTATTAATGTGTTTAGCTGTACTAACAGCTCTTCTCTTGACATTCTTACAATGTCAGGATGTGGTGTGTAGCTGGCTAGAACCGGCCACGTGGCTCCTGGTCTACCTAGTGGACCGAGCCTAGTTATGTGATCATTGTGTTTTAGGGCGCCATTAAACCAGAGCAGGTGCTCTTGAAATTTAAGTGGAATTTCAATCTCCTCGAAATGAGCGTACTCTTCCGGAGGTTTCTCTATTTTGTAATAGTGAAACTCTTGTGTTGTAGCGTTTGCCGCTGGAAAGTTTATCCATGAATAGAATACCTCTGTCTGCCGATACTCGTGAGCCTCTATCACGAAAATTACTGTACCACCTTGAGGTGTCAGTCCGTTTTCTATAAGTTTTAACGTTATAGATCTTCTTAAGTTGACCGGGATGATTATAGCATCCGGGTCTGTGTATTCGGGACCTTGCTGAGTCGCATCTACTGCGGCCCCAGAGGTTCCGTTATTTTCTGGCATTGTAAAAATGCAATGTTTGCAGAGTAGGTCTCCAAGGAGACAAAGATTAGGTGCACAATATTTTGGAACACTGTATCCTTCAACGTTGAATAAACCGGAGCTTTACATAGGAATCTCTTCCTACTAAGGTCGGGCGGATTTTTAACCTTTCACCCACTCCAGACGTCTATTGGAGTATTTACGGGAGAAAGGGGTCTGTGTGAAATATGCACGACTGAGTTACTCTAACGTCTTGCGTTAGTTTATCGCCTTACCAAACGTTGGGCGCCATGTAGTGTAGTTCCTAGTTTCCCACTAGGCCCTGCGCATTGGAATAACATAAACCGTAGTATCGACGTGGAACTGCGGATATTCCAGGCCTCCACTGACTATGCTAAACTTAATTGGGTTGTGTTACCAACTAGCTCAGAGGTCACTGGAAACTTTCTTCTCTGCATAGGAAGTGATCAGCTTCCTTGGCACAGACAAGAAGGGATTCAGTTTTCCAACAACCGTGCAACATGACAACTTTGCTCCTCAGATCAAGAGTCAATCTCTAGGGTCGTGTGAAACAATAGACCTGTATTTCACTCAGTCAGTCTAGTGCAGTTTACTTTCACGAGATGTAGAGAATAGAGAGACGGGCGTTTGTCAATAAAGGGTTAACATTTATTGCACAGTCTTTCTTCTCGTACAAGAGAAATGTATTGCCACAATTGCAATAATTGTTATTATAAAAAGTACGTACAGTAAGATAAGTATTGCGAAATAGAACTGTAAAAGCATTGATATGGTTTCTTAGCCATACAATGGTTTAAAAGTAATAAAACATATATACAGTCATATATACATTAGGCTAACATACTCAACTGGTGCTTCTAACTAAGCCTACCCCAGTGTGCCTGACCTAAGCCTAACACGTGAAAAGGGGAGTAAGTAAGTAGCTTTAAGTTAAGTTGGTTTTGCCAAGGTTTGTTTCAAGAATTCTCGTCTAAGGGTTTAGTCAACACCATACCTCTGAATAGAATGATGGAGGATTGGTATCTCCTTCAGGGGTCTCTCTCGATATCCCAGTCACCCGCGAGGGTAAACCGGAAGCACCGGGACTGGATTTCTCTGCACGAGAAAGGCAGCGGCTTCTCTTTAGCGCGTCGAGGAAGGAGGGGGGACAGCGTCCGCGGGCAGCTGGAATCTGCTGGATGTCTTCGCAGAGGGACGGCTGTTCAGCTCCTTAAGCGTACTGCACCATAGTTCGCGCTGTAGCGGCGATAATGGTATCAGCAGCTTCACCACCACAGGATAGCAGGCTGCAGCGACAGAGTGCTAGACTTACTAACACGGGGTCTTGCAGGCAGCGGTCATCAGCAACAGTAGCTCGCAGCTCACATTGCTTAAGGCAACGTTGGTAATATTTATACCTGACAGGTGCCGGGTTTGACGCAAGTTTGCTGGACATAAGACGTCAATTAAAGATGTCACTAGGAAGTGATAGTTATCAGTTGCTCATTAGAGTTCCATTACTAATCAAATCACAGCAAGCGGGGATTTCCAGGTTTGCGGAGTTTTTATCTTGTTGAAGAACTCGGAGTGTTATCTAGGAATATCAGATAGTGACTACTGCTCTGTCATTGCACTAATTGGTCGCAAAGGAAGTGGCAGAGAGAACTATGCTGGAATGTGGCTCTGTTCGTGTGAGGCCAGAGATGACTTTTCAGAAAATCGCACTTGAACGGTTATGCCAATATAGGGAATAAATGGATTTATAGCCGAATAGGGGCATAAGGTCACAGTATCGATCAGGAACCTAGATAAACATGCAACAATCTCCTCGTAGATCTTTTACCGCTTCTTGATGTAGAAGTAGTGTGCGATCAGGGTCCATCTCCTCGTAGATCTTTCACTTCTTGATGTATAAGTAGTGTGTGATCAGGGTTCATCTCCTCACTGTGGGGTTGCAATGGGGTTTAAATTCTAATTCTATTGCAGAATGATCTGACATGTGTGCAGGCAAATGTTCAATTTCCTTAAACTGGTCTATTATGTTCCGATCTATCCGGCAGAAATCTATGCTTGAGTGACTACAATATGTTTTGTTGTAAAGGATGTACTCCTGTCCTGTTCCAGCCCTTTCTCTCCATAGATCACAAAGACCTTACTGGCCCATCATATATTTAATGCAAGCTTGCATTTTAGGGGCAGTTGTAGATCTACTTCTAGCTTATCTATCACATGAATTTGCAAGTGTGTGATTATCCACGTTCCCAGTTTGTCTGTGATACTATCTTTGATGATATCTTAACCAGGATCGGACCCCTTTAGTGCAAAAATTTTGATACGTACAGAACATGTGTTATAACCCATTTTTGTGCTTTAAACAAATCCACACATTCTTGTTTACTCAAGTGAGTCTCTTGCAGGATAATTACTTGTGCCTGTACCTACATCCCTTTGCATTCAAAGTAGCAGGGCTTCATTTAATATCTGAGGTATGCATTCCTTCTGTGAAGGGTATCCTCATGCAGAAGGTCTGCAGTAAAGGTTCCTTGACTCGCAAAGAGACGTCAAGGTTTTTTCATGCACAATAATACACAGGCAGCCATAGAGGTAACCTCATACACAAGGACAGAAGTATGTGCCTCTGCAAATATGGGAGCATGTCCATCTGTAGCTGGGGAGTATCTGCCTGTTTTGCACTTTGTTCTTTTATATTTTCATTCTGGATTATTGTTGGACATTTTTAAAAAATAGGATCATCTGTTGTTGAAACTTACAGAAGTTGACTTCTCTTGAAAAGATTAGGACAGTTCTTTAGTATATGATTTTATAAATTGCTGAACACTTGTACTATCTACAGCACACCACACGAGGGCAGCAAAGTCAAACATACAGACTGCTTATTCTCCTAATGTCTGGTGAGAGGAAAACTGAGAAAGTGAAGTCAGCAAGCGCGGCTTCCCCAAAGGGGGTCTTATAGATGCTGTCACTAACAAACAAATAAAAATAACGGCAGGGCAAAAAATTGTATTTTCTTGCACTATTAGCAGATAACGATGTTTTAATTCAGAAGAGGCCCTCATCCATTAATCCAACATTGTCATTTTGTCCACTATATGTCAATGTTTGGCCATTATTATGTGAGGGGTAGGTAATATATTGCTAAGAATTACTCCAATATATCACGGGTGGGTTACTATCATGCTAGAAATGGCAAAACTGATGTCAGGAGCGCCCAAGACATGGCAGGAATGGGCAACTCTTATGCCACAGTGCCGCACTGTACTGAGTAGCGTTTATGTCGTTTTTCTTTGACCTCTGAGGATGGGTAGCTCGCTACTCTGTTTACAATATTAGATACGTTGTCAAGCACAATGGGCTGCAGCTGTCTTGCTGTTTACCACACAGGTCGAAAGACGTCGGCTAAACCTCTTTGATCTATTATATAAAGTTGTCACAAACGGTAATGCGCTCTCTCATGCAATATGCTCTGGAGTAGTTATGCAACTGGTCATGCAGAGGATAGTGAGTGTTGTCATATATATGAATGCAAAAGCAACAGTTGATGGACAGAATGCAGAGCAATGTCATATATTCACCCCAGTACAGAGATCTGGGCCTAAATCCATCGTTTTCTTGCTCACCACACCACCCCAGTTCAAACATGGCCATATGCAAATCAGCCTTGACCCTGTACCTCATGGGAACAGTCCAGCACTGCCAAGCCATGTCTTCCCTTGACTGGAATCAAGCATCCTAGGACCGGTTTCTGGCTATCAGCCGTCATCAGCCAGGATAGCTTGACTCTAGTGGCGTGGAGAGCACAGGACTCCTGGTTGAGCATACCCGTCCCACTCGGGGTGGCGAATGCAAAAACAACAGTTGATGGACAGAATGCAGAACAATGTAATACATTCACCCCAGTACAGAGATCTGGGCCTAAATCCCTCATTTTGTTGCTCACCACACCACCCCAGTTCAAACATGGCCATATGCAAATCAGCCTTGACCCTGTGCCTCATGGGAACAGTCCAGCCTGAACTGCCAAACCATGTCTTCCCTGTACCGGAATCAAGCATCCTAGGACCGGTTTCTGGCTATCAGCCGTCATCAGCCAGGATAGCTTGACTCCATTGAATGAAATGAATAAAATGAAATGAAAATTACACTTGTATAGCGCATAACTACCCGGAGGCCTCGCAGCGCTTGTGACTGAATGCTTGTGGCGAGCACGGGGTAGTTCAGCAGGATTTAGCGAACAAGTGAGTTTTTAACGCTTTTCTGAAGGGCATAAGGTTGTTATTCTCTCGAAGAGGGAGCGGAAGAGAGTTCCAAAGCTTGGCCGCAGTATGAAAGAAGGAGCGACCGCCCCAGCGAGCTTTGTTGACTTTGGAGGTAGTTGCTAGCTGTAAGGAGCTAGAACGGAGGGATCTGGACGGGGCATAGGGCGTAACTATAGGGTGTAGGATTGCGGGGCCTGTCCGGTGAAAGGATTTATGCAAGATACACATGGCCTTGAACTGCACTCTGGCCACAACTGGGAGCCAGTGAAGTTCCTTTAGGGCTTTCTTCGCTGACTGCCAGCGAGGGATGTTAAACAGTAGACGAGCGGCACAGTTTTGTGTAACTTGGAGCCTATAGGTCACTGATACCGGGGGTTCCCATGTATAGGGCATTGCCATAATCCAGGCGGGAGAGTATCAGGGCCTGGACCATAATCCTCCTTGCCTGGAATGGGAGCAGAGGGAGCACTTTGCGCAGCATTTTCATCAGCCCGATATATGTAGAGGCAGTCTTGGTGGCCTGAACCGAAAAATCAAGTGATTTGTCAAGCCAGAACCCAAGGCTCTTTATCTGAGGTTTGGGGGTGGGAGGCGAGCCAAGACATGGAGGCCAGATGGATGCTAGGGTAGACGGGGGAGGATTGCCCAGCAGAATAATGTCTGTCTTCTCCCCGTTTAGTTTCAAACAGGAAGATTGCATCCACCTGGCAACGGCCTCCATTGGCGTCGAGAGCACGGGACTCACGTCTAAGCATACCCGTCCCACTCGGGGTGACAAATGCAAAAACAACAGTTGATGGTCAGAATGCAGAACAATGTCATACATTCACCCCAGTACAGAGATCTGGTCCTAAATCCATTGTTTCTTTGCTCAATACACCACCCCAGTTCAAACATGGCTATATGCAAATCAGCCTTAACTCTGTGCCTCATGGGAACAGTCCAGCCCGAACTGCCAAGCCAGGTCTTCCCTGGACCGGAATCAAGCATCCTAGGACCGGTTTCTGGCTATCAGCCGTCATCAGCCAGGATAGCTTGACTCCAGTGGCGTGGAGAGCACGGGACTCACGTCTGAGCATACCTGTCCCACTCGGAGCGACGAATGCAAAAACAACAGTTGATGGACAGAATGCAGGACAATGTCATACATTTACCCCAGTACAGAGATCTGGTCCTAAGTCCATCGTTTTTTTGCTCATCACACCACCCCAGTTAAAACATGGCCATATGCAAATCAGCCTTGACCCTGTGCCTCATGGGAACAGTCCAGCCAGAACTGCCAAGCCATGTCTTCCCTGGACCAGAATCAAGCATCCTAGGACCAGTTTCTGGCTATCAGCCATCATCAGCCAGGATAGCTTGACTCCAGTGGCGTGGAGAGCACGGGACTCACGCCTGAGCATACCCGTCCCACTCGGGGTGAGGAATGCAAAAACAACAGTTGATGGACAGAATGCAGAACCATGTCATACATTTACCCCAGTACAGAGATCTGGTCCTAAGTCCATCGTTTTTTTGCTCATCACACCACCCCAGTTAAAACATGGCCATATGCAAATCAGCCTTGACCCTGTGCCTCATGGGAACAGTCCAGCCAGAACTGCCAAGCCATGTCTTCCCTGGACCAGAATCAAGCATCCTAGGACCAGTTTCTGGCTATCAGCCATCATCAGCCAGGATAGCTTGACTCTAGTGGCGTGGAGAGCACAGGACTCCCGGTTGAGCATACCCGTCCCACTCGGGGTGGCGAATGCAAAAACAACAGTTGATGGACAGAATGCAGAACAATGTAATACATTCACCCCAGTACAGAGATCTGGGCCTAAATCCCTCATTTTGTTGCTCACCACACCACCCCAGTTCAAACATGGCCATATGCAAATCAGCCTTGACCCTGTGCCTCATGGGAACAGTCCAGCCTGAACTGCCAAACCATATCTTCCCTGTACCCGAATCAAGCATCCTAGGACCGGTTTCTGGCTATCAGCCGTCATCAGCCAGGATAGCTTGACTCCATTGAATGAAATGAATAAAATGAAATGAAAATTACACTTGTATAGCGCATAACTACCCGGAGGCCTCGCAGCGCTTGTGACTGAATGCTTGTGGCGAGCACGGGGTAGTTCAGCAGGATTTAGCGAACAAGTGAGTTTTTAACGCTTTTCTGAAGGGCATAAGGTTGTTATTCTCTCGAAGAGGGAGCGGAAGAGAGTTCCAAAGCTTGGCCGCAGTATGAAAGAAGGAGCGACCGCCCCAGCGAGCTTTGTTGACTTTGGAGGTAGTTGCTAGCTGTAAGGAGCTAGAACGGAGGGATCTGGACGGGGCATAGGGCATAACTATAGGGTGTAGGATTGCGGGGCCTGTCCGGTGAAAGGATTTATGCAAGATACACATGGCCTTGAACTGCACTCTGGCCACAACTGGGAGCCAGTGAAGTTCCTTTAGGGCTTTCTTCGCTGACTGCCAGCGAGGGATGTTAAACAGTAGACGAGCGGCACAGTTTTGTGTAACTTGGAGCCTATAGGTCACTGATACCGGGGGTTCCCATGTATAGGGCATTGCCATAATCCAGGCGGGAGAGTATCAGGGCCTGGACCATAATCCTCCTTGCCTGGAATGGGAGCAGAGGGAGCACTTTGCGCAGCATTTTCATCAGCCCGATATATGTAGAGGCAGTCTTGGTGGCCTGAACCGAAAAATCAAGTGATTTGTCAAGCCAGAAACCAAGGCTCTTTATCTGAGGTTTGGGGGTGGGAGGCGAGCTAAGACATGGAGGCCAGATGGATGCTAGGGTAGACGGGGGAGGATTGCCCAGCAGAATAATGTCTGTCTTCTCCCCGTTTAGTTTCAAACAGGAAGATTGCATCCACCTGGCAACGGCCTCCATTGGCGTCGAGAGCACGGGACTCACGTCTAAGCATACCCGTCCCACTCGGGGTGACAAATGCAAAAACAACAGTTGATGGTCAGAATGCAGAACAATGTCATACATTCACCCCAGTACAGAGATCTGGGCCTAAATCCATTGTTTCTTTGCTCAATACACCACCCCAGTTCAAACATGGCTATATGCAAATCAGCCTTAACTCTGTGCCTCATGGGAACAGTCCAGCCCGAACTGCCAAGCCAGGTCTTCCCTGGACCGGAATCAAGCATCCTAGGACCGGTTTCTGGCTATCAGCCGTCATCAGCCAGGATAGCTTGACTCCAGTGGCGTGGAGAGCACGGGACTCACGTCTGAGCATACCTGTCCCACTCGGAGCGACGAATGCAAAAACAACAGTTGATGGACAGAATGCAGGACAATGTCATACATTTACCCCAGTACAGAGATCTGGTCCGAAGTCCATCGTTTTTTTGCTCATCACACCACCCCAGTTAAAACATGGCCATATGCAAATCAGCCTTGACCCTGTGCCTCATGGGAACAGTCCAGCCAGAACTGCCAAGCCATGTCTTCCCTGGACCAGAATCAAGCATCCTAGGACCAGTTTCTGGCTATCAGCCATCATCAGCCAGGATAGCTTGACTCCAGTGGCGTGGAGAGCACGGGACTCACGCCTGAGCATACCCGTCCCACTCGGGGTGAGGAATGCAAAAACAACAGTTGATGGACAGAATGCAGAACCATGTCATACATTCACCCCAGTACAGAGATCTGGGCCTAAATCTGGACGGGTATGCTCAGACGTGAGTCCCGTGCTCTCCACGCCACTGGAGTCAAGCTATCCTGGCTGAAGACGCTAATAGCCAGAAACCGGTCCTAGGATGCTTGATTCCGATCCAGGGAATACATGGATTTAGGCCCAGATCTCTGTCCTGGGGTGAATGTATGACATTGTTCTGCATTCTGTACATCAACCGTTGTTTTTGCTGTTGTCATATAGTCATCATGCGTGTGATCGTGCATATGTGCATTCACATACGTGCCAACATACATGCAAAATATGCAAACACATGCACCCTAATATTACATTATACAAGAATGATAATGTTCTGTTCAGCTGGGAAATGTGGGCATTTTGGACAAGTCGTGGGCAAATCATTAACATTTAATTTTTGGTTAATTTAATCAGCCGGGTTGGTTCATATTAAGAGAAATTAATCAGGTTAATATTGTCTCAACTCTCTGGGTGATGCAAACAGTTCAAATCCATTTCAGCGTCTCCGGGCCTATTCATGCAATGGGATTGTTATAGTTGGCAGAACATGCAACGACTCGAGCATTTCCGGCTCTAGAAGCCCCACTGGAGCACTTCCAAGGAATAACAATGTTGGCTCATGTAAAAACATGTTACGCTTTTTAGTAATATTGGACAGTCGCAGAGTGGCACCACCAGTAATCTATCGCTTCTTGCATAGCTTTGGCTACAGGACAATTGAGTTGATTCCATCCAGCTGGCTGGCCGGCCCGGTCAGTGCCAGCCGATGCCGCTTCACACTGCCTGTTTTTGCAGGCACACCAGGAGCTTCTGTCTGTGCGGCCTTTGTGGGTGACTGTGCCTGGTACAGTTGGGCAGCAGCCTCTCCTGTTTGCTGCGGTTTGATGATATTATGCTCTGCCGAAGCACACGTGTGGCATATTCTGGCGCATTCAGAGCTCGGGCACTATGGACCCTTCTCCTGATGTGAGTGTTTGGGGAGCTCTAGTCAGACCCCCCTTGTGTGGTCTGATCTACCGAAGAGCCAGGCCGTCCAGCTGGGTGTCATGGGTTCTCATCGCAGCTAGAATTGAATTCGAGTTTGGTAGCTTGGGTGGAGAAAGAGGGATTCCTTATTAGTTTCTTATTATACTGTTGAATGATTCATTGTGGTGCCCGTTGGCACTGCAAGGTTCTGTTCCGAGAGCATCTTTTGAGCTTTACATGCAGGAAGGCTGGACCCTGGGGGTACTAGGTTTGATCGAATGTTTGGTAGGATGAAAGAGATGAGATGATGGGCACTCCAGGTGATGGGTTCATTCTCTTTAAATATGATAATTCCAGAAGTACTGAAATGTATGTCCAAGGTTGGTATGCTGAGTGTGCAGCCCCTTTGACATGTTGACGGGGGTTATGAGCTTCCACATGTTCTATGATTGTTCATGGCTGAGGCACTGATTGTGAGAAGTTGGCCTGGTATATGATGTTCACTAGTTCTAGTGATCACCTTGTACCATGCCAAGCAACCCTTATGATGATTGGTTGTAAGTCAACCTTATAGACCAGCTATCCTAGAGGTAGCGTGGACAAAGCAGTCTTAGGCTAAACTCTGTAAAGGCATGTGAAGCAAGCTGTTTTACCATACACAATCCCCTTGAATACCAAATGAAAGGACACCACACAGATATATATTGAAAATATATATATATTTATTTACTACAAATCCCCTATACTCTTTATGAGCACAGAAGCAAATGCGTTAAAACAAAACACAGTTTAAATACACAAAAGTTGCACAATATGGATGAGCCGTAGGGGCCACCTAAACCATATACTAAAATAGTGGTATAAGAACCACCTAGCTGAAAGGAAGTAGGCCTAGGGCCTGGGGAATCGCTGGAGCTGTTCGGGACTAACAGTGAAGAAGTCGGGAAAGGCCCGCGGGACTCGGGTGCAGAGCTTAAAGTGCACGCATACACCAATGCAATGTCAATGGTGCGTAAAAGTTGCAAAGTTAGTGTTTAAGGAACCTTCCGAGTGACCTGTAAGGATAAAACTTAAGACCTAGACACTAGAGATGTATACCATTGTAGGAACACCGGCGTTGCTGAGTTACCTCACCCACAGGAAGCGGGTGCACAGGTGCGAAGTAGTGTCGGGTTTCGTCACGCAGATCAATGGTGCCTGAAGATGAAGATGCTGCAGGCGGGTCGTCGAGGAGAGTTCCGGTGGATCCAACGGGTGATCTGAAGTGGTGAAGACCTGGAAGCAGAGGGGACTATGTTCAAAGTCACTAGCCAGTGACTACCGTGGAACCAGGATGGAACCAGGCGATGTCGGGTGCAAACAGGCGATGAGGTGTAGCTTGTCTCTGCAGCCACGTGGACACAAAGAGGTCGAGGACGTCCAGGAGTCGATCACGAGCTGTCCCACAAAGGCTCTAGCAGATGGCGGTGTCGGCAACTTGATTGGAGCAAACAGGCCTTGGCTAATGCAAGCCACGCAGGAAGTGAAGAAAGCTTATCACTCGGACCAGCAAGGTCAGAGCGGGTGCTCCTTTTTACAGGAGCGAGGGCAAGTCTGGAGCAACCAGACCTGCAGTGTTGATTTAGGATTTTGTCTCCAAGATGGCCGCTAGCCACGTGGCAAGTGACCAGGATGGCGCGTCGAGTGGCAAGATGCAAAAGGGCCCCACGCAGATCGTGGAGATGCTGGGGGCTGATCTTCGGTGCAAATGCTGCTCGGTGGTGGGGCTTCTCAAACCCCAAAGCACAGCGTTGAGGGTGCCTTGGGTGCTGCGCAGTCAGCTTCTCAGGGGTCTTTCGATATGGCCGGTCCCACGTCTCTCGGTGCCTCCACGGGTCTCTTCTTTGCAGGGACTGTGGATCGGGCTCTGAGATGTCTGGGAGTCTGGGTCTCGTTGGGCTCTGGGCTCCGGCTCCGGCAGGAGGCGGCGGCAAAGCAGACGTCGAGTTGCTAATGGTGCCTGTGTTCACAGGGTGGCCACTCCTAGGCCACAAGGGAGATACTCTTCAGTCTTCTGTGCAGCAGAATGTCGAAGTCCAGTCTTCTTCTTTGTTTCAAGTTGATTTCAGGGTGATCTGAGGTGCTATGGCACTGCTCCCACTCTTATTCCCAATCTGAGGGGTGGATCACCTGCTAGGTCCCTCCTCCGGGTAGGACCAGGAAGGGGGGCGGTTACACCCCCTTTCCTTTGTCCAGCTCCGTGCCAGGACTGGGGCTGGAAAGCCCCAGCACCGGTTTGGACTGGCTTATGCACGAGGACACCTTGTGTGCCCCAGGCATGTCTGATTCTATTCAGCCCTGTCCTACCCAATACACAAAATCCTGTCTGGGGTGGTGCTCGCACCTCCCAAGGCAGGAAACCCTTTGTCCAAGCCTCCCTTGCTGGAAGGACTCCCAGCAGCAGGAGGTCAGACTTGTGTCTGTGGTGGCAGCATCCATTTTGTGATGCTGAGGCTCTGGTTAACTTTAAACGGGGTTCAGGTTATGTACATGTCGTGTCCCTCTAGAAGGGGGTAATGCTATCCCCGTCGACAGGACTGTCGAGGGTATAGTATTCCAAATCGTATTACATCTTACTCGACATGTTTTGATAAAGCCAAAACAAAGTTAGCATATAACCGCGAGGATTATAATGCACTTAAGAGTATATGGTATGGCAATATCCCGGAACAGCTAAGGGAGTGGTTCCCGACAGCTGCAGACAGGCTCACCATCTCACATGAAACCAAGCACTCTGCCTCCAGGATTGCTGAGGCCTTCAATAGGAATGGCTTATAAGTTAACATGTGTCCAGTTAGGGTTAGATATAGGGATACTATATCTAAGTAAGAGGTGATTACACCAACTTACCCAGCTGAGTGATCAGCCAATTGTGTCAAATATGGAGGCCAGTCCAGGGGTGGCACAATACATGCTGCAGACCCTGGTAGGCCTTGGATACACCTATGCCCTGGGTACCTGGAGTACACTGTTACAGGGGCCTATAAGGTGAACCAGTTCCAATTGTGTATGTACCTAAGGTACATGGAGTCCATTTTAAGGAGAGAGCAATTAGCCTGGGGCCCTGAATAGCAGGATCCCAGGCCAACTATGTCAAAAACCAGCTAAACACCAGGCACAAAGTTTGGGGGTAACCATAGTCAGACATCCACATTCCTAGACAACCCCCCCCCACAAACGAAAGGAGATACGGCTATCCTTGACCAGGTAAGCCTATATTGCCTAAGTGGCCATATAAGGAGTAGCAGCTCTGGCTTGGTTACCCCCTGTGTCATGGTCAACTAAGCAATCCCTCACCCTAAGGGTATCTGAGGGTCTCCACCATAGGGAATCTCTACCTGTGGTGTGTCTTTGCAAAGTGAAAGGCTGGTGTTGAGATGGAGTACTGAAGTGAGACTCCTCTGTAGGACTCAGCTTCCTCCAACCACTCTCCACCATGTAGGCCTTTCTTTCTTTGACTGAGTTGCTCTGTGCTCTCAGGGTCAACCTCTGGCTACCTAAAGCTGGAGGCTGGGTCCCTTTGTTTGGCTTACTGGAGGGAAAGGTCAGGTTTGGGGCCTTGGGGTCCCAGGTTTGGCTGTGCCAACAGAATCCATCTGTGGGAGGTCCCTAACTACTTTTAAGGGGGCTCCCTCAGGAGTTTTTAAAGTTTTCACCTCACTAGGGCTACTAGTTTCGGTGCCCCTAATCTGCTGATGGGGGTGCTTTATTTGACAGGGGGCCCTTTGGGGCTCACTGTCCTTCTTGTCCTCTGCAGCCCTGGGCTGACTAAGGCAAGGTAGAGAGGGGCAGGTTACCTGCTCCAGACTGGGTCCCACCTGAGAAGAGTCCACTGCCATCAGGGGCTCTGTCAGGCTAGGCCTAACAACCTCTGGGACAGTTCCTTCATCAGATCAGTTCCCTGAGGAGGCTGATCCTTTCCTAAAGTCTGGTGGGAGGGAGATTTCTCTTCCTCCTCAGTGCTCTCTGTTTGTGTGGAGTGATCCATTGTTTCAGGCTTCACAACACATGAATCAGTTTGAGTTTGGGCTGTGGCCATCACAGCCCCGCCAACCTTTTCAGGAAGGGACTCAGTTTGGGTATGGGCTGTTACCATCACAGCCCTGCTAATCTTTTCAGGAGGGAAGTTAGCTAAAGATGGGGCTGAGGTTTTTTCAGCCCTATCAACCTTTTCAGGAAGGACATCTTGGATTGGGGCCTGTGGCCATCACAGCCCCACTAACCTTTCCATGGAGATTTACCATTCTAGAATGGGTTTGCTGTTCAACCTCAGCCCAGGCGGAGATTTCCAAATCATTACCAAGTAGGCAATCTACAGGCAGGTTTGCTGACACTGCCACTCTCTTTGGGCCAGTGACACCTCCCCAGCTAAGATTGACTACTGCCATGGGATGTTTGGTTTCTATTCCATCAATGTTTGTCACCTGATATGTGGCATCAGGTAAAAGTTGCCTTGAGGGGACTAGACATTCAGCCACCATGTGAATGCTAGCCCATGTGTCTCTAAAGGCCTCAACTTTCAAGCCATTGATGAGGGGCTCCTGTCTGTACTTGCTCAAAGTGTTTGGGCAAGCAGTGAAGTTGGCAAACCCCATGCCATTTTCATAGACAAGAGTATCTGAGGTAGGGGACCTGATTAGGGCAGAATCCACCTGAGCTCCAAAGGTAAACCCACCCAAATTCTTGGGGGTGCTCCCACCACCTGGGGGACCACTGCTAACAGTGACAGGAGGTGTTGGAGCCTTACTTGGAGGTATATTTTCCTTATTACTATTCTTGGGACAACAGCTGTCTGTTTTCCAATGTCCAACCTGTTTACAGGTATGGCAGTAAGGCTTTTTCTCTGTAGAGGAAGTGTTCTGGGGCCCACCCTTTACATTGGAGTTTTGGGGCCCTGGGGAAGTCTTCTCTTTGGTTTTATCCCCACCTTTCTCTTGAGGCTTGGTAGTCTCTTTCTTTTGGTCACCACCCGGGTTCTTAGGCCTGATCCTGGTTCTGACCCATTTGTCTGCCCTCTTACCCAATTCTTGTGGAGAGGTCAGATCAGAGTCCACCAGGTGCTGATGTAGAAGCTGATTTTGACAATTACTTAAGATTTGCTCTCTCATAATTAAATTATACAATCCTGTATAGTCTGTATCCTTACTTCCCAGTAAACAGCCCTCCAGAGCCTTAGTGGCACATTCAACAAATTCAGACCAGTCCTGAGTCTGTGTCTTCTGGGTCTCTCTGAACATTAACCTGTACTGTTCAGTGGTTAGGCCTAACCCATCTATCAGAGCACTCTTCGGGACCAGGTAGTCTCTAGAATCCCCATCACTAACTGTGAGGAGTCTGTCTCGGCCTCTACCTTCAAAGGAGAGCCACAAGATTGCTGCCCACTGCTCCTGAGGGATCTGCTGTACTCTGCAGGCTCTCTCAAGTGCAGTCATCGATTTGATTTGTGGATATCATCCCCAGCTTTGTAGGGTGCAAACTGGCGATGAGGTGTAGCTTGTCTCTGCAGCCACGTGGACACGAAGAGGTCGAGGACGTCCAGGAGTCGAACACGAGCTGTCCCACAAAGGCTCTAGCTGATGGCGGTGTCGGCAACTTGATTGGAGCAAACAGGCCTTGGCTAATGCAAGCCACTAATTACCAGAATAAGTTGCAAGCGGGTCGTGGTTAATAACCAATAACCACGACCCGCTTGCAACTTATTCCGGTAATTAGAGGCTAACAAAGTTAAGGCATCATTCCAATGTCCTGATGATGGTTCCCACAATAACCACGACCCGCTTGCAACTTATTCCGGTAATTAGAGGCTAACAAAGTTAAGGCATCATTCCAATGTCCTGATGATGGTTCCCATAACTAATGGGGGAACCGAAATGCCGTCGACCTCTGTGACACCATATGCTAAATGTGATTACTATGTAATGTAATGGTGTTCATGTGATTTCTCTGTACAACTGCATTTACTATACAGAAAACGTTTGTTTGCCTTAAAAAGCCTTTTCCTTGTTTGTAAATCTACCTTCTGTATTAAGACCTGTTAGTGTTGGGCACAGGCTTGTGTACCACACAGGTGATCAGTAGAAGGTATTTTGTTGGAATTCAAGTGCATATTTAGTAAAATTATAGACCTCTGTCCGGCTGGACATGTCCTTCAAAATATAGAACGGATTCTCTCTATATTTATTGCTCGTTTCTTTATTTTCGAATGCATGGGACCACTGTTGTTTGTAAGATTTAAGCTCCCCGAGGTCCCCTGTTGACTTAATTGGGGCCCCTTGTTGTTATAAATATATATGTTATTTATCTAGGCACAGCAGAACCTTGAATAGAAGGGACCAGGAGCCAACCTTAAACACAGCCAGGACGGAGGTAGAACCTGTGGGGAGAACGCAATAGAGTTCATCCACCTTCTCAACAGCCCTGAAGAAGTCTTGTGGGACATTTCCCATGACGAAACACGTGTTGGCTGGGCATTTCAATTCAATAATAAAGAACAAAGACACACTCAACGAGACTATCAATTACTAACAAGAATCCTATTAATTATTTTCATCGATGTATTTCTAATTTGTACAAAAAAAATAATGTTCTAATAATTTTACATCGTATCAATGATTGTAGTGTGTGCATGGGATTAGGATTGTATCGTTTATTTAACCTCGTATCAGAAAAAGATAAATACATATCATTAATATCTATTTAAACAAACATTTTTATAACACATTTTATTGATTTTTGATGTAAGTTTCATCACAACAGAGAAACAAAGCAATACCAATACAACAATGGGGCTTTTTCCCAAACTCTTCCAATTTCTCCAATGCTGAGATCCCCCCATCCTTGCACAGCCCAATGCAGACTACTCGGGAGGGCCGACTCATGGTTATCCCTCATATGTTCCGCCTCTTTTCTCTGGGCCTGTGATACTGTTGGAGCAATGGCTGCCCATTTCTTCCAGATTGTAGCATGCTTGTTGGACAATCTTTAGCTTCTCAGACTGTTCCCTGCTCATGCACCAGTCCAGTCTCGTGCTCCATTCCTCCATGGAGGGCGGGTCGCTGTCCTTCCACTAGCGGGCTACCTTCCTTTCGGCCACTGTGAAGCCCAGTCGCAGCGGTGACCGGCTATACTGGACTTCATCTAGGTCTGTGGTGATATGCAGAAGGACCACCTTTGGGTTGAGGGGTATAATCCTTCCCAGAACCAGTCCGAAGCATTAGAATATTTACCTCCAGTGTGACTCAAACTTGCCGCATGTCGATGCAGTGTTTAGCAGAGCTCCCGCCTGTGTAATGAATCGGAGGCAGGATGGGGGAGAAAACTACCCCCATCATCCAGAGTTTGTGTCTCGTGAGGTAAGTTCTATGAACTTATCTAAGCTGGATAAGACGGAAGCATTTCATGATTGCTGAATATTGTGGATATGCCATGGCTTCTGCCCATTCCTTGTCAGTAAAGGTGTCCAAGTCCCGATCCCATGCAGACGAAGTACAGTAAAAGTGTACGACATGTGGTATATGAGAGAGTGGTATGTATGCCTGCATCACCTTGTGGGCCCCCAGAATCAATTTTGCCTAAAAGGGTTTGTCCTCTGGGAGATCTTGTAGTCGCACTAAATAGGGCCCAGGGCGTGTTGCACTTGTAGATACCAGGAGAATTGGCTGTGGTATAGGTCATACTCGCGCAGTAAGGTCTGATATGACTTGAGTACTGCGCCCCCCATTAAGCCTCCATGGGTGGATATGTCTATCATGTTCCACCTATGGAATCCCACTACCACCGTCACTTGTGGCAGTGAAAGCCCTACCATAACGGTGTCCGTCTTGGGAGCTCCCCCCATCTCATATGCTTCAGACTGGTCATCCATATCAGGATTACCACTTTTGTTGCAGGGGGAGCGGTGATTGCTCCCTCCCTCCATATTGAAGATGTCCCATAGGAGTTCCCTCAAGAACATAATTCTCCGAGGTGTATTACGGGTGTCCTTGCATCATGTCTCATTAATGATCATGAGGTGTGTGGTCTTGTAACAGGATCAAATATCAGCCTCTGCAATGCCACCTTC
The DNA here is from genome assembly GCF_964263255.1 of Lissotriton vulgaris. Lineage (NCBI taxonomy): Eukaryota > Metazoa > Chordata > Amphibia > Caudata > Salamandridae > Lissotriton > Lissotriton vulgaris. The sequence goes on along the minus strand of NC_141695.1, from coordinate 803,830,407 downwards.
ATAAGTGGATTTGACACATTTTTGTGGTCAATGAGTGGCAGCCTTGGCTCAACAGAGAACTGCAAGGCATAGCGTGTATTTTGTGGACGAAGGAGCGGGATAGGTCATATGGATAATTTTGCAGTTGATAGAAAAAAGCAAGGAAAGGGACACCGTTTTGAAAATGGTGGAATTACCCATAAGAGACAGAGGGGGCGTGGACCACATCTTGAAGTCTGCCATTGGGGTTTCTATTAGCGGTTGGATGTTGTGTGCCCACACTGTGTGAGTGTTGATAGTACACTCCGAGGCAGCGGAAGCCTTGTGTAATGGTTAGCAACTCAGATCCCAGGTCCTGGGGTGGTGGGAATCGGAACACCAACGATTTAGCTAAGTTGATGAAAAGATCAGATGTCTTTCTGAAGAGTTTGAGGAAACGTTGTGCCCTTGGACCTGAGGTCTCGATGCCTGTCAGAAAAATGAAGCCGTCGTCAGCAAAGAGGGTCACTCTATCCGAAACCCTAGGCCCCCACTCAAACCCTTGTATCGGTGCATCAGTGCAGAGCCATTTAGCCAGAGGCTCTATGGCAATAGCAAAAAGGATCAGAGATACTGGGCATCCCTGCCTTGTACCCCCTAGATGGAAAACAGTTCTGATGTTACAGTGCCCACATCGAATCTAGGCGGTTTTATCCATGTACTGAAGCTGCACTAAGTGAGGTAGCGGAGCCCGAAGTTGAAGCAGTGAAGCAGGGTGAATAAGTAGGTCCAGCCCACAGATTCAAATGCATTTTCTATGTCTGCCAAAAACACTACCTCCTGTCACCCCAGTTGATCAGAGAGAGCCAGGGCACTATGTGCCCACCTAATACTATGTCTAGTGGCACACCTTGGCATAAATCTCGCCAGATTCGGATAAACATGCGAGGCAATCACTGTAAGCAGTCAGTCTACCAATGCCCTTGCAAAAATTTTGACCACCGTATTCAAGAGGGAGATGGGGATGGTACAAAGAGCAAGCATCTGGGGGTGCCACTACTTCTAGGGGGCACCTAGTTTGTGCCTGAACATTTTGACAAATCCGCTTGATGACCCGTTAGGGCCAAGTGTTTCCCCTGAGTTCAGCCAGCCCAGAGCCTCCGAAAGCTCTCCCATTGTAAGGTCTCTTTCCAGGGACCACTGTTTGCGACTGAGAGGGTCCAAAGGGATCAATCGGACACCAATTTGTCAATCAGGGCATCCAGCAGTATATCTTGTTGGGCATACACTTTGGCATAATAATGCATGCAGAGGCGGGTGGTGTCCGCATCACCAGTGATTCTTGACTCTTCTGAATCCCTGAGATACATGATCCGGGTATACTTTTATGTCTTAGAGCACAGGGATGGAAGAGTTGGCTCCCTTTATCTCCCCACTGGTAGATGCTGTTTGTGAAGTGAGGCAAATGACTCTCGTCTAACAACGTGTGCTCCAGCACCTTATGAGCCAGTTCTTTGTGCAGACCCAGATCTCAACTCTCTAGGCCGCGTGTCTCCAGGTACAGTATCCTACACTCCAAGTCATTGACCTGTTGCTGTTTTTGCGTTTTTTACCTGTAGAGTAACTAATAATGCCTCTTTGAAGGGTTGCTTTAAAAAATTTCTCAGGGTAGCATGGAGTCTACTGACTCCAAATTATGAGTAAAGTACATGCCAATCGTGAGGCATGCAAGTTGTGCATGCTTCATCCTGAAGGGACCAAGTAGACAACCTCCACCACCATGGGAACCTATGGTGTCTAGTTGTCAGATAGAGTTCTAATGGAGAGCGGTCCGAGAGGCAGCAGGCCAGAATTCGTGTAGCTGTTGCCCTATATGTCTCTGTCTTTGGCAATAGGAAATAATTGAAGTGTGACAAGGTGTTGTGTACCCCGGTGTGGAACGTAAACCCCCTCTTCCACAGATGAAACACATGCCAGACATCGACCAAGCTCAGCGCTGCCATGAAAGTTGCCATCAAGGAGTGACTGCTGGTGATTCTACCCCACCTCCAAAATCTGTCCACACTATCGTCCATAACCTGGTTGCAGTCTCCAGCCAGCACTTTTGTTATAACTTCCAAGAAAGAAGTGCTAAGAGCGGTGGTGCATATACATGCCCCTTATCATAACTTCCCTGCTCAAGAGGGCAGTAATCACTACTTGCCTGCCCCATTTGCCTGACCATTCTTTTGTGGCCATAAAAGGGAGGTAACCTTTAATGAGGATGGCCACGCCCCGGGAGCCCCCGATAAACCCGAGTGATAGATCTGAGCATACCCAGACCAGGAAACAAGTCTTATTGGCCAGCAAGTGGGTCTCTTTGCCGGTAACCTTTTAGTGGCTTTAAAGACTGCGTGGCATATTCTCAAGAACATATGATAACCATCACAAAAGTAACTTAACCCAACTCCCTACATCGCAGTTTATCGCGGTAAAATCACGTCGTTTTAGCGAAGCATTCTCAACACGGCGGTACCATGCAATAGTCTCCAGATAACGCATCAAATGTCTGCTTTAAAACCAACGCCAAGCTGCAAAAATGCTAAACGCTAACGCAAAAAATCCTTCGATGAGGCCAATCGCGGTACAAAAAGCAGCGAAAACCAGCGACAGGCCTGCAAATCCCACATGTTTGGCGGGAAAATGCACTATAAAAACTACAGAAACAACACACCAGAAACAATCCAAAGCACGTAGCAACCTGGATGTACCATGACCGAGCGCAGAGGCCAACACGAACCCCACAACCCCCACAGACTACCAGCAAGGAACAACGGGACGTGGACGGCAAGGAGAAGAGGGAGAGGAAGAAAGGGTGCAGTCCACAGCAAAACCAGATCAGCGTCACAGAGGAGACAGAACACCACCATCAACTGACCAACAAGTAAACCACCGGGAATGAGTGTTGAGGAGGCTAAGTGGCGCTGGCATGAAGTGAGAAACTACGCCAGGCACAAACCTGCTGCCAACAGGAAGGCAGCAATGGCGACAGGAGGTGGGAGTCCTGCGCCACAGGAGGAGCTGGAGGAAACAAGTGGCCACAATCAAGAGTGTGGAGACGGTGCAAGGAGTAGGGAGTACGGACACAGCTCGAGAGGACCTGACAAAATATCAACAGGGTGAGTAACGACCAGGGACTGGGGGGACAGGGGGTGATGTGCACAATGGCACACATGCACAACGATGTGTAGCACACTGCACATCCACAATGACCCTAGATCATGTCCCTGATCCCCTTGGCACACTCCAGCACACACACATTTCAAAACAGCACACCCACATTGACGACAATTTGGTGCAATGCGCAAACTCAACACTGTAGAACAGAGGACACAACAGGTTCGGCACACGCGCAGAAACAGGCCCACTACATCTGACAGATCTGGAAACTGTGAAATGGAAAAGTACGCATACAACCTCCCATCCATCATGTAGTCCAAATGTACCCGGTCCCGCATTCAAATCTGCACCACCCAAGCAGTCACATTGTACATTGTCATACAGTCTGCATGTAAACAAGCACAATGCGCCAACACCCCCAGCAGAGCACAGAAGACCACACAGCAGTGATGCTGGAGAGTGGGGGGTGTGGTCAACTGCCGAGCATGGCGGACGTGAGCTGAAAGAACTCCGTGCCAAAACCTGACACTTCGACACAATATCCTGCAAGAACAGGGGTCGTCTGAGCCCAAAACACTTGCATTGGGTGGCGGAACGCCTGAGGAATCGAATGTGTTAACTCGGAGAGCCCGGACAAGGTGAATCGGAGGTACCGAACCGCTGCAGCTACGAGGGAGAGCCCTGTGGGGAGAGGCTGTGTAGGGCGCTGATTGCTGCAGAGAGAACTGGAGAGAACGGAAGGCAGAAGAAAACCTCCATCTGGGCCGCGAGTGCTGCCAGAAGTCCACAACAAGATTTCTCTACCGGTGCGATCTCCGAAACTTAGCGGGCTGTGGGGACAAGATGATAGGAGACGAGGAAGGAAAATGGCGCTCGGTGGACAATGAAAGTGCAGGCAGTGAGACATCAAGGATTGCAGGGAGTCTGTGAAGGAGGTACGGAGACCAGTGGACCTGTGGATAGTGAAGGCCTCTGTTGGACACTGTGGGGGTGCGGTGGACCAAAAACCAACTGCGCCACGTCTGGCTTATGGCGACATCTCGGGCGCGATAGTGCAATGGCGGCGATACCCTACAACCGTAACTAGCAAGAGCCGGTGACGAGAGCGGCTAGGGGCATGTCTGATTGCTCTACAGTGCAGTACCATACTACCGGGCTGGCAATTGAACTGATGCACTGATATCTAGCTGGCGGGGAGCGATTTGCCGGCAACCGAGAGGATTGCGGTGGAGAGACAAAGCAAATGACCATATGAGAATGCTGATAAGCTGTGTTTAAAGCCAAGCCGCCATTGCACCACAACTTATTGCTGCTCTTACACTTCGAAGCAGATGTAAAAGAGGTCGACGGCTGCTACTAGAACCTGGAAGCCTCGGTGGGTGGCGAAGGGGTTATACACGGCACCACATATATGCTGACAAGCTAGTCAATCCCACTAAGTTGATTGCCACTGAAGGACATTGAAACGGGTGGGTGCAGTTGGTAATTGGTCAGAGCCTACAGGGGGCGGTATCATCGGCTGTGGCGGGGGTAGGGACCCCCCCTTCATCTCTCCTCGGGCGTCATAGTTTTACTGTGTAGTGAAGTATCGGGGACCGGGGTCCAAACTAATGTGAGTGCACCGATAGTACCTCCACCCCGATTGTGGCCTTGACGAAAATCGGTGTATGAGATAGCAATCCCTCTGTATCATGGGATGCACCAGAGCCAAACAACTTGACCCTCATGCCGCTGATGCCATAAATGCTGCGTTGAGCGGAGACCAGATGCAGAGCACAGACGCAGATGTGATACCACCGACGGGAGCAGAACAAACCACGGATAAGCTTGACTTAATACTGAAGGCGATTAGGGACTCACGCACAGAGCTTGAAACACAATTAGGGTCACTCTCCACAAGCCTCAATCTTTTACAAGCAGACCACAAAAAGCTGGCGGAAAAGGTGAAATCCAACAAGCTTGGATGACTTGATTACGCAACAAACTATGCATACTTCCCAAATGGAACAGTTGCAGTGCCAGTTATGGGGACTCCAAGACAGGATAGATGATGCTGAGAGGAGATCCCGAAGGAATAATGTTCGAATACTGGGAATTCCGGAGAGGAGCAAGGGGTGTAATCCCACCCAATTTGTGGAGACCTGGCTGAGGGAACATGTGGCGAAGGAGGGACTGACAGATCTCTACAGCATGGAGAGAGCACATAGGGTGCCTTCCAGACCTCCACCACCAGGAGCGCCTCCCAGACCATTGATAGCACGTATACTGAATTACAAAGACTGGGACACAATACTAAGAGCTGCAAGAGAGGATGCTCCTATCCAAATTGAGAATAAAGCGATCTCCCTATACCCGGATTTTACACTGGTGGCAAAACGGGCTAGGGCTACTCTCCAAGATGACAAAAATAAGCTGAGGGCACACAATCTGAAGTGCGTCTTACTCTTTCCGGCCTGATTAAAAGTAATCACCGGCCAAAAAACTATATTTTTTGAGAACCCAGAGGAAGTAGCGGACTGGCTGGAAATCACTTTCACTCCCTCTGTTTCCCAGAACTCACTTCCACCGAGTGGAACTGTGTGATCTGTACCACAACGCAAGAACACAGTCAATATGGCAGACAATAGGTGTTGTGGTGAAGGGAATGGAGCGAGTCCATCCAAGGAACAGATCTTAGATAGCCAGAAGGACGCTCTCCTGATGGCAGCGGTGCTGGCGGAACATGATGCCTAATCCTGGGCTGTGTCAGTCTGCTCCTCAGATGAGGCCATGGTTCACTCAGACTCTGAATCCAGTCTAGCATTGTTCCTGTTGGTTACTCCACAGACTGCAGACAATTACTGAAATGGTGGGTAGGACTCTCCGGAAGTTGGTATGGTATAATGTATTGCTTAGCAGGTTGTAATGCTTATAATGTCGATTGATACCCCGTTCTTTATATTACTATTTTTGCGGGTGATGGGGTTTGTGCTGGAGCAATGAGAAAGGGGTAACTAAATAAGGGATAATTATCGTTACCCCCATGGTGGTTGCCTCCCCCCCTTGGCGACTGGACTGTGGCAATGTTCATGTAGAGTTCCAGTTGAACTATCCGTTATGGTTTGGTCCTCTGCTGTTCTGCTGTTGAGTGTTAGCCCAGTTAAATAAACGAAAGGAAATGTTGCTTTCATCCAAGAAACCCATCTAAGCCATGATAAAGCAGTTAAACTACGCAAGAAATGGAGAGGACAATTGTTATCTGCTTCATATTTGCCCTTTGCTCGTGAAGCTGCGATATGGCTCAGGAATGGTACTCCTTCTAGGTTACTGGAACAAAAGATAGATACGAATGGTAGAGACTTTAATGCAGTGCTTGATATCGAACTAGATAGGTCTCACCCTCTATTACACAACACAGTTTGTAGGAAATTAGCGGATGCGCTAAAAAGATGGGCAACGGGGTGAAGGGTTATGGATGTATGGCTTGTGACACACCCTAGGGACAGGGAATACTTCTAATCCCATCCACATAAGCTGCATACTCGAATAGACAGAATATTGTGTTCCTTATCTCTGCTGGGCACAATCAGTGATTCAACACATTTAGGTAAAACATTATCGGATCATAATCCGGTAGAACTTTCACTTCAATGGGGCAAAATACCTACCTTAGTACCGTCCAGGAAATTGCAACCACAGCTACTAGGAGACCTGGTCTTTCGGACGGCATTGTCCACAGCCATAGAAAATTATTTAGCTGAAAATACGAATTCATCATCCACACGCCAGATCGAGTGGGATGCCTTTAAGACAGTAATACGGGGGGTGGCAATCAGTACGAGACATAGAAAATAGTCTGGGTCGATTGGAACAAGAAGCTGCACTGGACGATGTGCACTGTGCGCATCTCCAGGAAGCACACATTAAACACTCAGAACTATTGGAAGACCTACGCCTTCTAGATTACCGACTTTACACACAGAAACAACATGCCACGGCAGACAGGGTGGGCCCACTCCTGGCTGGAATTATCAAGGACACCCCGCCAGTGTCTCCAATTTTAGAAATTAGGAATATGGAGGGTGAACTGGTGTGCACGCAACTTGACATAAATAAAGTCTTTAAAGACTATTATGAGACTTTGTATACACAACCAGCTGACACTAAGGACACAGAAATTGACACATTCTTTGACCACCTCAACCCCCACAATTGTTGCAAAACCACAAAGAGGAATTGGGGCACTCAGTGACTGGTATGGAAATTAAAAGGGGGATTAATAGTTTACCCCGTAATAAGGCACTGGGAGGAGATGGTCTGCCCATTGAATTCTATTCAACTTTTTCTGATTTGTTGGTACCACACCTACAGAGGTTATATCAGACATCTCTAGAAACTGGCACCTTTCCCCTTGCTACACTTTAGGCAACTGTGGTCTTGTTGCTAAAGCATTGTATTATGTGTTGAAAGATCTTTTATGTATGGTACTTGGATTATCCATACTATAAGTGAAAGGTGGTAATACTACTGGAAATAGGTCTATCATTATAGTAGTACTGTTGTTGCCATGTTTCAGTTTCTTAAATAACCATAATAAAATAATGGTATAAACATAAAAATTCCATGCATTGACTAAACTTTGGATCACTGTTTTGTGACTTTTTGTAAGTTGGAAATATTTGTAAAACAATTCCTAGGGGGACACTTCTATACTGCTGTTATTGAATATACCCAGTCCTCGTGGGATAATTGGGTGGTTCTGTCAGGTATAACATCTCTAGAAACTGGCACCGTTCCCCTTGCTACACTTTAGGCAACTGTGGTCTCGTTGCTAAAGCCGGTCCGCGACAGTACAGACATGACAGGCTATAGACCTCATTTATTACTAAATGTGGACTATAAGATACTGAGCAAATTGTTGGCTATTAGACTGTGTCAGTTTATACCACGGCTGATACACATGGATCAATGTGGTTTTGTCCCAGGCAGAAGTACTGCCCTTAATATTATGCGATTACATAAAATAATGGCACACACTACCAACAGCTGACGCTGTGGAATGCATCTCACTGGATTTGCGTCAGGCCTTTGATTCCCTACATTGGAAATATATGTTCCATACCCTTTCCAAATTTGACATACCGGAGCACTACATAAAGTGGGTGAGGTTATTATATTTGAATCCCACGACACTGCCCTCAAATGGTTCACCTCATACCTTCAAAACCGCACTAAGCAAATAAAAATTCAAAATTGTCTCTCTAACCCTCTCCCGCCTCCCTTGGAGTCCCCCAAGGTTCTATCCTCTCCCCTTCCCTCTTTAGCCTCTTTATGGAACCTCTCATTCTCATTCTGAAACAAGCAGGCATCAACTACCACCTATACGCTGATGACACCCAAATCTATTACAAGATTAAAACTCACGCTGACATCCTACACCTTAACAACTCCCTTCACAAGATTCAATCCTGGTTCCAGTCAAATCATCTCAAACTAAACCCAAATAAAACTGAAATCATCCTCTTTGCCCCTAAAAAGAACCGTCTCCCCATTCAATCGTGGATCTCAGACCTTAATGCACTCAACTGCCCACTCACACTGTCCAACTCTGTCAAATCGCTTGGCATTACTATCGACAACGCCCTCACCCTGAACGTTCACATCAAAAAATCTGCCAAAGGAGCCCTCTTCACTCTCCGTCACCTCAAGAACATCAAACCATTCCTACCCATTGATGATTTTAAACTTGCAGTTCAATCACTGGTTCTATCGCGCATTGACTATGGCAACGCCATCCTCAACGGAATCCCCAAGGTCCACCTTGCTCCTATTAAAGCTGTGCTCAACCTTGCAGCCAGGCTCATCACTGACTCCAAACGCTTTGACCATATCTCCCCAGCTCTCAAATCACTTAAATGGCTCCCTATTGAAGGGAGATCAACTTACAAAACGGCCTGCAGTACTCATAAAGCTCTCCACCAAAACACTCCGCAGTACCTATCCAAAAAACTCCTTATTGCTGGTACCACTCGTCCTCTGAGAAGCTCCAACGCCCTCCTCATAATACCTCCCCTGCACACAAAAAAAGCAACACAATCTCGCTCCTTCTCTGGAAATGCCCCTACTATCTGGAACTCCCTCCCGAAAAACCTTCGCTGTAACCCCTCCTACGCCAGCTTAAAAAAATACCTCAAAACCCACCTCCTTAACTACTACTGGGGTTCCTAATCCTGTGCCATGACTCCTGATCTCATCTCACTATACCATATCTGTCCCTTTAATATAGCTCCTTCTTACTGTAATCAAATTTACCAATATTACCAGTATGATACTGCTTCATCTCTTTCTTCATTCCTCCTTGATTTTGTAAATTTATTGTTTTTTACTTTGTTATGCTTTTTATACCACTTGTGGCCTTATCCTATCATGATCATGTAAACGCTCTGATACCTCTTGGTCTAGCCAGCGCTATATAAAACTTTTAAAATAAATAAAGAAACAGCAATATAGAGTTGCACGAGGTACCAGGCAGGGCTGCCCACTCTCACCACTACTGTTTATTTTAGCTTTAGAACCTCTATTACAGCAACTACGCTCTGTGGAGGGACATATGGTGATTGTACAGGGTCCCAGCACACATATAGTCTCTGCATATGCAGATGACTTAGTATTGTATTTCAGGAACCTAGATGAGGAACATGGACCCATACCCTCCATGTTTGCTACGTTCCAAAAACTTTCAGGGCTCTCGATTAATGAGAACAAGTCCTATGTTTATTTATTTACTGACGTGACACGCACTGGGACACTAAGCTTCGGGGAATGGTCATTCCCTATAGCACCTCTTACTTTTAAATACCTAGAAATAAATATATATATAGAGACGCAAAGGATCTTTTAGATGGCAACTTACAGCATGCTATAACTACCCTCAATTCCCAAATAAAGTTCTGGACCTCCTTGCCTGTTTCGGTGGCAGGCAGGGTGGCAATCGCCAAAATGGTGATACTACCTAGATTATTGTATTATTTCACTAATTTACCCATTATGGTGCCGGCACAGACATTTAAATTATTGTCCTCCCTACTGATTGAATTAATATGGGGTAAGAGACAGAGATGTATAGGGATCGCGAAGCTACAATTAGATGCTAAACAAGGTGGACTGAGGCTCCCTGACCTGAAAGCTTATTTCTAAGCGAGTCAGTTACAGTGGCTGGCGTATTGGTTGGCGGGCGGAATTTGCAGGAGATAGGAATGTCCCAATTAGCTTGGCAGAGAAGTGACATGCATACACTCCTGTTGTCCAACAGCAAAAAACCCCAACGGCGCCCTATTTGCTAAGAGTTGCATTATTGTATTGGAGGAATGCTATGAGGTACACTAAAGCAATGACTCCTTGTGCCCCCGCCATCCCTTTTCTGGGGATACCCACACAACTAGGCTGAGTTACAAATAGGAGGGTGTTGGCGTGGGAGGATACAGGGGTGCACACGGTGGGAGCATTCTTCAAGGACGGCACCCTAATGCCACATGATGTATTTGTTCAAGAACACAGAGTGCCAAACACGCTGCTTCTCCTGCAAGCCAGTATCTCTTCCTACATATGCACTGTTGGACTTGGCCCTTCTGGCAGGTTCACCCCTAGACTTTTTGCTTGTAATGGTGACCTGGTGATGGTGATTTTTGGGTTCGGCGCACTTTCACTGTGTCCCAGTGGAAAGTGCGTGCGCACTCTGAGTGCATGTGATGAGATAGGCCTGCCCTCCCATAGGAATGCATGGGGAATGTATGTGTCCCTGGTAGTTCCTGATGCGTGGGGTGTACAGGTTCGAATTTGATATGTGCGAACTCGTGAGAGTGAATGCTTCGCAATGGTGTGTGTTGCATGAGTGTGTCATATGTAGAAGTGCCACTTCTAGGAGTTGGCATATTAATATAAAATGTGTCTGGCGTGTGATTGGCTGGAGCAGGCTGGTGAGCCTGGCTCCAGGAAGGCTGGGTGGGTCTTCCCGGTGGTGAGTGTGAGATTAGCATGAGTGATGTGTGGGAGGAGTGTACCTGTGTCCTGGATGGGCTGGGTTTTCCCCACACAATGCTGGCTTCGCCCCCCTGTGGTGTGACTGATGACCCTAGCCCTGCCAGTGAAAGAAAGGGGTGGTTGGGCCATCAAGGGTACTCCCAAACCAGCTGCGACTGGTTTCTCCCCCACCCTGCACCTCCAAACAAAGGATTTAGGTGTATAAAAATGGGGCTGTGTCCCCCCCAGAAGTTGTTCTCTGCCAGGATCCTGAGGGGGCTGTTGCTGCTGCTGGGCCAGAGGACCGCCACTTGGAGTGTCTCCCTGCCTGGAGACCCAGTGAGCTGGCTCTGGGCCCAGCCTTACCCCCTGCCCCTTGAAAGGACTCTTTCTGGACCTTTATCTACTGCTAGCGCTGGGGAGCGCTTTCTGATGTTCCTAGCGCTTGGGAGCGCTTTTCTTTCCCCTTCTAGCGCATAAGAGCGCTGTATTTTGCATTTAGCGCAGGGAGCGCTGTAAATTGCCTTTTAGCGCTGAGGAGCGCTTTGCCTGCCTAGCGAGTGCCCACCTTGCTTATTTTTGATTAATTTGCCCCCTGGCAGGTGCCCACCCTGCCAGGGACCTTGCCGTAAATTCTGTGCTTTTACTCGAGGGATCCCACCCCTCGGTAACTTCATCCCCCGCCTACGAGTGGCTGGACCGGGCCGCCACGCTGCCCGCGACGACCCGGAAGTGGTTGTTCGGCCGGCCAATCCGTGAGCGGGCCGACGGAAGTCCCGCCCCTGCAGCCGCGACCCGGAAGTCAGGCAGGATGGGGGCAGGACAGAGAAGCAACCGGAAGCGGACGGGAGGCCACCCCGCGCTCCGGTGAGGGCAGAAGCCGGCGTCTTTCCTTGTCCCCCCCCCCCCCGGCTCCCAAAGCGAGGGAGAACCCGGAGAGAGAGGGGAGAAGTCTGTAGAGAGCCCCGAGGAGCGGGAGCTCTCGTGAAGCCGCCGCCGCCCACCGCAGGAGAACCGGTGAGTGAAGCAGTGTTGTCCTGGGAAGGGGGAGGCGTCGGGGCACATTGCCGGTGCCCCCCCCCCCCTCGTGCTCTCTCCCCGAGTGAGGGGAATTGGTGGTGAGCCCGTGAGGCTCAAGGCGGCATCCTCACTGTTTAGAGCCCTAAGAGGGCTCAGGGGGAATTTGTTCATTCTGAGTCCCCAGAGGGGGGACTCCGACGAAGGTGGCATTTCGTGTGTGAGCCTGAGATGCTCTTGGGGGCACATCATGAGTTAAGAGCCCAGAGAGGCTCAGGCGACCCCATTGTTGTTTACGAGCCCAGAGAGGCTCAGGGGCCATTTGTGTATTCAGAGCCCAGCGAGGCTCCAAGGCGACAGTCATTCTGCAGAGCCTGTGAGGCTCCCCCAGCGTGTTGGCCCCATCATTGTGCTACCCAGTTGCCCAGCACTTTGTGGGCAACTGCCACGTTTAGGCCCCCTGACATTGGATACAGGGCGTCCTAGCCCCAACAAGGCCAGAGGGCCTAGGGACAGTCACAGGTGGTGACTTCCGTGAGTTTGGCGCAATTGTTCATTTTCTGCACCTCTGAATGTGTTGTTGATGCATCATGTGTTTTCCTCCTTACACCTCTGAATGAATGTTATGCATTGCATCATGTGTTATGTTCTTACACCCCTACAGGTATTGTGATACTTAGGTGGTTGTTTTCTCCCTAGTACAGGTGGTGCTAGTGAGGTCCTGGTTACCAGTGATTACTGGTTGTGTGCTATTTTGTGCTAATGTAATTTTACATTCTACGTGCTATTTCTAAAAAGTGTTACTTCTAAAAGTGCTGATTCCTGACAGTGGTCCAGGTGGCCCTGTCTTGTACATATCCCCTGTAAATTCTGCCCGTGCCCCTGGCACATTGTAAAGTGTGTGTTTTATCTAATGTGTTTTGGTGTAATACAAAGGCTATTTTTATATATAATCTTGTGTGGAGTTTCCTTTGTGGTGGGCCTTGGGTGTTGTTGCTGGGGTGCGTGCGCAAATACTTAACTCATATCGCCTCCAAGTTTAGCCTTGCTGCTCGCGCCACGTTACCTAGAGGGTGAGCAGGGGTTATCTTGGCATGTAACTCCCTTGCCCTGACTTAGGAGTGGTGGTCTCTGACTGACTTTGGCGCAAGCCCTGGCCAGCCAGGGATCCCATTTCTAACATTGGCGGCAAGCGGTGAGGATAAGGATTTGTGTTTGCGTTGTACCACAGTGGCAACTGGCCACTACAAAACTCCGCATTTTAGATGACCACATTTTAGGGGATTATTGTTTTTGAAGTTCCATTATTTTCTTCTCCTGAAGGTATCATTGTTTAATTGTGTCCAGTACATTTATTCCCCTGCCCCACGCCCAGAGTTTGGTACCTGTGTCACATGTGGTCAGGTTGAGAAGTCAGGGGTGGTAGAAACTGCCTTACCAGTCCGAGGGGGGGGTTGTGTGTGAATGAATGGTTTGTGGCACTAGGCAAGTGAGTGTGAGTTCTCTGGGAGAGGGAACTTGCTGAACCTTTGTGAATTGTGTACTCCTGTGTAAGCTCAGACCCCTAGGTTCCCTGTGTAATCTTTTCACTAGAACGTCCGCCAGAATGGAGCCTGCTTTTGATTTTTGTGATCTGTTTGGATACAGTATGGGAGAGTTGGTAAGGTTCTGTGAAGAGAGAGACATGGGGTGGATGAGTCAGACACTCAGTCCGAACTTAGGAGCAGCCTGATCCTATGGCAAAGGGGTCAGTGGGATCTTGAGCGCAGTGAGGAAAGGGCCCGGGTCTCACACCATGAGGGTGGTGGGTCTGTGGGGAGCCCTGAAGATTCAGAAGAGGAGGAAGAAAATGATAGCACAGGGACACCAGCAGATAGTGAGGACCCCATAGATAGGGAGTCCCTTGCTGGGTCCAGCGTAGGAGGCAGCGCCTCATCCCTTTCCCTGTCCCCAGAGGAGTGGGTAGATAGAAGGGAAGAGAGGGAGCACCAGCTGGCTATGGAGAAGCTCAAGTTAGAGCATGCCAGGGAGATTGCGCAGCTGGGTGTTCAGGAGAGGATGGCGGAGGCTGAGAGGGCCTTTGCCAGAGAGAGATTAGCGCAGGAGGATAGATTGTCCCTTGGGCACAGTTTTAATTGTCTGGACTCCCCAGGGCGGGTTGGGTCCAGTGGTGGCAGCTATTTAGATTTCATTGTAGGAAATCCCAGTCCCAGTTCCCCCAGTCTGGTACCTGTTTCCCCAGAGGAGGAGTTAAGGGTGAAGTTCAGGGACAGTAGGAAACTGTCTCACCAGTCTTGGGTGGAGTTTGAGGATGAATGTTGTGATACACTGTTTGATTGGGTAAAGGTTCACACGAAAGATGATTTTGATGTCTTGTTTGACCTGATTGTCAAAGAGCACCTGCTCAGTTGTTGTTCACCAGGGTTGCGCCAACACCTGTTGGGGTGTGGATTGTCTGACGCATGTGAGCTTGCAGGTGAAGCAGACCGCTGGGAGAGGGCCAGATGTTCTTTAGAGTCCCTAGTGAGTGAGTCCAACAGTAGTGGTATAGGTATCTTCCAGCCCAGCGTGGTGGAAGAGGCTCAGTGTAGCCCAGCTAGGTCCCAGTATAGTGAGAGAGGTGGAGGGGCTGACTACCTGGCTCAGTGGAGCAGGAGTCAGTGGGAGGCTGAGAGTCCCCAGAGGCCCGAAGCCCTATCTCAGAACCTGGGTGGTTTCTTGAGGGAACACCAGGTTAGGGACCTAGGCTGTCCTGTTAGTACACTTGAGGAGGATCTACTAGTGTCTAGGGAACCTGGAGCATCTGTAACTAGAGCTCCAGGGGTTCCAGAGTCCGGCAGTGCTACTCCAGGAGGGAGTGCACAGAAGTCCGAAGTGAGGCGTGATTGGGGGATGAGTTTCCCAGTGGATGCACCAGAGGACCAGGGACTAGCCAGTTGGGCTAGATCTTCTTGGGGGGACCCGGGTGGCGCCACTTCTGTGCTGGGGGATCTCTGCGCACTGTCAGGTGGACAGGAGACGGGAGATCTGCGCCAGGCAGACAGTCACACGACACATGGGTCATGTGTCAGCCTCAGGGGGATGGTGTGTGAGTCCCCAGAAGTCCTGGAGTGCCAGGCAATTATTCCACCAAAGGTTTTAGACCAGAGGTTGGGAGGCCAGGTTCAGCCTGACCTGAAGGGTAGGACGACTGTAACCAGTGTCCTGACCGGTTCTTCTTCCAGAGGAACTTCTCCAATTGGGAGAGGGCAGACCTCTGGAAGGGGGTGCAGAGGGTGGGAGAGCCCACCTCTGACCCCGGTACAACCTGAGTGGATAAGCCCTGGGTTGGAGTGGCGTTGTAAGGGTACCCCTCGCAGGAGGAGGAGGAACCCTAGAAGAAGAGGTAGGGGGAGGAGAGCCTTCCCTGAGACTCCTGGTCCGTCTGAGGTTGTAGGCCCTAGGCTGGAGAACCAGTGGCAGTCTAGTCCTGTCTTGCAGACAGGGAGAGTGGAGAATGGCTACTATGTGCCAGGGGTTACTACCCCCCGCTCTGCGAATTGGCAAGGACCGGTGGCACCTGGGTGGCCCAGGGCCTGGTCCTGGCCGCGGACAGCTTAGGAGTACCAGTGGGGTAGCCCAGTTGGTCCAGACAGTGGGTTAAGAAGGAATCCCATGGGTTCACCGTGGCGTAGAACAGGAGGGTGTCCCTGCAGTTGCGGGCCCGCGTCCGTGTTCTGTCGCCCCAAGCAGGGAAGTCCATCACGGTGGTGATTGGTCTCCCCTGCGTTTTGGCTGGAAGGGGGTTGTGTTGGACTTGGCCCTTCTGGCAGGTTCACCCCTAGACTTTTTGCTTGTAATGGTGACCTGGTGATGGTGATTTTTGGGTTCTGTTGGCGTGAATAACAAGGACCCCCTGTTTGTGCAACAGAATATGTTATACAGGGAAATTAGACAGTGTAAAAAAGGCACCAAAAATAATGTCACCAGGGAGAAAACTACATATAGAAGGCACAACAATCAATTAAAAAGTACAAAATTGTGTTTTTTATTTATTAAGTATATATACTCAGGATAAAAACATTTAAATTCAGACACATAACCAAATCATACACTTAACCTATTCTAATTTTAAAGAACAATAGGTGCATACAAAGTAAAATTATCATAACACAATTAATTATAAGTTCATAAAACAGTGGCAGACAAATATAATCTTCGACGCGCGTTTCAGCGTTTTAACAAGAACGCCTTCTTCAGGAGCCACATATAAAATCAAGAAATTAGATGTTCTGTGTAGTTCCAATTGATAGCTGGAACACAGGAGAACGCCCCGTTCCTAATCGTGGGGGCGGTTGAAGGACTCGGGTTCTTATTGTTATACCCAACCATCAAGCCGAAATACTAATGTTAATCGATTCGGTGCATATAGGTTAATGTTTGGAGGGGCATCCAATCAATTTCAGTGCTACAGTGTGCAACCAAAAAGTTGCTACTTTCAAAGCGAGACGGCTGTTCCTAGATATGGCGCTCGTTACTCTTGGTAGTTTTCTTAAAAACAAGGAATAGTCGGCTAAGTCAGTAATATTCAAATAACACGGGACCGCAGTCAAATTATCTGCTCCCTTAGCGATGTCTTTAGGGCGGAAAATATCTTGGTTGCAGCGTTAACATCAACCTGCGGGCGTTCCGATCGGTGGATCCCTGGCGTCCCGCAGCCGTTGGAAATGATTTTTGGGTTCTGCGCACTTTCACTGTGTCCCAGTGGAAAGTGCGTGCGCACTCTGAGTGCATGTGATGAGATAGGCCTGCCCTCCCATAGGAATGCATGGGGAATGTATGTGTCCCTGGTAGTTCCTGATGCGTGTGGTGTACAGGTTCGAATTTGATATGTGCGAACTCGTGAGAGTGAATGCTTCGCAATGGTGTGTGTTGCATGAGTGTGTCATATGTAGAAGTGCCACTTCTAGGAGTTGGCATATTAATATAAAATGTGTCTGGCGTGTGATTGGCTGGAGCAGGCTGGTGAGCCTGGCTCCAGGAAGGCTGGGTGGGTCTGCCCGGTGGTGAGTGTGAGATTAGCATGAGTGATGTGTGGGAGGAGTGTACCTGTGTCCTGGATGGGCTGGGTTTTCCCCACACAATGCTGGCTCCGCCCCCCTGTGGTGTGACTGATGACCCTAGCCCTGCCAGTGAAAGAAAGGGGTGGTTGGGCCATCAAGGGTACTCCCAAACCAGCTGCGACTGGTTTCTCCCCCACCCTGCACCTCCAAACAAAGGATTTAGGTGTATAAAAATGGGGCTGTGTCCCCCCCAGAAGTTGTTCTCTGCCAGGATCCTGAGGGGGCTGTTGCTGCTGCTGGGCCAGAGGACCGCCACTTGGAGTGTCTCCCTGCCTGGAGACCCAGTGAGCTGGCTCTGGGCCCAGCCTTGCCCCCTGCCCCTTGAAAGGACTTTTTCTGGACCTTTATCTACTGCTAGCGCTGGGGAGCGCTTTCTGATGTTCCTAGCGCTTGGGAGCGCTTTTCTTTCCCCTTCTAGCGCTTAAGAGCGCTGTATTTTGCATTTAGCGCAGGGAGCGCTGTAAATTGCCTTTTAGCGCTGAGGAGCGCTTTGCCTGCCTAGCGAGTGCCCACCTCGCTTATTTTTGATTAATTTGCCCCCTGGCAGGTGCCCACCCTGCCAGGGACCTTGCCGCAAATTCTGTGCTTTTACGCGAGGGATCCCACCCCTCAGTAACTTCATCCCCCGCCTACGAGTGCCTGGACCGGGCCGCCGCGCTGCCCGCGACGACCCGGAAGTGGTTGTTCGGCCGGCCAATCCGTGAGCGGGCCGACGGAAGTCCCGCCCCCGCAGCCGCGACCCGGAAGTCAGGCAGGCTGGGGCAGGACAGAGAAGCAACCGGAAGCGGACGGGAGGCCACTCCGCGCTCCGGTGAGGGCAGAAGCCGGCGTCTTTCCTTGTCCCCCGCCCGGCTCCCAAAGTGAGGGAGAACCCGGAGAGAGAGGGGAGAAGTCTGTAGAGAGCCCCGAGGAGCGGGAGCTCTCGTGAAGCCGCCGCCGCAGGAGAACCGGTGAGTGAAGCAGTGTTGTCCTGGGAAGGGGGAGGCGTCGGGGCACATTGCCGGTGCCCGCCCCCCCCCCGTGCTCTCTCCCCGAGTGAGGGGAATTGGTGGTGAGCCCGTGAGGCTCAAGGCGGCATCCTCACTGTTTAGAGCCCTAAGAAGGCTCAGGGGGAATTTGTTCATTCTGAGTCCCCAGAGGGGGGACTCCGACGAAGGTGGCATTTCGTGTGTGAGCCTGAGAGGCTCTTGGGGGCACATCATGAGTTAAGAGCCCAGAGAGGCTCAGGCGACCCCATTGTTGTTTACGAGCCCAGAGAGGCTCAGGGGCCATTTGTGTATTCAGAGCCCAGCGAGGCTCCAAGGGGACAGTCCTTCTGCAGAGCCTGTGAGGCTCCCCCAGCGTGTTGGCCCCATCATTGTGCTACCCAGTTGCCCAGCACTTTGTGGGCAACTGCCACGTTTAGGCCCCCTGACATTGGATACAGGGCGTCCTAGCCCCAACAAGGCCAGAGGGCCTAGGGACAGTCACAGGTGGTGACTTCCGTGAGTTTGGCGCAATTGTTCATTTTCTGCACCTCTGAATGTGTTGTTGATGCATCATGTGTTTTCCTCCTTACACCTCTGAATGAATGTTATGCATTGCATCATGTGTTATGTTCTTACACCCCTACAGGTATTGTGATACTTAGGTGGTTGTTTTCTCCCTAGTACAGGTGGTGCTAGTGAGGTCCTGGTTACCAGTGATTACTGGTTGTGTGCTATTTTGTGCTAATGTAATTTTACATTCTACGTGCTATTTCTAAAAAGTGTTACTTCTAAAAGTGCTGATTCCTGACAGTGGTCCAGGTGGCCCTGTCTTGTACATATCCCCTGTAAATTCTGCCCGTGCCCCTGGCACATTGTAAAGTGTGTGTTTTATCTAATGTGTTTTGGTGTAATACAAAGGCTATTTTTATATATAATCTTGTGTGGAGTTTCCTTTGTGGTGGGCCTTGGGTGTTGTTGCTGGGGTGCGTGCGCAAATACTTAACTCATATCGCCTCCAAGTTTAGCCTTGCTGCTCGCGCCACGTTACCTAGAGGGTGAGCAGGGGTCATCTTGGCGTGTAACTCCCTTGCCCTGACTTAGGAGTGGCGGTCTCTGACTGACTTTAGCGCAAGCCCTGGCCAGCCAGGGATCCCATTTCTAACATGCACCACTTGGGCCCCAGGGGGGATAGAACCGGCAATGCACGTGCTACTTACTATGCAATATTTGATGGGAAACGGGCAACATTTAATGAAATGGCTATACAAAGGGATTCGCACAATAGCAGCGATAGCACTCCAACTCCTTAGCAAAAAATGGGATATTGATGTGGGCCGAGCACTCAGTGACAAAGAATGGAGCGTCATACTAGAATATCCTAGAAAGGTTTCGAGGTACCTTAAATTTAAGTTTATGCAACTCATGTTACTCCATAGGGCCTACTTGACCCAGCGTAAACTGAGTGTTATGTTCCAGGATGCATTAGATGTGTGCCCGCGCTGTCAGTTGCCAGAAGCGGGTCTCTTACATATGGTGTGGAACTGCCCACGATTGTGACACTACTGGGTAGCTATTTGTAAGATATTGACAGATATAGCTCCGGTGCGAAATAACGACCGGATGGAATACTGCTTGCTAGGACTAGGCCCAACAGGGAAGAAAGGTAGCCCAGTCACCAAATTTAATAATCTTGCATTCATATCAGCGAAACGTAACATTCCATGAGATGGAAAACAGCCAGACCGCCATCACTGCAGGATTGGCACGCAGAGATGGTGAGGTGGGAAAGGGCGGAGAGTGCAGAACTGAAAAGGGAGGAACAGCGGGGGCTGCGCAAGAAACCCATCTCTATGGAATGGAATGCGTTATTGGAAGAATTTATTACAATGGACATACAAGCGTATTGATAGAATTCTCTCTTCTTCTTCTTTCTCTCCCTCCCCTCCAATTGTGTATTTTTTCTGAGCGGTTAAGTTGTATAATTTGAGCTACAGTAGGACTTTCTAATATAATGAAGGATGTTGTCAAGGTATACAATGTTGAACGTTTATGTCTCTGATACACTGGGTTGAACTGACTAAATGGTTGTCTTTTTGCTGAGTCTATGGGTGTGGGAGGTGGGTGGGTAGGTAGTTGGGTTCCAGTTAGCTTTTTCTATTTTTACAACATGTAACTCGTGGAAATGTCATTTCTAAAAATTGTTCATCTGATCAGGATATATCATACCAAGATTGGACAAATAGAGATCATACTGAACAGCAATCAGAGAGTAATGAGAATTGTATGTTATAAACGGATTATGGTATGGTTAACAATTTAAAGTATCACTTGCATATATATGCAGGCAATATTGCTTATTTTGTAATATGTAACGGTATACTATGTCTGTAATGACTGATTCTTTCTACAATATGGTTTGATGACTATTTATAATAAAAAATATGTGGAAAAAAAAATCAGTGATGCCAGAGAGGACCACCACACCTTCGACACCGACGCCCTACAACAACCCATGGACATCCCACGCAACCCACCACCAGGACCAGGGAAGCAAAGCTACTTAGAGGAGAACACAGTCCCTGCAATAGACCACACAGCAGGAAGCACCCGCAAGCACGGCTGGCTCACAACACTTCAACGACCCAAACATGGCACTCCAATGCCAGGTGTCAGAACGCCAAAAGGAAGTGGCCGAACAGGTGCGGGTGGGGTCCAAACCCATGGAAGGCCTACTAGATCACATATGTGGGTGTCGAATACCCTTCAGGGACCACCTACACCACACAAAGGAGACCCACACTGCCATAGAGACACATGCAGATGCACATTCCCAGTACAGATATACGCCATGGGGCACGCAAATATCAGTCACACACGCACTTTGGCTCAGTGTACGATGGCCCAGGCCTTTCCCCTTACAAATTGAATGGGTAACGACAAAGCACAATGTCCACGGTCATACCTGCAGCCTGCGGTGATATGTCTGCTCCCGCTGTACACAGCACAATTTAATGTCATAGGGCCCAGGGCCCTCATGCATACAACAAGACCACTGGGGCATACGCAGATATCATGTTGAATTGGCTACGGCACGTGCGCCCGGCCACTTTATTGGCAGAGCCAGATGTACAGTGACGCCTGTGCTGGAAGTGTGCTTGGTGCTGGCAACAACTTGAACAGTGAAAAGCCTTAAAACGGAAACTGAAAAAACTAGCATAACTGAGACAACTGCTGAGCAACATGTAGGGAGCAGGAGCAAGTACAGAGGACAACCAACATGCAAACAGAAGTGTCCATGCGTTGCAGTGCACTGAGGTTGGAGCACTAGAGCTGAGCGCGCACAAGTGATGAAAATGACTAGGATTGTGTCCATTCGGGGGATCCCTGATGATGATGCAGTGGGGTGTGTTAGACCTGCATCATCTTCCTCATCAAAGTCCCAGGTCTCCTACACTGCCTGAGGTGACATTGCCGGTCAACCTCTCCACAGCACAAAAATTAATCAGCAACGGTCCATGGGTTACAGTGCACTGAGTCAGTGGCACCTGGAGTGCTGAGCAGGGGATCAGACAGTTGATGGCATCCACGACAGATGTGAGCAACTCCGTAAGTCTGCCAGTACCACCGTTTCGACTCTGGCAGATGGCGGTTGGAGGTTGTCCTGGCGATGGTGGCGTATGCCTCTTGCGGTGATGCGACGTCCGGTCCGGTCTGGACTCGATTTGATGTGTGAACCCTGGTGGGCAGCAGTTGAGGCCGGGGGCAGCGGACAGCGCAGGGCCACAGACACATGGCGTTGATGACCCCAAGGCCATCGCCTCAGAGGCCATCCAATATCTCAGAAGAAGGGGTCCCGGACCTGACCAGCACAGACTTAGTGGCCCCGGATGCACAGCGGCCGGCACAGGCACCCTGCCACGGGACGGTGACTTGCGGTGCACTGAGGTAGGGCCACACGGACTGGGCAGGACCTCATCGATGTTGAAGGTGAATGTTGTGGGGGACAGTGGAAGGTGTCCCCAAGGGCATGATGTGGATGGTCTGATGTTATCCAGAAGCAGCAAATGGTGGAGTGGAAAGCGACGGTCTCGTTGCCACAACCAATTCGGTATCAGCTACATGAGGATAAAAACTGCCCCCTAGTCCATAGACTCTGATGCCACCAATGTGCAACTAGAGAGTGTCCATGAATGTCGGGGAACAGACTTAGTGGCACCGGCGCTGAGAGGGGATGCAGTCTGCGATGATGCGTGTACACTGATATGAACTCCGCCATTGCTAAATCTAAACTCTGTGACCTACTGACCATAGTGTAGGCCGGAAGCATCAGTCAGCAGTTGCCCACAGCCACGTGTCGTAGGCTTGCGATGCACAGAGTTAGTGACACCAGGGCAGTTGTCGGTAGTGTTCGTTCACCTCCATAACAATGATCCTTTTTTTCTGCCCAAATGCAATGCATCATCCTCTTACGCCTCTCCTTGCGTGCAATGATATATACTCTGCCTTTGCATAATCAATGTTCAGTTCCAATTCTGTGACCTACTCGAGCGCAGCGTAGGCCAAGAGCAGTAGTCTGCGTGGGCCCACAGAATCTTGTGGTTGTGATGTACTACTAAGGCCTGCTGGCACCACGTCAAAGGGTGTATAGTGACATACACTCAGCCATAATTAACATGCTCTGGTGTAATCAAGACTCAGTTCCAAATATGTGACCTACTTGTCCGCTGTGCATGCCGGTGAAGTACGTCAACGAGTAAAGAGTACTGCAGGCCTGTGTTGCTGAGGCTGTGATGGTCTGAGGTGGCTGCCAAGGTCGCAGGCCTCAGGCTTGGAGATTGCACCGGCATGTGGTGGACATTGAGGTCTGGGTGCGCAGGAGTGAGGACTGGTTCAGGGACCAGCGTCCCAGGGTGCAGCAGGCGCACAGGATTGCTAGCATCTTCGCTCACGGCGTGGTCCTCGTGGCGGGGTGAGAGGCGCTGCCCTGGCAGAGACGTTGGGCATTCTGGAAGGGGACCACACCCAGAGTTACGTGCCTTTTATTCATATCTCTACTCTGGCCTGTCGTATGTCGGGGCAGCCCACTCCGCTCACGCTTACCAGAGGATGTAACAAGCTACATTTCTGCGTTCCTTCCCACTGGTTGGGGTGACATGGTTGCGCCCACTGTCCACTACACTCCTAACACCAGCGGTGTGTGTCGACATGGATATATATGTGGTCTGCATACTGCAGTCTGTCCAGCACATCGATGCGAAACTTGGCATTGTGTACCTTCTCATTCATGGGTCACTTGCCTCCTTCACACATGCCTGGGCCCCACCTCTTCCCACATTCTGCTATTGTATGGCTGAGGTGCCATGCTGTTGATGGCTAATGTACATGGCTGGCCCAGGTTCCCACAGTAAGTTGTACTGTTGTGTCTGGTGGGTGTGCATGTTGTATGTGTGCTTGTGACGTGTGCATTTCCTGTGTTGTGTGTGGCATGATTGTGGAGTTGAGGTGTGTTCATTTGGTATTGGCCAACAAGCAGTGCATTTCCGTGCGTGCCATCCTGGTAGCGCAGGTTGATAATGGACTGTCTGAAGGTGTAGGGCTCATGCACACTGCCTGGGGGATTGGCAACGACGTTGGTGGAGATTCCTCGGTGGTCCAATATTGGCAGGTCATTGGGGGGATACGTGTGCTTTCTGGGGATTTCTGCAGGGCGCATGGCCTTGAGATCAACGCAGAAAAAACCAAATTCATGCTATTCAATCTCTCGACAACAACTAGGCCCAACCCAATCCTGGGATCCGATAGGCTGGAAAGGGTCAGAACGTTCCAGTATTTGGGGGTAACTTTACATGAAAATCTATCCTGGGGTCCACAGATAGCAAGATCCCGTTTAAAGTTATCCCAAATGGTGGGGGCAATTCTGAAGGTCTCGAACTTATCAACCTTCAAACCAGTTAGTCCAGCCTTGGAGATGTACAAAACCCAAGCCAGAGCGGCTTCATCCTATGGTGGTGAGCTGTGGGGTCATACTGTCGGGACAGAACTCGTCAAGGTGGAAAACAACTTCCTTAGACGTTTGTTGGCTCTACCACAAGGTACACCCCTGTTACTACTGAGACTAGATCTGGAGCTCCCTTCAATAGGGGATGAATTGGCTCTAAAGCCACTCCGGTTTTGACATAGACTTTGGTCTACTAGTGAACTCTCCCACTACAGGCAAGATCTGAAGCACGTTCTGAGTCTTAATTGCTCTGACAGAATTCCATGGGTGGCATACGTAAAACGAGAATTCTATCGACTGGGACTGGCTGATCTGTGGGATGATGCCGAAAGCGGTTGTCTAGGGGTGTCCTGCAAAATGCTCACTAAGACTTTCAAGGACAAGAGCCTAACTTTGCTTGTGTGTGCTTCGAAAAACGGCACCCTTACTGAACAATTTTTGGCCTCCAAGAGTTCTTTTTATTTCGAAGGATATATGGATATCATCTTGTCAATCACTGCAAGGAAACTTTTTATGCAGTGGAGGTTTGGCACATTGCCCCTTAAAGCCTTTACAAGTAAATGGACAACGTTGGACGATAAAATCTGTCCTGGGTGCAGCACGAATGTGGAGGACAAACTACACGTGCTGTTTTTTTGCCCTGCTTATAATAGACCGAGAAAGTACTGGCTAGTTTGGATGTGTAGGAATCTGGGCTTCAGGAACCATCTACAATCCTTCAGAATTTTGAAGACAAGTACCCTGCACTATATTGTTTTTCCTGTAGCCAAGTATTTAATGGCTATGTGGCAGATAAGGGGAAAAATACTGAAAGGGTTACTTTTAACTCCTAAATGTGCAATGAACTGTAATGAACAGTAGCTAAATGGGCCTTTAGTCTCCCAGATTCTTATATGCACTGATTTAATTAGTCCTTCGCTTCCTTGCATTGCTTTTATATTGTATGTTCGCATGTGTTTTATATGTTTTTATTGTATCTTTTATGGTCTCATATGGCCGAAATAAAGAATTTTTGGATTGGATTGGATACGTGGGCTTTCTGTTGCGCTTATCGTGAGCAGTGTTGCCAGGGGGCACAAGTAGGACACGTGTGCTCCCTGACACGTGCGGGAAGCCAGCTGTTCCTGCGCAGTGTATGGGAAGTATAGATAGTGGGGTACCAAGCTGATGGTGTCATCCATAAGAGTTGTGAGAGACTTGGATTGGGCTGGCTGTGTGACTCCTCTGACTTGTGACTTGTGCGGATGTTGGTTCGAGGGTACCAGTGGCCAACAGGTGCATCACACCTAGCAGCTTGGTCTGAGGTGGGATGTTGGTTGTCCACTGTGTTGGTACAGTCAGCCTGTGTACAATGGTGGTCAGGATGCGGAGGATAGTTGTCCTTTTTTGCCTGTGGTGGGTAATGACATTCTCTGGTGTTGGGTCTGCGAGGTTGGTGCATTTTCGGAGGGTCGCTGTCTTTGTCTGCGCTGCCTCAGTGTTCGTCCGGGGGGGCGGTGGGAGTCCAGGGGGCTGGGGGTGGTCCTGGGGGTGGTGGCGGTGGGTGTTGTGGGTGGGTGTTGTGGCCCTCTTGGGTGTCCAGCCCACGTGTTCAGTGGCTCAATGGCACCTGGTGTTCTTCAGGTGTGGCTCTAGGCTGGGCTCCCTTTGGTGGTTCAGGCTGTGGTCTGACTTTACACCAGGTCAGAGCGGGTGTTAATTTCCTGTGGTCGTATCGCCGATCTGGCTGGTCGTTGTGAATGTTGCAGAGTGGTGTTGTCACAGCCTACTCTGCATCTCATTAGCAATAGTTGCTGGGGTCGTCTGCGACGATGTGTTAGCACCAGCTTGTGAATGGGCTCAATCATTTGTTGCGCCTTTGGCTGCGATAAAGTGCTGTTAACTTGGCGAAAGATCCTTGAGAATATGCCCCTGACTTTCTTTTAACCTTGTCTAACAGGCTGTTTACATTCCAGGACACTATCTGAGTCTGGTTTTCCTGAGTCCTCATATTGTGATCAGCCACCTGGAACGGTATTAGCCCTGTGACTAAGCCGACAGCAATGCCCACAGGGAGTTTAGTTGGTTTCAACAACATAACCGTTAAGCAAGTACAAAAACACCTCATTCCCTCCCACCCTATACTTCAAGAACATGAAGTATCTGTTGCAGGGCAGGAATGCTCCCAATGCCAATGGAACATCAGGGCCACTCTGCCCCAAACAAATCCCTACACAACCAGTCAAAGCCAGTGCCCATTCCCCAGTGCAGGGACTGTGTCTTTCAGTCACAGGGGAGCACTAAGCTTAGGGGGAGTAGGTAACTGTCCTGTGGCTATAGAGTAGTCACCCACCCACGTACCATTTCAAACATGGTGCCTCTGTTTGAGTGGCATATCTCTCCATTCGACAGGTAGTCTGGACCAGGAGGGGCAGAGTTCCCCCCGTATTGGTCAGACCTTTGCTGAGTCCGGCGGTATGGGGTTGATATTGGTCTCCTCCAGCATTGTTAGTGATGTCGCCACTGTCCAGCCATGGCTCTCCCATGGCCCTTCAGATTCATCATCTCTATTTCTCCAGGAGCCACGTGAGTGGCTCCTGTTTTACCCTCATTCTGGATCACCAGGGGAAAGCCTTAGGTCCGGTTCCCAGGGCACAGATTATGTCAAGCTGAGGCGGTGTGTGTGGCGGTCTATATGCTGGAAGACCACCTCTGGGGGAGTCAAAGAAGAGTGTTTTTGGGAGATGACTTTGAGTTTGACAGGGTAGAGCAACATGTGGTGGATGTTGAGGCTTCGCAGTTTCTTCTTTTCGCTGTTTTTCACCACTTTGGTGTAATCTGGAAAGAGCAATACTTTGTGGGATTGTAACAGCAGGTATTCTTGGGTACGGGCATGATGTAGCATGGCCCTTGTCATGATAGCTCAGCATATGGACAATAAAAGGTCTGGCTGGGCCCCTGGGGGTGGTTTTGGGGTTAAGGCTCTGTGGGGCCATTCAATAACGAAGCAGGAGAACAGTGTGCTGTGCAGTGTGATAGATCATAGCCAACTATCCACAAATGTCTCCAGAGCGGGCCCTTCGCAGCGCTCTGGGAATTGCACGAGGTGAAGATTGCTCCTCTGGTCTCTCCCCTCAGTGCCTTCAACCCTTGCAGCCAGTTCTTTTGAGAGGAAGAGAGTCTTGAGATTGTATGTTGCATTTCAGACACTGAAGCTTCCACTCTGGTTACTCTGACCTCGGCCTCCGCTATTCTATCCACAGCTCAGCGGAGGTCGTGGTGCAGTCGTATGACATCCGCTCCCGCTGCTCTGATGTTGGCCTCCAAGGTGGCCTGTGATTGATTGGTGGGAATAATGATCATAGTTGTATCATAAGCAGTGCCGTGCATCCCTTCATTGACACCCTGCAGGATAGTAGTGGGTTTCGCTGCTGGGTATGCAAATGTATCTAAGGTCTCTTGCTTGCCCTGCTGGAAGATTTTATACTTAGCCGTGGTTGTGCCCCGAGATCTTGTGCCAAGGAGCCATCCGCCATTCATTGAAGACAGGACCAGCCTGCCCATGCCTGTTGTTGCGGCTCGTATAGATTTAAGGGTGCTAAAGTAATCGGCAGGATGCAGCGCGGTCACCCTGTGGTGCCACCCGCCTGTTAAACGTGCGGGCGGCTTACCCAAAATCCCACATGCCGCCATCTTGGGGGAACGAGTGGGGGAGGCTGGTGGTGTAAAGGTGTTCAGCCTCGCCACATTCACACGACCCCGGAGCCCTGCCACCAACTGCCGAAACTCAAGGCACAAGGGGGAAGGCCTGTACAACGTAGCTACCCCCAATGTGGCACCAAGGGCGCTGAGAGATCAACAGGAGAACGAATTGAGGCCCGGACCTATAATATCAATGTAAAATATCCAGGCCCAGTGTGCACAGTCCCTGTGTACCAGACCCAGTGCCGCGTGTCCCATCTGCCCTACCACTGTCGGAGAAGATGAGCGCCCTAGTCTCCGACACCGGAGACTAACGGGCAGGACATGTGGGCCACAAAACCACTCGTTTCCCCTCGAATCCGGAGGCAGCTCGGAGAGATACCCTTCGCGCCCATGAGGCAACCAATGGGAGCTCGGGCAAGGGGGGGGCTTGGGGCATTGATGCACTCACCGTGCAATGTATACAGCAGCAATGTATACAGCAGCTCCCACGGGACACGTCCGAAACGGCGTCTGGGTGAGGGTACAATGAGCCCGCCAGGTGGGCGGGGGAGGATTAAAAACCTCTTCCCGCTTGTGGCACTAAGGGGGCCGCTCTCTTATGAGGTATTGGAGGCAGGGGAAACCCCAATAGACCCTTGTAGGCTTGGGCGGTAAGTATTTGAAAACACAGTGTGCTACAAGGGATTCATTTATAGACACATTAAATCATAGTTGTGAGTCGTACGTATGTAACAAACTCTGGTGTATCAACAGATTATCACATTCAATCAAAAAGTGAATAAATCAATGGAAGGAAGAGAACGGAGATATTGGATTATATTTATGAAATATGTTTATATATATTTGATGATGAGAAAATCAATTGACATCTTGGGAGACAGATATATGGAGGTAAATCTAAGCAAAAAGCTAAGAACAGAGGTTGGATGATAATAACACTTTAGTTCGCAGCTAAACCATCAACTCCTGATAAATATAGTGAACAACCAAATATAATTAATAAACAAAGGTCGTCAGTTGGTGACAGTGCAACGCTTTGGAGATGATGGGAGTGTCCTTGTTTCGGTCTTTTTAAGCAGTCGTCATGAAGACCATCTTCAGGACAGAGCGTTTCATTGCTGTGATAAACTCCCTGAAATTTCACGAAAGGTAATTTCCAATCGGAATGGGCAGCAAGGGCATCAAGTTGAATTAATCGGGTCTTGAGTATATCGTAGTGGAGAGAGCCTTGCACTGAAATATTATTTAGTCAATTGGATCAACAGCGCAGCTTTATATTTTTTAATATCGTAGGTACAGGAATCGGGTAGCGTCTCTCGTTAGCATGCTGGGTCGTTAGTAACTAACAGTTCTTCTACTGTAAGATCTGCCTCAAGTTCGCTTACTGCTTCTGGGGCAAGCCTGAGCATATCCAGGTCTTGCACATAGGTCAGCGCCTCTTCCATCATCATGGTACAGGGTGATGTATAAACTTTGAAAATGACTTGCTTGTGTATGTACTATCTTTCGCGGGTCAGTTATCACCCGGCCCTCATCAGTACACAGTTGTGCCACACATTTATCACCTTTATCTCTCTTGTCCAGCCACGCCAGAAAGTTTCCGGCTTTGTCCCCCACATAGTAGATCTTATGTTGCGTGGCTTCTATCTGTTGTGTGGTCAACTCTGTTAGGTGCTCTCTATGCCGCCTCTGCGCTATTTGTAGGGTATGGGACATGTCAGCGGTGGGGTTGGTGGCATGTTGGGTTTCTGCTGCCTGTAGCTCTAGGTCCAGCGAGTTCACCTCAAGATGTTTCTCCCGCTTATGCGCTGCAAGGGAGGCAATGGTTTGACCCCCAAGAAGAGTTTTATATGCCTCCCATAGGATGGTCGGAGAGTCAACTGACGTAGTGTTTTCTTGGAAGTAAAGGTCTGTCGCTTTTGTGACTGCCATCCGAATCTTGGGGATTTGCAGATAGCCAGGGCGTATTGGGTATATACGGCATCTCGTGCGTTGGTAGTGTGTGTATCGCAGGAATATTGGGGAGTGGTCCGAAATCCCTCTGGGTCTTATCTCTATGCTGTCTACACTTTTAAGACTACCCACTGATCCCAGGAAGTAATCCATTCTTGTCAAACTGTTGTGAACCCCCGTGATATGTGTATTGCTGCTCTGTCGGGTGATGCCGCCACCATACATCCACGAGCCAAGTGCGTCCATGAAACTCCCTAGACGGGACACTCCCGCACCGCCCAGACGTGGAGGATATCTATCAATTGTTCCGTCCATGACAGTGTTTAAGTCCCCGCCCAAGAGTAGCTCTCCCTCTGATAATCCTGATAAAAACTCATTAAGGTCTGGGATCGCCACTGTGTGCAGCGCAGGAAGAATATAAACAGAGACTATGTTAAGAGGCCTCCCCTCCCATTGTGTAGTCATTGCTGCGAATCACCCTGACCCATCAGTTTTGGTTTTACTTATTATTATTGGAAATTACTTCCGCACCAATATCCCCACTCCTCTGGATCCGGAAGAGAACTCTAAATGTACCACCATCTTATATCCCTGTGGTTCTGTAATTCTCAAACCTGACTCCATTTTAGTCTTGCCCTCACGTAGGCCTGTGAAGTAGGCCCAACGAACAAGTGGCCTGGCCTTCTGAGTTCGTGCATATATTAACTTGGGTTTTTCTGACTCTGAATGAACTGCAGAGAGAGTGACTGTTAGAACTGGCTATTTCTGGTTGGCTAAGGCTGACGCCAAAGCTAGGCAGAAACCACCATTCTAGTCAGGGCAAGGGAGTCACACGCCAAGATAACCCCTGCTCACCCCCTGGTAGCTTGGCACGAGCAGTAAGGCAAAACTCGGAGGCAATGTGTAAAGCATTTGCGCCAGCACACAACAGCAACAACATACTAGGCACACCACAAAAGGAACTCCACACAAGGTTATTATAAAATAACTTTTGTATTGTAAAAACACATCAGATAGTATCACACAAAATACATGGTGCCAACTGGCACGGACAATATTCACAAGGGATTATGTACAGGACAGGGCCACATGGGCCACTGTCAGAATCAACACTTTTAGAAATAGAATAAGTATAGCACAAGATAACAGTTATAAATCACAACCAGTAACTACTGGTAAAGGTAGGTACACACTACGCAATACTAATAACCATAGGCCTAGCTCACGCATGGACACATAACCTCTCTAGTATAACTATACTAGGCAAAACACCACCACCTAAGAATAAAATACATTTAGGGGTATACACAAGAGCACATTACCCATGATGCATGAAACACATTCAGAGGAGTAGTAAAGGAAAAACACATGATGCCTAAAAACATTCAGAGGTGTACGGACAACCACCAAAGTATCACACAGCGTTTAGGGGTCTAGGAAAGAACACATTACCCATGATGCATAAATATACATTCAGAGGAGTAGTAAAGAGAAACACATGATGCATAAACCTACACATTCAGCGGTGTTAAGAACAAGGCACATGATGCATCACAAACACATTCAGAGGTGCAGCGCTAGAGACACATGACGCCTAAAACATTCAGAGGTGCAGCGCAGGGGAAGAAAGACACATGATGCATAAAAATATTCAGAGGTGTAAGACAAGGGAAACACATGATGCATAAACCTACACATTCAGCGGTGTTCAGAACAAAGCACATGATGCAAGAAAATACATTCAGAGGTGCAATAACCATACAATTGCGCAAAACTTACATAAGCCACCACCTGTGGCAGTCCCTAGGCCAACTGGCCTTGTTGGGGCTCAGACAACCTGTGTCCAAATGTCAGGGCGCGTTGCCAAGCAGCGCCAGTCAGGGGGCGCCACTGGCGCAAAACCTAAACGTTGCAGGTGCCCACCACTTGCTGGGCACCTGAGGACAATCCCAAAACCTAAACGGTGCAGCTGCCCACTAATGGCTGGGCAGCTGTAAACTTCAAACTGCGACAGGGTCCTCACTGACCCTTAGGCGCAAACTGCACCCACTGCTGGAGCCACACAGGCTCTGACACCAAACACTGCGCACGTTGGAGCCACACAGGCTCTGGACATCGCACATGTCCCAAACGTTGGAGCCACACAGGCTCTAAAATCACAGTGCCCCTATGGTCGTGCGAGCCTAGACAGGCTCTAAACAAGCATGTCCCCAGGGAGCCTCCTGGGCTCTAGCCAACGTTGGGGCGACCCGCTGCCAACCGGGGTGGCCCTAAATGCACCACCATGAACTGGGCCCCTATCGGCAATAAACAAGTGCCGCCTTGCGGAGCCTCGCGGGGCTCTTTAACGATTATGGCCCCCTTCGTTGGAGTCCCTCGGAGGGGGCTCGAAATACACTGGTGTCCAGAGCCTCTGCGGCTCGAAATACACAAGAGGCCCCTGGAGCCTCTCTTGGGCACACATACAAATGGGGCCTCGCGGGGGCCTCTCAGCGCCCCCCGCAAGGACTCTGCACCACTGGAGGGAGGGTGGGCACCGGCAATGTGCCCCGAAGCCCTCCCCTCCTTCTAGACACACTCACCGGCTCTCTGGGCAGCAGGGGCTCTCCTGTGTTTGCGGTGGGGGCAGGCACCGGCAATGTGCCTTGCGCCCCCTCCGCTCTTCTCCTCATGCCGCTCCTCTCGCTGCAGGGCTCCCTCCGCTCACGGGAGCCCTGTAAGCGGCCGCCATCGTTCTTCTTCTCCTTCTCCCCTCGCGGCTGCCATTGCTCGGCACCCGGGCTGCGGGGCGGGACTTCCGGCCAGTCGCGCTAGGATTGGCCGGCCGGCCAACCACTTCCGGGTCGCTGCGGGCAGCGCAGCGGCCCCGCTTAGGCAGGCAGGCGGGGAATCACGATCCGAGCGGTGGCACCCTCAATATTAAATATAACAATAAAAGCGCTATTAAGCGCTTGGGGCAAAGTACAGCGCTCCTAGCGCTGTAAGTACAAATAAAGCGCTCTCCAGCGCTTGGGGGCAATAAAGCGCTCCAAAGCGCTAGAAAATAGGCAGAGAGCTCCCAAGCGCTAGGGAAGACAAAGAAAGCGCCCCTAAGCGCTATTGACCAGCAAAGTCCTCCAGGGGATAGGGAGATGGTCCACAGGATCCCAGGGCAAAGCAAAGTCCTTCAGGAGTCCAGGGGCTGGGCAGGGCCCAGGGATTCCCCTGGGCCCAAGCAGCAGCACGCCCCTGGCAGATTCAAGTTAGCAACAAGAACCCATTGGAAGGGGACACAGCCCCTTCTTATACTGAGAAAAGTCTTTGAAGTCTTTGTGCAGGCAGTGTGAGAACCAGTTAGAACTGGTTTTAGGGAACTCTCTTCAGTGTCCGGGACAGAGGTGACAGTCGCCCAGCGGGAGGTGGAGCCAGCATTGTGGTCAGGCAGGCACAGCCCTAGTCACTCCCAGGTGCCATCTCCTCCCACTTCCCTGGCAGCAGATGCAGCCTTTCATCCACGGGCTGACTCAGACAACCTCCTGGGCTCTCCAGCCCCTGTCACCCTCAAACCAGACAGTCAATCCACAAGCAGGCCCAGGCACTCCTGGACCAGGCTCACCAGCCAATCACACGCCAGACACAAATTACACAAATATGCCAACTTCTAATAGTGGCACTTCTAGACTAGACACAGTCATGCCGCATATACCATTACGCAGCATTCAATCTCACGAGTTCGCACATATCAAACTCGCCCCTGCAATCCCCACACATCAGGAACTACCATGGGCATACATATTCCCCATTCATTCCTATGGGAGGGCGGGTCACTCACCACACATACACAGAGAGCTCAAGCACTTTACACTGTACCACAGTGAAAAAGTGCGCAGAGGCCTAAAATCACCACCACCAAGTTCCAGAAACAGGCTAGGAAAAACCAAAAGTCTTGGGGTGAACCTGCCAAAAGGGCCGGGTCCAACACAACCCCCTTCCAGCCAAAACGCAGGGTAGACCAATCACTCCACTGATGGGCTTCCTTGCTTTGGGCGACAAAACACAGACACGGACCCGCACTGCAGGGACACCCTCTGGTTTTTCGCCACTCTGAACCCACATGGTTTCCTCCAAACAATAACTCTCTGACACAACTAGGATACCCCACTGGTACTCCCTAGTCATCCACGGCCAAGACCAGGCCCTAGGCCATCCAAATATCACAGGTCCTAACCAATCCACAGAGCGGGGGGTAGTAACCCCTGGCACACAATAGCGATTCTCCACTCTCTCTCTCAGTGTAGCTACAACTACCACTGATCCTTCAACCTAGGGACCATACCCTCAGGCTGACCAGAGGTCACGGGCAACAATGCCCCACCCTACCTCTACTTCTGGGTTCCCGCACCCTCTCAGAGAAGCACTCACCAGAACAAAATTCTCCTACCAGATCAGGACCTCACTCCATCACTGGTCTACCACCTGGAAACTATTCCACTTCTGAGGTACAAAGCACACAGCACAGTTCCTCTTCAAGCAGGTGGGGGGACACAGCACACAGCAAAGTCCCCTTTCAAGCAGGTGGGGGGACACAGCACACAGCAAAGTCCCCTTTCCTCTACTTTAGTGGAAACAACACACTGCAGGGGAGCCCCAGATCACACAGCAAGGGCAGCCCCCTCAGTCTCTTCAGCTGATCCACTTTGGTAGAGATTCCTCTTGACCTGGAAGCTTCCTAATCTCCCAACCTAGGATCTAAACCCTCAGGTTGCACCGGGGTCAGAAGTACACCGTCCCTCTGCACCCCCTTCCAGAGTTCTGCACCCTCCCACCTTGGAGCGGTACCCCTAGAAGCCAAAACCGGTCAGGACACTGAGTACAGATGCCCTTCCCTCCAGGTCAGGCTGAACCTGAACCTGGCCTCCCCCCTCCTCGGGGAACAACCTCCAGAGGCCCCACAAATGTGCACGCACTCTAGACGGTCAAATGCTCAGCGAGCCAGGACTTCTGCACCCTCCACTTAGGAACGGTACTGCCCAACACTAGGACCGCCGGAGTTCTGGTTACAGACACTCCCCGTCCTCTAGACACAGGAAGATCCTCCTCAAATGACCTGTATGTACAGCCTAGGCCCCTGACCTGTCGCTCCCTTAGGGAACCCTCCAGGCCCTGAGATAGGGTTTCGGGCCAACGTGGGACAGACCGTCCCACACTCACTCCGCCTCCACTGAGACAGGGCGTGAGCCCCTACCATCCTACTGGGACCTAGCTGGGTTACACATGAACCTCTTCCCCTTCACAGGATCATCAGATACACAAGCCACTCCTTTTAGAATCACTCCCTAATGCCTCTGCAAGACATCTAGCACACCGCCAGATATCCACCTTCTTATCCAGTGCCTCTGCAGGACCTCCTGCACACCACCAGAGGTACACCTCATGTGCAAGCTCCTTAAAAAAAAACTCACACCAACTTCTCCAGTTCAAGACACCACTCATCCACACACTCCCCCTCCAGACTGGTGAGACAGTTCCTCACTGCCTCTGACTCACAACCTGTACCCCTCTTACTGAGCACCAGGCACCATAATCTGGGAACTGGGAATGGGACTTCACACGCACTGGACACATTTAAGCTGCCACCACTGGATCTTACCATACTGTGGAATCCAGACACACACGCTGCACTCAGGCGGTAACCACCCTCCTGAGCTAGTCATTTCTCCTCCACACTCCCTCTCTTCCATCTACCCACACAGGAACAGGAACAGGGATTGGGCACTGGACTCAGCAAGGGATTCCTAATCTATGGGAACCTCCCCCTCTACTGGCGTCCCGCCCTGTCACTTTCTCGCATCTGCCACTAAACATAAAGCGCAGGAACACATTTGAAAATGACACTCTTGAGGAAAAACAAAAATCAAAAACAATAATCCCAAACATGTGACTATCTATAAACTGCAGAGTTTTGTAATGTAGCCAGCTGTCGCTGTGGCACTGCGCAAACCCAAGTCCAAATCCGCACCGCTGACCAACAATGTTAGAACTGGCTATTTCTGGTTGGCTAAGGCTGACGCCAAAGCTAGGCAGAAACCACCATTCTAGTCAGGGCAAGGGAGTCACACGCCAAGATAACCCCTGCTCACCCCCTAGTAGCGTGGCACGAGCAGTAAGGCTAAACTCGGAGGCAATGTGTAAAGCATTTGCGCCAGCACACAACAGCAACAACATACTAGGCACACCACAAAAGGAACTCCACACAAGGTTATTATAAAATAACTTTTGTATTGTAAAAACACATCAGATAGTATCACACAAAATGCATGGTGCCAACTGGCACGGGCAATATTCACAAGGGATTATGTACAGGACAGGGCCACATGGGCCACTGTCAGAATCAACACTTTTAGAAATAGAATAAGTATAGCACAAGATAACAGTTATAAATCACAACCAGTAACTACTGGTAAAGGTAGGTACACACTACGCAATACTAATAACCATAGGCCTAGATCACGCATGGACACATAACCTCTCTAGTATAACTATACTAGGCAAAACACCACCACCTAAGAATAAAATACATTTAGGGGTATACACAAGAACACATTACCCATGATGCATGAAACACATTCAGAGGAGTAGTAAAGGAAAAACACATGATGCCTAAAAACATTCAGAGGTGTACGAACAACCACCTAAGTATCACACAGCGTTTAGGGGTCTAGGAAAGAACACATTACCCATGATGCATAAATATACATTCAGAGTAGTAGTAAAGAGAAACACATGATGCATAAACCTACACATTCAGCGGTGTTAAGAACAAGGCACATGATGCAAGAAAACACATTCAGAGGTGCAATAACCATACAATTGCGCAAAACTTACATAAGCCACCACCTGTGGCAGTCCCTAGGCCAACTGGCCTTGTTGGGGCTCAGACGCCCTGTATCCAAATGTCAGGGCGCGCTGCCAAGCAGCGCCAGTCAGGGTGCGCCACTGGCGCAAAACCTAAACGTTGCAGGTGCCCACTACTTGCTGGGCACCTGAGGACAATCCCAAAACCTAAACAGTGCAGCTGCCCACTAATTGCTGGGCAGCTGTGAACTTCAAACTGCAACAGGGTCCTCACTGACCCTTAGGCACAAACTGCACCCACTGCTGGAGCCACACAGGCTCTGACACCAAACACTGCGCACGTTGGAGCCACACAGGCTCTGGACATCGCACATGTCCCAAACGTTGGAGCCACACAGGCTCTAAAATCACAGTGCCCCTATGGTCGTGGGAGCCTAGACATGCTCTAAACAAGCATGTCCCCAGGGAGCCTCCTGGGCTCTAGCCAACGTTGGGGCGACCCGCTGCCAACCGGGGCCGCCCTAAATGCACCACCATGAACTGGGCCCCTATCGGCAATAAACAAGTGCCGCCTTGCGGAGCCTCGCGGGGCTCTTCAATGATTATGGCCCCCTTCGTTGGAGTCCCTCGGAGGGGACTCGAAATACACTGGTGTCCAGAGCCTCTGCGGCTCGAAATACACAAGAGGCCCCCGGAGCCTCTCTTGGGCTCACATATAAATGGGGCCTCGCGGGGGCCTCTCAGCGCCCCCCGCAAGGACTCTGCACCACTGGAGGGAGGGCGGGCACCGGCAATGTGCCCTGAAGCCCTCCCCTCCTTCTGCACACACTCACCGGCTCTCTGGGCAGCAGGGGCTCTCCTGTGTTCGCGGTGGGGGCAGGCACCGGCAATGTGCCTCATGCCCCCTCCGCTCTTCTCCTCATGCTGCTCCTCTCGCTGCAGGGCTCCCTCCGCTCACGGGAGCCCTGTAAGCCGGCCGCCATCGTTCTTCTTCTCCTTCTCCCCTCGCCTCGCGGCTGCCACTGCTCGGCACCCGGGCTGCGGGGCGGGACTTCCGGACGGTCGCGCTAGGATTGGCCGGCCAGCCAACCACTTCCGGGTCGCTGCGGGCAGCGCAGCGGCCCCGCTTAGGCAGGCAGGCGGGGAAACACGATCCGAGGGGTGGCACCCTCGATAATAAATACAAGAATAAAAGCACTATTAAGCGCTTGGGACAAAGTACAGCGCTCCTAGCGCTGTAAGTACAAATAAAGCGCTCTCCCGCGCTTGGGGGCAATAAAGCGCTCCAAAGCGCTGGAAAGCGCTGGAAAATAGGCAGAGCGCTCCCAAGCGCTAGGGAAGACAAAGAAAGGGCTCCTAAGCTCTATTGACCAGCAAAGTCCTCCAGGGGATAGGGAGATGGTCCACAGGATCCCAGGGCAAAGCAAAGTTCTTCAGGAGTCCAGGGGCTGGGCAGGGCCCAGGGATTTCCCTGGGCCCAAGCAGCAGCACGCCCCTGGCAGATTCAAGTTAGCAACAAGAACCCATTGGAAGGGGACACAGCCCCTTCTTATACTGAGAAAAGTCTTTGAAGTCTTTGTGCAGGCAGTGTGAGAACCAGCT
This sequence comes from Lissotriton vulgaris, assembly GCF_964263255.1. Lineage (NCBI taxonomy): Eukaryota > Metazoa > Chordata > Amphibia > Caudata > Salamandridae > Lissotriton > Lissotriton vulgaris. Next base: position 803,792,134 of record NC_141695.1, on the reverse strand, counting down.
AGAACTGGTTTTAGGGAACTCTCTTCAGTGTCAGGGACAGAGGTGACAGTCGCCCAGCGGGAGATGGAGCCAGCATTGTGGTCAGGCAGGCACAGCCCTAGTCACTCCCTATGGGAGGGCAGGTCACTCACCACACATACACAGAGAGCTCAAGCACTTTACACTGTACCACAGTGAAAAAGTGTGCAGAGGCCTAAAATCACCACCACCAGGTTCCAGAAACAGACTAGGAAAAAGCAAAAAGTCTCGGGGTGAACCTGCCAAAAGGGCCGGGTCCAACAGTGACCCTTTTCACCTGAAACTGACCTTTTGCAAAACCAGTTTCACTAGCTGATCGTTGTCTGAGTTTTTCAATCACTGTTTAGGACCTTGTTAACCTTTAGTTTCCTTGCACATATCTTATCCTAAACAATATCTAAATTGTTTCTTTCCTTACGACTTTCTTTTCTAAACATGGGTTTTTGCCATGCGTCGTGACTGCCATCTGGTGTTGCCTTTTACGTAGGCCTCAGAAGTTAGTCTGTGAGCAAAGCAGTCTGACCTTTTGTGGGTCATGTATACATTAACTAAGGTTTTCTTCGTGCTCTGGAGTTAATTTCAGAAGCTGGCCTTTCACCTGGAATTGACCCTGCCAAGCCAATTTCCCTACAAGATTGTTATCCACTTTCCCAATCACCATTCAAGACATTTGTTAACTTTTAAGTTTCTTTACGTTTCTGTTATCTTGCACATTATCTGAAACTACTTTTCTTTACTGTTTCTTCATTTCATGGGTTACGCTTTCAATTAAGGGTTTGTCCGGGCCTTCCAGATTATTATTTAGATATGCCTAAATATTAACTTGTGGGTTGGGACACTGTAAAATGAGCTTTACTGTATGATGCTATGTGATATCATGTATTTTCTATTGGTTGAATTTTGGTGCAGGGGCGTGCATTTTAAATGTACCTTTTTGTGTATAAATAGGGATGTCTCGCCTTAGTAAAATTGAGCAGTTTCTTGAGTTGTACACCGTGTTGTATTGCTGGGATTTCTGCTACTAGCTGCAGCTAATAAATTTGATCTCTGATGCCACCTAGAAGTATTCTGTGTCTCTGTGTACCAAGGCAAGGGAACCCAGAGGACTTTGGGCGTGTCCCTGGCGCCGCTGGGTATTTGATATCCCAGTTCTTCATCCCCATCTATCTAATGCTTTGCTCGCGGTACTGATGAGGTGTGTCTCTTGCAACATTACTAACTCCGGGGCGCACCTCTTGATATAACGCAGAACCAAACCCCTTTTTATTCTGTCCCCCAGACCACGCACATTCCATGTTAGCAATGAGAGAGGCGGTACCAGCATCAGCGAACCTGCGTCAGGCTCCCCATCACCTATATATCTTAATGCCATGTCTGGCGGTGCTTCTGAAGAGTATTAAGGGTTTGCTGGTGTGAGTCATAGACCCCTTCATGTGTGCTTGCACTGCATAACCAATGATCATCTTGAAACTTAACTTTAGATCTAAGAAAGAAAAACATCTAAATAGTCCCAATCCACCCCCACCCCCCCTCACTGCCTCCCTGCCATGCGGACTCAAAACTGCCCGTCACCCCAACTCAGCAGAGCGCTCAGTACCCCAACCCTTAAGCATTACTTGCGTGTGTGGGAGCGGGAAGTACGAGGAAGTCCGTTCACATCCCCTTCCCCAGAGTTCATAGTTACTGAAAAGTCCATTGTTAGTTCTCAGTCGAGGCGAGTCGTAACAGGCGCTATCAATGTGCTATCAATGTGCATTGCAAGGATATCCCTTATTCTTTCACTCGCCAGCCTCTACCTGTAACTGTTCGCCCTCCTTCGACCGTCGCTCAGGCTCCTGACGGTCGTCCTCCAATCCTGGACGTCGACGCCACCCGCCGGAGCGGCCAGGGCCCTTCACCTGCCTCCAATCTTCGAGCCAATCGTTGGCTTCCTCCGGTGTCACAAAAAACCATGTCTTCCCATCCGCTACGACCCAGAGTCTTGCTGGAAATAGCATTGAGTAGGGCAGTTTGCGGGCTCTCAGTTGTTTCTTGACTTCTAGGAAACTTCTGCGACGCGCCGACACAGCCGCTGTGTCGTCCGAGAAGAAAGCTATTGTTGAATTCTGCACTCGCCGGGGAGGCCCCACGCGGGCCGTCTGTAGAATGACATCCCTGTCGCGGAAATTGAAGATGCGAGCCAGTACTGGTCGAGGGGGGGGGGGGCGGTACCGGGTTTAGGCCTGCCTCCCGGCACCCTGTGCACGCGTTCCACTGAGAAAAAGGTCGAAAGCCCTCTAGGTTGGAGTCTAGTTTTAATCAGTTCCTCCACGTAAAGGTCCATGGCAGGGCTCCCTTCACTTTCGGGAATTCCCGTAATTCAGACATTATTGCGATGGGACAGTAGTGTCTTTTGTGAGGGATGCAGTCGTCTGTTCCACCTCCGTGACCCTCACCGACATCTTCTGGAAATCCGCTCTAAGAAAGGTCACATCTGCGGAGATTGATCCTACTGTGGTCTGTACATTATTTAGGGCAGCCATTATGTCCTCCAGCGTTACCTTAGGTGCCCCCGCCTCCTCTGAAGTTCTATCTGTGCACCCAGTACATTCTGGCAACGGAGGAAAGTCTTTACCATATGCAAATTTTTCTAGTTTTCCCTGCTGGGATGCACGGTTCCCTTTGCCACTCATTCTTGGCCAACCACGCTGTCTCTCAGGCCACTATTCTACACTGCGGGCAGTGTGCTTGACCAGTGGTTTCCGTGGAAAAATCACAAGCTGATCACTTATGTCCGTAGCTTCCAAGCCTCTGGCCAATGTCCGGAGTGGCTGAAGATCCACCGCTGCCCACCCACGTAATTAATTCCCGCTGCCACCTGTCACCAGCCGACACTACTTCAGTCGGTCAGCTCATGTGGTACGCCTCCTCCACAGATGCCCACAGTATGAGTCTTGGCCCCTACGTCCAATATGGTCTCCGCCTGCCTCTGCAGTGTACCTTCTGGCTCAGTGTTATGTGGTCCCTCACCCGCGTGCTGCGTTACGTCTTCTCGCATCTTCAGCCGAGGCTCAGGCCGGCTCCCCAGCACAGGAATCTCTATTCCCCTCCGAGTCTCTGGCTCCGCTTCAGAATAGGTCCCCCTCACTTCTCGCCACTAGCACCACTTGTAGTTCATGGCCGAGGCCCCAGGAGTCTCGATCCTGCTGATGCAACTGCACCCAAGCATCTGGTATTTCCTTCCCTTCACGGCACTCGCCTGCCTGCTATTCTCGCTGTTCCGATAGCCCGCTCTCCAGTTCACTGTAATGTGTGTTCACTGGGTGCCGAGGTGCTGCTCTACTCCTTAGACAGCCACAGGCCCACCCGTAGCGCCTGGGCCGCGTTACTGCAATTCAGTCCCCGGTGGCAGCCGTCACTGCGGGCCCTCCCCCGCGTCTCGGCCTCCGCAATACTGAGAGCGGCAGGGAGACGCCGGGGGTAATCGTCACTTTGCCGCTGGCTTACTGCTGCCGTCGCTGGGCGACACACTACTTTGGCATCAGGCCGTTAGTCCACCTCCGAAGTGGCCGCAGGCTTTCACGCTGCATCCAAGCCGCGCCTCGAAAATTTAGCCCCCGTCGGTAGCTGGCTCCGTAGGCCCATCCCTGTGTCGCAGTCACTTCAGGGCTATGCGCGGGAGGGAGATGTCGGCAATAGTTCAATCTGCGCCGCTCGCTCTCCGCTGCATTTAGGTGAACTCTGGGCACAATTTTAACTGCGGATTAATGTGCGGATGGCTGGGATGTCGGTCTCACCCCCGGAGTCCTGTTAGCTTGCGTCCATCTTGCTTGGTAGCAAGCCACGCCCCCCTGGTACAATTGTTCATATTTCTTCACACACTTTTGTAAACTGAATAACTTTCTTCTGTCTCTGTAAAGCACCTTGCGCAGTCCCTCACAAAGCATGACTTCGTCCAAATCTTGCAGTCTAGAAGTAGTAAGCACACAAAAGGATCGACTTAATACAAAAGGCTCTAAGGGGCAGATTTACAAGAACTGTTGCATATTAGCAGAGATGTGTCAGCTAAATTGCGTGACGGAAAAAAATCCTTGCTCCACCATGGATGCATCGTATTTACAATGTGGCGCACCGTGGCGCAAGGATAGACAGATGTGTGACGCATCTTTTGGCAGAAAGGCAGCGCATTGCTGGAGTCGTGTCGTAAGCATGACACAACTCCAGCAATGGTCAGGAATGCCTATTTGCATCATGTTGCATCACTCCTGTCGCCTGCTTCAAGCAGGCACAAGGTTTTGATGCAGTGGCTCAGAGAAATCTTGTAGATTTCAGTGCGTCTCTTTTACAAGGCTTCCTTGCGACAGAACGCCTACCCTGCATACATTATACCTGAAGCAGGTATAATGTAGCACAGGGCTTTACAACGTGATGCATATCCCTCCCTAGATGCGTCACATTGTAAATATGCTGCATTGCTGCACATTTTTTACAACGCCGCAGTGTCACAGAAGTGACGCAACGTCGGGTAAAGTTGTCGCAAGGGGCTTGTAAATATGTCCCTTATTTTCTTTTGAGTTAGTTCCATATCTACCATCCTTCTTGAATCCTTCACGCAGTGGGTGCTGGTAAAGAAAAAGTCCCAAGTGTAAAAAAGGCACAGCTGGGGCTGCTCATTTTTTGCGTGGGTAACGATGAAGAGGAATGCACTGCCCTATAGGCTAAAAGGGTTTGAGGACAGTTTAAACCTATAATCTGCTGACATTTCCATAAGCAACTTCTTTAGGTCTCCATCACTTTCAGTCCAGCTATATGGACCAGGAGTCTAATGTCTTTCTTCATCACAAAGAAGCCACTTGCAGTGAACACAGTGCTTAATAAAAGATGCCATGTTATGACATGGCACACCATCAATGGTGGTGGGGGCACCAGGATCTTTACCCTGGCACTACATAATATAACAGGTTTATAAGTCAAGGAGAGGCCAGAGATGAATCAGAGCGCTATACTCTTCGTATCGTTAGGAGATCGGATTTCAGGACATATATCAGCGAGTTAAATTACTGCGTTTTGCTATTGCCAGTTGTGATTCTGAGCAATCTCTTTGAAGAATCTCTGTGGTTTCAGCAGAAAGGTGCTGGAGCTTTAGGGGATTTAGAGTCACCAGAAGGTTCAAGCTTCTTAGTGAGGTGGTTTGGGGTATTGAAGTGTAGAGCTTGTGGGTCATGCATGCAATTTCCAATTGAATTCTTGCTTCTTAGAGAGGCCAATTGAAGGATTTCAAATCGGGGGTGATGTGTTTTTTTCTTTTTGATCCTGTGATGAGCCTTGCAGCAGAGTTAGGAGAGGCCCTTAATGGAGCGGTTTTGGATCTGGGCATACCGCAGAGGGTAGCACTTCCATAGTTTTCATTCTCCTAAGATGTTCAATTCAAGGTTTGCTCCTTTAGTGGCAGCACTAATGTGCATCTGCATGTTAAGGTTCCTGTTGACAGTGAGTCCCAGTGATCTCGCTAAATCAATAACTTGTGGGATCCGTCCTCGTGTTTCTTGTACTGCACTTAGCCCTCGTCTTGTCTGCTGACTTGAGCAAGTTAAAAGTTTTTTCCAGCATCCAGTTTTTCGCCTTTCAGCTGTACTTGATATCCTAAGCAAATCTGTGTTCGTGCTTCAACTCTAGAACCAGAGGTTGTTATTGGAGGTCGGAGGCCATATCTTCCAAGTAAAACACTTTGAGACCATTGCAAAGAAGAGCTGTCCTTGATAGGTTGCAAAGTCAAAAGATTCAGAAAATGGTCAAGTGTAGGAATTATTGTGCAGAATAAACAATTTGACTCTCCACATTCAGATTTTAACTAATGAAAATGCTGCATTAAACAATATGTGGAAATGTACAAGGTATTTTGGACCTCGCGCTGATATCCCATAAGCCACCACACACATTCTGCCCTGGTTGAAATGCATATAACCATAGAGTGCAAACCATAAGAAAAGACAAGGCCACACCAGTTGTTATTGGAGAGAGCTTGGATGCAGGTTTATTATTAAATATGTAAACAAGACAAAATTGGGAAAACTTACTTGTCTTAAGACAAACTTAAGACAAAATCCTAACTTCTGTGAATACCAAAAGTAGTAAGTTCATTCTGTGAATACCAAAAGTAGTTAGTGCATTCTGTGAATGCCAAAAGTAATAAGTGCATTCTGTGAATACCAAAATAGTAGTAAGTTTAGGATTGAGTCTTAAGTTCATTCTGTGAATCGGGCCCAGAGTGAGGAAGTCACAATGGTGGGCGTGTGCTGCATTTTTCGGCATCTGCATGTCTTCCTTTCTGAGTGCAGCTAATGTCCTCTGCTGAAAGCCAAGCAGAGCATTATGGTGTGAGTTTTGTGTTTACCCTGCACTTGGTATCTATATAATGTTACGTCACGTGCAACGAAAAGAATTGTAAACTAGTGTCTCCAGAGTCTCTGTGTCACTGCTGATACCAGAATATTATTTCTTTGGCATGCATCACTTTTTAGTTGGCACCACACCTGGTTTTGCGCTTGGGTATATAGTCCTGCTTTTACATCGTGTATACTAAACCTCTTGTATATACTTTATTATATACTTCTTTGTGGGCTTCAACCCTGCCCACTGCTTTTCATTTGTTCATTTTTGTGTCTTTTAAATATCCCTGCTTCTTAGAGATTATTTTGTACTTGTCCCTTCTTTTCTTGGGTTGTTCACTCCTGCGGGAGCCAGGCCATATTACTTGCACCCTAGCACGTGTCCCATTTTAGCAAATGGAAAAGGGACTACTTTTCCCTTTGTGTAAGAGCACTCCACACAAGGGCTCAATGTTTTCACTTGCTCTTAGCTCTGACTGCAGTGTCCATAAACAGGGCTGCATCTCTTGGGACACTTGGACCTCTATTCATTTAGCACTCCATGTCGCTGTTCTCCACTCCTCATCCTCATTTTTTAAGTCTCGCCTAGGCAGTGCTTGCACTGTCTCTTTGAGACATGCTGTATTCAGGATATGCAAAAAGAGCAATTGATGGACAGAACGCAGAACAATGTCATACATTCTCCCCTGTACAGAGATCTAGGCCTAAATCCATCGTTTTTTTGCCCCCCATGCCATTCCAGTTTGAACCCAGCCATATTCAAATCCCTCTTGACTCTGCACCCAATGGGAACAGTCCAGCCTGACCGGGCCTGGAAACATATATCCTAGGACCGGTTTTGGGGTTTCACCCCTCATCAGCCAGGATAACCTGTCTCCAGCGGTTTGGAGAGAACCCACTTTTTGGGTATACCCCTCCCACTCAGGGTGACAAATGAAAAGAGAACAATTGATGGACATAATGCAGAGCAATGCCATACATTCTGACTGATTTGCATATGGCTGGGTCCAAACTGGGGTGGTAAAGTGAGCTAAAGAACGATGATGGATTCAACCCAGAACTGTGACTGGTGGAGAGTGTCCGAAAAGTTTCAGCACTCTGTCCATCATCTCAGGATATGGGCATAAAGCTCCACCCACTTTCCGCCCATCTTTTTAGTTTGCTCCAGTCCTTGTCCTTTGTAAATGGTGGTTTTTCATTGGTCAATAGGCTTAGTAGTCCCTCCTTAGTATCGCCTTATCTATTCATATAACCTTCAATGGGGATACCCCCTGTTACATGTATTGTTACTATGTAGGTTTTGATTACAGCCTCAAGGCACTATTTTCTTAAAAAGGCTTCAGGCAGGACTTACACTTGTTCCTAAGCTAGGCTGGCAGTGGTTACTTCACTCACTAGAACATCTCACATTTATTTGAGAGCTTCTTTAAATTTCCCTTCATCAGCTCCACACACAGTACAACCTAATACAAAATTAACGTAATAATGCTTACTAGGGACTTCTAGGAGCAGCTTCTGGTACTGCACCTAGACATGCAGTGCTGGTGCCTTGCTCACTAGGGACCTAGAGGTGCAGCTTTTGGTACTGCACCTAGACATGCAGTGCTGATGCCTAGCTCACTAGGGACATCTAGGAGCAGCTTGCAGTACTACACCGAGACATGCAGTGCTGGTGCCTTGCTCACAAGGGACCTCTAGGAGCAGCTTGCAGTACTGCACATAGACATCAGGTGTTGGTGTCTTGCTCACTAGGGACCTCTACGAGCAGCTTGCAGTACTGTGCAGAGACATGCAGTGCTGGCTCCTGGCTCACTATGCAAGTATTTGCAATGCACTAGGTCTTGCATTACGTGAAGTATGAGCAATTGGCGTTGGATTATTATTTGCAACACCAATATCTCAAACTATCTGTAATGAGAGAACTATTGCAAATGCTTGTTTAATTTGATGCTTTGGAGATAGCTAAGGCTGTTTCCCAGTTATTTTTTAGCTCTGACCATTCTGTTTTGTGAACACATTCTACTGCCGAAAGTTACCCGGCCTGAGCTGGTGTCACGGTTGCGTCACCTCCTGCGGCCTGTCCCTCAGTCCCTCTCTCCCTTTGAGCTGGAGCACTGCTGTTCCCCATCCTGTACTGCTGCAGGCACCGCCTTGTTGACGATTTCAATGGAATCTATCCTAGCTACAAAGATCGCCTTTCTGAAAGGGTCTGCTGGTCCCCTAGTCCATGTTTCCATTTGTTCAGGGACTTTCAGTCAGCCGCCAAGGTACTCTGTGCTGTATTGTGGTCCTCGCAACTATTCCTACCGCATTACTTTACCTCTGCAGCCCTCTTGTGGCCACCACTGTGAATGTTGCCTTTAAAATATACCGCATAGAAGCGAGAGGCCTCTCTTAAAGGAGCTGTTCAGAGGGTGATAAGCCAGACTGGGTGCTGTGTGTCGCACCGCATGGGTATGTGGTAGGTGGAGGGAGCCTGCAGTGTTGCCAAGTACCATGCATCAGGCGTTAGACTAAAGCATTTCAGTGTAGTAATCTGCATTACCACACTGAAATTCATTGTTAAGCATATGTGAAGTGCCTCAGCAGGTGTCTGACTGTGAAGGGCTGCCACAGTAGCAAAAGCTGTGGTCCATTAAGTGAGGCAGCATCAGCCTGGTGCGCTGCTGGTGGCGTCCAGTGCACAAACAATGCTAACTGACCACAGACAGCTGCCCAGCATTGGGAAGCATTGTAAACTAATTTATCATTTGAGAGTCTGAGATGGCACCTACCGCGCTGCGGCCTGGGGATTGGTTGCATTCATCAGACGAGTCTCACTCTCAGCCCGGCCGGGGCACATCCTCACATGACGTGGCTGTCACAGAGGAAAACCTACAAGAGTTCTTATATCCACAGTCAAGTGAGAAAATCACCCCGCAGCAGGCCTGCACTGATTGAATCGGGAGGCGGCGCCATGCGTTGTTGGCTTTCCAGCAACTGGTGCCACCGCTGCGCTTTATCAGTTTGTATTGAGATTATAATAGTCAATGAATGAGTGACAGGCAAATTATACTTTTGGGGCGGATTTACTAGCTCCCTGTGACACCCGTACTTCACTTGTTGTGACGTACTGGAGGCGCATTTCACTTATCCATATTTACAAGGAGATGAAAAGCCACCCTGCAGGACTTTTCCTCTCCGTGTAAATATGGCCCCTTCACATGCAGCACTTTACTTGGAAGGGGTGTTCCATGGTTGTTGCTGTGGGTGTTCCCACGCAATACCCATGGAACGAGACACATTTCCAGATTTACGAGGAAATGCTTTCATTTCTCATCATTTTTTCCTCTTTCAAAGTGTGCTGCATTCTACAGCACACATTGAAATAGGAAAATGCCTGTAGTGATTGTTTTTGTGTAGGAAGGTGACTTCTTTGACTTGGGGATAAAACAAACTATCTCTGCTGACTTAGCTTTCACGCCCACTTCAGGAACAGAGTGGTTCAAAATGTTTTATAGGATCCTGTGCGCTCTTGTTTCCTATTGACACTAAAACGTTTAGCCCATATGCACACACTGAGGCTGTCTCTGTTACGATCTCGAATACCACTTGCTAAGTTTAATGCTCGGCTGCCCATTCCCTGTGCTGTGGAGTTACATTTTTGGTGTAATCGCTTTCTTTAGAGCCACTGTAGCCATGGCAATATGGCTCCTGTTTTGGTCGTCCTCAATCACATTGATGTTTGCAGTAAGGAATTGACAGTGTCGTCTGAGTAGGTAGCTGCTGCGGGCACGTGCTTTGCTGGCCACTCGGCCCTTATTGTTAGGCCCATGTGAGTGGGTTCAGTACTTTCATACTTTCCGCTGTTCGTACCTGTTTCCATTCACACTTGCACTAGTAATGGATTTGCCCCTTGTGTTGGCACCAGCACACATTGCAGGGGAGAATGGGCATGGTCTTTGTAAATAGGTTTTAACATAGCATTCCTGGCTTCACACAGACGGGTGGCTAATAATGTTAAGTGCAGAAGGCATTATTCTGATGCCTCTTCCCCTTTCAATGTTCGCACTTACTAGGGGGGTTGGTTCGTCAGTCACTGCTGTACCTTCTGTTGTGTGAATTGAGTCCTTGAGGGAGCAACTAATGCATTTGAAGTGTTATGCATAATGTACTGCTCTCACGTTGCTTTATGAACTCGAAATGATCCCAAACCACCCCCGTCACCCTCCATGGTCTTGCTGCTCCTTCCCGGGGCCCAACTCTTTGCAAGGGTCTGGAGCAGCAGGGCATCCTGTGCAAAATATTTTAAACTCTGCACTTTGATAAATCGACCTTCCATTTCGTGTAGCAAGCAAGCATGTATTCCTGAATCAGACCGCATGACCCAGTGTGTAGTAATTGTATAGCTATTTAGTCCCTGGTGACAGAGCACCTAGGATATAGTGCTGCATGCCTAAACACTTATAAGGTCCCAGAGGCGAGACCTATTGGCTATGCCAATGCGTGTTTTTTTTAGGAACGAAGAATGTTTCCTTCTTCTAGGTTCGCTTCCTTCCTATCTGTATAAAAGGAGACTGAATGAAGTCTCCGAGTGTCGCAATTGCGCTAGTTAGTTGCTAGACCTGTACGCAATCCTTCTTCCGCATGTTTCCTGCGTTCTGCTGGGTTCTCATCTCCTCTGGTGGACTGAGCCAATTGAGAGTTTTTTCTGGCTTATTCTTACATTTCCGTTCCAAGGCATGTGAACTGGGTGGTATGTGTTTAGCATATTGCATGCACATTGGGTGAATGAGAATCTGTGTGCATGGGGAATGGTCTTCCGTTCAGATTTTCTTTGTCCTTCGCTGCAGACTTGTAAACCGGCATGCAGTTGTCTCTGTCCAATGGCCAGGGGAACTGACATGGTCTTGCCATGTGAGCCAATCTCTGTCTGCTACTGTATTTGAGCTTCCCTTTTGCCTTGAGACGAGTTGCACATTGTCTAACAGTAAGGAGGCCTTGGCTTGAGAGACTTTGTGGTGTGTGAATTGCTACATACCTTAATCGCTTGCTACAAGCACCTCCTCTACTTTTCCAGAAAAAAACAGAAGGTAACCTGAAATCCTGTGCAAGTTGACTCTGCCCATGATGAATAACTGCTTGTAATTTCAAAGACAGAATGGACTTTATTTAGATGTGGGTTTTTGCTAGTGCCTTAACAGTAAAGTAAATAAAGTAAAATACTTGCCAAACCCACCCGGCTGCTGCACGTAGTCTGGACATTGGAAGCTGGCTCACTGCACTGCACATGGAGACATTTGCAAAGAACAGCCCTCTGGGGCTTCCTAGGACTTGTTTTTTTCTGCCTAGTCTGTGCCTTTCTCCTCTCCACACAACGGGCAGTACATCTTCCTCTGATTTGCATATAGCCATGTCTGAACTGGGGTGGCAGAGTGGGCTAAAGAACGGTGATGGATTAAACCCAGATCTTTTGACTGGGTGTGAGTGTTTGATTGATTCAGATGCTCCGTCCATCACCACCCCCTCTTGTACCGCTTTTGGCCGCCATAAGTGTGGCAGGGTATGCTCAGACGTGAGTCCCTTGCTCACTTTGCCACTGGATTCAAGCAAGCCGGGCTGAAGACGACTGGAATGCCAGAAACCGGTCCTCGGAAGCTTGTTTCCGGTCCAGGGAAAACATGGCTTGGCAGTTCGGGCTAGACTGTTCCCATGAGGCACAGGGTCAGACTGATTTGCATATAGCCATGTCTGAACTGGGGTGGCAGAGTGGGCTAAAGAACGGTGATGGATAAAACCCATATCTTTTGACTGGGTGTGAGTGTTTGATTGATTCAGATGCTCCGTCCATCACCACCCCCTTTAGTACATATTCCTCTACCTTCAGGGCAGGTCTAAGCGATAGAGCTTCTCCCATTTCTATGTCTGTGCCTGGCTCGGTGCGTTAAGCAGCACAGAGTCCTGTCCTTTTCCAATGTGTCTCTGTGCAGTGCAGCGGGCCTCTCCCTCTAAGCCAGGCACAGATATAGGAACCAGGGAAGCGCTATCGCTCAGACCTGTCCTGAAAGAAGAGGAAGATGTACTGCCCGGTATGTGGAAAGGATAAAGTCAAAGACCAGAAGACAAAAATAAGACCTAGATGGCACAGCCTGCATGGAGGTCGTTTAATAAAAGTGAGTCAGCCAGGAAATGTGAGACATTTCAGCCCATCTTGCCAGGACCAGTTGAAGGGCATCTTGTGTAACCATGAATTTTAGGGCCTATAGAGGAAATTCTTGTACTATAAGTATGTAGAGCCTTCCTCATCTCTGCCCAGCCCTGTGACATTCCTGGCTTTGAGGGAGTTTTAGTCTCGCTGGTTTCAGACTGAGATGGACACTCTCTGGGCCCTCGGGCGGTCCGATTGGCTGCACGCGGTCACATTCTAAAACCATTCAAGTTATCGTTCTTGCACTTATGGTCCACAACTTTCATCAGCTGAAATAATGGCGTAATCCCTAAAACTGCTGAATTTGTTTTTCCATCACATCTTGTGAGTCTGGATTTAAAAAGTATCCCCAGGTGAGAGGGTAATCCCTTCAACTAACAATCATGACTGCTTCTGGCTAATTTTGAGATACAGATCATTGACATTTGGATACACCGGGGACATACTTTAAGTTCTGCTCCTATTCTGTCACCAGTAATTTCCCTGTTTTGAACAGTTATTCTAGGACCATTTGTACCAGTTAGCTCCTCAGCTGGTTACTCTCTGAGCTGAACACCATGATTTGGATAAGAATTGCACACCCAAATTTTGTGAACTGCAACCCGTACTTCACTAATCACATTGTAACTCCTAATCTTGTAAGAGCTATAATTGTGTTCAGGATCATATCGCAAGCCCAGAGAGTGCTAGGACCTCGCCCAGGGCTTTAGGTGGGATGAAAAAATTTGGGGTGGGGAGGGTGGGGTGTGGGGAGGACGAGGGGGGTGTCTCTCAAAGGGGCGTGGCCGATATAGTTAAGGGTGTGCCTGAAACGTATATGCTAAAGGTCTGTGCTTAGCATAGTGTGCCGCCCCACTGGCATTTTGCTGCTTCTGTAATTGAATCCAGATATATAATACAATAAGTAAGACTACCTACAAGCCTGGACTATTGGCTTTGTCAGTGGCTGTAAGTTTCATAAGGTACATAAGCAACAACTATGGCTTTGTTGCATATAATATTGCCAATAATTCTGTTCTGAAATGATGAGACTGTAAAAAAAAAGTGTAAGGAGTCTCTTTGAAGTTACCTCAAAGGCAGTGAAGGGTAGTACTGCTGGCGAGTTAAGATTTTTTTCCACCGTGAGGGTAAAAACGGAGAGCCTGAGAGAGACCCATTTCGGCACCTGCTTTTTAGAACTGCCAGTGCTGAGCACCGGCAAGACCTGGCCCACTTTTAAAGCCCTGTTCTCGCCCACATGAAGACCTATTCTTTTTCAAGGACATATAGTTCTGACTAGATATTGAGAGAACTGTGTGTAATTCCTTCTATCACAGTAGTATATTTGTTTTGTTTTGAGTGCTGACTCTTGTTACCCTCAGCAAGTCAACTGTACAAGGGCTGTAATGTTTTTTTTTTTTAACTTTATTTTTGTGCAGGTAGAAAAAGAATACAGGTGTATCAAGCTCTCATTAGCATGTCAAACTTACATTATGACTCCATTCCACAGCCTTCACGCCCACATCCCTGGGGCCGGGCGGCGACACCTTTCTCGTCAATTAGTGTATAATTATTCCAAGGCTTACGAGCTCTTCATGTAACCCCCCAATCCTGCTTTTGTTTTTCTCCCACAACTCCCCCCCCCCCTCCCACCCATACATAACTACAAACTAGTAGCTTTACCCCCCCAAAGGGGTGACAGTCAGATCACATGTCCATCAACCTATGTGTCACTTATCCATCAGTTCCCCTCGTGCACAATATATTGTTGCTTGTCTCCCCACCCATGTCTCTGTATAGCACCTCATATGTTTGGTGTCTCCGGATTCTCAGTGTCCCAGTCTTCTTTCAGGCACTCATCGCTACCAGGTGGTCTCCTACTTCCGTCTCCGCCGTCTATCCTCCTATGGGTCACCTTCTATTGCCCCACTTCTAGGCCATGGTATTGTCTCCATTTATTCCATACCTTTCGGAATTTCTTGGGACATCCTCTAGCTTTGTACGTCACTCGTTCTGCTGCCATATAGAGGTCTAGCCCTCTCTTCCACTCCTCTATTTCCGGCCTCTCAGCCACCCCCAGTATTTCGCAATGTCCCTTTTCGCCACTACTAGTGCCAGCACCAGGAAAATGATATGCGGGCGTGGCAGATCTACTTCAGTCACCATTCCTAGTAGCGCCAGTTTCGGGTCCAGTGTTAGCTCTATTCCCAGTACCTCCCCCAATTCAGTGAAGATGTGAGACCAATATATTGGTATTTTTTCACATGACCAGATAGTGTGGTAGAAATCCCCCTGTTCGGATCTGCATCGATGACATGTGGCGTCTGTTATCCTACCGATTTTGAGGAGACGCCTCCTATCAAAATATGTCCTGTGTAGCACATTTAATTGAATCAGCCTCAGCCGTGACTTAATGGCCACTTCTCGGGGGTGCATCAGTATCAGCTCCCAGTCTAAGTCTTCTAATTCCCCCACTTCCGCCTCCCATACACCTCTAAGTTTCGCCAGAAAACCCAACATATTATTTGTGAGTGTTTTGTATGTGAGGGATACTGCCTGGTGTACCATTTGTTCCTGTAGGAGTCTCCCTTCTAGAGGTGAATATTCCGGTATATCCTGTAGTGATATCTTCTGTGCTTTCCAGGCATGTACTAGCTGCAAGTGTTTGTATTGTTGTGTGCGGTGTAATCCAAACTCCGCCTGTAGCATCGCGAATGTTTTCAGCTCACCTTTCCTTATCACATCCCCAATAGTAGATATCCCTATGTCATCCCACCTTTGGAAGCCTTTTAGTTTTTGAAATTCCGTGAACCATTTGCAGTGCCATAGTGGTGTCTGACGTGTTGGTCTCTCCTCCCACCCCGTGGATCTCGTGGCCCGTGTCCATGCTCGTATCGTAATCATAGTAGCGGGCAAGAGCGCTCTCCCTGCCTTCCCCCCATACAGATAGTGAAGTACATTGTGTGCGGACAATTTATGCCTTTCCAGTGCATACGTCGGGTGGTCCGCTGGTGCATGTAACCAGTCATTTATGGGGGTCAGGTGTTCCGCCCAGTAGTATGCCTCCAGGTTCGGCAATGAAATCCCTCCACTATATTGGTGTCGTTGGAGTGTCTGGAGTGCGATGCGTGGTTGTTTGCCTAACCATAGGAATGATCGCATGTCTGCGTGGATTCTGGTGATAGTGTTAGTCGGGAGCGGATAGTACTCATTTTGAAGTGCGTAGAGGAATTTGGGTAGGGTAATCATTTTATACATCGCCGCCCTTCCCAGTAGGGTAAGCGGTAACTATCTCCATCTCGTCATGTCTTCTACTGCCTCTTTCATTATTCGTTTCACATTTTTCTGGAACGAGAGCTTCTTGTCCAGGGTGATATAAATCCCAAGGTACTGGAACCCCTCCGACGTGGTGAGTAGGCGGTCCGGTAGAGCTACTCCCTGCACTGCTCCCCGCGGCGTGTACAGGACTGATTTATGCCAGTTGATGGTGTGGCCCGCCATTGCCCCAAAGCCCTCTAACTCTCTGAACAACGTCCCTACTGAGACCTCGGGGTTCGTAACATATAACAATACATCGTCGGCATATAATGAAATTTTTTCCTGGGTACCCCCTAACTCATTCCACGTGAAGCCATGGATCTCCGGGTTTTGTCGAATTTTGGCTGCCAATATTTCTATTGTGAGTGTGAAGAGTAGAGGTGACAGCGGGCATCCTTGTCTGGTGCCTCTCTCTACTTGGAATTCGCGCGATAAGCATCCATTCACTCGTACCCGTGCCTTCGGCCTAGTGTACAGCAGCCTTATCCAGTTCTGAAAGTGTGGGCCAAAACCAAACCGACGCAATACCGCCATGAGAAAGGGCCAGTGTACTGCGTCAAACGCTTTTTCAGCGTCCAAGGACATGAACCAGTGCGGCTCCGTCCTATCTTTTACTTCTTGGAGCCAGTTGTGTGTCTGTCGGAGGTTGAGCTTTGTCGCTCTATCCGGCAAAAACCCGGATTGGTCTGTGTGTATAAGGTCTGGAATGACTGTCCGTAGGCGCGCCGCTAGAATCGTAGCTAGCACTTTCACCTCCATATTCAGAAGTGAGATGGGGCGGTACGAGGCACATTCCTCCTCCGGCTTGCCCTGTTTGTATATCGGCACTATGGTTGCCAATGCTAGATCTCGTGGGAGTCTCCCCGTCTCGTAGGCTTCGACATATAGAGCCAAGAGGTGACGTGTCAGCAAGTCGGCTGTTTTTTTAAAGAATTCTGCTGGGAACCCGTTGGGTCCTGGTGTTTTCCCCGTTTTTAATTTATTAATGGCCACAGTTATCTCGTCCAGTGTGATTCCCGCCTCTAGTGGGGCGCTGAGTTCTACATCTAGGAATGGGATATCCACATTTTCCATATATTGTATGGCCTCGTCCACTGTCCCGAGGTCTCTTCCTCTATAGAAGTTCTCATAGTGCAATGCGAAAGCCTCCGCTATGCCCTTGTCGGTAGTTTCCAGGCCTCCCTCATCCCTCCTGATTTTTTCCACCCACCGTGCTGCTCGTTCTTTCCTGCTAAGCCATGCCAGAAGCTTGCCTGACTTTTCACCTACATCATATAGGCGGTGTACCGTTGCTAGCGATTGCGTCTTTGCCTCATTAGAGACCAGCTCTCTATGCTCCCTTTGTTTGTCGTGCAACTGCCTCAGTAAACCTTCCCCTTTGTTTATATGGTAGTCCCTTTCTAGATTCAGGATTTCAATTTCTAACGCTGTTGCCTCCCTGTGTTGTTTGTTTCGCTCGTCTCTCAGTCTCCCTTTAATTCTGTCTCTCAACACAGGTTTCATGGCCTCCCAGAAGGTGACCCTGGAGTCTACTGAACCCTCGTTCTCCGCTACGTACACTTTTATGTCTGCCTTCAGTCCTCGTATTATCTCTGGGGTTTGAATGTCCCATGCTGCCAAGCGCCATTCCGTCTCTCGCCTTTCCGTGTTTTTCCCTAATTTCGCATATAGGGGTGAGTGATCCGATATTCCCCTTGCTTTGTACGTGAACTCATCTCCCTCCGACAGGTATTGCCTTGCCACAAAAATGTAGTCTAACCTGGAGAAGGCTTTATGTGCCCCTGAATAAAAGGAGAACGTCTCCTGTGTCGGGTGTCGCCATCTCCACGTGTCAGTGAGTCCCATTTCTGCCATGTATTTTGCCAGCGCTGTTTGTGTCCCCCCTCTGCGTGTTGCTCCTGAGCAATCTAATTCTTCCGACATTACGTCATTGAAGTTCCCCCCACTATTTGCATCGTGTCTGCCGTTTCCAGTTGGATGGATGCCACCTCTCTGAGTGTGCGTGATTGGAGTTTTGGTGGGGCATATACTGAGACAACTGTCATGCTTAGTCTATTCCATGTCCCCTGAATTCCCACATAAGTACCTTGTGGATCGCTCCATGTGCGTGTTACGTTAAAGGGGTGCGCTTTGTTAATTAGTATTGCGACTCCCCTGGCGCCCGACGTGTAGCCCGCGTGTGTCAAGACTTTGTATCTCCCCCTCGCTATGAATGTACATTTTCCCTCCCTAAGGTGCGTTTCCTGCAGGAGGATAAGGTCCGGGGCGACCCTCTTGTTGTATGAATTTACTAATCCTCTCTTTATTTTGGACCCTAAACCATTAACATTCCAGGTCAAAATGGATATCCCCCTGTGTATTCTGTTCGTGGTCGTCAGTGTACCTGCCACACTGTGTAGCTCTTCTGGAGATCCTTAGGAGACCATATCAGCTGTGTGTGACTACGTTGATTCTCATTCATCTGACTGTGTACCTTTGTGTGCTCCCATTTCCAACGACCCCCCCAACTTCCCCAACTTGTTGAAACTCCTCTGCACCCTCTCCCGCCCCCCACCCCACCTCTCTCCCCTTCCAGACTTGTCCTCATCAAGGTTCAAGCTGTCAGTAGAAGTCGGTCTGTCACCCCCCCTCTACCCCCCTCTATTTAACTATGTCCTACAAGATCCGCCTATATCAGCCTGTGATGTATCCCCCAAGCTGGGTTTGTATCCCGGCTAAGGTATATACCACTCCCTGAGCGTGTGTTAAGGCGGCGGAAGAACTGTTAAACTAATGAGTAAACTATTCCTGAAAACAGAAAAGGTTAACAAAAGAAAAAGGAACAACAACTAAAAGGGTGGTGGCCACTTGCGTGTCATGTCCGTTTCCCGGCCGACAATCCAATCGTCCACTTCTTCCAGGTTCACGAGTGTGAGTCTTGTGTAGTCGGTACTGCAGTTCTTGTCGGATATGTCCTGTTCCAACTGTCGTATCTCTGCTTCTAATGGGTGTAAGGAACGTTGGTCACTGTCCGACACCTCGTCATCCACGTCGGAGTCCCTGATGTGTTCCCTTTCACCCTCCGAACAGGCCTGGTCCCGGGACCCCTTCGGCGACATGTTTGCCGTTCTCGACGTCCCCGGTGATTCAGATCTACCTCTCCTGGATCCCGCCAATGTGCGTGACTGGTATGGGGTTCCTGTGTATCTCGAGTATAGTCTCCTGGATTTCCTCCTCTGCTGTTTTGGAGAGCCCCACCGCGCCTTTTCTTGTGCTGCCTTTACCAGTTCCTCTCTCCCTGCCGTTTCCCGACCATTAAGGATCGGTCGCTCCTCCAGCCATTGCCATGCTTCCTCCGGGTGATTGAAGAAGTGCGCCCTATCTTTGTAGATGACTTTGAGTTTTGCCGGGAAGAGCAACATGTACGTAATGTTCAATGATCTCAATTTGACTTTCACCGAGTCGAAGGAGCGCCGCTGCTTCTGGACTTCTTGGCTATAGTCTGGAAAAATCATTATATTAGTGTTCTCCACTCGGATTTCGCCCATCTTCCTCGCTTCTCGTAATATTAAGTCTCTGTCAGCGAAATTCAGGAAGCGCGCGATTACTGGTCTGGGTCTTGCGCCCTCCGGAGGTTTCGCTAGGAGCGCCCTGTGCGCTCTCTCGATCACAAAGCATGAGGAGAAACGGGCTCTTGGGAAGGTGTCCGTGAGCCATTTGTGCAGGAATGTCGCCATATTGGTCCCCTCGATTCCCTCTCTAAAGCCTACGAATCAGAGGTTGTTGCGTATTGCCCTGTTTTCTGCGTCGTCCACCTTCCAGAGTAGCTGTCTGTGGGACGCCTGAAGCTCAGCCATGTCTCTTCGGATTGTCGTTATCGAGTCTTCGGCCTCACCAATGCGCGTTTCAGTCTCGGACACTCTGGCGGAGAGGTTCTTGAAATCCTGGCGCAGGAGCGTGACCTCCGAGCCCACTTCCCCAATTTTCCCCTCCAATGCTGCTCGGGATTCCTGTATGTCAGATCTAGACGCCTGGATTGCTGCAAGTAGCCTGTCCGTGTCGGTGGCCCCCTCCGCTGCTGGGCCCGGGTCGTCTTTGGATGTTTTTGGTGCCGTGAAGACGTCCAGAGTGCCTTGTTTGGGATTCTTGGGTGGAGGGTCTTTCTTCCCCATCGTCACTGATTTAGTGGTGTGCCCTGCGTCGAAGGGCGCAGGCAGAACTGTCTTGGCTGCCCCCTCGTATTATGCCCCACAGGGATCCAATTGAGCCGGGCGCTGTCTGCCTTATGTCAGATATCCTTTACCGACTCTGCTACGGATTAGCCCCACCGTGAACGTCTCTGGATGACTCTTCCGAGTGGTGTATTGGCTTGGCACTCCGTGTCTTCCCCGTCTATCTGGCAATGTATATTCCGGTTGTGCGCCCCCTCCTGGTATCTTGCGCCGCCCGCACCACCGCCCCTTGTAACTGCTCCAGTCGGTTTGCGGCGCCTTCTCTCAAATGTACATGGGTCGGTCCCACTCTACGTAGTGGTATTTCTAGTGAGACCCCTATGAGTGCCTCTGGCTTCCTTGCCGTGCTGTTGCTGCAGTCCCAGCACCCCCTCCTCAGGGTTTCAACCGTTCACTGTTTAATTCCTGCGTTATCAAAGGGCTTCCCCTCCCAGCTCCAGCGGTCCGCTTTAGCAGTTTTGCCCCAGTGTGGTCAGAGTTTGCCTCCCCAGGGTTTGCGTGTTGGCAGGGGCATGGCGGTATACAGCGCTGTTCGTGGGCTTACCCCTGTGTGCTGGTCCGCGGGTACCCGGGGGGCCTGACGTCCACGCAGGTGGTGAGAGCGGGGGGGGGGTGTGGGGGGTGTCTGCCACAATCTCCCCTTGTTGTATTTCAGAGTCGCCGGCTCCCGTGCACTTGGCCGTGTAGTTCTTCTTCTCGGGTCTCGCACAGCTCCCTCACAGCGACCGGCAGAGGCCGCGGCCGCCATATTGGTAAAGGTCGGCTACCTCTGGGTTCTCGGCTTCTGTGTCTCTCCCGCTCTGGCCGCACCCTATGTACCTCGTCTGGGCCGTCGCTGTAGTCGGCGCGGGCAGGGAACCACTCTCTCTTGCCGTTGGATCCTCTGGGCTCCTCTCCGGTCGTCAGTTGGGAGCGGCGGCCGCCATCTTGTGTAAGGGCGTCCCATGCCCCGGTGTCATCCGATGCTCCCGGTACACTCTGTTTGTGGCCCGGGCCCCTCTTATGCCCAGGTTATGATGTCATCAAACGGGGCACCCTCCGGCTCCGGTCACTCTGCACCCCACGCCCTCGGAGCAGACGTCTCCGCCAGTGCGCCTCCACCCTACTTCGGGTCCTTGTCCGTCGGGCGTTCCGGTGAGCACAAGGGTGTTTGTGGCACTCCGGGCTTGTCGGGCTTCAGTGTCTGTTCGCGCCGCTCTCCTCCCATGCAGTCTCATGTGCCCGGCAAGATGTTTCGTCTGCTCTCAGTCCTCACACCGAGCCGCCATCTTGCCTGGCGTTCTCTTCTCCACCACGGACGCCGTGTAGAGCTCGGCTTATCTCTCTCTGGAGGCTCAGTTTTTGCACTCTGGACCGCTCGTTCCCCTCCAGGCGTCCCCCGACAGTCTGTGGGTGGTTTTTCGCTAGTGGTGGTGCAAAATTAAGTCGGATATTTAGACGTCGGCCGGGAGCTCCCGGGAGACACGTCTAGTCCTGCATGCTGCTGGCCACGCCCCCCCAAGGGCTGCAATGTTATCCAATTATAGTCCTGGTGCACCAGTGGCAAGAGACCGTGCCCACCGTGGACACCATCCAGTACCCACGGATTGCATCAAAACCCAGAGAAGATATTTCAAATATAATAAATATGTAGAAGCCTTTGTACATATTTAAGGAGGACTTTAAGTACTGTAGAGGATCCACATACTACAACAGTAGTATAGAGAGGTGTGTCACAGTGTTTGGACCATGCCTGAGATTCTAAAAAGAACATGAGAAATTGTACAAGACAAATGTAATTGAACCAGTCAAGGCTACAAAACTATCCGGGAGCAGTGGGCAGTAGAACATCTTGTCAGTAGTCAACAAATGGTTGTCAATAGACATTTCCACCAAAACATAAGCAAGATGATCATCCTCTAGTCAGAAGCCAACTTGCTTATATCTTTGGATTATTCTTGGCATTATCAAAAAATCACATTGCAACCTGGGCTTTTAAGGGTTGCTACATGATGTGGGCATGGCAATTGCAAGTTTATGGCATAACTATGTTGGGTACACCATGTACTGCTGAGTGTTTGTGTGCAGTGGCCTGGTGTGGATTGCCGTTGCCAGAAAGGTTATGCACATCTATATGGCCAATATGGTGTGTATAGTAAGTTTTGTGTGATACGTTCTCTTGCGGGTTTACTCTGAGAATGAGCCAATCTGTGCCAAATATGTTTGGTGTACACCTCATATATCCACTGGCCAGGTAGTGATATATTAAGTACAAAAGACACAGTGAAGCATTATGTAATATGTTACATGCCTTTTTAAATAAGAAACCAACAGCATTCCTAGGGGCGTATTATCAAGACAGGCAATAAAATTATCGCTGCTTGATAATATGCTCTATGGAATTCCAATTGAAGCCCATGTTAGATGTGAAGAACATCTAACCTGAGCTTCAATTGAAATACCATAGAGCATAATATCAAGCCCATTATCGCCATTTTAGCAGCAGTTTTCTGCCGCTAAAGCAGCGATAATTTTATCGCCTGCATGATAATATGCCCCTTGGGGGCATATTAGCAAGAACCTCGTTAAAATTATTGCAGTTTAAGTGGAAGGAAACTGCAGCTAAAACGGCGATAATGGGCTTGCTAATATGCGTTATAGAATTCCAATAGAAGCCCAGGTTAGATGTGCAGGACATCTAACCTGGGCTTCTATTGGAATTCTATAATGCATATTAGCAAGCCCATTATCGCCGTTTTAGCGGCAGTTTCCTGCAGCTAAAACTGCGATAATTTTAACGACGTTCTTGCTAATATGTTAATATTTGTATGTTGGGCAATCAATATTAAGTGGTCACCCACATGGTTTGTGAGGATCCTATGCAGTTAGTTCCGAGGTTAATATTTTTAGGTCTAAGTGCAGTTTACAGGGAATGTAAGGAGGTATTTAATTCGTAGAAAACAGCATTTGCATGTTTTACTTATGATGTATTCATTATAAAATGGAGTCATGTTTGCGAGTTCCAGTCGGTGTCTTGTACAAAGAATATAACTAAGCAGTCCATAGTGCAGAATATTACTATTTTGCAGAGGGAGAGTGATTACAAAGCAGAGCTCACACTTGGGGAATGGGACTGTGCTTCAGAAAATGGTGAGGTCCTTGCAGAATTGCTACAACATTACACCCGGCTTCACACTTCCTGGTACGCCGAGGAGGGCAGCGCTTTGGCGGACTACCTTTCGGAGATGGCTATGATTTGGCTGTCTGCTCCGCAATAACAATTTCTTAGTGAACCAATAGCGGTTGAAGAAATCATCTCCACAATAGATTCCATGGCTGGGTCTAAGACCCCTGGCTCTGATGGGCTTACAGGGCTTTTTTATAAAACATACAAGCATCTTCTTGCTCCCTGCCTTTAAAACTGTATGCTGAATCAATGGAGACAGGTATACTGCCTGCCACTTTAGAAGAAAAGATCATAAATCTGCTGTTAAATCCCAGGAAGGACCCATCGCATTGCCAATCCTATAGGATCACTGTCTCGATTAAATTTTGAATATACGATTCTCGCTAAAGTTCTTGCCACCAGATTGTCTCTCCCTCCTTAAACCATTGTCAAAACTCTCTAGTCAGGTTTCCTTTCGCACGGATCCACCTCTCTAATTTACTTACGTTGTTTTCAGTCTAAAACAGGATAACTCCTAATGTCCTTGCAGCCGTGGCCCTACTCGATGTGGAGAAGGCCTTTGACTACCTTGATTGGCCCTCTCTTTCCGCACACTGCAGACACTTCACCTCCCGCGTTGGTTCTCATCCCTAATCCTGCTTCTTTATTCTCAACTGATGGCTCGCTTTTGTGTCAATGGTTCATTAACCCCCATGTTCACATAGGCTACGGGCATGAGACAGGGGTGTCCAATCTCCCCACTCTTGTTCATTATTGCTATGGAGACGTTGGTATGGAACCTGCAGGGGAAACACCTCTGGCCTGGGTTACAATTTAACCCTGGACCACACCTGCTATCACTTATGCTGACAACATGTTAGTTTTCTTTAGGCATCCCTCCTCAAATGTACATTCTATTATTCAGGAGATCCAAACATTCAGTCTTTTTTCGAGTCTTCAAATCAAATTGGGTAAATCCGAGGTCTTCGTGCTGACAGCGGCCATGCAGCAGTTTCAATGCGACTTTCCTCTGCAATGGCGGGAAGATACTGTTAAATATCTTGGTATTTACATCCACCCTGATAAGGAGCAGGTCCTGCGCCTGAACTATGATCCAGTTGTTAGTAAACTAAAAACAGAAATCGAGAGGTGTATAAAGTTACCATTATTGTTAGCTGGCCGCATTGCCATTATTAAAATGGTTGTCCTTCCCCGATTTCTCTGTTTCTGTATATACTTATTCCTCTTACTAATGCTTTTTTGCCTCTTTGAGGGGCCTTGTGTTGTGGCTAATCAGGGCAGGCGTAGACCGCGGGTTGGTCGGTGCACACTGGTCCTCTCTTATGCAAGGGGCGGCTTCGGTATGCCTCACTTCCACCTTTATTATTTGATCGCTCAGTGTCAAAACCCGTTCCATTGGTACTATAGAGATGCTTGCCTTCCTTATGATCTAATTGACCGGGACTTAGCCGGCAATACACCATTGAATGCCTTCCTCCGCATGGGTCTACCTTTGCACCCCATGGTCATTCAGCCACTTTCCACTACCTGTTGGGCGAGGCGCCGACTGCTGCGCCTCCTGGGAATTTGGGCGGTTGTACTCCCCTGCTCTGCAACTTGCAGATAACCACCGGCTCTCCCCAATGGTAGAAACCATTGTCAAACACACATTTAGCTGTGTTGCATTACACAGCACTAGAGATTTGTACTCGGGAGGCCACGCCATCTCCTGGTCAGGGGATGCACACTTCAACACTGCAACGCTACTTGACAGGTTCCTTTTGCACCGTATTCTGAGTGCTTTAAGGGCCCTGAACCCCCTCATACCACATAGCTCCAGATGACTTCATTCCCCTCATTATCCTCATAGAGGATGAAATCGGAGAACACTTAGGGGCATATTAACCAGGAAACTGTCAGAGCACGGCATTAAGTAAAGAAGGATAAAGCTGCGCTCTGACAATTTCCAAACACAGAGATGCACCATATTCACAAGAATACAGTGAACTCCTGCCTTTCCCTTACCGCTGGCGGAAAATGTAAGCGCCTACTGCCAACCCAGGCACTATAGTACAAGGGTGTCTGCATTGCAGGGGAAGATTGTTTATGTGCAGGGAGGTGTCTTTTCTCAATTACCCCACCTCCTCTGATGGTACAACATTACACCAATGCCCATTGAACGTAACTTGGTACCATTACCACCCATCCCTCACTCAAACCTCTTTTGATTCAAACCCATACCTGGTCTCAAAGCTGTGGCCGCACCCAGGCCTGCCGTGGTGCAGTGATTCTGCCATTGTTCGCGTTTCCTTTTCATTGGACCTCTTGCTGCACCCAGCCAGAACAACACCAACCTTCTTTTCAAGTTCGAACAGGGGCTGCCTCTGGCCTGACAAGCTCTCTGGTCCCACCATCTGCACTCAGCTTTATCCCCACCAATCACGTTTTCACCCCTTATCTGCACAACAGTGCTCGATTTGAGCCAATGGTGGGTACCGGCACTTATTTTTCTGTTTCAGATATTTACTAACTACAAGAGAAGGAAAAATACACAGATCGGAGAGACAGCAGAATAAAAAGACAGCAAAAACATAACAAACGGAAAGCAGGAACCTGCAACAGTGAGAAAAAGGGGCAGGGAGTGTTGTGCAGTGGATTAAAGACTGCCAGCCTTTGTATATGGCCTGCTGACTTTTAATTGCACTGGCTTTTGGGCACAACTTTGGGCACAAGCACTCTTTCTTTCAAAAATCAAGCACTGCTTCACAATCTCCCCTTTCTCCAGCCCTTCAACCTCAGAATACCCATATCCCAATGTGTCCTCATAATCCTCCTTGATTAAATTGATGCCAAGACTACTCATTCTTAGCCTTTCTCTATCACTTACACCTTGGTCCAAATCAAATGCATTTTTTTCCACTCCTTTGACCATTCTTCATCAAGGTGGCCTACTCGCATCCAGGCTAATCACAGCTGTGCATAGCTCTTGGCATAGATATATACGTGGTGTGGGGGGCCGCCCCCATTGCTGCCCATCAGTTACCCATCTGGGACTGTATTATAGAAGTGCCCTGGGGCGCAAAAGGCATTTGATCCCGCCTTTGCGCGCCCCGAGGCGCTTTAGTATTAAAGAAGGGGCTGCTTTAGCGGCCCCTTCTGTAATACTGAAAGCGATGGTGCACATACAGTGTCAATGCTTCCTTAAGAGGGCATGCCCTCATTTGCCTGGGGGTGTGGCCCCTTGCAAATGTGGGGATTCCCTTTGCCTTTGCACAGTATTCTAGACACGAGCGCAGAGGCAAAGAAGCTCTCAGGAGGCGTACTTTTAGTGCGCCCCCTGATTGCAGTCCTCTGGTGGGGGAAAGGGTGTCCCATGGAGCCCCCAGATATCCCCTTGCATGCCGGTGCAGTCACTCATTGCACCCGCCTGCAAGGAGATCTCTAATCCCATTCAAAAGTGCAGGCGGGTGCCGCCTGCACTGTGGAAACACAGAGTGGCTTCAAAGCAGTCGCTCAATTTTTCACATGAATGCGCTGCCATGGATCAGCGCAAGTTCGCGGTTGGCTTGTGGGCAGTGTATTCACCCTAATATGGCGCATTTTCCTTGATTGTGCCAGGTGCACATTATAAAGGTGTGTCTGGCGCAGTTAAGGAAAATGCGCTATATGTATAATATGGACACTGAACTTTACCGTTCATCAGAAACAGTGTGAGGCAGGGCGAGACATGCCCCTGGAAGGACACAGGGATACTGCTAACTGAAGCTCTCTACAATTATGTAGTATTGAGACCCTTTTAGGACCCGAGGGACACCCGTGGGGTGCAAGTGGGCAGCTTCCTGGAGTATTACACGATATGCCACGCCACCATGGTCTACTGGGGATAGGGCCGGAGGAAGCCGCCGATATCGTTGCCCTTGCAGATAGCACCAACACATGGTGACATAGTGAGGCAATAACTGTACCGATCAGTGCCCTGCACACACCCCAATACACAACGAGGATGCCGCAAGGGACAGGTGGGAAGTTGATTGTGGTATTGTCCTCAACAATAAACAGTGGGCTGGTGCTCTGAGACAGGTGAAGGAGGTGTCTAGAAACCCACGATTCTGGTACACACAATTCAATTACCTGCACCAGACTTACCTGACACCTCAGGGCATTCACTGCATGTTCCCGTGGGCCTCCTCACCAGTGTTGGCTCCTCTGTAATGGAGGAGGAGCGTTGCTCCACCTGCCAGCCTCAAAACTTGAAAAATAAACCGATAATAAAATGAGTTTATTATCGTTTTATTTTCCAAGTTCTGGTCATGGGAGTGGGGCCGTCGTAGGGGAAATCTGGAGAGGGAGTGGTGGTCACTGCTACCAGTGTGCACGTCGGTTTGGCCGGCCGTCTCCAATCTAACGGCATTGCTGTGTTGGAGGCAGCAAAGCACAGGCTCCCAGTCTCGCAAATACACAGCGCTTAGGTCAATCCTGCTTTCAAACATGAGAGCAGCGTCAGGATTGGCCACAGGGGAGCCTGGGGGCATGTGCTGCTTTGAGGACTCTGAGAAGAAAAGCGTCAGGTAAGTGTTTTTCCTTTCTTTTTTTCTACTTTCGTCCGTTGTCCTGTCCCCAGGGCTTTAAGTGGTGGGGGGGGTCTGTGGGGGGCTGAACCCCCCAGTTTTTTTTAGAGGGCCTTGAAAGGGGGCTCTAGGAGGCTCTATTTTCGGGCCTCAAAGGTCAAAGGTAGGGTGAGCAGACATCCCGGTTTTTAGGTCTCGGCTAAGCGCGCGGAAGCGCGTTCTCGCCGAGAACCTTTTGTTGCCGTGTCTGCTTTCCAGGAGACAATCCTGGCCACGCGCATCGCCTTGGAGGCGATTTGAAACTGTCACGCGCCCAAGTACGAGTGCTCAACACCACACACGCATGCGCATGCACACAGACACACACACGAGCGCCCATGCACGAACGCACATATATACAGAGACACACCCCCCGCACACATACACACACGCTCGCACACACACACGAGTGCACCGAGGCCCCCGCCCGCCCTCCGCCGCTGCCACCGTCGCACACATACATACACACACGAGCATACAAACACACACACACGAGTGCACCAAGACCCCCCCCCCCGCCCTTTTGAACTTACCGGGCCAATCTCGGGGGACTCCGCTCTCAGCACGCGGCATGGGCAGGCACCGGGCATGTGCCTCATGCCCCCTCCGCGGAGTTCACGCTGCGGCTCTTGCCAGCTCCTTTCCCGGGGCTCACCTCCTGCTGGCGGCCCCGGGGCTCTCCACCGCTCACAGGAGCCCCGGGCCGCGAGATGCATTGACTCCTCCTGCCTCCTCTTCCGGTCCGGACGCGGCCCCGCTCCCGTCACAGGCGACATTGCCTGACTTCCAGTGCGGCCGCGGCAGGATTCCGGGGGCATTTTCTGCACAAACCTTGTATTCTAACTGGTCTGATCTGCCGAAATGTAATGAAGGGATGTAATCCGTATCACACTTGGTAGTTACCAGATGCGATAAAGACAGCACCATTAATAATTGCAGTCCCGGGTAAACAGGTGTTTGTGCAGGCATGGCAGTTTAATGGGCCACTTGTAAACGGGCTCAAAGAAGTACATATTTCCCGATATACTTGTCTTTAATGACAACCTCTATCGCTGCTATGAAAAGGTCAATGTGGCAGTTGGTCCTAAATCAGCTGAAGAATGTCCTCATGAGCAGGCTCAGTAAAAGTTTCACGTACGCCTTCCTATGGAAGGTGTGTCCCACCTATCCCAGGAATAGATAGTATGAGTTTGCCATTGGGATCCAAGGTATATTTCTCTGAGTATGCTTTTGGTGGTCTTTGTAATGTGAATGCTGCTTGTTTTGCTAGGCACATCTCAAGATCCACCTTTGTTTAGGATCTATCACAGCTGCTATCTTACATGCTATCATTGCCACCTCAGGCCTCAAAATTCTTCTATGTCTGGAGATTACTAAGTTTGCAGTACGAGTGGCATACATCACTAATGTCTAGTAGCGGTACAGCCACCCCTCACCCTTTCTGATTAAAACACGAGGCTCCTGCATCTCTCCAGTGCCCCATTATGCTCCAAAGCGTGAGTTTGTAACTTCCTGTGAGCATCCTTTGTTCATTGAAGCCTCTCTCACCCCCACCGCTACTCCTGGGATTTCCCTTTATTAGTGAGGAGCACAGAATTGGTAAAAAATAAAGGGATGCAAGATCCATTGAGGAGAAGTGGGGAGTGAAACAAATCCTTAGTGTGAGAGTGATATGAGACGACAACGGAGAGGACCATGCATCGCAGACACTGCCTACAGCGTTCCTTAATGCTGCCATTAAATATATAGCCTGTAGAGATGAGAACAGATGATCTCGGCTATAACATTTGTAAGTGTGAAAAGCTTACACAGATCGCACTGCACTTTTGAAGCGTCTCATTGAAAATGTAACCCTAGAGCCAACTCTGTCCGTTTGTTTTTTGTTCATTATTTAATTGCCCTCACTAAGGCAGAAATCCTCTTCTAAAATAGTCTGTTTGTAAGACCAGGAAAGCCCAGGTTAATATTATAATAAGAGCTTCTACCTTTCTTTAGTCTTAACTTTTATAGTTCGAAGTTGATTTAAAGTGCACTACTATATCTATTGTACGCAATTGACTAACCTAGCTGATGAAAGAATTTAACAAAGCATTATTCATCAGTGCTAAACACAAAACACAAGCATATAACCCTGTAGTGCCTGAATTGTACAATATATAACTAAGAAACCAGGCATAAATACCTTCATCCACCGTTTGATCTAATTGTAATATATTGGGGTAATCACTTTACTTCGATGTATCTTATTTTCCTTGACCATTTTATTTGTGTACACCTTGAAGTAATTCAGCTCAGGATGTGTACTTCACTAAAAACTCCTTCACATATGGCTTAATAGAAAATGATGTAATGCTTCACATTTAACAACATTGACGATCATTTTACCCTAATGTTGGATGCACATTAGTATCTTAATAATGATGTATTACTTTAAAACACTATATATTGTATATAATGGGTAATAATTGCCTAAGGGGCTTGTTTAAAGTTTGGTGAGGCTGATACGCCATCAAAACATGATGAATATCCTGTCTATCCTTTTAGAATGCACTTGCAGTAAGGCGGGCATGACTTTTGCCACGTATGTGACACAGTATCCCTGTGCCTGTTGTCGGCCTTCTAGTCCCTATGCTCCCAGCTCCTATATTCTCCACTGGCCTCATCACTTTACTTTCTGGTGGAGAGAGAGGTAGTCACAACCCACCTAACCCGGCCGCCTAAGGGCAGCAACCAGCCCCTCCTGCTTTGGTGCACTGGACTGCACCACACGCCTGAGGGGAGAGCTCCTTTCATCCCCACTCAAACCCCCAGGCTATGACTTCCCATACAGGCCCAGGACCGTGAGGGCGGGGCCAGGTTGGTCATGTGACGGGCGTTAATGGGTGTGTTTTTGACCGCCCTGCTGCCGAGACTCCAGAGGCCAGAGGTCTGTTTTCCATGGCTCCTCCGTCCTAGGCCCCATGCGGGTCAATCAATCTTCTCTTTCTCTCGGCTGCCCTGGCCACCCCACGTCGAACGAGGCTGCTTTTGAATGCCCTAGCCCCCTCATTTGCATAGAGTCATTTTTCCATCACAGCTCGCTTCATGAAGCGGGGATGCTGGATTTATGACAGCAATTACTGCACCACAGTCTGATGAACAGGCAATTAGCAGGCCAGGAGCGTGGCTCGGGGGCCCCTGGAGGACACTCTCTGCGCCCCTCCCCCTCCAGCAGAGACCGGTCCTCGCTCCATGCACCGTGTGCACGCGGTTTAAAGAAGGGTGGAGTTGACCGTGACTAACCCCTCCCCAACCGGTGAAGGGAGTGATGGCGAGTACGGCATGCCTTAAAAAAGCCGCATGATGTACAGTGGGCAGTGGGCAGCAGCGAACATTCGTACAGCACGCAGAACCAGAGCTGCCAACAAAATGGAGAAGAGGCGCAAACAACAGCAATGCACGCTTCTGCCGCATCCACCCACCCCGTAAAGTGCATGTAGCACTAGCAACAGCGCAAGTTTCCTCGCAGTCTCACGCACACGACAGGTGCAGCACAGGCAAGTTAAGCAAGGGCAGCAACCACACCGGAAGCACCCCTCGTTTACAGAACAGGGGCAACAGAAGAATCTTCCCACACACACATCCACACCCAGGCCCTGGCTCCAGGGAGGAGAGACATCTGTATACATGAACAGGTGAAGCACAGGATCCGGCGGACACACCTTCCTTTAGAGAGCTGCAGCACATGCTTTGTACACACTCAAAAAGCAAGTCCGGCCATGAAACACCAGACTATCTTGACCTTGCACACGTAACAAGCAATTTTTTAAAACAATTTTTATTGAAACAATTTGCAGAGCATTCCAATGACAGCATAATTTGCATGGCATGTAAGTACACTACTATATTAGCCACATCATTTTCTATACAATTCTCATAAACCACCGCTCGCATGCTCCCCCTTCGTAACCCTCCCCTACCCATGGGGACGTACTTTAGGAGGTCGTTCAGTATAAATTGTTCAAATACTCGCATCTTAATCAGAGTCCTCGGGAGGCGGGGGTTCACATATGCCTCCCTCGATGTATATAGACTGATCTTTCTGCGACCGTCGCCAGGTCCATATCCTTGCACCACTGAGTGGGAGTGGGGCTAATCCTAGATCCCCAGCGTTGTGCAATGTTTCTTTTCGCTACCGTCATGCCTAAGGTTACCCATTCTTGGGCAGTCGTGTTTAAGTCTGTTGGTTCCCATATATTGTGTAGGCAGCACCTCGGGCTTGGCAACACAGTGACTTGCGTAACCTGGGAGAGAGTCCTCATCACTGCCATCCAGTATCCCACAATTCTGGGGCAATTCTAGATGGTATGGTAAAGCGTCTCTGTCTCCCCGCATTGCCTGAGACAGTGCGGCGTGTCCGCCCTCCCTATCATGTGCAGGAGAGTCCTAGTGTAGTATGTGCGGTGTAGAATTTTTTGTTGCACCATCCTAAGCCTTGATGGAATAGCAGCTTCTCTAGGGGAAGCTAGCGCCCCCCTCCAATCAGCCTCGTCGATGTCTCCCACCTCGCACTCCCACTTAGCCTTCAGGGTTTCTGTAGGGTCAGGTCTATTATTGACTATTTGCTTATATGTCAGCGAATTTGCCTTTTTTTTTAAGGTGATCGGTCAGGAGTCTATCCTCCAACAGAGAGGATTCCTCCGGATTCGTGTCTGGTGGCAATAGGAACTGCAATGCATGTCTAGCCTGCATGTAACAGAACCGTTCTGTCTCCGCTAAATCATAGGCGGCCTGCAAATGAGCGAAGGTAACCATTCCTCCTTTCTGCCACAAGTCCCCAACTGTCGATATTCCTATTGAGTCCCAATTACGGAACCCCTTGGTATTGCATAGCATCCCGAGCTTCTTTGTATCCCATAGTGGCATTGCCTACGTGATCACCCCCTCCCATACAAGTTCTCGTTGTGCCTCAAACCATATACGTATTATGTGTAGTGTTAGTCCTGTGATATTGTGCCTCTTCTTTTTATTATACAAGGCGCTCATGATCTAAGACGGCGCTAGAAGATGTCTATCCAGCCGGAACGCTGGGTCCTCTTGAGGAACATAGAGCCAGTGATTAATCGCGACGAGCTGGGAAGCCCAATAGTATGCTTTGATGTCAGGAATAGCAATCCTGCTGCAAAATACGCCGCAGGGACAGGGAACGTAGTATTCTGTAGCGCGTATAGAAATCTTGGGAGTGGCACCCTTTTAAAGAGTGCAGCTTGGCCCAGGAGTGTTAAAGGTAACGTGCGCCAATGTTTGGTGTCTTTTTTGAATTGTGCCAGGGGTTGAGTCAAGTTTATTTCGGTAAATTGTGCACAATCGTGCTTTACAAATATCCCCAGGTAGTTAATCCCATTTGTGACTATTTGCAGAGCGCACCCTCTCGGCAGCCGTGGCGGGGTACCCTGCAGGATATATAGCAATGACCAGCTTTTTTTTGCCTCCCATTTGCTGTTTGGATTTCTATTGCCGACCACATAGAGAGACTGAAGAATCACACTAAAAATTTGAAGGCCCATATGATTTCACCCGCCCCTTTTGGATCGAGATTTTGAATTACTCATCTTTATTCCGTGGGTCACGTTAACAACGCGACGTATTCTTTGGCCTTCGCGTATTTCACACAGATTTATAGATTTTTAATTGCTCATTTCTATTCCGTGGGTCACGTTAACAACGCGACGTATTCTTTGATCTACGCGCCTGTCACACGGATTTATAGATTAACTGTGTTCAGCCTTGACATCCTTCGCCACTGAAACTTAATTAACATCAGTGTGGTTTCTCGTTGATATTAGGAGTAGCTGTATTCTCTCTCCCTGATATGGAATTGTGATCACATTAGAAAATTAATGATTTCTAGCATCGTAATCGAGATTAAATTTGGTTTTATACAGTATACAAATGACACCAGTCCTGAAGATGGTCTCAGAAAGTGTTATCTAGGAGACCGAAACGTCGACCTCCGCCTCATCGTTGCTTTGTGTTACTTATTTAGATTTTGGATAGGTATTTTTAGGTTCTGTTGAGTCATTCATTAACATATTTTTTGTGTACCTGCAGACCTAATCAATTTTGAATCATTTATATCTGTATATGAAATCAATCTTTTTACCACTTGATAAATTCTATTTTACTATACACCTTTGTGTTTGTTGTCTATGTACTTTTTATGTGTTTTGATAAATGGTGGCTATTTATAATCAATAATCCATTTTGATGAATTAATTTCCTATAAGGATCATTAACTTATCCTTCCTAGTTAATTTGAATTACCAATTGTCATCTAAAGAAACTCCCTTGAAGGCACCTATACCTCTCTACATGATCTAAGACGGCGCTGAAGATGTCTATCCAGCCGGAACGCTGGGTCCTCTTGAGGAACATAGAGCCAGTGATTAATCGCGACGAGCTGGGAAGCCCAATAGTATGCTTTGATGTCAGGAATAGCAATCCCGCCGTCTTACTCCTAGAGAGTTTTGTAAGTGCTATGCGGGGCGTTTTACTGTCCCAGAGCAGCGTCGTCACCTCCGCATTAATTGCTCCAAAATACGTCGCAGGGACAGGGAATGGAGTATTCTGTAGCGCGTATAGAAATCTTGGGAGTGGCACCCTTTTAAAGAGTGCAGCTTGCCCCAGGAGTGTTAAAGGTAACGTGCGCCAATGTTTGGCGTCTTTTTTGAATTGTGCCAGGGGTTGAGTCAAGTTTATTTCGGTAAATTGTGCACGATCGTGCTTTACAAATATCCCAGGGGCCTTATTTATGAAGGACTTGCGCCGCCGATGCGTCACTTTTTCCCATGTTAAAAGTGACGCACCGGCGGCGCAAGTCCTTCATAAATAAGGCCCAAGGTACTTAAACCCATTTGTGACAATTTGCAGAACGCACCTTCTCGGCAGCCGTGGCGGGGTACCCTGCAGGATATATAGCAATGACTTGTCCCAATTGATGGTGTATCCAGACATCTGCCCATATGCAGCACATATATTAAATAAACAATTCATGGAGCGCGCTGGGGACGTCAAATACAATAGAATGTCATCCGCATAGAGCGAAATACAACCCAGCCAATTGTCCACCTCATTCCCCGTATCGTGAGGTCCTGCCTAATCCACGCCGCCAGCGGCTTTAGCACTATCGCGAAAAGCAGGGGTGACACCGGACACCCCTGTCTTGTTTCTCTCCCCAGTGGGAATTCTTTCGATAGATAGCCATTAACTACAACCTGCGCCATTGGTCGTGTGTACAGTAAACGGATCCACGCACAGAATTTTGGTCCAAAGCCCATGTGCTGGAGGACCGGGAAAAGGAAGGGCTATTCCACCAGGTCAAATGCCATTCGTGCGTTTAAAGAAAGTATGGTAGCGTCCTCTGCTATGGTTGACTTACGCTCTATTACACCGAACAGCTGTCTCAGATTGAGCGCCGTATTACGGTGAGGCATAAACCCTGACTGGTCCGGGTGGATGATTTCTGACAACTGCGGCTGTAAACTAGTGGCCAAAGTTTTGGCGAGTATTTTTGCCTCGGCATTGAGGAGAGAGATTGGTCTGTAGGAAGTGCATTTATGCGCCAGCTTTCCGGGCTTATGTATTACAACTATGGTGGCAAGGCGTTGGTCTCTAGGCAGAATACCATTCGCTAAGCTCTCGGTCAACATGGCCAATAGGTACGGCACCAGGTGTGTGGCCCCTTGCTTATATAATTCAACTGGGATCCTGTTGGGCCCCAGTGCCTTCCCGGTGTGCAGTGCCCTGATTGCATGTGTAAGCACCTCTGATGTGATGTCGTAATCTAAAGCAGTTACAGCGTCTGCATCGAGTGTGGGTATCTGTATATCGTGTATAAATGCAAGGTTTTCTTCCACTGTTGCAGTGGCTACTGGTGTGTATATCATCTCGTAATGCTGCGCTAGTGCTTCAGAGATCTGTTGTGGAGCAGTCACCAATTCTCCGTCCTTGGACCGTATCTGTGTTATCCAGTGACTCGCCTTTTCTTTCTTCCCTAACCAAGCCAGTAACCGGCCTGCTTTGTCACCCTGACCGTATATTGTGTTCTGAGTATTGGTTAATCTACTAGAGGCCTCCTCCCGTGCGTTCACTCTGTATGCCTGCTGCACTAAGTGTAGTGCATGGGTCATCTCCTCAGTATTGCTAAGTACATGCACCATTTCTGCCTGTGCCATGTCTGACTCTAGTTCATCAGTGTGTTTCTGGTGTTCTCTTTTCTTACCCATGATCAATGAGATGGCGTGGTCACGGAGTACAGTCTTATAAGCCTCCCACAGAGTCATCGGAGAGGGGACTGAGTGCTGATTTTCCTCAAAATAACATTTTGTGACCTGAATGAGTGCCCTCTGCAATCTACGGTCCTGGAGATATCCTGGTCTGATGGGGAATAGCCTACGAGTCTGTGAGGTAAATGATACATATGAAATGAGGACTGGGGAGTGATCCGATATGCCCCAGGGCAAATGTCTAATGTCTGTCATGCCAAGCATCCCTGTGGCTAACGTAAAGATATAATCCAGCCTGGAGAGACTATTGTGAACCCTGGAATGGAACGTATACTGTTTGTCAACCGGGTGTCTGGTCCGACACACGTCCAGCAGCCCAAGCCCCTCCACAAAGACTTGCAGCCTATGGTTTGACCCACTAGCGTCTCTTGGGGGCTCTCGATCGATCGTCGTATGCATGACAGCATTAAAATCACCCCCAACAATCAGTTCTCCGCAAGGGAGTGCAAGCAGGAATTTCCCCAGGTCAGTGAAAGCAGCTTGTTGTAGCGTCGGTCTAGTATATACCAACACTATATTGTATGACCTGCCGTCCCATTGGCCTGTGATTGCAGCAAACCGTCCCTGGTCGTCGTGGTATGTCTTGGTTACTACCAAAGGGAAGCGCTTAGTTATGAGGATCCCTACCCCTCTAGACCCGGAGGTAAACTATGAATGCACCATCATTTGAAATCCCCATCTTTTTGGAGCTTAAACAGTCGCCCCCTGTAAGTGTGACTCCTGAAGTAGTGCCACCGCCGGATTTTTCCGCTTCAGGTACTGTAGCACCAGTCCACGTTTAATTTTGTCCCCTAACCCCTTCACGTTCCAGGAGATCACCGATAGCTGAGATGTCTGTCTCTGGGTGCTGTGTGTATGTGAGACTGTGTCTCTGTCACTCTGGCTTGTGTCCGGCATAATGATCGAAAGTGGACAATCTCCCCTGGACTACTCCGATGCGATCTCTCACGTCATGCTCTACAATAATCTGTGCCATAACATCACAAAAATGGGTTTCAACCCAAACTAAGAAACCGCCCACAAACTGATCCAGTCCCCCCACCACCCTCCCTGCTTCCCTGCCCAGCGGATTTAAAACTACCCGCCTCCTCAACTCAGCAGAGTGCTTAAGTCCCATAACTGTGTACTTGCGTGAAGGGGGGGGGGGGGGGGGGGGAGAGAGAGTCTTTCCATACCATACCACTGGCTCCTGGAAAAGTGTCCTTTTCAGCCTGCAGAGGTGCTGTGCATGTCCAATGTTCAACCCTCCCATGGAGCCGCAGCCATCCACCTCTTGCAATGCCAATCGCCATCATCGCCTGCCTATCCGGATAGAACACGATCCTTTTGTCGCTTCAGTATCTTAACTGAGGGCCACTTCAGGCCCTGCTATAACGTGGGGGCTGGGCCTTGTGCGCCGCCATTACTCTAGTCACGCTCCGTGGCCTCCTAGTAGTTCCATTCTCAAATTCATTCTATGCCGCTTCCATTTCTTGTCTCGCCATTTAGATCTTGTGTTGCTCCCTCCTTCTCGCCTGAAGCCATTTGTGAGGGCTGTCTCCGGCATCTTGCCACTTGTCTGTGGCTCCCTTTCGCTGGTCTCCATCCCTCCAGCCAATCCTGCGCCTCACTGGGCGATTTAAAGAACCAGGTTTTCCCTTCTGCCTCAACTCTCAACTTGGCTGGATAGAGCATTGCGTATTTAAGTTCTCTGTTGTGGAGCTCTCGCTTGACCTCCGTAAAATTGCGTAGTTGGGCAGTGACGGCCACTGTGTAGTCCGGGTAGAGGGTCACCACACTATTGTCTATTCGGAGAGGCGGACCGATCCTAGCCACCTGAAGGATCGCATCTCTGTCTCGGAAATTAAATATTCTTGCTAGGATAGGCCAAGGGTGGGGTCCAGGCTGGGCCGCCCGCCTGGGACTCTGTTTTCCCTTTCAACCGAGAATAATTTGGAGAGTCCACGAGGGCACAGTTGCGTTTGCACCAGCTCTTCCACAAACAGATCCAAGGCTTGCCCCTTGACACTTTCCGGAACACCAACTAAGCGCACATTGTTGCGCCGAGAGCGCCCTTCCTGATCATCCAGTTTCTATGCCAGTTGTTTGTGTGCAAGCTCTAGTTGGCGCACCTGCCACTGTAGGGTTGTAGTGTCCGCTGAGAGGGCCTTCGTTGTAGTTTCTACCTCCATCACCATTAAGCTCATCTTAGAGAAAAACGCCCCAAGTAGCGTTACGTCACTAGAGATGGTACCTATGGAGGTATGCATTTGTAGCAGGGTGGCCATTACATTCTGGAGGGTAACCTCCTTTGGTAGTTCTGGTTGCTGACTGTTTGCAATGCCGGCTGTCGCATTGGGTCCAACTTGTTGGTCTTTTGCTACAGCATATTTCTCTATGCGATTGCTTTGCACAGATCTGGGACCTCTGGCACTCATGGCGCTGTAATGCGGAGTGTGCGCCTATCGTTTATGTGGCGTCTAGGTAGTAGCGTCTGTCCCTCACAAGTATCTCCGGGCCAATACTTGGGGGGCCGAGACCCGCCGGTACGCACCTCTTTGTCCGGGTGTCAGGAGCTGCAGATGGGGCCTGGTACCTTCGCAGAGCATCGCCGCACCCTACCAAGGTGCAGTACAGTCTATAGGCTCCGGTGGGATCTGTTTACCGTACACAGTCTTATGTCCCCTTTCAGCAGCACCACCCTGCCTCTATGCCGTTGTCACACTCGCTCCCTCCACACACGGTGTCACCACCCACCATCAGCACATGTTGTAGGCCACCAGGGCATCACTTCCAGGGAGCCTACTCCTATCTCAATGGCATCTCGCACTTCTCCGCTCCCTTTTCGCGACATCCCTACCCGATGTCCTCACTGCGCGGGGTACAGGAGACTGTGGACCGTTCCGTCCCACCTACCTCCATGTTGTGTAGCGTCCCCCGGCCTCCCGCAGTAGCGCCGTTGTCAGGATCTTGATGTGCCCTTTGAGGTCGGCGGCGTCAGTGATCTTTCGGCACTTGCATAGCCGTTGCCTGTGGCTGCGGTGATTACTGTGGCTCCTGGCTCAACCGCCGGGGCTAGACCTCGACTCCGCCCCTCAGGCTAGTTCAGCTCCGGTGGTGCGTTTTTTCCCCCCGATTCCACTAGCGGGTACCGGATGCAATGTCTTCTCCTATGCACTTCGCTGCGCAGACTGCAGGATTAATGTCAGGATTGCTGGGGCATTGTTGGTGGGCTCTGGAGCTCCTCTAGGCTGCGGCCATTTTCCTTGTTCGCTAGCCACGCCCCCCAACAAGCAATTTAGGCTTCTCTCTTGCACAAACATGGCCCCCTATGTTTGTGGATGCAGGTGGTATTTGTAAGGCACAACCTCTTGCAATGCTTTGGTTTTCCTGGCTCTGCTATGTGTTATGTTTTCTTTCAGGGAGGTTTAGTCCTCTGTTAGTGTTGTATCTATCCCACTCAGTATTGTGTATAAGTATGCATTTTCCTTGTTTACTCACTGTGCATTTTTCCCTCTATCTCAGCATCCTTGCACATGCCTCTTTGATCTATGGTGTGTTTATTTGCTTTTTCCAGTGTCACTATGTATATCCTGTGTTTAGTATCTACATTTCACGATGGCAGTGTATGTCTCTTTGTCCTAGTATGTAGGGTAGGACAATAGCCCCTTCCATCCTTTGAGACCAAAACAACATAAATCCAATTGGTAGAAACAAAGATATGTAATTTTAAAGATTTACGTGAAAATAGCGCATAAAAGCACAAAGCGCCAACTGTGGTTATCTGGTCATGCCAGACTGGGACAAAGTCACAAGACCAGCTAGCTCACAGTGCTACTATGAGCCCCTCTTACCAAGGAGCGAATAGTTTCTGGCAACTATCGAACATGACAACCCTGACCCCCTCAGGGATCGTGGAAACAGTACAGTACTTTTTGCTCAGTCAATCATGCTCACTTAGTCTCGGAGAGGTACACAGAATAAACATTGGAGACGTTTTCAATAAGAATTTATTCAACCAGCGTCATTCTAGAATAAAATGTGTGTGCTGCAACAACCATTGGACATAAACAGATATATACGGTTATGAGCAACAGTAGAGTAAAGAAAAGGTTGAATTCTACCATAGTGCTAAAACAATGAATATATGCAGGCATACAGATACATAACAGTAATATTGCGTACTCCTACAATGCAAACCCTAACTAGGTGTACCTAAATGTACGTAGCAAGTATGTAGGTATATAGTAAAGAATTCCTTAGTATAGAGTCAACCCCATTACCTGATGTGGAAGAGCGAAGGGCCCCGTCTTGGTCTCGAGAAGGACACCCGGCAAGGGATGTCAGACCACTGCGTGCTGGAGTGTCTGCATGCTGAGACCTCAGCGTCTTGCGTCAGCGTGTCAACATTGAAGTCTTTCTCCTCTGATTTGCCCAGTGAAGATGTAGTGCTTATATACCCGAAAGGTACCCGCAGGTGTTCTACCTAGAAATGTACTAAGGGCATGTTGGGCAAGGATGACGACAGAGGTGACCCTTATACAGAGTTATTATGCCGAAGATGGTAATCCTGCTGTGATACTGAAAATCCTCATGCATAATACATGAGGCTAGTTTTTGGAGAAAACCCAACAAACGTCCTGTAGCACCTAACTAGGAAAAAGGTCAGTGCCAAAACCCGTTATGTAGAACAATGTTAGGACAGATGTAGGTAAAAGGTTGTGTAACTACCTAGGCCTATATTGGGGTTCATACCAATGTGAAGACTTGCATTGAGATGCATCGCACAACAGTGGTTCCGAGGAGCTGCTGGGCTATGACGTCAAGACCTGCACTGAGATGTGTCATGCTGGGGCAGTTACCGAGAAGCTGGGAGGTCCTGCTTTGGGGATGTGTTGTGTAGCGCTACCAATGTGGGCTGGGAGGCATTGAGCCATGCTGGGTTGGTTCTGCTGGGACCACAACTTCCCCAGGACAATACTGGGGCAAAACTCACAGCAGATAGAGTCCAGGTGCTAAGCTCAGGGTGGTGGGAGCCTTTTCTTCCCATGAGGCTCTGATCAGAAGACTAATTAACTTGCCCTGGGAGTCACTCCGGTGGTTCTGGGATCAGGATGCAGGTCCAGTGATTTTTACCCAGGCAGCAGGGCAACAGCGTATCAGTCTTTCATGCAGAGCAGCACATAAGTAGTGTACTGAAGAGTTGGGTCTGAAGGTCCATTATTTATACCTTGTGCCCACTTTGAAGTAGACGTTTTCACCCCCAGAGGTGCTTGGAATTTCGTGCCTCTCTGTCCTGGCCCGAACTTCTCTGGGGTAAAAAAAGACTAGTGCTAAAACCCTTTGGGAGTGTGCTGGGCTGAGCCTTTGTATTGTGTAAGTGTGGTAGGTAACATCTGCTCCCCCTCAACAAGTGAGAGATGGCCCATCCTGTCAACAATTATTTTTCATTTGTCTCATTGTCTGGGAGCAATACCAAAAGACCAACTGCTGACTACACCATAGTCATATGACTTAGAAACAGGCTGCAGGAACCAAGTGATTAGGAAAAGAAAATGTAAACTTTCTAAACGTGCCATTTTTCGAATTGTGACTTAAACTCCAACTTTTCTATTA
This sequence comes from Lissotriton vulgaris, assembly GCF_964263255.1. Taxonomy (NCBI): domain Eukaryota; kingdom Metazoa; phylum Chordata; class Amphibia; order Caudata; family Salamandridae; genus Lissotriton; species Lissotriton vulgaris. Next base: position 803,750,382 of record NC_141695.1, on the reverse strand, counting down.
AAGAGGGTTTTAAAATCCAATTCTTTAGAAACCAAACTCAATATTCCTACTTTCTCCCAATTGAAAGTTATCACATCTTAAATGTAATAAGGAAACCCAATGTTATCTTATGAGACAAATTGGCATTGGTGTAGTGAGAAACACCATTTAGAGTTTTACACTCCAAGGACATTTAACGCTTCAAAGTACATGTAAAATTTCTCAAATACACTGCACCCTGCCCCCTCAGCTGTTCAGTGCATACTCTAGGGGGGACTTAAATGTATTAAAAAGAAAGGTTTAGCTTGACAAAAATCTTATTTTAATGAACAAGTGTGTTAGAATGCACTCAAAATATAAACATAGAATAATCGTTCAATAATAAATTGTTGTAACACCAACAAAAACTCTGGTGCGCAACAATGGAGGGTGCCTTGCCCAGTGCTTGCATAAAATATTGTCAATAGCTGGTCACCAATTATAAAACAGACCCGAGTGCTCAATCTCAAAGCCCACAGTGTTCCAATTTAAATCAAATCAACAATAGTGGAACTATTAAAACAAGATTGATGCTCTTCCGTGCTTCAATTACTTTATTAAAGACGTTGGTGACGTCAGTATTCAAAGTTCAAACAAAATACTACCAACTGTGGCAACAGAATCTCACAATTCAATATTCCTTGCATTTGAACAGTCATGTTCAGATACCAATGCATTTCGGGAAAACCCTTCATCAGGGGTGACTGAAATGGGAAATAAGAAACTGAAGGTCTATTCAGGACAGGGTGTAGGGAACTTGGGGTAATATTATAGCAACGGATCACCCCGTTACATGAAACACGCAGATCCAAGAGCTGGTCCACCATACTTAAATAGCTGCTGGTGGAGATGCCTCCATGCCAGGTTTGTTAGTAGGGAGGTGACATGCAACATGTGCAACTAGGAAGTGTCAAATTCATCACACGTAGTAATGATCATTGCATATTTGTTTTGGAGTGCCTGTGTGGCCTAAAGTTTGTGAAGAGCACTATTTTTCCAGTAAAGAAAATAATACTGGAGCACTATAGAATATTAAGAGCCTAGATGCTAATTATCCTGTTGCTAGACATTGGTCCAAGGTACATAATCAGAATCCTGATCTCTTAACTTTCTTTGGCATTGACGGGATTAATAGGAACCTAATGGGTGCAGATAAAGAGAGGAGACTCAGGTTTCTAGAATATGTATATATCATTCTTCTTGGCAGCAAATGCCCTCGAGGGCTCAATGAGGGCGAAGAGCTACATGTGCACATCAGCTGATGTGGACCTATGGTTTAGGACCTGTTACTCTCCTGCCTGCCTCTAGTATCCCTTTCTGCACCCTGTAGGCCCATAGTGTTAGTTTCTAAAACATGCTTGGCTTGATTTCTGCAGCAGTGACATTTGTTTTGGGTCTTTTGTTGTATTTAAAGTGGCCCCATTAGTTTCTCATAGACATCAACCATCTTTCATTTTCTCCTTTAATATTTAATCTTTATTTTTTTGATTTATTTGTTAAGATTGTCTTGAGGGCATGTTTGTGTTCCCTAGGGGGAACATATTTGAGTCTAATGTACACCTTTTCTCATTTCTTTCTTTCCACCCTGGATGTGAGGTTTGGGGACTAAGACAACTGGGCTGGCCTAGGGGCACTCCGATTGTTCAACGACTCCGAATTCCAGCATCTTGCTTTCTTCCGCTTTGATACTTTCCTTAAAATAATCAGGCTTCCTGAGGATTTTGTTTTTGACAGGTAGGCAGTCACCAGTGTCCACATCATGTGTACACCAGTTAGTCTGACAAGGGTTCAAAGAAATGAGCTCAGAAAACTTATTTAGGACTTGCCTGCAATCAGTCTGCTGTTCGACAGTGAGGGTGTCTGAAATGACCACTCAATCAACTGACCCATCTTTAGGGTTGTTTGAGAGGAGGCCAGGGAGCGGTTCATTCTGTGCTTCCTGATACTCATCAATGACCATCAGAATGTTCACTTCAGCCCTGTCACAATAAGGTTTAAGGCGTTTTACAAGAATGACCCTCTTGGGATTCCCGTTAGTGCCAAGGTCCACCTCTCAAAGATAGGGTAGGGCCCAATCAATTTGTCCAGGAGGGCCCAAGGACCCATAGACCCCAAAACCCACACCTTCTGCCCTGGTTGGAACTCATTTTTGTAAAGTACTACAGGAGTGTGACCCATAAACCACGTTGGGATTAGGGTAGATAATCAGAATAAACAAATAGTAGCCCAACTGGTGTTACTATAAAGGCGTTTAAACATGTATGCATGAAGCATTATGTGGACAGAAACAAGGACGCTCAACTAGTTTTTGAAACGTGCTCATGGCATCGTATAATTAAAGAAAATTACGATATACAGTTGTAACAGCACTGTACGTAAATAAATAACAAAACAACCCGAATTGAACTTGGTGCTCGACATGTGCAAGTGACACAAAAGGTGGCGACGCAAGTCTTTGGCTAACAGAGTGGCAATACCAACAAGTGTCCGTCGTGGTGGGGAAGATCACGATACTCCATTATAACCAATACCGCCACCTGTGGGTAAACTTGACTGATGGAAGGAGAGTTTTTTTGCAATGTTTTGCTGCACTGAAAATCTACAAAATAAAAAGACAATAATGCCAGCCCCTACTGATGTGAGTCCCTTTAGCATATCTTGCAGGGGGGACATTCGTGACCTCTCCCTATACGTCTTTGCCCAACTATATCAGCATTCTTGTTCCTCCACGTTACCACGCTATCTCCCTTCTTTCTACATCACCTTTCTCTACTTCATCTTGCTCTCCACATCTCTTTCTTGTTGTATCTCCTCCCACTCTCCCTCAACAATCATTGAATCTTTCTCTTCTCTTAACCACAGTTCTCGATCTACCTCACTGACTACCTCTGTCACCTCTTTCTACCACCCGCTACCTCCCTTTCTCTGACTCACCTAGCTTTCTCTCAGACCTCACCCATGTCTACCTCTCTTAACCTATCACCACATATCTTTGTATATACCCCCCTCTTGCCATCTCTGCTCTTACTCACCGATGCCTGCCTCTGCTCTCTTTCAAATACCTCTCCCTACTTCTCTCTCCTGACCTTATCCCTCTATCACTCTCCAACCTTACAGAGGTACATCTCTTACACTCTAGCCCACCCTCGCCATCTCAGCTTCCACCTGCAGCCCACAGCTCTGTTTCCATCTCAGCTCTCTGTTAATGATCCGTGCCATCTGCAGCCCACAATTGTTTCCATATCGTCTCTCTTCAATGACTTCATCCTGTCTCAACTTCTTCTCTCTTTATGTCAGCTTTCTTTCACTGTCCATCTCTCTACACCTCACCTCACCTCTCCTTATCTTTCTCTTATCCCTCTTTCTACCTTACTTCTCACCGCCTTATTTCTCTGGATACCTCACAAATCTTGCTATCTCTTTCCTTTCTCTAATACTACCTGATCCCAAAATCTACCTCACTATTCATTTGCTACCTCACCTCTTCCCGTACACTCTTTTACCTTTGCTCAATCTCTTAACTATCTGACTCACTACCTTTTTTACATGCATCTGCTTTTTTTTCTTTATTTACCTTTACCTGTTCTTTCTGTTCTAGCTCTGTATCTCCTTCTTTCTTTTAATTCAGCTTCCCTACCTTGCCGCTCTCTCTTCGTTTTCACTCTTTATAAGTATCTCTTTTTCATGCCTACGTCTCTAGCCTTCGTCTCTAGCTAGCTCTCTATTACACCCTCTTCTACCACAGTATAGACCTCACCTCTCTTCCTCTACTGCATAAATGTCTCGATACCTAACTTAACTAACTTTTCTCTATATAACTCATCTACATTTTTTGTCTTCAACTTTCTCTACTTTTCTCCATTACCATTTTCTTTAATTGACCTGCACTTCTAATTTTGCCCCTCACCATTCATTCTACCATCTCTCTCTACAGTTCTCTTAGTACTTCCAGCTCTCAAGCAGTCTAACTCTAGCTCTCTCTGCCTTTGCCTCTTTCTAACTCACCTTTCCTTCTTCTTTGATTCTCGCTACCTCACCAGTTGGTGTACCTTACCACTCTCCTCGATATCTGTGTATTTCCCTATCCATAGCTCTTTGCATTTATTGCCAGAACCGTACCTATCTCTGTATCTCTTCATACCGCTTTACCTTTGTTTCCGGCTACCTCACTTTTCTCTCTTTGCCTTTCGTTTCTCCATCACTCACATATTTCTCTCATCTCTTTGTTCTACACCAGCTTCACCTCTATCACTGTTTACCCCTTTGTCCTTCTGTCTTCTTTCCCCTTCCATTCAACAGAAGAGGAGGTCACTGTCCAGCCAGAGAAGTCAACACATAAAAAGAGGAGAGGAAGTACACATCAGGGGAAGCTAATTAGAAAATGGTTATATTACTATGAAAGGAATTATGAACATCCGGCCGCGCCATCCGCCCACGGCTTGCTCTACGCGTGAAGGCCGTGAGTGATACGAGGGGCGGGCACTTACCGAGCAGCACCGCTATTCTCCCTGATTCCCGCAACGACGCACTGGGAATACCTCATTCCACTGGCCGTCCCTGACTGAACAGCGCTGTTCGCTGACAATGGCGAGGGAACTACCACCGGACGAGACTCCCTTTTTCCTTGACCAACGCTCACTGCTGGGCCTTACCATACCACACTCTGAGGCGGCCTGTGGGGTCCGAGGCTCTCCTCTACACATTTGCCTGATCTGCCCTTTCCTGGCCTGCAACTCCCCTTGCGTGTGGCGCCGCTCCCGATCACCAAACACTGGGGCGGTCGAGCACTGCAGGCCTGTGCCGCAACACCCCCTCCTCTGCTTGGACCACAATGCGGCTCCTGCTGGGCCTTGTTGCTGCACCCACACATGATGTGGACATTGGCTGGCCCGTGAGCTTTCCCCCACGTGGGTTCCTGCCATACAGTGACGTACTGAGGCCTGTATCCCGCACTTCATCCTGCATTCCCTGGCCTACCAGCTGCGACACCAGACACCTTCTACTACTCCTCGTATGAGTTCAACTTGGTTTCAAGTGGCAGCCACATAGTGGGCTGAAGACTTCCATTTGACTGGTGCTTTCTTTGGTGCACATCTCCCTCGTGGTCCTTGTCACTCCTTCTGTCAGCAGCTGTTGTATCCTCTGCCAGCAGTTCTCACTGGCTCCTTCGTTCACTGCATCACCAGCCGCTATAGATCCCGGACGACTGGGAGAGACGTCTCTTCTCTTGTAAGCTGCAACTACGGAGTGGAGGTATTATGTATACCCCTGCAGGAACTTCCTGGTCTCCCACCACTCTTCCACTTACGTCCTGCGTGCAGCACCCAGCGTCTGGGCATTGCTCTACTACTGCAGACACCCTCTCGTGAATTGCCCTCTCCTACAGCAGTCATGGGAAGCTGGACGGATGCCAGCCTAAGCTTGTTTTCGATGCCAAGAAGGTGGCTACATGCTCCACTTTGGAGGAATCCGTCCACCCTAGTGGCGAGCAGGAACAGACGCAGTCTTCAATCCCTAGAGATAAGGTCAAAATATTGCTTTGTTGCTATGCATGATAGTCTGACTGACATATCTGGAAAAATGGACACCATGAACAGCCGCCTAGACTTCTTAGTCCAGAAGGTGGATAAACACGATGGGCAGATCAAGGAGGCAGAGCGTCGCTTATCGGACACCAAGGATACCACAGCGCAGTTGCATCTCCAGCTGTCACAGATTGATAAGCTGCTCAAAGTAATCACTGTCAAAAATGAGGACCTGGAGCCAAGCAGCCATCATAATAACATTCAAATAATAGGCCTTTCGGAAAGTACCAAGACGGGTTGTTGTTGAGCGCCTCCTGAAGGGTGCATGCGGTGCTAGAACTTTCTCCTCGCAGCTTATTGTGGAACGGGTGCATTCCTCCCTGGGTCCCCGACCTCCACCAAGTGGTGCGCCCGGTCCCATTGTGGCCCGCCTCCTCAATTACAGGGATTGTGACACAGCGCTAAAAATGGCCCGAGAGAATAAGCTGTTGCGCCATGAGGGCTCTGAATTCACTGTCTTCCTGGTTTTCACTGTTGCGGTGCAGGAGGCGTGGCGCAAATTCGTGGTGGTCAAACAAAAGCTTTGGAATGCGCAGATCAAATACGCACTCCTGTATCTGGCATGTCTGTGGCTATCCTATCAACGAAAACTCTTCATCTTCACCAACCCACAGTAGGTGGAAGACTTCCTCAAATCTGTCACCTGCAGATCCCAGAGAGGAGCATACGACATCCTCAAATCCAGATATTCATCATCTACTACAGACTGACCCCAGGGGTGGCGTTGTGACCGGGTGCTTCTTATTCGCACCTTACAAACTCTGCTTTTGACTGCGGGATCCAGAAACTCAACCACAGGTGGGATATTGATGTCTGAGTCTGGGATGACCAACATTCCCCCATTCCCGGAGCTCCTGGTGGTTCCCAGTGCATGACAGACAGATACGTGATACGTTCGGCACAAGAACTTTGCATATTGGGAAAGCGGGCTTGATATATGGTTAGACAGTTAGTACAGAACTATGCCAAGTGCCCTTCCTCTCTCTCCCCTTGTATCCCTGTTCCATTGGGTAGCTTCCTAACAGTACATGTGAGGAGGGAGCGATTTGTGACCCACAAGCAATCTCCCCACATGGGCGATACTCCCAATTAACTGTATTTCTGTTTGGTGGACACTCTAGAACTGGACTGAAATGTTACGGTTTTCTTGGGTTGTGGGTGGGCTATGTATTACAGCACGTTTGGGGTGCTGCTGTGGGTGGGGGTGGTTTGGGAATGGTTGTTTTCTAATGTTTTTTTGTGTAATACATCAGCGGATAGTCATGCCAGCACACATTGAAATAGCCATATATAGCACACGCAATCACAATATTCTCGCTTGCCACTTACCTCTCTCCGAGTAATGCATCCACCCCCTGAAACGCTTAGTCTAAAATTGCTTATATGGAATGTCAGAGGCCTTTGTGACCCCCTAAATGTCGGCAAATCATTGCTTATCTAGATAGGCGTCAGATACACATTGCCATGCTCCAAAAGACACATGTTGACCCGCGCCGTCCCCCCGATTCGGGAGTAAATGGGCGGTTTTCTTCTCTTACTCTACATTCTCCCCCGTGGTTCCTAATTTTAGTTAAAAAGAATGTGCCCTTCATTCTAGGCGGTATTTTCAGCGACCCTTCTGGTAGGAATTGTATGCTTTGGGGCACACTGGGTACACAGTCAGTTACACCCATCTGTTGCTATGGGCCCAACGTTGATGATCCGGACTACTTTACTGCTCTATGGGGGCACATTCTCAAGGTGGAAGCCACTCCCGTCATCTGGAGGGGTGACTCTAAAACTGCCCTCTGCCCTTCTGTAGATAAGTCCAACCCTCTTCCTCACCAGTACACCAAAACCTATGAAGCGTTAGCTCGTCTGCGTCTTGATCATGGGCTTATTGACGCTTGGTGCCACATCCACCCTACTGGGAGGAAAGGCACTTATTATACTACGACACATGCTTCCTGGTCATGCCTTGATTATTGGATTGTCTCCCAGGGGGTTGCTCCTTGGATTCTATCGGTGGAGCACATGGCCAGAACCCTCTCGGGTCATGCTCCAGTAAGCATGACAATCGCGCCCCCTAGCTCGATTGCCTCCCCACGAACCTGGCGGCTTGGGGAAGAGAGTTCTCATTTCTTTGAATGGAATAAGGGCACAGTCACCCATATGAGCACACTTTGGGAGGTTTTTAAAGTAATGGTGCGCAGTTTCTGTATATTAAAAAGCTTTGGAGTCCTCAAAGATATTCTTCGCAGCCTGAGCCACCTTGAAGGGAAGTTAAAGCAACTAGAAAAAGATATGTGGCAGGATGCAACCGGAACTCAGAAGGTTATACTTAGGGATAAACTCACTGAATACACCACCACAGCTGAGCAGGATATTCACGGCAAATACCTCACTGCTCACAGATTTGGGGAGGTAGAGAGGCCTGGCAGGGCGCTGGCGACGGAAATTGGCTTGCCCAGCTTTTCCAATTACATTATGGCTATAATAGACAGCACAGTGGCACGTCACAGAGATAGTCTAGAAATCTTGCAAACGTTCACTGAATTCTACACAAATCTTTACCATTCTTGCACGTCCAAACCCCCAGATTTTACACCTTTTCTTGAGGATATTGCGTTGGGATGGTTAGTGCATAATCAAATGGAATTCCTATTGGCCAGTGTGAAGATGATGAGTTCAGAGCGGCCATTATGCAGATGAAATCGGACAAAGCCCCAGGTTCTGATGGCCTTCCCATTGATTTTTACAAGATGTACATAAACCAATTACTTGCTTTGATGAGAGATGTATACCTGGAGGCTCTAGAGGCACAGATCCTTCCCAGTAAAATGCGAGAGGCACTAATTACCTCCCTCCTGAAGCCTGGAAAGCCTGCAGACAACTGCAACTCTTACCAGCCCCTCTCAATCATTAACACAGATGCAAAATTTCTTGCAAAACTCTTAGCCAACCGCCTCAGTTTATTGATGGAGAAATTTGTGTTGCCAGACCAGGCGGGTTTTATCCCCTGGAGGGGGACCTCCCATAACCTCCGTACTCTTTTTTCCATTCTGTAAACGGTCGACCCGAAATTGGCCCTAGTGGCAGTTTTTATAGATGCCACAAAGGAATTTAATTCTTTGGAATAGGACTACCTTTTTACTGTCTCTCAATGCATGGAGCTACCCGTAGGCTTAAAAGTATGGATTCACCTTCTTTATGCCTCTCCCACGGCAAGGGTTCTGAATAATGGTCATACCTCCCCCTCCATCCATCTCACTTGAGGTACTCAAAAGGGCTGCCCTCTCTCTCCCCTTCTGTTTACCCTTGCCATAGAGCAGCTGGCGGCAAAATCAGGCATCATCATCAAGAAAAGGCCATTCAATCTTTCCTTCACCCGATCCTCATTTCCCTGTATGCCGACGATGTTACCCTGTATGTCAAAGACCCTCAACCCACTCCTCTGTGAAGTCGATAGATTCGGAGGCCTCTCCAGCAGTCATATCAATTGGGCCAAATCCCAACTTTTTCCACTCACAGTTTCTGGGGTGCGATTCCCCACAGACTATCCCATAGAATGGTGCGCTGCTGAGGTTAAGTATCTGGGAATCCACACCACCATTATTCGCGCAGAATTAATGAGGCTCAATTATGGACGTACATTAGAACATATCACTAGCTGTATCACTTGTTGGAACGCTCTCCCCCTCACTTTGGCGGGCTGTGTCTCGCTCATTAAAATGGTCATCCTCCCTAAGCTCCTATATTTGTTTTTAAATATCCCTTACAACCCTGGCACACACTTCTTCTCTCAGCTTCATTCGGAGGTAATCAGATTAGTTTGGGGTGGTAAACAACCACGCCTGCAGTGGGATACACTTACACAACCATATTCGCTGGGGGATTTGATGTCTCTAACTTAGAACTGAACTATATATGTGCTCAAGCACACTATGCTCATTATTGGTTCCACCCTCCCAGATATAGGCCTCACGTAGCAACTGAACACTGGCTGTCGGACCCCATACCTCTTGACGGGGCTATATTGACTACACCCACACCTTGCACGTCCTGCCTGACATCTGTGGATTGCACGGTTGCAGCTTGGCGCCGCATTGATCGCCGCCTACAAGCTCCCATCTTATATTCCCCGCTACTCCTGCTTACATATCACCCAAAGATGCCTGTCTTGCCGGAGGGAGTATTTCACAAAGCTAAAGCTAAACATAACATTCATTGCTGGGGTGACCTGTATCTTGCTGGCGCATTTCGCACCTTACAGCAGTTATTTAGAGATACATAGCCCTCTCCCATGGACGTTTTCCTCAATGTCCGCCTGCTGCAAGGTTATAAAGAGTATACTCCCTCATACCCTCAAGAACCCCCGGTTGTCGCTCCACTGCATCATGTACTGCGTGCTAGCAGTGCGTCCTACCTGCTATCTACACTCTATCATAGCATGTACACAAAGATGGTCTACACCCCGTACACTTCCCGGGATAAATGGGCTGCTGACATTGGGCATGAAATCACGGAACAACAGTGGTTGTATTGTTGCAGGCAAACTGAACAAGTCTCTTCCAGTAGTCGGTTGCGTATCACTCACTACAAGTTTTTACACATTATCTACTACACTCCAGTTAAACTACACAAATACAAACGACATGAAAAAATGCGACACAGATGCTGGGCGGAAGCCGCTGACTTTCTTCATCTTGCATGGTGTTGTAGCTCAGTCCTTACCTACTGGCAGCAGGTATTCACCGCGTTGGAATTGATGACCTCACTGCAAATCCCATTATACCCCCTCATAGCGCTACTTGGATATACGGAGGAGATACCTGTGACGTACCGCAAATTTGTCTCATTCACTCTCCTTCTAGCAAGACGACGTGTGGCCTGCAGATGGGGCTGCGGATGCGTGCCCAAATTCAAAGATTGGATTAGCGACCTGACACTCTGGCAGGACCAAGCATGCACCTATGCCGAACTGCTCCCACTGGTCCTGACCCCGGGATATCTGGGACCCATTTAAATGAGCCTTGACTGTCCTCCCTCTTTTGCAATTCATGCCCTATTTTACGAATGGTCGATGATTGGTATCTCTCAATTTGACTATATGGGTAGTGGCTTGGCTACTTTGAATCGCCATATTTGTTGTCTATGGGGTATGGATGAAATGTACAAATGATGTGCTTACCTTGTGTTTCAGGCAATGAGTCGTGGCCATTAGCAGGTTCCATGGTCACGGTTGTGCATATACATATCTCTGTAGTCATTATCATGCTGGTGTGTTCTTTCTCATTGACTATGGTTGTGTTTATTCTGCTAATTACTAAGAAAAAACTCAGCAAACAAATTTGAAAAAAAAAAAGAATTATGAACATCCTTGCTTTGATTTTCCCTCTTGCAGTGAGAATGCCAGTTGAGAAGGGGAATTTGTATGTGGTTATGGATGACTTATAATCAAAGCTACAATTTCAAGTGCTATTCACCTTATTGTACTATAATTCATTACTCTGTGAAACATCTACCAAGTCGCCTTCACCTTTTCCTTCATACAATGAGCGGAACAGGCTTGCTAGACACTGAATTCTATGTAAAATGTTGCAAGAAAAAGAAATCTGGATTCTAGTGCAAAAAGAAATGGCTTTATCAAAGTTTAGCTTCAACCTTTATCTATGCTTATTCAATATTTCACGTGTCACTATTTGGCTGGCAGATGCTCGGCAGCTTGAACCCTCAGCTGTTTGTGTATGCCCCTGCTTCTGAAAGTTAAACATATAATTCAATATTGTTTAGCATCATGATGCCTTGAATCCGCTGAAAACAGGTAATGAAGCCAAAACAATCCTTAAGATGACACTGTGTTGACCACCCTATCCTAGTCTAGTGTGCTTCAGTGAAACACTCATGTTATAGATTCAGCAATGTAGGAAGTATGAGGCCATTGTGAGGCAGAAAGACTCTTTCATTCAGGTAGAGTTATGAGCTTCATGTTGCTTAGATAGAAATCAAGGGATATTCCTGTATAACAAACACTGGAAACAGAACTAAGACACAGGGACATAAATTGATTTGCCCAGGCCCACACAATTAAATGCAATAAGGAAACTTGGGTTCCAACACAGGGTTTTGGGCTCAGAAATCTACAATATGCTAATTTTAATCTGCAGCATTTTGCAATTCAATGCAGAAGTTCCGGGCCATCTAAGAACATTCTCAGAATGATAGCTAAAAGGCTGCATTTGTTATTTTTATTTGTATGTACAAAGTTCTCCTTTGTGGTTATTCAAGTCTGTAAAACATACTGCAATGTTAGAATGGCATATTAGCAATATTTACCCAAAGCTGTAGTTAATATATATACTTTTTAACCACAAACAATCTCACGTACTGTTACTATTTCACGCTGTTGAAATATTTTACAGGAACTAATGTTCGGCTAACAAGAGCATATAATCAAAAAAAAGGGTAGTAAGTGCTTTATCATTAGGTAAGCAGGTATTGCATATACTTTTTAGGTCAGAGTCTTGGAGAATTTTGCCTGTTAGTAATTAGCAGAGAGCAGAGCATCTCACATATGTTATCTCCAACCAGGAACTTGTTTTCTCTATCCGTCTTGGGAGTAACCAAAGTATTCAGAGGAGTGAAAGTCTACACAGAAATTCTAACAAATCATTAACTTAAGTTGGGATGTGAATGATAAAAACTGATTTGCGTGGGCACTATTGCTTTTTTAGTGTAAAAACAACTGTAACAGCATAAAGTAATGATTCAATACATGGTCGCTTGAACATATTCATGGATACCTGGCTGCAAATCTCCAAACAGACCCCCTTCAGAATGAATGGGTCTGGTAGGCCAGGTCAGAAAATTGAAAGTTGATTGTCGCTTTTTCTGGTTTGATCCATGGGTCGCTAAACTTGAATCACCGTGTGAGCTTGTGCTCCAAGGGGTCCTCTACGGTTCATGATGAAGGAAATCATTACAAAAGGACATGGTAAAATAAAGCAGAGTCAAAGATACGCTGCTTACAACCGTATTAATTTGCAAGAGAAACATACCGTTGAATTATGTTAGATCAGGTTGGTAGCTTTATTAATCAAAGATGAAAAGAATGAGGTGAATAACAACGGTAATTCATAAATGCCATACACATCGTGCCCAAGGAAGCCTCTCCCATATGGGTTCACTGGCATGGAGCCTGCATATGTTCATATAAACTTAGGAGCTGGTTTGAGGTGAGTGGTAACAGAGCTTCTGTCAGACAATGATATAAGGTACATTCGTTCATCCTTCTCTTTTCCTGTTTTCTTACGATGGCAATTGGGGGTAGGGTAGGGTTGCCACCACTAGCTCCACCATCAGCCAGTGGAGACCTTGCCAACAACAGTACTGAACAGGCAGTGCAATGTAGGCTGGGTGGTTCACTGGGATGTTTGTCAGTTCTACCTTAAGACTGTCATGTAATTCCAGGGGCATTTCACTAGAAGCCATGCAAAGGTCTAACATGAGGGTAGAAAACCTCCAACACATCAGGATCAATCACATTGTATGTACTGCGCATTTACCTTTAATTTAGGGGTGCATTTCTATGACCCTAATTTTGAGACAGTAGGTCTGCAATGCTGTCTGAGCATGGTGGGATTATCATTTCAGTTGTATTCCACATAGGCAGCTGTGGAAGCTGGAATAGTGAAAGACAAGCATATTGGCGAAGTTTAAATGGGGGGACCTTCCTGTTACACCTGTGACAGGAGGGTGCTGCCACCAAACTTAAATTAGCCTTCTAATCTGAAAATGTGTTTGTCCTTTATAAGAAGGGATGGACAGTTAACTAAAGTGCAACATGCTCAATATTCTCAATATGGGTAAAGATGTATAGACTATCCCATTACCCAGATCCAGATGCAACTTAAACATAAAATACGATTGGGAGAAATTTTCTTTGCTCAGAATATGAGAATCATAGGGAGGAGACATGGAAATATGGCCACTTCAGAAAGGAAAACAATTATAAAGGCCACTTGACCATCAGACCTCGAAAGAGAATTTTTGAAGAAACCCATTATATCTCATAGAGAAAAGGGGAAGTATGTTCATGCTCCATTGTACAGGAAATTTGCATATTTCAACACAGTCCACCGTGGAACTATTTTCATGATGTAGGCCTCACTCTTACACTCGACTCTGGAGACCAACACTCAGTATTATTCTGGCAGCCTAGTGGTTAGTTCTCACTTGGGTTGTATGCATAAAAAAAACACAGACTGAGAGGGTTTCTGTTGCTGTTATGACAGTACAACTAATATAAAATAATCAAGAATACAAATTGGAATTAGCACCCATCAATTGGAAATCTCATTATAGTTCATTAAAGCATCAAATGTATTCTTTTGGCTAAAAGAATTTTGTGATTATTGGATTTTAAAAGATCTAAATATATTTATCAATAAAGAACAACCATTTCGACTATAAGAACATTCTAGACCTGCTTTTTCTACTGTTCACCATGGACATTTGATGCTTTAATGAACTATTATGAGATTTCCAATTGATGGGTGCTAATTCCAATTTTTGTTCTTAATTGTATTTGGGTTTTCCCAATAGGAAGTGGAGGGGGGGTGCTCTTCCAGGTTTTTTAGCACCATCGCCACACTATTAAGCCACTATAGGTAATAGGTGCAGGATATTTGCCTCAATCCTTTGTGTGTTTTGTTGCTAATATAAAATAATAGTATAAACTAATATAAAATAAAAATGCAGATGACAGGGCTTAAGCGTGTGCATAAATACATCAAATATGTACAAAAGACACCATTAAAGATCTCCGATTCATAGTCAAGTAGTTTCAATATACATATGTGTATAATGTAGCACAATGAGGATTATAAATAATCAGGGAACCAAGAGAAATATATGTCGATGATCACCGTTCACCATCGATGGCTGCCAACAATGCCACGTGCACGAGGCATTCTTGCAGGCAACGATGGTGGACGGTGATCATCATTGCACAGAATAGCTACAAATTAGAGAAAGCCCAATCAGCCTGATTTGGAGAAAGAGTGGCTTATCGAGCACCACAGCAATATTCACAAGAACTTTTCACATGCCACGGACTGATTGGAGTCGATTTATTAGATGGCACAAGTGAGTAGTGCATTTGAAGAGTAGATTCTATTACCAACAGAGTAGGTTGGGATTAAGGTTGATGGGCCTCATTTATGAGGCCGTGCGTCACTTTTACACCGCTGGTGCGTCACTTTTTGTGACGCATCAGCAGCGTAAAAAAATGTGCATTGTTCAACCATATTTACAAAGTGACGCATCTAGGTAGATGCGTCACTTTGTAAACCCCTGCGCTACATTATACCTTCGCCAGGTATATTGTATGCAGGGGGGGCGTTCTGATGCAAGAAAGGGTCATAGAAGTGACGCAGAGAAATCTATAAGATTTCACTGCGCCACTTCTAGGACACAAATGCATCAAATTCCTACGCCTGCCACACAGCAGGCGTAAGACTGACGCAGGCCCTTTCACATGGGGCTTGCCCCATGTGAAAGGACACATTGCTAGAGTTGCGTCACTTTTGTGACACACTCCAGCAATGCGTCACTTTTGCGCCATACAGTTATGCAGAAATACTGACGTATCTGTAATCCTTGCGCCATGATGCGGCATACTGTAAATATGACACATCATTGGTGTCGCAAGGAGGGCGCAGTGAAAAATGACGCATGGCTGTTTTCATGCAGCGATGCGTCACTTTTCAAAAATGAGGCCCGACGTCTCTATGTTTGTGGTTAATTGGTGGTCTTTGACACACAACTTACCATACTCCTTTATGATACTGAGCCAGAAGACTTGGGGGCATATTACCAAGCAATAGCGATAATTATCGCTATTGCTTGGTTAGAGACAAAAATTTACCGCAGAGCTGCAGCGATTTTTATCGCAGATAAACCTTGGTATTACCAAGGTTTATCGCAAATGTGATAAAAATCGGCCGCAATGCATGAATATCTCTGAAATGTCAGCTATATTCATGCATTACCGAGCTAATGCTCTTAGCCATGTTATCCATCTCCCATTGGATAACATTGCTAAGAACTGCTCAGGGCAGGTGTTAGCTTTTGGAGATATTCGCGCTTAGCGCGAATATCTCCAAAAGTTGGTAATAGGAGATAGCGATGTTAGCAACTGTTTCTAGGTAATAGGGAGATAATTCACTAACTGGTGTTAGCGACAGCTAGGTAATAGGGAGATCATTTTTTCTCCGCTTTCTTGGCTTTTAAAGCCAAAAAAGCGGAGATAAAGCCCCTTGATAATATGCCCCTTGGTCCTAAGGAGACCCTTTAACTCATAAGGGGTCGAAACATCTACATGTATTTCTCTTGGCTCCCTGATTATTTCTAATAATAATCTAGTTGTCCTGCCATTTGCATATATATTGGAAGGTAATATGACAGCAACAGAAACCCTCTCAGTCTGAGTTTGTTTGTTATGTATGTATGCAACCCAAGTACAAATTAACCACTAGGCTGCCAGAATAATACACTGAGTGTGGGTCTACCGAGACGAGTGTAAGAGGGTGGCCTCCTGCATACAAGAGACCCACGGTGGACTCTTGATACAGCTTACTCTGGCCCTTGTTGCCGTGGACATAGAGGGTTGTCCTTGCGACACAACACACACCATACTCCCAGAAAGGCACTGCAGTGCATATTAAATGCAAACGTTGTACCAGATAAGTGCTAATAAGCGATAACAGTTGCCAAAGTTTTGGGCTTCGGTTGCACCAAAACCATGTCTGAATTCTCCTTTCTCAACTAAATTATTGCGTGGTTTATATGTAAGACTTTGTATTTGTCCATGGTTATCTTTTTTTTCAGTCTTTTTCCCAATCTGTGGGCTGTTCTTCAAAGTGATAAAAGTAATAAAGGTGCTTTTAGAGTGCAGATGGCTAGAGGTTTCTTCACATCTGTGGACCAGTCACTGGTGGGCATTTGCCATCTCTTCCTTCCTTTCACATCTCCACGCCAGAGGAAACTGTGCTTCCAGGCTAGACCCTGTGGCTTGCGAGCTAAGACATTACAAGAGGATATGCTCTGACTCTGTGGCATGTGAACTAGGACATAACAATAGGGAATCTTAACAGTGGCGAAATGAATGAATAATGCACTGTGGAGGTTGTAGTGAGTATACAGGGTCACGCAAGGGGAATGGAGGCACAAGTATCAAGATGATGTATGGTGGAAACCTGTCCTAGAGTTTGTTGCAAACAGGTAGACAGAAATAGAAAGTAAGAAAGGTGCAAAAGGAAAGCTTCATTAGTTTGTGATGGAGTGTTGTGAAAAGATATCTGTGGAGAATTAATTGGTTATGAGAAGGATTAGGTTAATCCTGCCAGTGTTATTGAGAGGACCGATAAGGGATTTGATGTATGAGATCTACTTACACATGCTGGGAGCCACAAGAAGTACCAGGGAATGGTTCTGATAATAGGTGATGGATGATGACATTGAGGGATTTGAAAAGGAGTATGAAAATGCACTGAGACAAAATTAATAAAAGGAGATGGTGCCCATCTTACTAACTGAGCTGTCTTCTCGTCCCTGGTGTAATTTAGCAATACTTATCATGTTACCATTTGCCTCTAGACAACCAAAGACACTTCCATTCATAGAGGGTGTATTTGAAAGGAAATGTCTTCTGCATTAATTAGTGTTGGACAGAAGTGTTTATTTTGCCTCAAAGGAAATGGTGAAGTTTTAGATTTGAAGTGGAAATCTGCATAACAGGATAGGTTTGTATCATCCTAAAGAATATTGGCTTGTAGGACCCATAGAAAGGTTTGTGAAGGAGTCCATTCAGTTGTTTCTACAGTCAGTGATGTCATGTATGGGGTTGTTTAGACTATTATTGGCATACAGAACAGCTCCTCAAATCGCTACGGGGCAGACACCTTTTCTGTTGTTATGAAGGAGGGCACCTATGTTCTTGCTATGTCCTGTAGGGAGGGTGAAGACAAGAACAGGTCAAAGTAGGAGGTTCCATTGGAAGAAATTGGGTGTAAGATGGAGTAGTATCAGAAACAAAGCAAGAATTAAGTTCATAAAAAGGGGTCTGTAAAAGTAGTGACGTTAAAAGTGAGTGCTCGTAAACTTGGTTTGGGTGAATGGCAAGTCAGCATGGTCAGAACTGGGCGCGAATTAATGTTGTGCAGAGAAATTCTGTAGCATTCGGGATCACCATGTGTAATGCAAGTCATGTAGTAAAGTATGGCGATGAGATGCGACAGAATGGCTATAAAAATAAAAAAGGGTTTTGTTGGAAAGTGAGTAGTGGAATCTGATGAAGGAGTAGATGGAAGAAACAATGTTGATGGAGTCTGGAGATAGAAATAATGATTGTTTTGGGTGAGGATTGAGTGGAGGAATCTGGTATACGTAGAAGGGCTTTGGGTCTTCTCTTCATACATTGGTCTGTTCAACTCTCATTCATTGTTTCTTCCTCCCACAATTAAGCATGGAGCAATGTTCAGTCCAGTGTATTCATTGGCTGACTTGCACTGCAAGTATGGGCATTTTGCCTAAATACATGTCAAAAGGAGTACATTTCTGTACCGTGGCTTCTGAGCCACTCCTTTATTTTTATATTCTTAAATGTTTGTCAGTTTTTTTTTTCTTTATATTGAATATGCTTGCAAAGGATTAATGAAAAGGAATATTGCACCCTTACCAAGGCCAGGCATATTGGCTTTTCTAATCCATATTTTCACTGTTCCCTTGGATCTCATGTGAGGTTTATTGTGTGTTTTCACTGAAGGGATTTTGGAAGCACCGATTTTCATCACTAAACAGCCAAAACCTTTATCTTTTAAGTTCAGTATTATCTCCAGAAATAGGTACTGTATGAGAATTAGGTGAAGTAAACATGGATTGGCATCAAGTATGAAAAAATATTTCCGTAACAAAGATACATACTTCTTTCTGCCCAGTTTCATTGATTTATTGAACTGGCGGAGGTTTCTTTCCTGTTGTAATTTAAATTTGCTTACCTTATCCTTCCGTTAGGGCTATTAAAGTGCAGCAAATACTTAATGTTGCTGAAATCATTGCAGCTGCAGAATCACATATTTCTAGCGCCCCGAGCCTTGTGCTTTCCATAATGTGTGTGTGTGTGTGTGTGTGTGAAGGGAACGCCCATTGCTTTAGCGCACTGTGCAACTATTCACATTGTGCCTGTGGTGTGCTCATAGTTGTGGGGGTGAATGTAGCTCTACTGTTGCTGTAATTTATTTCCTCAGTTTGGGCCATCGTTATGCAGTGCTCCCTGTACTCTGCCTGTAGTGCCTATGTGAGAGAAGCTTTCCCTACTAACAGATCTGTGTGAAGATGAAGCTTCTCCAGTATTATCTGTCCTGTAAGATACCATTCATTGTCACTTTAACACACAGGATGAAAATCTTGCACCTTGCTGAAAAGATTTTTCTTGCTTTAGCCTGTCGCTCACTTTGTTTAGTTATCACTTGCCAGGCGCTGCCTTGAAGTCTTCCTATATGTATGCATGTTGGAAAGGAAAAGTCATCTGCATGGTAATGGGCGTGCCCAACTGTACTATTTATGGATCCCTAAAACTGATTTGTGTTGTCAAGGGCAAACAGGGATTAAATGTGTGTGACATGACATAGTCCTGTCTCACGGATTTCAGGCTTGTTGTACTCGGAGGGGCAGCCAAAACACTACCCTCAAAGTGGTGGAAGGAAAACTCCATCATCAGAAGTTAAGCAGCACGAGCCCAGTAGAAGCACCATACTGTGTAGTAAGGAGTGAACATGTCCTTTTTAACCCGCGTCACTGGCCTACAGGCTCATTCACTTTTTAAATTTCTGTTGCTGTGTGCTTAACTCATCCTTGGCCTACATCAGGTTGGTGTGAAGTGATGCGTTGCCCTAAAGTGGTGTATCTGCGCTGGGTGTATATGTTCCTGAGAAAGGTACAATACAAGAATAGTGCTGTGCTATGCAGTGCATGCATGGTGTATGCAGGTGCTGGAAGTACACGTGCCTGAGAGTGGTACAGTGTCTGAAATGTGTAGTGCTGTGCAGTGCATGCAGGATAAATGCATGGGCGGGTGTTGTGTGTGCCTGTGGGTGGTACAATATATGAAGGGTGCAGTGTGTGCATGGTTGGTGTATATGCTGGGTGTGTGGGTATGAGTTGTACAGAACTTTTAGGATACACTACTGACAGCGCGCGCATGTTGAATACAAGTGCCTGATGTATGTGTGCCTCTGAATGGTACAGCACATGGAGGTTGCATTACTGTGCAGGGAAGGTGAAATGTCAAAAAAGCAGGTGATGCGTCAGTCCCAATTTGCTATAGAGAAGGTCAGGCGTCTGTTCCGTACTGCTAAGCAGGGGAGGTGATGCTTTGGTTCCTTACTCTTTGCAGGGGAGGTGATGCATTGTTTGCAGGCATTATGCGTCGATTCCTTACTGCTGTGTGTTGTCGATGAAGATTTTGGTACCCAGGGACGATGCGTCGAAAATCCAGTTGCGCTGCTTTGGTTCAATAGTGATGAAGCAGGCTCTGCATCGGAGTCGGAGGGGTGCATCACGGGCTTTGGAGATGCAGTGCTCGAAACTCACACAGTGGTGGTTCTTCTGATAAACTGCATTGGAAATCTGGGGCCTGTGTTGTAAGCTGCAGTTGTTTTGTGAAGCGGGGACCACACTCAGAAGCAGGCAGCAGCTGTGTATCAAGCTCTGTAGCAATGCGTCGGTTCGGAATGGCGCTGGGAGTCAATGCATGGTTTTTTGCCAAGAAATCACCAAAATTCACTTTCGAGGGCCTATTAACTGGGAAGGTTTGGGCCTGGCAAGTGGGTGCACTTGCAAGGTCGAAATGGCAGTTTAAAACGGCACACAAGGACACTGCAATGGCAGGTCTGAGACAAGTTTGCAAGGCTACTCATGTGGGAGGCACAATCTGTGCTGCATGCCCACTAGTGGCATTTGAGTTGCAGGCCCTGGGCACAGACAATGCACTGTACCAGGGACTTACTAGTAAATCAAGTGTGCCAATAATGGAAAAGCCAACTACTATTACATTTTACACAGGGGTCGCTTGCACTTTAGCACTGGTCAGCAGTGGTAAAGTGCCCAGAGCCCTAAAACCAGCAAAAACAAAATGCAGCACACAGTCAAAAACAGGCAGTGAGAAGGACACAGACAGAGGAAATCATGCCAAAATATGCAGGGTCTAACATAGGGCTAATAGGAGAATCATAAAGAGTAGGACTGGGAGCCCTGGGCTAACCTTTTGATGCACATATCACTGTGGCTACCATTCAAGTGCAAACTCTAGTCACTTCTGTGGCCTGTGCTGTGGGACTACCACCTTCTGAGACATTGCTGTGAAAGACTGCTTCTCAAGGCAAAGATTGAGCAGAGGAGGAAGCACTTCATAAGAAGCACAACCCGAACACAAAACTTCGAAGACTCAGACCCTAAAACACATTTGTTATCTGGAAATGCACTATAAGAAGGAGAGTTTCAGAGCCCAAAAATTGTCATCTCCCAAGCAGCCAGACTGGCTGTGCGAGAAGGGGAAGCTCTGCAAGATGTCTGTCTGTGACCAGGACTGGGGGACAATGCCTGCTAGTCTCCCAGCTGGGGGAGGGGATATCCCCCAGGGAATTCAAGACCCCCTGCCCTGGAACCTGGAGCATCAGCGCCTGCCTGCTTTCAAGACCAGTGTGTCCAGTGAGGAAGAGGACATTGTTTAAGGGATTAAGGTCAAATGGGGAGCCTTGTTGAGTGGACTCCCTGTGGGAGGTGTGAGGAAACAAGTGATGTAACGATCAGGTCATTGCTGGTGTGAAGAACTGAGTAGGTGGCCCCTGTATGCCAGAAGAGGGCTGCCGTGAAGGTAGATATGTAAAAGACTGCCGTGCTATAAGGGCCGAAGCCTAGTGAAGTAGCAGTGCTAGTGAAGGGGTACCATGTGTTCTGGTATATACTGCAGCAAAAACTGTACCCCAAGTTGCACATTCTTCTACGAGAGGAGCCATTCCCATTGGCAACGAAACTGTTAGTATCCGTTGCTTTTCTTGTGGGCCCATATGGGGAAATACTGCTTCAAGCTGATTGTTTTTCTCTTTTGGCGGGAACTTTCCCCATCACTGCGCTTAATGCTTGAGGACTAATGCCTTGTGTAGTTTACTGGGGTGCTACTGCTTGAACAGGCCATGCAGGAACAAGTGTTAATGTTCGCATTACATATTTTGTAAGGCTCCTGTATATTGTTACTAGATTATTGTATAATCCCTGTATCTGGTTGGTGGTCAGACAATCAACATTGGTATGAGGTGTGTATCCGGCTAGGACTGGCCATGTCGCCCCCTCATTTCTGAGTGTGCCCAGTCTCACATCTTGTATACTATGGGAAAGGGTGCCTTCAAACCAATTGTTATGTTCTTGGTACGTTAGAGCAATTTCTACCTCCTTGTATGCATCTGGTGTTTCACCTACTTCATATTCGTGAAACAACTGTGTATCATCATCCACAGCAGGGAATTTAACCCATGAGTAAAATACCTTTGTCCTAAATGCTTTGTGTGCATCTTCCACGAAACAATGTCTCCACCATCTAGTGTGAGGCCATGTTGGAGTAATGTTTGAGTGATTGCATGCCTACAGTTCTCAGAATTTTTCTGAGCCATGTTTTATAAAAATGAATTTACAGAATTCGGCTAAGACAGTGGGAACAATATCCTTTCAAGCTTTAATTTAACAATAGCCAATACATAGGATGTACCTACTCAGCTGAGGAGGATGTTCTCTACCACCAAGGGCATGTCCCTTTTAAAGGGTGTGTAGGGATCTCTGAGGAAGCACAATTGACCTACTCAGTTGATCTTTACAGACTAAGAAACCAACAAATGTTGGTGGCACCAGTGTAGTTTCCACCAATCAGTAGGAACTGCACGTTTGCAGATGACAAACTTAGGATGGGCCAGACTGATTCCTTGCACCCCCATAGGATATGTTGTCCCTTGGACCAGCTAGCTAGTAGTGTCATTGTTTGCCCCCCTAAACTTGAACAGGGAGCGAACCATCCAGGCAACCACTGAACATGACAATTCTGTTCCCTCAAGAACCCTGGTGACAGACTTCAAACTTTCGCTCAGTCACTTGTTGTCTAGGAGAAATATACAAAGCATACAAAAAGGAGAATTTCCACTATTTACTGAACCAGAGTGATTGTTGTATAGAATATATAGGCTGCGATGATTAATAGACAGAAGCTGAAAAAAGTTATGAGTGTCAACACAGAGAATAAACCGAAGAGTTCAACCATCCTGTTGAGACAAGTTATTTATGCATACATATATCAAGGATTATAACAGTCGAGTGTACCCCTACCCTAAGAGTCTAGGGTATGAATGTATGGTCTGCCACGAAAACCCCGTCTGGATGATGTAACCCCTTTACCTGGTGAGTAAGAGTATTCAACCCTATCTTGTTCATGAACTGGACACCCCTCACAGAGATGTCAGTCAGCTGCTGAGCGAAATCTTCAGCATGCAGTAACCCCTTGAGATCAGCAGAAGTGGCTCCTTTGATTGTTAGGAAACACAAGCTATATACAGAAAATGACATCCTTGCCTCAGGTTGAGAGTGTAAACGGGCAAGCATTGTTTGTGTTTTACAGATAGCTGTGTAGCCATATGGAAGTAATAATAAAACACATTTGTATTACGCATGTGCTAGGCCTTGCACTAAATGCCAAGGCAATGAGATATGATTCTCATGAAGTGTTCTGTGTCCGCAAGGTTGGTGTGTCTGTGAAACCAATCCAAGCGTCACAAATGCAAATCGTGTCATATGCTAATGTGGCAAAGAGAGAGCAACTTTAGGAAAAAAGATTTGTGAGCCTGCAAAATGATACTAAGTCGTACCGGGCCTAACTTAGGCAGATGTCAATAGCCTCAGACAGGGCTTTCATGCTGGTGTCAATCTTATTTTCATGAGCTTTATGGAATAGAATGCATGCCATTTTCTAAAAGTGCCTTTTTAGCTTGTTATTAAAACCACAACCACAGTGAGTATGTACTTGGCAGTACAAGATATTAAACTTGAACTTGTTTACATGAGTGCTTATTTGAAGATTTTAGGTGGAATTATCAGATAGGCCTTTCGCGTTTTAATTGCTACAAGAAAATGCTTTGGGTGAATTGACTGAAAATGAATTACTCAATGGCTCATCTTAAAAAGTTTTTGTGTATGGGAAATGATGATTATGTATTTCTTCAACCTAATATGAAGATAGTTGACCTTTTTTCTTGAAATATGACTAATTAAAAATTGTTATTTGGAAAGCGGTTACAAAATTCAGGTAGCAAAAACATATAATTACTTAAGGTATCGAACATGTGATGCTGAGGATCTCTTTGACTATTGAAATGTTGGTGTGTGAGGGTTCATCTAAATTTTTCATAATTAGCTATGCCTACACCAGTTTCTTTTCATGATGGTCCCCATACTATTTCAATTGTTCAAGAGATAGGTCTCATGTTAGATACCCACAGTAATTATAGGTTTATGCCACTTCCGATAGGGAGACTGTTACTTTGGGTAGCCCCTATCTCTCTTCCCTCTGTTGTTTTTTGGTATTTAAGGTATACAACAGATAGAAATGTCTGCATAGATAAGAAAAGTTCTTCGATAGTTTAAAAACCATGTATTGTTTAGACAATATCAACCATATTTGTGTATGCTATGCTTATTAGCTACTCTATGCCTAGATTCTTCTTAAATCCAACATCGGGGGAGGTTAGCCTTTTGATTCTATACTGGAAGTTGTGGAGGAACCCTGTTACAAATAATGCATATGCATCTTATATTCTAAAGGTGTTTAAGATCTGTAACATGTTTTTTGTGTTTGTTTGCTCTGCACTTAAAGTTAGTCAGTGGCGTTATCTGAGAAAACAGGGGGCCTCTTTTCATACTGCATTTTGTGATTTGTGAGTAGAGCTACTCACGTTCTACAATATGATATTTACTGACCTAAGGGCAAAGACTTCTGCGAGGACATTATTGCCACGGTAGCAGATAGTTCTGCGCGCCTACGTTTTAGTATTAAATGTGGGCGGGGCAAGTAGGGAGTGGTCGAAAAGAACAGGTTACTTACCTTCAGTAAAGTTTTTTGTGGTGGATTATTATGAATCTACTTGCAGTGTTTTCACCTTTTGAATATCCCAAGTATCAGTCTGAATCTGGAAACGTTTCAATAGTTCTCCCACGCCATATGAGGAGCCGGGTCCATCACAAGCTCGCATGCAGCACCATGTAACTTCACTGTAGTCATAAAGTGCCCCCATTAGACTGGTGACATCAGTTACCACCCATTTTTAGGGCGCCTTAGATGCAAACGGATGACACTAATCTTATTTAGATAGGTGCAGTTCATGTGACTGCTCTCTTAGATCAAGTTGATGAAGTCTTTCCTCCTCTTTTGTAGGATGTGGGAGAGGGTGGAATGTGGAAAGGGTGAGGGACTGACTTATAAGTGAGTGACCACTTTAGGCAGGAAGGTAGCCCTGGTTCGTAATAACAGTTTGTTGGGGAAGAAGGCACTGAAAGGGAGGCTTTACACCCAGTGTCTGAAGTACACTCACCTATCTGGCTGACGTGACAGTGATTAAGAAGCTAGTCTTGAATGTTGATAACCGTAAGGGCAGCTATGTGAAGGCTCAGATGGGGAACACAGCAAGAAGTGAATTGAGATCCCATGTGGCATAATAAATGGAGTAGTAGGGTACTTGTTTGTGAGACCTTTTGAGAAGTCTCACAACCAGTGGAGTCTTAAAAAGTTAAGGTTGATTGGGTAGACATGAAAAGGCAGATAAGGCAGAAAAATAGTCTTTAACAGTAACCATTGTGTAACCCTGCTGGGCCAGTGAGAGGGCAAAAGGGAGACTAACAGATAGGTGAGTCTGAAGGGGATCTATGGAATTGTTTGCACACCATTTAACAAATCTGGGCCATCTGCACGAATAAACAGTTTTGGTGGAGTGCCTTCTAGCTCATAAAATAATATCCACCACTTCCAGGGGCACAGAAAATGCAGTCAGGTTGCCCTGCTCAGTCTCCAGGCTTGCAGGTAGAGGGTCTGGAGGTCAGGGTGTAGAAACTGCCCTTGAGACTGTGAGAGGAGGTCTACCTTGTAAGGGAGACAGCGGAGGGCACATGGAGAGATGAATGATGTCTGCATAACACACCCTTCATGGCAAGTGCAGGGCGATTCAGTTTACTTTGGCCTGGCCAGGGGGAATTTTCTTCAACATACGAGAAAACAAGCTTACTTAAATGGAATGTTCCACTTCAAGTAAAATGTTTCCTCCATTGCTCCCTGCATCAGATACAAATGGGCACATAATATCAGACAGTGAGAGTTGTCGCTACCTTTCTGAGGAGTCTCCCACAACTGCTACTACATCTCAGAGGTTTCTGAGGAGTTGACTACATCTGAGTGGAGTTGCCAGTCATGGTTGGTAAGATGACGCCCGCTGAGGCTGTCAACTCGCACATTGAGTACTTTGGCCAAGTGATTTGCTTCCAAGCAAATCTGATGGTACTGAGCCCAGGACCGGAGTCATACAACCTCTCTACAGAAACGTTGTGACCCCACTCCCTTATGTTCTTTGATGTCTTGCCCATAATTCAAACATATTTATGTGCAACAACTGTTCTTCTGGTGACCATAGGCTACTCATCTCCATTTCTTGCACAAGAGCTCCCTGCCCTAGAGTGGAGGCATCCATCATTACTGTTGCGACCGTAGGAGGAAAGTACCACTGGAGGCCCCTCATCTGACAGCGTGCATGGGTGACCAGCAAAATGCAGATGCAAGCAGACTGGGCAGGCATAAGAATGTCAGAACTGGAATGATCGCTCCATCCTGAAACATCAGAATCATAACCTGAATATCTAAAACTTCTTGAGGAGGGGGGAGTGCTCAATTCAATGTAGTGTCCAGGACTGCCACTATGAACAGGTTGTGCTGAGCGGGGAACTAGGTGAGATCTGGGTTTGTTGTTAAAAATCCAAGGTCGAACAACAATTGAGTTGTTGTTCGCAAGTGGCGAGACACCATCTCCTGGGATTTCTGCACCTCTAAGAAGGCTGCAACCCTTTGTGAAGCCTCGAGGTGCAGTAGTGAGGCCAAATGGAATGAGCAAAAACTAGTAATGTTTGGATCAATCTGTGAAGTGAAGGAACTACCTTTGTGAGTTCAGAATCAGGATGTAGAAATAAGCACCATGCAGGTCGACCAACACCGTCCAATCTTCTGCTTCCAGTGCCAGCAGAACTTGAACTAGGGATAGCATTTTGAACTTTTCCTTTTTGGGGAACCAGTTCAAACTCCTGAGATCTACTATTTGACGAAGACTGGCCTCCTTTTTGGGAATCCCCAATGACTACGAAATACTACAAAATTATCTGCAAGGACGACACCGACGGACCAGGAGGAGGTATCGTTCACAAGAACACCCTCTGACTAACCACGCACTCAAACAACTCCATGAGAACAATGAAATACCTCAATTTCCAGATACAGACCAACCCCAAAACCTTCCTCCGCGGCACCCTCATCTACAGGCCCCCAGCCCTTCTCCCGCCCTTCACCGACGCCATCGTAAACCTCATCGCACCCCAGGCTCTCGCATCCACCGGGTACATCCTACTTGGGAGACCTCAACTTCCACCTGGACAACCCCAGTGACCAGAACACCGCTTCCCTACTAAAGAACCGCCCCAACATTGGACCGAAGAAGCTAGTCACAGCATCGACCTACACATGACCCCGTTTTTCTCTGCCAGCAGGAACCTCACTTACAGCCACACCATGGAACTCTTCTGGCCTGCCGACCACTGCATACATCTCGTCTTCACCATGCCCACCATACGCCACTACCCTCATCGCCCCCCCCACCATTTGTAGCTGGTCGACTTACTCAGTATGACCTCTTTGCCAACACCAACAGATGCCAACACCACAGCTTGCAACCTTCACCAATGGATCTCCAACTGCCTCGATACTCTGGCACCCCTCAAGAAGACACCAAGCAAGCAACACTCTAAGAAAGCCAGCTGGTTCACTCCCGTCCTCCACGAGTCCAAACGCACCTTACGAGGACTTGAGAAGAGATGGAAGAAAAACAAAACCGTGGAAACCCACGCTACCTTCAAATCCGCCGTCAACGCACACCACCTTCTCCTCAAAACCACAAACAAAACGGCATTCTAGGACAGAATAAACACCAATGCACACAACAGCAAACAATTCTTTGCCATCGTCAAGGAGCTCGCCAGGCCAAACAGTGAAACCACAGACGCCCCCCTCCCAAGACCTCTACAACCAACTTTGCACCTTCTTCCACCACATGATTCGGCAGATCTACAACAGCTTCGACACCCATGACTCGGCCACTACGCCCACCACCACCGCACGCAACCATGCCTCACTCCAACAGATCTTGCTCAACTGGACTCCGCTCACCACAGATGACACATTCAAGACCATGAAAGGCATCCACCCAAGAGCCTCATCAGATCCCTGCCCGTACCACATCTTCCATTGCCCCCAGCTTCGCCGCACCATCAACTGCTCCATCGAAACAACCACCTTCCCCGATGACTGGAAACTATGTGACTCCTGGTCAGATGGTGTGGATGGAAATGATCCGGGAGTCAGTTTCGAAGAACATGAAACTCGTACTACAAGGCTTTCTGGGGATGGATTGGTTGACAAGAAGTCTGGGTCCCTAAGGCAGGTGTGTAACACCGAGCTATCTGCCTGGGTGCAGCTGTACAAGTTGTTGGCTTCTCGCTAATACCAAGATAGGCTCAGCCAGGGCTTCATTAAAAGGTTGTGTGGAGTGAGAGGTAGAATGCAGCACTTGCATAAGTTGATGGAAGTTGCACGTCAAGCATTTCTGCAGCTTTTCTCACTACGGAGTGATGTGATGTCACCTCAGGTGGAGGGAGACTCATTAAGGAGAGCAGTTTCCCACTCTGGCAAGTGTTAAGGCCACTTGCATCCTTCAAGCCTTAAAAGTCCGGGTCCATCCTTATGTGTTCAGCACTTTCTACAGAAAGTATATCTTCTTGGTGATCTACGTACCCTAAGAAAATTCTGTATATTTTTACAAGCTTTGTTGCATCCTGTCTAGAATGATGAGGCATAAGAAGCACTTTTTCTGGTTGTGGCAGGATTGGTAGCAGCTCTGGCGGAGTCTTTTGTTGTGCTGGTGGTTTCATTTGTGGCGCTGTTGGACTTGAGTGAGGCCCCCAGAAATCTATTGTGTTCTGAAAGAGATGAAGCTGGAATAAGAAACTGAGTTGGAGTTGATGTTGGTGTCAGCACTGTTGGCATTGGGTATGTAGGTATCCTGGACACTTGAGGCAATGGCGGGAAGTGTGTGAAGAGCATAGGCTGGTTGGGTGCGGAAAACCTCCCAGGGCCATGAGGCCAGTGGGCACACCAGAGGGCCCTTTTGAAGATGCTGAACATGGCGTTCAAAAATAGTTAAGGATTCGCCCCAGGTATTGGAAACTCTGGGTACTGGTGTTCTCACTGGGGCTTTGGAATTGGTGTTAAAGGTGGAACGCTGACTGGAACCGATGGCGGTTCAGATGGAGCCGCTGACATATAAACCAGCATGTATGATGTGAGAGCAGGGTTTCCTCAAACACAGAAGACATATCATGTGAACATTAACTGATGAGGTCTCATGGCGCTAAGAGAAGTGTAAGATGAAGCTGGGTTTCAAAAATGTTTTATTGATTTCTAAGTTTAAATCTCTCAAACACAAGAAATATTACCCACTCTGCGTCCTCTTCCGCCGTCTCCTCCCTCAACTTTGAGCCATGACTGCATTCTTATTCTCATTGCGTTTGCACTCTTGTCACCAGAGTGTCCATCTGCATATTATCTTCTTCAGCTCAACTCTCTCATCATTATTTTTCATTAAAGTTTTTATTGGACTAAAGTCTATTCATACAAGAACAGTGCAACAAAGATACAAAAATAGCCAAGACGATTATAGTTGTAGAATTTAAAATCGATCGATATTTGATAACATCTATCGGTGTTAGGATAAAGTTCCGTGATCTCCCTACAGTTGTCAGTGCCCATACGAGTTGAGCTGTGAGTGGTGATGCGTCGTGTGGCTTCAATAGAGAGGCGGGGAGTGAGCCGGTCAGAGGTCATCTTAACTAGTGGGGGGGGCATGGGCAGTTAAGGCACGGGTTGTGTACTGATGGGTGAAGGGCCTCTTTAGGTGGAAAGGGGATCTGCAGGATTCAGGGGCCTAGTAAGACCCGAGAGGGAGGAGAGTTAATTGGAGAAGGGGGCTAGAAGTCTACTGGGCAACAGATCCGGGGTGTTAACGCCCAGTATAGAGTGAATTGTCCTGACAATAGGTCACATCACGCAGCCAGTCGCTAAGTTGAGGGGCAGGGCAACAGCTGAGAGGATCTCAAATCTGCACTTTGCTGAAAGCAGTACCCATTCTGTTAGGCGTCTGACCCCACTGGGAGCCTCCTTTATATAGCCTAATAGGGCTATCAGGAGCAGGTGTGCAGCTAGAGTCAAATTTCGGGGGTGGGGGGAGTCAGGGGCAAATATTTCCAGCAATGTAGAGACACATTTCAGGGGGGGGGGGCTAATACTTCCAGCAATGTGTCCTTATATAATGTAACTGGTGCTCATGCAAAGTGCCTCAATACCTTCAGGTGGAATTCGAGCTATAAAAAACTGCAAAAGAACAAAACCTAAGGTTCCTTTCAGGAAATGCATTCTCACACTGTGGCAGCAAAAGTAATTTGCATCTTTAAGGAATAGGAGTGGAGATGCAGGGGTTCTAGGAACGGCTGAAAAAACAGCAAACCCTTGTTATCAAGTATAAGGTTTTTTTAAAGACCAGTGAAATACTCGGGTGCGGCTGCGATTCGACGCCAGACCAGAAGCCCACAGCAGCTCAAGAACTGTGTGTGTGTGTGTGGAAGCGGTTTCACCCCGGCCTGACACACCCAACAGGGGGGGGGGGGGATGAAGCCCTTTGAGCTCTATGGGCAATGCATGCCTGATCAGGAGAGTCCTATTAGGCCGATTGTCCGTGATTGCCGTAATGGCATCATATACACTAGTCCAGAAGTGGGCCACTGCGGCGCAATCCCACACTAGTTGTCCGCTCCTTGTCTGGAGCACAGCACGTCCTACGAGAGGCCCGTGTGGTGCATTTGGATGCGAGTGCGCTACATCTTGTTGGGGAATCAAAGGTGCAATAAGTGTAATCTGTGGTTGGGGAGAGCGCTTCGGCCAGTGTACCACACTGTATCGCCCCTCCTCCGAGGTGAGGGGAGAGTCGAGCTCTGGTTCCCAGCTAAGATATGCCCCAAGAGTGCATATAGGTGATTTATCCTGCATGGTCATGTAAAGGCGCATGAGCAGCTTATGGTTAGCAACATATCAAATGCATGGAGAGTAGGGGTGGGGGGCGTTTGGGAAAAGTGTTGTGTAGGGCTCAGACAATGCCTTGAAATCTGTGACATGAGAAGACATCAAGTGGGGTAGGCTGTGGGAGTGCAAGTATGTGCTGTACTGAAAGAAATTGTTCATCTGGGTAGAGGTACTCACATTCTCTCATCATTACCAGCTCTTTTGCCTCTTGCTTCAGTGTTCTTATTTGATGTGGTTCAACCCAGCAAGGATATTCAGTAGCATCCTCGTCACTTCTGAATTCCTGCGAGAAAAACTTCAATGGTGGCGGATTTTCGAATTCAAACCCTTGCCACAGCCTTCTTAAATATAAGAGCTCTTCTGCATGACCATCACGTGCATTATCTGATGCACCACAAAGTGTGGGATGCAGTTAGAAAGCAGATGGGCTGCACACTATAGCCCTATTAGCAATCTGGAAGGCTCTCCATCTCCAGTTCTGTATGAAAAGCTGCACAGGAAGAAACCATACAACATCCCTGAAATACAGACCATTGCGGGCAGAAGCTATAGTAGATTCCTCCTCTCTCACTCTCCTTACCCCACACATAACAGGAGCTGGCCCAGTAAGCTTTCCTTACACACAATGCAGGCAGAGCTCAAACAGTGAAAGAGCATGGTTCAACAAACACAGAGGAGGTACAATAAAAAACAGCATACACAAGGCCTCATTTACAAGTTTATTGTGCCGCCAGTTCACCACTTTTTTTAGATGCACCGGTGGAGCAGTGTGCTGGCCCATATTTACAACGCCATGTAAAGTCACCCTGCAGGGCTTTTCATGGCTTTGAAAATATGGGCCCCTTTCCCGCATTACTCTGCGTGAAAAGGGCATTCCACAGGTGCTGCTGTGAGTGTTCCCAATATTATAACAATTGGTTCCTTCGGATTTATAACATTTCTTTTACTTACTCATAATATATGTAGTATGTAAAGCAAAGATCAGAATCCGACACCATTTATGTATTTATGCACTATTTTATGAATTATAGTCATTCATAAATACTCTTTGTAAATTGCATGTTAGGCTGTACAAAAGGTGATCAAAAGTGCAAATAGTGACATTTAGTGCTCAGTGCTGGTGGCGCAAAAGTGACCAAACAACTATACAATGATTATATACAAGGGGAACACAAACAGTAATTTAACTTGGTCTGTACTGCTTCAATTATACCACTGTATATTACATATGTCAGTTTTAAATACAGGATATTAATATGACAGATCCAAAGATTTGTCGACGTTTCGACCCTCTATAAGCGCACGTAGGGCGCCAGACATGGGTCTTCATCAGGACTGGGGGGACAATGAAAAGCCTTCGTGTAAACCCAGTTGGGTTCCAGGTGGAGCTTGAACTGTGTTCATCTGTCGGCGTTGCAGAAAAGCTCCCCCGATGGTTATTCTATTTACCGGCTTGTTAATGTACTATGCCAAACCTTTCTCCTAACTGGGTATTGGAGTTAGTCTTGTACCCAGTTGTAGTTCAGAATAGGATTTAACGAACCAGGGAATGGCTTTACTCAAAATCACACTTCGCTGAGACTGTAATTGGCAAAAGATGCTTCACGCTGGAGACGAATCCTCTTCCTACTCGGCGTGGCTCCAACTCAGAATTGCGCAATGGTTGGAAATCGAATGTGAGTGTTCCCAGGCAACATCCATGGAGCCTGACTATTCCCACATTTACAAAGTGGCGTAAACCTGGAAATGCGTCAGAGTGGCGCAACGAGGTGAAATAATATTTCTCCTCATTTTTTACTCTTTCTAAGTGTGCTGTATTCTGCAGCACCCATAGAAGAAGCAAAACACATTTAATGATTGTGTGCAGTAAGGTGTCCCTTCCTGCACATAAACCATCATCCCTGCAACACAGGCACCCTTGCACCATGACGCAAGGGTGTCTGCGTCAGCGCACGGCTGCTGTTTGTGCACAGGGAGAAGGACAGGAATGCACTATATCTTCTAGATAAGGCACATTCCCGCACTTTTATTTTGACACATGGCAGCGCAGCAGGAAGGCCTGTTGTGCTGTGGTGCATCAAAATATAGTAAATGAGGCCCCCAAACAGCATCAAAATAAACTTCCAGCTTACATACATTACACTTACAGCACAGAGGGCAGCAGTACAAGCCTCTCTGATGCAGTTTCTGCACCTGGCGCAGATATGAAAGCTTCCTTCAGAGAGACAGGAACATCACACATCCCAGCATTGTAAGCTGTTGTGATACATAACAGCAAGTACAGCACCCGCAGTAGTGTTGCAAGCATCTCTCCTACATACAGAAAACATACAACATGAAGAGCAACAGCATACAATGTCCTCACTGACAACATGTCACCGCACAGGTATTATCAGAGGATACTTCATTCATAACCATTGCACTCATACAGAGAACAGGTATAGCACCAACAGTAACAATGCAAGGCTCCCTCACAAACACACAAGAGAAGGCGGAGCACAGACAGCAGCAGATGAAGCACTCCCTGTCTCCCCACCCCCTAAGTAGCAGCACCCACGGTTCCCTAACATACAAAACAGCTATTGCACAGGCAATTGCACTAAATCGCATCACAATCCTCTCTCAACAACGCAGAAGAGCAAGCATACCTCCCACAAAGTACTGGTGTAAAACAGGCAGGAACAGTGCAAGTGTCCTTCAGGTACAGAGAAAAGCTAAAACACAGACAGGAGTGCCTGTTTTTCTTGCAAACAAAACAGGCAAAGAACAGGCCAGACCGGGCGCAGCATTCTTCACACAAAAAGCAGATGAGGCTGCACAGCAGGGGTGCAAGTTTCTTTTCC
The DNA here is from genome assembly GCF_964263255.1 of Lissotriton vulgaris. Taxonomy (NCBI): domain Eukaryota; kingdom Metazoa; phylum Chordata; class Amphibia; order Caudata; family Salamandridae; genus Lissotriton; species Lissotriton vulgaris. Next base: position 803,716,423 of record NC_141695.1, on the reverse strand, counting down.
AAATAGAACAGATATAACTCGGGTAGCAGAAGTGCACAATTCACTCACACACAGAGCAGGTGCAGCACAGGCAACAGTGCGGGGAGGTACTGTAGCAGGGATAAACACTGTTAGGTGCCCTACTAATGCAGCTAAGACTGTTCTGTCTATCGTTAAAGGGACTAATGGGACTACAGGGCAATGCAATCTGTGTTCATAATGCAAAGCCAAGAGTGAAATGAAGTACGTTCTAGCAATCTGTCGAATTTTGATTCCCACCTCTACATGACAATAATGTGTGCGTGCGGCAGGCATTTTTATTACATGGATTGAGACCCAAAGCGTGGCTCTGTGATGAGGAGGGTCCCACCAATCCTCAAGCACCTCAAACTTGTTGATTTATATTGGTCAATATATTGAGCTCTGAGTCTCTAACCACACAGCGCCTCATTGAGTAAGCCTTGGACTGTGTGACCTTGTCACTCTTAAGATCAAATGCTAAAGCATCAGTAGTAAGCCACTCTGAGAGATACATTATGAGCCAGGTAACTCCTGAAACAAAAAACCCCACACTTACCTTTTGCCTTTATCCAGTGTTTCTAGAGTGTACATGATGGTGCCTCTCTGCACTGAATTGGCTGAGTGCATAGAATGCCAACCTGCTGCCAAGTGCCATTGTATTAGGCTATGGTCACCACCTCAAGGATTCAACCTGCTCCTCTGTCCCTGGTTGCACATGAACTGTGTACAGTGTCCTCATTGCCCAGGTTGGATTGCTATATCGAGCATGAGGTCATTTCACCTCATTGGAGAGTTTCACTACCGCCTTCTAATATGCACCTTCAAACTCCGGCACATTTCCACTAAGTCCACCAAACACCCTCACTTAGACCATTCACAGCATCTTCGTTCCCACTGTTCCCACTAAGATCAGAAAAATCTTGATAATACCACTACACATTTTATAGTACTCCCCACATCCTCATCACTAATCCCAACAGTTCAATAGACATCATTCCAAATATCTTTCCCACAACAGATCTTCAGAGCTATATTATTGCTTCAAGTAGTCTCACCCCCACAGACTACAACCGTGCCATCGACTCAGAGATCTTTATCATCATCATCAATGGCAACCGTTATACCCCCCTCCAACAACTTTTACTAATATTATTTCCAACAATTGCATTGCAGAAGACCCTTACCAAACACCGATCCTAATAACTACAGCATTAGTCAAAGATCTCAATAATAATATGTTTATATAGCGCTTTTTGTCATTTCTCAGTGTTATAATCAATAGATGTTACTTGTGATCCATTCACCTGCCTATGGGAGGGTGGAAGTATCAGTTGGCCTTGCCGGGATTCAACCATGTGTCCTACCAATCACCACTTTCTTCCAAGAGCGAACGTTCAGCTCATTAAGCTATCCTTCAAGTGCAAATACAATCCACTGACTATCCATCAATCCAAACACTCTCAAAAATATAGTTCAAATTCCACAACAGCAATGTAAACTATAAGTTCCACAACATTTAACACCACCCAAAAGAACACCACACAATAAGACAACCTTCACTAGCAGGTTCATAGACTCATACACCTTCATCACCTGGCTACATGACTAACCTGAAGATGTTCTGCAACTCGGGTTCCAACAGGTATACTACAGATCCAATAGTAACACCATGAAACAACTCGATGTCCTTCCCCATCATCGATATGAAGTGATACCATTCTACAAAAGACATTTGACCCTTGTGATCGCAACAAAATTCGATCAACTCATAGATCTTCACAAGCACACATGGTAAAAGATGCTACCCCATCAATCTAATGGGCACCACCAAAGGTTTTCCAAATAGTTACCCTATAGAACTAAAAATCCTTACCTTTGTTGATGATAATGGCTAAGCCATCATTCCAAAGATGATTACTGTACAGATCCTAGCAGGTATTTCACTAATACAGTGGTCTTAACTAAACCAGTACTACCAGCCATACAATTAAGCTAAAGACATTCACTGAAATGGATTTCACGAGATGCTATGCCATCGACCCAAGGGCCGTTATAAAAAATATATCCGGATAGACTTACCAGGATCCAATACGAAAACAGAAACCACAAGCCCCATAAGGACACAACAACCATCATCACTGATCCCACCAGCAATAGCATCTGTTTAAAGAACTTCTCTAAATCAACATAGTGCTAATTATCCAACAGCCATTACAAGCACTGATTCTAACACGTAGGCAATTCGCCAATAGACTTTCAACAACACACATACGAAAAGCTATGCTATAGATCGAAAGATATTAATGGCGACTGATTTTATTCGCACCGCCAATATTAATTATTTCCGGCTCATGATTTGACTTTCATAAATTCAGAGTTTCAAACAACAGAAAACGCACAACAACCAGGTTGAAGAAAGAAATCTTTAATAATCATATTAATAGTAATAATAATCATAATAATAATAACAATAAGTAAGAATAATTAATAATACTGGTAATTGGAATCACACGATAGAAGCATACTGATTGGAAAAAGGAGGAGAAGGGTGAAGGAGCCAAGATTGGGCTCCAGTATAGAGTGGGGGAGGGGCAGGTACTGCATGAGGTGTAAAATGGTAAGCAAAGAGAAGAGGGCATGATAAGGAAAAAGGACTGGTGGAAGGGGGCTATGTACACTGGGGATAGAAAAGGAGAAGTTTATTTAGTTCTTTATTATTTAGCGCTGAGTATAAAGTGGGAATTTCAGTTGATGAAACAATGGAGCCATGGCTGAGAGATATTTACTGGCACATATAGATATTTTATATAATATATATTATATACATCCCACTCCCGGCAACCCTCCCACCTCCCACACCACAACAGACACCAGGTCCAGCATTATTACCAGACATTCATCAATTCAAACTTTTTTTCACCCAGACCACCTGCCACATCCTGTTCAAGATTTGCTGTAGAGAATTTATGAGATTTCAGGAGAGTGGGAAGAGTGTTTGTGTTCTTAAAGTGCTGTGGAAAATATTGTTCTTGGCTCATATATATATATATATCTATATATATACACACACATATATATTTAAAAAGGATCCTCAAGCCCTTTGGAAGAAAAGCTGCTGCAATGAAAACTTCTGCTGAGATATCTCTCCGTATCACCTGAAGACAGCGAGTTCTCTCCTTTCTTGGTCCTCGCTAATGAGTGCCTCCGGGCCGTGGGATAGCGAATGCACGCAACATGGAAGAAACTTGTGGGCCATTTGAGTTTGCCGCGGGAAATGTTCGTCCCCTACTCAGCTGCAAAGAGGGTCTGGCATCAACTGCAACAGTGGCATGCATAGTGAAATTGTAATGTACCCACGGGTCTGATCTGGGCACCTTGGTGGAGCTCTCTGGCACATTGCGGGTGCATGACTGAGCACCCTCTGCTAGGACGACAGCACGGTAAGGAGCACACGCTGGTATATTATGGGACATGACTGAGTTCCTGCTGGCATGATGCGAGTACAGTGCAGAGCTCCCGCTGGCATGGAAGGGTGCATGGCATCTGGACCACACCTTACCAGAAGAGCTCCCTTCATGACCTAGGACGGGGTCTGCTGCAGTTTGTATGCTCCATGCTATCTTTCCTGAGGTGACTTCTCTGGCTGCACAGACTGGAAGACAGAAGCCCGAGAGGATATGCAAGTGGGCACGTGCTGGGTTGTTCGTGGAGGGGGAGGGGTACGCCCCCCCACGTGGCTGCTGGGTATAGACAAAGGACTGTCTCTGCGTACTGCTGAGCTCAAAAGCTGACCGCACCCCTGTAACTCGCATCCCAGCAGTGCCTCCAATATGCCATGATCTCTTTTGCTGAGAGAATATGTTTTTCATTTTTCTGGATGTCTCTCGGTTGCTGATTTGTTGTATTGAGTGTTTAAAGTCCTGTTTGTCTTTTCTGGCCCAAGAAGATAACATCAGAAGTATTTCACTACAATACAAAACAAACACAAAGAAAGAAGCAAATCCTTTCACAGTTTTCAGCATAGTAACTATTGAGACAATTCATTAAAACACCACGTTAATGTAACATTTCTTTAAAAAGAACTCTCAGAGGAGCACATAGAGAGATTCCATAGCTAGATGCAAGATCTGAACCATACCTGCTGTCAGTGGAGCTAAAAGTCAGTATACTTGACATCAGCCATGCCTACGGGTTGACATTCAGTGTCTGATCTGGAGCCATCATTCTAGAGCCATCATTCTCCAGTAGGGTAGGCGACCTTTGCTGGTTATTAACTGGAGAAACTGCTCACTACAGCTTCATTGTGCTCTGAATTATCGGTGGGGGCAACCTGGGACTGACGTCCAAGTTTCTCAAGGATTCCACTCTATTCTCACTGAAATGACACCTCATGTGCTGCTCACTGTCACATTTTCTGAGTATTCTCTGGTGATAGACCTGGTCCAAATCATTCGCACTACTCATGCCTACAACCCCAGTCCAAACAATGTGCCTTTGCCGGTTATGCCCTGAATAGTGGGAGAAAGTATGTTGTGTCTTGTTGGTTGGTTACATTTAAGTGGGCACCTATCTGATATTTAAGATTTTAGCTTAAGTCCCAGTCCATTGACCAGAGCAGAGAACTCCAGAGCATGGTTCATTATTTACTTCCAACCATAACCGGTGCTGTGTGCAGCTTCGCAGGCAGAGAGTTCGAGGATGCTGTGTGCAAAGGAGGATGATTCTGTGACTCAAGCGCAACTCGCCTGGTTAAAACCGAGAGCGGTAATTGCACAGCAGAAACTCTGAGATCATGGCTGATAAATTAATTTATATAATAACTGGTACTTATGTAGCACTTCCCTGCGCCTAAGATTTTTAAGTGCCGTAATAACAGATATTACCTTCAGGTGAGACTTGATCACAGCTGCATTTGTACTCTCTGTGTCAGACTCCTCCCTTCCTTTGCCTTCAGCATCAGCTGAGACCTGTGCGTCTGCCTTACACTCCTGAAAAGTCCTGGATCTGGATCAGATCCTGCCTTTCTCACCAGAAAACTGTATATAACCCTCTGGGAGAGGAATGTTGGAGATAACGTGTCCATATAGGCCTCAACGTGGTCCCGCTTCCATACACAGGCATCTCTAAGGTGGCTAGAGCAGGAAATAGTTACTTCCCAAAGTGACTAAAGCTACTTTAGACCTCTACAGAATTTTGTACACGGACGTGATCAAAGCAGTGGAATCAGTCAGGGACGTCTCTATGCGAGTTCTGATCTTCACATCAATATTGGGTCTCTTGTCCATATTATGCGATCTCACTAAAATATGCTATATCAAAACAGATGCAGACGAGGTCTCACCTCATTGCTAAGCTGCCAGAGTAGCAGGAGCTTCTGCTGCAAAAAGCATTCATATCAAGTATGTAGCGCCTAGAAGACCTGATTATTACAGCAGAGAGCTGCTTGAGGTGGATATGTTGTCCAGTGGCTAAATTGGGGCTTCTTAACAGGGAGATATGAGCTCAAATGTTGGGTTCTCATCCTGACCAATATTGTGAGAGCCTTGAAAACCCCTACATCACCCTCAACCTTTGGTTTGTTTAGCTGTAAAAATTAAGAGCGCATAGGAACTGACTGAAGACCAGTATTTTGCACATTATTTGAGAAGATAGCATTTATTTTAGCCTTGAATGCCACCAAGAGATGACGTACTTCATGATGTTGCAATTTACAAGCTTACTCGCTTGCAACACATGTGGAAGCTGTAAATAGGAGCAAAGATACTGTAGCAGATAGCCAACCCAATTTTCATGGGGACATCTTTCCACTACTCGAACTGTCAGCCAACACATGTGGCACTTTGTTTCACCTTTTTAAGTAGGGGACTTTTACTCCAATAAAATTGGGGCTCCTGGCTCAGAAACCATGAATAAGGAAACGTCACCCCATGACTTGGGCTACCACTGGCAGCTAATGACTTGCACGTGGCACAGGATAGGTTAGCGTCCACCTCATGGGGTAATGGTCGCCACAGTCCTAGGTTTGCTGTACCAAGTGTCTAGACATACAAAAATAACTGAACATCACTCATGCTTTATTCACTTGAAATTGTTTTACTTCTTATGCTAATAAATGCAGCTCTGGGCAGGCTCGTGGGACACTTTTACCCAGAGGGCTGCACAACGTTACACAGCAGGGTGCCAGCTGTTCGGAATATTCTGAAAGTTACTTCTCCCTCCCTCCTTTTCAGAAGGCCTGCATTCATTGGTCGCTACTGGGTCGGAGCCCCCTCATCCCACTGGATACGCTAATATAAACTGTCAAATGTACATGTGAAAAGAAACCCCATCATCACAATCACCAAACGTGTTTTCTTTCATAAAACAGAATTCTAAGGGTTCATCTTTAGTTTGAACCAAGAATATCTGAAAAAAACCTTCTAAGCATAAGAGATCTCATCCATACACAAATACGTTGAAAAGGTTTAGATGCTAAAAATACACTTAAGACTAAAACAGCTTCTAGTTCTATCAATATGAACAAAATCCACATGACATATTTTCTACAAAGTTGTGTTTGTTATAAAATAGTCCCACGATGTACAATAAGCTCCTAGGATCATTTTAAAGGTAAAAATCAACATTATGCAGACACATCTACAAAGACCACAAAATGCCCAACTCATCATTAATGTTCAATGGAGTTAGGACCCTCAATTGGGCGCTCCAGCAGTTGTCTAATTTTAGTCCCACTTTAAGGTGTCTCTACACCTCTGAATTTTTCACCGTCTTATAAACCTACGAAAGGTCTTCACACTGATACTGACGAACCAAACTAAGGATGGGCGGTAAAGTGGGGCTTGAGCGGAGGCAGTCAATGGGTTTAATAAGACTTTTGTTGACATTGCTAGTATAAGCAAGTCTCCATACCAAATTTAATGGGACAGTCACAAGACTTGTAATGCCACCAAGTGGAGTGTCCACCTGCTTGTGCTACCAGGCTGGGGGAAGGGTCTCAGCTTGAAGTGTAATGAACCCTAATAAAGGGTGTAACTCATCTGTACTGTTTGCTGTTGTATTAGGTATGTATATATCTTTATCTCTCTCTCTCTATCTAGCTATCTATATATCTATATCTATATCTATATATATATATATATATATATATATATATATATATCTATATATATATATATATATATATATATATATATATATATAGAGAGAGAGAGAGAGAGAGAGAGAGAGAGAGATCTCTCCTTCCTCAATGACAGTTTTGCAGAGTGCACGTTGGATGAGAGCCAACTTGAACCTTACACTTTATCAATGATGGATAAAGAAAAAAACTGGGAAAATATGCAGTGTGACAATTAACCTGTGCTTCAGTCCCATGTCTGCCCCTCTCACTCCACCAGTTCTCTGGCATTGAATGCACCTTTTTTGTCCCCTTAACATAATGAGGGTACTGGGTACCCAGAGTGGTGGCCATCGATATTAAGGTCCTCAATCTGAGCATGGCCACTAATATTCGCGCACAACACCACCACCTGCTCTTGAACAGTTAGTACAAGACTTCTACCCTACCTCTAGCAAGCCCACCACTCTACCTCGTGCTTCTGAGACAATTAAGTGTCAACTATACACCACGTGACCTACCCCTGAGCATGCTCAGCCTCAATCACACCAGAATATCTTCTTCTGAGCATGCTCTGTGCCATCAACCAAAACCCACAGTCAATGTGTTTCTTTAACAATAAACTTTACAAAAGTACACACACACATTTTACAGAGAAAGGAATGTACACCAGAAACGCAGAGACAAAGAGGTGAAGGAGGTGACCAGGCTTGAGGTAAAAGGTCAGTAGTGTGGCAGGGGCCAGCCGCTGGCCTCAGAACCTGTTCTGTGCACTTTATCTCCCCCTGCAGTCCTGTCTGGGCCTTTTGCTCTGACATTTTTTGTGTTTTGTTTAGGAAGTGATGGTTTAAAGGTTTGTTGCTAGTAGGGGGTGAATCGACTGTATGTCCCTCGGTATAGGCTAGCCTGCAACATCAAAGATGAAAAACAAAGAAAACAACCCATCAGTAACGTGTAGCCTGTGGTTTGCTCAAAGAAAAAGGAAATTCAACTGGAATATGCCTGTTCTCTTCCCTTCCTCAAGGAACTCACAGTGAAATGGTGTGGTCCACTTCATTCTGCAGGGGGAACCGATAAACCTGTAGACATTGCCCCACTGTATGATGGGTATGCAGATTTCCCCTGAACTACCCTCACTATATTGTTCCCTGCCCTCCTGTTGTGAATTTATCTGCTTGGGTGGAGATCATTAGAGGCTTTATGTTGCCTTAAGAATCAGACATGGAAAGGAGACTTGTCTAGACCACTCTACACTCAAATTCGAATCTCTGTCGGTGGAGGGGGGGTGGAGTCAGAATGCAGGTGAAAGATGAAGAAATAGCTAGAGAGCGTTAGGGAAGTAGAGTGATTTCGGTAACCACTTCACGTGCAATAATAGGCAAATTACTTTCTCAGATGAAAAAATGCTTAGAAATGGAAGTGGAAGGAACTGTGGCCCAGATTCATAATCCAAAACAAATTGTAATTTGAGTTGGATTGTAACCAAAAGTAAAGGAGCAAAATGCTCTGCCTTTTGTTACTTTGCGTAAAGGGGGTGTTTCATGGGTGGTGCAAGAGCATTCATATGCAACCACCATGGGTTGTGATGCAAACCCCTTTATACAAAGAACTGTAGAAAGGGATTAGCCCCAAACACTTGCAACTCTGTGATCCAGGCGTAAATGAGGAGAAATATTTTTGTTCTTCTCTTTTGCATGAGTGCTGAACACATACATAGAGAGAAATGCTCTAAAGGAAATTTTTTTGTACATGAAGGAATCCCTTCCTGCACAAAAACGAAATGGTTTCTTACCTGTAGGAGTAGTTTTGCAGCTTGAAGAATTTTCTGGATTCACATGCTGTGTATTATTCCACCATCTAGTGGAACGATCCGGAATTCTCCTTTATGCTAGTCCTTTTTCTTTTTTCTCTGTTTTTTATTGTTGTTGGGCGTTCAATGTCCCACCATTTGGTGCCTAATCCAGTTGCTCCTGATGTAATATACCCTTCCCTAGAAGCTTTGGAACATGGCCACCATCTTTAGATTGTTTTTTTGGGTCAAATAAGCTTCAGGTTATTTTTTTCACCTCTGCTCCCTCATTTATTGGGGTGGCAGGTGGGTTGCATGTGATTCCAGAAAATTATTCAAGCTGTAAAACTATTCCTACAGGTAAGAAACAATTATGTTTTGAAGCATGAATCTTTTCTGGATTCACATGCTGTACATTAATTTTCTACCGCTCCTTTTTTTATACTTGTGGAGGCTGGGTTTGAGATGAGTTTGAGCTTGTGAATAAATGTTTTAGTACTCTCTGTCCTACTTGTGCATCTGTATGTCGATGCAGTAGTGCTTTGTGAACATGTGCACTGATGACTAAGTAGCTACCATGCATATGTCATGCAACAGGATATTTGCCAGGAAGGCCATTGTAGCTCCTTTCTTACGTGTTGAGTACGCTTTGGTTTGATCAGTAGTTGAATGTCAGCTGTTGTGTGACCCATCTGGATTGTTTGAGTAACCCTCCTTGCGATGGTGTTTTTAGTAACTGGTTTTCTTTTGTTTTTGTCTGCAAAAGACACAAAGAGTGATTTTCCTTTCCTTACTGACCTTGTTTTCTCAATAGTGCTCTTCTTGCGTCAAGTACATGTAGTGCTCTTTCCGCATGAGTGTTTGGCTGCTAGAAAATACTAGGCATTTGGATTGTTGGGTTGATGTGAAAGTGGGATATAACCTTTGGTAGAAAATGTGGGTTGGTCCTCATGACTATATTGTCCTTGTGTATTTGCATGTATGGTTCTTGGATGGTGAGTGCTTATAGCTCGCTAACTCTTCGGAGAGATCCTACTTTGATTAAAAGGCAGTTTTTAGTATGACTAATTTCAAAGAGGCCTTGTGTAGGGGTTCACAGGGTTATTTCATGAGTAGGGTTAACACTGTATTTAAGTTCCATGTAGGTCTTGGTACACTACTTGGTGGGCTATTCTTTTTGCCCCTTATAGAAATCTTTTGACTACACGAGTTCTGAAGAAACTTCTTCCTATGTGACCCCTTATGTAGGCCACTATTGCTGCCAAATGTACCTTTAAAGATGCATATATTAAAACTTATGGTTTAGTAGGTGAGTGAGGTATCATATGACTGTAGTGTCTTTTGTATTGTCTTGTAAGAGGCCAGATGTGTGCTACTACCTTAAGTATGTTTCCCATTTGGCTGTGTAGCATTTCCTTGTTGTTGGTCTTCTTGATTCTCTCAAGACTGCCATTGTCCTTTATGGAAGTACTAGATGTCCAATCTCTATGACGGTTGTGTGATGGAACAACATCAGGTTTTACAACGCCGCCTTAACAACTATTTTTTACAATGAATATACCTTTACCACGAATGCCTTTACCACAATACAAAAATGTATCTATTTTACAGCTAAGTATAAACCCTCACATATATATATGTATTAGGTTTGTGTGTACCTGTAAAAAACTTACATTTTCATGGTAAACAAATTGTTGTAAAACCATGCGTTGTAAAGATGTTGCCATTGTTCACCCTTCGTTGTAAAGGCATCTCGTTGTTCAGCCTTCGTTGTAAAGGCTGTTTCCCAACTATGACCTCAGGAGCCAGGGTGGCTGCATTTGTTGATTACTAGTGATAACAATGAGACTGGAAGAAATGCATAAGCAAATATCCCTGACCAGTCTATCGACAGAGCATTCCCCAGGGAGGGATGGTGTGTTTGTTTGGATGCATAGGATTGGCATTTTGCATTTTTCGGTGTTGGGAAAAGGTCTATTTCTGGTGTTCTCGGTTTTCTGAAGATCTTTTTGAGTACTGTTTTATTCAGTTCCCACTTGTGAGAGGTGGCTGCTTGTCTACTCAGCTTGTCCCCTCTATTTTGTCTTTCCCTGGAAGATAAATTCCTCATGATTTCTCGGCTAGTTTGAGAGTGCAAAAGGATTGAGTTCTCCCCTGCTTGTTGAGATAAAACATAGTTGCTGTATTGTCCATTGTAATGATTTTCCTCAAAGCTGTCTCTGGAAGGCCTTTAAGGCTAGGAATACCGTCTTTAGCTCCAGTACATATATGTGTTAAACTGCTTCCTGTACTACCCAGGTTCCTCTGATTTGAGTCTTCCCAAAAGAGCTCCCAGTCCCATATGTGAGTCAAAAATGGTAGTGGTTACTGCTGGAGTTGGAGATAGGAAGGACCTTCCAGCTGTTATATTCATTCTATTCCACCATGCTACCGCCTCCTGTACTCCTTGCGTGACAACCACTAGATCTTCACAACTCCCTGTGGCTTGTGACCATTAATTCTGGACCCATTTCTGAATTGGTCTCATATGAAGCCATGCATATGGTATCAGAAGTATGCAGGAGGCAATTTTTCCCAGCATCTTCCCCACAGTCCTCAGTCAGAGACTGACCCTTCTGATATTGGTGAGTTTAGTGCAACAACAATAGTACTTTCTTCGTGCAAGAGTATGCTTTCCTTTCTGTTGAGTTGATCCTTGCGCCCAGGAAAAGCTTTTCCTTTTCTGGTTTGGGTGAAGATTTTTCTAGGTTTATGGAGTGTTGATATGACTGTATTTACGTTGCTTTTGTACTTGTGTAGTGAGTTTGCTTTTATCAGCAGTCATCTAAGTAAGGATATACGTGTAACCCTTGCATCCTCAGATGTGCCACAATTGCTGCTAAGCTCTTTGTAAACACTCTGGGTGCTGATTTTATTCCGAATGCCAGCACTTTGAGTTCATAGTGTATTTTGTCTATGACAAAACACAAGAATGTTCTGTGTTTGTGATTCATTGGGATTTCTAGATATGAATCTTTTAGATCTATTTATATCACCATATTCTCTCCTTGCTGCAGCTGTGGAATGACATCCTGAAACATTGTCATTTTGAACTTTTGTGTCTTTATGAACTTGTTTAAAAAACAGAGATCCAGTAGAGGACTTAGAAATCCATCTTGTTTTGGTATCAGAAAATATGCTGAGCAGTTTCCCTAGTTGAACTCCTTTTTGTGCACTTTTTATTCTGTCTTCTTTTGTAAAAATTCTTTTACCTCTTGTAGCAGTCGTGTTTTTTCCTGTCTTGTGTGGACCGCTCTTCTTGGTCCCTTTGCTGGTCGGTGTTTGACCAGTTCTGTACAATAGCCATGTTTGATAATATTGAGTATCCCTTTATCTGAGGTGATATTCCTGTGCTCCTAGAAGAAGTCCCCTCTCCTACCCCTTACTGGTGTTTTATGTAGAAGGGAATTTTTGTCTTTTGAGACAATTATTAGTTGGAGCAGCCGCTCCTCTTTGTAGCTGTGATCTGCACCTTGCTCGTCCCTGAAAGGTTTGACACAGTGGTGTCTGGTACTGCCACTGTCATTTGCGTCTGCCTTCCACCCTCAAAACTCTGTTGTGTGGTGGTACCTTGGAAGTTCCCTTCATCTACTGGTCTCTTTGTAGGTGTGGTTCCTGTCTTTAGATGTCCCCTATATTCTACAGGACTCGCATTGATTTGGCTGTATCATTGCCTTTTTTAAGGTGCTGCAGGGTTTCATCAACTGCTCTGCCAAAAAGCTGTTCTCCATCTAATGGGGTGTTATTGATGTTCGCTTGGACCTTATTTTTGAAGCCGGACACCCTTAGCCAGGCATGTCTTCTAAGGGTAGTCCCCGCCATCATCTGTCTACTTGCTGTATCTGCTGCATCTAGTGCAGATTTTAAGCCGGTGTTGGCAATAATCCCTTCCTCTCCAAAGGACACTGCTCTTCTCTAGTATTGCTCAGGCAGATGTTTTATCAGCTCTGCCATCTCCTTCCAGTGCTGCTATGCATACCTGTTGAGCAGTGCATTTGACTTGGCTAGGCGCCATTGATCGCAGCTCCCCTCTCAAACATGCTCCACACCATGCCCATCTTCTTTCTTTATGTGGAGGCAATTCTGAGGCATGGGGACGTTTGCCCTCTTTCTTGCCATTGCAGCAGTAATAGAATCTGCTGGTATTGTCCCTCAAATATAAGGAGGGTACTTTGAAGAGTGTTTATATTTCTTTTCAGCCCTTGGTGTTAGTGACCTGCATGTTTCAGGTTCCTTGAAGGCCTCTCTTCCCTGGTCCAGCATGCTATGGAGCATGGTTGGATATTTACTCCTACTTTTGGATGTTGGTAATGTCTCTAATTGAAAATAATCGAGATTTTTCTTTCTCAAGTAGTACACCATACTTATTTGCAGCCCTATTTATTAGCTGGATATACATGGTGATGTTATCCCGAGGCAAATGCTTCAACAGATAAGTGTCTATCCCCTTCTCCGGGCAATCAGTCTCAAGGTCCTGCCATTGAGTTTTGAGGCATTCCAACCCCTCTGCATCCTGGAAAATGCCCTAGGAGTCTGGGTCCTCTTCCTCGAAGATCTCTTGTTTCTATTCCTCCTGTGGTCTCACTGGTCCTTAGGGGCTCCGATTCATCTGAGCCCTTGTCCATTTGTGTCTGGTCCATTGACTATTTTGGTGCAATTTTGAATTCGCTGAGAGAGGTGTCAAACTCCTTTTTCTTTTGCAGGATCACAGACATTTTGGCTATGAGACATCTCTTCTGTGTTCGACCTTGGCCGTGCATCCTTTGGTGTCAAGTGTAGGTGCTGATTTTATTTTTGACGTTGAGGCTTCTTGCCGCAGGTTCTCAATCGACCCTTTTTTCACCCATTCTCATCTTCGATTGTCTTTAGACAGCGTCAACAACTTGGAAGCTCGCCGCCTGCGGTGTCCTTGCTGTGGGGCCCAAGGGGCTCTTTCGGCTTCTGCTTGCCTTCAGTCAGTGATATTTTCAACGCTGAGGCAAATTTCTGTGTCTTTTAGTTTGTTGATCGAAACTCACCCACAATCATTTTTTCCCATATTACCAGCAAATGTTTTTCCCTCAGTTTTTGATGTTCTTTTTCCAACGTCAATGATCCTCATTTCGGCATCTGAGACTTTCCCTTCAGTGATGTAGTCTTCCTCCTCGCTTGACAACCCCAGGTCTCTCAGCGACTGAGTCTCCTTCTGTCCTTGCATGGTGTATGTGCTTGCCTCTGTTTGTCTCTCACCTTTAAGGTCTTTGGTTTAAAGTCTGCGCAGCCCTCACAGTTGTCAATTCTGTGGTCTATTGGAAGGCAAAAATTGCTCATCTGGTATTTATCTTTTTCATGTAAATGTGTGAGTTTTTCTTCGGGAAGAATTGAAATGGTGTGGTTTCCATATCTCACGGAACAGGAGGCCCCCTGTCCGGCCATTCTCTGGTCTTCCCTTGATGTGAAATCTCAATAACGTTAAATAGGTACCTGGTTTTAGTAGTTTTCTCCAGTACTTCAGCACATTCCTCAATGAACTTTTGAGTAAATCTTTTCAATGATTGGAGAGCCTTCAGCAATGCTTCCAGATCCAATGGTGGAAAAAAGAATCTGAAGATGGCAACCATGCGTCAAAGTTTATGGGGAGGGACATATGGCATGAGGAGAGACTGGGTTAGGCACCAAGTGGTGGGACAGTCGATGCCCAAACCCCCCACCAAAAAAAAGAGAGAGAAAAAGACCGAACACGCAGGAAAATTCCGAACCCAACCACTAGATGACGGAATAATGCACAGCATGTGAATCCAGAAAAGATTCACGCTGCAAAATTATTCTTACCACAGCACAGACACCCCTTCACTTTGGTGCAAGTGTCTGCATTGGCACATGGCAGCTTAAAGAGCGCCAGTGCAGGAGGAAAGCAGAACAGTGCCACAGCTTAGTAGATCTGGTGCTGTTCTGCTCTCTCCCATTCACGCAACACAGCAATTTTAATTGCTAGTTGCACGATTTCTTTGAAAATCTGGGTCCACATGTGTTTACACCTTCCTCGTCCAATTGTCCTTGCTCGAGTTGCTTTGTGCCATGCAGTCTAAATGAAATTCTCCCTGCTGCTCTAGCACACAGATGCCAGCTTCCACCTTTTAGTACCAAAATCCCTTTGGCTTCAAACCCATAAAACTTACCTAGGTATAGTAACTTATGCTGTGCAACCATGTGGGTGTAACACGTTTCTGTATTCACTCACATGCGTGGGCTTGTGTACTAGAGTCTCAGTCTGGCTACCTATGACACAAGCACAAAATGTCTGCTGATTCTGCAAATTGGGTCTAATTTTTTAGGATAAGAGTCCCTTCTACTGTTTCCTCCGCCCCTATTTCTACATGAGAGTATTTCTTTCCTTCCACCCCATGTCCTCCTTTTTGGTGACCACTCTGTATAGATGACATCTACGACCCCCTCACTCCACCCACCTGTTAAATAAAACAACCCCTCTCCATTCTTGTATGCCCACCACATGCCACGAAGATCTGTCTCCCTGCTCATGATCTGAGGACTTGCTTTGGTTTTAACAGAGGAGAGGGAGCTCAAGGAAGACCCTTCGCCCACTTTCCTGGGGTGCAGCTACTGCCCACGGGACAACTCAAGCCCCCACAGCTCCTGTAACTACCGGTTTCCAATGTGAAGCCTTTGAGTAGAGAAGAGATCAGAACTGGAAAAAAGCAGAACAAAAGGCCTAGAAGGGAGCTCCCTGTGCTCAGGGACACTGAAAAGAAAGAACAGAAACCAAAGTGTGGACAGGGAAAAAAACATAGGAGATAGTGAATGATAGGAAAGGCAGGGTCAAAAAAGAAGAAAGGAAGACATTCATACAGATGGAAGGGAAAAGGGTACGGGGAGGGAGACAAAGCAATAGAAAGAGGAAATGGAAGAGGACAAAAAGGAGGAGGGACAAAAATGAAATACGGATTGGAAGGGTGAAAACAGGATAGATAGGGAGGAGGGCTAGAAACAGAACATGAAGAGTTAAGATTACAATAAGGAAAGGTGGACATGGTAATGGAAAGAGTGACAACAAAGGAAAGAAATTGAGCCAAGAACAAATGAAAGGAAAATAAACAGAACGAGACCAAAAGATATGAAAGAACGGGATGAAACCACGAGGAGAGAGCTGACAGGAATGTATCGGAAATGAGAGAGACCGTAAAAGCCAGGGAGAGAGTAAGAGACAGAGAACTCCCCTCATAATTAATGAGAGCTTTTAGCTAGCAGCTGCACTAGAGGTTTCAGGTATGCTTTTTTCCCTTTAATCAGAGAAATATTAGAAAAAAATACCCAAAAACACGAGACAAGAAAGGAGGGTGGAAACTCAAATGCGCTGTTTTGTTTTTAGATTGAGCGGGAGGGGCGTGGGGGCGGCAGCCGGCTTGGTGCCTGTCCAAACTGGCCAAACCTGGCAGCCGTTTTCACTGCTGTCCCCTGCACCGCTCTTTAGTAGAAGTAGTAATGGGGCCAGCTCAAGCGAAACATTTCGGAATTAAACCCCCTCCTTCCCAGGGTGTTCTTTTCATCTTTGATGCTGTATGCAAAGCTAGCTAAAAACACACATTAACCCCAACACTGGCCTGGCGTCGCCTGCGCCAGACCAAAGGAGGCCGACACCTGGAACCCAAACCCACGTTTCCACAAGGATATGTTTTAAATCACTCCCCCGAAGTCACCACCCGCTACCTCTCCCGCCCCCAGGACCCATCACTTCCGTATATCAGCCTATGAATGCACTCTGACCTAAGGCTCGCGGCACAAGCTTTACGTGGGCCTACTCAGGTGACATCACGCCACAGATTGAGAGTAACCTATTTAATCGGGAGCCAAGGCCTGTTAAACCTCAGAAAACCTGCAAACGACTACACTTTGACATTCGAGTTAATGCCAGGGTGGCAATACAGGGTGGACAGCTACCACCTAATTCAAGATCCAGGAGACAGAAAATACCAAGTGGCTTGAGAGAGACTTTGGATAATGGATAGTTAAGGGCCACTCAACAATGTGTGCTGCAGGAACCATTTCCGGGGCAAGGGTCTGCTCTATGTCTCCGTATCTGAAGCTAGGGGGAGCAAGGATGGGCAGGCTGGTAGTGCCTTTTGATTGTTGGTAAGCCTGAGGTAGCTAGTCGCAACCCAAGGTAAGGAGACAGTTTCTATGAAAGAGGATTTCCCCATAAGTTCACGATGTATATAGAAGGAAAGTCCTTCACTTGCCAGCACGAAAGTAACGATTAGCGCATATTACCCGTGCCTGTTATAATTAATTATACGATTTTCTCATACTGAAGGATTATATTTTGTACTGCCATATTCTAACGTGTTATTTGAAATTGCGTTTCTATAGCACACTGTCTAGCACTGGGCGGCTTTTCTGCGCTCTGTATTAGTTTGAGACAGGAAATCCGAATTAGAGCTAAACCAAAGGCTGATTCATATGAGCAGAGAATTACTCAAGTACTCTTTAAGCATAGCCACTCTGGCTTTCTTAACCTTTGGAGGGAGGTGAGAATTTCGGTTTCGATTATGGTGCACAAAGTGAAACTGTTCCCACCACAATTTCTTTTTGGGTCATTAAAAAAAGTAATTTATTATCGGTGTAACGGTATGTTCTGCTCCAGGAACTGGAACCAGTGCGCGTACAGAGCCACCATATGTGTACACTGGATGACGTGGACTGGGGTGGGGTGAAAGAGCTGAACACGATGGCGGTGAGTAGTAACTTACCATGGTTCCAATACTGTACGTGGCGGCTGGGCCGATGGTGTGGTGGTAAGGATCGGCTGCGGTGTACACTCTGCCGTAGCTTCAGGGAGAGAAAACAGGAGACAAGTCAAATAGGGTAAGGGGAGAAACGCAAAGAAAGAGACGCACAGTGAGCAAAAGCAAAGAGATAGATAGCGTGCCCGAATGAGGGAGAAAGATACATTAGACCCTAATGGAGAACCTCAGGTCTGGCCACACAGAGGGAAAGCCGATCAGACGACGGACAGCTTCCTTTGGAAGGCCAGTGCGGCTGGGGCAGCCCCCTGACCAGGTGCTGGCTGCTACTTGACTGACACTTCTCCAGCTCTATAGTCTTTTAAAAGTCATGGAATATCCTTCTATCAATGAAGGTCAGATAGCCTCTGTCTACATTCACAGCTCCCTAGAATGAAATGGAGCAGCCTGTCACCCACAGCTCACCCGTCCACCTGCAGTCTCAGCCACTCTCATGCACATACATGTCACAGGGCTCGAGGAAGCCTCTGTTTAGAGAGCCAGAAAAAAACGTGAATCCTATGTTTTCCTAGTTATAAGAGTGGATGCAGGGTGTGAGTGGATGTGGGCCTTTAAGTGGATGCAGTTGTCAAAGTGGGGAAAATTAAGTTGGTGAGGGAGTATGGTTAAGTGGTGAGAGAGTGGGATCAGGAAGTGAGATGGTACATGAAGGCGGTGAGTGGCCTAGGAGACAGGTTTGTGACAACAGTGCAAGAGTGGATGCAGCTGAGAAAGAGGAATGGTGTGAGAGTTGAGTGGTATTGGAGGGGCAGCAAAGAAGTTACTCATACCAAAGAGGCTTTGTGAATTACTTTGAAATATTTTTGCTTTTATTCATGCAGGTATTTATTTTTCACTGATATAAACTTTCAGGGTTCAAAATGTCTGCCGTCTGTAAATTTTGGGCTTTTTTCTCTTCGCAGATCATAAGAACCAGTGTACAAATCAATACCAATTTGTTGTCACTTTTAAATATAGCATACAGAGCCAGTGGGCGATTCCAGGAGGACACAGTACCACATTAGCAACCTTATTTTTAGGTCTCGCCTAGGCAGCACAAGCGCGGGATCTTCGAGACATGCTGTATCTACTCTGTGGGCTTACAGCCCGTCCATCACTTTTCATTTGTTTTTTGAATTGTCCTTAAGAAAAGCTTTCTTCTTTGTGGCTAATGTATGTTTTTGGTACCTCTTTCTGCTCTCTCCCACAGAGAAATGACCTAGTACTTGTATTCTTTTACGTTTGGCCATTTCTGTTTGTGTATGCACACTTCTTTTTTTCTTGTTTCCAGCCCAGCCTGTGTTTTAGTAATGTTCCCATTTGTTACTTTTTAGCTGGAATTTCGTGCACTAATGGGTCTGCATTATTTGTTCATAATCTTGGATTGCTTTCAGTTTAAAAATGGCCTAATTGGTAAAAAAACTTACTATCAGCATTTGTTATTTTGTTTCCGTTCTGGTTTTCGCCATTGATTTTTTTTGTTTTTTATTGGCATGTATCAGCATTCGTTTTTTTCCAAGGTATGCAGTGAGCCGACACCGAGACTCGAAAACGGGTCCCCAGTTCCAAAGTCGGCAACTCTGGATGTTCTTTTTATTTTCAGGCAGCTCAGCCCTTGGTGCCGATCCATTGTAGTTTTATTTTGTATTTTTTTTATATATTCTTCGCCTTATATGGTTTCTGAGGTTTGTTTGTTTCTGCTTATATTCCCTATATATCATTCCCATCTTGGTTTCCATGTCTGCATTCACACTTTGGGGCTGTAAGGTTGGTTCACTTGGATATTTGTAGGCAAACTTTGTCCACCATTATGCACCTCAGGGTGACCCATGTTTATTGATTGGTGATGGCTTCCGCTTTGATTAGAGTTGAGTCTCTTTCTCATGTTGACTATTTCTAGATGTTGTGTTCTTTTTTATCTCATGTATTTTTTATTTTGTCCCCACAGACAGTTCCTTTAGCCCTGCCTTACACTATACATTGTGTATCTTTATGGTTGATGGCTGGCATCTGGCCACAAACTAATATTTTGAAGTCTGTGCCCTGATGAAGGAAGTCTCAAGCAGTGGCATTTCCGAAACGCGCGTTGGCGCTTTTTACCCTTGTTGCCATATTTGTGATTTGTGTATTATTTATGTATTTTTTTGTTTATTGTTTTTTATTGTGTTATGTGGTTTTCTAGTTTTATATTCATGCATTAATGTAATTTGGCCATAGTCTATTTGTTAGTCAGTTGGTCCCTTGTAAAGTGTGGTTAGATTTTCCTCCTCTTTAGGGCTTTTTTTCTGTCTTGTGATTATTAGTTTATTGTATACATGATTGTTGTTATTTATTATGTATTCACATTTATGTATCCAAAACATATATGCAAAAAAGAAAATTCTACCAAAAAAAAGTAATGAACTTTGAAAATATGATGAATAAATAACTGTGATTTGAATTTTTCTGTGGGTGACTATTTTTACATTTGGAGCTACTGCCCTTTTTAATTGAGCTCAGTGGGGGTACATGTTTCTCTTTGTATTTTCCCTGATTTGGATGTTACCCCAGAACTAGTGTTCTCAGGGACCCTCTTCTGTTTCTTTGCAGCTCTGGATGTTATGCCACATCCTCAACATAGTTATATCAAAGAGACAGTGTGTGAAAGATTACTTCATGCCCCGCTTCTCCCGACTCTTTTAAGGGGTGACTGTGATTTGTATAAAAAATAAACGCGCCCCGTACCTGTTGGCACCTTAGTAAAATGTATTATAGTCCTTTCCCTACCACCTCATAACTTTAATGACCGGGCTCCCATTTTTGGCTGAAGCAAGACTTTTGTTTCCATTCCACCCCACTGTAATGATGTTACTTTCATGAACGACAGGAGACTAAAGAGAGTTAACTGAAGTTTATTCCCCGGAGCGCCGGGACCACGTCTTAACACTGTGCGGTTGGCGCCTCTATGAAATGGCCGCCTGCAACTTCCGCTACACCCCTTCCGGTTCCGGTCAAATTGAACACTAGACCGATACCACATATCTCCCCCCTTTATATACTATAATATATTTCAAAGCACATTAGGAACAGTCTTACTTGTAGTCCATTTCAAAGTCTTTGAATCTCTCCGGAGTTCTTATGGTTCTTCCAGCTCTCGTCCTTACAGCTCCTTCTCTTCTCCCCTCACTCTGCTCCTCCTGCTCCGGTTCACTTGCGTCTGTCCCTTCCACAGTGCTTCCCGCCTTTTCCTTCATAGATCTAAACTTGCTCTTTTCCTTTGTCCCGCTGGTTCCTCTGACCTCCACGTCCTGCCTCATAACTCTCTCTTCCACTTGCTGTGTGCTTTCTTCTACCTGCTCCGTGCTCCTTCCATCACATTCTTCTTTGCCTCCCTCGACATCCTCAATCCCCTCATCAGTCTCCGCTCCTCTCTCCAATATCTTGCTGCACATGGCCATTCTGTCTTGCGACCAAACCTTTCCATCACTGAGTAGTGCCGATCTGGTATAAGGTTCTAATACCTGGAGGTTTGGCGTGAATTTACTCTCTCCTTTCCTCTTTAGGGTCGCCACTTTTACCCTGACCCAATCTCCTTTTTCTAACTCCACTTCTTGTACACCATGTTTCCTGTTGAAGTGTTCGGTGTAGGCCTCTTGTGCTCTTTCTAGATTTCTCCTGACCACCGCTGGAGACCACTTACTTTGCATGACCATCTTCCTCCATACTGTATTGTCTTTGGTAAATGGTTCTCTCCCTCTCAGTACTTTGAAGGGGCTGTACCCCATGCTCCCTGGCGTGATGCGGTACGCCCACAACATTTTGGGCACCTCCTTCTCCCAGTCCAATCCGTCATTTATGGCTGCATGTATGGTGCCCATGATCACCCTGTTAAATCGTTCTACTTGCCCGTTGCCGGCTGGGTGATAAACCGGCGTGTGCTTGACTTCTATCCCATTTCTGGCTACAAAGGCATCCCATTTTCCTGACATGAACTGCGGCCCATTGTCACTTATGATGGTTTTGGGAATTCCTTCTTTGATGAACACATCCCTCAGGAAGGCTATCACAGTATCTGTGTCCACTGTTTCCTTTATTGCCACTTCAGGCCACTTAGAGTATTTGTCAATTAATACTATGGCATACTTTGGAATGCCCTTGGCGTTCAGTACTGGTCCCATAATGTCCACTGATACCATCTCCCATGGTCCTTCAGGCACCGGAAACATTCCCAATGGGGGCCTCATCAGTGTTTGGGACTTATCTGCCTTGGCACACGACTCACATTGTCGCACAAACCGTTCTACTTGTGTGTCGATTGCTGGCCACCAGTAGGCTTGACGAGCCAATGCATTAGTCTTGGTGATACCTTGGTGTCCTTCATGTAACAAGGCCATCAAGTGTTCAA
Source organism: Lissotriton vulgaris (assembly GCF_964263255.1). Classification (NCBI taxonomy): domain Eukaryota; kingdom Metazoa; phylum Chordata; class Amphibia; order Caudata; family Salamandridae; genus Lissotriton; species Lissotriton vulgaris. Next base: position 803,694,320 of record NC_141695.1, on the reverse strand, counting down.
TGATCCCTTGAGGGGGAACCACCTTGTCACCTCTCAGCAGAAACAGGGGATTTTCCCCTAGGGACAACTCGCCCCTCACTTCCCAATACCTTCTTAATGTCTCCTTCAAGTGTCTTTTCTCGGGCCACCCGTGGACCACGTACCCTTTTATCACCTGCAGGTCCTCGTCCGATTTGTATGCCTCTTCCCATTCTTGAGCTCCAATCACCTTCTCCATGTCTTCTACTGTTGCCACCACATAGTTGTCCCACTGGGAGGATTCTTGTTTGTCCGCGTCCTCCTTAGCCGCCGCCCAGCTCAGGAAGTCAGCTACCTTGTTCTGGGGACCCGGTATGTGTTCCACATCATACACGAAATCCAGTAAGCGTAGTGTTATTTTGGCTATTCTGGGCGTGGCGTGAGCATGTCCGTTGGATGTTAGGACCTTTACCAGAGGTTTATGGTCTGTCTTGACTAGAAACCTAGCACCCCATAGGTACTGCCTAAACTTTTCCATGGCCCACACCACCGCCAGCATCTCTTTTTCAATGACGCTGAATTTTTCCTCGTTGGGTGCCAGGGATCTCGAGGCGAAGCTGATCGTCGACACTTCCCCTAAAGCTGATCTCTGCGTGAGCACTGCGCCCAGGCCTCGTTCACTCGCATCCGTGGTGAGGATTGATTCAGCATCCGGGTCAAATCCTGTTAGTGGAATTGTTTCACTCATTTCCTTTTTCAGTTTGACAAACTCCTCCTGCTCCTCATTGGTCCATTTGAAACCATTCCTTTCCTTGAGCAGTTGGCGCAAACAGTGTGTCTTTGTGGCAAAGTGGGGTATAAATTTACTATAGTACTCGGCCATTCCCAGGAACGACCTGACGTCCTCCTTTTTTTCTGGGGCCGGTGTGTCTAATATCGCCTGCATGTTGGATTTCTTGGGTTCAATGCCATGTCCACTGACTTCATGGCCGAGGTATGTAAGGGATGGTACCCCGAGTTTGCACTTGGACCACTCTGCCGTTAATCCATTTTCTTGTAGTGTTCGCAGTACAGTGTGCAGCTTCTCATTATGTTCTAGTTTGGACTTGCCCATTACCAGGATGTCGTCCTGGAAAAACTGAAAACCATCCACCTTGCGAAGGAGTCTGTGCATCAGCTTTTGGAATACTGCGGCCGCTGATGCCTGCCCGAATGGCATCCTGACGAATTTGTAGCACCCGAAGGGTGTGATGAATGATGTGAGGTGGCTACACGACGGATGAAGTTTTATTTGGTGGTAGGCAGATGATAAGTCCACCGTCGAGAACCATTTCACACCCTTGGTTTTGGCCAACATTTCACTTATGCGAGGAAGGGGAAACTTGTCAATAAGGATGTTTTTGTTTAGTTCCCTGAGGTCAACGCACAGCCTGACCTTCCCGTTTGGCTTTTGGGCTACCACCAACGGTGAAAGCCATTCAGCACTCTCGATGGCCTATATCACTCCACATTTCTCCAGTCTGTCGAGTTCTGCCTGCATGGCCTCCCTGCTACGGAAGGGGATGTTCCTCACTTTGTGGATGATCGGTTTGGCTCCCTCCTTTAACTTAATCAGGTGTGTATACTTGGCTAGTTCTCCTATCCGCCCATCAAACACTTTGGGGTATCCTCTGCGCCAAGCCTCTATCTCTTCCCTGTCCTCTACGTTCATCAGCATGACCTTTTCTACGCCTCCTGGGTTCAGCAGTATTCCCAGTGCTCCTTGATCTTTCCAGCTGAGCACCGACGGTCCTTTCTCTGCGACGTATAGCTTGCACTCCGCCTTGCGTCCTCTGAACTCAAATAGGAGTGGGCAATACCCTAACATCGGTATTTTCTGTCCCGTGTACGTGACCGGCCGTAGGTCCATGGGACGTAGCTCTTCCTTAATGAACGGTTCAAACTTCTCCTTCCACACCTGTCTTTGTACAATGGTGATGGGGGCTCCTGAGTCGGCAATGATCTCGATGGGCACTCCTCCAATGTGCATGTCGAGCCGTGGTTTGTCTGATTCTGTGCACCCTACGTCCAAGATCTGGGCATCGATATAGAGGACTTCCTCTGTTTCCTCTTCCCCAGTTAGGTTTTCTTCATCTTCCTGGGTCTCCTGCTCTATGTACTTGACCGTGGCTCCTTTCGATCTCCTGCGGCACACTTTTTCATAATGTCCGAATATGTGGCAGTACGCACATTTCGCCCTGAACGCTGGGCACACCTTATCGTTGCCCAAGTGTGACGAGCTTCCGCATCTGTAGCAGCATGGCCGTCCTCCTCTTGCTGTCTTGTTGGCCATGCTTCCTGGATGAGTGTTTTGTCTGTGTTCTTGTCCTTTCTGCGGTTCCCTCTGCTTGACCTTCTCATTCTTATTCTGCGACATAATCTTACAGACTATTTGCGTCGCCCCAGTATCCTTCCGAGCGGCTTGGGCGCATCGCTTAGACATTTCCGCCTTCTTCACTAGGGCCCAAACCTCCTTCAGGGGGGCATCTCCATTCACCCATAATTTTTCTTGCACATGCGTGCTGGACGTGTGCATTATGATTTGGTCTCTTATCAGATCGTCGTGTAGCGCGCGGAACTTACAGGTTAGCACCAATTTCTGCAGCGACCCTACATACTCATCGATTGTCTTTCCGCCCTCCTGTTTCTTCTTGAAGAAGTTGTGTCTGTCTATGGCTACGCATACTACGGGTCTGTAGTGCGCATCGATGTCTTCAAGTGCGTGGTTGAATACATCGGTGTCGGTCGCATCTCTTGCTTTCTTGACAATGGTGTCATACCCCCTGAGACCTTCTGGGCCTAAGTTATGTAGCAAGATCTTCCTCCTTCTGGGGCCCGCATACGCCGCTCCATTTTCTTCTTCCAACACGTCCAGGTAATTGAGAAAATATTGTTTCCAGTCTTCCCACGGCATCGTGGGTTCCCCCCTTTTGGGGAGGAACAGTACTAGCTGGGTTAAGGAGGAGGACTGCGTCGCCATTTTGCCGTTACCTCTGGGTCCTGCGTGCGTCTGGACTGGCCTGCTCGGTGGACTGCCCGGAGCTTGTCTCTCGTCCGCGTCTTCTTCACTATGTTCGCCGCTGACCGAGCCGCCTCCTGTCGCCCCGTCTGTCTGCAGTGGCGTTTGTAGGTCGTCTCCGACCACTCCGTCAACAGCGTTCGTTCCTTCCTCTTTTCCTCGCAGTGCCGCCAGCTTGGTGCGCGGGTCTTCTCTCTACTGCGGAGTGGGGTTCCTCATGCCCCGGGTGGTGAGTAGTTTATGTGTCGTTCTCGCTCTACCGCCTTTCCCGCTGCGGTAATGTTGCTCGGGATGGAGTCGCAGTTAGCTTACTTGTGAGTTCGCCATGTTGATTTTCGTGAGAGCCTGATCGTTTCTGCTCGGCCTCTCCCTCGTCCTCTGCCGCGCTCCGGGTCGTCGTTAACCTTCCCGCTGTCTTTGACGCTAATGCGCTGTGGGCTCTCTTGTCAGATCCCTTGCCTCGTCGCCATTGTAATGATGTTACTTTCAGGAACGACAGGAGACTAAAGAGAGTTAACTGAAGTTTATTCCCCGGAGCGCCGGGACCACGTCTTAACACTGTGCGGTTGGCGCGTCTATGAAATGGCCGCCTGCAACTTCCGCTACACCCCTTCCGGTTCCGGTCAAATTGAACACTAGACCGATACCACACCCACGTTATGTTTAAAACCAACTAGTGAATGCACTTTAGTTTTGTTTTGGTTCGGCGTAATCTCTCTTCTCATATGCAAATCGCAGAGTGCGTGTGAACCGTGCCAAGGCAGCCCGTTCAGCAGCACATAGCAGAGACTGGCGCCCTTTGTTTATCTCAATGTGACATATCAAGCCGATCGCCTCCTGGCCCTGCCTCCAACGCCCAGGCTTAGCCCTGGGCAAAGAGATTGCCTCCAAACAATGCACCTGCTATCACAGCCTCCAATCATGCTCTCCCATACCTCAGCCTCAACCCCTCTCGCTCTATTTCACTCGTTCCAGAGTCTCGCGCCTTTTTACTCCAGATAAAACCAACTGGAGAGTGTACTTTATTTTAATTTTTAGTCGGCTTAATCTCTCTTTTTATTCATATTTGCCTTAGTATGGAAGTCTCTGCTAGAAGAAATGAATGTGACTTCTCTGCTAGAAGAAATGAATGTGACTTTCCAAACTTTTTGTAATCATTGTTTTATTTTTAAAGGGTCTTTCTCATTTTTCACTGCGGTTTTTTGGTGATTAGTGTCCGTTCAATTACACTAATGCACATAACTCCTAAATGACTTTCAAAACTTTTAAACCATTTTTTTTAGTTTGAAAGTATCTTGTTAATTTTTCCCGCTGCAGTTCAATTACAAGTGGAGAAGTGTGGCTCAGGGGTTAGAGGCGGCAGACCCGGAAGCTGAGATCGGTCCTGGACCAGGGTTCAATTCCCCGCCTCGGCGGGTCTTGGGCTCAAAAAATTCCACGGACTCGATAATTCTCGTTCCGGTGCCTACTCGACTCACGGGTTCACACTCTGCGACTCTGGGCAATAGCTTGCTTAATCTCCACTACGGCCCCTCGCGGTGGGATGCCTGGCTTTCACCTTGTGGATACCCTGCTGGGGTTATCTCACAGGGGAATACCAGGACGGGTTCCCAAGGCAAGCGCCTTGATGCCTTCGGGTGATACGTGCGCTATACAAATCGCAATACAATACAATTACACTAATGCATGCAGTGGTAGTTTATATTTTAGTTCTGTTTCGCAGTATATCGTGCCCATCTATTGCATTGATTAAGCAGCTTTTGGTGGGGGTGCCAAGTTTACTCTCAGCCGGGGTTGCTGTCTCACCTATTTACGTTCCTGACATCTCTTCTTAGAACATTAAGCACCAGAATAATATTTTATGTCATTAATATTTAAGAAGAAACAAGTTCCGTGTAACACATACTTGTCTCGTCTGGTGTGATTACTCCACACCTGAGTGTTCTGTGTGCATGACGTTTTTTTGTGTGTATTGTAGATATCTAGGACTGTGTGTGGGCATGGTCTATGTGTGTGTGTGTGTACCTATGTCTGCATGTGTTCATGCAGTTGCCAATGACTGTGTGTTTCAGGCTGTGGGTCCATTCTGTAACTCTTAAAGTAAGTGTAGGGGTGTATACTTGTATCCAGATGGGTGCCTGTGTAAGTTGTCCCTGCTTGGGTCTGTGAGTGTTTTGGTGCTATGTCTGGGTTCATCTCTCGCCCTTTGGGTGTTGGCACTCTGACATTACCGACAGCCCCATATCCACAGACCCACCAGGGCCATGCTCTCAAACAGGGGGCTCCTTCTTCTCCAGTACCAATCATTTTGAAGCTACGACGAGACCCCAGATTATTGACGTCTGCTGTGCAAAAAATATAATGGACACACACTCTTCATATAGTACACTAAATGTCAATCCCTTAAATTAACATATAATAATAACACTACAAATAATAATGTTAGTATTAATATTTCCACTACTAACAACAATAGTGCTCTGCTGTGCAATTCCATCACAAATGAAACAAAGGCGTTTCATTTAACAATTTTTGAATTTGACGGTTCCAAAAGCGATGGATGTCTTCCTTCTGATAAACATGTGCACGGCTATTTAGCTAAGGTGCTAGATAATATACTGTACATGTGAGCATCCCCATATAGTGAGACACAGACCAGTCCTTTGTCCTCACATTGCCTGCTGAGCTTCCCGACAGCCCTGACACTGAAGGATGGGCTTCCCCCACCTGCCTCCCCATCTCCACACACTTGTCTTTAGTTTACATTGACCATTTTCCTGGAGGTTGAACCCAGTCCACGCGCCTAGTATATTTTTTTCGGCTATCTTGCCATATCTAGAGTTATTGTTGCAGAACGCTCATGAGAGTCACTTAATGAATTGTAATGTGTACACAGCTGTTCATTTGGGAAACAACTAGCAATTGGTAGTTTTGGGAATGTTTGTGGCTGCCTGAGACACTGCAATATCTGCAGTCTTTGTTGGACTCAGATATCTGTTATGTTTGAAAGGCCTCACAGTGACAGAGCTGCTGGAGAGGTGTTTATGTCCCAGTGGTGGCAGGCCTGTAAACTTGTACTCCATCTGCACTTGCTCCACTTTAAAACCTGTTAGGAGTTGGAGCTGCAGATTTAACCATTTTAAATACTCCCACGCAGTTTTGTAGTTCAAATTGGCCTCTTCTGCACTGTATCAAACCATGTGTACAGTGCTGTGAGTTCCCTCTTTTACAAAAAATGTACTGAGGCCTTTCAGTGGTGTGCGGCCAAATCATAGCCGATAAATAAGGTTACCAGAGCAGGCCATGTCACCAAGGATTCCATACTCTAGTACTGGATTCTGGGTGATGTAGTGAGGGTGAGTAAATGGAACTCAAACTCGATAACTTGCTTGGAGTAATGAGAATGGTAAAAAAAAAAAAAAGGTATAAGAAGCAAAAGTTGTAAATTATATAGGTATCCACTTCAAGATATAGTGTACATTCCACTTATATTTGTCATGTTAAAACCAACGTTTAATAGGATTTTTCTTAATAACTGTTGCTATTAACATAATATGTTCACGCCCCTCCCCCAGGAGCTTGTGTTTTTCCAGTTCTCTTCCTCAGGTGCTTCTCTCTCTCTCTGTGCTCTAGATTGTTCTCTCGGTGTGATCCTTGCTGAGTGTTGCGTTCTTCCTCCTACACCCGTTGCTTTCTGCTCCACTCGCTCCTCCATTTGCAAGCCTGCCTAAAACTCCTTTTTTTAAATGTTTACTTCTTTGATACTTATCAATAAAGCGCTTTCAAAGTAATTTTTTTCTTCATATTTACAGATCAAATTCGAATTAGTAAATTAAAAACTCATGTAATTTTGGAGGCATATATGCATGATGGCACATGCCCAAACACGTTCTCACACATGCGTTCACATATAAAATAACACGGCCACCTCTTAGCTCCTTTTGCTCAGCTTTTGTCGTACACAACAGCAGTGTTGGACAGGCCACATGAAGGGCCACTCTCCCCCAGCCCAACCAGGCCCGAGAGCCGCCACGACAGTACCACGCATCATCATTGTACATCTGCTGCCCTCTCAGGGCCCCTGCCTGCGAGGCAAGCTAACCTCGTGGGCCCGATCCCCTGCCGGCCCACGCGGTCAACCTGAACCGCCATCTTGGACACTTCACCACGAGGTCGCCTGGCCCCCGATCGACCCCGACCCTGGGCCTGGTTCGGCCTCAGACATCTCGGCACCACCATCCACCCAGGAGGTGAGCGGGCTACTTGGCGAGTCAATGGGAGAAAGAGGTGTCGATGGCTCCCCCCGCCAAGTGCCGCTCGCCCATCGCGCCCCCGGGCGCTGGCTCCACCCCCCTGCTGGGTGTCTGGAACCCCGCATCCCGGACCCCCGACCTCCAAGTGCGAGGGTCCGGACATCAAAGCACGCCAGCCCTATAACTGGGGCAGCTCCAGAGCAGGAAGGCAGTTGTATCTTGGAGTCGAGAGACGTAAAGAGGAACTCATCCTGAACGGACTACTGGCGCTGCCGTAGCTCTGTCCTGTGTACCATCATCCTGCCTGTTGGCGCTGCCACAGCCGTCGTAACCTTCATCCTTCGTCGTCGTCCGGATCTGCTGGCGTGGCCGCGGACCGTTGTAACCGTCATCTTCATCGGGACCTGCAGGCTCCGCCGCGGACCGTCATCTTTCATCCGACCATCTCGGGACCTGCTTGGCTCCTCCACGGCCCGAACCTCGAGAACGCCGAGCTCAAGGATTGGGAGCTATTTTTTGGACTCACCGGTAACTAAAGACTGTCCCGCTACCCTTTCCCTCAAACCAAAGACTAAGCTAGAGGGGACCCCTGAGTCCAGACCTCCTTGTACCATATCATCGTAACCTAAGAATTGCATATAAAGTCTCGTTAACCTTCAGTCTTGTGTGGTGTCCGTCTGTGGGGGGGAAGTTATTCATCTGTACAGTCGTTGGAGACGGCTCTCCCTGGAGACCTCTCCCCGTACCTCGGCCGACCCTCCCGGTCCGTCTAACATTGGTGGCAGCGGCGGGATTCGAATCACCGCATAACGTACAGAAAATAGCTCACCCCACAACGAACCATAATGACAACTAAAGAAAGCGGATCAACCGAGAAGTTCCAAATGGAAAAACTAGAGGAGTACAGCCACCGTGAACTAAAGCAGTTCTGCATCGAACTAGGTATCGCTACCACCGGACTAAGCACCAAGGACGATTTTAAACATGCCCTACAGTCTTGGGCAGAGACCGGGGATACCGAAGCCCCTGAGCAAAGCACCGCAGAAAAAACCACCACAGTCCCTGAAGGGCAAAGAACCGGTCTCCCGCAAGACGAGATCCAAGAAAGAGAAAAAGTCCGACTACACGAGCTAGAAATGGCCCGACTCAAGATGGAAATAGAACTCAAGTTGGCCGAACAAAAAATCAACTTAGAGCACCTACGTCTCCGAGAAGAAAGAGAAGAGAAACAGAGACAAAGGGAGCTCGAGGAAAAGAGACTGGCGTACGAGCACGAACGGAACATAGCCGAGATCAACCTGCGCAAACAGAATAAAGAGTTAGGGGTGCCCGAGAGACCACACACCCCGGGGACCGCGGAGAAAAAAGTACACATCCCCAAGGATGTGGTCCGAGAATATTTCCGAGAGGACGACATCCAACAATGGTTTAAGGCCTATGAAATCGCTATGACTGCGCACCGGATCGATAGAACAGACTGGGGTGCCGGCCTATGGGGCAGATTCCTCAATGAAGGCCGCGATACCCTGTTACAGCTCCCAGACCACCAGATGACCTCCTACGACCATATGAAAGCGGCCCTCCTCACCCGCTATGGTCTCACGCCCGAGATGTACCGCCAGAGGTTCCGAGACTGCACACGTATCCCGGGTACAACTTGGGTGGACTATGTAACGTACTTTAGCAGAGCTTTCGAAGGCTGGATCAAAGGAAACAACGTCACGACATACGAGCAGCTGTTCAATCTGATGGTATGGGAGCATCTGTCCAACAATTGCTTCATCGAACTACGCCAACACCTCCTCGACAGCAAGTTGACCGATCCCCGGCAGCTCGCAGCCGAAGCTGACCGGTGGGAGATAACCAGAGTGGGCCGGAATGGGTCCTACGAGCAAAACAGGAACAACAATGGACACCACCGACCGAGAGGAGGGGGAGGGGGCCAAGGACGAGGAAGAGACAACACTCCGGCCGCCCCCGTTGCCAGCACCACCCCCCCGGCCAACCGGGGCAGCACCCCGGCGCGACCGGGGTACAGAGCCAATGTCACATGTCACCGATGCCAGCGAGTCGGCCACTATGCAAATGACCCAAGCTGCCCGCAGTATCAGAGTCCAAAACCCCGCCAAATGGCCGCCGCGGCACTAGGGGAAGAACAGATCCCCGAGGAACAAGAAACAGACCAGCAAGAGTATCAAGAGTGGGAGCCAGCCGCCATGACTCTCGCGTGCTTAGGGGGAAGAGACATGGTCCCGCGGGTCCCCCTACCCGCTAACACCCAGAAGTACAGCCAATGGGTAAGCATCAATGGACAACGGGCCGAAGCCCTTCGGGACACCGGGGCCAGTGTGACAGCCGTCCGCTGTCACCTGGTGACCCCAGAACAATATCTACCAAACATCCTCTGCCCTGTGCGATCAGCCGACAACTCGGAAAGTCTGTGTCGGATGGCCTGCGTCCCCTTTGAGTGGGGAGGGGTCTCCGGCATGCTGAAAGTGACGGTCCGAGACGACTCCCCCGTGGACTGCCTACTCGGAAATGACCTGGAGAGCTCCCCGTGGGCAGCCGTGGAGCGAAAAGAACACTTGGGGATGTTAGGCGTCCCGGACTGGGCGTGCGTCACCACCCGGTCCATGGCCGCCCGGGCCAACCCTCACCCAGAAGAACCAGAATGGCCGGCGCCGCCGCCTCCGGTCGCCCCAGCCGAGACCACCGACCATGACACCCCCCTCGAACCTTCCGACATCGCTAACCTTGACCAGTGGGCCCAAGAGGGGGGACCCACGCAAGAACAATTCCGCCGGGAGCAGAAGACCTGTCCCTCCCTAGAGGGACTCCGTCAACAAGCGCTCGCCCAAGGCGCAGGGGACACTTCCGGAACTCATTGGGTCTACTGGGACAATGATCTACTGTACAGCGAGCAAAGAATCGCCGAGCTGGGGGCCAACAGAGTACTAGCGGTACCCCTCCGTTTCAGAGACTTCCTGTTAAACTTGGCCCACGATGTCCCCCTGGCAGGGCACCTCGGACAAGATAAAACTTACAGCCGCCTAGTGACCCACTTCTTCTGGCCCAAAATGAGAACCGATGTACACCAGCATTGCCGATCTTGCCCCACGTGCCAAGCCAGTGGGAAGAGCGGCCGCAAACTAAAGGCCCCCTTGCAACCCTTTCCAGTAGTCACGACCCCATTTGAGAGGGTCGGAATAGACATTGTGGGACCCCTAGACCCGCGTACAAAACAAGGCCATCGCTTTATTCTGGTGCTGGTGGATCACGCCACCCGCTACCCTGAGGCTATACCTCTCCGGACCGTGACAGCCCCGGTGGTCGGCCGGGCCCTGATGGGGATCTTCTCCCGTGTGGGGTTCCCCCGAGAAGTCGTCAGCGACAGAGGCACGAACTTTATTTCTAAATACATGAAATCACTCTGGCAACAGTGTGGGGTCACCTACCGATTCACGACCCCCTATCACCCCCAAGGGAACGGACTGGTTGAGCGGTTCAACCGCACACTAAAAGGGATGATCGGGGGATTGGAAGAGCCCCTTCGTCGCCAGTGGGATGTACTGCTGCCGTGCCTCCTCTTCGCCTACCGGGAGGTCCCACAAAAATCACTAGGCTTCAGCCCATTTGAACTGCTATACGGGCACCCAGTGCGGGGGCCGCTCAGCCTGATCAAAGAAGGCTGGGAGATGCCTCCGGCCAAGAACCCTCCAGACGTCTTCCGGTACCTCCTCACCCTCCGCAACCAGTCCCAGCGGTTCAGAGACCTAGCAAAAGCCAACCTAGAGGCCAGTCAAGAGGATATGAAAAAATGGTATGACCAGAACGCCTCATCCATTGAATTCGAGCCGGGACAACAAGTCTGGGTAATGTCCCCCACAGAACCTTGCGCTCTCCAAGACAAATGGACGGGGCCCTTCAAGGTAATCGAGCGAAAGGGTCCTGCCACCTATCTGATCGATATGGGGTCCTCCCGGAACCCCCTCCGGGTCCTCCACACCAACAGGCTGAAACCTCACTTTGCACGAACCGAACTCAGCCTACTGATGGCCACAGACAACGGGGCTGAAGACGACTCCGAGCCCCTCCCTGACCTCCTGCGGACCCAGGAGCGAGACGGCTCCGTAGATGGGGTCCGCCTCTCGGAGACCCTCACCAGAGAACAACGCCAAGAGTGCCAAGCCCTCCTGTCACAGTTCGCCAGCCTGTTCTCCCTCACACCAGGTGTCACGTCCTGGTGTGTGCACGATGTGGACACCGGAGATAGCCCTCCTATCCGCCACCGGGCCTACCGCGTACCTGATCGGGTACGGGCCTGCATCCAGGCGGAAGTAGCCAAGATGCTCACGCTCGGGGTCATCGAGCCCTCAGACAGTCCATGGGCCAGCCCGGTCGTGCTGGTCCCCAAAGCAGCCGCCCCCGGAACCACCCCAGAACTCCGGTTCTGTGTCGACTACCGGGGCCTGAATGAGGTCACCCGGACGGACGCACATCCCATCCCCCGGGCAGATGAACTGGTCGACCGAATGGGAGCTGCCCGCTACCTCAGCATCTTCGACCTGACAGCAGGTTATTGGCAGATCGGCCTCACACCCCGAGCACAGGAACGTTCTGCCTTCTCCACCCCCGATGGCCACTATCATTTTACGGTCATGCCTTTCGGCATGAAAAATGCACCAGCGACTTTCCAACGGCTCGTCAATAAGGTCCTGGCGGGGCTCGAAGGGTTCAGCGCCGCCTACCTAGACGACATCGCTGTGTACAGCCACCACTGGACCGAACACCTCCACCACCTCCGAGCAGTGCTGCAAGCCCTTCAACGAGCTGGCCTCACGATCAAGGCCAGCAAATGTCAAATTGGACAAGGGTCTGTGACCTACCTCGGGCACCAGGTGGGAAGCGGCCTAGTGGCCCCTCTACAGCTAAAAATTGCTGCCATCCAGGACTGGCAGCCCCCTATCACCCAAACCGAGGTACGAGCATTCCTGGGCCTCACAGGCTATTACCGAAGGTTTGTAAAAGACTATGGAACCATAGTGGGGCCTCTCACGGAACTCACGTCAAAGAATCAACCAAAGAAAGTGAACTGGACCCCAGAGTGTCAAACGGCATTCGAACAATTGAAGGCCGCCATGTGTTCCGCTCCTGTGCTCCAGGCCCCCGACTACAGCCGGGAGTTCCTCGTCCAGACAGACGCCTCCGACCAGGGCATTGGGGCGGTCCTGTCCCAAGTAAACACCGAAGGCCTTGATCAACCCGTGGCCTTCATCAGCCGGAGGCTCCTACCCCGGGAACAACGCTGGAGCACCATAGAGAGAGAAGCATTCGCAGTGGTATGGGCCCTCAAAAAGCTCCGGCCCTACCTTTTTGGCACCCACTTCCGGGTGCAGACCGACCACCGACCCCTGCAGTGGCTGATGCATATGCGGGGGGAAAACCCAAAATTGCTGCGCTGGTCCATCTCCTTGCAAGGTATGGACTTCACAGTCGAACACCGGCCAGGACCAGATCACGCCAACGCAGACGGCCTGTCCCGGTTTTTCCGCCTCGACGACGAGAGTCCCCAAGAAGATGGGTAACTCTCCCCGCCTTCAGCTGGGGGGGACGCATGTTGGACAGGCCACATGAAGGGCCACTCTCCCCCAGCCCAACCAGGCCCGAGAGCCGCCACGACAGTACCACGCATCATCATTGTACATCTGCTGCCCTCTCAGGGCCCCTGCCTGCGAGGCAAGCTAACCTCGTGGGCCCGATCCCCTGCCGGCCCACGCGGTCAACCTGAACCGCCATCTTGGACACTTCACCACGAGGTCGCCTGGCCCCCGATCGACCCCGACCCTGGGCCTGGTTCGGCCTCAGACATCTCGGCACCACCATCCACCCAGGAGGTGAGCGGGCTACTTGGCGAGTCAATGGGAGAAAGAGGTGTCGATGGCTCCCCCCGCCAAGTGCCGCTCGCCCATCGCGCCCCCGGGCGCTGGCTCCACCCCCCTGCTGGGTGTCTGGAACCCCGCATCCCGGACCCCCGACCTCCAAGTGCGAGGGTCCGGACATCAAAGCACGCCAGCCCTATAACTGGGGCAGCTCCAGAGCAGGAAGGCAGTTGTATCTTGGAGTCGAGAGACGTAAAGAGGAACTCATCCTGAACGGACTACTGGCGCTGCCGTAGCTCTGTCCTGTGTACCATCATCCTGCCTGTTGGCGCTGCCACAGCCGTCGTAACCTTCATCCTTCGTCGTCGTCCGGATCTGCTGGCGTGGCCGCGGACCGTTGTAACCGTCATCTTCATCGGGACCTGCAGGCTCCGCCGCGGACCGTCATCTTTCATCCGACCATCTCGGGACCTGCTTGGCTCCTCCACGGCCCGAACCTCGAGAACGCCGAGCTCAAGGATTGGGAGCTATTTTTTGGACTCACCGGTAACTAAAGACTGTCCCGCTACCCTTTCCCTCAAACCAAAGACTAAGCTAGAGGGGACCCCTGAGTCCAGACCTCCTTGTACCATATCATCGTAACCTAAGAATTGCATATAAAGTCTCGTTAACCTTCAGTCTTGTGTGGTGTCCGTCTGTGGGGGGGAAGTTATTCATCTGTACAGTCGTTGGAGACGGCTCTCCCTGGAGACCTCTCCCCGTACCTCGGCCGACCCTCCCGGTCCGTCTAACAAGCAGCATCATAGGGCATTAACAAAAGGCACTGAGAGAGGCAACAGGTCTTGAAGGCGAGACCTATTAGCGTTGCCAATGCTTGTTGTTAATTGTCTGTAGCGTGTCGGGCAAGGGATCTTCTTGAATCCTCCAACTGGTACCCTAATAATTCTTGCACATAACCGGTCATCTTTAGCATGAATTTCTTGCCTTAACTGCTTCGAGGCTGGGAAACCTCTTGCATGTCACCTGGACTAGCCTGTGTGTATGCTATGCCTGCTGCAGAGCCAGTGATCCAGGCACTGGTACCAGGCGTCAGCCCAATAGAGGACTAAAACAGCGAGGAGCTGTGGCTGTTGAGCAGCTTTAGCACCCTGAGGAGGTGGCTGGTAAGTATCAGACGGCCTTGAATCAGAGTATCCGCGGTAGTCGCAAGAGTGGGAACAGAAAGAAGTGACATTGAGAGGAATGAGTAACTGTGTGAGAAGTGCAAGTGTGCGAGAGTAAGTGCATGAGAAGGTTATGTACAGACGTTTGAGTACTAATGTGAGCACATGTAGAGTAACTGCTGTGGTGTGTTTGGCCAAAGGGTGGAGTTGGTAGTGATGGGTAGGTATCCGTCAGTTGCATACTAGGGACTTCGACAGTGAAATTTAGATATATGGTCCTTTTCACTGGCCCTAGTAAGCCGGATAGGAACTAAGCCGTTCATTCTGAAAGCCGGGAATATTGGGTGGTGGGTTCAGAAGGAAGGACTGGCAGGGGCAGTTGGTAATGGGTGGAGGGGGCGTATAAAGGAAGCTGCCAGGGTAGGTTGGAAGGCTAGCCCACTGCCGCCACTTGCTGGGCAGTCGGTTTCGCAGGCATTCTCTCTATTGAAGACAATCAAAAGAAAACAGCTCTGCCTGAATATTACTTTATAAAGTGCTATTCGTCACTGATATAAGAGAACAATCCTAACAAGGTACCCTTCCCATTTATAATGCAAAAAACTTGTGGGTTAAGGATATCATATTTATTCATATTGTTCAGTCAACATAGTAGAAAAAACATAAAAGACAATGAATGTCAACAAACTCTACAAGCATCCTCGGTCACACACAGACAATCTTTCAGACATGCATACAAACACTGACTCAGACATATTCATACCTTCCAGGGATAGCAATGCATTAGATAGTGCTAAACATAGTCACATAATACAAATGTGGTTCCAATCAATAAGAAAATCAATCAATTTTGAATAGTATCGGAAATCCAAGATCAGTTGATCATATTTTCAATAATTGATGCAGTCCATAATCCGTTTTCTTCTCCAGGGAAAAGATGCAAATAAGGAGGCACAGTGGCACCAGCGCCAACCCGCGTTTCGGTGTCAGATCCACCTATGGGTCACCTTCTTCAGGGCAAAACGTTTGTGTGCAAGCAAATAGTATGAGATGCGCCAGGGTCAGATAGCCAGGAGACTAGCCCTGGACCATCGAGGGCAAACATGAAGAAGGGATGGAAGTCTGGCGGTCACAACTGTCACGACCGTCGTTCCTCCACCCCCGTCAAATGTCAACCCGTCACTATTTCGCATGGTGAATGATAACATAACAGCCCACAAGACGCTAGATCCAAACGCCTACCACATAGCTCTAGGCACTGGTTGTTGGAGTTACTCTGACGTGCCAGCCTGCTGGTGTCCAGCGAGAAATCTGGGGAGACTGCATAGCTGATGGCAGCGGATTGTAGTTGTCAGTGCAGAAATTTTTTTATGTATTCAAGCAGGTGGTTCTGGTGCCTCCCCTTCAGTGAGCGGATATTCCTCACCACCTGAGTCAAAGGATGGATGGTACCTATAAATGAGGAACGCATTCCTGCAATTCAGCAACTCCCTAACCAGAGGCCTAGGCCTGCTGATGTCTGGCTGGAGTATACATCTTCTGTGCTCAACCAGTGCCCCATCCTGCCTGGGGAAAGAGCACCCAACATGTTGACATCTCTGAGTGGTTGACTATCTGAAGCTGCCTGCTGACTAAGAGCTGCATGCTGGCCCAGGGCCTGTGAACTAAATAGAAACAGCACCCCTGCAGTCCGGATGGACTAGGCCACCAAACCCTGAATCAGGCCCTCTGTGTCAACTGATATTAAATGTCCAGAGACTCTGCAGCAAGCGGTTTAATGAACCCGACGACCTGTGCTACTCAGTATTGATCCTTGATAATACTGTGGAGAAGTGTGGCTCAGGGGTTAGAGGCGGCAGACCCGGAAGCTGAGAACGGCCCTGGACCAGGGTTCAATTCCCCGCCTCGACGGGGCTTGGGCTCAATAATTCCTTGGACTCGATAATTCTCGCTCCGGTGCCTACTCGACTCACGGGTTCACACTCTGCGACTCTGGGCAATAGCTTGCTTAATCTCCACAACGGCCCCTCGCGGCGGGATGCCTGGCTTTCACCTTGTGGATACCCTGCCGGGGTTATCTCACAGGGGAATACCAGGACGGGTTCCCTAAGCAAGCGCTTAGATGCCTGCGATGTGGGTGGTTTGCGCTATATAAATACTTGTACATTTACATTTTACTGACTATAAACAGGCAAAGTGGAGGGCTCCACCGAGATCTCATACTGGGAGACTGTTGAGGCTTTGCAGTGCCTGCCTCCCTGCCCCATAGGCTAGCATCAGCCAGTGCATCACACCTGTCATCTTAACCATACTCTGTTATGTTAGATATGTGTGAAGGTATATCTGGGGAACTGTATGGGGTAGAGATGCCTATTATTCCACCAGAGTCCATCAATTACATTCTATTAATCTACGTTTATCTCACCACAAACATATATATTAGGTTTGAAAGCAATACCTCATACTGAACCTTGCCCTTTATTGATTATGATCATTTTTGTTGTATGGTCGGTCGTTGGGACCAAACTTCCCACCACCTTCTGATATTTATCCCAGGACGACTCAACGACAGCTCCGATGGGAAAAAAAGTGCTTATTAAAAATACAATTAAAAAAAAGTGACAGGGCTTTGGTAAAAACAACTGAAAAAGTGCCACAGCTCTGGTTAGGAGGCTACAGTAGCTTGCACCACACATTGTCCCTGCGATGTTGCCAATGATCCTACAAGTGTGACAATCCAGAGTATTTGAGGTCCCCAAAGCTATAAGAATGGCTTAGACGGCAGGTGATAGTATTTTTTAAGTATATTGAATTCATAATGAACTATTGCTGTGGTCATCTCTAAATTAGCCAGATAGCGCCACCTTGTGGCAGACTGTCACAAGCGCCGGTGTTGACAATTAAGAAACCAAGCACCCGAAACCACTGGCTCAAATTAAGCACCGGGGAAAACTAAAGGAGACTATGTAGTCCTGCCTTTTTCTTGCAGATCAAGACATGCACCGCATGTTGTGAGACATTATACTGCCAAGATTGATGACTCCGCAAAATAGGCGCAGCCTTAACAAAGGTAAGGAGAGAAACTCTTCTGATGTAAAGAAATAATATTGAAACACAGCTTGAACAGACCTCTCAAATGTGATGCAAAAATTGCAAGGCCATGTAAAGTAAAATTGTGAACTAAAAATCATTAAAATGCCCTGAGAAGACATATTGCGCAACACATGATAAATGCAGTGTAAGGCGCTTTTGTGAAAGTTTTGCCAGACCAGCATATATTTTTTTGAAATAGTCTCCCAGGACAGGTGTATTTGCACCGCCATTCGTGAGGTATTATGCCACCTAGATTAATGAAGCAGCCTGAGAGAAGAAGGAAAAAAGATGCTCTGACTGCACATCACTGGTTCAAAAAGACTTCAAGATATATAATTATTGCAAGGCCGCAACAAAATAAAAAGTAGAATGCGAAAATGTGTTGTGATCTGCATCTACCAGAATGCGCTCGGTCCGCATAGTTGACCAACACTTGATAAATAGTGTGTGATAAGTGCTTCGACTTACATATATACATTAAGTATTGCGACTAAAGCTAGAGCCACATTGCCTGTCATCAAGAAACTGACATGTTTCCTTCAGCCCAATGACTTCTTTCATGTTATACAGGCCATGGTTTTAGCCAAAATTTACTACAGAAATTCTAGTTATGCTGGCCCCCGCTTGTAATAACTAACGCCCATCAGGGCTGTTATTCATTCAGCGGCAAAATGTATACCTGGCACAAGACAATATGACCACATTTCCCAGGTTTTTCCATTGACTCCTCTTAAAGGCAGAATAAAGTTTAAATTAGTTTGCATTACTTACAAAATAATGCCTTCTATAACCTGGATATATCATGAAGCTGTCCGGTGCCAACAAGAACCCGAGGAGCCTTTATAACTGTAGTCTGGAAAGCAAACAGGGAAGCGAGCAAAGCCTTTTTTAGGGGCAATTCCTTCTCTATGGTGTGCTTTCCCGGCCAGTATTAGTCTTGTTGAGATTCCAATGATCTTCAGGGAAAAAAACGAAAAGCCACTAGTTCACGCTATCTAAATTATCGCACCCACAACAGTGATGATCTAGTCAATTTTCCTGTTCTCCTTTCCCCATCCACCTCTGTTTTGTTCATCTTCCCACCTTTTCACTCCCTGTATCCTACTCAAGACGGACTCACTTCTTTCCCTTGCACGCTCCGCAGCTATCTCTTTCGAGCCTCTGTACCTTGCCCCTATTCTCCTCTTTTCCTTCAAAAGAGCTATTGATTTACTAAATGTTTTTACCTCTACCAAGAAACCAAGGTAAGTGGAATTATATTTTTATTTATTGCCCTGCTTCTATGCAAGTGATGCCTGGCTTTATTGCGTATTGCTTTTTGGACAGTACGCTGCTTTCTTCTGGTGAATATGCTTTGTAAAAATATAAGGAATAAAATAGATAAACACCTGCCACCGTTTGCACTCCTGACACTTTTGACAGGGACATTTCCTGCCACACTCCATTTCTTCTTGCACACATTCTCTGACACGTCTTGCATACGTTTCCTGCACATCTTGTGCACAGCCTTTCCTACATCTCTAGCACAATCCACGCTGCATCCTATGCATATTCCCTTTGGCATCTCTGGCACAATCCATGTTCTAGGCCTTGCCCATTATCTACTCTTGCACACATTCCCTGCCAAGCCAACACTCTATGGCCGCCATCTTACCTGTCGCTGTATGCTGCCGCTGCTGCCGCCGCTGCTGCTGCTACCGGCTGAGCGTACCTGTACGCTGCATACCCGCCCTGAAACAAGAGAATCTGTTTATATATCATGACAAAGCTGCAAGGTATCATTGATCGTTCTGCTTCGCACCCTCCATCCACATCACATGTTCACCTATTCTTATGTGTCCACTTTGTTCCATCTTTCGAGCCCGCTACCAGCTGACTGCTGCCTAAATCTATAGCAGGGAACTGACAGGACTACTGCGTAGGACCCTGCTACAGGTCCAAGGCTTCTCCAGAAAAAACACTCAGGGCCAGATTACACCCTAACCACCAGGCATAAAGTTAGTCAGAGGATTTCCATAGAAATTAGTATGAAGCTTATTATAATTCGATACAACACCCTGTGTGGGTCCTGGAATCCAAGTTGAAAAAAATATGAGCCCCATGTATATCCTAGGATCGTTGTGTAAATACCAATGACCCCGTGTATATCCTAGGATTGTTGTGTAAATACCAATGACCCCTGTGTATATCCTAGAATTGTTGTGTAAATAGCAGTGACCCCCGTGTATATCCTAGGATCATTGTGTAGATACCAATGACCCCGTGTATATCCTAGGATCGTTGTGTAAATACCATTGACCCCGTGTTTATCCTAGGATCATTGTGTTAATGCCATTGACCCTAGTGTATATCCTTGGATCGTTGTGTAAATACCAATGACCCCCGTGTATATCCTAGGATCGTTGTGTAAATACCAATGACCCCGTGTATATCCTAGGATCGTTGTGTAAATACCAATGACCCCCGTGTATATCCTTGGATCGTTGTGTAAATACCAATGACCCCGTGTATATCCTAGGATCGTTGTGTAAATACCAATGCCCCCGTGTATATCCTAGGATCGTTGTATAAATACCAATGACCCCGTGTATATCCTAGGATCATTGTGTAAATACCAGTGAACCCCGGGTATATCCTAGGATTGTTGTGTAAATACCATTGACCCCGGTGTATATCCTAGGATCGTTGTGTAAATACCAATGACCCCCGTGTATATCCTAGGATCGTTGTGTAAATACCATTGACTCCTGAGAATATCCTTGAATTATTGTGTAAATACAAATGCCCCCCGTGTATATCCTAGGATCGTTGTATAAATACTAATGACCCCGTGTATATCCTAGGATCATTGTGTAAATACCAATGACCCCGTGTATATCCTAGGATCATTGTGTAAATACCAATGACCCCTGTGTATATCCTAGGATCATTGTGTAAATACCAATGACCCCTGTGTATATCCTAGGATCATTGTGTAAATACCAATGACCCCTGTGTATATCCTAGGATCGTTGTGTAAATACCAGTGAACCCCGTGTATATCCTAGGATCATTGTGTAAATACCAATGACCCGGTGTATATCCTAGGATCATTGTGTAAATACCAATGAACCCGTGTATATCCTTGGATCATTGTGTAAATACCAATGACACCTGTGTATATACTAGGATCATTGTGTAAATACCAATGACCCCTGTGTATATCCTAGGATTGTTGTGTAAATACCATTGACCCCCATGTATATCCTAGGATCATTGTGTAAATACCAATGACCCAGTGTATATCCTAGGATCGTTGTGTAAATACCAATGACCCCGTATATATCCTAGGATCATTGTGTAAATACCAATGACCCCTGTGTATATCCTAGGATCATTGTGTAAATACCAATGCCCCCGTGTATATCCTAGGATCATTGTGTAAATACCAATGACCCCTGTGTATATCCTAGGATCGTTGTGTAAATACCAGTGACCCCGTGTATATCCTAGGATCGTTGTGTAAATACCAATGATCCTGTGTATGTACTAGGATCGTTGTGTAAATACCAATGACCCCCATGTATATCCTAGGATCGTTGTGTAAATACCAATGACCCGGTGTATATCCTAGGATTGTTGTGTAAATACCAATGACCCCGTATATATCCTAGGATCGTTGTGTAAATACCAATGACCCCGTGTATATCCTAGGATCGTTGTGTAAATACCAATGACCCCTGTGTATATCCTAGGATCATTGTGTAAATACCAATGACCCCGTGTATATCCTAGGATCATTGTGTAAATACCAATGACCCCGTGTATATCCTAGGATCATTGTGTAAATACCAATGACCCCTGTGTATATCCTAGGATCGTTGTGTAAATACCAGTGACCCCGTGTATATCCTAGGATCATTGTGTAAATACCAATGACCCCTGTGTATATCCTAGGATCGTTGTGTAAATACCAGTGACCCCGTGTGTATCCTAGAATCATTGTGTAAATACCAATGACCCCTGTGTATATCCTAGGATCGTTGTGTAAATACCAATGACCCCGTGTATATCCTAGGATCTTTGTGTAAATACCAATGACCCCGTGTATATCCTAGGATCGTTGTGTAAATACCAATGACCCCGTATATATCCTAGGATCGTTGTGTAAATACCAATGACCCCGTATATATCCTAGGATCGTTGTGTAAATACCAATGACCCCCATGTATATCCTAGGATTGTTGTGTTAATACCAATGACCCAGCGCATATCCTAAGATCATAGTGTAAATACAAATGAACCCAATTATGAAAGCGAACACGATAATACACGGGGAATAAACTCTTGAATGCCAGTGAAAGTATAAATGACTTCAAATGTGAATCCTAAGATCCTTGAGTAAATATAAATAATTGAAAGCAAGAACCCTAGCGCATCAATGCTCAAGACACAGAGCATAAATCCTAGAATCCCACAGCAAATACAAATTTCCTCCAGTGTGAATCCCCGGGTCATTGTGCAAATACAAATTTTCCCCAGTGTGAATCCCAGGGTCATTGTGCAAATATAAATTACCTCAGTGTGAATCCCCGGGTCATTGTGCAAATACAAATTTTCCCCAGTGTGAATCCCCGGGTCACTGTGCAAATATAAATTACCTCAGTGTGAATCCCAGGGTCATTGTGCAAATATAAATTGCCTCAGTGTGAATCCCAGGGTCATTGTGCAAATATAAATTATCCCAGTGTGAATCCCAGGGTCATTAAGTAAACATAAATTACCTCCGTGTGAATTACAGTGTCATTGTGTAAATATAAATGATTGCCAGCAAGAATCCTAACACATCAATCTACAGAACATAGAGCGTGAATCCTAGATCCTAGTTTAATAACAAATTGCACTTAGTGTGAATACTACAGGCATTGTGTAAATATAAATGCTTCCAACAATGAATTCTGCCTCAAATATACAGGACACAGCACGACTCCTAGAAGCCTGGAATTCCACTGTAAATTTAAATGGCCCCAGTTAGTATCTTAGCATCTGAATAGAACTCCAAAGCACCGCCAGTTGGAGCCCCTCAGAAGGATCCAGAGTTGGATCCAGGATAGTTCACTACAGACCCCAGCAATCAGGGCCAAGGGCACCTCTGGCAGAGATATCAGTCACACGTCGTGCAAGTGACTGGCCCGTGCCTCTGTTCTAGCCCTGGGGACTTTTCACAGACAGTGGCCTGCTGGGAAATCTCCTGAATAAACCTGTCCTCGTCAAGCCGAGCCTGAACAAGGCACCTTACTAGAACAAACTCACCACTGCAGTTGCAGCCACTTCTGGAAGGTTGAGCGGTTGTAAATGGGGTAAGATCCATAAATGAATACTCCTCAAGGTCTCCGCTAGTTGCGTGCGACAGGAATAGGCATTGCTAGGTTTTGCAGCTTTGTACCCTAAACTGCAGTTCCTCTCCCGCCAGAAATGCCCATTAGTGGCATTTGTGATAACTTTTTTAAAACATAAAGAGACAATATTTGTTGAAGGGAACTTACATAAATTTCTGCTCCATAAAAACCGTCCTGATAAACAACGCTAAGGAAAAGAGAGAAGGATACATTTTAGTAGATACCCGAAGACACCTCTGCATCTGAAGACACTCTTCTAACCAAAGACCTCCTTTATCTGCGGCATACACTGCAAAAATGAAATAGACCCCCCCATCCTGAGATAACCCCTCTATTCCGGTTCATCCATTCTATCACGATCCACGTCCTCCAGCTTTTATCACCCGGTGTATCATGAAATACACCACCCACCATCTCAATCCACTGCTTCCAGCAAAATCAACCATGTCACCTGTGTCAGATACCGCTCCTCTTTCCTGTGCTCTTTGAATTGTCTTAGTGCATGGCCATTTTACTAAGTGCAAACTAGACATTTTTCCTCTTGTGATCTCTGGTGTTAGTGAATTATGAGTTTTATAGCCTGAGTGACTATCAGGCGGCCAAGTAAGCAGATGGATTGCTCCACGTTCAACACCTCAGGACCACCTGTGTCACAAAGGGCCCATACATGTTTATGTGCATGGGGTACTACTGCGGTTGGGGAGAGCTGTAGAATTTCGGAGTCAGAATATTGCTATCTTCATAGTATGAGAATAGATTGTGATTACTCTTTTAGAGGAGTTAGTCAGTCTCCGTATTTTACATTGGCATAGGCCTAATTTATATCTTGAATACTGGACCAGGGCTGTTCTCCTTTTACCCAACATAACCATGGTTTCCCTTGATTTCCCAGTTCTAAATTATACGGTCTGTGTAATGATTCTTTTTAGTTCTCATGAAAGACCTATTTTCGCCTTACAAGTTACCCCACCCACTGCTTACCATTGGTTGGCTTTGTCTCATTTGCTTGCTTTTTATTTGTTTTCTTTTGTGCGCTTTCCTGTGTGTGTCTCTCTTCTGGAGCATGGTCTCGTTAGTTGTTTCTTTCTGCTAATTAATTTTCATGCTCTACTTTTTTTGGTTAAGCTTTACGAGAGTGAATGTGTTTTCCAGCTGCCCCCCCCTCTCTTTTCCCTTCAGTGTGCTGTTGTCCTTGCGAGTCTTATCGCCTATGTGTTTCTCCTCCCAGCTCCATGGTGCTTTCTCACGCCAAAGGTGAGTAAGTACTTTACCCACGCACATTCTGTGTTTCTGCCCCTATCCTCAACCTCAGTCTTGTTAACCCCATTGGTGTCTTCCATGTCATTTGTCCACACCCACGCCCTCTGTGTTGCATCTGCCCCATTCCTCTATGTTGCGTGTCCCCACCCACGCTGTCTATGCAGCTTCCCACCAA
Source organism: Lissotriton vulgaris (assembly GCF_964263255.1). Classification (NCBI taxonomy): domain Eukaryota; kingdom Metazoa; phylum Chordata; class Amphibia; order Caudata; family Salamandridae; genus Lissotriton; species Lissotriton vulgaris. Next base: position 803,670,103 of record NC_141695.1, on the reverse strand, counting down.
CCACGCATTGTGTTGCTTCCACCCTCCTCCTCCATGTTGCTTCCACCTTCAACACTCTCATTGTTGCTTCTCCCTACCCAGTTATAAAAGAAAAAAATGCTTTCATGTTACTTTTCTTTTTAAATTAAACAATACAACTCGGATAGGTAAATAGAAAGAAAAAATGTGCCTGTGTCTTTTTGTCGGCACGTGCATGTATGGTGTGCATTCCTACAAAATGACATATGCTTTTTTCCCTCTTAAGCCACGCTGTGCAGCATCACTAAAAACCATTGGCAAAGCCACGAGGTCCCAAAGGTGAGACCAATTGGTTTTGCCAATTCTTGCTTATTATTATTATTTTATTTTTACTATTCTTGTTTCCACATTACTCTCAATGGTGATAGTCACAAGCATGGGTAGACAAACCTTCCAGAGGATCTATAGCGTGAAGAAATGAGAAGCACGAATCCATACAATGTTGACAAAAAATAACTTAAGGTCCATTCCGGAATACATGGTTATGAGACAATACTATTTAATAAATAAATACCACTAAAAATAGAAAGTATTAGAATTATAGATAAACATAAACATAAACTTAATTCTAGAATCAAATACATTACAATCACACCATTAAAATAGTCAGATGAACACATCTCAGTCATCAAACCAGAGAGAAGTGAGAGAAGAGAAAAAGGCAAGAATTGCCTTTAAAAGGCATCTAAGGACCTCACTGGGTGCAAACAGGAGTTTAGGCATGAATCGTGCTTCGAAGATGTGCAGGCATTACAGTGCTCAAGGGGTATTTTTGTCGCTTAAGTTTGACCAGCTCAAAACCTAGTAGAAATTGTGCATGAAAAAAGCACAACTTTCTGAATGTTCACACCTTGGAAAACCTGCAGCACTACGTTGTTAGTCCCTACAGAGAGGTGTGGAACTCAAAATCCTACTGCAATGATACAACTAGTAAAAGTTACAACCAGCAGTCTTGGTTTTTACTGGGTATACTATCGCCTTTTTGGATAACATGGAATATTGTAATGAGGACGTTCAAGACAGATTCTGCAGCCAGGGACCTCAGACTGGCCATTGAAGCTGGCATTAGGCCACCCTGCTGTAGACATCTGAACCCTCAATAAAAGTTACTTTGGGTCGCACTCGGGATCTGTAAGAGAGATCTTTCTCCTCCAGGCACGTGTGCTAGGCCGCATCCTAGGCCATAAGAGGTGCATCCGCCTCTGCCACCAACATAGGCAAGAATGCAGCCAAGGGATGGTTGAAGACCAACATGCCATGGTGCTTCCTGGGAGCAGCACCTCCTTGGGGTTTGCAACACTTCCTTCTGACTGGAGACTGCAGAGTGTTTAACACAGGATGCCTTGCACATTTTCTACATGTTGTGCTCCGTCATGGCTTGATGGAAGGTGAATACCCCCTGACTTCCCAAGTGTAGGCCAGCCATGGGCAGCCAGTGTAAATAATGTAGAACCGCTGAGATTAGAGTTGAGTAATGTGGATTAAGGAGTTTTCAGAAAGCCGCATTCTAATTTCTTCCCAGGCCTGAGGGTGTTAAGGAAGGGATTACGGACAATGGTGGGAGAGGGGTTATCACCAAAACCCAGCCTCTAATGGCTGGGATTCACCTAGAGCTCTGTATAGTTTTCCAGGTGAAATCGGTATTTAGGGGAAGGCTCTGTGCCTGGTAGGAGCACTGTCCAATCAGGAGGGCTGCTTACTTCTATTTGAACAGGAGTAGATGTACACTGACTGAAACACTTCGTTTTTTTCTGCTGGCCCTCGTTGTAAGAATAAACATTTAAGCATAAGTCTCAAGGCAAATGGTTGTCTAAAGATACTGTGATTGGTGATGTTTTGGGTAACACTTTCTTCAAGGCTTCTGCTTCTTCTAGATACATCCGGGGCACAATGTCCAGCACAAATTGCGACAGTGTCCCCAACAGCGACCACCATTTTAACTGCATCGATGCTGATGACGGAACCGCTCCGTCATCAGCCGCGGTGGCGCTGTGCTGATGACGGAGCGGTTCCGTCATGGCCCGCCCGATGCGCCTGCACGGCGCGGATTCCGCGCCTGCGCGGTGCGGATTCCGCGCCTGCGCTGGGCGTTCTATTGAGCGGGCGGGGCCATGACGCACCAGCGTGTGAGCGCTGCGCGGCCCCCCCCGCCCCCTTAGCACTGCGGCGGAATAGCCGTCGCAGCGAAGGGGTTAAGGATGTCTGCCCATCAAAGCCCCCTCACTTAGGGATGCAATTTAGTTCCTTGTCTCCAGGACACCATGTCCCCGTTCTGACTTTTCATTTGATAACAATGGCCACTGGAAATTGTAAGCCATGGGTCGCCGCCACTGAACCAATGAGAATGACACACCGAATTACAAGTTGTAACATTAGCTTTGATCTGGAAACCTCGCAGAGTCTCCCATTAACTCGTGTGAGACAAATGTTATTTTGTTACCTAAATAACTCCCACCCATGGGAGCATCGGCAAACATTTTGGGAAATATTAAACCCAGATACGTGCACACGGAATTGGAATAGAGCTGCATCCAGACAGGGAAGGCCAGAGGGAAGATGTGCATTGGTAAGATCAAGACTCCAGTCTCACTAAAGGAAGGAGGCATCCTCGGCAGTGTGCGTCATACTCACGTCCCATAGGTGGGGATGGGTGGGGGCGGAGGGGCTGCCCTGAACGTGTTGTACACAGCACGGCCACGTCCTCGTAGGTGTGCCCCCCTGTACGCGACTGTAGTCCCTGCTGCTGGGTAAGGAAAGCCCGTTACTAGAGAGGGAAAGAAAACAAGCAGAAACTCCCATTACTACAAAGAGGAGCAAGGAGAGAGTAGACATATGAGTAAACCTAGGCAATCATACGTCACAATGCCACAAGCACATGCCACAAGCGTATACTGCACAAAGAGACAGCCACATAGTCACAAACATAGACCCTTAAAACAAATCAGGACTAGTACCTGTCACACGTAGGCGCAGACATCTGACAGACACCTATAAGCCTACACGAGGTGACTCTCCCTTGAGTGAGCACACCATCGCACAAGGACCCACTCTACTCACGCTACTGTGGTGCGACCAGTCAGACACAAGCGCACCGCGCCTCGAAGCCTCTGCTTGACTTAACACAGGGTTCCAACACTCCAAGAAATGATTCTCGTGATGCAGAGTAGAGACTGTGCTTTGATGGGAACTAACCAAGACGCAGTATCTGGTTTCAGAAGGACCTGGGGCTTAAAACCCAAACTATTATCATCCAAAAATTGAACCCAGGTCAGGCTGCAGCCTTCACAGGTTCTATGCGTTGAAATATTTATATCCATGAAATAAAGCCCGGAAGCTTTAACATGGGTCATACGAGCACGTAAGAAGAACCCAGGAGCCAACTTCTTGGTTCTTTGTGAGGCTGAGTGGGTCTCACAAAGAACGTTTGATCTCTTACTTACGGAAGAACTTTGCTCTTGCATCTGCTTTCCATGAACTGGTTTTCCTGACCCAAACCAGGCAGAGGATAACTGCTTGTTGTGCACGCCTGTTCTAGTTCCTCACTTGCTCGTTGGTAACCAGGAAGTCTGCGCTGCTCATGCTTGGAGAAGAACTTTTCAGCGGCTGTGCACTTCTCCAAGGGTTTATCCACAGCCGGGGCATAGTTGGAATGGATATTACAACCCGAAGTCTAGTGTCCTTTTCCTTGTGTACTTTCTTTCTGCGTGTGTAATGACTGCAGCCCCTCTGTACACTTGCGTTGGTGATTGCTTGTGAGTGGCTGGTGTGATGCTAATCTGAACCTTAATCCCATCTGAGTTTGAGCCACTGCCCATGGTGCTTTGTGTTGTTTTATTATTATTGTTTTAGGTGTTTGGTCTTTAGGTACCCCTGTAGTAATCCTGGAGTTTTGAGCTACTGCCCATGGTGCTTTGCGTTGTTTTATTATTATTGTTTTAGGTGTTTGGTCTTTAGGTACCCCTGTAGTAATCCTGGAGTTTTGAGCTACTGCCCATGGTGCTTTGCGTTGTTTTATTATTATTGTTTTAGGTGTTTGGTCTTTAGGTACCCCTGTAGTAATCCTGGAGTCTGAGCCTGGTGCAGCTGAACATATACTATACACAAAGTTTACACTTGTGAGTCCTTTCTCCTTTCATATTTGCATTTGTCTGTATGCAAGGGGCACCAGATATACAGACATTAGCCAGGTCTTTCTGCTCCTTCGGGGATGCAGTGGGTGCTCTGTTCAAGCAATGCTGCAGTGGCAGCTCCTTATCAGGGGCTTCAGGTAGCAGCCCTACCACCTGGGAGTTGCTACTTTATGCTTCTTTCCTCTGCTGCTAATGATTTAACTGTGCGATGTTCATGATAACATGACTGTCTACACTCTGCCAGTGCACAGGTGAGTCCTATTGGTCTTGTGAAGAGGAGGGCGACCGAGGCACGAACCAGCTACAGAGTGTTGTTTGAAAACAGAGCACTATGCATGGTTGTGTGCATTGCTCACATGAAGGGTGTACTCCAACTACGATCTCCTCACACAGGCACAATTCATTTTATGTAGCAGACAAACTGTGCTAGCCTCAGGCAGCCAACTGTATCTGCTAAAATGTCAGGCTGGGTGCATATCAGGGCATCCCTGAGGCCAATGAGGAGCCACACAGTGCAGCAGTGGCAGGACCCCAAGCCCGTTCCCAGCTTCTTGTGGAGCTGGGCTTCCAGTTCCATCAAGAAGCTGGCAGCGGGGCTGAGATGGCTCCTCCCCTTTCCAAACCAGGCCTTGCTGCTCTGGCTCCTCACTGGGAATCATGGCTTACTCTTTCAAATATCCTGCACCAGATTCTTGCTCGGCTTCTGCCATGGAGCCTGAGTTCCTAGCAAGGAAGTGGGGTAAGTGAAAACAACAATACAAATGTTGTTTCTCTGTGCATGTGCGTGTATGTATTTGTGAGTGTGATTGAGAGGGACTGAGATGGAGTGTCAGTGTGTGTGGGAGCATGTTTGAGAGTGTCAAGAGAGGATCTGCATTTGAAAGAGTGTATACATGAGTGTGAGGTAGTGAGTAAAGGAGTGTGTGTTTAAAGGAGTGAGGGATTGAGAGAGTGTGGATGGGAGCCCGGGCTGTAGCTATCAGTGGTTCAGCAGTTGCCATTGAACCAGGGCACAGAGTCAGTGACTGTGAAAGGGTGAGGATGTTTAGAAGTGAGAACCATGAGTATGAGCATGTTTGTGCATGTGTAACAGTGAAAGGGCGAGAGTAGGGGTGATCAAGAGTAAGTGAGAGAGTGTGAGCTACAGTGAGTAAGGATGAAGACAGTGAATGTGAGAGGGAGTGGGTATGAAGGAGAGAGTGTGAGTGAGTAAGAGTATGACACTCCCCAAATAAATGCATTTTTGGGTTAGTAGTTGGCTATGGGGGTTGGAGTCGGGCCTGCTATGTCTGCGTCAGAATAAAAGAGAAAACGGTGAGCCTTGATGCAAAAACAGGAGCGAAAGAGAGACTGAGATTTACATTTTGTGGCTGAGTTCTAAAACGTGAACCCAGATAACATGGAATTAATACCTGCTTATGTGCTTGTCCAAATTATGTGAGCCCTGGCAAACATTTTACTTTACAGAGCCTCCGTTATCACATATGCAAGCACTTTTAAATACTTGAGTGCAGGTTGTGCACTGTACAAACACATCTTATGTTTCATTTTATAGTCGATAATGTTGCTCCATATATAGTAGGAACCTAGGTCACGTTTAGGGTTCGTATGACTGGTGGCTTGACTCTTTGTTCACTCAGCTTGCCCTATTCATTTGCTGGTGCACCCACCTCTATTAGCAACTCAGACTTAGTAGATGGGGCCATCAGTCACTTGATAAAATGATTTGTGAAAGGCGAGGACAGGAAACATGAAGCCCTGCCTACATGCACACATTTGACACCTCTACCTTCAAGGATTGCTGTAGCAGAGATGAAGAAGAGTGTGTGCAGGGAAAATGAATTTAAAATGAATAATTCTGGGGCATGGACTTCAGGCTATTGCCTTGTACATGACTGTAGTCATGAGTCCCCAAGGAGAATCACCATGCCTAGGAGGGATGGGCACGGGCATGGCTTCAGGGGGGGATGTTTGAAGCGTGAAACTCCCCAAATACAATCTTGGATTGCTAGGATTATGTCAATTTCTCTCATCGTGCTCATAGCAGTTTTAATATCATTGCATGAGATTAAAACATGATCAATAGTAGTAGTGGCGTTCCTGCCCGTAAAAGTTGGGCATTTGATATTGTCCCTAGTCATGGTGCAACTCAAAAGTTCAAGGTCGAACTTTGCTATTATGGAATTTACAGCTGTACCATATAAGCCATGGGGAAAGTGCATATAGTCAACGTTATCCTCTACGTTATGACCCTTCATAAAGTCGCATATTTTAGTGTAGGCCAGTGGACAAGCTTGGATTTTAAAATCACCGACCCAGAGGATAATAGCTTGTTTATTTGGCACTAACAATGCCCTCTCGATTTCTTTTTCCAAATTATAAATTACGCTCCCCCTATTATTGCTAAAGATGTTCTTATAATAATTGACTAAAAGCAGGTATTTACCCGTATGAAATTGAAGCCTCATTAACTGGCAGTGGGAGTCTATTGTTATGCAACTTATAATTTTACATTCCACTAGTTTATTTGAAACAAGAATCAGAAGACCGCCCTTGGCCCTTCCTGATGAGGAGTCGTAAGCATTTATCCAATTTGAAGAATAGCCCTCTACAAAAATTGGGTCTCTATGCCAGGTCTCCTGCAGACAAATAATATCGTAGTTTGAAGTGATAAAATCATTCCAGAATGTCGTATCTAATTTCCTGTTAAGACCTGCTATATTCCACGTCATGATTGTGTATCCTTCGTTTACATTAGCTATGGCAGGCTTACTAGTTGGGTGCAGAGTGTTTAGACTCTCCTTATATATAGGCTCTAACATTACATCACTAGCTAATATCTGGGTTTCTGATTGCCCCCCTAAGATTGTTTCTTGCAGTTTGCTAACTAAATGTACAGTCGGTAAGGATGGTAACAGCCTAGCCTCTGGTACTACTCTTTTGGCTTTAATATCCCTACTCCCTATTATAATAAGATTCTGCGCTGGTCCAACATCTGACATAAGTCAGTCATTATCATCCAAAGAATGTAATGCCTGATATCTGTTGTATAAAAGCACATTTATGCAGGGGGTTGGTGGTGCTGATAGTGGTGCCTGTTTATTGGAATTAAGGGTTTAAATTGGACTGCCCTGATTGCTGCTCGTCATTTAGTAAATTGTAAATAAATTGTAAATTGTGTCTTGTAAAGCGCACTGCTACCCGCACCGCAGGCCTCGTAGCGCTATAGACCGCTGGGGAACCCGTCCTGGCTTTCCCTGTGAGATAGTCCCTCCTGGGGGTCTCCAAGGTGAAACCAGGCATCCCCGGCGTTTGTGTGGGGCCGTTGTGGAGATGAGGCAAGCTAATGCCCAGAGTTGCCGAGTGTGATCCCTGGTCGGTGTAGGCACCAATGCGAGAATTATCAGTCCGCTGATCCTGGTCCAAGACCCTGCCGCGTCGGGAATCGAACCCTGGTCCCGGGCCGTTCTCTGCTCTCGGGTCTGCCGCCTCTAACCAGTGAGCCACACCTCTCCACTAGTGTCTATAAAAGTATCCTAATGGCAAGAGAGTCGTATTATACTCCCAGTGAGATGGCGGTCGAGCATTCGCAAGAGTACTCTGTGCCCAGCTCGGGGTCCTAAAGTAGATAATACATTCTCCCTCAAACTTTTTCTTAAGAGGGCCAATCCATCCCACCCGTTGCGTTAGCAGTACCTGATTTGCCCCTATCATCGGGAAGCCACATATGTTGGACAGCCAGTGTAAGGTTTTATTTTTAAGTGCAGCATGATTTTCACACTGATATTTCCCTAATTTGGGCACATTCACTAAGACTGCCACATAGGCCCTGCACTCAGGAGGCAAATCAATAGATAGAGGTGCTTTAATAGTTTTAGAATGCGTGAGGTCTGGATTACCTACTCTAGTAGAGTCTATTACAGGGGGATTGCTGACCCCTACAGTTGATTTCTCCCTTTGGTCCTTGCCATGATTAAAAATAGCAGCATGCTTAACTCTATTCTGCATAGGATTTTCCTTTGGTGCTTTGCTATGATTTACATTTCCTATGGGTGTCCTCTCTGTGTGATGATTAGTTAAGTTAGGTACTGGTAGGTTGCTGTCACTATCAGTGGCCAGTGTAAAACCCTCTCTACTAGCATCTGACCTCCAGGGGTTCTCAAATTGCCAGGACCAGTTTGTTGTAAGCGTTAGGGGGGTGGCCTGGCCCTGCGTCTTCCGGCCCCTGACGGCCTAGGACGGTCCCGCCCTTGTCCCGGGCTTCTCCCTGCGCCGCGCGTCGCGCGGGGCGGGAGCGCTATTAAAAGATGAGAGGCGTCGCTGTAATGACGTTCCCTGTCCGCCCCAGGCAGGGAACTCTGGGAGCTGTGGTTCCTCGTGTCAGCCGTTCCCCTCACGGTGGTATCGGCAGGGAAGATAGCAAAGGGTGCAAGCCGTTCTCCTCATGACGCACCCTCGCGTAAAGTAAGCCGTTCTCCTCACGCCAGGCTCGAAGTAGGCAATGGGCTAGTTTTAACTCAATAATGCACAGTTTACTCTGTTCGTATTCTGTAAATTGATATTATGTTAGGTGCTCAGTCCCCAGTGCTTAATTTGAGCTGGTGTTTGCAAGTGGGGCCCACCGGCACTTATTTTTGGGGATGGGCACTTACTATTCCTCAACAGACTTTCACATAGAGCAGAAGAGGACGGAAAAACAGAGACAAAGGGTGAAAGCGAACCACAAGAGCGAAATTAAACGGTAGGGAGTGTCTGGTAGAAGAAAGAGGCACGAGGTGTAATACAGACTATGCATCCTTGATGAAGCACTGCCAGTCACCCCCGGGGCAACAGAAAAGAAAACCATGGTTCCACATCAGGAAGCAGTTCTAGGTGATTTCAGGTTGCGGTGCCATATTACGGTTTTCACTTTTCTGTTTCTACCTTATTTAAAATCTCAGATACATTTTTCATAAAGTGACATCCTACTGATGGGTGTGCCCTCGTGGTGTAGAGGCAGCGGACGCCTTTCCACGTGCAGCTGGAGCAGAGCCAGCCTTTGCCTAGCTAGCGCCCTGGGCGAAAGCACATGTGCGCCCTTCCTGCCCATGTGTGCCTATTACCAAATTAGAGGTGAGGGGTCGGTAGGGAGGAAGAACGCAGAGAAGTAGAAAGTGAAACTGTAATAAAATAAGGTACTAAAGGAAGAGATCAAAAAGATGTTTTGAGAAGTCAGGACTTGTGATTAAAAGGATGTTGGTAGGTAAGCTCCATGCGCCCATCAGAAGCACGGTGCCCGGGGGTCGCCCATGCCTGGCGCCGGCTCTGAGTGACACCACGAGGACACAAACACGCTCGAGGTTCCATTCCTGGCAATGCTACTAATGCAGGCAGACAATTTTAACTCTGTGCCGCGTACAAAAACAAACAGTGAGTGAGCTCCCTTTAGGTTCAGAATGCACCATCTCATCAGGCACTAACATGTGCAAACCTCTGTCTCTGTACCAGCCTTGTACTGCGTCACCTCAGCGGAAGTGATGCCCTGCTGCCGGAGCCCGCTCTGACCCCCTGAAGCGCCCCCGCACCCCTGCCTGGCTGATCAAGACCGTCAGGAAGATTGACAGAAGACTCCGCTGGCGCCCTCTGCCAGCTTCAAAGGGTGCTGCCCGGCCCACACACAGGCAATCGTGGTCATTGCATCATTAGTCCCGAGTAAAATCAAAGTCTGCGGCGGGCAGCACCCGATCATACACCAAGCAAAAAACACAGAGCGGAATGAGAAGTGGGAGCCTTGTCTTGCTGTGCTCGAGGAATCTGTAACCTGTTCCCCACCAGGTCCGCAAGCTCTTCTTCACGAAGGAACTGAACACCCTCTTCTTCAAACAGCAGCCCGTTCAGATGCACCCCAATGCGGGGTGAAGCATAGCTGGGCATCCCCCCCCCCCTTCCACCGCCTGCAGCCCTGGCTTGTCAGAAGGGAGGCGCCAAGGCCATGAATCCCCCGTCTCCCACTTTTTGGGGTTCGTGCTTGTGATGCAGCCTTTATTTAGAGCGGTCCTATGTATGCCTGGCAGGCAGCTCATACCACTGGCTGGGTCCAGAGACTGAATCTATAGTGTTTCCCTTTTTCCTCAGGACCGTTTCTAAAACTTTGCAATATGCCCTTGTCCTATTCAACTATTGGCTGCTTTAGTTTGTTGACGCGGCCCCCCAAACACGTCTGACATGCCTACAGCATCTTCTCCCTCACCTCCTCCCTCTGTAATCATCACCGGTTTTCTACAGTGCCCTTGTGCTTTGCAGCCAGTGAAGTGGTATAGAAACTCCTATGAACCACAGTGTCCTTTGAAGCTGTAGGGTTCATATCCGCTCTATATCAATGTGTCCGTTTCCATATTGCGGCCTCGGAGGCGGTCTGAAGACCAGATTCCAGGTTGGGCTGGGGGAAACTTCACAACGTCAGACCATTCCCTTGACAGGTTAGTGGGGGTGGAGCCGAGCCAGCAATATATCAGCTTTGTCCTAGGCACTGGCTTGGCAGAAAAGTACCCAACAATGATGCCCATCATACCATCTGAACACAACAACATCAGACTTGCCTCATTTGAATAACATTCCTGGTCCAAAGCCTTATAAAGTGCTTCAAGATATAGACACAAAACAAAACAATGGAGGTACTGTGAACGCCACTGCAAGTGATTTATCGGGAGAATATGGGGAAGAAGGAGGGCTGTCTAATAACATCCTATCGATGTTGTGTGGTGTTAACTGCGGATCACAGATTATGGAACATACAATGGTCCTGAAGCAGTGCTTATTTTGCGCCACTGGTGTCTGGTTCTTGGCACCGGCACTTACATGTCCAAACTGGCACTTATGACAGTCTGCTACATGGTTCCACTGTTTGTCTACTTTAGAGATGAGACCAACAGTTGTTTATTAAACTAACATACATTAAAATGACTTATACCTGCCACCAAAGTCAGTCTTGTAGCTTTGGGGGCTTGGAAGAGTGTGAATTGTCACACTTATAGGAGTGTGGGGGTTAGTACCTAGTTTGGTACTATGACTAGCAGTGATGTCGGGGGCAAAGGGTGGTGCAAGCTGCAGTGGCTCCCGATGAGTGCCCTGGCACTTATTCTTTTGTTTTACAAACTAAGCACTGTCCTGAAGTCTCTTATTAGCAGGGTGGAGGCTCTCGAAGTACACAGAGGCAGCCATTGCTTTCCAGCAAGCACCACAAGTGAGAAAAAGATGGAGGAACCTTCAAATATCAACACAATTTTCCCACACAATGTGCAGAAGACAGCGAGTAAATTAAGATTGATCAATATGAAGGCTTCTATCATGGAAGTGACCGATACGGTCACCTCCAGATGCAACCATCCTTTGTAGAAGTTGAGAAACTCAGAGCAGATGTATAACCCAGCTCACACCTCGAACAACCACCATCCGTTTACTCTTGGTGATACATTTCACTCAAGTTTCAGAAGTGGCATTAGCAGAAATAACTGTGGGTATTCAGTTCATTTTATTTTTATGACTGACCCCAAAATTAAAATCCTTCAAGATCAAGAAAGGCTTGTTAATAAATCTAAACACCCGATCAGGCATGTTTTTATCGACCATTAGGTCAGACATTCTCTTGGCATGAAAATGCTCGATAAACTATTGACATTTGGCTACATGAAACTTAGGGGCATATTACCAACAACTAGCGATATTTATCGCTAAATGGGATTCGCAAGTTTTATTTTATCACCAACCATCGCCGGATATTATCGCAGAGATAACGTGCTATTAGCAATGTTTATCTCTAAAGCGTTAAAATATCCGGTGATAGCGGCGAACTGCGTGAATATCGCTGAGAATACAGCGATATTCACGCATTAACGCCAATAGGGTCTTAGCCATATTATCCACCTCCCATTGGATATAATGGCTAATAACTGGTCTGAGCAGGCGTTAGCTTTTGGAGATATTCGTGCTTAGCGTGAATATTTCCATAGCTACGCCTGCGTTGATGATAGGCAATAGGGATGTTAGCGACTGGTTTTAGTCGCGAACAGGTTGGGTACGCCCACTTTGCATGTCATTAGCGATAAATATCGCTGACATGCAAAGCGGGCCCCAAACCGCTCGCTATCGCCTACAAGCTGTCACTAAGTGCTGTTAGCGACAGGTTGCTAATAGGGTGATAGAATTATCGCCGCTTAGCGGCCGAAAACGGCCGCTAAAGCGGCGATAATCTCTTATCGCCCTCCTTGATAATATGCCCCTTAGTTTGAAGGACCTAGCTCTCACTGATGTGTCCCTGCGTGGAGAATTTGGATTTCTGGCACCCTCCAAGACAAATATTCAACTGAAAAGCACCCCTCCAATTTGTGAGCCCATTGTCAGAGGTGAAAGTATCCACGGTTTTAAAGAGATGGAGTATGGAGAACCAGAAACTTGCCATGATCCTAAGGGAGTTGACTGACAGTGCTCTGTTTCGGAACCATCAAAGTGACCGATACTGGATCCCACAATGTCCAATGGGTCGGCAACTGTTTCTTTCACCTCACATTTTTTTTACTTTTCTCTCCTAAACATTGCAAAACTGTCTAAGAATTTGAGGGACAAGAACAGGTGTGATTTTACTTCTATGCTCTAAAACCTTGTTGGACATTGCGCTGAGGCTACCCTGCTCACCCCGTCTTTGTGGCCAGCTGCTGTGCTCCACGAGTCCTCCCGCTGCCGCATTTGTCATCGCTGCGGTCGCCGAGCAGAGGACTCATCACCCCATCACCCCCTGCGGCAGCGCGGACCGGAAAACGTCATTTAAGCGCCTGGAGGCGCTATAAACTCAGCCTGACCCCCGCCTCACGTGAGCGAGCGCATAGCGAGCCGGGCGAAGCCCGGGCAAAGGTCGGGCCCTCAGAGGCCTGAGGTGACTGGGCTGGGCCAAAGACCCTGGTTGTTAACTCGTCTGAGGACTACGGAACTGTAAGCAACTCTCCTTTTCGTACTGTACTTTTACCCTTTTCCTTGGGAGTCCTTGACATTGTCTAAGAGTATAATCGCCACCCCTGAACTGTGGATCCCATCGAGGATCCGTTAGTCTGCACCACTATTTGCACATATTTGGAGCATATCACTTTGATTGAATATAGCCTCTGCCTACTTCACCTATTTTGTACATGCTCCAAAAATAGCCTTATTAGAATATAGCTCTCTTATTTTTTGTGAACCCTGACATTTGCAGCTCACAAAAATGACACGCGAAACTAGAAGTAAGGCTGCGGCAGGAGGGACAAAGTTGACGCGAACACTTGACGATTTCATAGTACGCACAAATTCATTGATAGATCAAGGAATTGTGCTCATGGAGAGAAGGGTATCTCAAGACCTAGCGTTTTACTAAGAGGTTGTCCATGGGCCACATTGCCGCGGCACATAGCCCTGAAAACACCTTAAGTAAATCTATTTCCTTGCAGACAAACGTGGAGGTCCATAATATCGCCTGTACCCAGCCTACTTTTCAAGATTTGATCTCTCTTGATCCTCAGGCTCCGGCACCTTCGGGAAATATTATGACTGCAGTACAATTAGATACCCAGGTTGAGAGTATTAACAGTCAAATGAGAGGGAAAAGGGAGGGGGCAATCCCTAAAAATAAGCGTATTAACAATAATAACTCCACTGCCAAGAAGGTAAAAGCAGTGAATGCGGGGGTATTAGTGATGATAGTAGTAAAGAGGCAGCAAGGGAAATTCTTGGAGATGAGTCAGGGAAAGAAGAGGTTGGTTCTAAAACCATGCCCCTGACCATTTTAGATGACACCATCCTAGATGACACATTAGCTGACATCTTTTCTAATAGTACCACAGCTAATAGCACAGGTACAAGAGCAGAAAGGGAAGATCCTTTAATATGTACTTTGACGATATTAATTAAATCCATACTCACTCCCCTAGAAGAGAGGCTTCATGGGATAGAAACCCAACTCCATGAACTGCAGAAGGACATAAAAGCACAGTACACTAGCCAGGCAAAAAGAGTAGCTCATGCAACTTTACCGGCTAATAAACCCCAGACACTTAATAAATGTGTAGCGGAAGGGAAAAAAACAGTATCTAAAACCCCCTTGCCAAACCCCACTTGCTCTGAAGCAAGTAAAGCCTGTGCCAAATCCACTCCGGCAATCGAGGCAACCACAAATAAACCAGCTGCCCCCAATGCACCCACTCATAATCCCGACAAAGCTCAACAAGATAAGACCGAAAAACGTAGAAGCATCAACTTACCACCAGAAGCATGCCCCTACGTGGTGGTCTTGACTGGGGTTCCAGAATTGGCTTCTCAAATTACGGAACCCTTTTGGGCACTTAGAAATAAGGTGTTCCATTGGTTAAACTCCAATCATCCTTTACCACCAGCAATAACTAGTAACATCTTAATGGTTCAGAGGGTTTCCTGGGTGGGTTACAATAGAAAAAGATCTCAGGGGGATTTGTGGTTGTAACCTTGGATGACCCTCGAACAGTGGATCATATCTGCTTGGGGGTATCTAGAAACCAAGAAACAACGATTGCGGCTAGACCCCTGTCCTACTTCTATATGCCAGCAGAGCAAGCAGACAATATATGGAGCTGGACTAGGGACTCCAACTACGCCAGGGGAGGGAGGGGCAATCAAATAGGGATTCGAACCAAAATAGCTGGGGAGGGAGCGGAGAAGATGGATGGACTCTAATACAACGAAGGGCTGGGAGAACCTACCATGGTGGCTGTCAGAACTGTGGAGAATGGTTGGGCCCACAGTTTGCCCCACCCTTTATCCCCTGCTACAATCGGTTTAGCGAATTGGAGGCTGTGGACTGACGTCCAGAGCGTGAAGAGGCCCTCCAGTCTTCCCCTTCTTTACCCATTCCCTCAAATCCATCTGATAGTAGCTTACTACAGGAAATGCCTGACATGATTGTAAGAAGCTCAAGTGATAAGAGGGCCCCACATGGCAATGAAATCATAAATTTGACAAAAACTTTGGTGGGGGAGACTAATATATGCAAAAAGGTAGTAGGTCTTAAGAGTAAGAGTAATCAGATCTCTGTGTCCACAAAAACCCATGGTAAAACTACATCTGAAAAACATGGAAAGGAAATGGGACATGCTGTCATTGATGAGGCAGCAGTGGCTGAAAATAAAGAAATCTGCAGCCTGATGTTTTGGAACGTGGCAGGCTTAAAACAGAAAATCACTAATCCCTCTTGGGAAACTGTCACAAATAGCCTGGATATCTTGGCCTTGCAAGAAACTTGGACCATTGATTCTATACATCTCAATGGCTATAAAACTTACTGTATGCCGGCAGTGGAGGGAGCATACGGGAGACCTAAGGGCGGTTTATTCACGTACCTCTCAAATCCTCTAACATATGAGAGGGTACGTTTCTACTCCAAATGTAGTTTTTATCATAAAATGGTGATAGATAATAGGAGGGGAGCTAGTGTCATTATCATACATTTTTATAATAATATCCCAAGTAGTGCGATCCAGGATATTTTGAAAATGTTAAGTGACGATTTACAATGTGAAATAGAAAGTAAGGAGAAGAAAGTAATGAATTTGGGGGGGGGGGGATTTTAACTGTCCACTTTGCAAAAACGGCCAAAAAGGCATTTGTGGCTTAATGTTAGAGCAGGACATTAACCTTACACATTTTGATCATACTTTAATCGGGGATCTGTTAAATTAGATATTATTTAATTATGATTTGGGATACGCAAATAAAATGGCTCATCGACCAACACCATTTGCCGGACCTTTATTGTCAGGGGACCATCGACTACTATTGATTTTAGCATCTGCTCAAATAGTTATGGTCATAGGATAAGTAGCTTCAAGATTCTTGACTCACGAATGAGTGATCATCTCCCACAAATACTTGAGATTGATATCCCATTTGTGGTATGGCAAAATGACCAGTCCCCTATGCAGGCAGCCCCGGACGTGACGCTGGGGAGGCAAAATGGGTACACACTCAAGTGGAGTAAGGTGGTCCCGGAGGAATTCCTAGCTAAGCTGGAATACCTGTACAGATAGCTTTAGAACTTGCCTCGATTAAGACTCCAAGAGTGAACACATAATAGAACATTTTAATATTATAGCATCCACTATTAAAGAGAGTCTGAGGGTGGAGTCAAGGAATGGGCCCAAGAATAGTAGAACATGGTTTGATAAGGTATGCACCAAGGCCCTCACTGAGCTTACACGCCATCCACCGGGTGCCTCGGGACCCCTCTCTAATAAGAGACCTAAGGAAACGCTACAATCTGGCATTGAGCAGCAGGAAGAATGACATAAAGAGGGTGGCTTGGGAAGAACTATGTGCAACTTCACAATCTAAAGATACATCTACTTTTTGGAGGGCGGTAAATGCCCCCTTCCTTTATGATAATACCAAAGCACGCACGGAAATTGCGATTAATGAAGATGACTGGGTTGCACATTTCTCCACTCTCTACATGTGCCTAGAGGAAACTCCCGAAATAGGATCCAACCTAATGCACGAGAAAGGGGACGATGCACAAAAACTGGTGGTAACTCTGCCCAAAGTTTTAATGAGTCTGAAAGCTACAAAGGGTGGAAAGGGGGCAGGTCCAGATGGGATCCCAGCAGATCTGTATAAAGCTAACAGTGACATCTGGGGCCCCATGCTGGTACAGCTTTTTAACGCAGCATTAGTGAGGGGTCTGAATCCATCATGGTTTACATCGATCATTGTTCCTATCTACAAGAAGGGAGATAGGCAAAATTGTGCATGTTATAGGCCAATATCCCTACTCGACTCATCTATAAAGATCCTTGGTAGAGTTATTTTAGCTAAATTACAAAACTGGGCAGAGGATAATGGGGTAATAAGTGATCTACAATTCGGTTTCCAAAAGGGCATAGGAACTATTGAGCAGGGCCTAAATTTATTTATTGTTCAGCAGAAGTACATAATGATAAAAAGGGAGCGTTTATATTTCACGTTTGTCGATCTCACATCGGCTTTTGATTGTGTGTCTCACAATAAATTATGGGAACTGCTGCTAAGGTTGGGCGTGGTAGAACCGATCATTCACTTCCTGAGGGAATTGTATTCAGGGGCACTGCTACTGTTCGCTATGGAAAAGGGGGGGAATGTAGTAGATCATTTGGGATAGGGCGTGGAGTATACCAGGGGTGCGTCCTGGCGCCTTTTTTATTCCTGATCTATATAAATGGCCAGGAGCCTCATCTCCTACAAGAGTGCAGGGATATGCCCATGGTTGGTAAAAGATCTATCCCATCACTCTTGTATGCAGACGCTGTTTTAATGGCTCGTACCCCCATGGCCCTGCAAAACCTGATAACATCCTTCAATAAGTTCATGCTCAGTCTGGATTTAAAAATCAACTGTAGCAAAACCTTTTCCATGAACTGTGGAACACAAACAAAGAAGCAACTGAAAACGATGTTCATAAATAACGCTTCCTTAGAAAATACGTCCACCTTTCCTTATCTAGGCATCCTGTTTCATGAGACTGGTTCCTGGACAAGTGCGGTAAAGGCAAGAACTCTCTTGTTCTCAAAGACAACAATGGCCTTAAAGAGTTTCATAAAAAAACTGGGAAAGAAACCGATAAGGGAAATTTTAACTATTTATAATGCCACGTGTTTATCGGTGGCTTTGTATGGATCGGGACTCTGGGGGTATGCCAACATAAAATCAATTCAACTAGTTGAAAACAAGTTTATGCTGTATATTCTGTCCATACCCGAAAGTATTGCGACCCTTATCTGTCATGCGGAGCTGGGGCAGCCGTATATCTCAGATATAATTAGAACCCAGCCCATTCTCCTGTGGCATAGGGTATCTACTATAAATGAGTGTGTAGTAAATCGTGCCATACTCCAGGATGTGTTAAAACTTGAAAATGTTGATGGTCTTAAGTGGTTAAGTTATGTTAAAACCTTTTTGACAGAAATTGACTGCCTACAATACTATGAGGACACACCTACAATGGTACACATATCCAGAAAATTGTTTAAAAAACTGTGTATGGAACACCTCATGGAAAAAAGATTGTTAGAGGAAACAAAGAAAAAGAAAATTTGCTCACATCAGCTGATATTACCCGGAGATAAACTACAGCCATACCTAAGCCTTCCTATGTCCAATTATGATAGATTTCTTCTTATACGTTTTAGAATTAATATTGTTTTTAGGTTACTGACCTTCCCAGAAATTAACTCTTGGTCGAATGAATTGTGTATGTGCCCATGTGATGAATTGCCTCTGCAATCCGATATTCATGTATTATTTTTTTGTAAATTTTACACTTTGCGTTGTAGGAAATTTATTGTCCCTATCCTCAAAGAGATGAATTTAAATAGATGTCGCCCAGCGTTTTTTGAATTACAAAGAATGGACACTGTTTTTATTGTTGCATCACTATCAGAATTTTTTAAACATGTTTTTAAACTACGAAAATCAATCTGTATGGATGAATTTTAATTGTTCTTTTAGGGAAAAATTGTGTCTCCTTCTCCTTAGACAAAAACTGTTTTATTATTCACTGTAAATGGAATCTTAATTTGTTGCTTTTATGGTTATTGTCTTTTTAACTGAATAAAGTACTTTTTGAACTTTGAACTTACTTCTTACCATGGTCTTTTTACGCTTAGAGAGTTGGTCTTTGACTCTCATTTTTATGCAGCTTAACAGGCGATTGTGTGGTTGCCATCCCGAATCCCTGAGGGCTTAAGTATATATCTGTTAGTTGGTGGCATCCTTACTGGATTGTATCAATGATGACCTTAAACTAGGAGGTCTTAAGATCCCATCATTATTTTCTGACTATGCTCGCATGCCAACGAGTATGCAAAATCTTCTTAATGAATTTACAAGTTCTGTGATCAGACTGGGTAATTAAATCAACACCTCAAAAAGAAGTTTATGGTATATATCTCGCATAAATCCTTTAAAATCATATTGCTCCTGCTTGTTCATTCAATTGAGAGCGTTGCAGACAGAGATTAACTGAGCATCAGGGCTAAGATTCGATACAAAATAACAACAAGAACTTGTGAAACCCAAGTGTCTTTAGATTCTGTGGGCTAGAGCTACTTCATTTTGCTAGGAAGCCAAGTGGTAGAACAATTTCTCTAGCCATCGAGATGCATAAAGAGCAAGCCAATTCCGCTGCAATGTATGGCCTGTAATTAATTAATGAATCCGGTATTTGTAAAGCGCAAACTACTCACTCTTACGGGTTCCCAGGCGCTGCGGGCCGTCGTGGAAATTAAGTGAGCTATTGCCCAGAGTAACATGGTGCTGAACTGATCTGCTGCCGGAGCCAGGGACCGAACCGTGAGCCCTGTGCTCCTAAGTCAGCTGCCCTGGCCGCTGCACCACACCTCTTCACTGTATTATAGTGACACATAAACATTTGTTGCTTGCAGTTGCTGAAAATCCTTTTTTGTAAACATTTTCTGAGGTTAACCTGCAGTACTCCCATTTTACATGGAGCTGGGCCAAAGAAATATAAATGCATTATTTTAGCTCAGACCCTTGTTACAATGGGCCCATATTTTGAGCTTGGAGGAGTTAGGTCAATTTTACGCAAAATCGTAGATTTACCCCAGAATTAATACATAGCTGCTCCTCTGTAGTCATCAAAATTGTTTATCGGAAATGGGAGGAATCAGAGACATTAAGAAGGGTGAGCAAATACCATGAGTCTTTCAATTTAATAAAGTAGTAGAGTAGCAGAAGTAAATAAGAAAAAGATCACCTGTATGTCTCCCAAGCATTGCCATTGTCTGGCTACTGGTGCCTCAGGCAGGGATCATGGGACCAGGGATCCCTGTGCTTTGCTCTCAGCTTACAGAAACGGAAAGACACAAATAAGGCATAAGAAAGTGGCACATAGGGGAAACTTGCATCTTTTGAATGGATTCACAAAAGATGGCTTCTGCTAGCCACTTCCGGGTCAGTAAATCCATCTGCTGGATAATGGGGCACAGGCATTTAAAGACAACATCGGGAGGCTGTGCCTGTTAGCAGGTCACTCGCACTTGTGTGTCAGGTCTGTTATTTTATGGGGATTCCTTGGGCTTCTTTTCCTGACTTCCCTTACTAACACTTGTTGCACCTTCCTCCTTGGATGGTTGGCTACATAAGATAACATCTGAAGGTGAAGCCACCTCCAGCCTCACGTCATAAGCTACTTCTGCAGTTATTGTCATTTGGGTCACCTGTTTAACCTGTTCTCAGCATATGTTTGTTTTTATTCTATTTGCTTACAGGGTCTGAGTGTTCTTGAGGCCCAGTGTTTCTCCCTCCCATTTCTCTCTGTTCCCTGGGTCTGATCCTGAAACCCCGATCAGCGCTATAGGCCTGTAAGGCAAAAGTAATTGTCCTGCTTGTGTGGATTAAACTTTCCCTGAAGGTGAGTGTGTTATTTATATAAATGTTTGTTGTGAAGCCATGTGTGCCAGGAGATTTTTATCAACACAATCCTCAAGCTCTCCTTGCTATTTTGACCGCCATGCTTGAATATGTCAATGGCCTATGCCTTGGCACTCCCTGCAGCATAATACACGTGTCAACGAATATAAAATGCGTCAAGACTCTTCCTGCGTATTCACCAGAGAAAATATGACACCAGTCCTGCATACACATTACTGTCTACCTGTGCGTAGATGTTCAAAGCTCTCTGCAATGCCCACAGAAACTGAGAGAAGCACCACTATATATACAAATAAAAAATTAACCAATATAACCAAAATAGGACCCTGTGCTCCAAGCTAGCATCACAAATCGTGATGTGCTCTTACAATAGGGAATCTACAGGGGGCTCTGCTAACTCAGTACAAGCCACCAAGCACTGAACTATTTGCCTGCCAAGATTTTAAGCATCCAGAAGCAATTAAAGTTCAGAAGAAAGGTGAAAACATGGTTGTCCTGAAATAATTACATTAACGGAGGACCCTGGGATAGCCCCCAGTATGACGATCCATCTACCAATGTGAGCATGGGTGAGGGCAATGGAAGAGTATGGACCACCACAGTGTACCAGGGGGACAAGGGGACAGATGCTGACACTCAACGAAAACTGGGGTGCTCCACACAACTTTACCTCAAAATGATGATAATGACACATCCCCAATTAGCACTATAAGTACTGGCTGCCACTTCACACTTGGACACCCGCAACCTGCCTAATGACGTGTGGGGCTCTATCAAAAGCCAACACGCACCCCCTCCCTGTCCCAGACTTTACAGACATAGAATATTTTTTATTTATTTTATTTATTCAATTTATAAAGCGCACTATCACCTAGCAGGCATCCTGGCGCTAAAGTAGCTCAAGGGGGGAGCGAGTAAAAAACAGGGACCGGCCACTAAGTCTTGGGGAACAGCCAGGTTTTTACACTTTTTCTGAAGGGAAGGAGCTCCCTGAGTTGCCTGATTTCCCAAGGGAGACTGTTCCACAATTTAGCCGCTGCCACCCCAAAGGATCTGCCCCCCGACCTGACCTTTGCGAAACCTAGGAACCTTCACTATTCTCGCCGACGAGGAGCGCAATGTTCTTGTCGGGACGTCCCAATGGAATTTTTTGCGCATACGCACAGGTCCTATCCTGTGAAGGGCTTTAAAAACAAGGCAGAGAGACTTAAATTCCACTCTGTCTCAGGGGGAGCCAGTGAAGTTCAGCTAAGGCTGCAGAGGCAGAGGAGCTTCTAGGCCTACCTAAGACTAGTTTGGCAGCTGCCAACTGGATTCTTTGCAATCTGTCCAACCGGAAGTTAGGGGATTCCAGCAGGAGAGCATTGCAGTAGTCAAGCCTACTGAGAATTGTGCATCTGGCTACTTGTGCACGTACCTAAGAAGGTAGTAGCATAATTTTTTTTTCAGAGGGATCTGATGATCGCAAAACAAGAGGCGGCAGTTTTTGTGACCGGACTTTCCAGACTAAGCTTCTCTTCAAATATAATGCCCAAGTTGCGGACAGTAGTAGCCGGCTGGAATGCGGACGCAGTGCCCGAAGGCCAAAAATTGCTAGGAAGAAGAGGAGATATCCTGTTTGCCGAGCAGAAGATCACCTCAGTCTTTCCTGCGTTAAATTGTGACGAATTATCCTGCAGCCAGCGGGCCGTGTCCTGCAAACAGTGGTGAAAAGCTTCTACTGTAGTCGAATCCTCACCCTCAAAGGAAAGGATCATTTGAGTGTGGTCTGCATAATTTATGATGTCAATATTATAGGCCTTGATAACAGTAATCAGAGGATTTAAGTACACATTAAAAATAATAGGGCTGATAGCTGATCCCTGAGGAACCCCATGCAACGCGTTGGAGAAGGCGGATTGGAAGGGGGAAGGGATACCGCCTGCTGTCTGTCCTGTAAAAAGGATTGGAACCACTGCAAGGCGGAGCCCCTCACCCCAATCTTGCTCAGTCTTCTCAGCAGGATCAAGCAGAATAAATGCAACTGCCTGTCCCCTGTCTGCCAACCTCTGAAGCTCGTCCATGATGGTCAACAAGGCCATCTCGGTCCCATGAGCCGTCCGAAATCCGAACTGGACCTCTTCCAGCAGATTGTGATGCTCAAGGTAGGAAGAGAGAGTCCTACTAACAGCCAGTTCTACGATTTTAGAAGGGAACGGCAACAAGGAGATAGGCCTGTAGTTTTTTGAACATTCAGGATCAAGGGAGGGCTTCTTCAACAAGGGAGAAACTAAAGCTTGCTTCCATTGTGGGGGAACTACACCACTGATAAGTGACTGGTTACAAATCAGCCGTAGAGAGGGGAACAGTTCTTCCTTGTACTCTTTCCAGATCTTATGTGGTACTGGGTCAAGGGGTGATCCAGAGGAAATACCCTGTGCCAAACTGCAGAACTCCTCCACAGTGAGGGGTGTAAAACCACAGAGTTGTTCAGGAGCTTGATCACGAAAGCCGGTGACAACATCCTCTGAGTCGCCCACCTCGTGCACTATAATGCATTCTGCCGCCTGGACAGGGTTCCCTGCTGCTTGCCGACCACCAAAAGGTCGCCAATCTTCAGCTGGATTTTTTCCCGGAAGAACCCGGACAGGTTCTCACAAAGTTCAGGCGAGGGTGTAATTACATTCTTGGAGCAGTCAGGATTGATAAGACTGTTCAAAATTTTAAAAATGCTTCTGGAGCTGTTGGAAGCATTATAGAGCACAGAGGAAAAATGATAAGCTTTTGCCCTTCTACTATCGTTCTTATACTCTCCGATTTTCTTTTTCCATAACAGCCTACCAGACTCCTTATAGCCTCGCCTCCATTTCTATGTCTACCCTATCTTCTTTCTCTAACCCAACAGTAATCTAGTCTTTACCATGGTTTTCTCAGTCTCAATTTGATATAACCCTTGTCACCATATCATATCAAATACTGTGTCGTTACCTGATAATTAATCATCAACAGAGCTGAAATATAATGTATGAAAGGGCCGGTTTACCATTGTATGCATTTAGATGGCACTTACCAGGCTCTACCAGCAGATTTAAATAACCACTTCCTAACTAACTAGAAAGGCTTGCTGAAACCAAAGAGATCGACCACAAATTGTCACTCAATAGAAGACTCCAACATAGTAGACCCAGCAGGTCTCAAATAATCACATACTCTGAGAACTGATATCCTAAAATGGCAAAAAAGATTACAATAACACAATATACCTTGTCAAATCTCTTCAATTGACATCTCATAATGGCAGTCATATAAAGAAGGCTCCGATCCCCCCTCATTCTTTTTTAATCTCTTGAGGATCCATAAGATCACAGAGTGGACAACCTCCTCCCACAGACTGCATATAAAATTGGTTTGTCAATCATAACCAATAAACTTCCAACATAGGAAAGGGAACAGCAGAGCTAATCAGATCTGTCAGCATAACACATTATAAACCTCTGCAACTATCTCTCACGCCTCCTCGTCCACCACAACACTAAGTGCAGCATCCCATATCTTGATAACCGCAACTCGTGGTCATCATGCACGGCATAGGCACCAAGCACACACCCCTGTGGTGTAGTGCGCTGGCCGTGTGGACAAGTACTTCAGGGCTGCACACAGAGATGGTAAGTGCTTTATAAATACTATAACACAAGAAGATATCTAACTGGGAGAAGTCCAACTCCCAAAGAACCATCTTCAGAGTAAAATGAAGTTTAAAATGTATTGACTATATGCCTGATTTCCCTCTTTGTTATAGCGGCGCGGCTAATATAATCCATCCAGTACAGGAATAAGTGTTTCTTTCAGAATACTCCTTGTGACTGCAAATGAAGCAGCTCGGGCCCCCCGTTGAGGCCAGTTATTGTGCTTTTGACGCCTTCCCATCATAACATGCCGTTTGGCGTGTGTGAGACCTGTTCTCCTGATTTGAGAGCACCACGTGAGTTCTTTTCAAACCTTGTGAGGCTTAGGGTGGGCGTAATGTAAGGGAGTATTTTTTTCCTCTTTTTTTTTGTAAATAGGTAGTTGGTGTTATGAGTGTTGTTAACCAGCAATTATCGTGGCACGGTCTAGTTTGAATGACTGCCAGGTGCCGCTTCACTGAGATCCAAGAATGTAAATGAACCTGTGGGCTCCTTGAAGCCCGCGCAGGAGTTATAATACGGTGCTTAACTCTACAGCAGGGAAGGAAGGCTCGCAACGCCCAGAGCAGGCAGTGTGATGGGGCCCATTCTGCTCTCTTTGGCTTCCTTTATTTCTGAAACACATTGAAATGATAGGCAGGGGTGCAGCTTCGCGGGGGGGGGGGGAGAATTTGGGGAGTTATACTCCCTTCATAAATGTATTCTGTAGTAAGTAGTTGGGTATGGTGAGGTGTTTGTCGGATTTCACCTGGTATTTTTACATACAAGTGCATAAAAAACACAAAGCACACTGATCTCTGTTTCAAAGATCTTTAAAATTATTTTACAAACTTTTGAGTTATTAGTACCCCTCACAACCCGCACTCCTCTCCCTTCCTACTGCTCCTTAAGGCCTCCCCTCCCGCTTTGCTTTTTATATAATGTATTTTAACCCATGTGATTGTTGGGAAATCTGAAGCTCACACCCCCACCTCCCAACGCCCCTGACCAGTAGGTCTATGGTGCACAAAGCTGCCATACTGGAGAGGGGCGGGTCAACAAATTAACAGGGAGAACTGAGCCGAGCCTAGGGTCGGTTCTAGCTCCGACAGGCAATGTACGATCTAAGCGCGGAAAATATTTAGCGTGTAAACGGGTAACAAACAGGTTAGAATATGGTATGGTGTCCTCAAAATTTTAAAAAGCATATTTCTTTTGCACGCGTAAACGTTTCACCTCAGTACATCAGAGTGTATCTCTGCATTTAGAAGTACTTATACAAAGTCAAAACTTTAAAAAAGAAAGTGAGGTGCGTTCCCGCCCATCATGATGACCATGCTATTAGTGGAATAAGAAGCAAGGTAGTTGACATGTTTACCCTATATGTGGCCTAGATTCCTACTATACAGAGTGCAACAGAATAGTTTATTGAAGCAAAGAAAAGAGATGTTGTCGTTCTGCGCACATCCTGAAATCATGCATTTGAAGGTGCTCTGAAGTAATTCATTTCAAAAAAGGGTTTTGTGACAAAGTACTTGCCTAGGATTACACAGTTTGGGAAGCAGATTCTCCAGTTTCAAACTGCGCAATTCAGCCACTAGATGAGCATCTCTTTCTGACATCAAAGATTAATGCTCTTTTTTTTTAATACTTCGACTATGAGATTAGACCACGGGGAACTGGCAGAATTTACATTTCATTTTTGGCCGTTTCACATGGTGCCAACCTTGCATATGGACATATAAGTGCTTAATAAGACACACAAACTACTTACATTTTTTTATGACATAGGGAGATTTGCTAGGATTTGCAGGATGCAGAGCCGAGGCTTGCATTCAAAACTGCTTCCGAACGTTATCTGGGCGGACTTTGCAACCACTGTACCAAATGTTCGCTCGTGAAAGCTCAGCTCGTTTAGGGCTCGAGGTGCCAAGGGAACATCAAGCTGAGCCAGAGCCAAGCACTTGGCTTGAGCCGGAGTCGAGATCTCAGTGGCTCGCCCACCTCACTTTATTGCTGTGCTGGACCTGGACACATGGACCTACTAGATGATGTAGACTGGGCTGTAGTGTGCAAGTCTCTTCACTCTTGCCCTAACAGTTTGACAACCAAAGGCTCCAGTACAATGAATGGGTTAAAACAGGCAGAATCCTGAAGTCTCACCTCCCTTCTCGGAAGGCAAAGCGAACAATGACAAGGTGTCAGGCACACAGAGCCCTTGTCATGGACCAGGACTACATATGTCCATTTACACCTGATGGATGCCATAGACACCTACAAGGTGACTTTCTCAGGGTTTTCACCTCCAAGTAGAGCAACTGAGCCGTGGTCTGTGGCACTGTATGGAACTGCAGCTGTTTCAGTAAAATATCTTGAGTGAGTGTGAAAT
Organism: Lissotriton vulgaris; assembly: GCF_964263255.1. Lineage (NCBI taxonomy): Eukaryota > Metazoa > Chordata > Amphibia > Caudata > Salamandridae > Lissotriton > Lissotriton vulgaris. The sequence goes on along the minus strand of NC_141695.1, from coordinate 803,643,464 downwards.
AAAGGAACAGCTGGTGGGAATTCTCTCGTTCCGTATTTTGGTGCTTCCTGGAAGAAATGTTGATTCAGATTTTTTTCTGAGGTTTATACATGTTTGCCTATTACATGAGGGATGCAATTAGACTTTTAATTAGTCATAAAAATCTATGCGTACTGCAGAAAGCATTAGTATTGTCCCATTACAGGTACACCTGCCCCGCACAGAAGTGCAGATCCTGCGAATGTCTAGTATGGAAACCCTATTGAAGGCTGCTGACACTTCCCCCAAGAAAGTATAGCAGCTCCACTGAGAAGTGCTGACACAAGGTTTCACCAGTACAGTCATTGCTCAGAAGTGTTAGAATAAAATATTTAAAGTATGCACACCAACTGGTGACAATAGCTTCCTGAAGTACATTTCCGTACGAAACCTCTAAGATGCTTGTCATTGCGCCTCTAAGACGCTTGTCATTACGCCTGTAAGACACCTCAAGACGCTTGTTATTACGCCTTAAGACCCCTCTAGGACGCTTGTCATTACGCCTGTAAGACACCTCTAAGACGCTTGTCATTACGCCTCTAAGACGCTTGTCATTACACCTGTAAGACGCCTCTAAGACGCTTGCAATTACGCCTCTAAGACGCTTGTCATTACACCTGTAAGACGCCTCTAAGACGCTTGCAATTACGCCTCTAAGACGCCTCTAGGACGCTTGTCATTATGGTGGGCAGTTTTCTATGTTCCTTGCACTCAAATTGAAGCCCTTTCATTCCCCCTCGACCCCCATGACGCATTTCTATTTAGGATCAAAAGCCAGGTCTGGAGGCTTAGTGGGCTAATGCGTCCACTGTAGGGGCCTGTTTTTGACCTCATAGTCACAGGTTCAAATCCCAGCGGGTCCATTCAGCCTTTCGTCCTTCTGAGGTCGATAAAATGAATGCCATTGGGTTGGGTAACAATAAACATCTGTTGTTCAGCGCCAAGATACCCATGGGTGAATGTACACTTTACAAATAAATGTTATGTTACTTACCGCAGCAAGAAGGCATCGACCTCTACCAACCGGGTGTCAACTGTGGACATCTGCTCATCACGCCCTCCCTTACCCTAGAAGCACCTGCATGCATTTATCCTGTTCAAACAGTCTTGATTCCAAAATCTTGTTCTCTGGGCAGCAGTTCCAAACTGTTGCATTCTACGCCCCCACCCCCCTCCCATCTGCAATAAAAATGAAAAACCACTATGACGCAGCCAGCAATGGCCACGACATAGCGCTTTTATTTTTTTTTTTTAACTTTCAGCCATATTGCTGTACAACATGGCTAAAAACATTGACAAAGCCAATACGTCACATCGGCGAGAGCCATAGTTCCAGCAGTACGGTCTGCTGCTTTGACCCTGTTTTGGACAGCACCACACCCAGCAGGCACCTGCGTGGAGTCAGAGACTAAGCCTGCAATTCAGGAACACACCTATTTAGTTCCATCTAAAAATGGTGTACTAGAGAGCAAGTCCAGCATATATGCATGTGCCTGTGGGGGGGTTGCATTTTGGCAGACAGGGTCATTCTCAGACCATGTTTTTGCTGGCCAAATTGAGCTAAGACTTGACAATATGTCATTTGTCGCCTCTCCAGACTGCGAACGAGTGGAGAAAAATAATCACCTCAGTTTAGAAGGGAGACACAATATGATTGCAGAGTGAAACTAGGGTGAGCCAACTTCAGAAATTCTTCCTTATATTTGTGAAATACAATTGAAGTTTAAGATAAATTAAAACCATTATGACAAAAAACAACATAAGACGTTATTTGTTTTCCGTGGACCTTATGAAGGCTCCAGTGTAATAGTGCTAAATCCATGCAACAACCAAATTGCCTATTTGATGTCCTCTATTTACCTATTTTATTTATTTATACATTTTCTGTAGTTCGCACTGCATAAGTTAATTGCTTCTAGAGCAAGACAGAATGAGAAAGAAGATGTGGGGTGGAGCATGGGGGTCAGAGAACTTAGAATATGTAGGTTTTCAATTGTTTCCTGAATGCAAGGAGGTTGTTAGAGTTCTGCAAGTATGTTTGAAGGCTGTCCTGAATGCGTTTTCCGGCCAAACAGAAGTGTTTCTCTTTGAGATTTGCTAGTTTTGTGGTGGATCTTGAGTGGGTTAGTTTATTTCAGCACAGCGACCCGGGGAGAAGGTCTTTTTGATTTTGCTCTGTAGGTAGATTGGGCCGTTAAGGCATATTAAAATGAGGTAAAGGGGGTTGAAGGTCATCTTGTTGTTAACCTGCAGCTAGTGATAGAAATGCCTTAGTAGAGTGAGTTGCAGCAATCCAAGCGGGGATTAACTAGAGCTCTGACTATAGAAAAGTGCTGTACTGTGGTGTGGTGTGCAAGCAGTGTTTATCTTAATGCCAGGTTTAGTTAGTAGAAGGATGATTTGACCGCTGCTCCATTTGAGATGTACGCCTGAGGTCAGTGTGTATATTCCTGGCAAGAAAAACATATGGCATTGTACAGAAACAGGTGCTTTTTTTATCCTGGATCCAGGCACTTAAAAGTAAAACAAGTGTTGGATGCCGGACATTGGTAACATGCTTGACCGTTTGCAGCTGAAGTAAATTGCCATTGTCTTTGTTCACTTTTGGTTCTGAAATGCACAGCTTTTCACCTAGGCAGTGCCGGCTGGAGACATTTCAAAGTGGTGAGATGAGCAAACAGGCTGTACAGAAACACCCATGCAGGTGTTGATGCAGGCTTCCTTTCAGCACGCACAATGCTCTCGGATGTTTTAAAACCCACAGGTCTCTGGTATAACACGCCCCAAGCATGACAATGACATAAAAAGCCTACCTCCGAATCACAAAGTCATTCTCTGGCTCAAGGAAGTCATGCCTGTCTTCTCTGAGTTGCGCCCCTTCCGTGCGGCACAGTGATGCAACAGCCTGTGGTGTCCTCCTGGGTCAAACCTTGGTTTCATACTGGTAGCCCCAGCATGGCCTGGTTGACATCCTCAGAGCCAACTCCCCTAACCAATCCTGAAGCTGCTCTCATGCTGCTAATCAGCATGAAAGCAGTGCCAGGATTGGTTGGAGCAGGCTGGCTCAATGCTCACACTGGCACTAGGGACCTGTGTTGTCTATCCACCTGGGTGTCTAACAAAGCTCGGGTTGGAGAAGTTTAAAATACGCACTTCAGGCTGGCTTACACATGGCAGCTAGCCAAAGTGGCATGCACAGTAAACTGGTGAAGCAAGGCACCCCTCCTTCCTGCTCCCAGTCTGCGCGGCAGCAATTGCCCCACCCCACAATGCCCTCACGACTCAGCTCCCGCAGCTGACAGAGTAAAAAATAAAATGGCAATAAAGTCACTTTATTACCATTTTATTATTCACGTATCCTATGCCCACAGCGGGGGGTCGGGGGGGGGGGCGATGCTCCTCTGCCCAAATGGAGCAGCAGCCGCTCAGAATAATGTTGCATAGCTGAAGCATATTACTGCCCTAATAAGCTAGTGCCACCACTGTGCATTAAACTGGTTTTCAAAAGAATTATCTGTAGTTTGCTTAAAAGTCTACTTATTCATCCTAGTCTAACCATCTTCTCTACTTCACACAAATCGAGAAGAAAGGCGGTAAAGGTTTTTGTGAACTCAGTTTGTAATTAGCATGTACTAATGTAGCATGTTGCCTGATTCAGTCATAATTCCATAGAGACACACAGGAAGTTGCAGACTCATGCAGAAACCCCCAATATTACTTCACGGATGACATTCAAAAGCACCTCCGTGCCAACAACACCCAAAACTCAGGCACTTGTAGCTCCTCGGATCCAAATGCAGCTCAGGTGGTTAAGGGCGCTTGCAGCTGCTGCAGGGCACAAGAACAGTGGAGCCCAGCGCAGTGCAGCGTTGGTTTACAAAGCGCGGGAGAACACCTTCGGTTCAGCCAACGTGCCAGCACTGCGTCATGACGCAGAGATGTCCGTGTGCGTATGTCAAGTGTCAGACCGTTCAGGCGTATAGTCTGTAAACAAACTGCAGGTGCACACCAACTAGAGGCAGCGTTAACACAATAGACAGATTGAAACTGCAAACACTCACGCTACAAGCACTGTGAGCAAATGCACGCCCACTCTAGGCACACTTATACAGAATACAAACAGAATGAACGAACTATAGGCTGATTTTAAAATACAGACTCAAAACTGACAACTCGCACAAGACTGCTCGCCAGGGTCTACAGACAGGCTGTTCACATACAGACCAACATAAAACAACACCAGACGTATGCATTACCTGCATAGAATTCCGGCCCATAAACTGCGCTCACTACTGGGTTCAACTTCCAGCCTAGAAGAGGGAAGAGACAAGTCACAGTCAGAAAACGGAAAGGGATAGGTACATTGGTGGAGGAAAACACACTTCAAAGCAGAGAGAAAGAGAGAGGCCACAGCGGTGGTGTGAGCCGGGGCTGACCGTCCACACTGCATTGAGACAGAATTATGCAATAGAACCGGTGTCACTAAGCAAAAACCGCGGCTCACATTTACCAGCCTGGCCTGTCCAGTGAGGTGCATCTAACAATCAACAGCACAGTTAAGGACACAAAGGAGTGGAATGGCCATATTAAGCATGAGTAAGAACAGAAACATTTCATCAGAGAAATAAAAACGAAAATGAAGAAAATCGGACAATAGTTTTAAAATCTATACAAACAACACAGATACCTCATCAAAGAACACTTGTAAAAATATACTGTGCTCAAGGTCAATAGAAAGGGAAAATGACCAAAAGCGATATTCTATATCTTCTTCATACCAAAACTGTAATCGGCATCTCAAATCAGATTACAGATTTGATATTTTCAGGGCTTATTATATTTGGGATTTAGACTGATATCAAATGCTGCCAATCTCGTGAGATCCAAATGAAGAAACACTGTATATCCTTCCTTAAGAAGAATGAGTGTTGCAGCCAAGTGGCCGGGATCAGTGCCACGGTTGCCACTCACTCGGTGGCCCTTTTTACATTCCTGTGCTTACGCGTGACAACCTAATGCATTCGCTGTTATTGTTTTATTTCGTGTTCATTGAACTAATGAGATTAAGACACCTGACAACAACAATGTGTGTGAAGATTAAAAGCCCAGGATTGGAAACAAGGGTCAGGGTGACATGGCATGAGGTGGCCACCATAATGCTTTTAGTTCATAAACTGCATGCTGTTCACTTTCAGCTGTGAGGAAAATATCACCTCCACACTTCATAAGTGAGCCAGGCGGAGCAGGCATTGTGCCAGGCGCTTACATTGTTCCCTTACCCAAGGTCAATTAATAGTTATTTTATTCTGCTTCACCTTAACACCCTGACAAGCAGGCAGGAGCTGAGCCAATAAGGAGAGCTTTGGAGGAACGAAACAACCCAATTTTAGCCTAAAGCATGCACATAAGTCCAGTTTTTCAGGTCCCAGTTCACAGCCAATGTCATAATTCTAGATGTCCAAATTAATATAAGAAGAAAACTGTCTACACAGGTGGAATTTCCCACTTGAAAGCGTGCAAACCTGTGAGGAGAACCAACCCAATACATTTTGCAAAGTAGAAACACAATTCACACCTTACACAATAGAAGTTCATGTTTTGAAGGGATCCACGTTTAGTAACAATATTAGTTTTCAAAGAAAAAGGCAATAATTGGTTACACTGATATTCACGCCCCCTCATTAAAGAAGCATGCAAAGCTAACACTGTAACAGCGAGCCTTCCCTATGCTGACAGCCTGTCTTATTTTCCCCTTCAACTTTGATGCTGGGTTTAGAGAGCAGAAAAGAATGCTTATTGTCCACAAACGTTTCCTGAGCTTGAGAATTCGCGCAGTCTGTTTTCCATTTCAGCTCAAGAGCCCAGCCACCATTTACACGTATGTTGTATTCCTCCAGCCAGTCATCCACTGACACAGATAAGAATAGGCCATGGAGGGCATTTGGCATCAGGGCAGTGGCAAAACTACTAGATACATTTAGCTCCTCCTGGGACGTTTGCAATCAGTTCTGGCATCCCAAAAGAGGGGTTGGGCCCTACAGCACGAGTTGGATAGATATACGAATCACCAAGCACAAGTTATCCCTCCCTTTTTACAGTTATGAGCCCCAACCTTTACTATGCTTAGGCTAATGAACATAGGAGAATAGATCCTGGTGGGTATGACTTGAGGCTGCCCAGCTCCTAGCCTATGTGTGAATACTCTAGAGACAAACACTGAAAAGTTTTGACATGATTTACATGAGGGCCTTAATGAAGAATGTCTAAAATGGTGGATCTTGCATCTGTGCCTTCAGGGGTCGAACCTCGCTAATAGGTGCTGCCTCAGGATCAGACATCACATTAATGGAGACCCTGAGTGTCTGCCACTGGGCCTGCATTTATGCAAGTGTAAGTTGGAGCAGCACCATCCGATTTAGGGTGACTTGTCAACCACCATGTCTTAGTGGACCTATGGAAGCGGTGTCTGCCCTCACCAAAGATACATATTATCTATCAAACTTGCAAAACACTCCCCAGCTTGTTAGTGAGGAAAGGTATGTGGGGAGGGACAACGTATCCCCTCTTTGTGGGTGCACGTAGAGTAGCAGAACGGTCACCATGCAACAAAGGTTTTGAGGATTTTCTGCCAAAGGCAACTCTCCAAAAGTTGCTTCTCTCCTGGTGAAGATAGTACCTTCATTGAAGAAACCTCCACTGCAGTGTGCTACTTCAGAATACTGCAGAGCAGCTTCTTCTGTAAGCAAAATGCGGGAGGGACACCAGGACAGGGGTCCGCAACCTTGGGGTGGGACAAGGGTTTTGTACACCAGTCGTCCTCACCCCCGCCCATCCCCACAGAGAGAAACTTTTCATTCTGATCGTAATACACGGGATGCACACATCGAAGCGGGTGAATACGCCGGCAGGGGAGGGGGGCAGAGACATAAGCATCCTGCACTATCACAGGTGTCTCCAGCAGGCATATACCTTACTTTACACAGGAACACACACACACACTGCCTGTGTATGATAAAAGTGTAAAATGTTAAACAATGCGTCTTTTGCCCCCCTCCCACCCCCGTCCAGGAACATGGGAAAAGGCTGTACCCCTACTTCCAATTCACCCGCCTCCACGGTCAAGCAAAAGGTTGTGCTTCGAGGATGAGAGACCGATCAGTTTGGGCTCATAAACCAAGGAGAGTAAAACAGTGCCTGGAGGCACAGCCATGCTGTTGTGGAGGAGGCTCCTCTGTTGTTGTAGAAGGATCCACGCACTCATGGTGAGTTCTCCGCAATAGGAAACTGCAGTGCGGAGACCCTGCTATGAGTGTGGAGATCCTGCCACAGCTGCGCAGTCTCCACCACGAGTGCGGAGGCTCTTTGTGAATCGGGGCCTGCAAGTGGGCACTTGCTACATGAAAAAAAACAGAATCTTGCATGGTGATGAAGCTGTGGCAAGGAGCTCTGGGCTTCACGACCTCTAGCCACACACTCCCCTCTGCCCACAGGGGAGAATCAGCCTAAGATTCCCTGGAGCAGAATTGGAACGAATGAGAAAGTGGTGGTTAGAAGAGGACAGAGAGCAAATGTACCCTTGTGATTTATTTGCTGATTTTGGAACCAGAAGCTTTGAATACAAGCCTGCTTCCTCAGTTGAGCGAACTGGGATCTTGGACTGAAGCCTTTTTCTTGCATTAGCTGATCGGATGTGAGTGAAGGCTGGCCTGTAGGTATGGTTGGTCTTCTTGCTGTCATCTCTAGACTCTTTCACCAATTGTCTCAGTGGGCATGTGCTGGTTGGGAGCTTCGTAGAGGATGGTGATGGTCATTAATGCCAACTTCCTACATATTTTATGTTGTAATTGGTATGTAATTTCTCCCAGTCTCTGAGGCCTGTGAGCATCTGTATATCACAAATGTCAGAAAATACTAGCCAGAGATTAGCATTGATGTATGCAGGTTCAAGTGAGGCAGCTCGGCGGCTGTGGAGGTGCAAAGGTTGTGCCTAAGCAACGTTTCAACATTTTGTAAAGCTTTGAAATATCTATTAAAGTCATAAGTTTAGCGACTTAAAACCAAACGACAGGAGGAACATACATTAATAGGAGGGTTTATGTTCTGGAAGTCGCTACTGTTGTCAGTGATGGGACGCATTGCTCTATCAAAAATGGTTATGATGCCTAGGCTATTATACTATTTCAATTCACTCTCGAGAGAGGTGTCCAGATCCCTTTCAGAGAAACTGGATGCCCTGCTGTGAGAATCAATTTGAAGTTCATCATCCACAGACACGGTGGCTCTGCTTAGACTGAAACTTCCCAAGGACGAAGGTGAGCTGAAGGCACCAGAATTTGGGATGTACAACCTGGCTTCCCAGCAGCAATGGATCTTCGAATGGGCGGAGGAAATATATAGGAAAGAGGTGAGCCCGAGTAAAGACAACTAATCTATAAACTGTGGACCGCACAAGCTCTCGCCTAGGACAGGCAAATGCTATTCGCGACCACCGGCACAGATATCCAGTTGTGCATTGCAAAGATTAAGGTGTTATGAAGGTACGCACCAGCAGTCCCCTGAGTAAGAATCCCAAGCACTAGAATATATTTCACAGCAGCACACCTACATCCCTGGACGAGGCATGCACACACCCCACAGAACTCACAGCAGCCATTAAAGCCTATACTTTACATAAACTCTCCAGAAACCGGAGGGGTGACGCCACGCGCACTCACAGCATCAGTCCTATTTCACAGAAGTTAGTTAATCCTGAACACTGGCTGTTCCGCTGAACAGTGAAGCACCCTTAAAATGGTGGTTCTCTGGGGAATGTGGTTTGAAATGACAGATTATCCTAGCTACAATGGTCCAAACACTGCGACCCCATAAGCGCGAGAGGTACCAACTCCGTTCAGTTATGGAGGCAGGTAGGGGTGCCTCAGCGATCTCTCTTGGTGATGATGATTGACATGGCAGAGAACGTGTCTCAGGTTCCACCGCAGGGGCATATTTGCCAGGTCTGACGTACAAAACAAGTGCTATGTCCCTTGAAAACAAGTCTGAGACACAGTGGCGTTGCCAAAGAGAAGGTCAAAACAAAGCCAACAACACATAACGCAAACAAGTTGTTAAAAAATATACACTGGACAGATGAAAAAGATCAAAACCAGTAGAACGCTACAGGGGTCAAGAGCAATGCCCATATTTATCGGATTTAATGTACAATTTAAAACAAGTGAGTATTGTGCAAAAAAATAAAGCTAGGCCTCCCAAAGAGGCCACCATGTTGAAAGATGAAGAGTGTCAGTCATGAGGCAGACACCAGGCTGATCAAGAGAAATGAAACACGAACGCTTGTGTGGAGTGTTCTTTCAGAATTAAAAAAAGAAGTTCCTGAGCCAGTAAGGAAAATGGGACAGGTGGAAGGCTTCATGTAAGGGGGTGCTGCTCAGTGGGAGTGAACAAGTGACAAAAAGGAGGGGCAAATTGGAAAAATTAACCACTTGGAAGCAAAACATTTTTAAAGAACGCTGAAATAAACAACTGAAAAGCAATGGGCGGGCAGTAAGCCCACAAAGTACACACAACATGTCTCAAGCTCAACTTTAAAACTCTTTGAATTGATTGACAATGATGGGCTGTTGAATGGGTACTTTTTTTAATAGCAAACAAACAAAAGGTGATGGTAGGAATGCTTGCATATATTATAAATACTGGCTACTGTGCAAGGTAGCATTGCAATCCAGTGTACTTTTGCCCACTATGCCACCTCAGATTAGAGCCAATCACATGCAAATCAGCCTTTATCCTGCTCAGAGTAGGGATACAATGGTAAATAACTAAAGCACAATCTTTTGGCTCATGGTTTAAGTGAAATACTTTTTTTCTCTCAGCAAGGGGGCTGATTGATGTCTCACACACAAGAATGTAGGTCTATTAATTAAAACTATATGAGCCTTCATCGTCAGAGGTATTCTCTCAGGTGCAGGACTGTGCTTGGCCACTGGCACCCGGTTCACCTGTACAAAGGGGTACTAGCTGGTATGGCGGACTGAAGGCTGCTCACCGTTCGTGTAGGGGTTCACTGCTTTCTTATTGGTCATCACCCGGGCTGTTGCGTTATTCACCTGAAACATAAGGGGATTAAGAAGAAAGGTGTTAAAATGCGGTCTCAACAGGACCCATGGTGCACACACTTCGACTCCTCATCTACATGGAAATAGACATGCACTCACTGAGAAAGTATTCTAAAAGAGCATGTGCATTTGTACCGCTGGCGGGGCAGACTATCACTGACAAGCGACTGCCGCTGTCCCAGCACAACCAGCTCCCGGTTTCCTTTAGGGGATGTATGACATCACAACGCATGCTTTTACTCCGCATGCCATCACAACGCAGTTTTTACAACGCAAGTCGTTACAACGACTTGCGTTGGGGGGCGCTGGATAGTGGAATAGTTTAATTTTCTATTCCAACTCCAGTCCCCGTGGATAGTAGGGAAGGTGTTGGATAGAAAATTAAACTATTCCCTATCCTACAGCGCCCTCCAGTGCAAGTTGTTGTAAAGACTTGCGTTGTAATAGCTGTGTCGTAATGGTAGTGCGGAGTAAAAGTTGCGTTGTAAAGGATGTTCCCCCCTTTAGGCACGTTTCCAATGTGCACTTCATGTGTAGTTTTTAACCATCATAAAAGAGGTGATACCTTCTGCCGCTGGTGTGCGGACACAGGCTTTGACAACATGCAGTCACTATGAAGAACAGATCACAATCCCATAGGAAAGGGCATGCATGGCGTGCTCACCACAACACAGGGCTGCATATGGGCATGCATAGGGCAAAGGAGACAGTGCCTATTTGCCTCCAGCCTTCTCGTCAATGGCTTTACTTATAGCCCAGTGCCTTACTTCTGCTCAGGTGAGAGCACCTCGAGTGGAAGTCAGGCAGGGCACTGGACAGAACACTAAATGTGGCAGGCAGGGCACTGAATGCAGCAGGCAGATACAAGAAGAAACTTATCTGAAAAGCACCTCAATTTTGCGTCCCTCTACGATTGTGCCATTAAGCTTCTCGCGGGCCCGGTCGGCGTCCAGGCTTGTTTCAAAAGTTACAAACCCAAAACCCTGTGAGAGCAAAGGAGGGTGGATGGGGAGCAGGGAAAGATCAAAAAAGGAAGCAGGAGGAAAGACAGACAGGGTGAGAGAGAGGGAAGGAAGAGAGTGGGCAGTGAAATAACAGAATTAGGGACGTGAAAAAAGAGAAAAGAAGGGAAGGAGTTGGAGAGAGAAAGGGAGGGTACGAGACACAACAGTCAGTGATAAGTAAGGAAGCTTATGCGTTAGAAGAGGCACATGGGCTGGCCTACAGGCACACTGGGAGGTGTCGCGACAGGCCAATACTTCTGAAAGACTGAACTGACGGGCAGGGTCAGCTGCAAGTCGCGCCTGTATGGACATGTCGAGAGACCTCTACTTTACCATAATATCGAGCCCGCCTTGTAGCAGCAGGGAGAAGCCTGGGCTTACAACACAGAAAAGACTTGTTAAGACTGAGAAGTTAGTAAAGACTGATGGGAAATGAAGGATTCCTGAGGATACATTGGGTTGAAGAATGGTTGGATGGAGGAGAGACTAAAATGAAAGGGGTCCCCCAAAGTCCAGTCTCAAGTCTCCAGCAGAGCACCAGCACCAGATTGGGATCAGGACACCTAATGCGGAGTTTGGAGCCAGGAAGCAGAGCACTGGGAGCATCCAGACTCTCTGGGAATAGGGAAGCACAAGGCACTGAATGGGGTTCCTCAAAGCGTGGAGTCAGGAAGCAGTGCTCTGAAGTGTCATCTTAAGGAATTTCGCGGCCCTAGACGAGCCATGTTTTGTGACCCCCTGTACATAACAAATCATTACCCAATTCTTGCTAGTTCAAGTGCGCATGTACCAAACAATACTAAACTATATGTTAAACTTTATATGTTACACTTGAATGGGGTCACACAAAATCAGTTGAAATATGTCTTTCCCAGGACAGCACACACCCTTATGATGAAAAGGCTAGAAACACGGATTCAGAGGTAGCGATAAGCAGAGAGGAAGAAAGAACAGACAGATCAAATAGAGAGAAAGTTTGCTTTCCCAGCGGTCCCCTTGGAAGTTGAGGGGTCTGGACAAATGCCCACTTTGTACACGCCTTACAACGTCTATGAAGCTCTGGAATACCCACCCTCGGGTGCAAGGAAGCACCGGGCAGTGAACGGGGTTCCTCACTCGGGCCCCGCACAGTGTGGGGTTGAGATCACTGTGCGGGTGAGTGGCAGAGGCAGCTTCCTCAAGTGTGGAAACTGCATCCTGGAGAGGGTGGCTTGTATGGATGGAGTGGGGACAGGAAACATCTGGCTTCAGGGTGGAAATGGGAAGCGATCTCGAGAGGGTGGACTCAGGGGTGGGTGACGGGTTGAGCTCTGGGCTACAAACAGCATCCTCCACTGTGGAAAGAAGATGGGTTTTGGGGTCAGACGGGTAGAAACAGCTCTCTCCTGTGTTGAGATAGAGTGAGATCTGGAGAGGGTGTGCTATGGGGTGGGGCGTAGAGTGGGCCCTGCGGCTGGGGAGGGGGGGCGGTAGACTCTATTCTCTCTAATGTGTAAATTGAGTGAGGGTGGGCTGTTGGAGCTGGGGGCGGCGGTGCTTTGACACACCTTTCTTGAGTGTAGAAATAAGAGTGGCCAGTAGAGCTTGCACCCTTCGGTGGGGGCTCTGAAGCACAGCGGAGAGGATAGAGAGCCCCCACATTTCGCACCATTTATGGAGCTTGGGAGATCAGTTTTCTCCAATCTGAGACAGAGAGATCTCTGGGGAAGGAGAAGAAAGTTCCCCCACAGTGTGAATAGACGGTAGTGCTTCTCAGAGAGTGGCCGACAGGCCGCCTTCAGTGTAGAAATAAGGTTTAAATACCTCACTGAAGATGGCATCTCTGCCAAATTTCTCCTGTATCATTGTGGACCAGAAGGGACTGGGCAGGCTTGGGGAGCTACCCGGATTCAACACCCCCCGCCCTTAATGTATAGTGAGTCATTGCTAAGGATGTGGACACGTTTATGATTACAGTATAATGGTTTATATACAACTCAAACTTGAGAGTAACTTTACAAGCAACAAACTTCAGACCGACCCCCAAAAGAACCAAGTAGGAAAAAACCCCAAAATCATTGGTTAGCCGTGTGCAGACATTCTATCACAGAGGTTTTATCGAGATATTGGCAATCATAGGTATAAACACAAACGCACAAGCTCAAGTCACACACTCAGACATGCGCTTATAAAACAGTGGTTTTATAGAGATATCGGCAATCATAGGAATAAACACAAACGCAAAAGCTCAAGTCACCCACTCAGACATGCACACATTGCAGCCATTAAAAAGTACATAAACTACAGAACAAATACTTGCATTGACACATAAGCTTGCTTCACACAGGCGAGCACAGTTTGTGCCAATGGTTAGCTATAGGCAATAACAGAGGTGGTGTGTGTGTGCACACAAACTCACATCACACACATTGTACCCAAGGTAAGGTGCAGGCAACCTTTGAAGAGGTCGATATACACAGAGAGTGAAGGGTTTACACATTTTCCATAGGAAGGTACAGCTAGTCGCAGGACAGAAAGAAAGACAGAGCGACAGACACACACACACACTGCCCCACCCCACCCCTGCAATGCCACTAACATGGACTGACCATTATCTCATCCAAGTGTTTTTCTCTCCTACTTCGAAGACTCCTCCTTATTCCCTATGCGCGTACAATCTGCGACCGAATAATAAGTGAGCGAGACTCCTTCAGCCATACACCTCTCTAAGCACCCCCGCTATTCGATGCGGATCTGGAGTTAGCCGCCTTTCAATTTAACAACTGGATGTCTGCAGCAGCTGATAGTATTGCACCTGTTAGATGCGAATTGTCAGCTAGGTCTCATCCTTCTGTTCCCTGGTCTACACAAACTTCAGCAACAAGAAAAAAACATGTAAAAAACTTGAGCGTTACTGGAGAAAAAATGATAATCTAACAGACAAATCAGATTATAAAAAGGTGCTGAGGGACTATCATGGGGCTAGTTGTAGAGCTCAAGCAGATTACTTCGCCGATCAGATTGCAGCTGCCTCTCATGCTCCTAAAGATATATTTAAAATTGTTCCTGCCTCCCAAAGCTTGCACCCAGCGTAGACCTCGTCCCACCCTCGGCAGAGCTCTGTGAAAATCTTTAACCCTTTTTCCAGGAGAAGATTGATAAAAAAAAAATCGGTGCGGATTTTAAGGAATATGATTTAGATGTAATCGTCTCTGATGATCTCCCGACGATCAATACATCATCTGGCACTGTTCTATCTTCATTTCAAAGCATATCATTAGATGCATCGTCCGAGGCTATATTGAATTGTCGCTCGGGATCACCGTTAGACCATTGCCTTTCTGCAGTTTCAATCTGAAGGCATGAAAACCATAAATCCGGTAACAAATGATCTACTAAACCATTCACTTCAAGAGGCTGTGGTTCCAAAGCTTTAGACACACGCTCAACTAAAGTCGTTACTGAAGGAGGCGTCAGCACACCCTGAGGTCCTATCTAATTTCAGGCCCATTTCCCTTCTTCCAGCATTATCTCAAATGCTTGAGGAAATAGTGAATGATCACCTTAACTTCTTTCTTGAATTAAATAATCTTTTGCATGATTCACAGACTGGGTTCAGGCCCTGTCATAGCATGCTGTCTGTCTTACTTGAAGTTGATAAAATTGAGTCTTGTTTAGGGCCAAGCAGCGGTAGTGGTTTTATTAGACCTCTCCCACCGCCTTTGACACAGTCTCACTTTGAATACTGCTACAGCATCTAGTAAAAACTGGCATTGGCGGGCCTGCCCTATAGTGGCTCAGGTCCTTTCTATGTGACCAGTACCAATCTATTTGCCTCTATCCATTTCTGTCCTCTCTTAAGACATTGAAACAAGGAGTCCCTCAGGGTTCGACACTGAGCTTTACACTATTTCATGTTTATATGGACCCTTTGCCGAGACCATCCAGCCTCTGCGATTCGAGGTAGGGTTATATGCCGATGATGCACAGTTACTGTTTTCCTTCTTAGAGGCTAACAGTGCATTACTACACTTTTTCTAATTTTGCCTTACTAGAGTGGCTAATTGGATGAAGAGCAGCTGCTTAACCCGTTTGCTGCTTCGAATGTTCAGGTACTCTTTTTGCTTTAAGACACCTTACAATTTTCTGACACTATTTCCTGAATCTTCCAGGAAAACGATTGTACCTTCTCCGCTGGCCTCTCATTAGGACTCTGCCGAAAGCTTAGATCTTGGCCTTTCAGGTGATCTCCTCCATAGCTTGCACATTATTCAGAATGCAGCTGTAAGGCTTCTGCTGAACATCCCCAGACCGGAATCTATTTTGGGACACCTGAAGAACTTACACTGGCTCCCTGTACATCAGCGCTTTCTTTTCAAATGTCTTATTACTGTCAGGGCATTGCACAATAGAGGCCCACTTATCCGAGGGACAGAATTCAGGGTTATAACCCAGCAAGATCCCTTACATCACCGAATGAGTTGGTGGTGGTACCTACAGTACACAGCGTTCAATAAGGGGGGAGTGGGGAATCTTTCTCTTTTTTGGCAGCTAAACTATGGATTGCTCTTCTAGTCAAAATTCGACCTTACTCTAATGACTTTCTGAAAAAACAACTAAAATCGTGGCTGTTTCAGTATTGGTAAACAGCTTGGCACGTTTTCTTGCCACCCCTGTGTCAGCTAGTAGCGCTGGACGTCCGCAAGACAGCTGTGAGGTATATAAATAGCTCATTCATTCAAGTTATGCATTCAAGCATGCATGCATTATGTCCATAGAAAGGTACAGCCAATCACAGGACATATATAGGTGCACACATAGACGGCCACATCAACAGCAGCGGCTCCTCTGCTAAGGCGGAGGAGCGTCGCTCCACAGGGAAAAAAATAATAATAAACCCATGTTATTATCATTTTATTTTTCACTAGTGGCTCTGCAGGTGCGGGGCGGGCTGGGCTGCCTACAGAGCTAGGGGCGGAGTAGTGGGCACTTTCTAAGTATGCGTGACGGTTTGGCGGGCCGTCTCTGGCCAGCCAAACCATCGTGCGCACTTAGCTTGATCTCCAGCGGCTGTATTGCACAGCCTGGGTGGAGTAAGTGCTCAGCCTCCCCGTCCCTGTCTGAGCGCCGTGCCACGGCGCTCAGACCAATCACGATACTGTTGTCATGCTGGTGACAGCAGCATCATGATTGGCTAGGAGAGTCTGGGTGCTTCCTGTTTACTGCGCTGTGGACAGAAGGATGGAGGAGAGGCAGCCGGCGGGAATATACAGACGTGCAGGCAATGACTGAGCAGGTATACCTGGCACGATATCAAGTCACTCACTGAGATGTACACACCTTCGGCCCACAGGAAGGGATAGGTAGTCACTGGACAGGTACTCGCACAAAATCAAGTCATACACTTAGACGTGCACACATGGTGCCCATAGGAAGGTTCAGGCAATGACAGAACAGACTTACACATACACAAACACACAGGATCAGGACGTGCACACATTGTGCCTCAGGAAAAGTGCATGTAAAAGACCATGAGCGTTTTTCCCAAGCTCTGAAACCCCCCTGCATCCTGCGGGCCATGCTCAGCTCTGCACACCCATCTTGAAAGCTCACCCACCGAAGCCCTCAGCAAGCGCCTACCTTGGATCCACGCTCGTTAAAGATGATCTCCACGTCTAAGATCTTCCCGAATTGCTGGAGAAAGAAACACAAACAACATACATGACAGTCGGTTTGGGTGACGTGGGGTGCAGGAATCTGCGACTTTAGTATTTTCAGGTCTCTCCTACATACAGCTTTTAGCTCCATGTTTGCGAAGGACCTCTTGCCGACCATACTAGAAAGCGTTGGCAAAGTTAATAGGTCTCATCTGGTTTACCTACTGGCTTTGAAAATATTTTTGTTGAAAATGAAAAAGGTGGTAGACCCAGCCACTGCAGGGGGGAGCATCAATCTACTGGAGTGCATATGTGGTGAAATAAGCACTCGCATGCACCAACACACGTGTGCTCCAAAGCATAACACGAGTATAACACGAGCACCAAATCATAAGCCGTCTTAAGGATAAGAATCCACCCTGAACTTCAAGAAAAACAAAAGGGTCTGAACGGCATTGTCCCAGTGTCACTGCCTCAAACATGGTCTGAGATACTGGCCTTCTAAGTACTGGTGTGACCATAACCCAAAGCCAGGAAACAAGCCTCCCAGTGCCAGAATATACAGCTAAAGGTTTGGGCTACCAAACCTGGTGAATTGGCGAACCCAGGACCCCTTAAGCCATCTACGTTGGGGTTTGTGATCGATCACTAGCCCTTGAAATATATACCAGTAGTTCAGATACCCTAGCGAAACTCTTAAAGCTTAATCCCAAACACCAATTTATTATAGTAACCTTTATAAAGTTTTGTTAAGTTTCATATAAACTGTATTTGGACTGTGAAACTTCATTTTGGCTCTGGAAAGATGGGTCCTGGTCGGAGGATTAACATCTGGTCCCCGGAGCACCCTAGAAAATCATTACCTGTGGATTCCCAGAAGTGTAACCAAGGTCACCTCCATAGGCTCCAGTGTTCCATTATTTCACGCATTGAACTGCTCCTAGCGCTATCCATGGTGCTGAACACACCATAGGATAACACTGCCCCACTGCTTCTTGTGAAATGTAATCAATATCTCTTGAGAATAGTGACCGTCAGAAGAGTGAGAACAGCACCGTGACCAGGGACATTAAAGTTTTAACTTGCTGTCTATTTGGTAATTATTGTGATTTATTCCTCAGACTTTCATTATTTATTGTTGTGTGGTAATTTTAAGGGGCTGTTTTTTTTCAAACTAACATCCCTCTGATCATGACCTTTATTGAGATCATTGTGAAAGACTGTATCTAGTCTCAACCCTCAACCCACCTCCAACAAGCTAAGCCGTAGTCTGCCTGACAGCTTCCCAAGGTACCCAGGAGATGCACAGAGGCTTTTGGAATCCAGGTTTGCAGCTTGGACCCCGTATCCTGCAGCCTGGTTAGCAGAAAGCACACGCAGTCTCATCTGTGAGTCTGGCTGGGCAGTCCCTTACATGCTCAACGATTTGAAGCGAGTATGAGAAGCGGAGATAGTTTCAGAAAGGTTTCCACTTGTTTGTGGTGTTGGTTGGATTTCCTGCATGTGACATTACCTGTTGTATATACCAAAGTCAGCAATATTATCCCAGAAAAGTATTCTTTCCCTACATTGCCTAACACTTCCTCACAAGGTTAAATATATATTTTCCATAGTATTTCAGATTCCATCTTTTTTTTCTTACTTAACTACCATATTCCAATGCCCACTTTTAGAGACCACCCAAGGAAACACAGAAACACTTTGAGAATAAACTTACATCGGCTCCGAAAAAGGCCTCTGTATTCATGCTGTTAAAATATCGACCTATAGAAATAGCATGTGCACAATATCAAATACCGCAATCCCTTCCAGGTAAGTATATACAGGGAAGTGAGATGGACTGTTCTTAACTCCAAATCCACCCACGCGGCGGGAAGAAGTGGGAATCGAAATTGTGGATGAAGAATGTTTGTAGAGCGATAGTTTTAACCATAATAAGGTCTCCCCCCCGCCCCGACCCCCAGATCTTGGTATTTAAATCTGTTGAGGTGCAAAGCATTCCTTCTAGAAATACTCCTCACAGCCCCGCTTCTTGCAGAAATGCCACCCAGAGCGGGCAATCAGGCGGCCCCAGCACACTGGCAGCGGTAATTATAGGTGGCACTGGCAGGACTGGATGGAGCAACCAGACGGACAGGGTGGCCGTCCAACAGCACCAACTTGTTAGATGCTTTTATTTGCATCAAGAGTGGACATTTGAAAGAAAAAAAAATTGGGGAAAAAAATACATATGGGAATGAAGACACTTGAATAACACCACTAGAAGGGGCGGGTGAGATCGGGGATTCGCAGGTGGGAAGGAAGGGGTCGTTAGAGTGCGAGAAGCAGTACCGGGGCGCAGAGGCGGGATGGTGGAAATACTAGCGGGAAGTGAGGCTGGCGTGGACAGGCCGGGCCGGGAGGCGGAGGCAGGCGCAGGGACGGGAGTTTGAGGCTCATTATCTGGCCTGACTTGAAATCGTTACCATGCCAGACTCGAGGCTCATGTAATGACCAGCAGAGAGTGAACTCTAATTGCCGTCTGTGAGCGCGATATCATTCATTAATACTAATCAGAGTCTGTAAGGCCGCACACCTGGGCTCACGAGACAGAGGAAGGCCAACGGACAGGGCTAGGGCAGGGCCGAATTTTTATAATTATTATTTTTTTAAAGGCCAAGGTCCTTGTCAGGAATTCACTTCACTTGCCACTGCTGCCAATCACAGTATCAAACACAGCTACTGTCCATCACACTCCCACAAGGGCGACAGTTTTGACGGCAGGTATTAGTCATTTATAAATGAATGTTGAATTAATAAACAACTGCTGTTGTGCGAGTCTCCAAACCAAAATAAACAGCACCACCATGTAGCAGACTGTCATGAGTGCAAGTGCTGCAATTTAAATGTCATGCAAAGCACTGGGGACCACTGGCTCAAATTAAGTGGGTTTGAATAGGGCTGCCTGCTTTCTCCCAGTGTGGTGCTACCCGAGTACCGCTCTCCCTCTCTTGTTTACCCCCAGTTTCTGTGCTTCTTGTGCTCATTCCCCCTTCTTTACGGGCTTCCACCTGCCCTCCCCAGTGGGATTTTTATGGGGCAATGCACTGGGGCCCAGGGGTTGAGGGCCCCCGTCTACCCTACACCAATTGATGTTATTTCAGAGTGCATGCCAGGGGCTTGGCTGTGTTTCGTTTTTTTGATGGGTGGGAGTGTACAGAGTGAGTAGAGGGTAATGGAATAATAAAGAAGAGAGAGGAAATGGTTGAAAGAAAAGGAGAGGGTGAAAGAACGAAGAGGAGAGCAGGAAAAGATGACCGAATGGGAGAAGGAAATCAGGCTGAACGAGAAAG
Organism: Lissotriton vulgaris; assembly: GCF_964263255.1. Classification (NCBI taxonomy): domain Eukaryota; kingdom Metazoa; phylum Chordata; class Amphibia; order Caudata; family Salamandridae; genus Lissotriton; species Lissotriton vulgaris. The sequence continues at coordinate 803,623,359 of NC_141695.1, read as the reverse complement.
GGAAAAGAGATAATGATGATCAAAATGGAAAAGGGAAGAGAAAGTAACCAGATATAAGAAAAGAACAGAGGAAGGTGATGGGGATGAGTGAGAGGCTTAAGGGGGAAGGGAGAGACTAAGGAAGGGGATAAAGGGAAGAACATTATATGGGTGAAGGAGATGAGAGGAGAGTGGGATAGAGATAGGGAAGCAAGAAGGAAAGACAAGCAGAAGGAGGAACTCGGAGACATGTAAATAACATTAGTGTAGTAGATGAAATGAAATCTACTACACTACTGTTCTACTGAAATCACCTGGATTCAGGGGAGTGATGGGTGCACTGCACCTCATTTAAAGCAGTATTTTTAAAAAGTCTGGGGTGCCTGGGTTCATTGCTTGCACTGGGGTCCATGACTCCCATGCTACGGCACTGACAGGGCTGGACTGGATTCCAGGCGTTTTGGTGTGCTGCCAAGCTCGGGCTGATTTTACTGTGGTGGGGGCTGATTTCGTTGATGGGGGACCTGCGTGTCCTTCTAAATAAACAAAGCAAAACAAATGGTTTTAAGCACACGCAGATCCCCTTCAACGAAATCATGGCAGCACACCAAAACGCCCGGTAGCCAGTCCGGCCATGGCCACTGGCCATTTTCCTTGTAATCTTCGTTCAGTAGAGAAGCAGGGAAGGCATTCTGAGTATTCCAACACCCTTGTTTCTTTGTTGCTTTTAATTCATTCATCCATTGCATTTACATCTCTACTGGAGTTACCCATTGGCTAAAATTCTACAGATTTATTTGGCTTCTGCTATGTTTTTTTAGAACACCAGCCATGGGGTGCAGGGCCGACGTTTTTGAAAAAATTAGCAATCCTGGAACACCAGAAAGGACATAGCACAGAAAAAGATCGAAATGAAAGTGGGTCTGGGGAGAGGTGCAGGTCCTTTTGATAACCCACGTTTTGACAATTTCGTTTGCTCATCATTAAGGACTGATTTGCATGTAAGACCCAGTTGAGCTCAGGCTCATACATAACCTATTTGTTCCTAAGGGTGGGTCGTTCAGTGAAGCAATCGACGTAGCCCTTTCCTCGGTAAGGTACGCTTCCCTTGATGGAGCACCAGCCAAATTGAGGCAACTGGGTGGGATCATCTGATGGCCAAGGTGGCAGAAAGATAGCTTTTTATTGCTCCCAGTGCTCCCTGAAGATTATCAAATATTGGGTTTCAATTTAAGGGAAGATTTCCTTATGACAAATGTACTCCCATGCAGTATTCAGTATCGTATGCCTATTTTGAGCATTCCAGTGCTTTCCTTGGATGGATCTTCTCCCAGGTTTCTGACACTCATCTAGTCATTCATTACCTCAATGACTTCTTATTTCTGGGACCGGAAGGATCTGATAGAAGGTCCTACTCACCGTTGTCTTTCATCAGGCTTATGGGTAGTTTTGGTGTACCATTGGCAGAAGAGGAGACACAGGGTCCTTCACAGCAGGTTTGTCTAGGGTCTGAAATCAACTTAGTGAAGAGGGAGTGCGTGTTGCTGCAAGAAATGGTGAGTGCCTTAACAGCGTCATTGAGATCCTGTCTGGATGCGCCTAAGGTCAATTAACCATTATAATAATGGGGTAACCCTAAAGGTACTGGACCTGGGTAATTACTAATGTAAACAAACAATGGTCCGAGACCAAACTTTTTTTGAAAGCGAAAAATCAAAGTTTAAACAGTTCACGGTGTGTATTAAATTCACGAACCCGAACACAATTAATGAGAAACAGAAGAATAGGCAACAGTAACAAACTCAAACTTTTTATAGCATTTAATCCATTCTCGGAATCAAAATTTAATCTGCAGTTTTTTTATACATTTTTTATACAATGCCCCGTATCAAGAGCGTGCAGTAAAAGAAAAGAAAGTGTCAAAGGGCGTGATCGTGATGAGATGAAAAGGAAAGAGAAATCACACAGAGTATATAAAAATTATTCTGTATTATTCAGAAAAAACCAGTCAAAAAAGGACTGGAGCAATAAATCCTGGCCACATTAGTAAGTCAATGTACAGTCCTTAATGTTATTCATGAGACATAAGATGTATGAATGTCTGCACTAGGGGGAAGATAACATTAGTGGTCCAGGTATTTTTTAGTTAGGTGTCGACGTTTCGACTCGTCTTGCGGCCTTGCGGTTGGTTATTCCTGGGCCATGCGAGTCTTCTTCAGGACAGGCCTCTTCAGCTCCCGACATCGCCATCGCTATCCCAGAGGGCTACAAGATCGTCCGGAGGGACCGAAACGCCAACCAGATGGGAGGAGGCATCGCCATCGTCCACAGGAGCACCATCCGTCTCACGACCAGCACCGACAACACCCTGACCAGCGCCGAACACCTGCATTTCCAGATCCACACCAACCCGAACACCACCCTCAGAGGCACCCTGATCTACCGACCCCCTGGACCACGCACACAATTCAGCGAGGACATCGCCGACTTCGTCAGCCCGCATGCCCTCCCCTCCGCTGACTACATCCTCCTGGGAGACCTCAACTTCCATCTGGAGAACAACAACAACCGCAACACCAGCACCCTGCTAGACAACCTCGCCAACCTGGGACTCAAGCAACTGGTGTCCACCCCCACCCACCTCGCCGGACACACACTCGACGCAGTCTTCTCTTCCAGCACAGACATCGACTTCAGCCACGCCACTGAGCTTCAATGGACGGACCACAGCTGCGTCCACTTCACCTTCAAGAGAACGACGACCCACCACCACCAGCAACAGGCCGCCCGCAGAAGCTGGAACAAGATCACAGCAGACCAGCTCGCCACCTCCCTGAGCCAGCACCCTCCCGCCAGCTCAGCGAACCCCAGCCAGGCCGCCGACAACCTCAAGAAGTGGATCAGCAACTGCGCGGACGAACTCGCCCCACTGAGGACCCCGCCGAGCAGACCCGGCAGCAAGAAGGCCCCATGGTTCACCGACGAACTCAAAAGCTCCAAGAAGAACTGCCGAGCCCTCGAGAAAGTCTAGAGAAGGGAACCGACACCGGACAACAGGACCTCCTTCAAACTTGCCACCCGGAAACACCACCAGCTGATCCGCGCCGCCAAGAAAACAGCATTCAAGGACCGGTTGGACAACAACGCACACAACTGCAAGGAACTCTTCAACGTCGTGAAAGAGCTTTCCAACCCCAGCGCAGGAAACAACGACATCACCCCATCGCAAGACCTCTGCAACTCCCTCGCTTCATACTTCCACAACAAGATCGCGGACATACACAGCAGCTTCAACAACCAACCAACGCACACCATGACCGAACAACCGCCCCCCACCACCACCCTCCACGCCTGGACCCCGATCAGCACCGAAGACACCATCCACACGATGAACTCCATCCACTCCGGATCACCGACCGACCCCTGCCCTCACCACGTCTTCAACAAGGCCGACGCTGTCATCGCACCCCACCTGCGAGACATCATCAACACATCCTTCGACACCGCCACCTTCCCTGAGAGCTGGAAGCACGCCGAACTCAGCGCTCTACTCAAGAAACCCACAGCGGACCCCACCGAACTCAAGAACTACCGCCCCATCTCGCTCCTCCCGTTTCCAGCCAAAGTCATCGAGAAGACCGTCAACAAGCAGATGGCCACCTTCCTCGAGACAAACGGATCCCTCGACCCCTCACAGTCCGGCTTCCGAGCCAACCACAGCACCGAGACCGCCCTCATCGCCGCCACCGATGACATCCGAGCCCTGATGGACAAGGGAGAAACAGCGGCCCTCATCCTCCTAGACCTCTCCGCGGCATTCGACACGGTCTGCCACCGCACCCTAGTACGGCGCCTCAGCAACATCGGCATCCAGGACAAGGCGCTGGAATGGATCATCTCCTTCCTCGACGGAAGAACACAGAGAGTCCGCCTTCCACCGTACAAGTCAGAGGCCTCCGAAGTCATCTGCGGCGTCCCCCAAGGATCATCTCTGAGCCCCACCCTCTTCAACGTCTACATGAGCCCCCTCGCGGCCATCGTACGCAAACACAACCTCAGCATAATCTCCTACGCCGACGACACCCAGCTGATCCTCTCCCTGACCAACGACCCCGCCGCCGCCAGAGCCAACCTGCACGAAGGGATGAAAGAGGTAGCCGAGTGGATGACAACCAGCCGCCTAAAACTGAACTCGGACAAGACGGAGGTCCTCATCCTGGGCTCCTCACCCTCCGCCTGGGACGACTCCTGGTGGCCTCCCGCCCTGGGCACCGCACCCAAACCGACAGACCATGCACGAAACCTGGGCTTCATCCTGGACTCCTCCCTCTCCATGACCAGGCAAGTCAACAACGTCTCCTCGGCGTGCTTCAACATCCTACGCATGCTACGGAAGATCTTCTGGTGGATCCCCACCGAGACCAGGAAGACCGTCACCCAGGCCCTCGTCACCAGCCGACTGGACTACGGCAACGCCCTCTACGCCGGTACCACCGCCAAGCTCCAGAAGAGACTCCAGCGGATCCAGAACGCCTCAGCCAGACTCATCCTCGACATCCCACGAACCAGCCACATCTCCGGACATCTGAGAGACCTTCACTGGCTCCCCGTCAACAAAAGAATCACCTTCCGCCTCCTCACCCACACACACAAGGCCCTACACGACCAAGGCCGGAGCTACCTCAACAGCCGAGTCAACTTCTACGCTCCCAAACGCCACCTCCGATCAGCCAACCACGCCCGCGCCGCCGTCCCCCGCATCCGAAGAGCGACTACAGGAGGAAGGTCCTTCTCCTACCTGGCCGCCAAGACCTGGAACTCCCTCCCGACCGACCTGCGCCTGACCCAAGACCACCTCTCCTTCAGGAAGAAGCTGAAGACCTGGCTGTTCGAGCAGTAGCGGCACCCCCCCACCCCCCCCCCCAGCGCCTTGAGACCCTACGGGTATGTAGCGCGCTTTATAAGTGTCACTGATTGATTGATTGATATGACGGGGCAAGGGATCTGGTAGATGACCCCTTCACAGGATGGAGTAGGCGTAATTTCTTCCAAGGTAACTTGGTCCTTACAATTTGAATGGGGGTATTTAGTAGCACTGAGCACCAAATTATTGATTGAATGGACTTGTCCAATTGGATGATAGCCCTGCGAACAGTGAGAACTATGTCACAGAGCTGTGTGTGGCATTTGACTCCTCTGGTGACGACAGTGCCCTTCTTATAGCCCGTGCACTGGTGGGGTGCTTCCTTATGTTGACGCCCTCAACAGTGAGCCGTATCCCAGTAGGGAAAACTGTCTTAAGAGTAGTAAGGCCACCAGCAAGACTCCGCATTAAAGCCCGCAGCCAGGAGTGGGAATGCAGCAATGTTACCTGTTATCTGAGGGACCCATGGAGAGGATGGAGTGGGTCCCAGCAAGGCCTAAGGCAGGACTATGCTCCCCTGCCTTTTTGCTTGGCTTGGAGATGGGGCAGTGCTCCTAACAGCAGGAGATCTGCACTTCCCTTGCAGAACAAGATTCCCCACAAGCTACATCACTCCCATGTCCCTTGGCCTCCAGAAAAACTTTTGCAGGCAAACGTTGCACTCCTCCATGGTGTGAGAATCAGGCAGACACATTATACCAACGGTATTGTCCTCTTCAGTGGTTTCTTGCGACTGCTGAATACACACCTGCCAACAGGCGCTGGCCAGACAGATGGATGCAAGCAAACATAATTCTATCTGCTCTAGAAACAGTGCTTGGCTTGAGCCGGTGGTTCCCGGTGGGGGTCTCAGGCACTCATTTTTGGGGCCGGCATTTTTTTTTCTTCATTAGACATTTAGCGAGCGCAAGAGAAGGAAAAACCCAGAATATTGAAAGAAGAAGTAAGAGAAAGACAGAAAAACTGTCACAAAGGGAGAAAGCAGGATCCGACAAGAGTGACATAAAGGGGCAGAGAATGTCTGTTAGTGGGTTAAAGAGGCATGAGGTGGTTTTAAGACTATGTAATGTGATGTGGATTTGTAGAGTGCTGCTTGTCAACCAAGAGGATATATATAGGTTCTTATATTTGTATTAGGCGCGCTAACATTTAATTGCGGAGCTTTGGGCACCGGCACTCATTCTATTACATATTAAGCACTGCATAGTAATGTTGTGTAACACAAAAGACAGCCACACACATTGCTGTAAGTTCGAAAACTGATTCAGAATACAAGAAAAACAAAAATACACAGCAAGTGTTCAGTTTACCTTTGGTCCACCTTGTGGAAAATTGAGCTGTCCTAACTGAAATTGCAATGTGACCTGAGACATGAGAGCAGCGTAGCTTTCTTAAAGTGATAGTGTCAAAATCCCTTCTAATAAGGGTAATGCCTGTTTGTCCCTATAAACAATCTGGAACAACTTGTCCAAAAACAAGACAACACTCCTCTGTGGAAATGAATCCTCATTTCTACATAATTAAACGAGTTGCCTGTTCAATAAATCATACACTAGGTTCCTCGATCATCATTAACATTTTTCAAAAAAGAATATTATGACAGTATTTCTCTACGTGATTAGAGACCTTCATATGTCTATCTCTCGGGAGGTTTCATCATAATATATCCTTAACCCCTTCCATGCTTGTGACGGAACCGTTCCATCACGAGCCTCGGGTGGGCTGTGCTGGTGACGGAACGGTTCCGTCACGGTCCGCCCGCCACGCCTGCGCGGCGCGTTCTATTGAGCAAGCGGGGCCGTGAAAGAACTGTTCCGTCACAAGCACAGCCCACCCGCGGGCCGTGACAGAGCGGTTCCGTCACGAGCACGGGACCGCCGCGCGGCCCCACCTCCCCCTTAGCGCTGCGGCAGAATAGCCGCCGCAGCGAAGGGGTTAAAAAAAGTGACGTACACATCTTAAATTGGAAACAAATCACGCACGTCAAAAACACGCTCAAATTCTCTAACCCAATGAATGACCAGTAGTGACTGCATATCACCTGCCCATTGGTGTCCTGATCCCGCCACCTTCGAAACATCCCTCTCACTTCTGCTATAAATCGTTAGTGGTGGCTTCACCTATTGCATGAACACCGCCACAAAAATGACTCTTTTTTTTTTATTTTACATCTCTTACTGGTATTCTGGCAAGTTACAAAGCAAGCCACATAGCAAGAAAATGTTCTTACTAATACATTTCAGACAAGCAAACACGACCAGTGGAAGAAATGCTACTAACACGTTTGAGTCATAATTCCAAGGCCGAAAATACATATATGCAGCCCTTTCTGTGAACGTCTACACTCTGAGAAGCATTTCTATTCATAGGGACGCTGCCGAGTAGCGGTTTTATGTGGCGCACACCTTCTACAGAACCATTGTTTTAGATGTAAACATGGGTATGTGTAACAAATTATCGAAAAAGACTTGATTTTTATATAAAAGTCCCAAAGGAAAAAAAAATTCAAAACTATGTGAAGTGTAGAGGTTTCCACAAACCTTCACAACCATTGCAAAGAAAAGAATGCAACTTTGTGCACCTCTGCTGTTAGGTGCACACACACAGCAACGTTGGCCAGGCAACAAAGCATGCTAGAACGCTCGGAGGCCAGGATATGCCACTGCGCGCGTGAGGTGACGGGTGCCAATTAATTATACAACAGAGCTCCTGGGAGTGAGTGCCAATGTTGGCAGGAGCTAGCAGGCGTCCTGGACATATGTCACCATGGAAGAACAACTGAGCGGTGTCTGTCTATCCTACCAAGTATCATCTACCTGCCAGTGCGAACTGCATCTTGGGGCTGTTGCTAATATTCATACTCTTCTAGAAATAACCCCATTCAGCGGACTGACAACCACCTGCACGCTCATAGGTGGGGAAACACAAAGTGGATTCAGCCGGCCTGTGCTTCCATGTCAAGAATTGCTGCTAACCCTGATCCGCTCCCCTCTCACTTCTTCGCTCAGCAGGACTCCTGGACTCTGCCACTTGTTGTCCCCTTGCTGCCCCACCTGGTAGCTTTGCTTTGTTTGTATTGTTGACTCCTTTCTCCTTTTTAACCCTTTCGGTGCGTCATGGTGGGCGAACCACATCCACCCATTATTTCACCCGCACCGCGGCGGAATTTGCGCTGCGGTTAACGGGTTACTTTATTTGACTTGTGTTCTTAACACCTTCAGCGCGGTGCAAATTTTTGCGCTGTGCTGAAGGTTCTAAGAAACGGGCGTGGCCGTGACGGAACGGTTCCGTCATAAGCACAGCCCAACCGGCGCTCATGACGGAACCGTTCCGTCACAAGCGTCGAAGGGGTTAAAAATGTTGTCAGCTATTGTGATCTCTGCCATTGATGACGTGATATCCCTACTCGACCAGGGAGAAACAGTGGCCCTGATCCTCTTTGACCTCTCAGCAGCGTTCGGTGCAGTTTCCTGCCACATCCTTATCAAGAAACGTAATTATATTGGGATCCAGGGAGACGCCCTCAAATGGATCACCTTCTTCCTCACAGGAAGAACTCAAGAATCCGCCTAACACCATTCACCTCAGAACCTAAGAGCGTCATCTGCAGCATCCCTCAAGGCTCATGCCTCAGCCCCACCCTGTTCAACACCTACATGATGCCCTTGGCAAATATCGTTAGAACCCATGGCCTCAAAATCATAACCTACTCAAGACGACACCCAGCTCATCCTGTCGCTTTCAGAAGACTCCTTCACCACTAGGACCAACTACTACAAGTGCATGACGATTGTAGCAGACTGGATGAAGGCCAGCTGCTTAAAACTCAATTTGGACAAAACGGAAGTGCTAAGCAGCTCCCGTGGAACGACTCCTGGTGCCCCTCCAAACTTGGACCCACTCCGACTAACCACGCTTGCAATCTTGGCATCATCCTGGACAGCAAACTCCGAATTAAAAGTCAGAACAACATGGTCTCAGCCACCTGCTTCCTCACTCTCTGCATGCTTCAAAAAAATCTACAGAATGGTCCCTGTCAACACCAGTAAAACTGTCACTCAAGCCCTCCTCAGCATCCGACTGGACCATGGCAATGCATTCTACGTAGGCATCACCACCTATCTCCTGAAGAGACTCCAGATGATACAGAATGCAGCTGCCAGACCTCCCTAAATGGACCCACATCACCCCCCCCACTTCAAGAAGCTCCACTGGCTCCGCATCCAGAAGAGATGGCAATTCAAGATGCTGATACACACCTACAAAGCCCTACATGACTAAAGACCAGCATACATCAACCACTGTATGAACTTCCACCAACCCTCCAAACACCTGCGCTCTGCCTCCTTCGCCCACACTCCCCACAACCATCGAAGCAACAGTGGATGACACTCCTTCTCCTACATCGTTTCTAAGTCCTGGAACGACCTTCCCCTTCCCCTCCAAACCTCATCCTCTCACCAGGAATTCAGGAAGGGACTCAGACCAGGCCTTTAGACTGATTCCACTCTCAGCAGCAAGAGCCTAGCACCTGGATCCCCTCACCAGTGATTAGCTGTGCTCTATAAATCCTAGTTGATTTGATAAAAACAGAGTCATAGGAGCCCACACAAAAGAAAAATTAGGCATTTCTGCTGCAATCTAATATCTTGAGCACACAACTGCTTGAACTACTAAACATATGAGGTATTGTGTTGTGGTGAGTATCGCTAGACTGGCGGCAATTGTCTAGGGAATGTGAAATGAGCCTGCCTCTCCGAGTCTTCGTCCTACCCCAAGAATCATAATTGTGCCAGGGAAGGGCACAATACAATTTTCAGATTTGTATTTATTTCATGAAGAAGGGGAACGGTTCTGAGAAGAGAGAGAAAGAAGGTTGATATATTGTTTGGGAGTGAATACAAACAGGCCATGACAGTACCAGACAGCAGCAAGCGTTGTCTTGGAATTATACAGTTTTGGCGCGCTTAAGCAACACGAGCACAGTGTGTGAGTGAGAGGGAGAACTGTAGTGATGAGTGACGGTAGGGGATAGGAGTTCTCCAAGAAAGAGCGGAAGCTAGCTGCTGGAGCTAGTTCTGGTGGGTGATGTTCGTTTCACTTTCACTGGGGTGCTGCACCTGTTAAACTTCCATTCAAAGACTGCAGTATCTCTGGGAGTCGCTTCCTCTTCGGAATCTTTGGCAGCTCGTCGCCTGTCTGTGCTAAGGAGTCACCTCGGTGTAGGACCGCTCCCCCCCCCCTGAATTATTAACAATAGGAGTGACACAGGGCACATGAATTTGGCATTTACGGTTAATCAGCTCAAAGTCCTCTTGGGCCCTCTAGCCCAAAACAAGTCAAGTGTTCATGTCGGAGCGCCCTGCCACCCACACTGTAACGTCATGCACCACGAATGAAAGGCAACGCCTTCGTGAAGCAGGAGAGCGAAATACCCATTTCAGAATGCAGGCAACTGGAAGGTGCGCAGGAGCAGTGCCTGAGGCCACATGTACGCCGTTTTTAGGTCGAGCCTGGGCAGCGCATGTGCTGCTCTGCGAGGCATGCTGTATTCAGGTAGGGACTAGAAGCTCCTCCCACTCTCCGCACATATTTTTCATTGGCTTGTGTCATTGTCCACTGTAAACTATGGCTGTTCATTGGTGCATAGGCTTAGTAGTCCCTCCTTAGTACCGCCTTGTCTCACTTTGTAACCTCCCATGGTGACACCCTCTATTACGTGTGCTGTGACTCAGTAGGCTTTAATTACAGCCTCCAAGCATTATTTTCTCAAAAGTCTTTGCCCTGTCTGCTGTTGGAGACAGGAAACGCTCTCTACTAGTGCATTTTTTTTTATAGCAAGGCGCTGGCATTTGCAATGCTATAGGTCTTGCATTTGCGAGAATTTAAGCTATCGGCCTTGTAAATGACAATGCCTTTTATTTTTCTGTTTTAAAAACAACACATAAATAAAAGGCTTCGTCATTTACAATGCCAATAGCTCAAACTCTCGTAAATAAGAGACCTACTGCATAATGCTTGTTTTCCTGTACTTTTGTCAGTGTTGGGTCCAGCTGGTGCTGCTCCTCTGAACTCTAGAGGTTGCAGCAGCCCCTCCCTGGTCTAGCACAGCCTATCAGCCGGACATTGCCACTCGTTACAAAATGTCAATCAGCCAGCCAGGGCAGCCACAGGTAGTGGTGCGCCTCCTCCCATCCCCACAGTAGGGCACAACAGGGAGGCCTCTGCAATGGGCGACACTACTTACGAGCAGAGTTCACACTCCTGTCTCAAGGGAAAGTGGAGGGGGGGGGGGCAGTGCTTAATTTGAACCAGTGGTTGCTGGTGGGAGGCACATCACTTATTTTTGGAGCCGGGCACAATTATTTCCGCATCAGATATTTCCCAGTTGCAAGAGAGGAAGACAAACACGGATTGGAACGATGGAGGAAGAGCTAGGCGGCAAAACCGTCACAAAGGAAGGAAGGAAGGAAAGGAAGGAAAGGAAGGAAGGAAAGGAAGGAAGGAAAGGAAGGAAAGGAAGGAAAGGAAGGAAAGGAAGGAAAGGAAGGAAATGAAGGAAAGGAAGGAAAGGAAGGAAGGAAGGAAATGTAGGAAATGAAGGAAAGGAAGGAAGGAAGGAAGGAAGGAAGGAAGGAAGGAAGGAAGGAAGGAAGGAAGGAAGGAAAGAAAGAAAGAAAAGGAAAGGAAAGGAAAGGAAAGAAGGAAAGAAGGAAGGAAGGAAGGAAGGAAGGAAGGAAGGAAGGAAGGAAGGAAGGAAGGAAGGAAGGAAGGAAGGAAGGAAGGAAGGAAGGAAGAGAAAAGGAAAGGAAAGGAAAGGAAAGGAAAGGAAAAAGGAAGGAAGGAAGGAAGGAAGGAAGGAAGGAAGGAAGTAAGTAGGATCCTGAAAGACCGTGAAAAAGGGGCATAGAACGTCTGGTGGAGGATTAAAGAGTCAGCCATGGTAGGCGGGTGGGCGATATTGCACTCCGCGCCAGCTTCTGAGCAGAGGTTTGGGCACCTGCACTTCTCAGTTCACAAATCAAGCAATGGGTGAGGTCTACCGAGGTGAGGCATCTCTCAACGTGACTGCCCATCTGGTGGTTACATTATAAACAATTTGAAAACAAACTGTGATGAATCCAGACTTCCCCGTTTTACCAAACTGTGTGATCCTGCTTGAGTATTAATTAATTTTACCCTCTTTTTTCATCATTATCACAAAAAAGCAGCTTCAAATATGTGATGTATGTAGCAAACATTTTCAGAGCTCGGCTCGTGCAGAAGCTTTTAGAGCCAGGCCTTACCCTTGGCACGGGCTCAGCTCTCCCTGTTGAATTAGCTCACCCACGACTATAAGGGCTCAGTGTCAGGCACTGAGCGCTAGTAGCCTTTGTAGACTGCCTGCCCATTGCGTGCTCATGTGGAAGGAACAGGAGCGGCCTGGTTTTCACAAAGGTACACATGGGATCAAGCAGATTATGCATTATTTGATGAATTTAGACGATACGGTCACGAAAGGGAATGCATATATGTTATCATTATGACAGTGAAGTATATTATAAAGCTCAAACAGTTATAAGTGAGCTGTTTTATCAGAATATAAACTGACAAACTATATAATAAGCGAAATATTTGTTTTAAAACTAGTGTATGGTGAAAACCTGCCAACTTTAGACTAATTTTTTACCATGTGATTGTATAGAAGTGGCCTTTGGAAGGGGCGGTGTCATGGCTACTGGGGCTTTGGACCGTGTGCTCTGCCTAAGCAGCTGCTTATCCAGGCTGACTCTGCCCTCCGCCCTCCCAAGCAAGAAGGAACTGTCTGGAGCCACCTCCCATCTCCTGGAGAAGTTTTGACTGAAGCCCTGCAGTCAGGGCTTTAAGTGGACCGGGTCCTGCAGGTGCTCAGCAACAGCAGTTTTTAAAAAGCAAGTGCTGAAACGGGTTCCTATCGGTCTTTCCATTTTTGCTCTCACCCTCAGGGTGAAAAAAAATCTTAACTCTGCAACACTGACACCCTTACCTGCCTTTAATGTAACTTCGAAGAGGCTCGTCATTTTAGAACTGAAGCACTTCCAATATTATATACAACGAAGTCATAGTTACGGCTTTTTATCTTATCCAAATAACAACCATTGACAAAGCCAATAGCCCTGGCTTGTTGGTGTAATGCTTGTTGTATTATATATCTGGATGCAGTGACAGAAGTAGGTACATTCCAGTCGAGCGGCACACTATGCTAAGCACCAGGGCACCAGTCTCCAAAAAAGAAGAGGGAGGACGCTAAGGTTTCAGCAGGAAGTGACGTCACGAAAGGTGGCTTGCACCATTAGACTCATTGACTCCCCTCGCTCACCCCTTAGACACGATTGCATCAGAGAAGCCAGCACGTGAGCAGTGTTCTGAATGGGCTCCGATCTCGCCCCAGAGAGGCCAAAGAGTGAATGTGTCGAGCTCTCGGTAAAATAAGTGGAGGGGACGCAGTCCACCCACGTGGTACCCCGACTCCAGCCCTGCTAAGCGCAGATTTTTATAGCTCACGTGTTTGACACCCTTAATTACATTGGTCACGCCCCTTTGAGAGACCCTCCAGTTTTTTCATCCCACTCAAAACCCTGCCTGCAGTGCACAAGTATCACGCCTCAGCTGGAAAATTATTCAGTGATCAGTGAATTGAGCTTTTGTGGGTGGCTTTGTGAAGAGAGTGAAACTGCGTGTCAAGTGGCAGCACCATGGGAGTTGGCAGGCCTGAAGGACACGCATTTCATCTCAAATTAGTGGTTGATGAGTATGTGCCAAGAGCAATCCAAAGTAGTGGGTCTTTCAGAAAGCCAGAGGGAGAACCGCCCACCCTCCTTGTTTCACAGGGATATACCTGCCCACTTTGTGTACATTTACAGGCCCCATTCCTCTTACCCATCCGATATACAGTCCCCATTTTTCAAGTCTCTTTGTGGGTTCCACATTCCCCCTTCGAGTCCCCTGCCACACATTGCCCATTACTCACCCCGAACATTTGCCGCAGGTCGGGGTCCCGGAAGCGGAAAGGGATGTTGGAGACGTGTAGCCGCTTCGGCTGCTGCTTCTCGGCACTGTCTGAACACTGGAGCTGCTGCTGGCTGCTGTCCGTCTGGGCAAGCTCGTCCGTCTGCGAGGAACAAAACACCAATGAAAGGCCAAAGACGTCACGGGGGTGAGAGGTGACGTCAGAGAGTCACCAAAAGAGAGGCACAATGACACAGACCCGAGAGGCCGAAGGAGTCGTTAAGGTACACAAAGAAGCGTCAAGGGGAGGGGAGGGTTGCCACCTTTCTCAGAGGAAAATACCAGCCATCTGTTCAGGTTTTAGGATTCTGCAAAGGCCCTTCCAGAATGCTTAAGTAACACTTCACATGAACTCGACCCCATTCATTTTTACCTTGGCCTTCCCATCATTCTTTACTCATAGGATCAGCCTGGGGTCATTACCGCAGCACTAGAACCCATTCTAAAGTGTTTTCCTAATATAATTTACTGTTCAACATATGTACCGACAAAGGGAAAAATACAGTCTTTAGGTCATTTTTTCCAAATTTTCTTACCAGCAGGGATGTTAAAATACTGGTCATGCCGGTATAAATCTGGTCAGGTGGCAACCCTAAATGAGGGCAAAGTGAATCAACAGACAGTAAGTAACAGTAAGACAGTAAGTAACCCGAAAGGTAAAGTGAGCCAACACGAAATATAAAGAAGGGGATGAAATACTATCATTATCTGGGGGAGGGGTCAGCCGGATCCCCGATCTGGCACCTGTTATTACCAAGAACCGGAATCTGACTGCAGGGCACAAGTCCTAAAAAAAGAAGTGGGTGGACTAACCTAGTTAATCAGTATGCAAGTGGCATCACGGCACGTGACAACACGGCGTGTGACATTGTGACCCGTGACATCACAGGAAGTTGCATCACAAGAAGTGGCATCACAAGAAGTGACATAAGAGCTTATATTTAGCAGGTGTATCATGAGTACATTTATGCACATTTCGAGTATACTTGCAAACCCTCCTGATTTAGGCAGAAGATTCATACTTTTGTACTTTACACATAAAACAATGTTGCCTTTTGTCAGCGTAAAGCTTCCTCTAGCCATAGTGCTTTAAAAGGAAAAATAGTGATATTTAAATTATTACAACACCTTCTCACGGGTAGTAAGAGCTATATAAATGCTTTTTATTTTGTGCAAATACTGGGAAAGATCAACGCATCTGTCATTCTTACAGTGCATGTATATCTCCTAAACAGAGCCTGAACAAAGTGAAAAGCTGCCTTTCTGAAGTATGTGTGAAGTGCTAACTTTGCTTCCCCTGCTGCTGTATTTGCAGCAGGTGTGAGGCTCCTGATGCTGCCAGCCCAGAGACTCGAACAAAAGGAGGCCTGAGGACCCCTCAGACTCGGCCTTTGTTATGGGGCCAGCAGGAGTCAGACACAAGAGAGCCCCATCGCCTCCCCGCCTTCAATTTTGTTGCAGAAGGAGAGCAGATAACAACGTGCAGGCGCTGCTGAAAGTGTCCCAGTGTTTGGAAATAACACTGGGACAAATTCAGCATCTTTCTTCAGGGGGGCCCAACTTCTTGGCAGGGTGGATGGCGTCCACCCTGTGAAAAAGTGGGTCAACACCATCCACCCGCGTGTACCCCTCCCCCCCATCCCCCCGACTTGTGCCCTGTCGGGATGGCCGGGCTCAAATATTCAGAATTTGCTCCAGTGTAATTTGCCAACACTGGGTCACATTCTGCAGTGCCCACATGTTGTCTGCTTTCCATTTAGAGCAACAACCTGCACTGCATCTGAGGTGATTTGTATTTACACTTCCAGCTGGGCACAACACAAAGACCTCACATAAAGGGCCATCAGCCCTCCTTTTGTTGGAGTCTCATCCTGGCTGAGAGCGATGTTTGAGCCTAACACCTAGATATCAGTGCAATGGAGGGAAACAAAGATACACAGCGTGTCATCACTTCCCAAGTAATTAAAAGAAACTATGACTTGGATTAAGTTCTTGACTTTCTCAACTCCTGTAAGAGATATTTATGCACTATCAGAATGAGTAATTACACTAATAACAATTTATATAGCACTTACTAATTCATTTCTTTAGTTAATTTATTTTATAGCAGCTATTCGTCCTAATTTAGATTGTCAGAGCGCTTTGCATCTCAAACACATTTTATACAAAGACAGTGAATCATACAGGTGCATAAATTAGTATTTAAGAGATGATACATTAGAAAATTAGAATTACAAGGTGTAGAAGTTGTATAAAAAAGTGCATACCATACTGGTATGCTTTAAACGCAGAGTCTAGAAAAACACAAAGTCAGGATTTAACATGAATCAATCAGGTTTACTTGTAAAGCACGATTACTCATCCATAAGGGTCTCAAGGCCCGGGGGTGGGGGGTCAGCCGCTCCGCCAGAGGGGCTGTAAATCAGTTGAAGAGCCAGGTCTTAAGGTCCTTCCTGAATTGAGGCAGTGACAGTGATTGCCAGAGATGGAGAGGCAAGGAGTTCCAGGTCTTTGCTGTAAGGTAGGAGAAGGCGGATATGTGGAATGGTAGCCTGGGTGAGTTGGTCAGAGTGGAGTCTCTGGTGGGTGCATGGAATGCGAGGCGGTGGTTAAGGTAAACAGGTCCTGTGTCATGTAGAGGTTTGTAGGTGTGCGTGAGGAGCTTGAAGGTGAATATTTTGTTGACTGGGAGCCAGTGGAAGTCTCTAAGGTGGCCAGTGATGTGGCTGCAGTGGGGTATGTTGAGTATGAGTCTGGCGGAGGTGTTCTGGATGTTCTACAGTTGCTGGAGTCATTTCTGGGTGATGCTGGTGCATAATGCATTGCCGTAATCAATTCTGCTGCTGTTGAGTGTGTTCGTAACCATCTTTCTGGACTCAGTGAGGATCCATCTGAAGATCTTTAGGTGCAGGCATAGCGTGTGGAAGGATGATGATGAGATGGTGTTGATCTGGCGGTTTATGGTGAACGAGGAGTCCAGGATGATGCCTTGGTTTTGTGCGTGGTTTGTGGAGGGGGTTTCCAAGTGTTGCAGGCCACCAGGAGTCGTACCAGGCGGAGGGGGTTGAGCCCATGATGAGGACTCCGGTCTTCTCCGAGTAGAGCTTGAGGCAGCTGTTCTTCATCCAGGTGGTGACAGTCTTAATTCCGTCATGGAAATTGGTCTTGGTGTCTGTAGGTGCATTAGTGAGGGAGAGAATCAGCTGGGTGTCGTCGGCATAGGTGATGATGTTGAGTCTGTGGTTCCTGTTGATGGCAGCAAGCGGGCCATGTAGATGTTGAAGGGAGTGGAGCTCAGGGAGGAGGCCTGAGGCACACAGCAGATGATCTTTGTGGGTTTGGATAGGAACAGAGGTAGAGGGACTCTCTGTGTTCGGCCAGTGAGGAAGGAGCGGATCCATTCCAGGGCTTTGTCGTGGATGCCGGTGCTGTGGAGTCTTATGCATAAGGGGCGGAGAGAGATAATATCGAAGGCGGCCGAGAGGTCCAGAAGAACGCGTGTTGCAGTTTGGCTGTGGTTGGGGAGGGTGCGGACATCGTCTGTGGAGGCATGGAGGGCAGTCTCGGAGCTGTGGTTGCTTCTGAAGCCAGATTGGGAGAGGTCTAGGATGTGATATGCTTCGATGAACTCAGAGAGTTGGGTGCTGATGACCTTCTCGATGACCTTAACTGGGAAGGGGAAAAGAGAGTTGGGTCAGAAATTCTTGCGGTCTATCGGGTCGGCAGAGGGTTTCCTCAGCAAGGGGTAGATCTCTGCTTGTTTCCAGTGGTGCTGATTCTGTTAAAGAGGAGGTGTGGGCAGGGGTCCGAGGGTGTTCCAGAGGGAATGCTTTTTATGATCTTGAGGGTGTTGTTCGCTGTGAGGGGAGTCCAGCTGCGGAGGGTTTGCTAGGGTCAGGTGTCGTATGGTGGTTGGGGGTGAGGTGGAAGTGTGCTGGGTAACAAGGCTGTCAAAGATGTCATAGATCCCCTAATCTTGTGGTGGAAGAAGGTGCCTAGGTTGTTGCAGAGGTATTGGGAGGTAAGGATGTCTGCTGTCTCTGTGCTGGGTCCGACAATTTTTTTGATCATGGCGAAGAGTTCTTTACTTTTGAGTGCGCTGGCATTGATCCTTTCTTGTAGTGCCACTTTATTTGATGTTCTGATGAGGTGGTGGTGTGCGGTGATGGCGGTTTTGAAGGCTGAGTGGTCTTCCAGGGTTTTGCTGCTCCTCCTTCTCATTCGTGAAGGGTGGGAGAGAACCAGCAGGTTTTCTTGCAGTGGCGTAGTTAGGCACTAGGCTGCCTGTGGCAGTCCCTGCATTTGCCACCTGCGGAGGCTGAATCTAAGGGAGGGGGTGGTGGTGATTCCTGCACCTGGTGATGGTTGCAGGTAAAGTGGGGGGGGGGGAAGAAGGGGGGTTCCAGCTACCGCCCCAAAAACTCGTGCCACCTGGGGCAGACAATCCCCCTTACCACTCCACTGCATTCTTGGGGTGCGCCTCGCCTGAGACTTTCTTCAGAGGAGCAAGGGTGTAGGCGCAGTTGGTGATCCGGTGGTGGAGGCTGCATGCTGAGGTGTTGGCATCCGTGGATGTCGATGGGGTGCGGGGTTTGCTGAGGCAAGCTGAGCTGTTCTTCAGTGACCTTGTTTCAACATCTGTAATGGTATCAGTGGGCGTGGTGGTGTATGGTGGGCTTGGTGAAGGAGACGCAGCAGTGGTTGGTCCACAGGAGCTCAGTGGTGTGGCTCAAGGTGATATTGTCGCTGGCGGAGAAGATGGGGTCAGGAGTGTGTCTGGCTAAGCGGGTTGGGGAGGTACCCCGTTGTTTGAGTCTGACGGTGGCGAGGTTCTCCAGCTGAGATGTGGTGTTTTTGTTGTTGGAGTTGTCCAGGTGGAAGTTGAGGTTGCCGAGGAGGATGTAGTCGGTGGAGGCGAGATCGTGTGGTGTGATGAAGTCGATGATGGAATTGCTGAAGGGTGGGCAGGGTGCGGGGGCATGTAGATAATGGTGCAGCGGACGGTGGTGTTTGGGTTGGAATGGACCTGGTAGTGGAAGGGCTTAATGTTGGTTGGGAGGTCGTCCGCTTGGGTGGTGAGGCGGAGGGTGCTTTTGTGTACATGTAATACAGTGCTAGGCCCCGGCGGCGGAGTTCACAGAGTTCTGCTGAACTCCACGAAGTGCCAAAAAAACTCTGCCACGCTCCACGGAGTTCCATGAGCGGCAGACTGTGGAAAGTTGCACTGCTTGCACTGATTTTTAGCACAGGGAGATTGTCGAACGCTGTAAAATCCGCGCAAACAGCACTATACATCATGCCAGAGTGCGCTGCTTCCTTCTGCCGCTCGATTAGATAGTCTACTTAAGCAGTAGCTTCCTCAACACAAGCATCATATTTCTCAATGGGAGCAGTTGCAGCCTGCTGCATCCGCCCGAGTTGAGAAATCCCGCCGGGAGGAGGTCTAGTACGCAATTTTTCTCGCTTGCAATCTTAATGTTAGTTAGCTGCGCAAAAGTAGAACATCTCTGCAACATGTCACTTTGCTGAGTTTTGCGGAACTCCGCGCTCAATACGGAATGCACAATGGGTGAAACTCTGCAAACTTTGCCGGTGGAGTGGATTTCTTAGCCCCCTCCTATTTAGGATTGTCTGGGGTTATACAACTGCAACCTTGGAATAATGAAAACTTAGGAAAAAACTTGATACGTTTCTAAACCTTTTCTTTGCATGCAGAGTTATCTTACCAATATTATTATCCTCTGAAAATTGCTGTGCACATAATGATCCCTACGGAGTGTGCCTTAACCCCATAATATAGTTTAAAATCTAGCCTGTTGTGACAAATTAAGTGAGTCAGAACATATTTAGTGTCACATTTGTCCTTATTGGCAAATTCTTTGTGGTTTTATATATTTTTTAAAAGAATGCATTAGTTGAATATCACACTGCTTTTTATGACTCTGCCCTTCGTAACTTCATTCCCTTGCTGCTGCCACACCTTGACCCCCAACTTCTCGGAGTACTTTCCCCATTTTAGCAATGGACTGGGAAGGCATGTTGGGGAGGCATAGGCTGCCGTTGCCCAGTAGGTAAACACGTCTCTTCCCCCAGACATGGGACCGTCTCTTCCCCAGCCAGTCTGTCCATTCTGAGGCACTGGTCAGTTGTGATAGTATCCATATTGTCCAGTGTCTGGCTCACTCCTGCTTGGCCCCTTGGGGCTCAGCGTGATTAACACCGGGTAATAATACATAGTGTGGAGGAACAGTGCCTTCAAGGGCCTGGGAACTTAGGAACTGCCTATTCCTTGCTGGAACCTCGACATTAATGAACTGATATCACCCTTGAGGCGACGGCGAATACTTATAACAGGAATAATAATTAGAATATTAATATTTTGCGGTGGTATCCAAAAACTGAATGTTGTGCTAGTGGCCATTTATTAGAATTTGTTTTTTGTAAAATGTCACCTTATATACCTTCGGAACTAATTCAGTTATTCAGTCATTAAATTGATGACGCTTGGGGGAGACGCGTTTCCTAAACTTAGCCAGCAGATGGCACCCTCGTTTCATATAAACATCGAATGTCAAAGCAGGCCAGGCACAAGCCAACCTTCTAGCTGACAGAGCCACATATAAAGAGCAGGGGGTTTACCGGCTCGCTTATTTTATTCTATTGCTATTTATTTCTAGAGCAGAGGTGTTATGACGCCGGAATAGTAACAGATGCGCGAATGCAGCCACTGGACTGTCACCTGGTATACAACGCGACCACCCTCAATGTGGCTCCAATTTAGGAAAGAGTTGAAAACTCACCTTTTTAATGAGCACTACATTACAATGCATTCACCATCCCAAATCCAACTTCCTTTGCTATTAACTTTTGACCTTCACCTTGCCTTTAGTCATATACAGTGCTCTGCTGTCCTTTGGCTAAGTTTGCACTAAAATGCATACATACAATGGGGTTTTGTTATCAACTAGGTTTTCAATCTCCTGCAAACTACATTGAAGTTATTCTCTTGTGATGGGAACTTCACTGGAAGCGTAGTCCGTAAAAACTCGAAGGCCATTGGTTGATGCACCGGCAGCCAGTGCAGCCTTGAGAGTATGTGCTTCATTCAGTGCTTAATTTGTAAAAAAAAAAACATCACTGCCAGGGCCCTTGTCAGGAAGCCACTACAGCTTGCACCACACATTGCTCCTGCCAGCACTGCCAATGGCAGTACCAACGCAATCACTAATCATCACACTCCTACAAGTGTGACAATTCAGCCTACGCTAGGCCCCCAAAGCTATAGGAATGGCTTGGGTGGCAGTCAATTGTAATTTTTACCAGCGCCACCACGTGGCAGACTGGTACAAGCCCCAGTGTCGATCCTTAAGTGCCGGTGCTGAGCAAAGGAAACCACCGTCTCAAAATAAGCAGTGGCTTCACTAATGCAGGTGCTTCGTTTTTTAGGTACCTCAGAATGTCAGGTAGTAAGCTGGGGGCAGAGGGTATATTTTATTGTAATAAGGACTTAAACCATAATTTTATGTTTGAACTCTTGTACAAAGAACGAAAACTATGCAGTGTCAAGTTTGCAACCACAAGCCTTTCACTTGGTAAGCAAGTGAGAGTTGTGATCAATCTAGGATGCTGCAGTTCTTTATCCGGGATGATTCTGAGCCCAAAGTCCCAGAGAGGTGGGCTAACATTTCGATTTTCAGCGTGATTAGTAGAATAAAAAAGGCTCACTCTTATTATTATTCACTTTTAAGAAAATGATTTGGCATCTGGTCATTTATTACTGAAAGAGCAGATCTAAGCATGTCTGCAGTCGCGTGTTCAACTAGTCAATGTGTAACATCTGCACAAGTAAAGGACCCAAGCCCAAAGTCTGCATTTAGGATGGCCGGCACCCTGAGATAGACTTAACAAGCATTGGCACTGCCAATAGGTCTCACGTTTGCGAGAGTTAGAGCTATTGGCATTGCAAATTACATTGTCTTTTATTATGTGTTATGGAGTGGAGTGGGTCTATGTGGTGTGGAGTGAAATTATGTGGGGTCAATTGGAATTGTCAGCTGTAGTATTATGTGGTGTGGAATGGTGTGGTGTGGAGTGGTTGTGTGTAGTGGAATTAGGTGGGAGGGTGCGCAGTGGAATTATGTGGATAGTAATTATGTGGTTTTGAGTGCACTGGAATTATGTGGAGTGGGATTGTGTGTCATGGAGTGGTATTTTGTGTTATTTTGTGGTATTTTGTGGAGTTTAATTATGTGCTGTGTTGAATTTTGTGTCATGATGTGGTATTCTGTGGTGTGCATTGGATGCATGTGATGTGTTGTGTAAATGTATTGTTGAGCTGAATTATGTGGCGTGCTGCCGAATTATGTAGTGTGGAATGGTAATGTGTGGAGCGTTGGAACTGCGTGGCATTGAGTGAAATGATGCCGATTGGAATTATGTGGCATGCTGGCAAGATTGGTAGGAAGGAGAGAAAAGGGTGACAAGAGAGAGGAGGAAAAGCTAGTAAGGAGGAGAGAGCATAACATGGGAATAAAAATATGAAAAGAGAATAAGGGGGGAAGAAAAAAGAAGCAGGAAAAGTGGACAGAGACTTAAGTGTGAGAAAGGCTAGTGGATAGAAGAACAAGAAAGGAGTGGAGGGGAAATAGGGAATGAGAGGAGGTAAAACGACAGTGCAGGTAAGGAGAGTGGAGTGAATAAAAAGAAAAAGAACAGTGGTAAGCGTAGAGGAGAAAGTAAGCAGGCAGAGAATGGGGAGAGCTGCTCATGCAGCGTCGTGATTGGCTGGGAGAGTACGGGAGCCTGGGTGCTTTCCAGTCCAGCATATTAAGAGGAGAGACGGGTGGTGGCGTGGCGAGGTTTTCTTTTTTATCCACCCCCCCCACGCTCTGCCCGCCACCCCCTTTCCAGGGGGCTGCCAGCACCGCCTGCATGTTCACGTGAAGCTAGAGGTTTTCAACTGCGGAGTTCAATCAGGTGCTTTCTGATTTTACTTCCAGCAGGTGGAAGGTGCTAGTATAGAAATGCAGGGGTGCAGGTGAGCATCACAAGCAGCGGCATGTGTCTCCGTTGCCTGTCGCTGCACTCTCTATCAGGGAGCGAGTGCTCCGTCACCAAGCTTCAAACACTGCCCGTGCATTGCTGAAGCGTCAGAGGAAAGACCTAGCGATTGCAGGCGTTCGACGGGAACAACCACAGACGCCGCTTTTTTGTTTCCACTGTATTTATATTATTTCCATTATCACGGTGCTTGGGATTCAAACCCAATGCTGCTTTCTCAACAACGCTATTTTATTTGTATCAGAGCCTCCCAAGCTGGTCATGGTAAAAAATACGACGCCGGGTAGTGCCCATGAAGAGGACCTGAGCAGCTGTGGGGGAAGGGCAGGGTTGAGAGATGAGACCGAGCAGTGAGTCCATCCAGATCTAAATCAAGGCCTTTGTCACTTGCAGGTCAAAGGTTAAAGCTTCCAGTCGCAAGGACATAGAGACAGAGCCTGCTGCAGTGATGAGTGCAGAGCTGCAGCTCGCAGGCTGCGACCCTAGTAAGATATAAGCTGCAAGAGGGAGGGAGGAGACGAGCTGCAAAGAAGAGAGCCGGAACACACCTTCCATTTTCGGTTGGGTATTTGACAGACCCTGTACCCTACTCCATACAGAGAACACTGCTGTCAGCAGGAGCATTTCACACGCACCCCAGTACGTACCCTTTGGGCGGCCGCTCTGAAGTTGGTGAAATAACTACATTTCCGACTTCATAGATCGGGTGGAAAAAGCTTAACGAGCATCACAACCAGATGGTGGAACAAGCTACCAATAAAGCTAAAAAAACTCTCCCGACCTACTTTCTTTTAGGAAAGGACTCAAACCCTGGCTATATACTTTATAACCTCTCTTTCTGCACTAGAGCCTTAATATCTTATCTCTCTGGTACATTAGTGTGTTTAGCTGCCAAGCACCTAGACGCCCTTGGGTAGTAGTGCGCTATATAAATAAATAAATAAATAAATAAAGGTGTTGTACATTTAACAGTATTGAAATCAGATTACAAAAAACACCATGTGCAAGCAGACAAATGGTCTGAGGACAACATTATGTTGCGCTTCTGCAAGCATCAGGCTTTAGAGTCACACGATTGATCCAGTGCCATAGCAGTGATGCCACGGGCCCCGGTGCCAACAAGGAACGTGGACCCCATGTGTGCCCAAGTATATTAATACTCAGGGGTCAGTGGACTCATGCAAAACCTGGGCCCACTGCCTCTGCAACTGCTGCCCCACATATAGTTACAGCTCTGTTGTGTACAACACTGAGGCCTTATACTATAGAAAGAACTCGGAGAATCCACCAAACACCATTCACCTCAGAACCTAAGAGGTGTGGCGCCGCGGCCACGGCATCTGACTCCGGAATCTGGGGATCACGGTTCGATCCCCGGCTCCAGCGGCAGATTAGCTCAGCACCATATGACTCTGGGCAATAGCTTGCTTAATCTTCCCGACGGCCCCCAGCGCCTGGAGACCCTTACGGATGATTGTTCGTGCTTTACAAATGTGGATTATATTATATTATATTATACTTGTGGTATCTGCTGTGCTGGGGGAAGGACTGGGGTTGGTCTAAAAGAATACATTTGGAGGGTCTCCAGGTTTGCTGATCTTAGAGAAACTTAACACAGATTCTGCCATCCACGACAGGGACCCTCTGGACTCTGCTAACTACTCGAGAGGAAAAACCATGTATTAATGGGGTGAAACACTCAAACAGTCCCTTAAAGGTACACATCCTTAACGAGACTAGACAAACATTTATTAAGGCAACAATGGAGGGGACTCGGGTTGTTTGTACAGAAGAAGGTCCTTGAAGGGGATACTCAGCACCTCAAAGCACTGTCCCCTGAGCACCAGAACAAGCGGGACATTGGTACCGAAAGCGTGGTCTCTGGGAAAGTGCTGTGCTGGGATTTGCAACAGAATCTGAAAATAAACTAAGTCCAAACACTAAAGTCTGTTTGACAGCAGACAGCCTCCCCCTGCCCCCAGAAGTGACCAGGTGTAGGCAGCAACCCCAGTTTAAACTAGGGTGCTTACATTGAATAGGAAAATGACGATATTGTTAAAGGCCTACCTCAAAGCCACGCCCACAGACATGAACCCATTAGACCTTCAAGACCCATACCAATCAATTTAGGGAGTATCAGCACTTCTCTTTTTCCATGTAAAGCACTGTTTGTGATCAATTAAGTAAGCCAGAAAATACTTACCATCACGCTTGTCCTTGGTGCCAAGCCAATTTATTTTAAGGGTAAAGTTTAAGAAAAAGAAATGACAGTCGTATACTGTGCTGCACATAACTTCGTCCCATGAATATCGCCCCAGCCTTTAAATTAATTTTATGCTACACCAATGTAATTTTTTCAGTTTCTGGCTCTGGCCATCGAACATGCAGAGTGAAGTGAAAGCTATCTCTTCGCTTGCTCAAACAGTCCCCAAGGCAGGTGACTATTTCGCAACTCTCCGCATATTAATGTGCTGAAAATCGTTGTCCGTACATGGGGCCCCTAGCCGTTTTAGTTCAAGTGCAGGGTTGTAGATCACTCCTCGCTGTTAGTGGCAGCAGGTAAACTTTGTAACTAGCGAGGTACATAAACTGAACAGGAGCAAATGAGTAAATTGGCTGAAGGAAAGCTCCTAATCCTAGTAGTATGTACCCTGAAAAGCAGTTGCCAAAATGGAGCCAAATATTTTCGAACATAACTTACCTGAGAAAGTTGCAGCATGTTTTAGTTATCACATGCTTTTCTGTGGTGATAATCAAGAAATATTTCTAAGACTTTAGACCATATCTCACCCCCTCCATCCCCAACAAATGGCTAAAGCTACAGCTTAACGCACAGTTCTGGGGTGTTATTTAGGAAACATTTAAAGCTATGGGTCTGTCATAGTAGACATCTAGTGAGTGTTATGTCATTCAACAAACTGGTTTGCCTAATCTCCTTTTTCAACACTGAGTCAATACGAGAAGCACTGGGGAGATTTGTGAACAGCGAGCACATGGAGAACTTCTTTGCACGTCAGAGGTCAGGAACGTGCAATGGTTCTATTCCAGTGAACCAATCAGAGCTGGTGTTGACAAGCCGACATCAAACTTGCCAATAGGATGACATAGATGTATCATGGTTCTACTGCCGCAGCCAGTCCACGGCATAAAGAGAACATAGCTGGAAACAAGTTATGTAGCTCCTCCGTCTTCTGTGTATATACGGTGTCTACCAAAATACACAACACTAAACCCACTTCACTGAAAAATATAAGTAAGCTCCTTAAACAAACAAGTAATGTGGTGGGAGGGGTAATGGACAGGGGCAACAAACAACAGAGCAGAAGATGCAGCCGTAATGATGTAAGATTAAGTTTGGCGGCCGGGGATGGGGACAACAAGCAATGGAGCAGTAGGTGCAGCCGCAATGATGAAAAATTATGGTCGGAGGCCGGGGACATGGTCAACAAGCAATATAGTGGGAGGTGCAGTCATAATGATGAAAGATGGAGTGTGGCGGATGGGGGAAAGAAGAAACGGAGCGGGAGCAGCGGCCGCAATTATGAAAGATGAAGCACGGTGGATGGCAACAAAGTAGTGTATACGTGAAGTCTTTAAGGAACGGGTCATGTGACAAGGCATGGCAGGAAGGGTGAGTGATGAGGGAGGGGGGTCAACCAATAGAGTGGGAGGTGCGGTCGCAATGATGAACAAGCTGAAAGAAAAAAAATAGTGCTTCAGACAAACCATAAATAAACGAACGAGTAAGACCACATGTAACATGGAGGCTCCATGTGAGGTAACTAAACACCAGAAGGCGGGACAAAAACAACAAAGGGACCATAAAAAAGCAAGATTGTATGAGGGGCACCATAAGGAACCAATGAAAAACGATGGGCGTGCACAAAGCCCATAGAGTAGATACAGCATGTCTCGAAGAGAGAGAACATCCACTGCCTAGGTGATTTCTAAAAAAGCAGGTGCTCAGTGAGGAATCCTGGGGACTACTCACAAGACCGTTTTAAGGTCTGAAAAGTTGTATGTCAGAATATTCTCAATAGAAATATTAACTGACATAAATATCATGTTGTAAATATCGTTTTCAAAAATAATGTTCCACTGGGTATACATTTTCTATTATTTACTGCAATGTGACAGGATTTTTGTAAACAATATTTAAGACAATATACTTATGTTAAACGATATTCAGACAATGATATTCTGGTACCATGATGGCTTAAATCCTTAAATTCTTGCAGGAAGGAGCTAACCCTGCTGATAACACTTTGTCTACAACCAACATCCTGAGCATCTCCAGCATCCTCTCTTGGTCTCTATGTGGAACATTGCCTACAGAACTGAAAGTGTAACTGTGTCTAGGATTGAGAAAATCAAGAGTTTAGTTGGTGTGTGAACATTTTTTCCTGCAAGACTGGTAGGTACGGCAGATTTGAAATATCCAGATAGCTTGTCAGTTCAGATGGATTTCAGAGGGTAAACTATGGCTATGTCGAGGCTTTTAAGCACACAGCCAGATTTAAGCGAGGCATTGACCAATGCAGTAGACAAACGTGCAATGTGACCTGGGATCCTTTTTAGCAAATGGCCAAGAAAGAGGATGCACAAGGAGTCTGCATCAAGTTTCTGCTTCATGCAAGCTATTGTGTCAGTGGTGTCAATTCTAACATACATTGAGACCCTAACTGTAGCTTTTTAGACACAGTAAGTCTTTGATAACCAACTTGGACCATCGACTTTTCCAGTAATACCCAGTGATAGTGATTGTTGCAGTCTTGAACAGAAACGATTTAGGCTATCACATAATTCCGGGCCACGCCCACCATCACCACCTGGGATCCGCCTCCATCGAACTTATCTCCATTACTTTGAAGATAACTCACTCAGGAGCCCCTACGGACCCGTGCACACCCGCACATCATCCACAGATCCTCCACAACTATCGCCCCCGAACTAGCCCACACCATCAACTCCACCCTGGCCTCCAGCACCTGCCCCATGGACTGGAAACGTGCGGAAGTGAAGCCCCTCCTCAAAGAAACATCGGCTGACCCTACTGACCTCAAAAACTACCGACCCACCTCCCTCCTCCCTTTCGCAGCCAAAGTTACAGAAAGGCTTGTGAACACCCAACTAACCACCTTCATCAAAGAAAACTGCATCCTGGACCCCTCCCAATCCGGTTTCCGCAGCAACCACAGCACCGAGACGGCCCTACTCGCAGCCACCGACGACATCCGCATGCTGCTCAAACAGGGCCACACCACAGCCCTTATCCTCCTGGACCTCTACGAAGCCTTCGACACCGTCTCACACCGCACAATAACCACCAGGCTCCACAACGCGGGAATTCAGGGGGACGCCCTCAACTGGATCCAATCTTTACTCGAATAGAATACAGAGGGTCAGACTCCCCCCCTTCCTCACCGACCCCACCGACATCATCTGCAGAGTTCCCCAAGGATCTTCTCTGAGCCAGACTCTATTCAACATCTACATGACCCCATCGCCGCCATCGTCAGGCAGCACGGGCTCAGCATCATATCCTACGCTGAAGACAACCAGCTCATCCTCTCCCTCACCATGAGCCCAGAAGACACTAGACTCAGCTTCCAGGAAGGAATGAGAAACATGGCCACCTGGATTAAGGACAGCTGTCTTAAATTCAACTCCGAGAAGACCGAGGTTCTCATCTTCGGACCCTGCCCCTCCGCATGGGACAACTCCTGGTGGCCTCCCACCCTCGGGGCCCCACCCACCCCTACAGACCACGCTCGGAACCTCGGCATAATCCTCGACATAATCCTCGACTCCTCCCTCTCCATGAATCGCCAAATGAACGATATCTCCTCCGCTAGTTTCAACTGCCTCCGGATCCTACGAAAAGTCTTCAAGTGGATCCCCTCACACTGAAGAAACACCGTCACCCACGCACTCATCACCAGCAGGCTCGACTACAGCAACGCCCTCTACACCAGAATCAACAAATCCCTACTACGCAAGCTCCAAACCATCCAAAACGCAGCCGCCAGGCTCATCCTAAGGATATCGCGCCACGAACCTATGACCCTAAACCTGCGAGAACTCCACTGGCTCCCCATCGAGAAGAGGGTCACCTACAAACTACTCACACATGCCCACAAATCCCTCAACGACATTGGATCAAAATACCTCAAAAACCGAATGAGTTTCCATGCACCCAAGAGGAACCTCCGCTCATCCGACCTCGCCCTGGCAGAGGTCCCCCGCATCCACAGAAGCAGAGCTGGAGGGGGAGCCTTCTCCTACACCGCAGCAACAACATCGAACACTCTCCCAGTAGAAATCAGATGCTCTCCAACCCTGCACATCTTTAGACGGGCCCTCAAGACCTGGCTTTTTGACTGACCGGAGCAGCCCTTCTTTCCCTCTCCCCAGTGCCTTGAGACCATTGCGGGTGAGTAGCGCGCTTTACCAACCCCTGATTGATTGATTGATTGATGGGCCGTTTGGGTATTAATGGCAAGGCATGAGGTATTCAGATTCTTTAACAATTTGGAAACTCTCTTTGGTTAAATTTACAAAGTTATTTATCTTGAAGCTCAATTTGTTTTTCTTTTGCGCGAACTATGAGATTCTTATACCGCCTCCACTTGGACCGGAAGGCTAATTGAACCGCCCCTGTTACCGGGAGCACCATTTCTCCTCATTTGCATAAAGACATTTCTCCTTCATAAGTTTAGGTAGGCACGACTAATTACTGTGAGTTAGGAGAGATGTCGTTCTCATGAGTATGAAATTGTCTGGTATCTTTGTCTTACTCAACCAGTTGTCTGTGATCGTATCTGAATCAAAGCGCAGTGTCTGAATGTTCTCAATTCACTCTATCCTGAATACATTCTGGGGGACGTTTATTGGGGTTCATATACTTTCTGCATGAATGTAGAATCTACATGTAATATTCTGGAATGGAAAGTTGTTACCTGGAACCTGGTTTCTGCTATGGTAGGTGATACAGGTGCCCCTTCCTGATGGTCACATACTTATATTCGAATAAAAGTTCATTATGTACCAGAGCGTCTATGAGGACTTATTAGTGGTTACAAATTGGAGAACTGGAATTCAATGTTGATTCCATAATGATCCCTCCCCTGTGAGGACTGTGGCATTTGCATATCTAACTCCTCCTCTTGGTGCATGTGACTCTGAAAGGGCAGTAGAAATGAAGAAGAGTCATTCACATATAAGAGGCCAGCTGATATGAGATGTTGCCCCATCTCTCCCTGCCCGCTCAAAGACATCCGTCTGTGGAGGATGTGACCCCCATCATTCTCTTTGGCCGGACTGACAGCGCCGTCGGACTGTATCAAGCCTGGTACAATCCTCTAAACAAATAAAGTTATGAGTCCAAAAGGCGGGCAAAGTCTAGCATAATATTATGAAATCGCACTAGCTTGTGATGAGAGACTGCAACACCTCAAGCAATTAAATAATAAGCAGAGTCAGGAAAATCCTCTGCCGTCAGGGTACTGGTGTTAAGTTTGTCTACAGTCTGCTGCTGCACTGTTTGCTCTGGTGTTTTCACATTTCATTCAGCAGCTCACCGTTGTCACAGCTTCTTGATGGTCTGCAGAGTGCCTGGTTGGAAAGGATCTGCTATGTGCTAGATGGTGTATACTAACGTGGCTGGACCTGAGGACGGGTGATGACGTGAAAGGTACACTGCTCGGAACAAGGGGGTGGAAGAAGACTGACAAGAAGGGCAAGGGAACCTAGGAAGTGACGCATGTAGAGTCCTCGTACTTTTGCAACCAACAGAAAATGGTTCTGCACAACTGGCAGCCAATCACTCCTGCCCCACTTAAAGGCGCCTCCACAGATATCAATCTGCATCACAATCAAAGCTTTCCACATATTCCTGAACTCCATAGGCTGGTGCATGTTTTCAGGAGGCTGAAAGTTTAACGCGCCATGAGTGGACCAGCAGTTGGGTCTGTTGCCTGAGTTTAGCGTTCCTGTTTTGAGTGCACACAGAGTTTAGCATTAGATTTTATATTCAAAGCCAGAGAACCAGAAACATTTCATTTCCTCTCAGACCACGGCCTCCAAGGCGTAGAACACAACAGTCACCTCATGTTCCAGGCCATGAGGGGGTACAACGATCAGTGTGTGAAACCCTACTGGCCAAGGGCTGAGGGAGCCGCCTCAATCCTGTCTACCATTTCCTGGTTCCCAAGGCCAGAGTGGGGGTTTGGTCTCCTTTATGCAGGAAACCAGTGTGGATCAATTCCGTCTCCCAAGCCAGCCAAGAATGAAAACCGAAGGCACGGCGTGAAGACTCAGTCAAGGAGTCAGAGGATCAGTCCCTTCCCAGCATGCCTTGGGAAGCTTGAGATGTGAGGGTCACACACTAGTGCATGGAAGGGATACCTGGTACAGGGAGAGATATGAAAGAGCTACTACCTCCTGTGGATTGACGGTCGCACCCTAACCACTGCCCAGAATGTCTTCCGCTACCCACCCTGACACAGGTGGCCCGCGTCAGCTCGCTGCTAAAACCCAGCACGCAGCCCCTCCATGAGAATCCACCAAAGCACGTCAACAACATCCAGAACTCCATCCTGGCAAACTCAGAGGAGCAGTAAGACCCCCCTACGAATCTCTGCAGCATTCGCCCCTCCTCCAGACTGCACGAGGCTGACCGCTCTCTTGCGATCACCCTCAGTCCTCAGTGATCCTTTATCCTGGACTTCTAGGCACTGCCTAAGGAGTGAAAGGAGCCCGGGGCCCTCTCAGGGTTTTCAAGCCTCCTCCCGCGCTCCCGACTGAAAACCCTGAGGCGCATGTAGGTGCCTTTATTCCGATAGACTGGCCCCGGTTCTCGTGCGTCGCGGCACACTGCTTGAACCAGACTGTGGGCGCGCGAGCGAGTGAATGTCTGCACGAGCCTGTCTGGGTCACGTGTGTTCACGTGCGGATGCATGTTGCGCCCGTCTTGTGTGGGGGAGACTGGCCCCATTCATGCGGAAGCGCACACCCCCGGAGTCTGAAGTCTGCGCGGGGGATGCCGCACTACACACACACACACACACGGCCTGTATTTTTTTTTAATCAGGAAATGCCCAGAGTGCTGACATCAGCACTTCTGCTCTCGCAGCTGCAGCGCCGGCACTGAACTGCAGCCAGGCCTGGAGCTCAGCCAAGGAGGGAGATTACAAGTGATCAAAGAGTCTGGGTGACTGCAGGGAGAGGAGGAGGAAGGCTGGCACAGACCCACGGGGCACAGCACCGCGGCCCAAAGACGTCAGAATCCAGCAGACAGGATTACGAATATCACCCTGCTTTGCACAGGGCAAAAAGCACACATCCCACTGCCCAAGTGGGACACATCCAACAGGCACACAGCCGGAGACACACATCCCCCCTTTTCCTCTCTAAAGCCACCTCCCCTTGTCACAGATGCACCTCGCGCTGCCTACTTGGCATCACTGACATTCACCAGTTATAGGTATCTCAAGTAACTATAACTTGTGCGCTAAGGTGACTATTACTGGCACCCCCACATTAGCTAAACAAAAAATTAGGGGTGGGCAAAGAATTTGGCTCGGCCAGCGTAGTTCTGCCCACTCTGTGTACCAAGTGGAACGCAGAGTTCCGCAAAACTCCGTGAATTGACACAGCAGAATTTTTCTTCTCGAACGGCTTGCCAAGGATAAGTTGGTGAGCGAGAACAATCGCCTGCTAGATCTCCTCCCGGTGACATTTCTCAACGCGGGTGGTCGCAGCAGGTCGCAAACGCTTGCATTGAGAAATCTGCCGCTCGTGTTGAGGAAGCTGCAGCTGGAGTAGAATATCTACTCGAGCGGCATAAAAAAAGCAGCGCCATCTGACACGCTGCGTAGTGCCATTCGTGCTGATTTTACAACTCGGGACAAATTGCTGGTATTAAAAATTCGTATGAGCAGCGCAAAATCCCACACTCTGCTGCTCGCGGCTGAGTTTTTTTAGGCATTTTGCAGCCTACAAAAAAGGCTCTTCCAATAGAAACTGTGACTCATGTGTAACAGCGGGGACTGCCAATGTGCGCTATATATATATATATAATGGCGGGCATGCTGAGCAAAATTGAGCTAAAATAAATACGCACTTTGTTTGGCACCACTCTTGGGTTCCTCTCTTCGAGACTGCGTGTTATCAGGCAGTGTTGGAGCTTTTGGGACGAGTTTTGCATATATATATATATATATATATATATATATATATATATATATATATATATATATATATATATATATATATATATATATATATATATATATATATATATATATATATATATATATATATATATATATATATATATATATACATATATATACACACATTTTCCACAATCACCCTTTGTAGGTGGCCACACCAGTTTATTTTTTGTGGCCCAATATCTTCTGCACCCCTACAAAAACACTCCTGTAGACACCACTGATTGCAGACTTATCACCACAGATTTGAGTATTATTCTACCCCAGACTAATACTCACAGAGCTGATCGTTACCCCAATCACTGCCAATGTCCATTCAACCAAGCATTAACCAGTAGCTGAACAATATCAACAAAGACGAGCAGTCTCCAATCACAAACGAATACTCCGGTCTGCACGATATCTATTCTTAGATTTATGCCCACAGGCCTGGCATTGTCGAATATTAAAACACAGAAATCTTTTGCAAACCAACAATGTTACTTTTACTTCAGTGGGTCCCACATCAAGTCACATCAAATTACACAACCCTCTTAGTGACAAGAAAGACTGAAATTAAAGTCTTGTTATTCCGTGTATAGTGTTGCACTTGTGGAAGCTTCATTTTGCCATTGATTCAATGAGGATACCCTGCACAATTTTCCTTCATGTTTCTTTAATTGGGTACGCAGCATTGCCAAATCACAGTCTAACATTCACTGGGCCTTCATTATCCAATCAAAGCCTAATACTCCCAGCACAGTGCATTAGCCATCCTCTGACTAAGCTCAGCGATCCGCCATTGTCCAATCACAGAATAGTAATCACAGAGATGGACATTATACATTCACAAACGAATGCTATTGGTGTACAGCATCATCCAACCACAGACTATTGACCACAGGGCATGCATTAACCAACCCAAGACTAATACACATGAGGCTTAACATTAGCCAACGACGATCTAATACTCATGGGACACAGCCTTATCCAACTAAAGACTGACATTCATGGGCTCAGAATTATCCAACTACAAACGGATTCTCACAGGACGTATCATTACCAATTCACAAACTAATACTCATGGGACACAGCCTTATCCAACTTCCAACGACAAATAGATACTCACAGGATGGAGCACTACCAATTCACGAACTAATACTCACAGTGCAAAGCATTATCCAACTACAGACTAACATTCATGGGTTCAGAATTATCCAACAACAAACTGATACAGGACAGAGCATTACCAATTCACAGGCAAAAACTTACGAGGCACAGCATTATCCAACTACAGACTGACATTCATGGGCTCAGAATTATCCAACAACAAACTGATACTCACAGGACAGAGCAATACCAGGTCACAGACTAAAACTCACGAGGCACATTTTTATTCTTAGATGGATAGATACAAAACCGACTGCAGTCCTAACATACCTTGATCACATTGTTCATGGCATTCATTATTCAATCGCAGCCAGGCATTTGAAACGTGGAATACTATCTCAAAACGTTATCCTACAACAGACTGATACTCGCAGTGCAAAACATCATCCTACAACAGACTGATACTCACAGTGTAAAACATTGTCCTACAAAAGACTGATGCTCGCAGTGCAAAACATCATCCTACAACAGATTGATACTCACAGTGCAAAACATTGTCCTACAAAAGACTGATACTCACAGTGCAAAACATCATCCTAAAACAGACTGATACTCAAAGTGTAAAATATTGTCCTACAAAAGACTGATACTCACAGTGCAAAGACAGACTGATACTCACAGTGCAAAACATCATCCTACAACAGACTGATACTCACAGTGTAAAACATTGTCCTACAAAAGACTGATACTCACAGTGCAAAACATTGTCCTACAAAAGACTGATACTCACAGTGCAAAACATCATCCTACAACAGACTGATACTCACAGTGTAAAACATTGTCCTACAAAAGACTGATACTCACAGTGCAAAACATCATCCTACAACAGACTGATACTCACAGTGTAAAACATTGTCCTACAAAAGACTGATATTCACAGTGCAAAGCATCATCCTTAACAAGACTGATACTCACAGTGCAAAACTTTCTCATAGAATAGACCGATATTCACAGTAAAAAACATCATCCTACAAACGACTGATACTCACAGTGCAAAACGTTATCCTATGACAGACTGATACTCAAAGTGCAAAACCGTATCCCAAGACAGACTTATACTCACAGTGCAAAACATTATCCTACCTCAGACTGATACTCACAGTGCAAAACATTATCCTAAGACAGACTGATACTCACAGTGCAAAACCTTATCCTAAGACAGACTGATACTCACAGTGCAAAACGTTATCCTACCTCAGACTGATACTCACAGTGCAAAACATTATCCTACAAAAGACTGATACTCACAGGGTAAAACTTTAACCTACATCAGACAGACTGATATTCACAGTGCAAAACATTATCCTACAACAGAGTGATACAGTTTAAAACATCATCCTACAACAGACTGGTACCAAGAGTGAAAAATATTATCCTACAAAAGAGTGGTATTCCTAGTGCAAAATATCACCCTACAACAGACTGATACTCAGAGTGCAAAATATCATCCTACAAAAGACTGATACTCACATTGCAAAACATTATCCTACAAAAGACTGATACTCTGGGTGCAAAACATCATTCTGCAACAGGCTGATACTCTGGGTGCAAAACATTATCCCACAACAGACTGATACTCACAGTGCCAAACATCATCCTGAAACAGGCTGATACTCACAGTGCAAAACATTATCCCATAGCAGACTGATACTCACAGTGCAAAATATTATCCCACAAAAGACTGATACTCACAGTGCCAAACATCATCCTGAAACAGGCTGATACTCACAGTGCAAACGATTATCCCACAGCAGACTGATACTCACAGTGCAAAATATTATCCCACAAAAGACTGATACTCACAGTGCCAAACATCATCCTGAAACAGGCTGATATTCACAGTGCAAAACATTATCCCACAGCAGACTGATACTCACAGTGCAAAACATTATCCTACAAAAGACTGATACTCACAGTGCAAAACATTATCCCACAAAAGACTGATACTCACAGTGCAAAACGTTATCCCACAACAGACTGATACTCAAAGTGCACAATATTATCCCACAAAAGACTGACACTCACAGTGCAAAACATTATCCCACAACAGACTGATACTCGGAGCAAAACATTATCCTACAAAAGACTGATACTCACAGTGCAAAACATCATCCTGAAACAGGCTGATACTCACAGTGAAAAACATTATCCCACAACAGACTGATACTCACAGTGCAAAATATTATCCCACAAAAGACTGATACTCACAGTGCAAAATATTATCCCACAAAAGACTGATACTCACAGTGCAAAACAATAACCTACAGAAGACTGATACTCACAGTGCAAAACATCATCCTGAAACAGGCTGATACTCGCAGTGCAAAACATCATCCTACAACAGACTGATACTCACAGTGCAAAACATTGTCCTACAAAAGACTGATACTCACAGTGCAAAACATCATCCTAAAACAGACTGATACTCAAAGTGTAAAATATTGTCCTACAAAAGACTGATACTCACAGTGCAAAGACAGACTGATACTCACAGTGCAAAACATCATCCTACAACAGACTGATACTCACAGTGCAAAACATCATCCTACAACAGACTGATACTCACAGTGTAAAATATTGTCCTACAAAAGACTGATACTCACAGTGCAAAACATCATCCTACAACAGACTGATACTCACAGTGTAAAACATTGTCCTACAAAAGACTGATATTCACAGTGCAAAGCATCATCCTTAACAAGACTGATACTCACAGTGCAAAACTTTCTCATAGAATAGACCGATATTCACAGTACAAAACATCATCCTACAAACGACTGATACTCACAGTGCAAAACGTTATCCTATGACAGACTGATACTCAAAGTGCAAAACCGTATCCCAAGACAGACTGATACTCACAGTGCAAAACGTTATCCTACCTCAGACTGATACTCACAGTGCAAAACATTATCCTAAGACAGACTGATACTCACAGTGCAAAACCTTATCCTAAGACAGACTGATACTCACAGTGCAAAACATGATCCTACCTCAGACTGATACTCACAGTGCAAAACATTATCCTAAGACAGACTGATACTCACAGGGTAAAACTTTAACCTACATCAGACAGACTGATATTCACAGTGCAAAACATTATCCTACAACAGACTGATACAGTTTAAAACATCATCCTACAACAGACTGGTACTCAGAGTGAAAAATATTATCCTACAAAAGAGTGGTATTCCTAGTGCAAAATATCATCCTACAAAAGACTGATACTCACATTGCAAACCATTATCCTACAAAAGACTGATACTCTGGGTGCAAAACATCATTCTGCAACAGGCTGATACTCTGGGTGTAAAACATTATCCCACAACAGGCTGATACTCACAGTGCAAAACATTATCCCACAGCAGACTGATACTCACAGTGCAAAATATTATCCCACAAAAGACTGATACTCACAGTGCCAAACATCATCCTGAAACTGGCTGATACTCACAGTGCAAAACATTATCCCACAGCAGACTGATACTCACAGTGCAAAACATTATCCTACAAAAGACTGATACTCACAGTGCAAAACGTTATCCCACAAAAGACTGATACTCACAGTGCAAAACGTTATCCCACAACAGACTGATACTCAAAGTGCAAAATATTATCCCACAAAAGACTGACACTCACAGTGCAAAACATTATCCCACAACAGACTGATACTCGGAGCAAAACATTATCCTACAAAAGACTGATACACACAGTGCAAAACATCATCCTGAAACAGGCTGATACTCACAGTGAAATACATTATCCCACAACAGACTGATACTCACAGTGCAAAATATTATCCCACAAAAGACTGATACTCACAGTGCAAAATATTATCCCACAAAAGACTGATACTCACAGTGCAA
This sequence comes from Lissotriton vulgaris, assembly GCF_964263255.1. NCBI lineage: Eukaryota > Metazoa > Chordata > Amphibia > Caudata > Salamandridae > Lissotriton > Lissotriton vulgaris. The sequence goes on along the minus strand of NC_141695.1, from coordinate 803,585,119 downwards.
AACAATAACCTACAGAAGACTGATACTCACAGTGCAAAACATCATCCTGAAACAGGCTGATAGTCACAGTGCAAAACATTATACCACAACAGACTGATACTCACATTGCAAAACATTATCCCACAACAGACTGATACTCACATTGCAAAACATTATCACACAAAAGACTGATACTCACAGTGCAAAACAATAACCTACAGAAGACTGATACTCACAGTGCAAAACATCATCCTGAAACAGGCTGATACTCTCAGTGCAACACATTATCCCACAACAGACTGACACTCACATTGCAAAACATTATCCCACAACAGACTGATACTCACATTGCAAAACATTATCCCATCACAGACTGATACTCACAGTGCAAAACATTATCCCACAATAGACTGATACTCACATTGCAAAACATTATCCCACAACAGACTGATACTCACAGTGCAAAATATTATCCCTCAAAAGACTGATACTCACAGTGCAAAACAATAACCTACAAAAGACTGATACTCACAGTGCAAAAAATCATCCTGAAACAGACTGATACTCACAGTGAAAAACATTATCCCACAACAGACCGATACTCACAGTGCAAAATATTATCCCACAAAAGACTGATACTCACAGTGCAAAACAATAACCTACAGAAGACTGATACCGACAGTGCAAAACATCATCCTGAAACAGGCTGATACTCACAGTGCAAAACATTATCCCGCAACAGACTGATACTCACATTGAAAAACATTATCCCACAACAGACTGATACTCACAGTGCAAAACATTATCCTACAATAGACTGATACTCTGGGTGCAAAACATCATCCTGAAACAGACTGATACTCACAGTGCTGATCATCCTACAACAGATTGATACTCACAGTGCAAAACATTATCCTACAAAAGACTGATACTCACAGTGCAAAACAATAACCTACAAAAGACTGATACTCATAGTGCAAAATGTTATCCTACAAAAGACTGATACTCACAGTGCAAAACAATAACCTACAAAAGACTGATACTCATAGTGCAAAATGTTATCCTACAAAAGACTGATAATCAATCAATCAAGACATTTATAGAGCGCACTACTTACCCGGAGGGTCTCAAGGCGCTTAGGGGAGGGGGGGGTTGCTGCTACTGCTCGAACAGCCAGGTCTTGAGCTTCTTCCTGAAGGAGAGGTTGTCTTGGGTCAGGCGCAGGTCGGTCGGGAGGGAGTTCCAGGTCTTGGCGGCCAGGTAGGAGAAGGACCTTCCTCCTGTAGTCGTTCTTCGGATGCGGGGGACGGCGGCGAGGGCGTGGCTGGCTGATCCGAGGTGGCGTTTGGGAGCGTAGAAGTTGATGCGGTTGTTGAGGTAGGTTGGGCCTTGATCGTGTAGGGCTTTGTGTGCGTGGGTGAGGAGACGGAAGGTGATTCTTTTGTTGATGGGGAGCCAATGCAGGTCTCTCAGATGTCCGGAGATGTGGCTGTGTCGTGGGATGTCGAGGAGGAGTCTGTCTGAGGTGTTCTGGATCCGCTGGAGTCTCTTCTGGAGCTTGGCGGTGGTTCCGGCGTAGAGGGCGTTGCCGTAGTCCAGTCGGCTGGTGACGAGGGCCTGGGTGACCGTCTTCCTGGTCTCGGTGGGGATCCACCGGAAGATCTTCCGTAGCATGCGCAGGATGTTGAAGCACGACGAGGTGATACTCACAGTGCAAAACATCTTTCTACAACAGACTGAAACTCACAGTGCTGATCATCCTACAACAGATTGATACTCACAGTGCAAAACATTATCCTACAAAAGACTGATACTCTGGGTGCAAAACATCATCCTGAAACAGACTGATACTCACAGTGCTGATCATCCTACAACAGATTGATACTCACAGTGCAAAACATTATCCTACAAAAGACTGAAACTCACAGTGCAAAACAATAACCTACAAAAGACTGATACTCATAGTGCAAAATGTTATCCTACAAAAGACTGAAACTCACAGTGCAAAACATTATCCTACAAAAGACTGATACTCTGGGTGCAAAACATCATCCTGAAACAGACTGATACTCACAGTGCTGATCATCCTACAACAGATTGAACTTACAGTGCAAAACATTATCCTACAAAAGACTGAAACTCACAGTGCAAAACAATAACCTGCAAAAGACTGATACTCACAGTGCAAAACATTATCCTACAAAAGTCTGATACTCTGGGTGCAAAACATCATCCTGAAACAGACTGATACTCACAGTGCAGATCATCCTACAACAGACTGATGCAGTGCAGAACATTATCCCAGAACAGTCTGATACGCAAAGTATAGAACATTGTTCTAGAGCAGTCTAATACTCACAGTACAAACATTCTCCTAGAAGAGACTGATGCAGGGCAGATTATCCCAGAGCAGC